>NC_141915.1:31240000-32500000 GCF_057802395.1 Ceratotherium simum simum | reverse complement strand
ACAAATTTGATGGATTCCTAGATTACAGATTAGCCCCTCTTTGCCCCATTCCTAATTGTCTGATCTTCATCTACAGCTTGTTCTTGATCCTTCATCTACAGCACATTTCCTTGTATTTGCCTTCTAATCAGATCCCTTTCTTGCCTGGCTGGGCCCTCTTTAAGGGAATCATTTAACAGACCTGTACCCCACCACACTCACGCAAAAAGCAATGTGGGGTGTGTTTCTGTGTTAAGAAGGCACAGAAGCTACACCTGTTTCTGGTGTAGCTATGAGGCATCAGGGAAAGAGATGGGACTCAGAGCTAGAAGGTCTTGATTCAGACATAACTCTGGCTGCGAACATTTGAATTTGAGCCTCATCTGAGAAAAGGGATCATAATAACATCTACCTCAGAGTTGTGATGATTAAAGGAGATAATGCACATAGCAATACTTTGTAGACTGTAAAGTGCCAATCTGTTATTGTTTGGCCTGATGACTTTCCTCTTCTGTACTTGGAAAGTCATCTCATGAACATAACATTACTCTCCTTTGAGTGAGATTGCCTTGGATAGGGTCAGACGTCAGAGATACCCACCATCCTCAACACCTTCTGATAAGTTTCTTGCCTCCCATAGCACTGTCAGCAGTCACGTCAATGAGTGCTTTTGTAACCTATACTGATGCTGGTCTGAAATGCTTAGAGCAACAACGCTCCACTTAGCCATATAGCCAGGAGAGGGGGAGGGAGGAGATAGGAGGATAAAATGGGGACCAAGGGGTTAACAGATAAAGAGTGTATTAGATGATGCTATGCCAGTGTCAGATTATTTCTGCAGAGGGGGAACTTTTCTCAAGCTATCCCACCCTTAGAAATGATTTTATTCAGTCCTCCAGATCAAAGAGACCAAGTAGAAAACCAGAATATTGCACAAGGGAATGCCATGCCAAAGCTAACGACAACAGGAATTTCCCAGAATGTGCAAAGTTCCCAAAGATGAGGACTCTGTGCTTCAATAGTGACGTCTGAACAACTGTCAGCTGAGAGACTATGAATCCTATGTATTCTGATATTCTCTGACAGTAAGAAGCAACTAACCCAGCATATACTGTATGAGACAAGAGCTTCCTGAGATCAGGAGAAACTCACCCATGAAGAACAGTGAAAGGACAGGAGACAAATAGGGATGCCATAAGCTCTTTAACTTTTCCCTAGTGAAGAGGGCTAGAAGTTAACCTTGGAATCGCAATATAAAAAAATATTTAAAATAAACACATAAAGCCACATTGTATAGAATTAATTTTTTTCTATATATAGATAGTTATGCTTCTAAAATGTATAGTTATTGCTAGCTCAGTTGGTTTGCTGCCTATATATATATTTCTTTAATTTTCAAAAAGTATTTCAGAAAATTACCTGACCTGAGTCAAAAGCAATAGAGAGACAAGAATCTGGTGTCCAAGATGGGCAAAGGAGGCAGCCCCATCACTCCAGCAGAACTGTACCATCCCCAGGTATTTTTCTATCTAGCTTTGCCACATTTTATGCTTACTGTGAAATGTTCTTCTAACTCTTCCTTCCACATATTGTAAGCAGAAGCTGTTACAGTTTGGAATTTTCAAATCATGGATGTTCATGGGGGGTAAGGTGGTGTGATAAGAGAATCATTCCTTAAATAGACTAAACTCAAAATCCTATAGGTGAGAAGAGAAGAGCTCCCCTTTCAGAAAGATCTTTGAAAGAGGAAGAACAATTGTCCAAGGGGGATTTGCCACTTTTAGTACTGATGCCAACCGTATGCATTCCCTGAGGACACTGCCCTTGTTGGGACAGACTGGAATGTTTTAAATACAACTTAATTAAAATTGAGAGACTAGCAAAGCACAAACAAAGGAAGCACACAAATATAAAAACAAAATAATCATATTTAATAATTGTAGATTTCGAATCCTATCACAGTGAATTTAACAGGCATGGGACTATATACAGAATACAAACTATTTAATCAGAACTGGATTAAAATATTGGCTCTGCTATAATGGCTCTGCTATTATTAGCTATACGATACTGGAAAAGTTCATTTCCATGAACATCATTTCCTCATCTTTAAAAAGGGTGATGGTATTTTTTTTCAGGTTGTGTTACATGGTTCAGTCTCCCAGAAATAGCCGCATAATCCAGAGATTTACATTTGACCCAAGATGAGCTAATCAAATGTTCTCTTCTGAGAATTTGGAAAATTTTAATTGAGAGACAAAGGTTGATAGTCTTTGGAGTGGAGTAACATTGATACCATTGCTCTAGAGAAAAGACCATAAACTCCTGCTTCTGAGATACTAGGGACTGTCTGTTTTCTCGCGCCTCCACAGGCATGCTTAACTCTTCCTTTGATCCTGTGAGATAATCAAGGATCCTTACAATAATTGTTTGTGTCTTTGGTTTTTTGTTGTGTGGCCTTCATAGCCATAACCTGCCTTCTGTTTCTCATAATCAGAAGAATTTTGAATCAAAAAGAAATAGATTTTTGCAAAGAGAATGTTATAAGTGAAAATTTCTGAAGAGAAGAATTGGTCTAGATAAAGTAGGAGCAGTGGCCCTCCCATGATCCGAGACCGGGAAGCCTGCTATGTAATGCCACAGCAGTTGATTCAACAATTCTTGGTTATCCCAGTCCATGTGCCTTGGGTGCCAAGTAATCCAGGCTGGCCAACTGAATTATCACATCTTAAAGACTCACTGGAAGCAATTAATTCAGGCTGGGTTTATGACCCAAGTCAATTCAATAACTCAATTCTAGGATTTTTTTTAGTTTGGGGGAAGAAAGATTCTCTCTATTGGTTAATGAGGGGATGGAACATAACACTGGAGCTACTAGCAGCAGTTTTGGCACCTTAAACAGAGAACCTAAGAAGGAATCAACACAGAGGGAAGCATAGCCAAGAAACGAAGAGAACGACACTTGGCTTGACAATTTGGATCCAGCCAGGCCTGAATATTACCTTGATAAAAGTCCTTGGGGCCCTTCAAATTCTTTGCAAAAAGAATTTCTTTCTTCGATGTCCTAGATAGTTTTATAACATTACTAAAGCTTTTGGCCACTGATAACAATGCTGGCTGATACAACTTGACAACACCATAGCAATCTGAATTTAGGTACAACTGCTATGTTTGAAATGATAGTGTGTAGGTGGTTCTTGATTATGTATTTAAAGGATTTGTAATTTTTTTTTTTTTTTTTTTTTTTTTTTGCATTCAGCCCCATTGCCTAAATGCATTGGCAAAACTTTGATGTTCTTGAGTTACCTAACTCATACATGGATGATTCCATTAAAAAGGGGGTCCATTTCTTGTGGATAGCCCCAGATAAGAGCACACACACCAACCTGTCTTTCTGCTATTACATCTACTGGGAAACACTGACTAGACAAGTGTTTTCTCATCGTGTCAGGATAAAAAAATGACCTCGAATCCCAATTTGAGGATTGAGGACAATAAGCTGTCAGGATATCTTTACCATCTACTTGGCCCCATATTAGTAAGAATCTATTAGCCCTTAACTGCCCTCTTGCTGGAATGTTTTATTTTGTTCCCTACTGTGTCTAAGAAAGACAAGTGGTTGCCTTAAAGCTTGTTTATGTTTTATTTTTATTAAGTGATTCTATTTCTGTGTGAAAAGGCCCACTTATTAGAAAAAAAACCAATCTGTTCTAATTCCCACCTCTGGAACTAGAAAATTTGTTTATAATCCCACTAATACACAGATTTATGGCTGCATTTTTCAGGCACAAGAGTCAATAAATTTCCTTTGGCTCAAATCAATTTGAATTTTATTTTCTATAACTCACTACCAAAAGAGTCTTGACTAATACAGTACCTGCCCCACAACAGTAGGCTTATCTAGTCTTGAGGCCTAGACAAGCCTGAGAAGAATCTGTTCTTTTATCCTCAAAGCTCTTTTGCTGATGAGTCTCGTGTGTTCTCTTCTTTACTCATCCCAATCCTCATATGAACAGTGTAGTACAGTAAGGTGTCCATTGAAGATATTCAGCATATATTTATAAAGTCAACATAAACGAATATTAATACTGATTGGTTTTAAATATTTTTTAAAATATTCCTGTAAAGATTGTCTGCTTAAGGGTAGGAATCATACCCTATTCATCTTTATAAGCCCCATACCTAGGAAAATGCTAGGCATATTAGTTGCATAAATTAATGAAGTTAAAATGAATTAGAAAAATTCACTAGTGGGAGGAGTTGGAGTGGGTGATTGTCAGTACAGAGTCCCTATAGACTACATAAAAATGTTGCATGAGAAAATTCTCCTTTTGTAAGAAAGAACAAAAGGCAAAATCATTTCAACGAAGCCCTGACATAAGAAAAAGTTATACCAAAGACTGTACAAAGATTGGATGCCCGAGGGAGGGTAGAATTGCCTGCCCCAGTTAAGGAGGAAAGAGAAAGGGTATACTGTCAGAAGTTATTTTTAAAGAATCTGGACATCATCAAATAATCATAGTAATCCAGGCAGGGAGAAGGCTCAGTTCTGCCATGTTGTGGAGGCTACCATGTGCATTGCACTCCTGGAGTTCATAGCAGCCCCAGGACAGTCAATGGGGTCATAGCCAAGGAAGGAGTGTGCCCCCCTTGGGGGCATGATCCCACTTCTCTTAGGTTCTTTTCCCTTCATTCCAGCCTCATGTATTTGATTAAAGCAGAGAAGAAGGGACAGTGAAAAAGATTTGAGCAAAAATAATTTGAAAGCCTGTATTAGGAAAAAATCAAAACCATACATAGTCCTAGGGGGCAGCTTTTCCCTAACTGAACTAAAGTTTATTTCTAGTCTCATATTTCCAAGCAATCTAACTGACACAGACAGCCTAGTTACCCCATTGGCAAAATAGACATAGTGCTACTTGCCCTGTCTCCTTGTAGCTATTATAAGACCCAATGACAAAATAAACTAACGTACATGAAAGTGCTTTGTAAATTTGAACACATTTCTTGATTATAAGTTTTATAATTGCCCCTCCTTATCTCTGGACCTAGTGTTCTGGCTTTTAACATTTGGCACTTTGTAAGTTAAGCAGTGATGCTGAATAGTTAGCGTAGGCTAATTGCTGCAAGCCACAGCCCCCGAATCACAATGGCTCATCACAATTGCTCACTCATGTCACACTCCGTCATGGGTCAACAGGTGATTTTTCATCCCAGTTTCTGGCATCTCACGGCTTCACCCAACTCTAGGTTCGTAGAGCCCTCTCCTTTCCACCAGCAGGTGGAGAAATAGAGTAAGGATAGTGCACTGGAGAATTTTACGGGCAGATTCACAAGATTTCTGCTCACATTCTATTATACAGAACTTAATCACATTGTCATACCTAACTGCACAAGGATCTGGGCATGGTAAGCTTCTTGGTACCAGGAGGAAGAACAGGACATGGATAGGTGTGAGCACTAGATCACAGAAACTCAGCCAAGGCATGAACAAACTTACGAAATCCTTCATCTTATATTACATGAAAAGATCCTCCCCATCCGTGTACTCCCACAGCCTCGGGCTTATCAACCCACGATCAAACCTAATTAAATACACTGTAATCTACTTAAGCGCAGGAACTTTTTGTCCGTTTATTCCCACAATGCTTAAATATAGTGGGCACTCAAAATATGCTAGCTGAGCTGCTTGAGCTAGTCAGGTACCTGCTTCCGCCTAACTTAAAGCATTCAAGTCCAAAGTCAGCAGTGGTTTCTTAAACACCTCCCCCAATGCCAAGTTGCTGCCAAGAAATGGTCGCCTAGCCAGAAAAGTTATTCTAAAACATAGGGCTTTGTCCTTTCCTCTTTCAAACCCAGAGACTCCATGATTAATACAGACCTTAGTATATCGTAAGCACTAATTATAAATGCGAGTGAATAATTTAGGGAGCTAACAGGCTACAGACCCAGCAGTTTTATAAATCAAGTGAGCTTGCTATTTGGATCATTTGAGCATTTGGAAATCAGTAACTTTAGTTCCTTTTTATCCTCTTATTCTCGCGTAGATTTTTGGCCTTGATGCGCATAGGTCTAACTGACCCACACTGACCTAACTGATTCATCTAACAGCTAGTAACCTGGTAACCTGGTGGATGAAAGACTCCAGTTTGAGTCCTTGATCAAACACTAACTCATTCGATGTTTTTGAGCAACTCGTAGATCTCAGGGCTGCCCCCTCTCTCCTCTGAATCATAGCCCTTATTTGTCACTCATCTGGGACTTTCTCGCACACTGGCTATACCAGCTCGTTGTCTTGTATTAGTGTCATCTTTCAGACTGTCACATAACTCTTCTTCTGCAGAGGGCTTTTCCCCTCAAATTGGTTGGGAACAACATGAGAATATGGTCCATGTGTTCTTTGTCATTTCTCACTGTCTAACACAAAGGTTTTGCCATACGCTACGGAGAAAGAGACAAGCAGACCTGAGATTCACTGATGAATCTGTTCTACATTCAGCAGTCACTTGAGTGCTGCCAATGTGCCAGGTGTTACACTGAGCTACATTAAGTCCTGGTCCTTGACATCAGGGAGCATCATCTAATGGGAAAAGAAAGATATTCAACAAATACCTACTATGCATTGCAACAAGTGTTATAAAAGAGTATAAAGCCATAATGGAGTATTGAATGGAGAGATGAAGAAACTTGACTGCCTAGGTTAAAAAAATCCCAGCCTCACCGCTTATTGGCTGTGTGACTTTGGTAAACTACTTAACCTCTCTGACCCTCAGTTTCCTCATCTGTAAAATTTTAACAATACCAGTATCCACCTCATAGGTTTGCAAAGAGGATTAAATGTGTTAATGTACATAAAATGCTTTGAATTGTGCCTGATCTCAGTAATTACCTGATTGATGTTATCTATTATACTCACTATTATTAGTTATTCTTTCTGGTAAAGTACAATGAAGATATGGTAAGTTATATGCCTAAATCAAAGTATATTTTAAATAAATATTTTTAAAATAGTTTTAGAAAGTGAGGTGGTTCTGGAAGTGTTTTAAAAGGCACTGTATATTTCCAAGTATTATTATTTACGTAATTCTGTTGTTCTATTATTATAACTTAGATGAATCCAGCATATACTTAATCAAAACTCAGTTTGCACTGATCACGTACATTACATTCATCCGTCATTGGAATGGATCTGATACATATCAGAATTACTACTCTCTGAATTATTCCTGCAGCATACTAACTCACGAAACCTTCCAGTTACCAAGAGAGCTTGACTGCTTTCTTTGCTGTTTCTTTGGGTTGCAGAGGGTCAAACGTGAGATTCAGTTGAGTTGTTTGTGGAACTGGCAGGCTTGTGATACTGTTGGGTATCTATATATACGATTTTATGGTATGGGGTTAAAGTTAAGGGGAAGAATTTAGTGCAGGGCGGCTTGAGTCAAAGATAGAGGGGAGAATTAGATTTGGGAGAGAAATGCTTGGCATCTATCTCCCTGCTGGCCAAAGGGACTGGTTTCAAAATCCCATAAAGAGAGAAATGAAGTCCAGAAGCCACAAGATAAGGTCTGATAAAGGATATGTGAGATGCTGGGGACAAATCGCGCCTCTTCAGGATGTATTGTGAAGAGAGACAGAACTGGAGTGACTGCCTTTTTCATCACGCCTAGCCCATCCCCAAACTCATGTTCTGCTGCCGCAAACCCAGTGCACTGTGGGTTCCCGACCACCAGGAGCGACAGCTGACGCTCTCAAGCCACATTGTGATGAGGGTGCGGCGGGGCAGCTGCAGAGCCACAGTCAGGAGCCTCCCCAAGAAAGCAGAGCAGAGGAACAGGAGCGAACTTGTTCCCGAGCACCTGTGTGCGTGTGTGCAGACCCCGAGGACACCCAGAGACAACCGGGAGAAGCTCTGAGAGGGACTGTGATTCTGTAAAACGGGAATTCACCATCTGCATTTACAGGGGTGAAGCGATCTCAGCAGAAGTAGGCCATTTTCGCTCCCTAGTAAGCGGCAGGAGTGAGATTCAAATTCACTCCTCTCTGTCCCAGAACCTGTTTCCTTTTCAGAATATCATACTGCCAAATCACTTCATATCGTGGCCGTACTACCATAGAGCTACTTACGGGGAAAGGAACAACAGAAAGAATGGAATTGCAGGCCTTCATATTACTCTAAACTAAATGACTGCAATGTCTACTGTTGCTGCTATGTTCTGCAGCACACACATACAAACACACACCCACACCCACTCACACAGCACTTCTTTTTTGAACCAGAGGAAGTGTGTTTTAATCAGGTAATATTTAGTAAAAAACAAAAATAGAGGGTCTTTCTCATGTTACCTACACACTTGGTTAAGAGAAAGGCCAAGAAGTTATCCATGTTAGGACCCTGGTGGCTGAGACAGTGAAAAGCCAGAAGTTACATCTTACATGTGCCTCTCCAAATCTGATTCCCTCCAGCCCCAAATGGTAGAAATGCTTAATTAAATCCATATTTTTAAAGCACTCCAATCTTTTTTAATGTCGTTATTTTTCATCTTTTGCATCTGGGTAAATACTCCCATTTTGGCACGAGAAAGAGAAGGCAGGTTCCAGAAACCATTCTGCTGCTAGGAGACCTAGCAGCCTGAAAATGAGTTTTTGACAGATTGGAGCGGCCACCTTCTTGCCCTGCACCTAGACAGCATGTGGCATTTCGGAAAGCGGCTTCCTCCCCTCCACCCCGCAGCCCAGCCCAGACCACATTGTTCAGAGCTCCTCCTGGAACTGTCTGATGCCTGGAACATGGCTATTTCAAGATGCCTTGGAATCATGCAGGATGGTTTCTGTGACCAAAGCAGATTTTTAAATAGAAGGCCTTCAATTATTTGGATTTGCATCCCCCCGTGATCTGTGCTTTTTTGCTGCTGAGAGCTATTTCCCTGCTTTATTCAGCATCATGCTTTTATGCTGACTGTACACACTGTCAGTGAAAAGACTCCTTCCAAATATGGCTCCAAACAGTTGATTATAAAAGATTTAGCTACGGTCTTGCAAGGTTAAGTAGTTCTATACACTCAGCTTCAATTTGGAAGGATATCTTCATCTGACTCAAGAGATTTTCTGTAATTTCATGATTATTAAAGACCTCGGCTTTCCCATATGTGCCCAAAGTAAGCACAACTTCAACTCTTCACAGGAAGAGTTGAAATTCACCACCACGCTGAATTAGTTTTTCCCTCCTCTGGGTTCCCACAGCACTTCAAGCTTGCCTTTAATTTTACATCTACTAGGCATCATAATTGGTTATGTCTTTGTTTCCCTCTGGCCAATCAGTGCCTTAAAGACAAAACATTTTAGTCATTATTTTATCCCCAAAGCCTAACCAAGTGCCTGGCAAATACCTAATAGGCACCCAATATATGTGTTGTGGGATTGAAATTTTACATGTCCATGATAACCATTTTAATGCCCTCGGGTACTGCTTGTACTACAAGATCTTATTTCTTCTCCATTTATACCTCATGTCAACTGCTCTTTACTCCATGAACCACCACAGGCCTGCTACACAGCTCTGCCTAAAACCACAAGATAATAGTTCTAAGAAAGGAGACAGAGAGGGATGTTTAGAAAGTTAACGGATATGGTGTTAGAGATTTCCTTGCTTCTTTACCTAGACGCCTCATCTTTTCCATGTTTATGCCACTTCAAACTCTCCATTACCTGTACTAATAAAAGGAAGCTATAGCAATATGTAATTCAAAATAGCAGATCATCTAAATAACCCCTTTGTCCTTTTGGGAAAAGTGAAATACAGAAGCAAGGGCTTCTAGATATAACTTTAGAGATATAAGGCTGAAGTCACACTCCTTACTTATAAGATGATCCTGGATAAGTCACCCAACCTTTCTGAAACTCAATTTTTTCACCTGCCATGCTTACCTTTCTTAGCCGTAGGACTGGTGTCTCCATCATACAAGTTGTCTATATTCTGCAAATCATAAAACACAACACACATCTAAGATCGTGTGAATATTACATTTGGAATGGAGTATCTGATGGTAAAGAGTGATGAATAAGTTGGCATGAGATTAATAGTTGGTGCTGTGCCACGTAAATATTAAAATGTTTACAGTTCCCAAGACTAAACCAAGTGACAACATGAGGAGGCGGTCTAGATATGTATTAGGTGCAAGGATTATAAAAGAGCTGGCTGGGGTTCTAAAAGAGCTATGACTGATCCACTACATGGCTGATTCCTCTGCAGATAATCAAGAGTTGACTTAACTCACAGCAAGGGCGCAAGACGGCACCTTGCACCACCGTTACCCATATGGTGGAAAACGAAGGTTGCTTGTGCCAAATGCAGATCCAATTAAAACTTGGAAATGTTGCTCCCTTATCACATTTGCAGCCATAATTAAATTTGTGAATTGAGAAGAGCTGCCAAGCTTGCCTCTCTGTTTTGGAAGGTGGGACATCTGTTAACATTAATATGAACATGGAGCATGGGAGGAAGGCACAAAAATTCTGCTTCAAAATGAACATTCAAAATAAACCACAGTTTATTTTAAAGCTCTGAATACTAAAACCTTCTATGGTTTAGTGTGCCTCAGTTTCCTTTTTACCTCTCCTAATTTGTGATTTTTTTTATATAAATGACTTCTCTCCTGCCATTGCTCATTTCCAGAGTCAAAGCATTTTTTTTTTTTTTTAAAGATTTTATTTATTTTATTTTTCCCCCCAAAGCCCCAGTGGATAGTTGTATGTCGTAGCTGCACATCCTTCTAGTTGCTGTATGTGGGACTCGGCCTCAGGATGAACGGAGAAGTGGTGCCTCGATGCACACCCGGGATCCGAACCCGGGCCACCAGCATCGCAGCGCGCGCACTTAACCACCAAGCCACAGGGCCAGCCCAGAGTCAAAGCTTTTAAAGGTTAGCATTCACATCTGACTACAATTTCAACAAAGAAGGTGATCTGTGATCAGAATTAAGAACCTTCAAGGAGGACTCAATACTTCCTATGGAGCTACCAGACAGTGCTGGAATTACACGTGACTTGATTCCACCACCTCTAGGAGGCAGCAAAGCTGGAGGGCTCTGGAGCATGCAGTTAAGTAATAACACTAATGTATTTGTACAATATGTCACAGACTGCATGAACTTTAGCATTCACAAATTATTTTAAACTAGACAGCAATCTTATGTAGTAGATAGTTATATTCTCATCTTGCAGAAAAGTAAATTAAGATTCACATTAAGTGAAATGCTGATAATCTCACAGCTAAACGGTAGAGAGAGGAGCAACAGAACTCAGGTTTCCTAAATCCAACTTTACATATAGCACTTAATTTATAAGCTACATAAGTTTATGTCAATAGAGCCATCCACCCCCGCCATAGAGAGCTAAATGTTTTCATCCAATTTTTTCAAGATTATAATACTGAAAGAGCAAATTAAAATCCATTTTCCTGCCTATTAGGATGAAATCCTAAATTGAACAATGTGATCCAAGAGCAATGCTCTCAAAATTGCATTGACAGGGGGCCAGCCCGCCTGGTGGTATAGTGGTTAAGTTCGTGTGCTCCACTTTGGCGGCCCCTGGTTCGTGGGTTCAGATTCCGGGCGTGGACCTACTCACCGCTCATCAAGCCATGCTGTGGCAGGTGTCCCACATATAAAGTAGAGGAAGATGGGCACAGATGTTAGCTCAGGGCCAGTCTTCCTCGGCAAAAAGGGGGAGATTGGCAACAGATGTTAGCTCAGGGTCAGGCTTCCTCATGAAAAAACAAAAATAGCATTGACAAATCCCCGTATTGGACTATGAAGAAAACCAGAAAGCACCTGGGCCCTGAAATTTACAATCCCAAAAAGAGGAAGGAGAAAAGGGTCATGGAAAGAGCTCTAAGCTGAGAGACCCGAGTTCTGGTGTTTGTGGCACAACCTTGGCCAAAGCACTTCATTCAATTCAGCATCATTTCCACAACAGGTGGAAGAGATGTGGCTGAAGTAGATTCTCCCTAAGATTGCTTCCAGGCTTAAAAACCTCATGATTCCCAGGAAGGACATTGAGCTGGTATTGCCACCTTATAATTTCCTGCTGTATTGTCAGATCTGAGTTTGAATGACTCTAAGCTCGTGCAAGTTTCACACTTAGCAACATTTTCCCTATAGTAATTCAGCCCCCAGGCTCGTTGACAAATCACGGTGAGTCTTAGGTGATAATAAACCTAGGCAAGGGAGCAAACAAATTAGCTCTGTAATTAATGACATGACAGCAAGGGAGACCTCAGAGCAGCAATTAATGTAGGGGGACTCTCAGAAGAGAAGGTGGACTGCTAGGCCTGAACAGTGAATCCTAAATGTTCATTTAATTTTATGTGAAAGGTGGCTAAGTAAGAAGATGGAAAAAGAAAAGAAATATTCTCAGAATTTATAACTATAATCCAGCCCTCTTGTATGTATGTATTCATATATAGACAGAATTCACTATATATGCATAGTGAATTCTAGAATTATTAATTTTATATATATATGTACACAAAATAAGAAGATGGAAAACTGAAAATCAGGAGCACTGTGAAATAGTTTGAAAAGTCAGGGCCGGCTCCGTGGCTTAGTGGTTGAGTGCGCGCGCTCTGATGCTGGCGGCCCAGGTTCGGATCCCGGGCACGCCCCAAGGCACCGCTTCTCCGTCCAGCCCGAGGCCGAGTCCCACGTACAGCAACTAGAAGGATGTGAACCTATGACATACAACTATCTACTGGGGCTTTGGGGGGAAAAAAATGAATAAATAAAATCTTTAAAAAAAAAAAAAAAGAAAAGTCAGAATTTTCCAGAGAGGGCTTAGTTTGATATTCCTGACCCAAAAGCAGAATGCTGTAAGAGCCCGTAGTCTATGAAGGACCTTCACACACAAGACTTTGATCCTCACTGCAACCCTGTGAAGTAAGAAGAAAGGGTGTTATTTTCCCCCATTTTAATAGATGAAGTGGGAGGGGACATTAAGGGTTGTGCCCAAAGTCACACACATCACAAGTCTGTTATGCATTTGAAGCCACCAGGCACACGTTAAAAGCCCACAAAATATATAACTTATCTTCATACAGCGGTTTAACATGATGACCATGAAAACTTAACAACTCAAACAGCTCCACTCCCCACCCCAAAAGGTAACCAGACGAAACAACTAAGCATTCGAGAAAATACATATCAGTAGAGAGAGTGTTCGTTCTTTCTGAGTCTCTTATAAGTGGCCAGGACAGTGTAAAACTTCACTTTTTAATTAAAGTCTTGTGATACATAATCTGTTGGCCTTTCCACATTTTACTGAGCCAACGCTTACAAGGCATCAAAACTCAGTTCAGTTCTGGAACCATTTTCTGACCTCCAAGTCTGTGTTTCCATCACAAATTACATTTGGCAATTTTCTGTTTACCCCATTGGACTCAAAGCTCCTCGAGGTCAGGGCCTATCTGTCTTTGTATCCTGGTCTGCTGTCACTTGTAGGTGCTCAATAAGTGAGAATGAATGGACAGATGAAGGCAGGCATTGAGAGATTTAATCCAGGTAACATACTGGAAAATGTACATTTAACAGAATTCACTGCCTTCTTATTTGAGCTGTTTGGCCAATATTGTAGAATGTCCAACAGAGTCTATACTTTATGTTTAAATTAAACACAAACTGTTTTCTCAGGAGACAGAGCCTCTCAAAATCAGGGGCTGGACATGGTCGCCAAGAACCATCTGGTCCAACCCATGCCTACAGACAAGTGAGTGTCTAAATAATCCAGGGGATTTTCTGTTTCATTTAAAACTTCATTTTTTTTTGTTAAATCAGGAAAATAAAGGGAGCAAAAATCTCCCTTTGTAAAATTTCTGGTTTCCGTCCAGAAGAATCCTGCTCCCTGGCCCTGACCATTGAGAGAACAGACTTCCAAGAGTGCCTGGAAAACTGCCACTCACATAAATTTGTCCCCGTCCCTATTTTCTTCTGCATTCTTCCACTGGCATCCTTTCTTCCTCTCTTACACACACTTTCAACTACAGAACAGAATGTCCATTTCACACTGTTCAAAATCTCCGTCCCATTTTTCAGCGCTAAACGATTCGGTGCCCTGCAGCTTTTCAGACACTCACTCTTTTTTTTTTTGTTTAAAGATTTTTTATTTATTTATTTTTCCCCCCAAAGCCCCAGTAGATAGTTGTATGTCACAGCTGCACATCCTTCTAGTTGCTGTATGTGGGACGTGGCCTCAGCATGGCCGGAGAAGTGGTGCGTCAGTGCACGCCCGGGATCCCAACCAGGGCCGCCAGCAGCGGAGCGCGCGCACTCAACCGCTAAGCCACGGGGCCGGCCCCAGACACTCATTCTTTTAAAGGCATCAGCTGAACCAAGTTCATCGGCTGTGGATTTAATAAACTCTCCCAGGTGCTGGTATCTTTCAGCCTGTCAATTTAAAAATCCTTTCTTGAGCACCATAGATCACGGCAGAGAGAGAAGTGCACTCACAAAAGAGACAGCAGGAAAATACCAGAATGCAGAATGCAGAGACGGCAAATGAATGGCTCAGAGGCTGCCACTGATGAAGATAATTAATAGCCCAGTTGTAGCTAAAATCACTTTAAGAATGCAAAATGAGATACCACCATTAGAAAGAGGTTGTTTATGTTCTAGCACCTTCGGGGATAATGAATACAACACACATTAAGAGTTACCCAAGGTGTCCATTTAAAAATTCTCAGATCTCCTACTAAGCACTCAACGCCCTGCTCAAAAGACTAAAGATATAAACAGGTCTATCAACGGTCTTGTTCCTTATTTACTTATCTTTTTTACTCTAACATAAAATAAGTCCAACTCTCCTTAAAGATGGCATATTTCCTTTTCTCTTTTAAATCTGATCGCATTCTCTGTTTATATAGCATACTTTGCAACCTGCCCACATACTGCCTTGCATTGCCTTTTAATTGTATACGTTTAAATGTCTTGTCTCACCCAATGAGATTATAAACTACTTGAGGATAGGAATAATGGCTTATATTTCTCTTGTCTAATCCACAACAGCTGGCATAGTGAAAAGCACAACACAGGTGCTCTATAAAAACTCTTTGATATGAATAAAACGAGAAACTTGGAGACTGAGAAAGTTCGATTCTGTTGGTTCCTTCTAGGCTCAACAGAAATGCTATCTCAGAGCTTTCTCAACTCATGCATTATTGATTTTTACAGGTGCTACCTTTTTCTAAGGAGATATGGGTCACTAACAGCCAACCACAATGTGTTACTCTAATCAGCAACAATTTTGGTCTTATCCTAATCAGAAACCATTGTGCAGTCAGGATGGGTGCCATAGATGACAATCATCTCACCATTGTTAAATGGTGAATGCACCATAATATCATCAAAGCAGAAAACTGCCCCAAAATGTTCTCTTAAGTAATCATACAGAAAGAGTAGGCACCAGCAGGTAATTTGGCCTTATCTTTCTTTGGAAAAGCTTAGATGAGACTTGAATTTGAATAAATCACCATGAGCAATTGTAAGAACAAATCACCCAGGGCAATTTGATATCATTCTGTCTTCACACACATGAGGAAGATCATTTTATACTCATGATTTTCATATCATAGTCTGGGCTCTGTTATTCTCGTAGAGTGAATAATATTCCACTTCCCCCATCAAAAATAGTATACCTGAATGTATAGGTGCTTCCAGAAATAAGAAATATTGGCTCAGGTTTAATTGCTTTCCCAATTTCCTGGCAGATGTGGGGATCTGAGACCAAGCCTGGAAATATAGGTCCTGTCAGCCAAAAGGAGAGATCAGAGTGTGATAAAAGACACTTTAGAAAAAGAAGGCAGGGGTCGGCCCCGTGGCTTAACGGTTAAGTGCGCGCGCTCCGCTACTGGCGGCCCTGGTTCGGATCTCGGACGTGCACCGACACACCGCTTCTCTGGCCATGCTGAGGCCGCATCCCACATACAGCAACTAGAAGGATGTGCAACTATGACATACAACTATCTACTGGGGCTTTGGGGAAAAAAAAAGGGGGAAGATTGGCAATAGATGTTAGCTCAGAGCCGGTCTTCCTCAGCAAAAACAAGGAGGATTAGCATGGATGTTAGCTCAGGGCTGATCTTCCTCACAACAAAAAAAAAAGAAAGAAAAAGAAGGCAAGGCCAAGAATAGACAGGGTTTGGCTGGAATGCTTTGATCAGTTTTAAAAAATAATCATTGTACTTCCCTGGGGAACTACATTATGTACTTATTCAATCCACATGCATTAAGCACCTGGTATGTGCAAATAACTGCTGAGAAATGCAAGGCATGCAGAGATCAAGGCCCACCCCAAGCCCTAAACAATCTCATAATCTGATAGAAAATATCACATTATACACACAAAAAATTAAGGCACCACAGGCAATATGTGAAAAAGAATACCAGTGCATATTATACAATAAGATGATGTTTCGCACACCCACCTGATGTTCCATAGAGATTATGATTCAGCAGGTTTGCCATATACCTAAGAATCTGTATATCTTTGCGAAGTCCAGATGATTCTTAGAATTGGTGAAATTTGGGAGAGTTACAGTTAGAAATATTGTAGTTTAGTTGGAGGATGAGACAATTTACACATGGAATGATCAGTACATGATTAGGATAGTCACATCTGTCTATCTGGTTTTGAGGAATAAATAAGATTCCAATAGTGAGCTAAATATAGGGGTGGGGAACATTCCAAGACAAGGGAACAATTTGAGCAAAGCACAAAGCAGGAAATCACAAAGTATATAAAGGGAGAGAGAGAAGCAGGTCAAGAAAGGAAGGTAGAAGACAGAATATAGAGGGTATTGATTGACAAGATAATGAGTGAGTTTAGACTTTAATCACCAGGGACTAGGAAACAACAGATAACTTTCCAGCAGTAGAATGGTATACTCAAAGTATTACTTTATGAAGAATTACGTAGCAAACAGAAGTTTCCAAAATGGATTGGACTAGTGAAAAATTGGCAGCTTAGAAACAAAGGAGGGGCTGCTGTAACAGCTGAAGCAAAAATGAGGTACTGGTAGTGGCAGCAGAAAGGAGAGGCTCTAACAAAGTAGACCTTCCAATGAGAGAACTTGCAGGCCTTGGTTACTGATTGCATATGGAGGGAAAGGAGAGGAGGTTATCAGATGACTAGGGAACATTAAGCCTGATAGCCATGGGAGAAGGGAGATTATTTAAAAAAAAAACAACAAAAGAAAGAATTCAGAAGTTGAGCCAGTTTGAGTGTGTAGGTGTAGGGTTGGGTAGACGACGATTTCAAAGTTAGATTTGTTGAGTTTAAAGGATCTGAAGAATATCTGAGTGGAAATATCTGGTATAGAGATCAGGGAGGCCAGGAAGGTAACATACGTGAGCGGAGCAGGCCATGGGTAGGACAATCAAAAGTCATGCAGATACTCTTACCCTATGATCTAGCAACTGTGCTCTTTGGTATTTAACCAAGAGTTGACACTCACATCCACACAAAAACCCATACACAGATGTTCATAGCAGCTTTATTTGTAATTTCCAAAACTTGGAAGCAACCAAGATGTCCTTCAGTAGTGATGGATAAATAAACTATGGTACATCCAGATAAGGGAATATGATTCAGCCCTAAAAGGAAATGAGTCATTAAGCCATGAAAAGATATGGAGGAACCTTAAATGCATACTACTAAGTGAAAGAAGCCCATCTGATAAGGCTACATATTGTATGATTCCAACTATAAGATATCATGGAAAAGGCAAAACTATGGAGACAGTAAAAAAATCTGCGGTTGCCAGGGGTTCAGGGGAGAGGGAGGGACGAATAGATGGAACAGAGGAGGTTTAGGGCAGTAAAACTACTCTGTATGATACTATAATGGTGAATACACCTCATTATACATTTGTCCAAATCCACAGAGTGTCCAACACTAAGAATGAACCCTAATATAAACTATGGACTTTGGGTGACAATGATGTACCTATATAGGTTCATCAATTGTAGCAAATATACTACCCTGGTGGGGAATGTTGATAATAGGGGAGGCTATGCATGTGTGGAAGGAGGGGATATATGGAAAATCTCTGTACCTTCCTCTCAAATTTGTTGTGAACCTAAAAATGGCTCTAAAGAAATTGTCTTAAAAAATATATATATGTACAATATGTATATATTTATACATATATAAATATATATGTATATACACATACACACAATATTGATGCCTAAAATTCCAGTGATACATTTTTCTTTTGTTACTATTACCCCTTGTCCTCTTCCCAAATGCACATACTCCTGAGGAACAGTAGCACATCACATTCCCAATGAATGTCTCTAATAAAGAGCAGGAGAGAAGACACAGAATGAGAAAAGGGGAAATTTAAGGAAGTAGAGAATTTTCTGGAAAAGAGGTAGGTCAGAGGGCAAGGGGCACCAATAAGAGGATCAATTTTCACAGAGATTTCCCTAAGACTTAAGAGAAATACTTCCTTTATTAGAATAAATCCTAGTTATTGATGAGGCTGTGGAGTGGTTGGGACTCTATTCATACAACTGCTGCCAGGGGTGTAAATTAATACGAGTGCTTTGGAAAATTGTTGGATAGTATCTACTGAAGGCAAACATATGGATACACTATCATTACTCAGCAATTCCACTTCTAGGGACACACCCAATAGAAATGTATATGTGTGTTCACCAAAAAGGCATGCACAAGAACATTCATCGCAACACTGTTCATACTAGCCAAAAACTAGAACTTAAACAAATGCCTATCAACAGCAGAATGCATAAATGCATTGTAGCATAATAATAGATACTATACAGCAATAAGAAATTATTATATGCAACAACCTGAATGCCTGTGACAAGCATAATAGTAAATGAAAGCAGCCAGACACAAAAGATTCCATTTATATAAAGCTTGAAAACAGGTAAACCTATTCTACAGTAATTAAAGTCAAGAGACTGGTTATTTTGGAAAGAGGGTAGTGGCTGAGAGTATGAAGATGATTCCAGGGTGCTGATAATATTCTATTTCTTAAAATGGGTAGTGATTAGAAGAGGGTGATCACTTTGTGAAATGCATCAAGCTGTATATTTATGATTTGTGTTCTTTTCTGTATACAGAAGCTTATTTACAAATTGTGTAGGATTGGAGGATGAGAGCTGATCTTTAGCTCGGGATATCAGAAAATGCTCTCTAACGTGATATATAACCTGAGATTTGAAGGACTTCATTGTTTAGTCTAAGTCCTACACATTTTAATATTTATTTTGATCTATGATATAATTAAGATTTTTCTGTTAATAAAGAGGAGAAGAAACACATTTCTACTCTACAAAGAAGCTTCAATAAATTGATTCTGTTTTCAAATTGGTAGAATCACCTTCTTCAATATAGAGTAAATCACTTGTTTAAGGCACGTTCTGAGGTCCGAGGGCTGAAGCTAAAACAAAATATAAGAACAAGACTCATCTAGATTTAATGGGTTGGGGAATTGGGAAAAATGGATTTGGGTCACAAATGAAAGACATCGGCCTGAAGGGAAGTAAAAATCACTATATGTCAGCTCTTTCCATGGTGGATATAGCTTAGAGTCTGAAATATAGAGCCAGGGTCTCTAAGAGAGCCCTTTCCTAGTACTCAGGCTATTTGGTATGCAAAAGATTTCATATGGACCAACATAATATAGGTTAGAGATGAAAAATCACCTCCCCTCAACCTTCCTCACACACACACACACACCATGTTTCCATTCATTGGTAGTGGCTGCCTGGAGCACAGTGTCAAGAAAGATTCTGAGGCCATATGCAGGCTCAGCAGAAAAGAGTGCCAGGGTGGCTCATCTATATTTATTGTGGGGGTACAAGGAAGAAATGTAAGGAGACCAACTCATTGCAGTTTGCCTGAGACTTTCCTGGTTTTAGCACTGAAAGTCCCATATCCCAGAATCCCAGGCAAACCAGGATGTTCCTCACTCTTCCAAGAAATGGAAGAGTGAGGAACATCTTGCCTTGCCTTCTATGGTTTATTTCAAAGAGCCTGGTGTTTGGAGAAAAGTAACCTCAATTGGTTATCTCTTTTGCACAACTAATTTATTATATACCTTGGAAAAACCACGTTGTCTCACAGCACCTCAGGTTTCTTGTAAAGTGAGGAAAACAATCTCTCCAGTATGGGGTTATAGTAAGGACAGAAGTCAACAATGGTTATAAAATAAAGAGCATTGCAAGTCATGTTACGGAATCTCAGTAAATGTTATTAGTTCGCTCTTCTTTTTGGAACAGCGAATTTCAATCAGGGCCACAACTAGCACCCTTAATCAGACCATGCCCCTGTTAACAGAGCAAGAGTATGTGAACAGCCCCACCCAAATCAGTTTCCCAAATCATGTTCTGTGATGTCTTATTAACACACCAAAAAAAGGGCTCTGGGACAAAATACTTTCCAGACGCTCTGGGCTAGATGAAGTTAATCAGGCTCTTTAAGGTGTCTTCACAGGGTCTTTGATTTGCCAACCTGTGAGACAATCATCCAAGAGAGGGATGTAGTGAGCAGCTTCTCCTAAGTATCTCCCAAATGTATTCAACCAGGAAACTTTTTCCCCCATGGATCCTTTCTTAAGACTCATACTCTTCAGAACACACTTAATAAAATGCTGACCCATCCCCACTAAAGAAAAAGCAACACAAAGCTCATATCTGAATGATAAATGAGTCCAAAACCAATTGTTCCTCAAGATAGGGAGTTGTGGGTGAAAGGAAAAGCAATGGTCTGAGCGCCAGAGTTATGGGATCAGGCCCACTTTTGGATCATCATTGAGCGTTGTGATCCCATCCCCTTCTGTACAATGCAAAGAACAGACTAGAAAGTCTCCATATTCCCTCTCAATATTCATATTTTTTGGAATTATTCCCCTGGAGGCAGCATTATTCAAATAACTTGATATTACAAAGTATTTTCTTAAATTCTTTTAAGTGTTAACTACAGAATCCTGTCGCCATTTTGCTTTTTGCTTCCTGGGTTAGTATTATTAGCTGTTATCTTTATTTCCTTTTAAAATGCTTCTCCAGCACCATACCTACATCACTGTGGATGTATAAATTATGCCTTCAGTTTCTGCTGCCGACCCTACTTTGTGCTCCTCTGAACAGATTCTCACTCTGTTGAGAACGCCACACCAGGTTTTTCCCAGCTGAGAACACAAGTTTTCGAAAAGCACCTCCAGATACAGATTGCCTGAGCAGGAAAATAAACCTCACAGCTAAAGGGACCAGTGGTTCCTAGACCTGTGTAGATAATGTACTCCTGAGTCTTATTTTTTTCTGGTCAAGTTGCAAGTAGGAGGAAAAAAAAACAAGAATCACGATGTGAATCAATTCTTATGACAGTAATTGTAATGAGGACGGGAAATGGTACCATTTAAGCCTTTGACACCTGAATCTCCACTTGGTAAAAATCTAATCTATTTTTCATTAGAGTTTCCTCACAGAAGATCCCACGGGAGAGGCCAGAAGCCCCTGCTCCGCTCGCAATCACATTAGTCCATCTGGCTTCCTGCCATCTCTAAATACTGTCCTCTGAACAAGTCACATGCAGACGGACACTCGAGTGACAATTTTTGGTATTAGCCAGGGAAGAAAATATAGTCCATTGTGCTGAAATGTCGTGTTAACAGTGCATGCAGAAAGGGTATTGCTTCCATGAAAACTATGGAGTGAATCTTTGATGGTATCTAATTAGAGAACCCAAGAATTCCCAAATCATGCCCTATTACCCTCTTACCAAGCGAGATTTCCAGAGGAACTCAACACAGAAGAAATTATAGCAAATGACTAATGAAATCCCTCTTTGTTTTTAGCTGAGCCTTGTCCAACACTCCTTAAAGAAAAGTGCTAATAATATTGGGTTATAACAAACAGCTTAGTTTCAAGGCCTATGCTGGGTCATCCGCTTCTCACACGCAAGCCTGAATCCAACTTTTACCACTCCTGGTCCAGAGCAATGACCAATATTCAAGTGGAAAAAGAAAAAGGAAGATGGCCAATCCCTATTAGCTGGCCCTTCTCAGTTTCTTAGTTTCAAGGCCTGGAGAAGTGGTTAACAGATTGAGCAATCTGTACTTTTACAGACAGTGACCTTGCCCACTAGTCCAATTAATATCTTGAGCTCGAAGTCATCAGTCAGCAAACTACAGGCTGCAGGCTAAATCCAGTCCACTGTCTGCTTTTGTA
Source organism: Ceratotherium simum simum (assembly GCF_057802395.1). Classification (NCBI taxonomy): domain Eukaryota; kingdom Metazoa; phylum Chordata; class Mammalia; order Perissodactyla; family Rhinocerotidae; genus Ceratotherium; species Ceratotherium simum. Next base: position 32,477,774 of record NC_141915.1, on the reverse strand, counting down.
AATAAAGTTTTATTTGAACATATCCATGCCTATTTGCTTACATATCGTCTGTGTCTACTTTCACTCTGTGACAGCAGAGTTGAATAGTTGCCACAAAGACCATATGGCCTGCAAAGCCTAAAATATTTCCTTTCGGCATTTGAAAGAAAAAGTTTGCTAATCCCTGCTCTAAGCAGTCAAATTTACTAATTACCTTGGAAAAGCAAGGAAGAGGCTGAGAAGCAAGCAGAAAAGCAGGGGCACTTTCTTCCTACTCAACTATCTCACTTTTGTTTCTGTTACCTTATTGGATTTAGCAATCAAGCCTATATCCAATCAGAGGTGTGGCTTCCCCCTCAGGTCCCGCCAGGGAGCCACTGGGTATACAGATACACATGGGTCTTGATTTACTCTTTCTTTTTCATAAAATGTTTTTAGTGAAACCACAGATTTTTTTTTTTTACTTCTGTGACCTATCCTTGGGACATATAAAAAACATGTATCATGACATTATTCATAACAATAAAATTTGGAAAAAAACATATATATACAACAACAGGGAGAGGGCAGAGCCATGTGATATAGCATTAATAAAGTATCTTCAAAGAATAAATAATGTATTATATATTATAACATCTATAATAATATATAGTACTATTCATATTAAATTCCAAATAAAAGATGGGATACACAATTATATAATCAGTGTTTTCAAAATTTTAAAAGCAAACACATACATATGCAGGCACATATACATGACACGTTAAAGGTAATTGTGTGATATTATTTTTTTTTGCACTTTCCAAATTTTCCATCCTAAGCATGAGTTACATTTAATATATTTAAATGGCTTTAAGGCATTGGTTCAAGAAGCTACTTGAAGGGCCTAGATTGGAGTGAAGCAAGTGAGGCACTAAGTTTCTAACCATTTCCACCAAGTTTTTGTAAATGTTAATTTTAATGAAGGCCTCCAGACTAAGAAAAAGTTGAAAACCACCATTGTTTAGAGTCTTCTCAAAACTTCTCTGCAGTAGTTTCTAAAGCTTCCTCTTCTAGTCCATGGGTGGACAGGAATACCTCTGTTCTGGATTCTTGGATTAATGATAAAAATGGTGCTGAGAGAGTTCAGACCCTGCTGCTCAAATGTTTTAATCCGAAGGGAATGGGGCCAGACTAGTATAGAATTCAGAAACTCTGGTATCTTAAAATGGTGGAATGGAACCACAAAAATACCCTTCCTTTGTAAGCATCACAAGAGGGAAATGGAAGGAAAGAGAACAGGGCAGTTCATCACTTTCTGGCTCTTGAATTCCCTTCCAGGGCAAAGGAATGACCACTGCAATGGGCTGTTATATCCAGAAAAATGGACTGCTCCAACAACTTTCTTATCAGCTTCCAATTTCTCCTTTTTTTGGCTAATTCTTACCAACATTTTTAATTGTATTTTTTTACTTTTTGCTTTTAATTTTATGATAGAAGAAAAAAATATTTAAGAAATAAATAAATAGAACCCTCAAGTGTCGCTTTGATAAGCAAATTTGCCTCAATGAGCTGTCCAGATTAATCCCCAGCAAAGTCACAAATAATGAAATGCATCCTCTGGGTTGACAAGTCAGCGTCGCATAAAACTCAGAAGCAATTTTCTTTCACCACTGCTCTCCATAGGTAACCGTTGCCTCAGGAACACACCAGCTATGCTAAACGCCATTTCCCAACACTGAGCTCATAAGCTGACTTCAATAAGTGTCACTATGGCAGCCTGGGAAGAAAAGTCCTCCAGTTTCATGGGGAAAGCAAATGAGATGTTGAACATCAGGCCAACGTCAAACAGCTTGAGGAAGCTCTCGTTGGTCAGTCATGATAAATACTACCTGCACACACACACACACACACACACACACACACCCCTTCCCAGAAAGACTCCCTTCCTCCACTCAAATTTTAACAAGTATTCATTTTAGTCTAACTGTGAGTAGTCAATGCTATACATCAGGATTTCTCAATAGTGGTCATCTCTATATTCTGGGATCTTGGCACGCAGAAGAAGTTCAATAAATATTTGTTCAAAGAACTCAGAAATAGATAGCATAGGAGGTTTGGAGTGGCTGACAAACATTCTTTAACAGACTGCTATCTCAATTCAGGTCAAAAGTTAGTATCATGAGAGGCTGGCCCAGTGGTGCAGCAGTTAAGTTGGCAGGCTCCACTTCAGCAGTCCAGGGTTCGCAGGTTCAGATCCCAGGCGTGGACAAACGCACTGCTTGTCAAGCCATGCTGTGGCGGCATCCCATATAAAGTAGAGGACGATGGGCATGGATATTAGCCCAGGGCCAATATTCCTCAGCAAAAAGAGGAGGATTGGCATCGGATGTTAGCTCAGGGCTCATCTTCTTCACACACACAAAAGAAGTTAGTATCGTGAACAAGCTTGCCCATGCGTGGACAGCAACAGAGCAAGAAAGAATACAAGGCAGACAATACCATCAAGTCCAACCAGGTAGATAGAATTAGGATGTTCCATCTAAGAATAGCAGGGCTATAGCCATTGGATAAAGGTTCAGAAGCAGGACTCTGGTCCCCAGGAGGACCACTAAGATCAAGGATTAGCCCCTTGTCCTGGATGGTTTACAGGAAAATGACTTGAGAAAAAGAAACGAAGATAAAAGTGTAATCTCAGGCTTGTGCATCAATACCTAGAGAAATTATCCTGAGACTATGGGGTTAGAGCTAGTTGATCCCTTCTGCCTTAGGCCAAACTTCTGATATTGTAGTGGGCCTGAATCTACAAAAAGGAACTAAGAATATAGATTAGAGAGGAGAGGGATGCAGAAGGCAGTAAAATAGGCAAGGTATGACCCTTGCTCCATTAACATGGAGAACATCGATATTAAGTTGGGATTTGTTGAGTATCCAGAAAGACCCCCCACTTTAGGAGTAAAGACAACAACCAGGACTGAAGGATTTACCCTAGGACTAACGGTAAGAAAGAAATAGACCTGGTCTTGCAAATCACAAAATTAAGACTCCACAGATTCAAGATGATCATTCAGTAATTTAACTGCCTACTAAAACAAAACTCAACATTCTCCAGCGGAAGATAACATAATCCAATTTCTATAAGGTGTGCTTCCAAATATCCACTATTCAATGAAAAATTACCAGATATGTGGTGGGGAGGGGGGAGAACAGGAACATGTAACCAATAGTCAAGAAAAATGTCGTTCAACAGAAACATACTCAGAAACAAACCAAATGTTGTTACTTTCAGACAAGACTTTAAAATAACTAAGATAAAAATATTAAACAATTTGCAGGAAAAAATAGGGATATAAGTGAAGATATTGAGAATTTTGTAAGAGATTTGAATGTTGTAAAAAACAACAAATAAATATAAGCACTAAACATTACAATATCTGAAATAAAAACTTCATTTAAAAAAAGTCATTGATGGGGCCAGCCCAGTGGTGTAGCGGTTAAGTTTGTGCACTCCACTCCAGCGGCCTGGGGTTCACAGGTTTGGATCCCATGCACAGACTAACGCACCAATTGTTAAGCCATGCTGTGGCAGGTGTCCCATGTAACGTAGAGGAAGATGGCCGTGGATGTTAGCCCAGGGTCAATCTTCCTCAGCAAAAAGAGGAGGATTGGCAATGGATGTTAGCTCAAGGCTGGTCTTCCTCACCAAAAAATAAATAAATAAATAAAGTCTTTGACGTGATTAACAGTAGATTACACACAACAAAAGAAAAGATCAGTGAACTTGAAGACAGGTCAATTAAAATCATCCAACTGAAGCATAGAGAGAAAATAAATTGAAAAAAAAAAACTAACAAAACCCCAGTTACATCTGAAACAATATCAAGCACTCTAATATTCATGTAATTGGAGTCTTAGAAGGAAAGAGAGGGAATCGGGTAGGAAAAAAACAAAAAATTTTGGCTAACTTAGTTCTAAATTTGATTAAAAACAGCAACCCACCAATCCAGAAATATCAGTGAATTCCAATCAGGATAAATACAAAGAAAATCACACCTATGTTCATCAGAGTTAAACTTTTGGAAAACAAAGATAAAGACCTTAAAAACAACCCTAGGAGGAAAAAAAAATGCATTTCATATGGGAGAATAATGAAAAAATGACAGTTGACTTCACAACAGAAACAAGAAGGCCAGGAAATAATAGCATGATATATTTAAGGTCTTAAAGAATAAAATTGTCAACCTGGAGTTCTATATCCAGTGAAAATATTCCTCAAACATGAGGTAAAATAAAGATGCTTTCAGAAAAAAAGGAAGCCAGGAGAATTTATTCCCAACAGACCCCCTAGAAATTATACCAAAAAAATTTTTTGGATCTAGACAAAGTTTATATATTAGACATATTTTTCAAAAATATTTCCCCTTGATGTTTCCCTTTAACTTATTGTATATAATCTTTGATATTTTACGTAGACATATCTTTCTCTTCTTTGCTCCAATGTATGAATTAACAATAATAATAGATGACAAAGGATGTGGTTATGAGACAGTTATTATGCTAAATGCTTTACCCACTATTACATTTTGTCCTGGCAACAACAAGGTAGGTTTTATTATTATTCCAATTACTATATACTCTGACAATCTATTATTTCACTACTATTTGAGATAGGAAACAGGCAATTTGCCCAAGATAGGTTCAAGTGTCACTCTCAATCTACAGATTGCAGAATTGTAAATTTGGAAAGATTAGGCAAGTTGCCCAAGTGAAAAAGGAGTAAATTGCCAGCTAGAATTAAATCACAGGTTACTGACTCCAGAGCCATGCTCATAATCAAAGCCTTCTATACTACTTACATTTATCCTACAAAATTTATTCCAGTCCAGAGATCAGGGAAGTAATCACTGACAGTTTCTTATGATGCATATGTATTCATTATATTAAAATCTAACATCTTTTTTTTTTTTTTTGGTATATGATATGAGACGAAGATTTAAGTGTATACTAAGTTTTTACATATTTGAGAGTCTGGGTCATCTAGACTGTTCATTGATCAATCTGTCTGCCTCTATGCCAGCAGCATACTCGTTTAATTATTCTGGCTTTACAGAAAAGAGTTTTGACAGCTGAGCATCACAGAAATTGTTCAGCTTTCCGTGTACTGTGATCTTTTGATATACTGAGGACAAAACTCCAAAAGCAGGCTAAGGTTACACAAATTTCAGCCCTAACAGCACCGTTTCCTTCCGTTGGCGCTAGGAGTAAAGGAGCTCTTGTGGAACTGAATTGTGCATTTGCATGTTTGACCCCCTGCTGACATCTGATCTTCAACAAAGTGACATTTTGTTACTCCATTCGGATTGCTAACATAGGAGAGAAATCTTATCGTCATCATTCAGCTCCCTGGGATAAGAGTAGCATTTGGGCAGCACAGTCATTATTGCTTTTTCACTCATAAATTTGGTTTTAATAGAAGGGTCATGAACAAGCTTCTGCCTTTCTCTTCTCATCCAATGAAAGACCATTTCCCAGGCTGGAATGTAAATGAGGACCCACAAACCTTGCTCTCTGATAATGGGATTTCTTGACCAGTTTTGTATTGCTTTTTTTCACAATTATGAACATTTTCCAGAACACTAGGTAAGATAGCCTTTGCCCTTATACTCAGAAAAACTATAAATCGTGCTGGGAAGTCAAGTTTACTTTTTGAGCTTTCTAATAAACATTTCAGAAAAGGTCATCTCCACAGACAGACAGCATGTGGGGACCTTGGCATGTTCTGACAGTTTGGATGTCACTTCCACTGATATGTGTCACCATCCTTGTGGAAACAGCATTTCAGTGGTTAAAAATGACACCTATGGATTCCCAGAACCTAAGGCTATAAGGAATAATTCACTTCCACCCTGCTTTTCCCATATCAAAATGACATGAAATTTAAGATCCTTCTGTATTACCACTCTGAGACTATGGGAGCCCACCACGAGATTGAAAGCTGCTCTCTAATCTCTGCAGTAAATATCTACAAGATACGTTTGCTGTATTTGTTATGCTCATTGTTATCATCATCTTTCAGCCTCTTCTTCCTTGCCCCTTTCCCCTTTCTCTGGGCTCTAACTCTTTTTCTTCTGGTCGTCATGACCTCACATCTTTCTTCCCTGACCTCCAGTTTAGTTTCTGCTCCCAAATTCATAAACTTATTTCACAGTGTATATTCCTCATTCTGCTTCCTACTGGTAATCTTTGAATTTCTGCTTATTCAAAGAGAATCTATCCTTCAAGAACGAGCTCAAGTGAAGTCATTCCTGACTTCTGTCCTCACACTGGTTGCTATGAAATGTATAGCTTGAACCACACTACTTTTTATTTAGTTTTGATACTTGATAATATCATAGGATGTTAGGGCTGGAAGGGATCTTAGTATCATCTATTCTACTCAGAAATAAAAGAGCATAGGAAAATGGGAAAAATAATAAGCACAAAATAAGGTATAAAGGAGACCTAATATATCAACATACAATGGATTAAATGGACTAAATTTGTCAACTAAAATACAGATTGTCAGATTAGACTTTTTAAAAAAATTCAAAAAAGGGCATAGAAAGAGAACAAAAGGACAGAAAAATATATACCAGGAAAACACTTTAGAAATTAGTTTGCATAGAGATGTTAATATCAGAAAAAGTAAACTTTAAGAGAAAATCTTGATCAGTGATTGTCACTAATATTGATAAAGTGTCAACTCGCCTAGAAAATGTAACAGTTCTAAAGCTGAATCATCCTAATAAAAATGCCTTAAAATATATCAGCAGAAACCAATAAGATTACAGAAAAAAATTGAAAAACCACCCTCTTGGTGGAATATGTCAACACATCTCTCACATTACTGATATGCCAAGCACAGGAAAACTAATAAAGATACTGATAATTTGAACAACATAAATAACATGATTGATTAACGGACATATATAAATAGGCACCTATCAATTTTTAAATATACATTCTTTCCATGCATACTAGGGACATTTGCAAAAATTAGCATTTACAGATAACTAGCCATAAGTCAAGTCTCAAAATATTTCAAAGAATTGATATCATAAAGATTATGTTCTCCTACCACAATGCAATTGTTAGAAATCAATAACAAAAAGAAAAATTTAAGAATTTCCATACATTTGGAAATTTTACAATACCTCTTTTAAATAACTGAAAAGTTAAAAAGGAAATCATAATAAAAATGTTAAAATATTTAGAAAAATATTATATATTAAAACTTGTAGAATGTAGCTAAAGTGGCATTTAGAGGGAAATTTTAGCTTTAAAATAAGTTTATATCAAAAAAGAAAAAGGCTGACGTTAGTGAGTGAAGCATAATAAAATTAGCAAAAAGTAATCACGTTAAAAGCAGAAAATAAATGAAATAGAAAACAAAGTCATTAGAAGTATTACCAAACACAAATTCAATTCTTTAAGGAGATAAACTTAATAATTTAATTCTCTGGAAGATTAATCCAGAAAAAGAGACAGAAGGAACAAATTAAAATGTGATTAAAAAGGAGGCATAACTATAGTTATATCTGAGATTTTTTTTAAATGCTATGACAGCACTATGAACAACTATATGTTAAACATTTGAAAACTTAGATAAAATAAAATATACTAGCAAAAAAAAAATAATAACTTACCAAAATATTTAAGTAGGATAGTTCCATAACTATTCTGAAAATCTTCACACAAAAATCCACACACATAATATTGCAGAAGATTTCCACCAAACTTCCAAGACATAATTTGAAAGAATAATTTCAAAATTATACAAAATCTTCAAGAAAATAGAAAAATAGGAAACACTTTTATAGGATATAATTTTTTCAAATGCTCACCAATTTCTCAATATGGTCATGTGAAGTAAGAGATAGTTACACATTGGTCAGTTTATAATAACTCTCTGCCGTTGGATTTTTTCTTAATTCATCTTCATGTTTGATTATCAATCAACTTTATCTCTCTTTCTCCATGTTTGCACATAGAAATCTGAGAGCATATTATTTTATTAAACCTGACAATTTGGAGTATATAAATTAGTCCCAAATATTCAAAATAAACTCAAGAACTAAACAGCTAAATTATAATTTTTAATGTAGGAAAATAGAACAAAATCAAAATATTATTTATCAAATCTTTAGAGAAATGATCACTTCCTCTATTTGAAGCAATCTGAGAAATCATAGAATTGAATTAAAGACTTGTTTGGCCATCTAAAATTAAAAGCATTTGCATTAAAAATAAAATTCATTAAAAAGGAAAACCAAAATTATGAAAACATTTGCAGCAAGTTGTTAATACATATTACAAGAAAATATCTCAAGTAGATACAATAGGCAATGGATAGGAACAGTTTATTCACACAAAAGGAAGCTCTAATAAACAAATATATGGAAAATGTTCAACCTCATTATTAACAGAAACGTAAAGTCAACCTTGAGATTACAATTTATACCTATTAAATTATTCAAGAGTTTTAAATATTCACACTAAAAAATGGCAATATTGTGTTGACCTCGTTATACTCCTATGTGCTGTTGGCACTGTAAGGTGGTACAGTAATCTTTTGAATCTGCTAGGAAATGCATTTTAAAGAAATAATAGAACAAAACAACAACAAAAAGCTATATCCATGAAGATAGTGCATTAATATCTATAAGAGCAAATATTTAAAAACAATTTAAATGTCCATATAAACGACGGCACATTAAGTTAATGGAATAATGTAATATTATACTGCCAAAGTGTTGTGAAGCAGCTATTAAAAGAGATAATGATGAACGCTATATAGCACCATAGGAAGCGTTGAAGACACAATGTTAAATAAGAGCAGATTATAAATCTGTCTGATCACTAAGATAATAACTATAAAACAATATATGCATGTGGAGTTGAAAGGGCATCTGAAAACTAGGAAATCAATTCTTGGATTAGGATAATGGCATAGTAAGTGATTTATATTTCACTGTTTAAACTTCTTTTCACTTTTTTGTAAAACTGCCTTTTAATTTTTTTAAAAGAAATTGTTTTAATGAGTGAGAGATAACGCAATCTAACCTTTCAAACCCAGGGACTTTAGTGTGGACATTTATCACAGTGAGTGGATTTGAAAGATGACTATTAAACTTCCAATGGATTTATTTAATGATAATGTGAAAGCATTAGGCCACACTTATATGCTTCTTAGTAACTCATTACTAAAAGTAATTTTCCAGAACTTTTTTCCTTTTCATTTAATCAAATTCATGTCAAACCAAGGAAATATCAAAACATCCAGTGCTATTCTCGTAGGAGATATGACATGGCTAATATAAGTTCTAGGGTTCATAGAGTATAGCTATAGTTCCCCAATGAGAGTCTTGTTCACAATTTGCCTGCACTACAAACATTCCTGGAGATAAATTTTGAATTTTAGTACCTAGATTACTTGATCAACTTTAGCTACAGTTGAAAACAACCAAGAATTGCCCTTAAAAATGATTTGGTCGGGCCGGCCCCGCGGCTTAACGGTTAAGCGCGCGCGCTCCAACGCTGGCAGCCTGGGTTCGGATCCCGGACGCGCACCGACGCACCGCTTCTCCGGCCATGCTGAAGCCGAGTCCCACATACAGCAACTAGAAGGATGTGCAGCCATGACATACAACTATCTACTGGGGCTTTGGGGGGGAAAATAAATAAATAAAATCTTAAAAAAAAAAAAATGATTTGGTCATTGGACTATTGAGCACACAGACATGAAGGAAGCTACTAAACATATTTGCATTGAACTAACTTGTTCTGTGAGGATGACAGAATCTTTGTCAGCCAGATCAAATTTCTTGGATATGACCAGAGCCCAGTAACTTACAAGGCCCTCTCCACTTAACACTGTTTTCTTCTCCCCGCCGCTAATCCTCCCCATCACCGCATGAATATCCTTTGACCCTTATGTTGGGGTTCAGCAAGAAGAGAAAGTGAGGTACGGTGATAGGATAGAAAGAAGTGCCCTTACAGCATAGGGCACCCTCTGTGTATGGAGAAGCTCCCTTTAGCCCACATTTGGCTTTCAGCTACTTCCATTATAAAGCAGTTGCTTCAAAATTGATTGGGAGTGGCGGCAGCCTTTGGCTTCAATGTTAAAAAGTAAATAACAACTCCCCATGAGACAATCACGGTTAAAATGGAGATATAGAATAATGATAATAATAGCTAAGCTTTGCAGCACAAATAACACTTTACAAAATGCCTTTGTATATATTATTTCATTTAATCCCTACAGCAATTTTTCATCCAAAAAATATGATTATTCTTATTTTACAGATGATAAAACTGAAGCTCAAAGAGCTAAGAGATAGAAAGATGAACCAAACTATGGGATTATTATGTTAAGTACCTTCATGTGGAAAAGAGGTATGTGAGTCCTCCATAGCTTTGACTTTTCTCAAAAATAATGCAGGTAGGAAGCTGTATTGCCAGGATTCAAGCACAAGGCTTCCGACTCCAAATCTCATGCTCTTTTGCAAACAGGCAGTGATACTCTTTTTAGGGAGGTGTGCCTGTTTCTGGGTTTTGGGAAATGAACATGTATGTGTGTCAGGATGTGTAGCAGGACAGATAACTATCACTTGAAACCCAAAGCTGACTTTAGCTTTCTATGTCTTGTAGAGGAAGTAGGGAAGAAGGGTAGACAGTAGGGCTTAAATCATACTCATTGAAAAATAAATATCTATATGCTCATTAAGAGAAGGGAGAAAGGAAACTGAAGCTTTAAGGCCTCTGCCAGTTCTTCTGCTCTAAAGGGTTTAGATTATTCTTTATTTTATTTTCGATTATTCTTTATATTAGGAGATCCCATTAATGGGTCTTTAGATATGCAAAAGTTGACCTAAACTCAGTAGAAGGGTGGAAAGATAAATTTATTCTGTACAATAACGTAAAGGAAATTGAATCTAGTGGGGGGAAAGGGGATTGTGCCGCAATGTGGTGGACAGACCCTTAAAAGCATCTAATATTCAGTTTAAGTTTTTGTCTGCAAGGTGATAACTCTCCATCATCCTGGACCTTCTCCAAGGCTACACACACACGCATGCGCAGATGTACATACACGTGTGCACACATACACACTCACAAATGCCTTGCATAAAGGATTTGGGGAGTAATTAAAGAAAAAAAGCTAAATTTTGTGTTTGATTCACTGTGCAGCAGAAGGAAGAGTCATAGGAGGTAAGTGATAATTGGATTGAAATATCAATGTGAAAAAGTGACCATGAGAACCTAAGTCCCTGAGAATCTGCAAAAATGTGTGGGAAAGTCTTAGACTTAACTCAGAATTTAAATCTCAAAGGACAGGTTGACTTCACAACACCTGGGTAAATAATACATGTCTAGGTGACAGCATCATTTATACGTAGGTCTCTATACGTAGAAAGATGTGAATGAGCCTTCCACACTTTGGTTCATCTATTTACTCAACAAATATTTACTCAGTGCCTATCAATTGCCAGGCATTATTGCCAGAGGCTAAGAATGTCCAAGAGAATACGACATAGCTCCTTTTCTCAAGAACTGAATGGTTAAATATAAGAGAAAGATAAGGAAACGGGCAATGTTAACTCAGTGTACTAAGAATTCAGAAGAAATAAGCCACAGTGCTATGAAAATACAGAGAAGAGACACTCAACCCAGTCTCAAGATCAAAAAGATTTGATAAACATACCTCCTAGGTTTTCTAGAACAAACCCAATTTCAAATATTTGCCCCTATAGATATATTTAAAAGTGTCAGTCCATGTAGCCTGATAAATGAGTCAAAAAATATCAGCCACCACTTCCATAGTTGATCAAGAGTTTATCCATCTTTATGATATGTTTTTCCACCTTAAAATCACCTTAGGAGGGGCCGGCCCCGTGGCTTAGCGGTTAAGTGGGTTAAGTGCGCGTGCTCCGCTGCTGGCGGCCTGGGTTCAGATCCCGAGCACGCACCAACACACCGCTTCTCCGGCCATGCTGAGGCCGCGTCCCACATACAGCAACTAGAAGGATGTGCAGCTATGATGTACAACTATCTACTGGGGCTTTGGGGGAAAAAAAAAAAGGAGGAGGATTGGCAATAGATGTTAGCTCAGAGCCGGTCTTCCTCAGCAAAAAGAGGAGGATTAGCACAGATGTGAGCTCAGGGCTGATCTTCCTCACAAAAAAAATAAAAAAATAAATTAATTAATTAAGAAATCACCTTAGGAGTACCAGTATGTGCCAAGATGGAATAAGGTCACCACGCAGCCTCTCTCCCACTACTTACAACTAAAATCTCTGCACAGAATACAAAAAGCAAGTACCTGAGAATTCTGAAAAATAAACAATATCAGAAAACTTAAGGAACAACCAGCACAGTATTTAGCTCCCTGTTTTGTTCCTCCTTTTTTTCCTTCTTTGACCTCAGGGCAGCAAGGCATGGAAATGCACAGTGGGCTCAGACAGCAAAAACTGAAAGAAATATCCTTTTTCTGGCTAAAAGACTGAGAAAGGGGACTCCCGCAAGCCAGAGAGTATGTAAGGAAACCCCCGTGGTTTTTATTTGTCTCTCTCTCATTTTTTTCTTTCCCAGACATGCCTCAGGCCAGCCCAAGTCACAGAGCTAACACTACCATTGCCATGGGGATAGCTGTGTGGGCACCTGAACTCTTGAGAGAAAAACGGCCAGAGGAAATAAGGAAAAGGGTGTTTGTGGTTGAAAGAACGTAAGGGGATATCCCTCTTAAGTTTTTCTCTTGTTTCTTTGTCTCATCACACTAAGGGCAGCCCCAGTTGTGTGGAACTAGGAGACAGTGCAAGGGGCTAAAACTCATTGTTCCGGCAAGAGAAACTAAACTAGGAGCCCCCAGGAGATTGGCAGGGCAAGTAGCACTGGGACTAGGGTGAAGCAACGCAGGCACCTAGGGAGCAAAATTTAAGGGGACGCTGGCTGGCAGGGTTGTGCAAGAGCCAACCTGTGCATGCACCACACTCAGAGTGAGTGCCTCCTAAAATTTTGCACCCCAGGCCTCTCACTCTTAAGCAAAAAACTTGAATGCAGAAAAGAACACTGACATCTTCCAGAAAAGGGGAAAAGTGACCCAAACGAATATGGATTTCTCATCAGAAAATTTTATAGCCAGAAGACAGTGAAAGAACATCTTTAAAGTGTTAAAAGAAAAGAACTGTCAACCTAGAATTGTGTATCCAGTGAAAATATCCTTCAAAAGTGAAGACAAAATAAAGACACCTTCAGATGGAAGAAAACTTACGAAGTTTCAGATGAAGAAAAATTTATCACCAGTAAATCTGTTCTAAAACAAATGTGATAAGAAGTTGTACAGGTGGAAGAGAAATCACACCAGAGGGAAACTTGGGACTTCAGGAATGAAGGAAAAGCAACAGCAATGGTGTATATCCGGGTAAACATAACAGACTCTTTTTCTCATCATAAGTTTTCTTAAGAGCACAAATAAATGAAACTAAAATAGAAAAATAATAGAGAAAACTCAATGAAACCAAAAGCTGGTTCTTTGAAAAGATTAATAAAATGTATAATCATTAAGAAAGACTGACCAAGAAAAAAAAGGGTGAAGACGCAATTTTCCAATCTGAGCAATGAAAGCAGTATATCACTACAGACAGCACAGACATTAAAATGATAATAAGGAAGTACCACAAACATTAAGCCCAACATAAACGACCATCAACATAAAAAAATCCAACAACACAAATGAAATTGTCTAAATTCCTTGAAAAACACAAACTACCAAAACTCATTCAAGAAAATTAGGTAACTAGAAGAGCCCTATAGTTACTAAAGAAATTGAACTTCTGGTTTAAAATTTCCTAACAAAATAACTCTAGTCCCAGATGGCTTCACTGGCCAATTCTATGAAAGATTTAAGGAAGAAATTATATGAATTCTACACAATCACTTCCATAAAATAAAAGAGAGAATACATCCAAAATCATTTTATGTGGCCAACCTTACCTTGACACCAAACCCAAAGACATTACCAAAAAAAAAAAAAATACAGTGCATGAATATAAGTTCAAAAATACATGAAAATAGAGTTAAAATATTAGCAAATAAAATCAAGCAATAGATAAAATGGATCATGACCAATTTGGGTTTATCCCAGAAATGTAAGTTTGTTTCAACATTCTAAAGTCAACCAGTATAATTCATCATATTATTAGACTAGTGAAGAAAACCACACAATCATTTCAATAGATGCAGAAAAGGCAATTGAGAGAATTCATTTCCATTAATGATTAAAAAAAAAAAAACCTCAGCAACTATGAATGTACAGGGACTTCCTTAACCTGATAAAAATCATCTACAAAAAACACAACAGACATCATACACAATGGTGAAAGATTAAGCATTTTCCTCCTAATATTGGGAATAAGGCAAGGATGTTTGCTTTCACTACTCCTATTCAAGATTGTGCTGAAAGACCTAACCAGTGCATTGAGGTGAAGAGAAAAAAAACACATATAGATTAGAAAGAAGAAATAAAACTCCCTCTGTTTGCAGATATGATTGTCTGGATAGAAAATCCAAAGGAATCTACAAATGAGCTCCTAGAAATATTAAGTGAGTTTAGCAAGGTGCCAGGATTCAATGTCAATACTCAAAAATCAATAGTATTTCTATATATTGGGAATGGATAAGTGGAAATCAAAATTAGAAACAGTACCATTTACAATAACACCAAAAAAATCAAACACGTAGGTATAAAATCTAACAAAATGTGCAGGACAGTGTGATGAAAGTACAAAACACTGATGAAAGAAATCAAAAAAGATCTAAAGAAATGAAGAAACATACCATATCCATGGACTGGAAGAATCTATATTGCTGTCATTTCTCTCCAATCTGATAGATATAGTCAACGCAATCCCCATCAAAACCCCGCAGCCCTTTTGTTGGTTCTGACAAGCAGATGCTAAAATTTATGTGGGAAGACAAAGGTACTAAAATAATCAAATAAATTCTAAAAAAGAAGAAGAAAGTCAGAAGACTCATATTACCTAATTTCAAGACTTAATATAAAGCTACAGTGATAAAGACAGTGTATAGCGGTGAAAGGATAGCCATGTAGATCAATAGGACAGAATAGGGAGTTCATAAATGGCCTACCCACATATGGACAACTGGTTTTTGACAAAATTGCAAAGGGAATTTAATGGAGAAAGATAATCTTTTCAGTAGTGATGCTGGAACAATTGGATATCCATATCTTAAAAAAAAAAAAAAAAGAATCACAACCTATATCTTACTTTTTATACAAAATATTAACTCAAAATAAATGTAAAACTACAAAAATTTTAGAAGAAAACACAGATATTTGTGACCTTAGATTATGCAAAGAGTTCTTAGATATGATACCACAAGTGCAATAATCCATAAAAAGAAAATCACGATAAATTGGACTTCACCAATATGTAAAACCTTCGCTCCATGAAAGACACTGTTAAGAGATGAAAACACAAGTCACAGATTAGGAGAAAATATTTTCAAATTACATATCTGACAAAGAACTTGTAAATAGAATCCATAAAGAACTCTCAGAATTCAACAATAAGAAAACAAAAAATGTAATTTAAAAGTGGGCATAAGATCAGAACAGACACTTCACCAAAGAAGATATATGGATGGCAAACGAGCATGTAAAAAGATGACCAACATCATTAAAAATACCATAAGATACCACAATACATCTATTAGAAGGGCTAAAATATAAAAAGCTTTCAAAACAAAGTGCTGGTGAGGATGCAGAGCAACTGGAATTCTCATACTTGACTGGTAGAAATATAAAATAGTGCAGCCAGTTTGGAAAACACTTTGGCACTTTTTTAAAATTAAACATATACTTACCACCCTCCCCTATCATCTCACTTCTAGGAATTTACCCAAGAAATATGAAAACTTATGTCCACAAAAAAATTTGTATGCAAATGTTTATAACAGCTTTATTCATAATCACCAAAAACTGGAAACAACGGAGGTGACCTTCAACTTGTGAATGGATAAACAAATTGCGATGCAGCCACAAAGGGAATATTACTCAGCAATTAAAAAGAATGAACTATTGATTCACACAACAACATGGGTGAATCTCAAATGCATCTTGCTAAGCAAAAGAAGCCACACTCAAAAGACTACATATTGTATGATTTTATTATATGACACTCTGATCAGGCAAAACTATAGACACAGAAAATAGATTCTTGGTTGCCAGAGGCTGGAGCTGGGAGAAGGAGTTGGCTACAAATGAGAAGTACAAGATAATTTTGGGGTAACGAAACTATTCTGTATCATGACTATGGTACTGGATACACAACTTTATTCATTTGTCAAAAATGCATAGAACTAGACACCACAAAGAATGAACTTCACTGCATGTAATTTTTTTTAAAAAGTCATCTTATATATGCCTGAATACATAAGAAAACGAAAGACCATTGACACGACCTCTAGCAAGAGTTCATAGGAAACATGCCAAAACACCAAGTGCCTAGATCGTCCTGAGAATATTAACAACTGTATTTGTAAAGGCTTTCATAATGGCATATACTGAATTAACAGCCAGTGTTTCCATACCTAGTTTTCACCTTTCACTCAAAAATTATGTGATCTAATCAAATGGTAAGGCTCATCGTGCAGAGAGCACATTACATATAACCCTCTTAGAATCGCTGTGCCTCTGAATAAAACATTTGGAGGTACTTAATGGAAAGGTGGTAAGTTCATTGACTTTGTTTTTATTACCATACTTAAGGCAAAATATAGCTAGCTAAAAAGGTCTTGCTAAGATAATGAAGATTTCTTAGTTACCTGAGACTTTGTAGCAAGCCAGCTTTATGCTAAACTCGATTTCCCCTTGTCACACTAAACACTTAATGAGAGAGAAACTCCAAGTGGAATCCTGGAATTTGAGAAATGAAAGACACTATAAGGATCAAAGAATCAGACCAAGCCTCTCATTTACCAAGCATGAAATATAGTATCTTACCTTGTAGAATGTGGGATAAAGAATGTAAATTTACGATGATGGCAGATGGTTTCAGACTAGAATATGAAGTTTAAAATATCTGTATATGAGGGGCCAGCACGATGGCACAGCTGTCAAGTTCGTGCATTCAGCTTCAGTGGCCCAGGGTTTGCCAGTTCGGATCCTGGGCGCAGACATGCTCATTGCTCATCAAGCCATGCTGAGATGGCATCCCACGTAGAAAAACTAGAAGGACCTACAACTAGGATATATAACTACGTACTAGGTGCTTTGGGGAGAAAAAAGAAAAAGAGAGGAAGATTAGCAATAGATGTTAGCTCAGAGCCAATCTTCCTCAAAAAAAAAAAAAAAACCTGTATGTGAAACAAGCAGAGAAAAAGAAATGACCTTAATAATCTTTTTTTTTTTTTTTGTGAGGAAGATCAGCCCTGAGCTCATATCCATGCTAATCCTCCTCTTTTTGCTGAGGAAGACCAGGTCTGAGCTAACATCTATTGCCAATCCTCCTCCTTTTTCTTTTCCCCCCAAAGCCTCAGTAGATAGGTGTATGTCATAGTTGCACATCCTTCTAGTTGCTGTATGTGGGACGCGGCCTCAGCATGGCCGGAGAAGCGGTGTGTTGGTGCGCGCCTGGGATCCAAACCCGGGCCGCCAGCAACGGAGCATGTGCACCCAACCGCTAAGCCACGGGCCGGCCCAGACCTTAATAATCTTAAAACATGAATCTAGCTCCACTGATTTCTTGTGACTTTGCTTTTAAGAATGTATGAATTTTGTTGCAGGGTATTATAATTATTTCCGCTTTTGAAGATTGACTTAGAAGTCAGGGTAGTGTTTTCCACAAACATGAAAAGGAGACACTAAGCCCCACCATGACCCTACCCCCTCACCCCCATCCCAGCCCCAGCCTTGTCTGCACCAAGGAGAGGATAGAAAGTGCTGTTTTGCTAGGGTCCTAGGAAATAAAGCCACAGAAGGAGAATGGCAGACAGTCTAAGAACGTGTAAGAAGACGCCATAGATGACATTAATTTCCAACCTTTTCTTACCTCCCTAATGGAAGACAAAAGTTAACATGCATCCCCAGAGGAGTTAGGGCACAGCCCAAAGTACCCCACTACAGGTACAAAATTTCCCTAAAACATTGTTATCTTAAAAATACGTGCAAAATTTGTATGCTGCTCCATAACTTATCACATGATTATTTTAATATACACATAAAAATTTCCACAAAACCAAAAATTCCCCATTGCTAGGAAATTCCCCAAAACTTGCTGGATATGAGCAATGTTTATCCTTTAGCTCTTTGTGTTATTTCCCCCAAGCACATATACTCCACGGTGATAAGCACAGAAAAGTGTGTTATAAACATACGTACATACATACTCACACACACACTATAATCTGGTGAAGTTGGAATTTTCCTGACTGTGGAAGCAGAAGTAGGTCCATGCTCACACATAGGTTCACACAAAAGGAGGAACATAAACATTGTCCTTTATTCTGCAATGTTTAATCCTTTTCTCCGTTAAGGGAGTCCTTCTACAGTCTACTAGAGACTGGTCACCCTACAGGAATTGTGACATCAATATTCACTCCACAAAATTGTAAATTACTTTTCCCAGATGAAGTGGCTGTGAGGACCCAAGAATTTTGGCAGGTTAGAAATGACCTGAATGTAGACGCATCTTAAAGTCTCCCCCATATATTTCAGGAAATAGAGAGTGAGTATTAAGATAGGTTGATACTTTTCCTTGTTAAACAGAAAGAGAAATAACATTTAAGAAACTACCGTGTGCAAAGCACCGTGCTAGGCACTATATATTCGATAACTCGTTTATTCTCTATGACATCTCTGTGTCTGTGTTAACATATTTCCCAGGTAATGAAACTGAACCGGGGCTGAAAGTCAAGACGGCAATTGAGTAGTGGAGGCAGAGTTTGAACCCCCAATTCTTTCTTATAGCGGAGCCTATGCCCCTATTACACCATGCTTTCTCCCTGATTCTTCCACAAAGATCACACTTGTTGTCACTGGGCAGGTGAAATAATAAACTTCTGCCCTGCCTCAGATTCTCTGCCTTCAAAACTAGCTTCAAAATCAAGCTTTGACCAGAAATCATTCAAAGCTGCCTACTGTGATTGTTTTCCCTAAATTCTTGGGAGAAATTGGTGTGGCATTATCTAGGAACATCAAGATATACACACCATACGACAAGTAATTCCACTTTTGAGTACTTACGCTCGAAAAATACGTACAAATGTTCGCCAAGATCCCTGTTTAAGAATGTGGATAACACCATGGTTGCCATAGCCCCAAACTGGAAATAACTCAAAAGTCCATCAACAGTATGACAGAGAAATATATCATAGTAATTCATACAACTCCATTCATACAATGGCATATATACAAGAATAAAATAAATTGATTAGACACACAACACGAATTCATCTTTCAAACAATGTTGAGTCAAAAAAGCAAGACAAAAGAATTCTTACAATAGGATTCATATTATGTAAAGCTCAAAAACATGCAAAACTAAACTATATTATTCAGGTCCTTGCATATACAGTAAAACAATTTTAAAAATACAAGGAGTTAATTACCATAAAATTTATGATAGGAGATACTCCGAAGGGAGAGAGGGGGGTCTGAGGGAGCAGAGCCTCACAGAGGACCTCTGAGTGTTGGAAACAGCTTATACCTTAACTTGAGTTATGATAACAAAGTATTCACTCTATAATTATTATTAACTTTTCCATATATATGTTTAATTTCAAAATTGTAAAATGTTTACAAAATAAAACATTTAAAAAAAGTAAAACTCTTGGGATATCATTTCACTCTACAGTAAACTCTAACTTCTAAATCCCTTACCTTACCTCCCACTTTAATTTTCAGATACTGAAAAGGTTGAAGATGCAGATGAGAATAACGAAGATAGAAATGAGAACAATCAAGTGAAGCAGTTCCTGAAATTATTCAAACAAGAAAATAAATATAAATGTAAGAATATATGTAGATTGGACAACAGAATTCACATTTACTATGCCAACTACGTGCTATGACACAAGCACACAAACTTAGGACCAATGCAAGCAGCATATCAACCTTCTTTATACAGAGAAGAAAATCATTATTAAGGTGATTGCATATTATGGATGCTTATACACAAAGACCTCCAAGAGGTAAGCTTTCGTCTATGTTTTGAAGAAGGTGAGACATGGCTTGATAATGAAAGATAAAGGGGCATTCACCATGGGGAGATATGTAACACACATGTAACAGGAGTTAGCAAGTGTTAGCCAAAGAAGATTGGGTATAGAAAATTGACTTGGCTGGAGGAGAGTAACTATAGCATAAAAGAGCATCAAGTGATATTTGCAACATATGTAGTATAAAAGAGAATCAAGAAAGATATATATGTATACCTATAAGAGAATGCATAAAGAACCCTTGAAAAATCTATAAGAAAAAGACAGACATCCCCAATTTAAAAATGCACAAAAGACTTCAATAGATATTTCACAAAAAAGGGATATCAAAATAGCCAACAAACATGTGAAAAAGAGTGCACCTTAATTAATTAGCAAAAAAATGCAAAATAAAACCAACATGAACTACCACCACACACTCACTGAACTGACTAAAATGAAAAAGATCAACAATGCCAAATACTGGCAAGGATATGGAACAATGGCAGGCATGTAAATCAGAACAACTTTGGAAAATCTTTGGTAGCATCTACCAAAGCTAAATATACATACACCCTATGACCTTGCAATCTCACTCAACAGAAATGAGTGCTATGTCCATCAAAGACTGGTACAAGAATATTAATAGCAATTTTATTCATAATAGCCAAAAACTGGAAATGACCCAAATGTCCATACACAGTACAATGAGTAAATAAATGTGGTATGGTCATACAATGAAAAACTAAATAACAATGAAAAGGAACAAGCTACTGATATACGTAACCACATGGATGAATCTCACAGATAAAATATTAAATGGAAGAAGTCAGACACTCAAGATTACATATTTTATAATTCCATTTATCTGACATTTAAAAACAGGAAAAAATTTATCTATGATGAGAGATGTCACAATAGTGGTTAGCCTTGGTGGAAGGAAAACCACCCAGGAGGGGGCACAATAGATCTTTCCCGGACCCTGGACACATCCTATGCCTTGATCTGGGTGGTACTTACATGGGTTTATATATACAAAAAAAAATTAGTCTGTACATTTAATATTTGTGTACTTACTGTATAAAGTTATCTCAAGAAATATAAATAATTATAAGGACCAAAATAAAAATTATCGAGTGGTAATTAAAGAAGTGCAGGTCTGGCAAAAAGAGAGTAAATTAATTATTTCCTTTCCCATGAAGAATTAATGTTTACCCCCCAAAAAAATATTTTTATGTTGATCATAAGCTTATTAAAATTTTATAAATGAAGATTTTTTTTAAAAAAAGACAAATCACATACATTTCCACTTGTAACCCAACCCTAAAACATGAGCTGTTTTCCCTTGTCCATATTCCTTTGTATACACAGTTACATAAGGAGTCATTCTGGACACAAATTTATATAGAAAGAAGTCAGGGTCTGGAGTCAGAGAACCTAATTTGAAACCTTGATGGGCTATTTATTAGCTGTGAGACTTTAGCCAAATTACCTAATCTCTCTAAATCTTTGCTCACTTATAAAAGGGAAGAAAAATATTATCTACCTCCCAGAGTTGTTATGAGAATTAAATTAGGTAATGCACATTTATAAGCACTGCTCAAAAGTTCAGTAATTTACATTAACACAGGTGATCGCAGTAAGGATACAATTCTTCACTCTGCTACTCTCATTTCCTCTATAATTAGCATTTCCACAATGACACTAATCTTCATAGTGGCCTACCTAATTTCCATTCCCCCTTCATTTCACCAACAGCAACTCAATTTTATTTGAGGTTGGCCATGTGCCTAGCCTAGTGATAAATCATGATTGATCTAAACCAATCATGAGGAAATCTGTTCCCTTCTTTCCCAGCCTTCCTTGCAGCAGAGGGTGGGGTCATGTGACTAAGTTCTGGCAAGAAACCTAAGGGGAAATCCACTAGGGGAGGAAGGGATGCTTCTGGGAAGGCATTCATTTTTCTGATAAAAGCAATAGACTCTGCTGGTTCTCCCCTTCTCCCTGTTGTTCCTGCCTTGATCCCAGATGTGCTACTTAGAGCTTTGGAAGCCGTTTGGTGAATGTGACAGAAAGGCCTAAGAATTTTAGAGACATAAGCCATGAGATCACCAAGCCCCTGCAAAAATTCATGCAGCCATCTACCTCTGGACTTCTTATGATATGAGAAAAATAAATTCAAGTTTCTAGAAGCCATTGTTAGTTATAACTCTGGAAAAATTTGTCACATTAATATAATTGAATTAGTCATTTACCTTTTGCCAGAATTTAGATTGCAGAGTTCAACAAACATGTATAGATTGGTCTCCTGTGTATCAGTTCTGTGTTATTAAATTAATAAGATACATTCCTTCCCATGAAGGAATTAACAGTTTTTCCAATTTTGCACTTTACAGAAAAAAAAAATCCGAACTGAAAACCATTGTGCATATATTTTTCTTTGAAATTATTTCCATAAAAAATAATTCTCTCCCTCTCTCTCTCTCTCTCACCCACTATGCTCCCACTGACCTTCTATTGGTTCTTGGAACATACCAAGATCATCCAACTTAGAAAATCTTCACTAGCAGCTCCTTTTGCCCAGAATGTTCTTCCCCCAGATCAGTGTTTAGCTAGATCTTTCTTGTCAATGAGATATCAACCTAAATGCCACTTCCTCAGAGTGGTCCTCCTCCCCAGCCATATAAAAGCAGTCATCCATCATAGCATTCTGTTTTAATTCTCTGCAGAGCACTTATTACAACGTCATATTTTTCTTGCTCATCGATTTATTTCTTTATTCATTGTCTGCTCCTCTACCCCTACCCCACCGTCAGAATGCAAGCTCCATATAAGAACCTTGTTTGCTTTGATCACCTCTGCACACCCGGTACCCAGAACAGGGACTGGCAAACTACAGCCTCAGCCAAATCCAGCCAGCTACCTGTTTTGTAAATAAAGTTTTATTAAAACATGGCCATTCACATTTATTTACAGACTGTCTGTGGCTGCTTTTGTGCTACAAGGACAGAGTGGAGTAATTGCGACAGAGACCAGATGGCCCACAAAGCCTGAAATATTTGCTATCTGCCCTTTACAGAAAAAGTTTGCTGATCCTCAATCTAGAAAAATGCCTAGCACAAAGTAGGCACTTCATCAATCCGCAAGAAACATTAAAATTTTTTATCAAAGGTTACTGAGAAACCCTATTGGTGTTCTTATTCTATAGATACATTTGCTCCTAATGACATATCAGTCCCATTTAGGCAGGATTGCTCTTTACCAGAACTACTTCATAGATGGTAATTCCACACCAAACTTCCAGAAGGAACAACTCATCACCTTGGAACAGAGGATTAAGTTTAGTGCAACATACTGCAAATTGTAGGGGCATCTCAACAGCAGAATCTAATGCCTTTCCTAGGTTAGCAGGATAAATCAGGTTCCACATGCATGTCTTCATAGAAGCACTCTAGATCTGCCTTTGCCAACCCAAATTACACTAACGACCAGTGAAATAAATAAATTTTCTATCACAGCCGATTAAAATTGTGTTACATATAATGTCAATACCTTTGGTTTTCCAAAAACTAGACCACTTTTTAATCCAAATCTTTTTCATGCATTTCTTTAATCACTGAAATAAAACTGCTTTGAGTCTAAGTTAGGGAACCAAGACTCATGTCCATTAAGAGTCACTTTTTTGTTTTTGTTTCTCAGGAATGTAACTTTTAATAAGTTTTGACATTAAATAATAAAAGTTTAATACCCAGAGGATAGATTTGGGAAATCCACTTCCCATGTTTTTCCTTGCAACTGAGACCTTAGAGTCTTCTACCAGGTGTATCCAGGGTAGTTCCAGTCAAATTTTATCTTTGGTGAGGTACAGGGGTGGGTAGGGTTGAGTAAAAACTTGTATGTAAAGAAGTTGTATTGTGAGCCCACTAGTTGCTCCTCTTCAACCGAAACAAGATCTCTATAAAAATCCCTGGAATTATATCTCAGGGTACCAGGGGCTCCTCCCTTTGAGATCTATCATTTATATCCCAAGCCAAACCTGCCTGTTCTGCATTTCTTTTTTCAGAATCTACCTCTTTGACATCTACCTGATTTATGCCTCCACCAAGTCCCTTCAGATTGAGGTTTTGTTTGGTCTCTGAGATTCATTCCTAGACTTCATCTCTAGGTTCATTTTAACTCTGTGATCTGTGGCCCTTGGGCTAAACTCATCCCATCCCCACATTCAGCCAGGTTTCCAGATTCTCAGTCTCTGGGATTTGGTAAGAGAATTACAACAAGCAAATAAATATAAGACAAATATGTGGAAAGCTGATCTAGTCTCAAAGAAAAGTTTTATTTATTGCAGAATTCCATTGTCCCATATGGTAGAAGTAATAGACTCATTCTGCTCTTTCCAGAAGAGTGAAGAAAACCAACAGAGAAAAATAACCAATGACTCACTTCCACCCCTGCTCCGTATGCCCGCCTAAGCCATGCACATCTCCTGACTGCCTATGACGACAAGCTCTAGGTTCTTCAACGGCTTCTATAATAATCATCAAGGAACCCTTCTTGCTTCATTTCTGGCTATGTTCCTCTTACGTTCCATTTTTTCCCAGATTCTGATCTTTAACTTGTCTTCCATTACCAGCTCTACGTCTGCCCTTTGGAACTATTGACTTCTGAGGTTTCCATAACCCAACTCTCAGGACTCTTTAGAACTATAGTTTTGATCCATTTCTCTGGTTCCTACTATTCCTGAACATCTTAAGCAGCTTTACCACAAAAGTTTTGGCCTCTACGACCAGAAAAACAGGCATTGCTTGTTTCACTGAAGCTCTGGATAAAACCACCACAGATCCCAACAAGGCAATGGTCAGAAGTTTGAGATGTTGAAAAGTGTTACAGGATGCTCCATGGAAGTATTTAAGCAGACGCTTGAAGGTCTTGGGGAGTCTGCAGGAGGGGTGCCTGCTGGGATCACTGCCAAGTTATACCAAATGACTTCTAAGGATCTGTTGAATCTTAAGATTTTTTAAATCGAATTATTTCATAAGCTCTAACTACAATATATTCCCTGTGCTGAAGCTGTTCTCTGGGGCTAAAATAGTAAAATCTCAGCAATACTGGAGGTACTTTGCATAAATATACATTCTTAAGAAAGGATAATGATGAAGAAGGAAATGCAAATGAAAAAAGAAAGGTGGGAAAAAAGGATGGAAAAGGAAGAGAAGAAAGAAAGAAGAAGGAAAGGGAAGAAAAAAAGATAGAAAGGATAGTAGGAGAAGAGTGACAAGATGAAAGTTCAAATCTTTCTTTGGTTGCCAAGTATGTATTTTATAACGAATTCACCTTGTCAATATTTGCTAAACAAATCCAATATAGGTTCATCCAGTGTCCTAATGACTAGAAAGATCTATTATTTGAATCACACATTTGCCTGTACAATGATAAATGATGTCCATGATTATGACCCTGAGGCACAGAGAGACCTGAGAGCTGAAGAAACTATCAAAAAAAAAGACTAGTTCATGTTGAATGATTTGGGAGTTAATTTTACTGGAAATGAATGATTAATCAGAAGGCCACATATTCTGATGATAGAGATGAGAATAGTTTTTACTTCCAGAATATCTGACTCCCCTGCACCCATATTCACTGAGTTTTATCTGAAGGGAAACCAGGTAGACAGTCTTTTGTAGATGAATCTGTTATAAATATTGCACTCATGAAAATTAAAATGTAAGAAATAAACTAATGAATAAATCTAGACAAGATATTCTCATGACAAAACGGTCCTCTGATTTACCAAACAATTCCTTAGTTGTCTTTAATTTTATCTAATGCACTTAAAATTGTACCGAACAGGAACATAAATTTTCAGGAGCATTCTAAATGCCTAGAATCAGAAAAAATCTGTCCCACGTAACATTCAAAAGGCAAACATCAAAACAATGGAATCTCTTGGTGCCTCCTTTCAGCATTGAATGCTATATTTCAAGAAATGTCATATTAAACTTCAAATTTTCAAAGTATAACTAAATCAATTAGTTGGGAAAATCACTATCTTAAAGGACTCAGGTGTTTTTTTTTTTTTAATTGCTGCTGCATAAATGCAATAAGTTTTCAAACTATGATCTTTGGACAGTTCTATTCAATATTTCCATCATTTCTATTTGGCATGTCCATGTGTTTGTATGTTTCCTTTGTATTTTCTGCAGATATTTCAAATAAATACTTACCTCAAGTCCCTAGATACAGTCATTTGGGAATAAGTTATCACTTGGCACAATCTTAGATCATCTGGTATTTCCCAAAGTAGACTATTGCATGCTTACTAATCCTGGGAGATGCTCTCAGTCTAAGATAGAAATTCCACTATCAAATATATTTAGGAAATGCTGAGTTCTATACCACTCTCTTCATCAGTACTTGTAAAGTTCAATAGTAAAGACATCTGTTTAATTTGTTTAGCTGCCATTTCCCAAATATATTTAGCTATGAATTTCATTTTAACTATTTATTAACATTCCATAGATCACACTTTGGGATTGATGGTCTGGTTCAGCTGTGTCAAGTTCAAACGCTTTCGGTGTTTAGGTGTGTCAAGTAGTTGTGTGAAGCAGTCTGGTATCAGACAATAGGGAATGCTGAGGGCTGTGGAACTAGGGGATGCTTGCTCTCCTAAAGGCATTCAAGTTCAAAGTACTAAAAACAAATGATAGATTGCGAGATAGAGAGAGAGAAAGACAGATATTTGTCATCAAACAAAGCACATTTGTGGAGATTCAGCCCTTGGGCCACCAGTTTTCAATTCCTGATCTCAACCATCCTTCAATTAATAAGTGAGAGCAAGAGTCTCGGTTAAGAGGCAGAACTTGTCCACTCCACCCTAGGACAGTAGATATTTTTTGTATTTTAAACTGGGAATGATTTGGAGGGTTCATGTCATTACCGAGTACCTGTTACACACCAGCCATTTTGTCATGCACTTTTCATAATCTTAAAAATGTCCCCACAGGAAAAAAGTGTTATTAGCTCCTATTTTATAGATAAGGAAACTGATGGTCAGAAGATTATTTGATCTGCCCGAGGGAAGAGTAACAGAACTGGGGCCGGATCTCAGATGTCTCTGTTCCGAAGCCTGTGCTCTTTCGCTATATCATGCTTCTCATCTGGCAGGAGAACAGGGCAGTGGCACTTCATGTGACAAAAGTAGCACATGTAGGAAAATGATAGACTCTTCAAATGTTGTGTTGAATCTGACAGAGTTAAGTAACCAAGTATTTTCCAAAAGGAATCAATTCACAGGTCCTAAAAAAAAATAGTAGCCCTTATAATCATGTGGGAACGACCGTTGCTAAACACTTACTATGAACTAAGGTTTTTTTCTATTATTCATACCTCCTCCTGCCACCACAACAACTCATCAAAATAGGTATTAAATACATTTTTAGATTAAAAATAAAACTGAGCCTGAGAAAGATTGGGTAAATTTTCAGTGACACCACTTCTAATAGCTGGGACCTGATTGCCTGGCTTTTTCTTATATCAAGTTGCCTCTCATGTTTTAAATCTGTGGCTTTGGAATAGAAAAGTAATTTTTTTAATCCCTTCATTAGGACATGTCAATATTTAAAACCATCCCTTCCATTCAAATAATCCCTGACAATTTAAATATTTCTTTAAATCATGTAATCCCATTTAATCCTACTAATGACTTTGTGGGTAGATAAAGCAGATTTCCCCACCCACGTTACGTGGGAAAAATCTGAGCCTCAGTGAGTTTGAGATTTGTGAAAGGCAGAGCCTGGACTCAAACCCAAATATCTGATTTTTATGATTTTTTTGTCATTCCCAAAACACTGCACAGAAGAAAACAGAGGTATGTTACTTTGGTTCCCATTTTGCATATGGACAGAGGGCCAAAGAAAGTGCAAATCACAGGGCGGTGGGGGGAACAGTTGTAGATCTACCTATGACTATTATGACTGAGAAAAAGTCACTCAATTCCCATGGACTTCAGACACGTCATGTGTAATAATTATCCTTCTGAATCTAGTGCAAAATTCCTTTAGTACTTAGCCACCATTTCATTTTCTTTGGTCTTTATTTCAAGGCCTCTATCTAAATATTTAAACCATTACCAACTGAGATATGGTGTGAATAGAATAAACTTTTGGGGACTTTTAAAACCTCTGATTATTGATACACAAAACCACTTGGATGAATCTCAAGGGAATTATGCTGAGTCGGGGGGGAAGCCAACTTTAAAAGTCTACATACTATATGATTCAGTTTCTATAACATTCTCAAAATGACAAAATTATAAAAATGGAAAACAGATTAGTATTTTCCAAGGTTTAGGAATGGGGGGAGAGTGGCAGGGAGACAGAATGAGACTATAAAGGGGTAGCGTGAGGAATTTTTGAGGTGATGGAACAGTTTTGTATTTCAGTTGCAGTGATGGTAACAGAATCTACATGGACAAAATTGCATAGAACTACACACACACACATGAGTGCATATGGATTGGTAAACTGAATAAGCTCTGTGGATTGTACCAACGCCAATTTCTTGGGTTTGTATTGAACTATATAGTTTGTAAGATGTTACTATTGAGGGAACCTGGGTGAAGGGTACACAGAACATCTGTTTTATTTTTACAATTTTCTGTGAATCTATAATTATTTCAAAATTTAAAAAAAAATTTTTTAATCTTCTGATCTTAGTGGGGGACCTTCTTGGATCACCAGTGCCTATGACCTCAGCAGCCATGCCTTAGGTAAATCTACTCCACCATCCCCAAAAGTCCCCTTCCCCCCAGAAGTAGCAAGGGCTCTCAGGGCTGCTGTCAAATGTATCCCAAATCTAATCAGATTGCTTCTCTTTTTAAAACACATCCATAGAATAAAGATCAATGTCCTCATTTAGCATGACATTCAGGGTCATTATAATCTGAATCCTACTTACTTTTCCAACCTCATTATATACCCTTCCCTTCTCTCTGCAAAGGAGAAATACTTTCAGCCTTGTGCTTCTGATTGTGTTCTTCCTTCTTTCTGAAATGCCTTTCTTCATGGGCTTTCCAGAGGGACTCAGCTGTCAGTGCTCATCAGCCCAGCAGTACTGCCAACAACTGGGGGTACGAGTATCTCAGGAGATCTCTTGCCTCCCTCTACAGACGCACAGTGTTTTCCGAGACAGCCCAGCTCTGCTCCCAATAGGGCTTGCAGCTAAGGAGCAGCATATGGCAAGTCAAAAGCTTGACTCATCAGCAGACCCACTGAAGCTGCTTCACAGCCTCTCTCCTCTGCCAGGATTCTCAAGTTTTTGCTTTTGCCAACTACTGGATCCACTCACCGATTTTTCACAGCCACCCCTCTATAAATCCAGAAGCAAAACCTAACCTAAATTATCCCCAGAAGGGAAGCATGCTGATTTTTCTCTCCCACTATTTCGGGTGTTTACTACCCACCAAGGTTTCAGAATCGACACGAGTAGGTGGCAATGCCAAAAGGTAGCACTAAGACTAGGATATTGAAATAATAAATCAGCTAGACTTTGCCTGTACAAGTTACCTCTGAGAGGTTGCGAACAAACAACTTAATTTGCATCACACAACTCCAGGGTTTCATGGGCATCCATTTTAGAGGAGAAAATCCTACAGTGTAGCTGCAACTTAACCCAATGCATGAGCAAGGGGAGCGAGGATAAGCAAAGAAAGCCCAGTGGCATTCTCAAAAGCTAGGAGTACAGAGCCAGTGCAGTCACATTGGTTAGTTTATCCTGAGGATTTCTGACCACCAAAGAAGACCATTTCTTCAACCAAAGAAGATTTGGTTCTTCCTTCCACTCCTACCTTTCCATTCCTGGTGATTAATGCCATTGACAGGTAGTGGCACTCCTGAAGGAGGTGCAGTTCAAACAAAGTTATTCTGAAGGATTATTGAAGAAACACATCAGCATAAAGGAGTGGAAATATATTTGTGAGGTTGATCCTTGTCTCACAGAGTACACATTTTTATCCAGCCCTGAGCTGATTTTTAACTAAGAGGGACATTCTGATTAACTTTATCTCTAAAATCTCTTATCATAACTGTACCACACTAGCTGGATCACCAAACAATGCATATGGATAAGATAAAGAATTGTCAATCCTTTTAAATAATTCAGCAGCATGTTAATCTTTGTGAACTCTGGGGGACTGTGTTAATGTCAGCTTTATGTTGTTTATCTGGGGCCACAGAGTATTCAGGACATGTTTCTCACGTCAGGTAAAGAACCACAGAGGTTCCATTCAAGATGGCGACATAGGAAGATCCTGAACTCCCCTCACCCCATGGACACACCAAATCTACAGCTACAATGGAACAATTTCCTCTGGAAAAAAGAAACTACCTGAGTGATGGCTATACATCAGGCAAATGAGAAAAAAGCCCACATCCAAGTGGGTAGGAGAGGTTGAGACACAATCTCGCCATAATACCCACCCCCAGCATGGCAACTCACAATCGAGAGAGAACTCAAAACCTGCAGCTTCTCCATGAGGAGTGAAGAGTTTGAACCCCACATTTGAACCCCCAACTTTTAAGGTCTTAAAAAAAAAAGTTGGGGTTTGTCTTTGGAGAGACAAACCTCCAAAACATCTAGCTTTGAAAGCCAGTGGGGCTCATGTCCATGAGACCCACAAAGCTATAAGGATCTGAGAAACAGCTCTTGAAGTGCTTCTGGACTCAGACTCACCTGCCCCAGGGCCCAGTGCAGAGGCAGCCATTAAGAAGTGCCCAGACTTTCTGTGAAAGGAGGCTTATTTGCTTATCTTAAAGCATCCGCCTGAGAGGCAGGCATCTAATTTAACACACATCTAGAGGCCTGTTGAAATACTCTCCTGGATGGAGGCTGGCAAGATCCATCTTCCCACTCTCCCTCTGCCTCGCTCCATCTCTCCTGCATCTTGTGAAAAAGATCTTATACCCTCTTCTGGAGCCCCAATTTTTGCGGCTGCTGCCAGAGGGCACCTCTAGATCACCAGGCTCTGATGGCCAGTGGGGCTTAAGCTCGCAGGTCCCTCAGGACTGTAACTAAGGAGAAAGAATTCTTAACCAACTGCTACCCCCAGGGCAAGAGGCAACAGTCCAAGGAGCCTAGTCTTTCTGTGAGAGAACTAGAGCAGTGCAGGCTCGGAAAAGTTCAAGTTTGAAAGTTAAACTAGAGCACAAATAATCTGAAGCATTTGGAACTGACCACCCATGAGCATTCTGTGGGAGTGGGGCCCTGTTCTGGAAGGAAACGTTCTGACTCTCCATTTCTTCCCAACCACTTTTCCCACCAGGCAGGTAGTAACCCCAGAGCTTTGCCCATAACAGCCAATAGAAGAGGAGAAGATATAGCTGTTGAAGCAGAGGGTTCAACCCAGTGGATAGAATATTTCCTTCCCTCCAGTCACCCATTGTTAATTTCAGGCAGTCACAACCAGTGAAAGCTACTCAAAGAGACCTCAAAGCAATGTAGATGCCTAGAAGTTATATGGCCAATTTGATGACTCAAGTTAAGGTGTGCATTAATATAGTCTATCTACACCAATCAAAATACCAGATATTGCAGAATCGGCTTAGAAACACAAACGTATAGAGCTCTTAGTGATATTCTAGGTCAATAAAGTTACAAATATTTTGAACTCTAAATGTCCTAACTTTATAATCCACTGACTTTTACCTCATGTATGTAGAATTCAACCTCTACCTAACTGTGACACATTAAATCCACCCATTATTGAGTATCTGATTAACCACCTTAAGTTGAAGAATATTCCTAAACAAAGTATTTTCAAATCCTTGCAAAACAACTTAATCTAATTAATGGTTCAGGTATATATTTCTTGAGAATGGATTCAAAGTACAATAAATCATGCTTTTTACAAAAGCAGCCCTCTTACTCATTGTCTTCATGAAGAATTGGCAGGTTATAGGTTCAACCAGTAAGCCAATGAATATTTGTACCCTCACATTTACCTGATGGAGAATGTTAATCAGAATTAAAGACTTTTTAGAAGTAAGAATTGATCTATCTTCATCTTTGTTTAAAGATCCTCCTTAGGAGGTAGGGCTAGTCCACTGGATAAGCAAACACTCAGTGCTAGGGAGTTCCAAAAGCCTTAAACCAGAGAGTGGCAACTTATCTCAGGCAGTACGAAAAGAAGCAGAAACATGCACACAAGCCAAAGTCTACTGATGAGAGCTGAAAGTAAGATTGCAAAGAAGCAATTTAAAAAAAAAAAAAAAAAAAAAAGGAAAATCCACAGTGCCAGAAACGGGAGATTTGAAGGAAGAAGTCAAAAGTTTGAGGTCAGAATGGGGGTTAGATCAGACAAAGATTACCTCAGGAAGAAGCAAAGAAGATCTAAAGTGCTGATTGAAAAGACCCTTCAAGCATCTGTGGCGTGCTTTTACAGTTGGGCTGGTGGGAAGGACGTAACCAGCTGGCTTAATGCATCAGAAGTAGGCTGCAGAAGCCTTTGATCACACAGATGGAGACACTGTATGGGTCAATCACCTCAAAATAGGTCATGGACTCTAAACAATTCTTCCAAGCCTTTGTCAAATGCCCTCTGTGAAAAATCAATCACAGAGGAGCGGGCTCTTGACCCCGTAAATTCAGAACCTAGCCGATGTATTAACAAATGTAAAAGGCTGTGTTCTAAACCCTCTGCTTTCAAATTTACACTCTGGTTAAAAATGCTGTCTTGACATGAGTACAGCCATGTTTGGCCGCTCCATTGACCTACAGCCACCAGCACAAAAAGGAAATACAAAGCTGCTTTCTGTGTGGTGGGAACTGGCCTTTTCCCGGGAACTGGCCTTTCTCCCACGGAGAGAGTTGCAAGTTGTAACATTTCAAGGCTCTTGGAGCGTCGTGGCCCGGAATGGACTGGCCATCTGTGCCAGGCTAAGACGATAACCAAAGAGAACAATGCACGTACGCAACTACTGGGCTGGGACGTTAGCCAGGGGGCTCAGTGCACGTACGCCACTGATAACCATTTTATGCATGGGAACACTAAATGCTTGCTCTGCAAACTCTGTAATTGCTTACTCTGAAAATTACTGATGGTATAAAAACTGCTGGAAACTGAGCCCCGGTGAGAGTTCCACCTGTGGAAGGGACACCTTGCCCAGGACGTGTGATCCTTGCCCAGCCGTGTTGATTGACAGGGCTCTCCCGGCAGTGGGGCGTGGATGTTGTGAGTAACTGATTTATTGTGAAGTAATTGATTTGATATGAAGTAATTGATTTGATGTGTTCTCTTTTCGGTTAACCTGGTGTTTCTCTTTCTGGTTGATTTGTGTCATTTCTCTTCAGCCGATGTGGGTGTTTTCCCTTTCCAGTCGGGCTGATGTTTTTTCCTCTTAATATTTGACCTATTTGATCTGTTTGCAGACTGTCGCCTTTACTATCCTCTATATAATAAAATATACCTTCAGTCCATTTGTTTGGAGTGGAAAGTGTCTTTTACGTCTCCGATCGAATCCCCGAACCTCTCATAACAAATGCAAGTGAGGTTTCTTAATTTTCCTATCAAAATGTTAACTCTTCCACTTGTGCATCCCCGTCTAAAGTATATGGATCTCATCTAACGTCCAAACTCTCACTGAGACGACTGATATTCTAGAGAGATAGGCTAAGAGACTTGCTAAATATTCATTTCCCTCAGTCCTCTAAGCTCTATACCTGAATCAAACCAAATAGCCAGAAAAGCTACATGCAAAAATTATTCTATTAGTTCCCTAAAGAAATGCCATTACAGACCAGTTTAACACTATGTCTTCTTATTGAGAGGACAAAAAATTTGCCATCTCTTGAAAATTGCTATTGAAAAAACTATTTAGTATATTATGTAATGCCTACTATGTAAAACATATCAAAAGCAAAATCAGTGCAAGAAAAGTATTATGTCCCCTGATAAACAGAAACTTTATTAGAAAATGACAGCATTGAAGTTTTCCACCAAGACATCCAGGAAGCTCAAAACTAACATTTTTGCACCTTCTGCATTATTAATTTTGTGTTCCCCTCCTCTTGTCTTATTAGAGGCCCTCTCAAGTCATTTTTGGAAAGAAGAAGTATATAGATTAATAGATATTGGAAGTAAATGTCAGAATACTAAAAGTGGAGTGATAATTACAGCTTCACTATTGGTTTGATTTTTTTATGAGTGTACAACTCATGGTTGGTTCCATCTGTTAATTTCTGGTATTTAGGAAAGTTCCCTGTGGCAGAAACAATGCTATATATTTACCAATTTCCATTTCATTTTCCTCTTCCTGGACGTCCAGGAAGAATATACTTCTTGCCCAAGCTGCAGTTAAATTGCTACCATATCTGTGGATTCTGGCCAGTGAAACTTAGGTGGAACAAATGTATGTCACTCCAAGCATGACACTTAAAAACATTCCATGTTATCTTCTGACACTCTCTTCCCTTGCTTCAGCAACCCTAGAAGCCCATGACAAGAAAGCAATATCATAAGAGGGTGCAGCCTTCATCAGCCTGGGTCCCTGAGTGACTATGCGGAGTAGAGGGCCTCTACCCTCCCACGTTGAACATCTAGCATAATTGATAAATTCATTGTTTTTTTGTAATTAATTAGAATATTAATTGGTACCAGCTGGTAATTGGTAATTAACTGGTAAATTAATTAATTGGTAAACTTTTTTCTCGGATAAGCAACTCAGATTTCAGAGTTAATTTTGTTATCATGTAGCCTCTCCTGAGTAGTCCCTGTGAAATATATGATTCACAAAACCCTCATAAAAATCCCTACCCTTCACTCTTGACTTGGATTGCAGACCCAAATACCTTTCTGCTCTATTATCCCAATGAGCTGGACTAGAAAACATACAAAATTCTATGGCCTCCTCTTTACGTAGTCTTTTTTTTTTTAATTGTCATAAAATATGCATAATATAAAATTTCCCATCTTAACCATTTTTAAGTATACAGTTCAGTAGTGTTAAGTACAACCACACTGTTGTGCAACCATCACCACCATCCATCTGTAGAACTCTTTTCATCTTGCAAAACTAAAACTCTGTACTTACTAAATAACAATTCTCCATTGCCACCTACCTCCAGCCCCTGGCAACCCCATTCTACATTCTGTCTCTATGAATTTGACTGCTCTGGGTACCTCATATAAGTAGAATCATATAGTATTTATTGTGATTGATTTATTTCACTTATCATGATGTCCTCAAAGTTCATTCATGTTGTAGCATATGTCAGAATTTCCTTCCTTTTAAGGCTGAATAACATTCATTGTATGTATATACCACATTTTGTTTGTCAATTCATCTGTCAATGGACTTGGGTTGCTTCCACGTTTTGGCCGTTGTGAAAAATGCTGCTATGAACATAGCTGTGCAAATATCTCTTCAAGGCTATGTTTTCAATTCTTTTTGGTAAACACCCAGAAGTGGAGTTGGTATATCACATAATTATATTTTTAGTTGTTTGAGGAACCACCATACTATTTTCCACAGTGGCCACACCACTTCACATACCCACCAACAGTGCACAGGGGTTTCAATTTCTCCACATCCTCATCAACACTTGTTATTTTCTGGGGATTTTTACTAGTAGCCATCCTAACGGGTATGAGGTGGTATCTCATTGCAGTTTTGATTTGTATTTGCCTAATGATTAGCAGTGTTCAACATCTTTTCATGTGCTTACTGACCATTTGTACATCTTCTCTGGAGACATGTCTGTTCAAGTCCCTTGCCCGTTTTTTAATTGAGTTCTTTGCTTTTTGCTGTTGTTGAGTTGCCTACATGGTCTGTCTTTTAAAGCCCAAACCTGAGCAACTGTCTCTTTCTTCATCTTTTTCCTTTGGATCTCATTCAGAACTACTTCTCCCTACAGAGGAATGCTTAGGAAAGCTATTTTTTTCCTAAGATAGGCTTTCTCCTTATATGCAGCTAAAGCTGGGATATTTATTTTCACTAAACGTAGAGACTAAAGTAAATTTTATCTGAGGAAAAGAGGTGAAACTTCTTGGAAAGTTAGAACTTTGTGTATGTCATAATAAATTAATTCACACAAATTGCCAGCAAAGATCAGGCCAAAATGTGGGGACCAAGAGTGAAGGAAAAGTGAGGCAAGATCAACCCGAGACCTGATCGTTATGGTCCTATGAAGAGAAGCTTAGTCCCAACAAAGGTAGCTAAGTGGCCCAGAGCACATTTTCCACAGTCTAGAGCTATTGAGGTACATTTCCAGCAAGTAATTAAATTCTTATTTGTCCAATTCAGAGAATTAAACCTGTCAGTCTAGGTCAGTGTGAAGATACCTTGACCTAGATTGGGTTTCTCTAGTGGGGTTTACCACTTTCTTGCTTCAGAGAGAATCTCAAGCTGTTCCCACTTCACTCCACACAAGTAGAGGTGTAGGAACTTACCTTTTCTCACCATTACTGCCATGGCAGGTACCAGGGCTCCACCCTCTCCTCTGAGACCCCACCCTGCTTTTCTCTGTGGCTTACAAATATCTTGGGATCTTACAAGATGGAGGAGGGTAACAGGTTGTTCACATTGGGTAAGTTGGACAAGGCAGAGCAATCTCCAAGCACAAAAAACATCTTCCTGCTGCGTGGCCACTAGGCCATGTGCTAATAACTGGTGAGGAGAAGTCTTCCCTAGAGAAGAAGGAAATCTAGCATAGCCCCTGGGCCTAAGGGACACACCATGGTCACTAGCAGGGAGACTGGATGATCACCCGCACCACTGATGGGCTCTGGTCACTGGGGGTAAGCACTACTTGCTTAAGTAGAGTGTGTGAAGTATGGAGGACACTGATGCACCAACAAATAATCCCTTCAGGTGGGCTCCCTTGACTTCAGCCCCAACAAACTCTTCCTTTCATCACTTCCCCTCTCCCTCATGGTCCCCCTCCCCCAGACCTGGAGAATCCTTTCGATACTGGGGCAGAGGAGAAGCCCAGGTACTTGTCATGCATTATCCTTAACAATCTGAATATGGAAAGCACTCTTTCCATGACTCTTAGAACCTAAACTTAAGAACTTCAAAAGCTATGAAGAGGCACATACATTTTTTTCTGTGCTCTCTGCTAATACATTCCTGCCCTGATGAAAGAAAGCAAAGAAAGACCTGTTTACTGAAGGAGGGTGGTGAGCTGGTATTATATCAGAAAAGCCACAGTCCACAGGCCATTACCGCAAGCACTTCTATTATTCATATCTCAATCAGCACTTGAAGTTAGGCTAATTAGGACAGAAGTAGCAGAAATGGGTTTTATTGCTGAAATGTGTAGCATATTAAATAGCATGATGAATACTAGATATGGAACTCTCTTTGGGAAAATTTAAAGTATTTGAGATATGTGGATTGGCTAAAACATTTTAGAGATATGCGTCACTCTTGCAAGAACAGGGTATAAAGAATCTGAACAAGGGTCATCCCCATGGCCGAATGGTGAGGGCTCCGGGCACTCTGCTTCGGCAGCCCAGGTTCATGGGTTCGGATCCCAGGTGCGGACCTACTCCACTCATCAGCCATGCTGTGGAGGCATCCCTCTAAAATAGAGGAAGATTGGCACAGATGTTAGCTCAGGGCTGGTCTTCCTCAAGCAAAAAAAAAAGAAAAGAAAAGAAAAGAGGAAGATTGCCAATGGTGTTAGCTTAGGGTGAATCTTCCCCACCAAAAAAAAAAGAATCTGAACAGACTTCTAACTTTTTCTCTTAGAGATGGCCCCTGTGGCTTGAACCCTAAATGGTCTTCTATGAAGTCTTATTGAGGGGAATTCTATTTGACTGATGCCGACTGTAAGACTAACAGAATCCTGCCTTTAAAACAATGCCATGTCTGAATCCTACAAGCGATGGACAGGACACCCAAAAATACAGTGAGTCGACACTTTATGGAGCTTACAGAGCAGATTGTATAAACTATTTTTTGCCTCCTCCATAAAGCAATTCTCTCACAAAGGTCTGTGTGTGTAGTCGAATTTGACCTAAGAATTGCTTTCTTCAAAACCTGGCAGCGAGATTGCAGGAAGTAACTAATCCTTACTCATTTTAAATTCCTTTGGAGACTATGTTAAGAACTTAAGTGTTGAGCATGACTAAATCAACCAAGAGGGATAATAAAATATCAGAAAAAATAAGTTAGTATTATAAACGTATTTTTTCTGCTACAGAAAAGTTTCCAGATTGTAGAGTATGCACCAAGGTAATAACTTACTTCTATAGTCAGCAAGGGTTGGCACCAGGAATGAAAAGTTCCAGAAAGTATATACAGCAACTCAAGGTTATACAGGTATTCAGCTATGCTATACATGGTTAGCCATTCCAGGTGGAGAAATGACTGAGCCTTCTAGTTTACTTCAGGATTGGCTCTTATGAGATTTTAAGGAATTTCAGAAGGCCTGGGTCTTTGGGGGTTTTCAGTATATGTGCTCATGAGAAACCAGAGAAGACAAAGGCAGGGAATAAAGCAGAAGCTGACAGTATGACAATCTTCCTTTCTAAATAGACTGATAAATTTTGTGAACAAATCAGTCCATCAATGGAAATATGGGAATCTCTGGCCAAAACTCGTGTGCAGACATATATAACTTTGTTTTTCTATAACTGAATTAAAATCCTATTTTCAGTAATCATTCAACCAGGTGATGAAAACTTAATCTCAGTTATTTTAGAGGTGATTCTTTACTCAACTTGTACCAAGTTCCAGCGAAATTCCACGGTGTCAGGGCTTGGTTGCGTGGAGTGGGGTGTACATAGATCTGATTATCTATGTTTGGATTCCCCCAGGAAGAGATCTTGAGACAAAGATTCAAGTGTATGTAGTTTGTTTGGAGCTGATCCCAGGAAGCGTTAGGAGAGTGGGAGGTGAGATGGGGAAGGGAAGGCAAGGCAGCCGCTATGAGTCATGAGCTTCTTGCTGCTGGGGAATCCTGGGGCTCCATGTAGAACACACTCCTTTGAGTTACCTCACCTGAGCACAAGGGAGCCTGGGTATTTGTGCACCATCTCCCATGAATCTACTGGTTGAGGAGTGGCTGCTAGGGGTGGGGGTGACACCAATTCTCCAGGACTGTTCCAGTGACAGGCTAGGTGGTAGAAACTCTGTGAACTCTCTAAGGACCCATCTGCCTAAGCTCACTGCCATTTCCTCTCTGAGGTCTTGCCACCTCTCTGAGATTCTATTCTGGAAGCCACACACAGAGTTTCAGACATACCAGTCATTTTTTATTGCATTCCCCACCCAAATTAGCCCAAAGAGGTAGGTCAAAGTGGGGATATCCCCACCCCTGCTTTTTCTGGGACTTGGTGCTGGGACATGTGCACTGCTTCTCCTCAGACTTGTTTCCACCCGTCAACTGATGGAATCCCTATCTAGTCTCCTGGTCTGATTCCTGGCTCTGACTCATCTTGTGTTCTTCTAACTCTACTGTTTATCCTCCGAGTACTCTCAAAAGTTAGTCTGCTCGTTTGAAAAAATTCAAGTTTTTCTTGCTTTCTTTTTCATTAACCATAACTTAAGGCAATGAATGACACAGATCTAGTAGTCCAAATGAGGAACAAGAAATAGAAGAAAAAAAATCACTTTTGGTAACTATTCCAAGAATATCATCAAACCCATGACTGTCAACCCTGCTGATTGCTCTTTTGCTTGATGAGAATTTTATTCTTTCATTAAGGGGTGGTCTTCTGAAGACACCCTCAATTTTGGGACAGTAAATCCTTTATTTGACTTTTATTTCAAGGGCTGTAACAGTATTTACTTACATAGATATCCCTATCATTTCACAGGTCCTTCTTTTTCATCCAGGCGGTGACCAGCACATCATTTCTGTCCCTAAATGAGAAGAGTTAACCTTGCTACACTTTCTGGATTTACTGTTAGAGGCCCGTTGGTCCCTTATGTTTCCAGATTTGCAAATGAGACAGAGCTGAGTGTTATCTCACAACTCATGCAAATTAGATGCCAGGAAGGCTATTGAAAAGGGAAGATGGTATCATCTGTCTTGCAAGGGCATTGCTCAGATTGACAGCCCCACATTTAACCTCCTCTTTTCCTTCTCATGAATTAATAGCTCAGTCGTCCTCCCAAAGAAGTCATCTGCTTTATTGAAATTAAATTCCAGCTAGACTAGGGAGAGCCACGAGACAGAATGTGTCACTAGCTGCCTTTGTTCTCCTGGGCTGGAAGGTTCCATACTCTGAAGAATGGATTGTGCTAAAGAATATTTAAGGAAGAATTTTCATGTGAGTGATGAAAGGGGGCGGAGTAAAGACTCTTCCCTGATTTTTAGATGCCTACACATTTATGGACTTTAGTCAATGGCATTCCTGCTGGGCCCTGCCATCATTCCTGCATTTCCCATAATGTCCAAGAAATCATGCTGCTAGACTTATTCACCAATATACAGCCTTATACACTATGACAGCCCAGGTTTAAGATTAATTCACCCCACTCCATGAAAATGTGGGCACCTGAGCAGTATCAGGCATCATTTGTTTTGATATATTTAGATGAGCCTAAAATTAGGGCCCAACTTCCCAGTCAAGAGGCACACATAGGTCTATGATCAGAATATAATTAGGAAACATGCCTAGGTAACTAAATATTCATTCAACAAATATTTATGGAACAATTACTATGTTCCAAGGACTATTCAAGGTGCTCAAGATACAGTGGCAAACCAGACAAACAAGGTCAATGCCCTCCAAAGTTCATTATCTTATTGGGAATCCAGAAAGAATATACTATGAAATCAAATAAATAAACTTGCTGACTTCAGATCGAGGTGAATGCCATGATGGAAACACAACAGAGTAAGCTGACAGCGGCGAGCACTGGGGTGGACACGCTTTGGGCAGGTGGTGAGGGAAGGCTTCTCTGAAGAGGTGACATATGAGATGAGACATGAATGATGAGAAGGAGACAGATAAAAAACAAACTAGGGCTCAAAACTCTAAGGTACAACCAAGCCTGGGAGAGTCCAAGAGAGGCCAGTGTGGCTGGAGTCTAGTGACTGAGTCAGAGGGATAAGAGGGGCCAGAATCCATTGGAATTGGTGGGAAAACTCGAGAGTTTTCAGCTGGAGTTGGCATCGTCTAAGTTTTAAAAATATCACTGTGGGGGCCTGCCAGGAGGCGTAGTGGTTAAGTGCATGCGCTCCGCTCCAGCAACCCAGGGTTCACAGATTCAGAACCCGGGTGCACACTGAGGCACCGCTTGTCAAGCCATGCTGTGGCAGCATCCCATATAAAGTAGAGGAAGATGAGCACAGATGTTAGCCCAGGGCCAATCTTCCTCAGCAAAAAGAGGAGGATTGGCATCAGATGTTAGCTAAGGGCCAATCTTCCTCACAAAAAAAAAAAATCACCGTGATATTTTTATATCAAATTGGGTAACGGTGGAGCAAGAGTGAGCAAAGACACTGGTTAGGTGGCAATAGTGTAATCCAGATGAGAAATGGCAGAGACGTAGACTAGGGTGTTTGGGAAAAATAAACCACACTGGTTTTGAATCAGAAACATCATAATCAATTCTTTGTTCTAAAACCAGTGGATGCTAGAAGAAATAAAAATTGAACTACTTTCTCCCCACTCAGAAAATTTTGGAGATAACCTGTACGTTTGGGAGAAAAAAGAAAGGAGGCAGAAAGTGGAGAGAAAATGCATCAATAATGTCATTTGCAACATAAACAAAGAAAAGCAAGCTTACATTTTAGTAATCAACACGATGTCAATGTTTCATGATTCCACCCACTTTTTTCAAAAAGAGAGATCAGAGGTTACAATGCAGGTGTTAAAAGGCAAACTCAGATAAAAAGAATTTGATGATAAAACTTGTCTTTATACAAGATGAAAGAAAATCTCCAAAGAGGAAATCTCCCACTTGGGACACGGAGAAAAACAGATTTAAATTTAGTCTTATTGGAACCCACATTCAACTTGATTAACTGGATAATCAAAACTTCTGTTTAGCTTCAGTTTCCTCTCAGATCAAAGTAAAGCCTTTCATGAACAGCACCTCATCTGTATAAACAACATTTCCACAGCATCTTCTCCTGGTGCAGGATTCTTTGTTTTAGGTGTTCCCTTTCCAATCAAGCTGGGCAAAAGGAAGCATATAATTTTTATCACAGCTAAAATTCCACAGGTGTTAGCAGCAGTGATGCAAAGAAGGAAATAGATTCAGAATATATATACAAGAGATGAAACTAATGAGATTTTGCTAATGGATTAGATATGAGGGGTAAAGAAAAGGGAAGAATCAAGGTAAATGGGTGTGAGCAAAAACGTAGATCTTTGTAAAAGTAAGAGGCCTTAGGAAACTTAGAAACTAAGAACTAAGCTCCTTAGATACTAAAGAGTCTGAGTTGGTTCTTACTGATTTAATAAAGATTCCAAGCCTCTGGAGAGTAGGAATTATGTCACATACCTGCATATGTCCAGCAACTAAAATAGCGAATGTAGTTAAAGATGTACATAGATTGCTATAGAGTCAAGTTTGAATAGAAAATTATATCAATGAGGGTATGGGTCAGTAAATCAAAGAGCTGTGAACAGACTAACTAGCATGGCTTAAAAACCAACTTTTGATAAGATATAATAATTATTATCATTATAATCACTAGCATTTGAGTGATTATCTTGTGTCAGTTTTAGGGTATCATAACATATATTGTTTCAATCACAGAATGCTATGGGGTAGATGCTGTTATTATATTCATTTTACAGATGAGGAAATTAAGACATAAGGTGTCCAAACTTGCCCAGAGTCACATGCTTAGAAGTAGCAGAGCCAAAATTAGACCTCATACCAACCATCAAGCCTTGGCTTAGAACCACTCAGTTTACTACGTACCAATGGTGAGTGATGTTCCTGATGTTCTTTACATTCACCATAGATGAATCAAATTCTGTGGAAATATGCCTCTCATGAAAGAAAGCAGAATTTCAAGGAAGGAAGATGACTCCATTTGAAGTTCAAGTCTTGTGGAGAGCTGTTCTGTGCAGGGCTATACCCTGACTGCTGTATTGGCGACAGGATGGCCTGGTGCATAGGATGGTAAGTCATGGCCTCCTGGGCTACATTTGTTGCAGACTTAACAATTTATGGAAACAGTGCCTCCTCTCTCCTTTGGGCTAGTGTCTCCATGACTGAGACCTGCAATCGCAGAGGACATTTGTATGGTTTTCGTTTCTTTATTGTATTAGGGTTCTCCAGAGAAACAAAATCACTAGGATGTATGTGTGATTTATTTTAAGGAATTGACATGCAATTACGGATGTGAACAAGTCCAAAATTTGCAGAGTGGATCGGCAAGCTAGAGACTCAAGAAGAGCCATTGTTGTAGTTGAAGTGCGAAGGCCATCGGCTGGCAGAATTT
The DNA here is from genome assembly GCF_057802395.1 of Ceratotherium simum simum. Taxonomy (NCBI): domain Eukaryota; kingdom Metazoa; phylum Chordata; class Mammalia; order Perissodactyla; family Rhinocerotidae; genus Ceratotherium; species Ceratotherium simum. Next base: position 32,434,157 of record NC_141915.1, on the reverse strand, counting down.
CTTATTGCTCTGGGGAGGTCAGTCTTTTGTTCTATTCAGGCCTTCAACTGATTGGATGAGACCCACTCACATTATAGAGGGCAATCTGCTTTATTTGAAGTCCACCAATTTAAATGTAAATCTCATCCAAAAACATCCTCACAGAACCATGACCAAATATCTAGGCACCGTGACCCAGGCAAGTTGACACATAAAATTAACCATCAAACTCACTTAGGCAAAAGGAGGAAATATCAGTGGCCTCTAAACTTTTTCATGTTGTCTCTTCCCTGAGAACCTCTCAGTCTTCTTTGGGATGTACTACAATACATAGACTATTGGTTACATGTATGGGTTTTGGTCTCAGACCTGATTTTGAGTCCCGGCTCTGTCACTCTCTAGCTTTGTGATGACAGGAAAGTCACATTCACTCTCTACCCAAAGCTTTCACATCTGTGAAATAGAGTTTATGATGTCTCCAACTCCCAGAGTTGCACTGAAATCATGGAAGTAGAGCACGTGGCACACTGTTTGGCAAATGATAGGTCTCTACAGCTACCAACAGGAGAGGTCATCCAACCTTATCCAGGCAATGGTGAGGGCAACTACTTTCACTGTGTGGAACAGAAAAATAAAAGAAACATAAAGAGAACCAGCCCTGATGGCCTAGTGGTTAAAGTTCAGTGTGCTCTGCTTCGGTGGCCCAGGTTCGTTTCCCGGTCATGGAACCACACCACCCATCTGTCACTTGCCTTGCTGTGGTGGCAGCTCACATACAAGAACTAGAAGGACTTACAACTAGGATATACAACCATGCACTGGGGCTTTGGGAAGAGAAAAAAAAAAAAAGCAGAAGATTGACAATAGATATTAGCTCAGGGAGAATATTTGCCTGCAAAAAAAAATAAAGAATCCAGATTATAAAATTAATTCCCCAAAGCTAGACTCATACTAGGATACCTTCCTACCCATTCAAACCCACAATGATGTCTCTTTCTTTGCACTTCTTTGCACATAATTATACCTAGGCAGTTTAACACTCATTTCTATTCTCTAAATCAGGGTATTCCTTGGAACCACAGGATGTTAATAGGTATTACCCGCATAGAAAAGGCCTCCTGGTCACTTGAGATTTAGAATTTACACAGGATTCTTTATCACAAGATTTCTCAGAACATTTCGTGTACATAAGAACACTGAAATCTCTGAAGGAGGATAAAATATGCAACATTTCAAATTTAATTGACCACAGAACACTTTCTGATGTAGCTCTCCCACAATTAGTGTTCTGCACCACTCTCTTTGGCAAACAATGTGTAATTGTTTCAAGTGGGTCAGCCTTGTCTTTCAGGTTAAACCATAAAGTCCCCAAGAGCAGAGAAATAATTGCCTCTTTTGTATTCCCCATAGCACCAGCACAGTTAAGGAAATAGAGCAATTCAGTAAATATGTATTCTTTGATAAAATTATTTTAATTCCTTAATCGGCACATTTTTTCTTTTTTAATTTTTGGAGTGCCTGCTATATGCTGGATATTATCCTAGGTACTAAGAAAACCAAAAGTAATTAAATACAGTCCCTGCCCTCAAGAAACACACAATCCAGTAAAGAAGAAAGGCAAGTATATAAATACTTGTAATATTGGTTATTATTACTATAATATCATGTTTACAATGTCTTGGAGTGACATAAAGAAGGAAATAATAGCTTTATGGCAGGAGGCAGACAATGGAGAGGGAGGGTTGGAGAAGGCTTCACTGAGGAGGTGACAATTGAACTGAAGCTTGAGCATTGAGAAGGAATTCTCCAGACAGGCAAGGGGTTAAAGGGCATTCCAGGAAAAAGCAAGAGGCATGTCCAAAACCACAGACATAAAAATACCACGGCTTGTTTACAGAATCATGATAATTCTGGATGACTCATGCACAAAATGCACGTGAGGATACAGTGGGAGCTGGAGAAGAGGAAATGGGAGAGGCAGGTCATGGAATGCCTGGTATCTTACATGCCATATTAAAAAGTTTTAGGGGCCAGCCCAGTGGCGTAGTGGTTATGTTCGCACTCTCCACTTCAGTGGCCCGGGGTTTGCAGATTCAGATTCCAGGCACGGACCTACACACCGCTCATCAAGCCATGCTGTGGTGGTGTCCCATATACAAAATAGAGGAAGACAGGCACAGATATTAGCTCAGGGACAATCTTCCTCAAGCAAAAAGAGGAAGATTGGCAACAGATGTTAGCTCAGGGAGAATCTTCCTGGCAAAAAAAAAAAAGAAAAAAGAAAAGGTTTTAATGATATTAAGGTAATGGGGAGCCAGTGACAGATGTTGAGTGTCCTTGAAAGCTTGAGAGTGTTGAGGAAGTTATTAAGAGGAAGAGAAAGCTAGAACCCAGGAACCACATACTCCCTGCAATATTCCCAAGTTGAGAACACCGCTGATAATAACACAGCATGATGTCTGTGCTTCTTCCTAATTGAGACAAATCCCTATCATGTTAGTCTCATGATACCATAATATCAGCACGCCTGTCATTTCCCCATTCCAGGTAGCCCCTTTGGGAATAACAGTGTCCCTCCAGTATTCAGAATTACTAATTAATATCTGACTATTTAAGAAAAGATTAAGTGAAAGCTTTGGGAAACTGTGAATGATAATATTATCATAAACAGATCTCCTTTGGAAACCCCATGATATCTGAAGAAGAGAATTACGTCAACAGCATCCCTGGAGATATTTCAGGTTTATTGTTTTTAAAATTATTCCTTAATATGAGAGTATATAAAGAAGATACTTTGGTTGAAGCATGCTCTGTAATATAAGAAAAGGATTATGATTCTAGCTTGTAGTAACACCAGCAGTTAATGAAATTGCTCTTTGGGGAGAACTCAATATATATCTTTAAATATATTAAAAATTTTACATGATCCTTTAAGGATCCTTCTAGAATAAACCTCAGAGTTAAGCTGCTTACTTGAAATCATGACTTGCGATAAGTCTCTCGGCATTGAAGTGATGCCACTATCTTCTTCCCTCTCTCCCTCAAGCCCCACCGATTATTAGTCCTCCTTGCCTTGTACCACTTTATGACCACATTTGCAATGAGTGACCGAAATCCACTGGAAGTGTTTTCAGAGTAACATGATTTCACAGAGAATCTTCAATTCCCTACATAATGGAATAGGAAATAAAGTCATCCTATACCAGATTCGAAGAGGCTGTAACCTGTTCACCATATTTGATGATGCTCTGACAACAGCTGTCTTTCACAGGTGCAGTGCAGGAAGATGGGACACCCACTCCCAAGAATGACAGGAGGAAATGAGAGAGCACGAACTCTGGGAAATCCTCCTAAATGAAATAACCAAGCCAAAAAGGAAAACAATAAAGCTCAAAATGACCCTGTTGTTCCTAGAGAAGGTGATCAAATAAAGGACAAAGCCCTGGCTAATCCCCAGGGCTCTGGCTTGAGAACGTAATCAGGGACAATCCCACAGGCAAGCAGAGGCGGCTGCTGCTCACCTGGAAGAGTCCAGGGGTGCCTGGTGTTAGAGGTCAGCTCTTCACCCTGGGCCTCGGAGGGTGGCATTGGCCACAGGGATCTAGGGCTTCCTTCTCAGCTCTGCCAGGAAAATCACTCATATGTATCAACCCAAGGTAATCGGGTTCAGAGGATCTAGCGCTCCCTAACCATTTTAGGAGGTAGATTAACAAATTGATATGTCATTAATTGATACACCAGCTTGTGCAAGGGGTCTCATAGTGGTGCCTAAAGAGCTTCACTCAGGCCCCAAGACCTAAAACTCTAGTTTAATACCATTAGCAAAACCTGCCCTGTGCACAGTACAGGTATTACTGTGAAATAACTTGACATATGCATTCTTGAACACTCTCAAGTTTTACAAAATTAGACTTAAAAATAACAAGGCTTAGGCAGCATATGGGGTTGGGGCAAACCACTCAAGACGTAGGTGACTTGGTAACCCGAGCACTACTGATAGCAACAATTGGAACCTCAGAAGATGACCTGGAGAACCCAAACAGGCAGTTCAGCAGGCTTGCAGAATGCCTCAGGGGATACTGAAAGATCCTCTACCTCCAAAGAGGAAATGCTGCTTGTAGGCCTGAGACAGTGCAGGTGGAACTAGACTAAAGCTGTGTAAAGGAAAGAAGTGCAGTCTGCCCCAGGCTGAGCAAACCCCACGCAAACCCCAGTACAGATGCTCATCTCCACTAAAAAATCTTCTGTCTGTGCAACAGACAACTGAAGTGTTTTTCTTTCCTACTGAAGGTTATAATTCTTCTGCTATTCTGGTTCACCTCGCCTAGAAAAACTCACATATGAACCAACATAACATCCACGTTGGGGGACGTCATTCCCTCCCTTACCGATCCCACATTGGCTAATTCATGTTATAGAGAATTGTGTTGTAGCAGGACAACTACCTGACTTTCTGCTCCGCATCTCTTCTCTAGACCAGACGCCATGAGTGGAACAGGAGACAGAGAGTTACCAAACCACAGGACACAGAGATCCTAAAATGCACCGCCATTTCCCTTTTTGTATAGCTGGTAGCAAGGGGATGTCACAGCTTGTGGGGAACAGCCTGAAGGTAGATGTGGGCAAATATTGGCATAGCTCCATGAGGGGGTTTATAACATTAGAATGTCTTGTGGGAAGCAAGTACAGCTGTATAAGTACAATGGACTTTTCTAGACCTTCAGCTTGACTGAGAACGGGGGTTGGGACAGTGGGCAGTAAGGTAAGATGAAATGAGAATGTGGTGTCATGGAAGCCAGGAGGAAAAGGTGCTAGAAGAAGAGAGACATCAATTGTGTATAATGCTGTTGAAAGATCGAGTAACAGGAAATCTCTGAATCTGGTAACATGGAAAATATTGTTTTGCCTGACAAGAGCAGTCTCAGTGGAAGGATGGAGACAGAAGCTTTAATAGAGTGAACTGGGAGGAGAATGTGTTGTGAGGAGGTGCAAAGACTTTAAACCAGATGTCTGTAAAGAGCCAGATAGTAAATATTTTAGACTCTGCGGACCTTATGGGTTCTGTCACAACTACTCATCTCTGCTATCGTACAGTGAGAGCAGCCACAGATAATATATAAGCCAATAGGCACGGCTGAGTTCCAATAAAACTTTATTTATGGACAATGAAATTTGAATTTCATATAATTTTCACATCATGAAATATTATTCTTCTTTTGATTTTTTTCCCAACCATTTACAAATGTAAAACCCATTCTTAGCTCTTGAGCTATGCAACAGTGGTTATCATGCCAGATTTGGATGCAGGCTATAGAATGCCAACTCCTGTGATAAACCACTCCTGGGAAAAGGTTTTCTGTGAATGGTATTGAGCGGATGACATGGAATCTATAGATCAAAAGGGAATGCAAGCTCCATGCAGGAAAGACAATTTCTCTCTTGTTTTCTAGTCTATCCTCAGCTTCTAACCCAGGGCTTAGCATATAATAAAAGGTTATATAATAAGTGCTTAATAAATATATGCTAAATAAATGAATTCATTTAACCTAGATTTGACTACTAAGTCTGTCTACTTTCTACTCTATCCCACTGCTACACAGGCACATAGATGGATAGCTCAAATTAGAGCATACCAAAGTTCTCACGAGATAACATAATAATAACCTGTGCTGTGACTCCTTCACTTCCTCTGGGACAGGAGTCAGATACTTGTCTGTCAAACTAACTGCCTGCTTACTTGGCCTTGCTTGGAACCCCCCGAAACAGACATGTGCCTGTGTGCTCAAACTTGAACACTGCAAACTCATTTGAGACTATATATCCTGTTCTTTGAAAACAGCCCTGGTTGAGTGAGGAAATTCCCCCCGGAACCCCGGCGTCAATTTTCTTTTAGTAAAGAATCCCTTTTCTTAATAGAGATACCTAGCTAAATGATAAGGCCCAGCCAAGAAGATGATAAGTATATAAGTATAGCTACAAGTATAGGTATAGGTAGAGATATAGATATAGATATAGATGTAGCTATATAGATGTATGCAAACATCTATATCAATATATATACATACACATATACACACACATACATACTTAGACATAGACACATATGTACATGTACATAAAATATACATATACACACATCCATATACGTATTTTTTTTCTTTGCTCTGTCATTTCCCTCTTCTCTTTAGAGGCCTGCTATCTTGTCTTTCTCACAAACAGCCTCTGAGCTGCTTTGCCTGATAAGCCCATGAATAGGTAAGCCCTTTCAGATTCCTCTAGGGCCTCTGGCAGCTATGCTGGCTGAGGGAGCAGATAACTCCCAGTTTGAGGAACGACAGAATTTTCCTTGATCCACTAGCTGACTCACTAAGCTCTCTGCTACACACAGATCCAGGGTCTGTGTTTTCAAAGATCACTTGGGGAGACGGATCCAGGGAGAAGCACTGTCAGCATAGAATTTCCACTACAAAAATGACTCAAGGAGCAAATGCTCACATTGCTTTTTCCCTCCTCTGAACTCACATCACTTATAGTATAAGCCACTTGGAACTGAATCACACACTGCCCTGGGGTATTAAAGCCCTTAGCCTACCTTTTCAGTCTTATCTTTCCTTGCACACTCTTTTTGATCCCCCATAGCCTATATTTGAGTCACACTGAATTTTCTGCCTTTTTGAACAACCCATTTTCCTCCACTTCATTTATTCACTCATTTTGTAGCCTGCAACCTACCCCTCTCCCACTTCTCCCAGACCTCATCTCTTTCTCTCAAAGTCCTACCCATCCTTCAAGGCGCTACTATAATTCTCTTTCTTCCAGGAAGTTTTCCCAGATGCCCACATTGGCATTCACGTCCCCAGGTCCTACCATCCATTTTACTTTGTTTTCTCCTCTATTGTAACATCTGCTACATATAATGGGTTTCAATGGAGAGAGGATGATCTCTAGAGTTAGACAGATGTAGTTCAAATATTATCTCTGCCAATTACTCACAAAGGGATCTTACTGAAGTCCGTGAACCTCTCTGAGCTTCTGTTTTCTCATTGATAAATTGCCTAAATGTTTCCAGTTTGCTTGAGTAGCAAATGAAATAATGAGTGGGAAGCACCTGGTAGAGGTGACCAACAAAAGACAGTTACCAGTTTGCTTCTTCATCCCACTCCATTCTGTAAGGAATGACTCTGTCTACCCAACTTCCATATTTGCTCCTACTCACATATTTTCCATAAGGGATCTGGCCTATTTCCTCAAGAGAAAAGTGATTAAAACCCAAACACCTATAACCAACCTCTGAAGTTAAACAAAAATAGAATCAGAGTTATAGAGAAGAAGGAATCTGAAGAAAGCATCTGGTACCATCACCTACCTTCAAACAAATCACTGTCTGTCACCTGATAGTCATGGGTGTCTGCTCATGGACCCAACCTAATGGAATCTTTGGCCATTATCTGGTGCTAACATTCCAGCCTCTCAAAACTGCTTCAGCAAAAGATCTTCCTCTCTAGCTCACCTCCCTTCAATGTGCTGACTATACCTGTAATTATGGCAATACTGCCTTGGTTTGTAAACAAAAAAGGAATTCTTGAAAGAAACAATTCAAAAGGTGTTCACCTTATATGGCTGTCCTTATATTTTTACATCACCAAATCTTTTATATTTCTGATCTTATCTTTAATTCTTTCGTGTTTTTAAATATCTCATTTCAAAGTGATGATACTGTAACAAGCACAGCTTCTCTCATTTTACAAAATGGAAAATTTAGAGTCATAATGGTGAGGACAAGGCGGCGGTGTTGTCATTGATCTCTCTGCCATGGCCAAAAAAATCTAGAAGCCCTGTCAGTGGAGTGCTGGTCAAAGGGTCGGTCATCATCATTCTCGGGGCATGTCTGGCCTCCACCAGACTGAGCTGGAAGGACACTAGAAATTAAGAGCTTAGAGTAGGATATATTCAGTCTGCAATGAAAGAGAAACAAGGGCAGGAAGAGCAAGGCAGGAGTTGACAGCCCCACAAGTAAAAACAGGCTTTCAAAAAAGGAGATTTACGCAAGAAGATGATCACAGTCAAAAATCGAATCTCCTCAGGCAAGGCAAACTGTATCCCAGTAAAGGTCAGCTATTCCTTTTAGATCAGAGTTGTTGCAACCAACTATTTGTTTTAAAGGGAGTTCTTTGGTGTTTGTTTTTATAGATTCTGGTCTCTCTTATGTAGGGAGGCTACTAAAGGAAAGAAAAAAAGCAGAAACATCATTTCCTATGACCCATGCCTGGGAATATTAAATGGTGGTTGGCTATTTAAATATGCTGTTTGTACTAAATTCAAAATGCATTATCCTACATCTCAGTTAATGTTGAAACACTTAGCCAAATGCTTAATGCCCAGAAAAACTATGTTGGACCTTAACAGTTATGGTTTAAATATAGGTGATGTCAGAATTTTTTCACTAGCTCTTGAGTTAACTCTTGGTCATCCAGCGTGATGTGAATAATGCCTAAAATAGACCCTGAATTGTAGAGCCATCATTGAATAGTGAAGAAGAAATACTAGGAATCTGCTTAGGTGAAGGGAGTTTAGATTTTTCAATAAGATTAATAAAAGTCTAAGTGACTAAGGGTTCTGCACCCAATTCCACTGTAGAGGGGGGTGTTCCCACACCAACAAGCAATGCTCTGACCCCAGCTGGGTGTACTACAATTCAACTCAATTCTGACACTATCTACCTGGATATAGTATCAGACTCCACAGGCTAAGGGCTCAGTCCTACAAGACTGCTCCCCATCCCCACTTTAGATGCCAATCACAATTCTAGGTTATCATCTGTACTTCTGACCAACTGGCTATACATCGAAGGCTCCAACAACTCCCTCCTTGGCTTCAATTAATTTGCTACCATGCCCTCTCCAAGCATACCACTCTCCCCAAATCTCCATGCGTTCACTAACCCAAAAGCTCTTCCAACCTAGTCCTTTTGGGTTTTTATGGGGGCTTCATTACATAGCCATGATTATTTAAATTATTGGCCTTTGGTAATTGATTCAACCTCTAGCCCCCCTCCCTTCCCTTGGGGAGGAGGGGGGTACAGGGACTGAAAGTTCAATGCTTTAATCACATAGTTTGTTCTCCTGGTAACCAGCCCCATCCTTAGGTGCAGTCCAAAAGCCACCTGATTAACATAACAAAAGACACCTTCAGGGGGCAGCCTGGGGGTGTAGTGGTTGAGTTCTACATGCTCCCCATCAGTGGCCCCGGTTCAGTTCAGATCCTGGGCACGGACCTACATCACTCATCAAGCCATGCTGTGGTGGCAATCCACATACAAAAATGGAGGAATATGGGCACAGATGTTAGTTCAGGGCCACTCTTCCTCAAGCAAAAAGAGGAAGATTGGCAACAGCTGTTAGTTCAGGGCCAATCTTTCTCACCAAAAAAAAAAAAAAAGACACATTTATGGCTTTCATTACTTAGGAAATTGCAAGAGTTTTAGGAGCTATGTGCCAGATACAGAGACAAAGACCAAATATATATTTCTTAGTATAAATCACAAAATCACAGGGACAAATCAAAAGTTGGGATGACTAAGAGAACTAAAGGGCACCCTTCAGAGGAACTCCTGAAATGGCAAATAACTCTCAGTTCGGAGAGTGCCAAGGTGCTGGGATAGGAACATCCCGGGAACTGGTACCTGCCAAGGATGACCCTTCCTAAAAAGAAGCCAACAAATTAATAGGCTCCTACAGGACACACACCTAGGTCAGGAGCTGTCAGATTCTTGGTAAAAAACCAGGTTAGTAACTATAGCATATTACTCACCATGTCAGACCCTGTAATAGGGGTTTTACAAACCTCATACCACTTAATCCTCATAACACTTCTGCAAGGTAGGAATTATTTTCTCCACTTTATCAACAAAGGGGTTGAAGACTTGAGAGGTGAATGAATTAGATTGAGGTGACACATCTTAAGCGGAGAGGTGGGATTTGAACTCTGTTTGTATAGTGCTTAAGCCTAAGTACTTAAGACCATGCAGCTTAGACCACCAGGAGGTCAGAGACAAGGAAATTAAAGATACAGCAGGGGTCAATGAGGCCAAAGTCAAGAGTAGAATTAACGCATCTGCCAGTTGCCCTTTAAATATTCCATGCAATGGCAGGAAGTTAAAAGGTGGGATCTGACCATTTGCCCTGGATTGTCAATTCATTTACATATACATGCTTCTTAGTGCTCCCTTTAGCTTGATCCAATTCCCTGGTTTTCAGTATAAGTTTCTGCCTCCTCTGATTGGTCCAGGGACCTTTCTAACCTTATCTGGAATGTCGATCTCCACCCTGTAAAGTCTTTTGGTCCCAGTTAAAGGAACTGGCAGTTCCTGTAAGAGATATCCACTCCACCAACCCTAGCTGGAAACTTGCACATACAGGTCAGCCTCTGACTTCTCTGATTTCCTTTCACCTGCTGTTCTGTAGCTCCATTCCTCCCACCCTGCCTTTGGGGTGGTGTCAGTGCCCAAGCAGGAAGTCACAGTGTCCTGAGACAGTAGTAAAGCTGTGGGCTAAGCAAAAATTCCAATTCTAAGCAGACATTCTAATGATGGTAGTTGAAAAACCCCTCATCCCTTTCTTCTTGGGTTCCAAAACAGACCACGAATCCGCCTCATCAAACACCCAGACAGACTCTACCTGTTAAGTGGCAGATAAAAAAAAAAGGCCCTTTTCGGATATTGACTCTTGAGTGGAAATTTACACTGTTGGCCCCTAGGTCATCACTAAGAAAACATTTTCTCTCTGCCAGAAAATACTGGCAACTCCTCCTTCTCAAGTTCTATTTGTTGATTCAGTAGGTACACCAAGACCTTTCTTCTTTCTTCTCAGAACCAGCTGTCAGTTGCCTAGCTCTTTCTGGTTTTCCCTAGATTCCACATTTTGCTCAGAATATGCTTTAATACCAGCTTTGTTCTCCTTCCATTATTTCTTGAACTCTGACAGCCCCATTGCATTCCTCCCCTTTAATGTTTAATGCTATGATGACAGTTACTGATTAGGACTAAATTTTACCCCAGGATGCCCAGGGAATAAATGTTTTTATTAAGAGTACAAGAGACGGAAAGCCATTCTGAAAAATAGAAAAGATTCCCGTGATTTCCCTCTTGAGACTCATTGAGCAGAGAGCAGAGCTGCCTTGTGGTTATTATTTGATCCGCTAGAGCTAATCTGTGTTGATGCCTCCTGCCAAGTCTTGCCATTCGTGTGTGATTTCTCATCTACTAATACATAATGTATAGATCTGGATATAGGCAAATCAATTATCCTGCTTCAAGGAAGCAAAGCCAAACTAATGGAAACATTAGCCTAAGACTTCAGGAAAATAGGAGAATTGAAGACCCAGGTGTGTGTGTTTTATAAGTGTGCTGGGGAGAGCTTTCAAAGAGGCGGGAAGCAGGGAAAGGGATACAGAGAGCAGAGGGGAGGGAAATAAGGGGCAAAATTCCATCACTTGAGGCCAAAATAACCTGGCTGTTCTGTGTGGAGGACATCTGACCATAATAATAAAGGTTCATGTAAAACAATACCTAGATGATTGCAGAAATCTTGTTTTTTTTGTGTTAAATTATCAGAGGTAAGATATGTATTTAGTTCTATTGAGCCAAACTAAGGATCGGCATGAACTTACACTGGAGAAATTATAAGTAACAGGCTGTTCTAGAGAACACTGTCTCTACCATGCTTGAATTCTTCAGTTCACAAGAAATCTGAAAATTGATGGCACAGACACAATGTCTTAATATCCGTAGGGGGTTAGAGGATGTGAAATTGGAAGGGGTCGGGGGTACTCTTGAAGGCTGCCTAAACAGTAACTACTGCGTGCTTGAGAAGCTAGTTTAGATCCATCTCTCTCCAGAGATTGATTTTTAAAACTTTTAAAACATACTGTGTTCTTTCAGTTATTCACACTGTAAAAAATGTCACGGGAGGTGTTATTATTTTTCAGTAAATACAGATTTTCTAGATGAACTTAATTCAGAATTTTATGATTTAAGACACTTGTAAGAAGCAATTTCGCATACCACTAGGAATTCCTAGGACTGAGCTCAGTGGCTAACACACAGTAGGTACTTAAGAAATGTTTAAATAGAAAAAAAGATGAGTGAGTGAATGAGTGAAAGATATCATGTGCATTAAGCTAGAGCATCCTGCCTGTGGGTGTAGGCAGAAAATAACTTGAAAATATTTTAAATGATAAGAACATTTTTACAAACATTTTAAATGATTATGACCACCTTCCAGTATTTGGTAGTAAGTCTTCCCCTCTCTGAACGATGAGAGTCCTATATTTGTGAGTTGAATACAGAAAAGATAGGTACCCAATGTGTGAGCTTTTCACTTGGGAAGTCATAATCGTTACAGGTGATATGAGACCTGACTATAACACCCCGTTAATAAAATTCAAGCTAAACAAACATCAACAGATGCAATAGGGTCTGAGATACTAAAAGTGGAATTACAAACAAGTGGGGAAAATTCTGCATGGTTCAGAGGATACAAAAAGCCAAATTTACTCTAAAACAAATATTACTATTTGATGGTGACCTGTAAAACTCAATATCTTAAATTTTTGTAACACAGAATACTGTGAGGATGTGAACACAGACATAGAAACACATTTTGAGGCTACTACTACTAGCAGCTGCCGTGTATCAAATGCCCTGTTCTATGCACTTTGCGTGACTCATTTCATTTAACACTCAAAACAGCCTGAAGCTGAGTGCCATTTTCTCCACTTTATAAATGAGAAAATTGATGTACAAAAGGTAAAGTATCTTTCCAACTTGGCATAGCCAGGCTGTGACAGAGTTGGGACTTGAACCCAAGTCAATCTGACTCTAAAACCCAGCTTTTGATCTCCAAGAAGGACTGCAGTCCGATTCCAGAAGGACAAATGAATACAAAAATTAATATTTTGTTAGTTTTCACTCATCCAGACAGCAATTTAATACATACCTTCATATCCCCAAGTGCCTGTGTCAAGGTCCTATGCTAAATACTGGGGATATGAAGGTAAATAAAGCACAGTCCTTGTCCTCAAGAAATTTATAATCTAGCATAAGAAAGACACTGGCACAATGAAACGTAACACAGGGGCCCAAGGGCTGTACTGGTGATATAACTGAGGAAGTAATTGTCTGTGTAGAGAAGAAATGAAAATGAATATTTTTTGTAAAAGAATTATGGGTATTCTTAACTGGCATCATCAATAATAAGTTTAAGTAGTGAAGTGAGCACAAAGTGTTATGCACAATGAGATAAATTTCTAAATCTGTTATTTGTAGTTTGTTTCTATACAGAGCTCTGTATGATTATGAAATATTTTGAGATATATTATACTATGTCAAAAATGAAGCTGTAGGAAGACTCCTTGCAAAACTGAAGCAGAAAAGCAAGACTATATTCAATAACATGATGATAATTATTACTAACAATGAAATTTCACCATTTTTCTTAACTAAATGAACACATCAGGAAATACACACAGCATTCTCCATCTTAGAGTTGATTCTGCCTTTATACAAAATAAACAAGACAATGACTGATTTTTGACATGTCATTAAACTATAGGCTAATGTACTTATAGATAAGTAATAAAAAAGCAATATAGGTCAAAGAACATTAAATAATTTATTGCAACAGAAAATATGTTCACGGTATTGACTAGACAAAAGAACTCTATGACTACCTTGGTACCTAATGATGAATCACATACATAATAATAAAAATGTCTAAAGGTGGCTCTACCAACATAAGAAAATCTCATAAGGAAAAGAGCACTGTGAACTGAAATAATTCAGTTAGAAAGATTTATTTTATGTAAAAGAGAGACTTATCTTGAAGACATTTGCACAGATATAAATTTTAGGAATTTTGAAGCCATGGAGAACTTTTCTCCAGGTTTTGTAAGAATCGTTGTCCTTATCAAAGAACTCTTACAACTCAATAATAAAAAATAACCCAATTAAAAATGGAAAAGATTTGAATAGACACTTCATCAAAGAATATATAGAGATGGGAAATAAGCACATGGAAAGATGCTCAATATCTTGTGATTTGTTGCATACCTACTGACTAATAACTTCATTAGTTGTTAGGGAAATGCGAAGTAAAACCACAGTGAGATATTACCACACCCATTAGACAGACTTAATTAAAAAGACTGAGTGTACCGCGTGTTGGTGAGGATGCAGAGCAACTGGAACTTTCATATACTGCTAACGAGAACGTAATATGGTCCACCACTCTGGAAAACAGTTTGGCAATTTCTTAAAAAACCGCCACATGACTCAACCATTCCACTTCTGGGTAATGACCCTAGAGAAATGAAAACATGTCTGTACAAAGTCTTCTTCATGAATGTTCATAGTAGCTTTATTTGTAATAGCCAAAAACCGAGGGGAAAATGTCCATTACCTTATGAATGAATAAACAACGTGTGGTATATCCATACAGTGGAATATTACTTACAATATAAAGGGCCAACTATTGATATGTGCAACAAGGATGAAGTTCAAGATTAATGCTAAGTGAAAGATGCCAGATTTAAAAGGTACATTTTAGGTTCCATTTATATGACATTTTGGAAAAGGCAAAACTAGAGTAAAAGAAACATATCAGTAGTTACAAAGGCTGGTGGGGTGGGGGAGAATATTGACTACAAAGGTACATGAAGGAAGTTTGAAGAGTGATGGAAATGTATATCTCAATCGTGTTGGTGGTTACACAGCTGTGTATACCTGTCAAAATTCACAGAACTGTATACCAAAGCAGAGTAAATTTTACTGTATATAAATTATACCTCAATCAACCTGACTTTAATAAAAGAATATATACGAAATACTTATTTCATTTACCTTTAGAGTATAGTAACAGAAAAGTATTTTACATCCTTGGATTCCAAATAGAATTGTCACATGTGAGAAATCATAAACTATCATTTATTCAACAGTAAAAACAAAATTGCTACCTGAATTTACTAACAGAGTTTTCGTATTTTTTAAAAATAATCAACCATGAGCTGAACCTTGAGCTACTGAACCTCAAAAATTACTCACTTGTAAAAGAATGTATATTAAACTGAATAGGATTTTCCATTATACACCTTGCAGTTAATCATTCTTAGCTAATCTTTTGTCATCTTCAAAAAGCCCCAAGTTACATATTTCCCTTAAGGATTATAACATACAGATATCTGAACCAAATGGACTCCGCTGGTTACATTTCTGCTTTCTCACAATGAACAAAGTAAGTAATTACTTACGAGCGCCCTTTTTGTAATTTTAATTTTAAGGATTATTTCAACCTGCGTGTATGACATGTTACCTCTGGGTTGTAGCACACTCTCTAATAAGCAGTATTGAAAGAAGAATCATGCTTTCAAGGGTGAACCTACTGAATAACTGCTACAAATGCACGCTCATGAAGGCTGACATCTGCGAGATGATTCCAGCTCACTGTGTACAATCTGAAACTCAGCAATTGCCTCTGACTGAGAAAGAGTATTAACTTCGCATTATTGTTTCTGAGCTTTCTGAAACAGGGTATCTGGCTTGGCACATGATAGATATACTTCTCTCTCAATTTATTTTCATCTCATTGTATGGAATATTTTCCAGAGAGGACTCACAAGGGGATATGCAGGAAGCTGCTTCAGGCATAGGTGGAATAACCTGATCATTTAATTTTTTGCAGAGAGCTCAAGAAGGGACCCATATCAAGCCTCCAGAGCAGCTGATGCTTAGCAAGGCACTAGGGTGACACATCCATACGTCTTAATAAAGCACTGCGCATTCATCTACTAGCAGCGACTCAAGGAAATACTCCAGTGGCCAAAGCGGAGTGGGTATGTGGTAAAGACTAACAAGATGGACAGAAGAAAAGTATTACAAAGAAACTTAGTGGTAATGTTTTCTCCCCCACCTGCAAAGAATTCTCTATCTTCAAAATTGAGAAGAATGTGTCACAGTAAAGGAATTGTTGCTGGAAGAATCATCTGGGTATGGCGAGATTTGAAGGACAGGAAGTTGCTCAAGCAAGCCAGATGTGTACTGAGGTTATTTGTCCCTACTGATACACAGGGAATCAGTAGAAATAGACACTGCTAGTTCCTGGAAAGTCAGCAACAGAAAAAACAATGGAGAGGCAGTGACAGGAAAGGTTACTTAATTTTTAAAAATGTAAAAGCATGATCCAAGCCAGTTGGGGGAGACAGATAAGAGCCAGTTGACTAGCTTCTTTTAGGTCTAGAGTCACACCTGTTTGCATGCAATGGATGAGGGCAAGTGGAACATAGATAATAGTGGTATAGCAGCAGGAACGCAGGACTTAGAATCAAAAGATTTACATTTGAATCTCTATTCTGCCATTTGCTAGCAGGGTGACCTTTGGCAAGTTACTGAACTTCTCTGGAATTAAGTGAAATAATGAATATAAAAGTGCCTGACACTAGCAAACAGCAAATAGAATTTTGCTTGATTTATTCATCTAGTGTGGAGACTTCAATGCATGCAGTTCAGCCTCATGTGATGAACATTTCTTTGTAAATGTTTTATTGTAAACAGTTCATTGGCATAGGACTCATCAATCAAGATGTCGATATCTTCTTGAGCAGGCCCACCCAAGTGGGGTTACTCTCTCTGTTGACCCACCTAAATACTTAATATACCCCGCATTTGTGTGTTCTTGCTGGTAAATTACTTTGTAAGCATTCTTATGTCTGTTCATGTGTGCATGCCTTGTCTACTCAATTAGGATAATCGACTTATCGAGCCAGAAAGAAACTTAGAGAAGAGTTTAGGCTAAACTTTTCACTGTACAGGTGGGAACATCAAGGTCCAGGGAAGCAAGGGACTTGTTTCAAGTCACACATCGATTGGTGACTGAGTCAGCATTAGGACCAAGTTCTCTTCCCTCCCTGGCCAATGCTCCTTTTTCCCACAATCTCATCTCAAATTTTTCTAAAAATAAGCATTTGAGGACAAGAACTAGTTTTGCTGTTATTGTTGTTTATCCCTAAAATTCAGCACACATTCATACAACCTAAATGACCAGGGACATTTGAAACTTTCAGTGTTTATAAATTGTTACATTCAGAAATACCAGAAGTACTCTTCTAATGATCACTTCACTCTATAAATCCTATTCTTTCTTCATAAGGTTAACAATACCATCATAGATATAGATATCTTTATGCTTTATAAAACACTGTCACCTCTATTGTCATATTTGATCAGTCTGGAAACCCTGCAGAGGAATCAGAGTAGGTAGTGTTACCCCCACTTCACAGTTGAAGAAATGCAGGGCCAGAGAGGTTCAATAATTTTCCTAACTACTCTTTGGTGGAGCTGGAACTCCAACCAACTCAGGTTTTCAGGCTTAACAATCCAATATGCTCCTACTGCACTATGCTGCACCACATTGAGAGGTACACTTTTAACAAAATATTAACTTTGCGTTAATCTTTTTAACAAAAAGATAACTTTGCGTATCTGTACTGGCTTGGTCAGTATTCTTTAGGATATAAGAGACTAAAACCCATTCAAACAAGCTTTAAGTTTAAAAGAAGAAAAGAAAAAAGGCAGGGGAGTGGGAGGGTTGACCAGGAAACTAAAATCCATTGGCTTAATGTAACCAAACCTTAGGGAAGGCAGATGTAAAGCAGTCTTAAAGAACAGCCCTTGCTCTAACCTTCATAGCTTTATCATCAGGAGAACAGGGGCCTTTCTCTCCAGTCTCCTTTGGAAATCCTAAGGAACAACTTGATAGGGGATCAGGAGTCAACTTGTATCATACGTTTATTTCTTAAAGTCTTAGACCCGTCTTTGCGTGGAGAGTCTATTATCAGAAAATTGGGGGATGGAAAACTAGACAAAAAAAAACTAGTACTTGTCTACTATATTGATGTGCAGACAACAGTGGAACAACTGGCTCTCCGGCAAAACAAAACAAACGAACAAAATACCTGATTTGTAGCATTTGCTGATTTCTAAGGTATAAAAACTCTCACCATGGTTGATTTCAAGTTACCAACATGACATCTATCAGATCCCAAAATTCCTGAAAATTTAGCAATTGGCTCTTGTGAAACAGTATGAACCAGCCTCAACACATCATAGCCATGCAGCAGTGGTTAACAATACTCAGACCTGAACAGGTAAGAAAATTGACAGAAGCCACCAGGTCATGGCAGATATTCCTTCCCCCCCGGAAAGGAGAAACAATTCAATTCAGCAACCACTTATTGAGTACCCACTAAGTGCCAGGCATTGGACTTGCCAATAAGAAGATATGCCAATAAAAAAAGAGGATAGACCAACAAAAGAGTGGAAGATAATGTGAGACGTACTATAATGGAAACATTAATTCATTTCTTCACAAAAATGTATGGATCGGTTATTAAGTGCTAAGCATTATGCTTACATTCAAATGAGAAAGCCAGACAGTTAATACAAAAGTTCTAATGGGGGAATGAGGGCCTAGGGTAGAAGGAGCACAGGAAGAGAAAAGAAAGTTAATAAGAGTTGAGGTCAGAGAAGTAAGCAGGGACCATAGCATTTGGCGCAGTGGTTTGCAAAGTGTGGTCCCCAAACCAGCAGCATCAATATCACCTGGAACTTGTTAGAAATGCAAATTCTCCACCTGCACACCAGGTCTACTGAATCAGAAACTCTGGGGTGAGGCCCAACATCCTGAGTTTTAATAGATCCTCCAGGTGATCATGATGCATGCTCAAACTTGAGAACCATCAGTATAGAGTTTTAGAGATCAGGATAGATAGTTTGGATTTTAGTCTAAAGTATGGGTTCAAAACCACTGATGATTTTAAGCTGTGGAGAGAGGATGTGTAACATCATCAGATTTGTGTTTTTAAAAGACAACTCTCTGTGGCTTTACAGAGAGTAGAATATAGAGATGTAAGAGTTCAAGCAGAGCAATGAATTAGGAGGCCTTTTATGGCTATAAATTAGAATATCTTAGATTAGGGTTGCAGGGGGGAGAGGGAGAAAAGTGGATAGATTTAGGATATGTTTTGAGGACCCCCAGGACTTACTGATGTGGCAGGCAAAAGAAAGTAAGAAATCAAGGATAATGCCCAGGTTTGGGTCCCAAACAACAGGGTAGATTGTGATGCCATTGGTGAAGAAGATTGGAGGAGGGGTATATTTGGGGGTGGAAATCAAGAGTGCCCTTTTGATCATGTTATGTTTGAGATGGCTAATATACATCTATACGGATGTGTCAGGCACCTCGATAGAAGAGACTGGAGTTCCAAGAAAAGATACCAAAGATGTGTTTTTGGAGTCATCTGTACAACGATGGTATGTAAACCCACGGGATTGGATAAGATCCCCTGGAGAGAGTTTCTAGATAGATTAGAAAAGAAGGTCCAGAACAGAGCCCTGGGGCATCTAACATTTACAGATCTGAGAGAGGTGTGGGGCCCTCAAAAACAGAATAATCCGTGAGATAGGAGGAAACTAAGAAGCTAAGTTTATGGTGTCGTGGAATCAAGCGAACAGAATGTTTCAAAAAAAGAGAGCACCAGCTATTTTGAATGTTGGCAAGGTATCAACTAAGACAAGACAACGAAGTGAACAATGGACCATCTTAGATCACTGGTAACCTAGATGAGAGAAAGTTTCCATGCAGTGATAGGAAAGAAACCACTTAGATTAGGTCGAGAAGAGATTGGAAGGTAAGAAGTAGAGAAAGTGAACATAACAACTCTATGTGAAGGGGGACAGAGAAATGGGAAGGAATTGGAAGGCCATTTGGGATTGAGGCAGGTTTGCACGTTCCAGGCACTGTGTAAGAGAGATGGTGCCTTCCTCAGACAGCTTTACCATACAGCAGAGAAGTCAGGCGAGAAGAAAATAACACCGCCAAATCTAACCAATTACCATTGTGATAAATGCATGGAATAGAATAACATTTACTGAGCACCTATGATGGGTAAGGTACTGTGGAGATATACAAAGAGTAATCGAAATGGAAAAACGAATGCACAGTTAGGTAATTCAAATAAAAGACAGTGTGTGATAACTCTACAGCAGAGGTTCAAATCGCTTGGAGATCAAAGAGAAAAAGGATTGATTTTTGTCTGAATTGTTGCTAATCTTCAAGAAAACCAGAGGATTGGGACTGTTTTATCGAAGGATAGAGAAGAATTAGCTTTTAATATAGAGGGGCTAGTTTGCTATGGACTAATAAAGAGAATGATCAGTGAAGCTGTAAAAGGGAAATATTAATTTAGCTTCAATTAAATTCCAAAGAATAATAACTAATATTATGTAATTCTGACTTTTTAAGACCTTTATATTTTTGTGCTCCATATTTATGGAAAATAGAAAGGTTGGATATCTGCAGAGAGAGAGAGAGAAAGAGAGGAGAAAATGGGGAAGAAATAGAAATCTAAAAGGAAGGGAACATATTTATTGAGCATCTATTAACCTAATACATGCCAACCTTTGTCGTGATACTTTCTCTTCCATCATCTCATCAAATCCTTGGCCAACTTTGCTTGGCCACCTTTATTTCAGTGTTAATTGGGAAACATTTATTCCTTGTATGATCATCTTAGAGAAAATTACATATAGTTTCTTCTAAGGATATCTCTCAATGAGTTTATTTCCTCCCCAAATAAATGAATAATAATAGATTATATTCCTTCCATAGGTATCAGTTGGGCAACTATTACCCGCAAGAATCTTAACTGGGGGAAAAAAGAACATATTTTTCATTCAAAGAGTTTCTAAACATTGAGACGCTACAAGAGGTAATCATGTATAGTGGTTTCCAAATCCAGCTATCCGTGTGAATCCTCGGGGAAGCTTCTTGAAAATGGAGATCCCCAGACTCCAGCCCCAGAGATGGTGATTCTGTTGATTTTATGCGTAGGTAAGAAGCTGCAGTGTGTAAAAGATCCTGAGATGATTTTGATGTGCAGCCAGCTGTGGAAAGCACAACTCTGATACAGGCAGTTCTCTTACAATTTATGTTTCCATAACATGATTTGGCTACAATAAGACTGAAAAAGTAGGGAAGACTATTTGCATTGCAAGGACAAGTATCAGTAGAAAGGGATGGCCAGGAACTCACAATGATAGTGGGGGGGGGGGGGAACCTGTCGTCCACCTAGTTGGTAAAAATGCTTTTGCTAACCTATTGCAGCTACTATGTTTGAGAGATTCTGAGCTTTGTTTTGCCATAACAATGGATATAACAAGTCACAAAGAGAAGAGTATGAGAGATGTTCTGCTAATGAGGGTGCTGGTGGTTAAAGGGAAAGAAACCATTTCACTTGAGACAATTAAATGCTGGTTCTGCTCAGTGATATTTGAGGATTATAATCACATACTTTGCCTAGAGAAACACCCTCATTATTGAAAATTTTCAGAAAAAATAATCCATTTTATTCCATTTAAACAGTTGTTTTGGTAACACTTTTTAAAAAGAACACCATGTTTCTTTAAGTAATGCAACTAATATTTAATAGCAGAATAGACTGCAATCTCTGCCCATGAATAGGTATCATAATAAATATGCAAATATGCAAGTGTATGCTAGATGAAAGCAAAAGGGGCACCTGATTCTGCTTAGCAGGTCTTAAAAGATTGGCGAGAATTACGTTGAAAAGGTAGGGGGCATATTTGAAAAACTACTTATTGCATTTGTTTATCTTTACCTTTTAGGTGTTAAAGAGATTTTCCGTTATCTTTAGTTATTCTACAGTCTCACCACTCTACTAATTAGAAAGTTCTTCTTGAATGCTTTCAATCCCTTTCTATGTAATTCCAATTCATTCCCAAGAGGATGCTTTTGTTGACAGAAATCCTGCTTTATAGACAGAGCACTTGGATGGTTTGATTTCCCTATAGAGACAGGTATTGACAGGCAGCTCAAGGCTCCTTCTTTCCCCCCCACCCTCATTTTACTCCTTCCTAAGGATGAGGCAGGGTTGGGGGAAGACACTTCAGCCTTCAAGGGGCAGGAGCAGTGATCAGGATGACATACTCAGACTCCGGGCTATGCTTTTAGGGGTAGAGTTTTAAAAAGTGTTAAAATGTCACCTGATTAGCACGGTCTTTCTCCTCTTTCTGTAGATTTCCCTCAGCCACTAGGTACAGCCAGAGCTGCTTCCAAATGGGAAGAGGCTGACCAGTTCTGTCACTCCTGATGTCCTCTTTTCCTAGGGCTATGCCAAGGCAGAGCCAGGGGCAGGGACATCTTTACATCAGAGCAAAGGGGCTTTTTTACACGCTAGCTCTCTTGACATGGCTTTTTCTCTCAACAGTGGGACGAAGTTCCAAAATTGGAAGTAGACTTAAGGGGAAAAAATGTGGCCATTTCCCCAGTTTTGATTCTAGGCTCTTAACTAAAGCAAAAAAAAGAATTCTCTATAGTTTAGCTCTCTTTCGAGTTTTGTACTGTATTGAGGTTTGAGGACAAATTCTGCTAAAAATAAAGTATCTGTTTACTCTCTTCTGCCTCCACTGTGTTTATATCATCCCAAGAGACTTTGCTCAAGTCTTTCCAGGTGACCCAGCCTGATACCATCCCCATTCCTTCTCTTTACAGCACCCGCAACTCACCCTCCCCACTGCAACAGAAAGCACACGTCCAAACTGGGATCTGTGTTTTCAGCTCCAGGTTCTTTCCTTCTAAAAATGCTCCTCAGTGTAACTAAAGATACTCTGGGGTTGTGTTTCCTATTTCCAAGTAGCAACTTGTCTGTGAGTCAATTACTGAACTGTCTTCAGGACTTTCTATCCAGCACCTACCTATTAATTTGCTATGACCAACCTACAACATCTGTCAACTCTTCCCATGAATTAATAGGTCTGTAATTAAAATCCAACAGAGAGCTCAAAAATTAATTAGGACAGGAAGCAGCCATGTGAGCAGCATGGAACATAGCTTTCTATAAAGAGAAGACAAGCTTCATGTAAAACAAGGGTATACCGCAGGCCTCTGTCCATCCCTGCATCAGCTGGTCCCTGAACTGCCTTTTTCTGATCTGTGACCTCATTGTGAAGGTGCCTAATGGAAAGCCGCCACATAGTGGGCATCAATACATTGCATTGACTGTCTGACTTGTTACTTAAACTACAATCCAGGGGAGCCTATTTCTCCTGCTTACGGAAAAAAGGAAATTTAGAGGAATCAATTATCTTGTGGTTCATACCCGGGTTTTCTTCAGATCTCCACACTCTATGCATGGAGAGTTCTTTTAAGTTTTCTGGAACCTGAGCTCATGGGCATGACACCGTGGAAGCAGGATGGTGCAGTGGTTACATACACTGTATGTAACCAAATGTATCTGCTACTACTGTGGGACCTTGGGAAAGTTATCAATACTCTGTGCCTCAGTGTCTAGTACATATCAAGTTTGCAAATCGTAGGTATTATTAACGCAGTTTGGTCCCTAACAGAATAATAACGGTGATGAATTTTTGCCTGCTCTCAAGAGGGGTTAGCTAAGGGATTCATGTTAACAACGTCAATGTACTCTCAGATCTATAAGAAACAGTTTCCAAAAACATGGTGTCATGTATTATGCAATGTTTAGCAACTAAATAAACTTTTTTTTAAATGATAAAAATGAATCAGAGAAATAAAATATCTTTCAACATAGCTGTGAAAGGAGATATATTAACAAATCCAAGAATTCACCTCTTCAAAAATAAAATGTTTTTCTACCCTGAATAGCTGCAACATTGCACCTCCTTTCCCATACTGTGGGGAAAAAAGGACAAAAATTTCTTCCAAAATCTGTTATTTTAAGATTGGCAGCCAGAGAAGGGGATCATAAAACACTGTCAGAGATGACAAGGGATGAATTAAATTCCAAGGACTGTTAAGAGCCAGGTGAAGGATTCATCTCTGGCCAGGGATAACTGCACATAAAGGCATATTCATTAATAATGTAACCTTCCTTTAAACCCGTTCCCAGGCAGCCCAAAAATCCTTTGCCGCACACAGGTGAGAAATATGAAAAGGTTTCCCCAAGATCCTCAATGGAAGCAACAACTGGAATAAACTAGACTTGTCATGGAACAATTTTCACCATATGGAGCCCCAATGCCTCAATGAGCAGCACTGAAGGGC
The DNA here is from genome assembly GCF_057802395.1 of Ceratotherium simum simum. Lineage (NCBI taxonomy): Eukaryota > Metazoa > Chordata > Mammalia > Perissodactyla > Rhinocerotidae > Ceratotherium > Ceratotherium simum. The sequence goes on along the minus strand of NC_141915.1, from coordinate 32,410,029 downwards.
CCCGAAGGAGATACACATTCATGCTTGTTCTTCGTCATATTCCCCCAGAGAAAACGTCTGTGCATTTCCAAGGGAAGTTTGACTTAGGCTTCCTCAATCTATTCAAAGACTAGACAAAAAGTATAAAACAAACGAGTAGCAGAGAAATCTCCTAACATAGCCGACACTTGGTACTGAAGATTTGATGTACAACTCTGGTTCTCAACCTACAGGCAGAGGAGAACGTTAGCTGGGCTCTTTGAAGTTATCAGAAATAGAGATTCACTGAGGTTACTCCTAGCAATGGGAAATCAGCTGTGAGTCTATGTGTGGAAAGAAGAACAATAGAAATACCCCAGGAACCCAGTGATGACTGGACTAAAGTTGGAGTATAGTTTAAAAATTGTAAGTCTTTTTTTTCAGGACACACAATTCCCAAGACCCATTGTATTGTCAGGAATTCAGCATCAAAAGTTTGACAACCCCCACCAATGGTAATCCTCTTGGATTCTCTACTATTGATATTATTAACCAACTACCTCACCCTCTATTTGGATATCATTTCTCTATCTTTTGGCTTTAGTTTACTGATAGCTCCTGATTACTGTTAACTCCTTTCCTGCTGAACCTGATCCTGCTAACAATTGTTCTTTCTATCTAGCTAGCTAGCTAGCCAGCTAGCTATCCATCCATCCATCCATCCATCCATCCATCCATCCATCCGTCTGTCTATCTGTCTATGTCAAGACACCCTGATCAGTACAAAGGTCTCACACCAAGTCCCTTCCAAGGCTGTTGATCACCTTGACACTGCTTAATAGATTTGCTTTCCCTACTTCAGGTGCCCTCTCCTAGTCCAATCAGCTAAAATGGTGGCATCAAATGATTTAAATAGGAATCTGCAAAGTAGCCCACAGGCCAAATCTAGCCTGCCACCTGTTTTCGTACTTTGATTTCTTTATGTACTGTCTATGGCTACCCTTGCACTACAAGGTTAGGCAGAGTTAAGTAGTTGCCACAAAGCCTAAAATATTTACTATCCGGCCTTTTACAGAAAGTATCTGTTGATCCATGATTTAAGGGCTATAAGTAGGTTTTCTTAGGAAGGACTCAGAAATATAGCAGGTATTATGAGGCTAATGGCCTCAGAGAAGCTGCAGAATTATCTTAAGAAGTCCTTGGGTCCATGTGCACACTATAGACTGAATAAATGTGCACAAATTCAAATGCATATAGATGATTTTGTTGTGAAAAATATAAAAAATTAATTCACTTAAAAGTCAAATTTATCCCATACTATCTCTTTAATAAGTCTTCTTTTTCTCCATGAATTGGAATGTACCTCCAAGTACATATAGAAATATAGAAACAGCACATGATCTGAAAGTCATTTCTATTCAGCTCTGGAATGCAATTGATGTTGTTTTCTTATGTTTTTGTAAGGAATATGGTTATATATTCACCTTATAACTTGGGGCTAAGACTAATATGAAATGCTATGATTTCTACCACCTCCATCCCTACCATTTTGAAGCTCATCCTGATCCTTTTATGATAAGAAGCCAATGAGGAAAAACTGTGATCACTAGATTCAAGGACTTGATGAAAAGTGCATTTTCTGTCCATCTGCACAAGAAATTAACTTTGCCCACTAAGTTATGAGTTCTTCCTTACTTGATTGTGAGCACTTGGCACGCAGAGATTGGATTTTATCTCCTTCATATACCACTCATTCCTCGCACAGTGACTTGAACATTTGGGGGCCCCATTATGTGTTTGTAGAATGACTGAGTGAATATTGTCATGTGTTGCCGTAGCTCAGTTAGCAATGCTGACATGGAAGGAACTTGAACTATAAAGGAGATTGGGCACACCTTCATAACTGCTATTGCCGCTGTAGAGATGGAGAAGCACTCAAAGTAAAAGTTCCTCCTATAAAGGAATCAGGTGCAGAGTTTGTGAGATCCAGACTTTCGAGAGCTCTCTTCTCCTCCTAATCACAGAACTGGCTCTAACCATATGCTGGCCAGACCTTTAACCGACCCTAGGACCCAAGCCTCCATGCAAAGTTAGTTCCCATTCTGTGCTCCCATCAATACTGTGTCCATGCATTTATTCACCACTTGGATGGGATTGCAATTATCATTTACTAGACAGTTTCTCTCACTAGCTTAGGAGTTCATATTGTGCCTCTGTACAACAAAAGTGAATAATGTATGATAAATGAAGGGATGAATGAATAAATGATCTAATAAGGATGTAAGATGGGCTTTATCCTCTCTTGCCTCCGTGACCACCTATGCTATTTGATCATGACCTGCTTCCTTTTGCTAGACCCACCTTCAACCTCACACCTTTCTTAATGGTGTGCTTCTCCACGTAGCCTCTAACTGTATTTCGAAGTTTGCACAACTCTACGTACGTATTTGTCATCCAGAAGTTCAAATCCCAGACATGGCTTTTATTAAACCATCCCCTCCTGCATCCACCTAATTCCTGATACATATCAATTCTCCCAAACAACCAACTCCCTCCAGACCCCACATCTGCCTGTTAAATAAAGCATACCAGGTTTTACTGGTATATCAGGTTTTACTACCAATATGAGACCCCAGGAAGGAAAAACAGTGAGCAGCATCAGTGTGCTTCCCTGTGGAGCACCTAGCCTTTAGCAGTAAAACACCCTGGAAAACACAGCTGGCTGGGGTTCCTGGAGCCCTCCACCTCCAGTGAATCATTCTGCCAGAATTCGGCTGCCCAGCCAGGCCTTTGGGAGAATTCGATAAGTTAAACAAGGCTGCCCTCTCATGGTTAAAAAAAAATTACCTATAGAAAATAAAACACTTTCTATTCTCTACGCACAAGAAATCCAGGGCACCCTATTGAAAATGCGAGTAATACTTATATCTTTTTAAAAGCAGAGAATTTAAAATACATTTCCATCAACTTCTAAGATAAAATGAATGATAAGTAAAATTCTAAGTGAAAAAAATACATTCACAACTTTAAAACCTGAGCTAGACTGAATTATAATCATCATCAAGAATTCATAAAAAAAAAAAAAGAACTCATGACTGGTTCTAGAATTGAAAGGCAGATGAAATAATTCCCTAATACATGGGATTTCTTTCATAGGTGATTTATTTTAGAATTTATTGCCTTATACAGCAGTAACACTGGTTCCATTCATATATTCACCCATTGAGCAAATATCTATAAAGTACTTACTAAGGAATTTCAAGAATTCTAAGATACTCTTTTTTTTCCCCCATATTTTAACTTTTTCTAATGTATTTTACAACCTGTGGTGTGTTATAATTTGTCGCTAGGAGGCAGCAGAGATGTGGATGTAGTTTTCACTGCCTGGATATGAGCCATCTGCTTGTTATTGCTGGTGGCTCACAAGGCAACTGCCAACTCCTTGATGTTTCAGTCCCACATCTATTTAAGGACCATTTGGGGAAGGAAAACCAGTTCTACTTGTTGCCCGAAAAACCTTTCATTGACGCTTTCTGATAAGATCAAGAAAGCATCACCATCAAAACATGCAAAATGGTTGTCTCCTAACCCAGTTTAGGAGAAAATATTGGGAGACAATAGGGGAGCTCTTTAAGAATTGCTGCCTCACCAATGCTCTTGATGGCACAAAGGATGACGTGCTGCAGAAAATTATATGAGGTTGACACATTGACGTCTCTCAGTCAAAGAATGACTTGGGAGAATTGGATTATGTATGGAAAGAAGAAATATTTGTTATTTTGCTTACATTTTCCTTCTCATATGTGAATAGGAGTCATATTGTAACCACGGGCCCATCTAGAGCCAGTTTGAACAGACCCCATCTCTTACCAACAAAGTGATTAAGGATTATCTTTCAGAAAAACTGCACAGTCACACAGCCAGGGAATGCGCAAAAGAAGAAATCATGACCTGAAACGAGCTCGGAACCAAAGAGCCTCCTTCTACGGAACCCAAGGACGGGGACTAGTATCAGAAGCAAGGGGTCCCTCGTTCAGGAAAATCTGGTGTTACAATTCCTTCCCAATTTCATCATAGATGTTTAGAACCTCATCATAAATGTTTAAAACCTTACCATAAATACCTGAAGCCCACCAATCGACACCTGTCCTGCCAGCATTTCCACGTGCCAACCTGTTCTCCCTAACCTCTTAACTTTTGTCCCAAATCCTGAATTGGGGAGACAGATCACATGCCCCCTGTTTCCCCGGAGATTGATCTTGCAGCATAAAAAGCTGATTTCTTCCCTCAAAGGCTGGTGCCATAATTAATTGGCTTGTTTATGCGCATCAGGCAGAGAACCCCAATTTTGTGCAGTAACAATATGTGCAAAAAAAACTAGGTCTTATAAGTTTCAAAGGGTTATTTAAATAAATATAAAATAAAAATTCAAAGTGATAAGGAAGCAGTATGTCATAGTTTAATTGGAAACTTTTTATCTTTCAGTAGTCCCTAAAATAATAGTGCATCTTACAACAGAAGGAGTTTTAGAGTCAATGAACTATGGAACGTACCAGCAGTGTTGCAGTCACTGAGTAATGCAGTGATAAACAAAACAGACCTTCCTCTGCCCTCACAGAGCCAGATGAGGGGAAGACAACCATAAACATGGAAACTAATAAAGAAATGAGACCATTTCAAATAGTAGTAAGTGCTATGAAAACAATAAAGCAGAGTAAATGGATAAACAGAGGCCAGGACAGAGAGACAGACTTTAGATCAGCACTGCAGCACATCAGAAACCCAGGAGAGTGCACCATCCCATCACAAGAGGTAAGAGAAGAACCGTTCAAGACGCAGGCAGAAGTCAAGTGTGACAAATAGTATTAGAAGGGAAAGTAAAGTGAGTCTAGAGGACTGTCCTCAGTATTGGCAGGGCCATATCCTTTAAAAGGGACCTCACAGCTGGACTAAAGTGGGTTGAGGAAGAATGGGAGATGTGGATGTAGGGGAGCAAACAGGCATCCCTTAGGGTAGGTCTGTTTTCAAGGGCTAAGAGAAACTGCCTGTCGGGTCTTACCTGCAGGGCAATGGAGAATAATAAAAGCATATGTTTTGCAGTGTGAGGGGGGCAGTATTAAGTCTTGCAAACAGACAACAAGTAGACAAATAATTACACAAAACAATTTGAGATTATAATCAGTATCACAAAGGGCATAACCAAGATGAGGTGATAGAAAGTAGGGAATAGGAGCCTTAGCAATCATTGAGCTTAGGGCTTTAGCAATTATTGAGCACTGGTGATATGCCAAGGCATTTGTTAAAAGTGTTCAAATGTTGTGTCATTTCATCTTGACCCACTCTTTGAGCAATGTGGAGTTAGCTCCATTATTGTAGATAAGGAAACAGGTTCTGAAAGAAAGATTTGCCTATCAAAGGTCATAGTTAATGAAAGGCAGCGCTGGGATTTGAACCAAGTTTGACATCTAAATTAAACGTCTGTTTCCCTCGCTGTCCACCCTCTCTTTCAAGACTCTCGCACCGAACAAACCTCCCAGCAGTATCCTGCTGGGCCTGCCCTTCCCCTACTCCAGCCAGAAATCCCACCTCTGAGGTTTTTCAGAGCCCCATTCCCACAAGACCTTTTTTCAAGTACATTGTTCAACAAATCACACATTATTCATAACATGCTAATAGAAACTGAATGTGTGACTGGCATTGCCAGTGGGTGCTAATAGGACCCTCTCTCCCAAACAGGTAACACCTGCATATTTAAATAGTGGCTTTTAGGGAGATATTGCCAAGCCTCAAAGACTGATTCCGAAAGAAATTTCAGGCCACCTGGTAGGCCGGAAGGAGAAGAAGACAACTAGTTAAGATGTACCGAGCTTTATTATACGCCAAGCACCATTCTAAGTGCTATGCATACATCATCTCATTATTTTTCAAAACAATCCTATGAAGTTGGAATTATTTTTATCACCAGGTGATAATTTAAACCCAGGTGATCTGACTTGCAAATTTGAGCTAGATTTCCAAAGAAACACACAGGAGCTAAATTACAAACCCCAAATGAGTTAAGTGTGAGCTGGTGAGATCGTGAAACCCACAGAAAGCAAGTTGGCTTAGGTCATGAAAATATCGGTCACCTTGGTTTATTTTCCAGATAAAACTTTGGTTGTAAACTTTATTGGAATCCTTTGAGGTGACAAATTTAGCCAAGAGATGCCCTTTAGTCCCAGATCTCAGTGGAGCTCCTTAATTGTAAGGTTGTTGAGGGAAGCTAATGAAAACATTTGCAGGTTTAAAGTTCAACAATGGGGACAGGGCCAATATTTAAAATCACTCAACAAACTTCTACTTGGTAACACTGGGTGAGGAGCACTGGGCTAGATGTTGCAGGATCCTTGCTCTGAGTGTGGGGTGATGAAATGAAGAGGGCTTAAGGTTTGGAATGAGACAAATTCCAATTCATCTCCCGATTCTGAGTGACTTGAAGCAAGTCAGTTAGTAAAATGGAAATAATGATTCGTAGTTTATAAGAATATTATGAGGTTTATTGGAGATACCAAAGCGCTTTGTACAGTGGCTGGCACGGGAGGAGTGTTAGCTCCCATCACTCTTCCTGTGTCTTTTCCTCTCTTATCTTGGGTCTCCAAGTTCCCCCGAAAGCCCACAGAACTGGAACAAAACATTCCTTGGGGTAGGAGTAAGGGTTGGGAAGAGAAGCCCGAGGGCAGGCTGAGCTCTGAAGTTAATTTCCAGAATCAGGAGTCGCCAAGATGTAGTATATTAAAAAATAACTGTGAAAATAAACTTAACATATATCTTTGTACATATAGTTTGCAAAACTAATGGATAAGAATTGTGTGACAGAGGGTCAATTTTAAAGACAAATAATACCTCTTTAAATGCACAGGGTCTTGGTTACGTTTGGGAGAACCCAAGCTTCAGTCCAATTTCATCTCTAACCAGTATTAAGGCTTATGACATTTGAGAACTGCTGGATTGAGCAGTGTCCATTGAGAAAAAAAAGGGAAGGAGAAAGAGAGACAAAGAACACATGGGATCAGGAACTGCTTGAAAGGAAAAAGTGAAAGATAACTTTAAGATTTTTCATTTAGGAAATTATGGTACCATTAGCCCATCTGGGGACCTTTAAAAATCTTCATGCCCTTGATGCATCCCAGGTTTGTTAAACCAGAATCTCTAAGGGGGGGACCCAGGCATCAGTACTCTTTACAGCAACCCAGGTGATTCTAATACATCAATGACTGCCTTTGTCAAAACAAGAAAGGCAGCGTACTGAGATGATGGAGGAAGGCGATAAGTATAATTCTAGATATACCAAGGTCAGGATTCCATTACGGCATCCAGAGGAAATTATGGACTGAATCTCAGGAAGGATATTGCAGCTCAAGATTTTGGAGAGCCCTTCAGGCATTCAATAAACATCCCTTAAGGCCTGTTAAGTGCCTGGATCCCAAGTCCAACAAACAGGGTCCTGTTCCCTTGAGGGGCTTATATCTAGGAAGCAGGGAACAGATTTCTAAACAAAGAAGTAGTATAAAGTGTTGTGAGCTCTAACACAGAAATCTGTGTGTCGGACAAGAAAGGAGGGCTCAGTTCTCTTAGAAGTGGTCAGAAAAGGCTTCCTAAAGAAGGGACAAGGAGAAGGCATGAGGGAAACGGAGAAAGAGGAACAGGCACACTGCAGAACTGTGGGGAGATTTGGGTTTAGCAGGCAAGGGAGGGAAATGGAGCCAGGTAAAGATCATGAGAAAGTACAGTCAGAAAAAGGAACGTAGAATAGAGAAGTGCCCTGAAAGGGGAGGGGGGAAAGAAGGATGGTTAACTGGGGGTTGAGGGGGGGCATCCCATGCTAGACAGGGCAAAGAGGATGAGGCTGAGAAATGGCTGTTAGATTTGATGATCGTATTGCTATAGAAGTTAGTTTCCTAGTGGGACAGCTAGGGGAGAGAGAATGGGTGGTGTTTGGAACTGGAACCATGGAAAAAGAGAAAGATAAAGAGAGGGCTGGAGAAAATACTATGGGGAGGGTGGCAGAAGCATATTTAAATATTCAAATAGAGAGGAGGTGCCTATAGCAGGAAGAGTTGGGACTTAGGTTAAGCTATTGTGTCGTGTTCTCCTAGCCTGGAGCTGGATGGCCTTGGGCCAGTCACTTCCCTACTCTGGCTGTCAATTTTTTCATCTACAGAATGCTGGGGATAGAGGCTATGTGAATTCTAAGCTCATGTCCAGATCTGACAATCTAAAAAATTTAGTGGTAAGAACAGAATCAAATGAGAGGATGAAAATGACTCTTAGGCGCAGAAATCCTGATGCTGGGTCAACTTTGTCTTCTAGACATGTGTACTTGCCATGTTCAGTCACCTCATTCTTCAGGCACCATCCTCTAGAACCCACTTTTTTTTAAAGTGTGAACTGGTCAAGAGTACCACCTACTCCCTAGGGCTCTACCCATGAGAGGTGGCATAGTACCCAGGTTAAAGTCACAGCTTCTGGAATCAGTTCTTCACTAGCAAGGTGACTGTGTGAAAAATTATTTACTTTGGTTTTTCTAATCTGTAAAATAGAGTAATAATGGTACTGGTTTCATAGAGTTATTATGGGATTAAGTGACATAATGCATGTAATGTATTTAGAGCACACCCAGAATATAGTTCTAGTACAGAAAATATTAGCATTCTTTTTTTGTGTGTGAGGAAGATCAACCCTGAGCTAACATCCCATGCCAATCCTCCTCTTTTTTGCTGAGGAAGATTGGCCCTGAGCTAACATCCACACTCATCTTCCTCTACTTTATATGGGACGCCGCCACATTGTGGCATGACAACCGGTGCATCGGTGCGCCTGGGATCTGAACCCATGAACCCCGTGCTGCAGAAGCAGAGCGTGCACACCCAACCGCTTGCCCACGGGACTGGCCCAATACTAGCATTCTTGAATAAGTACAGAAAGAACAGCAGGACCATGTGCTAGCAAAATATATGACTGCCCCTACTCCTATCTTCTTTGAGAGGTCTCTCTTTGAATCAAACAGATCCTTAAACAAAATGAGATGTCATGCTCAATGAGCAGATTCACCTAGTAGCAATAATACAGGCTTTGGAATCAGGCAGCCATGATTCAATTCTAGCCAAGCTATGTATTAGCTTTATTTTTCTTAATCTCAAATTACATATTTGTAAAATTGAGGTGAATGCTACCTGCCTCCAGGATTGTGAAGACTACGTTGACAGATTTCCTGTTTTGGGCTCTTAGTGCATTTTTTTTTCCCCTGGGAAAGTTTCCCTCTGAGCTAACATCTGTTGGCAATCTTCTTTCTTTCTTTTTTTTTTTTCCTTCTCCTCAGTACATAGTTGTATATTCTAGTTGCAAGTCCTTCTAGTTCTTCTATGTGAGCCATGGCCACAGCATGGCTACTAACAAATAAGTGGTATGGTTCCGCCCCTGGGAACCGAACCTGGGCCGCCAAAGTGGAGTGCGCCAAACCTTAACTGCTAGGCCATCAGGACTGGCTCTAGTGCGTTTTAAATAAAGGTTATTTTCTTTGCTTCCACCTAGCATTATGACTTACATATAAATAAACGCTTAGGAAGTGTTCTTGGAATTGAAATTGTGAGATTTTGCTCCTGGTATCCAGAAATTAGAACCTTGTTTCTTTTTGAGACTCTGCTCCTTCTTGGACCTTACCTTGGCTGTGAATTCTATCCTGCTCCCAGACCATATTAACATCGACTGAGTTGATTTTCACTTCTGAGGAGGAGAGCGATCATGGAGAAAGAGGCAGAGCACAGAAGGAGAAGGCTGCAACCACCACAACACCCTCGTGGGCATGTGGAGAGAGAGAAAAGCTTCTCCCCAGGCATGGCTGAGACAGAACACAGGTAGTACTCATCAACCTGGTTCTGTTTACCCAGCCTCAATGTCCTGAACACGCTCCCCGGTGCCATTTTGCACGTTCTCAGTGCCTCAATCCTGTAACACAAGAAAATAAAAAACAAAACCACCTTTCAAATAAGAAGTAGCAGAGTTATGTTAGAAATCTGTCCGAATGGTTGGTTCCTTCCTAGTTCTCATTTCCTGATGGAAGGCCACGGACAATAACAGTAACTTAGGCTAAAATTGACTCTATTTTTTTGGTTTTTTTACTTTCTCTTTAAGGTTGCTTAATCGTAGGGTCCAGAGAAGGTGAAATATTTTGCTACAGTCTATAACATGGAACAGAGATTAGGTTGGTGATGTCACAAAAGAGGTTTTCAACAGTGTCAGCAGAGGTTGGACTGATGACTAAGGAAGTTGATAAAATCTGAAATAGCTACTCAACCTGAATAAGTAGGTGGAGAATATGAGTTACAGGCAGGACCAATCCCATTATGAGAAATACCATGACAACAAAAATGTTTCATTCTAGATTTTAGATCCCAGCTCACTTAGGTCAAGAAAAATTAGAAATATACGTTTCCCCTGGTATGTGAAAGTTCGCTTTACGCCACTTAGATTTTTCGAAAGACCTAACATGAGTACCTGTTTTTGCTAACTGAAAGAAATCTGAAGAGCATTTTCACTTTAAGGAAAAAAGGTGAAAAGAGAAAATAGCGTCCAGGGTTTTATTTGCAGCCAGTTAATTATAGAGGCGGGTGGCACTCTTAGTAGCCAGAGTGGCGCCGCCAAGCTCCCTCCCCTGGAACTGCACTCAGCCTCGCAGCCTCAAGCCGCCACAGCTTTGAACTGTGTGAGCATCTGTGCTTTATCTCTATTTATCTTGGTAGGTTATTTTTTTGGTCTGGGAAGGTTCAAAAAATTTTCCCATATAAATTAATGGTAATTGCTCCTTCCTTTTATGCCTTTTCAGTTTACCAAAGGTTCCATGGGAATGCTATACTTTCAGATAGCGGGGGAAATCTGTAACCGAATTAGAGGGGGAAAAAAAAAGTTAGTCCCTTGGCATGCATTGCAATTGGTTTTTACTTCTATTTTAAAATATGTAAGACTAAGGACATAAATCAGAGAAAGCCCCTTTGATCTCTCTCCTCATCACTTCCAGGGCCAAGGAAGGGCGCGTGGAACTGGGCCCAAGCTGACCACAGAATGCAAGATCTGGAGGCACAGGGAGGCCATTTTATGGCGAATTGCCATCACCTGGAGACACCCGACTCTCTAGCAGGCTCCGGCGTCGCTGGAGATTAACATCGCTAATCAGACGTTAAATGAACGCACAGGAAAAGGAAATAAATTCCTCTTCTGAAAGGGCAGCTGGAAAGGGGCTGGACTGCTCAAGCTCGGATTTACATTCCAAAGCAGTGCTGAGGCCAAACACACTCCTGCCTGAGCAGAAGGAAAGCCTCTCTCCTCAGCATCGCTGGAGAACACAGCTCCCAGGAGGGAGGGTTAGGAACCGACAGCTTGCGCGGCGCCCTGTGGTCCCTCAGGAAACAGAGGCGAGACAAACGACGCCGGCTCCTGGGAAGTCCCTAATTTCGAAGCCAATCCCTCTTCCTATCCACCACCTGCAGCTTTAAAGGGCAAGGGACACACCTCCCCTCCTGGATCTCTGGGGCGAGGGTGGGGGTGTAAATATTTCTAGTTATTCCATTCAGTGGTTAAATATTTATTTTGTGCGTGTCAGATACTGACCTCAGCGTTTTACGCCCTTAATTCTCACAATAATCCTGAGATTTGTATTATTAATCCCATATTTCCTTCTCTACGAAGGAGAGCAAGAGGCGCAGAGAAGAGCAGCAATTGGCCCGTAAGCGGCGGGATCAGAGCCCGGGTCTCTCATTCCCGGGCTGTGGCGCCGGGGCCGCCCGGCTCCGCGGGGGCGAGAAGCCCATCTGGGTCCGGAGCGACACCCCGTGGCCCGCCCGCGCGCCCCACCCGGAGCGGGGAGCGCCGCCTCCCCGCCAGTCCCGCGGGGCGCGAGGCAGGTGCGCGGCGCCCCGGAGCCCCGCCCCGCGTCCCCGTCCCCCGCCCGGTGCCCGGCGCCCCGCAGCGGCCAGGCGGGATGCGCAGCCTCGGCCCGAGCCCGGGACGCGCTCGGGCGAAGAGGAGGAGCCAGGGGCCCCGAGCGGGTGGAGTCGGGAGCCGGAGAGCGGTGGAGTCGGATTTCTTGGGCCCGGCTCTCTGGGGCTACCATGGCGTTTGGGAGGAGTCACCGGGATCCCTATGCGACCTCCGTGGGCCACCTCATAGGTAAGGAGGCACGAGGGGAGACGCCTGGATAGACTTTGGGGACTGGGGGACCCTTCCCGCTGGACTCCGTTCTCGCCCTGCGGAGGGCGGAGTTGGTCCAAGTTTGAGGACAATCCCTCCCCTCCCCCTACAACTTTCCCAGGGCACTCGCCTTCCACCCGGCCTCTGAGGCATTTCTTTATAGTCCACTCTTTCTAGAACCCGTCCTCAAAATCGCCCTTTTGATGTCTCCTGGGGAGTGGCCCGAACAGGTGACCCACGCACGGGATTCAGGTGCGGAGTGTTTGGGCCTCTCCAAGGAAAGAGCGTAGACTCGGCCAGGGGAAGGGTGTTCATCAAGTGCGTTCACTCGAGGGCACGGTATTGTTATGTCCGCTTTACAGAGGGGGAAAGGAAAGCTCAAGGAGGTGAAGAAGTGATGTGACCTCACTGTGACAGGCAGGTCTCTCCAAACCAGTTCTCTCTGGTGCCGGGCCCTTACAACCTGAGTTAATCTGAGTAATGTACGCGGAACCAGAAGCCAGTGACTGGGCAGTTTTCCCAGCACCAACTCCCGCCTCCCTCTTCTCCCTGATGTCTGCCTTGGGGACCCGGGTGTGGCACGCGCGCCTATCAATGCTAAGCAAAGCATGATAATGTCTGGAACTTAGTGGGGGTGAGGAAATGTGAGAACCTGGTAGTTCCAGTGAGGAGGCTCAGATTTGGAGTTTTGGTCGCAGCTCGATTAACTGCTGTGTGACATGGAACTCGCCACTTATCCTGAACCTTACTTCCCACATCTTTATAAAATGGTGAGAGTCACTATCTTTGAAGAGAGAATGCTTTCTAATGTTGCTGGATATATCCCTATTGAATATTAAAATGAACCCTGAGCAGAAATGGATTCAGACTGCATCATTGTAGGCTGATTAGTTCTTTAATGCTGTAAACATTTACTCACTGCCAGCTGTATACTTGGACCTGGCGCAGGCAAAGGTAAGACCTGGTCTCAACCCTCAGGGAACGCAGTCTTGTAAGGAAGATGGACACAGTTTTGTAGTGATAATATGGTATCTTTGCAATACAAGAAAAATGTAGAACACCCAAAATTTATGAAAATGGAGAAATTAACTCTGTCATGGTTTTTGAAGGGTGAATAGGAGTTTTCTAGGACGATGGAAAGGTGGAAGGAAGACCAAGGAATCAGGCAGAAGGAACAGCGGTATGTGCCTACACAGCACAGGGTTGGTTAGCTTTGTCCATTGGATGCCAAATTCAAATAGCTCCTTTTCTGGATGGGAAGCAGGCTAAGCTTTGGGATTCCCCCAACCAAACCTTTATTCTTGATCCCCCTTCATTATCCTTTTTCATTTTCTCTTCATTCCCCCAGGACCCCTTTTTTCATGTAGGAAAGATGTTAAACTCGTTTAGTTTGAGTGTTCTTTTACCCTTCCCAAACAGCATTTTGTATTCTTGAGGATATCTGGAGAGGGAAAAACATCTGATTCTTTAATAATGGGGTTCCAGGAGGTTTAGCCGGCCTCGCTGGCCCTGCAGCCAGGTGTTGTGCCTGCAGTGTTTGTTAATAGGTCACCCATTACTGTTGCAACAGCGGCACCCTGAACTTGACTTCTGATTGATTCCTGAATTCTTGGGAATTGCTGAGAAAAAAAGCTCTTTGCCCTTTGGTAACATAAACTCAATGGTACTTGCTAGTGAACTGCAGGCAGATTATTCCAAGAAGACCAGACATTTCTTATTTTGTTGTAGCTCAGACTCAACATAACAGCTTATTGTTTGCAGAAAAGGCTACATTTGCTGGAGTTCAGACTGAAGATTGGGGTCAGTTCATGCACATCTGTGATATAATTAACACTGCCCACGATGGGTGAGTACAGTGTTTGGTTCGTGCCTTTGCCTCTGATAAGTAGCATCAGAACTACAGCACATTTTCTCTTGCAAACTCTTTGGTTTTCTTGTTGAAAGTGTTTTCATCACCCCTTAGGCACCCGCTGCCTTTTGAAGACATGTCAGCTTGAAATATTAGGACAGCTGCTTGTTTCAGCCTGTGGAATATCTGAGAATCCATTATAATTTTTCTCCTCTTTGCCTTTTCCTGAATAGTTTCAAGTTTTGTCTCTGTGAGCCTCAAATTCCTTGTTCTTTAAAGAGAGACAGATTGTGCTTTAGAAATTCCCCCTGCTCTGATTGCCAGTATTTTATGTTACTGTAATTGAGAAATATTGTCAAGGAGCTAGTGGACTCCTGGGGGTGACCTGTCTCTGGGCAATGGTCATTACTAACCAGGAAATAATCTACCAGTCTTTTTTCTCTCTCCCTGTCACAAGACAATTTTTTTCTTCCAAGTGCCAACTCACCCATGTTCATGCTGTATTCTTAAATGACATGCTATCTTTTATTATACTTTTTAAATTTTAGAGAATTAAAGTTTTAAAACTCATTAAGAAGGCCAACTATTTTGTGAATTTAGTCTGAATTACAGGTTGTTATAAGGGATACAATTTTGTTAATTTTCCTGTGCATATTAAAGTGATAAGTGATATGAGCGTGGGGGGTAGTCACAAGGGGTAAAGGAAGACTTGTATATGGTGATCAACAAACAAAAATGTACAACCAAAATCTCACAATGTTATAAACTATTAAGACATAAATAAAAAGAAAAAGTGATAAGTCACAGCAAAACAGATTTAGTCTAGTTTATGTTGATGAAAAGCTTAATTATTGGCTATATCAATGGAAAGTGCTTATGTTAGTAATTTAAAGTGTCAGTGTTTTCTCTATAATGTTGTTTACCATATTTGGTTACTCTGAATCTTTTCTTCACTGATAATACTAATTTCTTCATTGATAATACAAAAAGGGAATCTCAAAATTATTTTTCCTTTTAAAACAGTATTTTTCTTCTTTTAAACTCGTCCAAAAGTTTAATCCTAGATTTTTAATAAGATTTTTTAGAAATATAGATATCTATAAAATATTGTATTTTAAAATAGTTATAATTCTATGTAAGCATATGTAATATTATATAATTATATTATCATATAATAGAAATTCTCTCCACGCAAACATAACAAAATTGGAAAGCAGTGTGTAAAAAGGATTTGTATCTTTTTTTTCAGTTTTGAGATAAAATTGACATACAGCACTATGTAGGTGTAAAGTGTACAGCATAATGACTTGTCATACGTATATTGCAAAATGATTACCAAGTAAGTTTAGTTAACATCCACCATCTCATATAGTTCCAAAAAAAAATTTTTTTCCTTGTGATGAGAACTTTTAGGATCTACTCTCTTAGCAACTTTCAAATATACTATACAGCAGTGTTAACTGTAGTCATCATGTTGTGCATTACATCCATGACTTATCTTAAAACTGGAAGTCTGTACCTTTTGACCATCTCAAAGTAAATTTTGACCCTCTGCTTATACATAGTTCTTCCTTTTGTAACATAAAGTTGTAGCATATGAGAAGTTGACCTAGTTAGTTGTAATTCCTACTACTTCCCCTTGCCTATAGGGTGCTCAGGAAATACTAATAGTCTTAATTAAAATGGGTAACCTTCATTGTTTTGGAAATTACATTTCCTATAAACTGGTTCTGTGCATTGATAGAAAGATATCGATATGAGTACATTTCATGTGGAGTGCTTTCTAGGTAATACTTGTATGTAAATATTTTTATTCCCACAAGTGGGTAGGTAGTATTGTATGAGGAATCAGGTGTGAGAAGTTAAGTGATCTGCCCAGGGTCACGCAGCAGAACCAAGGCCTTGGTCTTCTCCTTAGCCATTCCTCTTTCAACAATGCATATTGCTTTTCAGAGACTATTTGTTTTCAGCAGTTCCTAAATTGATGATTTCACTGTATTTATTGCTGTAGGCCAAAAGATGCAGTAAAAGCTTTGAAGAAAAGGATTTCCAAAAACTACAATCATAAAGAAATCCAACTTACCTTGTCAGTAAGTACTTTAATGTTATAATTATAAGACTCTAAGATTTCCCAAGCAACGGTCACATTTTTAGTTTTGGGTAAAAAAAATATAAATATCCTGGGATAATTAATAGGTTAGCAAAAAGTTGTTTGCCATATGAATTAAAACTTTTTGTTTATTGAGAATTGCAGAATCAAGAGTTTTGTTGATTGTAATAGCATTTACTTTTGTGGAAAGAGAGTGTTCCTGGCAAATCAGTTTTTCCAGGTCAGGAGATGGAAATTGGTCACAAAAACTTATAGATACTGAGCCGATCAAGAAGTTGTGTATGTGTTATGCATGGGGAGAACTGAAGTCTTGAAAAATCCCTCCCATCAGCTTTCTACCTCACTTGAACACCTTTCTGGAATTCTGAGATGCTGGCAGCTTGTTAAGTTTCAACCAAGTTCTTCTGCTTGGTATTATTTGGAGAATGTTCTGTGTTGATTTAAGCAATTCTTTTATGCGCCCTTGGGTGTGGACACTTATTTGACTTGTTCCCATTTTCCCCCCATCCTTGGCCATATGACCTCTTCAGTCACTTTGGTGAGTTGCCCTTTTTCCTTCAGTATGTTTTTGCAAGCCCTGCCTGCTGCCTGAGAGTGAGCTGTGTGGCTTTCTAATTTCTTCTGCATGCCTTTGTTTCCCTCGGCCCAGCCCCAGGCCCTGCATGGTTATGGCACCATTCAGCCAGGGGTCACACTTCACACTGGTCACCCTTCACACTGCTCTTGGGGACTTTGAGAGTGTTTATCCAGACGGCTATGGGGCAGAGGTGAGCACAGCGCCCATTTTCTAGTTTCCAGAGGAAGACAACTTATCACCTCTTGCTTACTTGGAGAGTAACTGAATGAGAACAAACGAATTGAACAGTCTTAATGATGCTATCACTGAAGAAACCCTTCAAGTTGGGATCTGAATCAAAAAACTATTTTTAGAGGCATTTTCCTCCTTCACCTTCTTTTGACCTCTCCCCTGTTCTTTACTCATAGCAGCCTCCTCAGGGAGGTCACAGAATGGAGAGAACTCTGGAGAGAGGAGTAAGGCACTTCAGTAGAAATATCACAACAATGGGTCTATAATAGAAATAAACCTTTGCCTGGCACCTGATTGATGCTCTCGGCAGCTCTGTGAAGTAGTTGTATTATTAACTCCATTTCACAGATGAGGAAACTGAGACTGAGGTTGTGATTTTTTTTTTCCTCAAGATTTGAGTGCCATAGGCAAGATTTCAACCTAGTCCTCAGATTCTAAACTCCATGCCCTTGCCCCATACCACCTTGCTTCTCAGAATGAATCAAGCCCCTTGAAATAATGGGCTACTGTTTTTGTGTCTTCAACTCCTGTACGTGGTGTAAGACCCAGTACATCAGTGTATCAGGTGTCGACTGAATTAATGATTGAGTGTCCTTCAGCCCGCATCCTACTCTCCTTATCCGGGAAGACTCAAAGTCTAATGGGATGTAATATAGAATTGGGATAGAAAGATACGTAGCTGTGCCCTAAAATGAAGTGGATCCTAGGATATCTCAAGGCTCCTGATGGTTAGGAAAATTGACTGAGGAAGATAAGGGCAGAAGATGAATTTATGCCCCCTTCTGTATTTCAGCATGTGGTATTTCACCTTCTTACAGTTGTTTATTCTAAATAATGGGTTTGTCTCTTTGTCTGTTGTATCCAGCCTACTTGACATTTCTATAGTTGCTTCTTATCCCTGTCTCCAGATCTTCCTTCTTCATGGTTCCTTCCTTCTGAGGATGAACCAGGACCCTGAGGAAGTTGGGTTATTCCAGAGTGTTGTCTCTTCTGGCCCTCCACTTCTCTTTGGGTTCCCATTCTTTCTTCCCTTCAGGTAGTCTGATCTCTCAAGCCTTACTACCAGCTAGCTGCCTGTTCCCATTACCTGTTCCACCTCAGATAACTGTACATCCTCCACCTCGTGATTTCCACACTGGTACATGAGAACAAGCGAATCTAAAACCTGTGCCAAGATAAGCGTGAGAGTCACCGGTTGGGGGTCAGAATAGCCCCTCACTGTTAGCGTCAGAGTTCATTAAGGTACCTGCTTCTCGGATTTTCTTTAAATAGGCCTTTGACTCTTGATAGCTTCATGCAGATTTCCCCAAGCTGTTTATTTAATGGCCCAGTCACCTCATGTCAGACAACTCCATTGCAGAGGTATGCTTAAGGCCTCAGAACTGACTTTAATATTAACTTAAGCCAGACTTAATTATGAGGGAAATTAGTCACAGAAAGAATCATCCAATGTTTGTCAAAGGCAATTGTATGCTTACCAATAAACTCTTTAAAAATGAATCTCCGCATATGACATTTCCATTTTATTACTATGAAGTGATGAGAGCCTGTCAAAGTTGATTATAGATATTCTTTGTATTATCTGTCATTTGGGTTCTCCATGGACGTGTTAGCCTTGATTAGCTCTTTGGTGGCATCTGACTAGACTGTGATTTCCTACCATCAGTTGCTGAAGCAGTTTTGTCAAGAAGCCGGTAGTTTTGTTTTTTTAAAAAGTGTTATGTTACCAGGCTTTATAACTCTTAGCCACAGCCTAGCCTTTTCTTGAATGAGTCAATTGTGATAAGTCTCAGCAAGATATGATTGTCAAATGGAAAGTGGTTGAACAGATTCCTAGGAATCAGTTAGTTAATAGGCCTTTGTGGAGCACCCCGTAGGTGGTGAGCTATGAGGGTTTCAGAATTAGTGTAAAATGTATTTATTTCTCCAGGAGCCGTTTGTAGAGTGAGCTCGTCCCTTAGGGTGGCCATACCTTGGTGTGGTCTTCAGCTCTGGATGGCCCCAACACCTGGGTTACTGTGCTTGATTTAGAAATTTATTGTGAGAAATAAAACTACCAAATAGCTCTCTTTTGTCCAGCCATTCTGGAAAGAATACTTATACTGCTAATCAACATATTCTCCCCGATAGGAAATTATCGATGGAAGCACATGATCAAAATAGCTACCATTTACTAAGGTCCTGCTATGTGTCAAGCTCTTTATATACTTTATATTCATTTAAGCCTTACAAAAAGGCTCTAGAGGGAGGTATTATGCCCATTTTGCAGCTGAGGATGGTGAGGCTTAATAAGGATAAGTGACTTGCCCAGCCAAGTGCAAAAGGAGATGGGTGAAGCCTGAAGTCATTATACTCTTTAGTCTCTCTTGGTCCCCTGGCTCCTAGGTTCTCTATCCCGATTCAGATTAAGGTTTCTTGGTTGTCCTGTTTCCAAAGATAGGTCATCTGAACACACAAATTGCACCAAAACCCAATTTCAAAATGTATAAAGCAACATATTTAATTTTTCAAATTTGCCACAATAGGTTTTATTGCTTATCTGAGTGGGCTTGGGGGTGACAGAGCTACTGGTGACATAATGGAAGAGGTGATATAGAAGTAATTAGTCCTGACATTCTAGATTCCAGTGGGAAAACACAAAGGGCATGATTTGTGATCTCCAGATGTTAACATTGTTAGCATTTCATGTTGACTCTTTGATTTCATGCGGATAACCTCCTGAGAATGTTACCTATTACCATAAAATCTTGGTGCTCCAAAGATAAAAATCGGTTTGTGGAATATTTAGCAAGAAATTCACCATTCATTTAGGGAAAGTGAGACTGGAGGCTAGGTATCTTGCCTAAGTCTGCATAACCAGTTGGATGAAGTATTTCTATAAATTCCCATTGAACTAGAGGTACTTTTCCTCTCAGCATTTCACCAAAAAAAACACCTCATCATAATAACGTATCAGGCAGAAAGTCATTAGTTATTCAACTTTTCAACTTGTCTTTCTGCAAACAACTTGCATTAAAATAGATTCCTCTTACTATGTTTTGGATTTTGTTTTTATTTTCCTTTGCCTTGAAGGTTGTCCCTGTGTTTTACAGAGCTACATGTGCTCAGCTTCTGTATTTTCTGATTGCCTTCTTAGCCACATTGTCCTTAAAACTACAGCTTTCATCCCCCATACCTTCTTCTTTTTGTATTGCCATTAAAGTGACACAATACAGAGCATGGTGTAAAGTCAGTTTTCAGGCCTTCTTTTCTGCAAAGATGATTATACCTGTCCAGTTATGTTATGGTTTCTGTGACCTGTCTAAACCAAAGTGGTAGCATGGAAACTAGAGATTTAATTTTGTTTTTAGATCCCTTTTAGAAATCTACTCTCTGCATTTCTTCAATACCAGCTCATTCTTTCTCAGCCTGACTTCTGCTCATGTTGCTTTATTGAAAATGCTTTTTCAGGATGACTAATGACCCCACTAGTCAACACACCTAGCTGAGTTTTTCTCAGTCCGTATTCTTAACTGTTTGACACACCATCCTCCTGGAAACTCGGCCCTCTTTTGACTTTACCAATATTATGTTCTCTTTATTTTATGCGTCAATTTCTGTGGTTGCTCTTCAGTTGCCTTTCTTGAGTTTTCTTCCAGCCCATGTGATAGGGGAACCCCATTGCTCCAGCTATTCCTCTTCTCTGCTCATCAAAGGAAGCCTGGATTTCTACTTTTTGCCTAACTCTCCTGAACTGTAGTTGTGCATGTACAGCTCTCAGCTAAACATCTCTGCTTGAATGTCCCCCATCTTTTGTCTTGGTCATCTTAGACTGCCGTAACAAAAATATCACAGCCTGGGTGGCTTAAACAACAGACATTATTTCTCACAGTTTTGAAGGCTATGAAGTCTAAGATCAAGGTGGCGGCAGATCCGGTGTCTGGTGAGGGCCCACGTTCTGGGTTGTGGATGGTCATCTTCTCATTGTATCCTCACATGGCCAAGAGATCATCTCTCTCATCCCTTTTTACGAGGGCACTGATCTCATTCATGACGGCTCCACTCTCATGACCTAATTACCTTCCCAAAGATCCCACCTCCAAATACCATCACAGTAGGGCTTAGGGGCTTCAACATAAGAATTTGGGAGGGACACAGACATTCAGTTCATAGGACTTTTAAACTCAAAAATCTAAATTTCAACCCATCGTTTTTACCCCAAACCAATCATTCCATCCCATCCACTTCCAAATTTCCATCCAACGTGCCATCAGTCTCACGCAGAATGACAGCCAGTTAACTTTCGAACATCTTTTTTCAACAAACACACAGTTGTTGAAAGTTCTTCCTTCATAATTCTCTCATGTCTTTCCCTTCCTTGCCCTACGTCATCCTAGTTTAGGCCTTTCTGCATCAGGCCTGTACTAGTGGGTCCCTACTGGATTTTTCCATCATTCTGGGTTCTTTTGCCCTCCAATTCCCTTTATAGAGTGCTGCTTGAAAAGCTTTCCAGAGCACACATTAACCTTTCTCTCAAGTTCAGGATCGATGGTGATGGTATGATGGTGACAAACTACCAAGAATGCTCAGTGGCTTCTTAGTGCCTTCAAGATAATGTCCAAACTCTTTACACTGCCACACAAACTTCTCTACACTCGGGATGATGCCCCTCAGACTCGATTCACCCTACCTCCCCAATGTCCCCAATTTGCCTACATAAAGAAGCCCCTACACACCAGAGTACTTGTTTTCCTCCTCACAACTCAAACACTTTGTCAGCTGTATGTGTATTTTTAATACCATTTTCCTGTCTAGAATATTCCTCTACACTCATTCATACTTTTCTTAATTTTCAAAGCCCAGCTTAAGACCAGCGTTTTCTAAAAGTTTTAAGACCTCCTGGTCCTAAATTATCACATCTGCCTAAAAAGGTCTATAGCTAAGGTAACTGTGTAATTTATCATCCAGACCAGGACATTTTTGGGAGTGAAAAGGGGTATCATCACAAATAAAGCCAGGACAACAGAAATATAGCAGGACTTCTGTGGAAAAACTGGGACCTATGTCACTCTGTCTACAGCTCATATGTTTTGTTTGTACTTCCCATTCAGCCCTTGGTACTTATTATCTTGTATTGTTATTAATGCTCTTATAACTATGTCCTGACTCCCCACGAAGTCCATCCTCTAAGCAGTTACAATATGCCTTACACTTCCTCACATTCCTAGAACCTAGTTTTTTGCCATATATTTAATAGATACTAAATTCTGTTTGTTAACTAGAATGCTGGTGGAAATCATTACTTAGCAATTTTTACCTTATATTTAGCAAGGGGTTTGCCAGGGAGATATAATGTTTAATTTGTTCTCTCTAATTTAGCTTATTGACATGTGCGTGCAGAACTGTGGTCCGAGTTTCCAATCTCTGATTGTGAAGAAGGAATTCATTAAAGATAGTCTAGTTAAGCTGCTAAATCCCAGATACACCTTGCCGTTACACATTCAGAATAGAATCTTGAATTTCATTAAGGTAAGTCGGTTGTATGCCTTATGGGATGGTAAACTTCTAAGATTAAAGATTTAATTACATACCTCCTAATTGAGTGATCCTTTACAAACCTAGAATTGAACCGGAAAGCATTTTTACTATTTTATTTTCCGTGTAATAATCATTTCTTGACATTGGATAGTGCCGTTATGAAGAATTTGTAGTCTGTTCCCTCCTTTTCTCTGTTTCTATTTTATCCACGTCAGGTGGGAAAGAGTGTAATGTGTACCTCCATTTTGCAGGTATGGAAACTATGCTCTGAAGTAGAGAACGGACTACTTTCAGAGTTGCTTGGCAAAAGAGCTACTGATGCTATTTTAGAATCTTTCTATTAATTCTGGGTTTAGTACAGCAAAAAAAAATCGATAGTATCTATTCCAGGGCTTCATTAAAATGTTGAGGCATGGGAGTCTGCTGATTAAAAAGATGTTATTATTCTGGTCTTTGAAAATGTGCATTTTGTCCATGGCATTCAACAGTAGCTTACGGAAAGCTGAGATACATAATTGTCAGTTTCTCATTTGCTGTGCCCAGCTTAAGAATTGTGTTTTGGTTTTGCTGCTGTTTTGACTCTGGAACTTTCCATCTCTTGAATTCAGACTTGGTCACAGGGTTTCCCAGGAGGCGTGGACGTAAGTGAAGTGAAAGAAGTGTACCTTGACCTGCTTAAGAAAGGTGTTCGGTTTCCTCCCACAGAGATAGAGGCTGAAACAGCAGGACTAGAGGTAGGAGGCCTTTCTTTGACCTTGTAGAGTAAGGTAGTGGGTTACGTGGGTCTTTTCTCATTGAAAGGGACACCCCTAGCTCCATCTAGCTTAAGCTAAAAGACTAATTTATGAGGTTACCGTGATTTCTCCTAGAATAACCAAGCCGTGAGAGAGTTGGTGTTAGTTGGATCTTTGGAATGGCAGAGAACCAAGCACTCAAATGCCTTGTTGCTTGTCTGCTTCTCTTTGATCACCAGCTTCATTCTTCTCTCTCATTACAGATTAGCTTTTTCCACACAGTAGACAACATAGCTCCCAAATTTTCATGTTACAGCTTTCGTTTTGTCAGGTTCCAAGCTCAAAAACTTTGGCGAAGGGACTCATTGAACCAACCTGAGTCAGTTTTCTATTTCTGCACAAATCAACTGAGGTCATCTAAGAACATGGGGGCTCCAAAAGAAAATCATTTGGATATAGTAGAGGAGGGGGGCAGTTTTCGAAAGAAAGGGTTGGTGCTAGGTAGGCAAGGGTCTCTACCACAGGTGGTCATATAATAAACTTATTATTAATACTGTGCCCATGGAGGAGTTTCTAGATATTCACATGTATTCATTCTCAAGTTTGCAAATAATTTTCAAGGTTTTGAACTTATAATACTTTGAGTGGCTGATTATAATTCAACTCCTAACTTTCTGTAATTTCCATGATGTGAAACAGCAGTTCTTCTCTTCTATAGATAGATCAATCCTGCTTTGGTGGAATAAGCAATTCAGGTATATACTGGAAGTCTGATCTTCATGGAGGCATTGTTCTGAGGGCTAACTCTTCTATTTGTGCAGGCTGCTCCTGGCCATTAGCCCCTTGCCCCATCCTATTGTCCAACCAGGAGCTTGCTCACCATACCCCTTTTTCTCTTTCTTCCAAGGCACAATATAGTGGAGGCCTAGGATCTTGCTACTCAAAATATGACTTGGGGTATAATCTGGGAGCTTGTTAAGTATATTCAATCAACTCAGTCAAACTCTTCATTTTTACAAGATTTCCAGGTGACTTATTGGCACATTAATCTCCAGAAGCACTGGCCTAGGGCCTCTGCTTTGGGCTCTCTACCCAAGGATGGAAATGAGGTATTGACTCTGGTAGTATTCATTGGTGGAGAAGGAGATGCCTTGCCAGCTGTGGCTTAAAAAGACTTGACACAGGGCTGGCCCCGTGGCTTAGCGGTTCAGTGCGTGCGCTCCGCTGCTGGCGGCCCATGTTCAGATCCCGGGCGCGCACAGATGCACCGCTTCTCCGGCCATGCTGAGGCCGCGTCCCACATACAGCAACTAGAAGGATGTGCAGCTGTGATGTACAACTATCTACTGGGGCTTTGGGGGAAATAAATAAAAATTAAAAAAAAAACAAACTTGACATAAATTATTTTTAACAACCCAAAGAGAGGGCAGCAATGATCCCACATGACCTTTTATCGTGTAGACCCTTGGTGTAAACTAAGAGCATGTTATTTAATTTTAATTTAGTTAATAATCAGTAGCAGCCACCTGTCATTGAATACTTTCTCTGTTGTGGGCACACCATTTGCTTAGCAGTCTTCTCAAAATGCTGGTCAGGTTGTACACTTGAAGATTTACTGTGGGCTAACACCCCCCACCCAGGACTTTGGTTGAGGGAAAGTGATTGAGTCATCTGAATGGAAAAACTGGGCTTGGGTGGCTATGTTAAATCAAATAATAATATTTCCATATTTCCTACTGGTGGGCTGCCCAGATCTCATCGGATCCACCAGCATCTGTTCCTACTGCACCAGCTCTTCCTTCTGTAATTGCTCCCAAGAACTCGACTATCACATTGGTCCCAGAACAGGTAACAATAGCAACAACTATATTTATTGTTGGCTCTTTCTACGTTCTAAGCACTTTATATACAGTTTGTTTCTTCTTCTTAACAACATTATGAGGTGGAGGTACGTTATTACCCTCATTTTACGGAGGAGGGACTGAAGCTTAGTGATGCTGTGTGACTTATAATGGTTCAATTCTAAGTGGGATTATTACCTTGGATTCTGTCTTATTCTAAAGCCCAAGCTCTTAACAGTTGTGCTCAGCTAGTGGCTTTCATGTCTTTGTGGAGACTGGGCTGTGGACACAACGGCTCTTGTGTCCACCAGCTGATTCCTGTTGCTCCTAATAGGACTGCCCATGTACCATTTCAGAGTTCAGTAAGTGGTAGCCTTATTACTAGTATTAATTGTGCAACTGAATTCCATTTACTTGTTTATATCTGTTTATCAAAGGTCCAGAGAAGCAATATCATATGAAGCTCATTTCTGTCCTGCTATAAGGGAACTATCATTGAAGACTTTGTATTATTATTATTCAGTATTATATAAAAGTTCATGCCATTAATTCCTCTTAGGATTTAATCCAGGAAGGAAAAAAGTGTTTCTCTTTTGATTCTTCCTTCCCTAATGCCATGAAAAATATAAAACCTGTTTTTTTCCACTGCTTGCCAAGAAACCCAGACAAACATTTGCCATTTTGTCCAGGTTCCTGGTATAGTCACCTTCCTCCTTCTCCATATTGGTTCTAATCTGGCTTTTTTCCCCCTTCATTTTTAACTTTCCTAAACCTTATGTTTGGATTTATTACAAGAGATCTCAAGTCCTTTTAGGAAGTGACAGATTATGTGTTTGTAAAGTAATTATATGTATATTTATATTAATTTAAATATAAATTTGAAAATGTTGAGTTTTGCAAAAGCATTTTCTCTTCCAACAAATGTCTCCTGAGAGAAAGAAACAGGTAGCCCTTCTTCATGTGTCACACATACTGACTGGTGATTGTGTTGCTCTCTACAGATTGGAAAATTGCACAGTGAGTTGGATATGGTGAAAATGAATGTGAGAGTGATGTCCGCCATATTGATGGAGAATGTTCCTGGATCGGAAAATCGTGAAGACATAGAGCTTCTGCAGGTGTAGTATGATTGCAGGGACACTCAAAGTGTCTCTTAAAATTATTCTCTAAACTTAGAGCCTTGGAAATGGAAGATACCTTAACATTGTCTAGTCCATCCTCCTGCATCTTCAGTTTATTTCTAAACTTAACAAAAAGATGCAAGGATGACTTTATCAGAAATGCAGTAGTAACTTAAACATGGTCCTTATTCTCTTGCAACAAGTAATTTACCATCATTTAATCATTTATAGTCTTGGTCATATACAATGTCTTATTAGTCTCGAGTTGTTTTAAATGTGTAAAGGTTGCCTTTATCCATGCATTCAACAAACACTGAATAACTGCAGTGTGGTAAACGATATAGAGATGAAGAGGATGTCCTAGTTCTCAAGGTACTTATGTCTAGTGAACAAGATTGTTTTGTAAACAACTTGTTTAATAAAGTATTATAGATGTTATAATAGAAATTTGTTTATTATATGGTGGGATCAGGGCTGGGGGCAAGGAGAAAGGTGAGGATTTTTGGAACTATTTAGATTGAGGCAGTACTCGGGCTTTGGAGGAATAAGTGGACAGTGCATTTGGACCTGTGTGAGCATGTGAAGAAAACCATGAGCAGTTCATTATTACTGGAGCGATGGCCCTCCTAGGCTTTTTTCTATGTCTGTACATCCATACGCTCTACTTTTTTCCCCTCTAATGATTTGTTCTAATGATCAATTTTATATTTTAACACACCTATTAACATATTAATTTTAGAACTCGTTAGGAAAAAGAATCAGTTTCTAAATCTTTTTCCCAAATAAGTTAAGAACCTTGTCATATTTTTACTTGTCTTGGATTCCCACTCCCCACTTCTCCTGTTGGTGTTATCTTTCCTTTAACTTCTTAGATTGTTAGTAAATAACATTTTTCTAAATCATTGCTTATTTGGGAAACAATAAGTTGTAAAACTTGACTCGCTCAACATTGCTTCTTGTGTATTACTGCTATCTCCTTGAATCATTACTCTTGGTAAACTTGGAGTGTTTCCTGTCCAAAAATGTCTTTTTGCTCCCATGTTAAGTTCCAGTAGTTTGGCTAGATACAGAATCCTAGATACAAAATTCTTTTCCTTAAATCCTTCGAAGAGACTGCTCCATTGTTATCTCGCACCCAGTGATGCTGATGAGAATCTGATATTATTGATCCTTGCACTTTTGTTTTATAATCTGTTTTTTTTTTCTGGTTGCATTTGCGATTTCTCTTTACCGTATCGTTTTTGAAATTTCGCTACACTGTCTGGGGATATGTGTGCATGTATGTGCATGTGTGTATTTTTTTACCTATCCTGCTTAGTACTTAATAGGCCCTTTTGCCCTGTCAACTTGCATATATTTTAATTCTGGGAAATTCTGAGTTCTTCAAATATTTCTTTTCTACCATCTTTCTATTCTTTTCCTATGGAACTTTTTTCAGATGATGAAACTTCCAGTTATGTTTTTCTTATCTCTTAACATTTTTTAAGTACTTTCCATTTCTTCATTCTTTTGGGCTGTAGTTCTAGGAAATTTTCTCTATTTCATGTATTATTTCTCTGAAACTTGTATATCAGATTGGCTATTCAGCCCTTCTAAGGAATGTTTAATTTCAACAAGTATGTTTTTTATTTTTAAAAAATCTATTTAGATTTTTGTGAGTTCTTTTTTTCCATGGATGTGCTTTCCCCTTTTATCTTCCTAAGGATAGTAGTTCTTTTTAAAGTTGCTTTTTGATTTGCTCTATGGATTTTCCTCCCTTGGGTGCAAATTCTTTTGTTTATCCCTTCTTTCATTTGCGTTCCTCAAATATCTGGCTGGATTGCTGATAGTGAACTCATTTTTGGGTGAAGTTCCCTGGCAGCTGGTCTGCATTTTCTGTGACCTAGCTCACCTGTGCCGAGGGGAGGACACAATTGCTGCAGCATGTGTTTGGTGCTGTTTTCAGAGTAGGTGGGATTGGCATGGGATGATGCTGGGTGGGATGTGTTGGTAGCTGGTCTTCTGAGTTACGTGCTTCCTATTTTTCCTAGATGCTACCGGCAACTAGAACTAATACCCTATGCCTCTGTCCCAAGCATTGCTCCCACCTGGAAACAGACACTCCTGTCTCCTTACCTCAACTCTGTTAGCTGCCCTTCGTGCCATCTTGTTCCAGCTCCCACAGTCTATA
Organism: Ceratotherium simum simum; assembly: GCF_057802395.1. Lineage (NCBI taxonomy): Eukaryota > Metazoa > Chordata > Mammalia > Perissodactyla > Rhinocerotidae > Ceratotherium > Ceratotherium simum. The sequence goes on along the minus strand of NC_141915.1, from coordinate 32,381,699 downwards.
GGTGCAGAGTGTCCTTCATTTTCCTTCCATGTTCTGTGGTGGTACTCACTGTGGGCAGTCTTGAATGTCCCGGATTGTGCTTTCCTCTAATCTACGAGTCAGCAAACTGGCCCGTGGGCCACATGCAGGCCTCAGTCTGTTTTCGTGCTGGCTGTGAACTCAGAATGGCTTTTACATTTTTAAAGAGTTGTTTAAAAAAAAAAAAAAAGGCCATTTCTCAAGCTGTATCTAAGTCAGCCTACCTCCAGAGACCACTAGGGAGTCAGACACACCTCTTAAGAAACTCCTCACCACCCTGCACCCACTATTAGTTGATTTGAGTTTGTGGTATCTCTCAGGGACGTAGGGATGACAAAAGGACTTAACACCACAGCTTGGGAGCGTAAAGTTCCAGGTATGGAATGGTAAGAGCTGGTCTATGCAGGTTATTGAGGGCCCCATAGGCCATGCCAGAGTGGGCTTAACTCAGAGAGCAGAAGGGAGCCATTAAAGGGACGTAAGCTGAAGGACTGCATAACCAGATAACATTTGAGAAAGATTCCTCTGATGATATTAAGGTAATAAATTCTGTGGGAAGCAAGACAAAACTCTAGGAAACAATTTAAGATAGCACTTCCCACTGGTCTTATGCTGTATTCTGTGGGGGTGAAATGCTATCTATGGTCAAAGTTTGTAAAACCAATTGCCTACCGTATTTCTCCTCTTGGAGGTGTTAGAGAGCAAGAGCTCTCTCCACCCGATGTGCACAGAAGCCAGTACCATGGAACACCGGTCTTTGAGGGAAGAAAGTTTATTATGCAATTTATTGGTAAGGAGACAGAAGGAAGGCTCTCGACTCTTGTCTCTCTGATCCAGGGTATAGGGTAAAGTTTAAGGGCTCAGGGAGGACAGGCTGGTATGCGAAAGCGCTGGCAGGATGAGTTTCGATTGGCAGATCAAAATTTTCTCTTCTGTGCACACTCCTGGCTGGCTCACAGCCCCTGAAAAATAGCCTTAACATTCTGTCGTTAAGATGAGGTCAGCACAGTAAGCAAGGGTAAAGTTGTTATGCAGATTTAAGTCACTGCCTTCTCTATTGATAAGAGTTTCTAGAGATTTAGTTGCCTTCTCCTTCCTGGCTCAGAGAAGTAAGGCACTCTTACAAATGGAGATTTCTCTTATAAATGTAAATTTCCCTTACAAATGGGTAACTTCTACTATGTTTTCAGAGCTTTCCTTGTGTCTGTTTTTTTTTTTTTTTTTTTTTTAAGTAATCAGCCCCAGATAATTTTTTATACCAAAGAGGCATGTTTTGGAGTGGCAAATTCTGTTCCTTGTCCTGTGGTTACAAATCCCCACTTTTGTTGTTCATTCTTCAGTCTTGAGGGAAATCTGGTGACCACCCCTCTAGCTGCTTCCTACTGATAAGGGGCATAGGCTTAACAGGGGCTTGAGAAATGAAATTGTTTAGCTTTTAATTGTAAATACTCATGAGTCCCATGTTGTAATCTGGTTGTTGCGTTATGGGGCTCCTTTTATGATCATGACTGAGCATGGGGAATAGATTTTTAGATATGAGAAACACAGCAAGTGCAGGGTTTGACAAGGAGGAATATAAATCCTAGTAGACATAACATTATGATACGTAACTTAATCAATCCCTCAAATATAGACTTTATTCCTGACAGGATCCATGAGAAAATATTGTTCAAGAGATCAAACTCAGGTTCTTGGGGTGACACTTGTTGGAACCAAGTTGCCTCTTGTCTAATTTTGTCTATGTGAGTTTCAACCTCTGAGGAGGTGTTGATATAGACGCAACAGGAAGAATTTGCTACAGCACAAACACCTCCTTATTCACCTAGGTTGTAATCTAAAGCAATCTGGTTATCTAATACTGCTTTAGCTAAGGAACCTGATGCTTTCTGTTGGGAAGCTACGGCTTGGGCCACTTCCCTGGTTACTACTCCTAAGGTGAGAGAGCGATTTCTAATCATATGTTCATAAGCTGCCACACCCCACCAGGTAATAAGGTTCATCTAAAGAAATATGCATCAGAGTCTTCCTGGTATCCAGGCAAATATTTGTCTGGTGTTCTCAAGATCGAATCTTCATCTAATATAGGTCTTTTAGTTCTAGCGAAAAGTTTTAAGGAACTAGTCCAGGGCTGGGCTTCGCTTGAGTTATGTATAGAGAAACGAGTGACTAAATATCCTAATAGACAGGTACCTCCTCTGTGCCAGCTATCAAGGCAATTGTAGGCCCAGTGTTGACGATTGGATCCACAGACAAAGACATACCCTTAGGGGGCACATAGGATACCTTAGTCATGTTGTTAAAATTCAGGCTTTCATTTTTGGGGATTTTATCTAGGATCTGGTCAAGCCAGGGGTCAGTGCAAGGCAGTATCCAGGAGGAAGAATTTAATCCACAGGTTGGTATAGAATTGGGTGTTGCATAAAGAAACACTTTTTTTTTTTAATTAAAATCCTGACATAATTGGGTGGGCTTATAATTTGGATCTCGCCAGCACCTTTCCTCGACCAGATAGTGGGAAATAGGAACCGAGAAGGTAAGTATCATTGAGTGTGCAGGTGAGTATGGTCTGTCCGTTAGTTCATTTCCGGTCTTGACGGCTCTGGGTTCTTTTGTCCTTACATTCTTCTCCAGTAACCATCATAGGCTGCATTTTGGGGGCCATTATAAAGAAACATGGGACAGGAAATCCTCTGTCGATTAACCTGACCCCTCTATAGGTTACCTCTGAAGGTTTCATATCATAAGTCACAGTCCAATCAGGTATACTTGAGAAATTGACTATTTCTTGACAAATCACTTGATTTCTTGAGATCTTGGGACTTGAGAAATTACTATAGAGTCACCATGATCATGTACTGAGTAGGGCTTTGGGTGACAGATCCCACAGTCAGTTAGGTTTCCTGATTTTGAAAGAGTCTGTGAAGTTCCTATTACAGGGTTATCTTTCCAAGCCTGAGAGGCTAGGGCGAAAAAAAGAACATAGCAAAGAAAAGTAGGGGACATTTTATAGCCTGGACTTGAATTGACAAAGAAAATGGTTCAGTCCATCTGGAGGAGGCAATTAGTTTGTAAGAAAGAAGTAGAAAGTCAGGATAATTACAACGAGAAGAAGAAAAAGGACAGTATACCAAAAGGAGTCAGGCAAAGATGTGTCAGTGAGAGGGGTTTGAAATTAAGGAGGTATGGATGGTCAGGCAGTGCAGAATAGTGTATATGAGGACAAGGTAATTAAGTTGCATCAGTACAGGCCTGGTTCGCTATCTTGGGTGAGCTGTCTTCTTCAGCTGTCGGCTGCTTCCGGCCTCTCAACCTGATCAGACAGAAGCTGACTTTAGAGGCAGGAATGGCTTCTTATTTATTTGGGGATCCAAGAGTTCCCTCAGTTTTGTTGCTTTTCTGAAAAGTAACTTGAGATCAGTTAAAGGTTCACAAGAATGCTCTTGGGTAGAAAAGTTGGCCGTGGGCCTCCGTGGCCACCCAGTGTTTGGGTGATTTGGTCCTTCTGTTTCCTGTTGTCCGTGAAGGGGGTTACCTATCTGAGAATTATAAAGGGGATGAGGGGTGTCCTGACTGGAAATGGGTGTTATTTTTGTTCATGACTGGTGTATCCAAGGTTTAACTCTTTTTAATTTTACTGAAGAATGTGTAACCAGAAGGACTTCATAGAGTCCATTCCACTTAGGCTGCAGTTGGTCCTCAGCGTGTTAACTTTTCCAAGTCTTGAGGGGACCCAATCCCCTGTGCTTATGCAGTGCAGGGGAACATCTGTGGGAAACATTAGTCAGCTAGAAACATATTTATATATAGCAGATAAAGTAGCACCTAGAGACTGTACGATTTTATAGCATCTAATTCTTTTACAATATGATCATTTTCAAGATTGCAATACTACTTAGTCTTAAGGAACAGTCCCCCATATAATATTTCACAAGGGCTCAATTGGATCCTACTTCTAAGGGCTACTCTTAGCCTAAGCGGGCAACTGGCAAGACCTTATGCCATGTTAAGTTGGTTCCCTGACATATTTTGGCAATTGTTTTCTTTAGGGTATGCTTCATCTTTTCAGTCTTTCCTGTAGACTGAGGCCTCCATGAAGCATATAATTTCCATTGTATTCCAAGGGCCCCAGACACCTCTCGTGTTACCTTGGCTATGAAAGCTCCTCCATTATCACTTTGAATTGAAAGAGGCAGCCCAAAGTGAGGGATAATGTCTTTTAGTAAGGCCTTTGTTACTTTGGAAGCCTTTTCCGTCCTACATGGAAAAGCTTCAACCCATCCTGTGAAGGTGTCCACAAATACCAGTAAATATTTATAATTGCCCATGGCTCTTGGCATAACAGTAAAGTCTATTTGCCAGTCATCTCCTGGTTCAGTTCCTCAGGTTTGCACCCCTTTTATTATTGGAGGTGGCCCAGTTTGGGGATTGTTTCTGGCACAAATCAGGTAATTTTGCACTACATTTTCGATAGTCCTTTGCATTTGTGGACCGACAATAAACTTTTGTAGCCAATGATAGGATGCGTCTCTCCTATAATGGGTTCCTTGATGTAGGTGAGCAATAATTTTTTCCATTAAATGCTCAGGTATAAGCGCTAGTGCCTGTTTATTATAAATCCAGCCTTCTTTAGTTGTTTAATACTGATTACCATCTAAGTTTCTAGAGTCAGAATGAAATCCCCGTTCATCTGCTCTGTCTAGATCTGTTTCTGAATACTGAGGCTTAAACAGGGACAGATCCACACTCAGAATGAGTGGTAGGGCCTTAGGACTTGGATTTTTGCTTCTGGCTGCTTGTTTTGCAGCCTGATTGGCCAAATTATTTCCTTTAGCTATATAACAGTCTTTTGGTGGCCCGGGTACTATGGCCATCTTTTCCAGAATCATAACAGAATCTAATAAGGCCGGTATCTCCTCTGTATGTTTAATCTCTTTCCTTCCTGCTGTTAATAGGCCTCTGTCTTTCCATATAGCCCTACGTGCATGCACCACAGAGAAGGCAGACTTCGAATCAGCATAAGTGCTTACCTTTTTCTCAGCTCCAAGATGTAGAGCTCCTGGGAGGGCTGTAAGTTCTGCCTTCTGGGCAGATGTACCTGGAGGGAGGGCTTCTGCTTCTAGGACTTCCCGATGAGTTACTGTTGCATACCCAGCCTTTCAATGTCCGTAGTCCATGAAACTGCCCCTGTCAGTAAACATTTCCACATCTGGATTCTCCAAAGGCTGGTCAGTCACGTCGGGTCTGCTGGAGTAAACTTCTTCGATTATTTGTATACAATTACGGACAGGTTCTCCTGTCATGGTGGGGAGCAGAGTGGCTGGGTTTAGAGTGGATACTGCCTTTAATTTTTTTTTTTTTTTTAATTTTTTTTTTTTCCCCCCCCAAAGCCCCAGTAGATAGTTGTATGTCATAGCTGCATTTCCTTCTAGTTGCTGTATGTGGGACACAGCCCCAGCATGGCCGGAGAAGCGGTGCATCGGTGCGCACCCGGGATCCGAACCCGGGCCGCCAGCATCGGAGCGCACGCACTTAACCGCTAAGCCACGGGGCCGGCCCACTGCCTTTAATTTTAATTTGGGTTGTCCAGTAGTATGGCCTTATATTTGCCCAGTCTCCCTGAAGTATGCCACTGTCCACCTTTTTGTTCAAGTGGAGATAGCAGGCAATGTGGAGCATGCATGGTAGTAGGCTGGCCCAGAGTAAATTTTTCAGCTTCTTGTGAAAGGTCACAGGTTGCAGCTACAGCCTGGAGGCAAACTGGCCACCCTTGAGGTATGATTTCCAATTGTTTGGAAAAGTAAGCTACTGGCCTTCTGTCAGCACCTAAATTCTGAGTTAGCACTCTAAGACTTACACCCTGTCACTCATGTACAAAAAGATCCAGTGGCTTTCTAATGTCTGGGGGACCAAGTGCTGGGGCTGTTAAAAGTTTCTCCTTGATGGTATGAAATGCCTTATGGCATTCTGCAGTGCAGTTTAATGGCTCATTGTCATTTCCTCCAAGAGCCTCATCTAGGGGTTTGGCCATGAGTCCAAAGTTAGGAATCCAAATACAACAAAACCCAGCCATCCCTAAAATCCTCGCAGTTGTCTTCTGGTGGTGGGTACAGCCATCCCAGCTAGTGCTTCCCTTCGATCTGGCAATAAGTTTCTTTGTCCTTTTGATAACTCAAATCCTAGGTATTTTACAGTTGGTCAAGAAATCTGTGGCTTTCTCTTGGAGACTTTATATCCCCGTTCTGCCCAAAAATTTAAAGTAAGGATTGTATTTTGGTCTGAAGCTCCTTTAGTTTTACTAGCAATCAGTATGTCATCCACATACTGGAGTAAGACTCCCTCAACTTAACTGGAGATCTCTTAAGTCCTTGGCTAGGGCTTCCCTGAAAATGGTGTGGGCGTTTTTAAAGCCTTGTGGGAGTACCATCCAGCAGTATTGTTATTTTACATAGGTCTCTGGATCGTCACATTCAAAGGCAAACACTTGCTAGGAGTCGGGACTTAGGAGTATACAGTAGAAGGCATCCTTTAAGTCCAGAACTGAAAACCAGCAGAAGTCTCCAAATAAAGTTGTAAGCAAAGTATAAGGATTTGGTACCACCGGATGTATATCCTCTACAGTTTGGTTAATGGCTGTCGAATCCTGTACAAAACAATAGTCTCTGGTCCTGGTTTTTGCACTGGCAGGATGGGAGTGTTATACAGGGATTGACAAGGTCACATTAACTGGCATTTAAGAGAGGTGGCTATCCGGTTTTGTACATTCTTTTGCATGTCTCTTTAAAGGGTATTGTTTGAAATTTGGAGTCGTGGCTCCTGGGTGGAGTTTTACTACTATTGGATCAGCCATCTTGGCACTTCCCAGCCTCCCGTCAGCCCAAACATCTGCTCGTACCTTTTGCAGGACTTCTTCAGGGACTTCTGATGGAGGCTTGTCTCCCCGTTGCAGCAGTGCTGCTCGGAGGGCGCAGGCTTGATCTGGGAGGACTTTAATGTCTACCTTTTCCGGTGAAAAAGTCACTTGGGCATTTAGTTTTGTTAGTAGATCTCATCCCGATGATGGAATAGGGCACTCAGGCATATACAAAAAGCTGTGCTTCAGATAACATTTTCCCTATGTGACACTCGAGTGGCTGTGGGAAAGGTTTTTGAGAGACTTCCCCAGATATACCAGTAATGGACGTGGTCTTGGGGGAGAGGGGGCCCCGCTTGGTGTTTAGTACAGACTAAGTAGCTCGTGTCAATTAGAAAGTCTATAAGTTTCTTTCTCACTGCTGTTGTTATCTGGGGTTCCTTATGGGAGATGTTGATGGAGCTGGTGGAGTCTAGAGGAGCCCCTTGGCCCCATCCTTGCTCACTGTCAGCAAATTGGGGCATCAACTGGTGGTTGAGCACATTCGTTTCCTCTCTCAACTTCGAGAACGGTTAGGACATTCCTTTTTCCAGTGGCCTTCCTTCTTACAGTAAGCACAATGTCTTGACCCCAGGACTGAGGGTCCCTTGCGGTTGGAAGGTGAGGGCCCCCGGGGTCTTACCCATGCCGTTTGTCTTTTCTCAGTGGCCTTGGTGGATCTTGACTGAGGGCTGCGGCAAATAGGGCGGTTTGCTGTTGCATCTTTCTGTTTCTCTTGTTCCTGGTCAAGCCTATTAAACAATTTGAAAGCAATCTCAACCAGTTGAGACTTGGGCATCCCCATTCTCCCTTCAGTCTTTGTAATGTTTTTCTTATATCGGGGGCACTCTGGCTGATAAAAGTCGTATTGATCAGCCTCATGTTATCCACATGTTCCAGGTCAATATCAGTAGACTTTCTGTAGGCTTCAAAGACTCTCTAAGGAAGTGTAAGGATTTTCTTTTGGCCCCTGTTGTACCTCCTGGACCTTATTTAGGCTCTTCAGTTTTGGGACTCCACCTCGCATTCTAGTTATTAAACATGCTTTATAATGGTTAGGCTTGCCCAGTCTTCGGGGTCATTGGGGTCCAGGCTGGCTCAACCCTGGCTATGGCCTCTACTGCTGGAGCACTGACTGGACTCTTAGGTTGTAACTCATGGAGTCTCGTGGCTTCCAATATCGTCCTACGCTCCTCTGGGGTGAGGAAGGTATTCATAAGGGCCTGAATGTCTGCCCAGTTGGAGTTACAAGTAGAAAAGATGGACATAAATAAACTTTCCATCTTTTGGGGATCATGCTGGTAAGTGGGCGTGTTGTTTTTCCAGTTGTATAAATCTGAAGTTGAAAAGGGGTATGCAGGAACAAAAATCCTCTGGGCCGGCCTTGGTTATCAAGACCTGCAGGGACTTGCTGTATCGGAAATTGCCCTGCCTGGGGTGGAGCATTCCCTGGGCCAAATTGAGTACCTCGATGGGTATGAGGAGGGGAGACCATTCCTTTCTGACTATTAGTTAAAGGGGTACAAAGCCGAGCCAGCAGCTTCATAGAGGGTCATTATGCCCTTCCTGGTCATCTCCTGCATATGGTGGAGGTGATGTAGGGGATAGCAAATGAGGAATGATAAGGTCATCATCTGACTTCAGTGATTCTGGGAGGACAGGTTTTTTCTGTAGCACCTCCCTCTGTAGCATAACTTTATATCTCTTTTGCGAGTTCTCGTTCTGATATAGAGATGTAAAAGATTTCACATAGGGGATCTCATCCCAGTGAGTACTGGGGCCAGGCTGTATTACAAAAGGATATCATTTTCTTTTTCTTCGTGGGCTCATAACTGAACATCGTCCAATTTTGAAGAATGCATCCCAACAGGCTGCATTTTGGTATACCTTTACATTTCCCATTTTAACAGGGCTTTTATCAAGGTGGCCACAACAAACAAGGTCTTTCTAGGGGATGGTGTTTTGATAGTGTGCTTGTGGGAACAGCTCTCCCAAGAATAACCAAGGGTTGGCTTTTTCCCTTCGTGTTCTGGCACCCACAGATTTTGGGCAATTGAGCCCTGGACGAGCTGCCACTGCCGATTGCCTCACCACAAACAGTGAGGGCCCAATAGGCTCTGTTCTTCAGAAGGGGATCCCTGTGAGGCCATTGCACATCATGGGCAGATGCCTTGATGCCTCCGTAAAGACCCCAATCACCTAGAACATCCCAAAGGACCAGAGGGAACAGTGCCTCTTTTCTTCAGAGTCAGAAGACCCTCATGAAGTTAATTTCTAAAGAGAATTTGTTACGGTCACAAAGAAACTCAGTCCCCAAATAGCCAATCCAATTCAGACAGACATTAATACACAATACTATTACTGCACAAAAGGCACGATCTGCTCGCTGTAAGACAAAAGCCAATTGTCAAGAGGCAAGATGGTGGCAGAAAAAGGGCATTTTATTAAGCAATAAGCTAGCAGATTGGAAGGTGAGGGGACTAGTGTCCTAAAGAACCATCTTAAGGGGAGCTCAGAATCTTGAAGCAGTTATATAGGCCAGTGGGTTAGAGGGGAGGAGGTTAGGAACGTTGACCCTCTGGTGTTACAGATTGGGAGTCAACACACCAGATATTTCAGTTGTCATTAATGATGTCTATCAGCATAGACTCTCTGGCCAGGGGTCATCACATTCCTAAGGAACTCAAAAGAACAAAGTTATCTTATCACAGTTGGGAGGTATATACGCAAGCAGGGGTCAGAAAATCTACACAGCAGGTGGATCTCCTGGAGGGTGCATATCCAACTGGGTTAATTAGTCAGAGGTCACTCAAAGTTAGAATATTGTTTCTTTTATACAATATAGCTTCCCTTATGTCAACCTTGTGTTGAGCCAGTATCAATTCAATTCTATGTATAAGGTAGACCAGAATATTAGTTAGTTTACCAGGACCTACTCAAAACCAGATTGCCAGGAGCAACTATACAAGTGAACCTTTTATGCTTCTTCTAATTATCTTGGGTGGTTCAGGTCCAAGGTTGGGGACTCAGCCTGCCAGGAGTCCCCAGAATATAAGCTAAACCTATATTTCTAGGAAATCAAACCAGAAAGATGAGGTAAGGGACAGTCACTTAAAGTTACCCAGAACCCAGAGACGTCTGGATCCAGAAGCTGTTTCTTCTCTCAAAGCAAAGAAAAAGCACCGTGGGGCCTAAAACACCACAGTGGGAAATGGGACTTCAGTTAGCCAAAGGTCTAGACAACATTGTCTAGGCGGCCGCTTAGGGTCAACGAAAACACCCCGGGGCCCTGCTGGGGTCTCCAGAGCCTTGGGCGGGCAGTGACAGGACCCAGTCCCTTCATGGTCACCAAAAATTGTTACCAAACGAGGGTTCTCTCCACCCAATGTGCACAGAAGCCAATACTGTGGGACACTGGTCTTTGAGGGAAGACACTTTACTGTGCAGTTGATTGGTTAGGAGACAGAAGAACGGCTCTCAACTCTGTCTCCCCCCATCCAGGGTATAAGGTAAGGTTTAAGGGATCAGGGAGGGCAGGCTGGTATGCAGAAGTGTTGGCAGGATGAGTTTCCATAGGCAGATCAAAATTTTCTCTTCTGCACATACTCCTGGTTGGCTGCCACCCCTGAAAAAAAATAACCTTAACATTCTGTTGTTAAGATAAGGTTAGCGCAGTAAACAAGGGGAAGTTGTTGTGCAGATTTAAGTCATTGGCTTCTCTGTTGATAAGAGTTTCTAGAGATTTAGTTGTCCTCTCCTTCCTGGCTCAGAGAGGAAGGCACCCCTACAAATGGAGATTTCTCTCATAAATTTAAATTTCTTTTGCAAATGGGTAACTTCTACTAGGTGTTCAGAGCTTTCCCTGTGTCTGCTATTTTTTTTTTTTTTTTTTTCAGTAGTAAGTCCAAAATAATTTTTATACCAAAGGGGCATATTTTGGAGTGGCAAATTCTATTCCTGCTCCTGTGGTTACAGAGGTTCATGAAGTTCATTAGTATAGTAAAGGCTCTAAGATTCTTTGTTTAACCCAACATTTACAAACTTATTTAACCAAAGAATCCCCATCTGCTGAGTATCTGTTATTATCCTACAGAACATCAGAGTAATATATCTTGAGAAACAAATCAATATTTTGCATCAATGGCATTAAGTATATTACTTTTAGAATATTTTACTTAGGAACATTCTACTATATCATTTTGCTAAGGATTCCTGGGGCTCCTGGCCCGGGGCAAGTCATTGAGTGTCACTGGACTTAGTTTCTGTAGTATGTATAAAATGAAGAGTTAAGATGATACTTAGTAAATGAAGGTAGTATTAACACATCCTGTTTATTAGGAGGTTAAAAGGAAAGTTAATCATTAGATAAAGTTCCTAATCCTTTTTTAAAATTTCACAATTGGAAGCTTTTTTACAGATATGAGTTTTCTGACTCAAGATGTTAACAAGCTTGTTAAACTGAAATTTAAGTATCAAAGTAAAAGGGGATGTGGCAGATGACATTTTTCAAAAATGGCCACAGCAATGTTTCTAGTTCCATGTGGTCTTTGCAGGTCTTTCAGAGCTCTAAAATGACATGATTAATGACTCTTCTCTCGTTTTCATCCATCTGTGGCCAACAATCCTTCTGTAAAAATGTACACTGAAACATTCCATTTAAATATGTGAAACTAGTTTTACATTTTCTGCCATCCTGGAGTACACTGAAATGCGTTTTTTGTGTCAGAGTCTTTGGGCACAGATGTTTGGTTGAATTTTGCAAGGATAAGGCTAATTTGTTGGTTGCTGTTTTGATGCCAGAGCTTAGAGCTGTGTGTTGCCTTGAATAGTAAGGAGACTTGGGTTATAAATCAACATTAGAATACTACTCATGGCCAGTTCACATTGAATGGATTCTGGCATGGGATCAACTTGTTTACGGGACCTATTGAATGTGTAGCTTAATTTTTTCCCAAGCTGCCCATTAGTAACACATAGAGATCTGGTGTGGGGAGTGCTGTTCTTAAATTCTTTTGACAAGTATTTGAATTTTTTCTTGTAATCTAAATAGCCTCATTAACTATTTCTCTACTCATGACACTTCTGACACCATGTGTGAGGTTTTTTTTCCTCACATTAAACAGTTCTGACACCAACTACCCAGAGTTAGCACAGATCCCACAAGTTAAGGGCTCAGTCCCACAAGACTGCCCCCACTTCAGACACCCATCACAAGTAGTGGGTCCCCAGGTTAGCCATACTTCTGTCTGATTTGGCTACAAATCGAGGGTTCCCCTGATCCCCTCCTCAGGTTCAACGATTTGCTAGAATAGCTCACAGAATCTGGGGAAACACTTTATTTACTATTACCAGCTTATTTTAAAGAATACAAATGAACAGCCAGAAGAAGAGGTACATACAGGAAGGTCTGGACGGGTCCTGATCACAAGAGCATCTGTCCCCCTGGAGTTGGGGTTCACTCCTGACCCAGAAGCTCTTTAAACCCCTTCATTTAGGGTTTCCATGGAGATTCCATTATGTAGGCATGATTGATTTAATCACTGGCCTTTGCTGATTGACTCGATCCCTAACCCTTCTCTCCTCCCTAGAGGTTGGGGGATGGGCTGAAGTTTCCAACTGTCTAATTACAGGGTTGGTTCCTCTGGCAGCCAGCCTCCATTCCCCAAGAGTTACCTCATTAGCATAAACTCAGGATGGTTGAAAAGGTTTTATTATGAGTAACAAAAGATGTTCTTCTCACTCCTATTACTCAGGAATTTCCAAGAGTTTTAGAAGCTCTGTGCCAGGGACTGGAGATGAAGACCAAATATATATTTCTTTCTTTTTTTTTTTTTCTTTTTTTTTTTTGTGAGGAAGATCTGCCCTGAGCTAACATCCATGCCAATCTTCCTCTTTTTTTTTGCTGAGGAAGGCCAGCTCTGAGCTAATATCTATTGCCAATCCTCCTCTTTTTTTCCCCTTTTTCTCCCCAAAGCCCCAGTAGATAGTTGTATGTCATAGTTGCACATCTTTCTAGTTGCTGTATGTGGGATGCGGCCTCAGCATGGCCCGACAAGCGGTGAGTCGGTGCACGCCCAGGATCCAAACCCGGGCCGCCAGTAGCGGGGTGCGCACTTAACTGCTAAGCCACGGGGCCGGCCCCCTATATTTCTTATTATTGTGATATAATAAGTCAATCCACACTATAGTCAATCCACAATAATGTGATGAAATCCTCCATGGAGGTAGAGGACAAAGAGGGTGAAGGGGCAGCAAGGTAGGAGGCAGTGAGGACTCACAGGCATCACATACTCTGAGGGAAGGAGTGTGCATCTGTGAGTAAAGAAGTGATAAAAGTATCTGAAGTCAACTATGTAAGTTGTGAAACAGACATCTCTTTTTTTTCCCAAAACCAGCTAATAACCATGTTTTTTTTTTTTTAGCTTGCTACAATAATAAATTTACCTCCTCTTTCTTCCTTAAATCCCATCGAAATGACCTAAGAAATATGAAATGAAGAATAAACTCCAAGGATTACAGAAGAGTCTAGACAGACAATCAGGAGACCAGAACAGTGAGAATATTCAATGTCTGATAATGTAGGTGGGATCACACTAAAACCACAGCCCTCCCAGGTGAAAGAGACCCTTCCAAGTGACTTTCTCCCCTATACTAACCTCAAAATCAGAGTAAGATTGGATGGGCCTTGGGTACTCACATGGAGATGGAAACAGCTATATTTCTCCTCTGCTGTCCCAGCAGCTAACTTCAGGAGCAGAGAACTTCCAGTGTCACTGTTAAGGCCAGAGAAAAGGGACTCCAAATAACTGCTGGTTTCCAAGAGAACCTGGAACCTCAGCAGTCAGAAGAAAAAGGGGCAGCACTGTCTAGGGCTTGTAAACATTGAAGGCAAGGAGTCTCATCCCTAGAGATGATGATGCAGTAAGGCTGTTAGAATTCTCAGGAAAAATACTTATTTTCCTCTTCTTCCTGAAAGCCAAGGCTGAGAAACCATTTTCCTTGCCATTTTGTTCTGTGGGGCTGAGGGTTTTTCCCCCCCCTAATTTACTGACACATATAGTGAAAGGAAACCTTTGTTTTTTCTACTAATCAAATCTGACACTTCTGATGCCAAATGTGTGGGTATTTTTCCCACACCAACCAATTCTCCAATGCCAGCTGAGTGTACTACAATTCAATGCAATTCTGACACTATCTACTGGAGATAACATCAGATCCCACAGGCTAAGGGCTCAGTCCCATAAGACTTCCCCCACTTCAGATGCCCATTGCAAGTCTGGGTCTCCCACACTTCTGACTGACCTGCTATAAACTGGGCATTCCCACGATCTTCTCCTTGGGTTTGAATATGCTAGCATGGCTCACAGAACTCAGGGAAACACTTATATTTACTGGTTTATTATAAAGGATATCACAAAGGATGCAGACGCATGGCCAGATGAAGAGGTCCAAAAGAATTCTGAGCCCAGGAGCTTCTGTCCCCATGGAGTTGGGGTGCACCAGTCTCCCAGCAGAAGGGTGTGTCACCAACCTGGAAGCTCTTTGAACCCCATAGTTTATGGATTTTTATGGAGGCTTTATCACGTAGGCATGATTGATTATTAACTCTAGTCTCCAGCCTCTTTCCCCTTCCCAGAGGATGGAGAGTGAGGTTGAAAGCTCCAAGCTTCTAATCATGGCTTGGTCTTTCTGGTGACTAGCCCCCATCCTGAAGCTGTCCAGGAGCCCACCAAGAGATGCCTCATTAGAACAAAAGATGCTTCTATTACCCAGGAAATTCCAAGGGATTTAGAAGCTCTTGTCTGGAACCAAGAGCAGAGACCAATATATGTATTATTATTTCACATATAGGAAGTAGCCGTTTAGGTGCCCCAGCTGCACCTGGGGTCTTTGATCCATCTCGCCATCTTGTTCAGGCCCCAGGCATTGTCTCCTGCCTTTCAAGCTTGTTAGAGATTGATAAGTGGATGTCTTTCAAGCCCTCCTGTCTTCATTGCCTCTCATATCTTTGGATCCTATTTGGTTTTTCAGCCTTTGAGGGTTTCTCATGCTTTCTTGAAAGTTAGGTGTGCATGTTAAAATATTTTTCTATCACATCCAGCATTATTAGATATTTTGTTATCAGGAAAGTTTTCAGCATATCGAGTACAGTGCTGTGCTGAAAACTGGAAACTCTTGTATAGCTTTTTTTTTTAATTGAGGTAAAATTCACGTAACGTAAAATTAACTATTTTAAAGTGTACAATTTAGTGGCATTTAGTACATTCACAGTGTAACTATTTCCTCTATTTAGTTCCAAAACATTTTCATTACCCCAAAAGGAAGCCCCATACCCATTAAGCAGTTTCTCCTTCCTATCTTCACCTAGTCCCAGGCAACCACCTTTCTGCTCTGTTTCTATGGATTTACCTATTCTGGATATTTCACATAAATGGAATCATACAATACGTGGCCTTTTGTGTCTGGCTTCTTTCACTTACTGTAACGTTTTCAAGATTCATCCATGTTGTAGCATGTATCAGAATTTAATTTCTTTTATAGCCCAATAATATTCCATTGTATGGATATAACTGCATTTTATTTATTCATTCATTAGTCGTCGGACATTTGCTTTGTTTCTGCCTTTTGGTTCTTGGGAATAATGCTGCTATGAACATTCATGTTCAAGTTTTTGTTTGAATACTTGTGTTCAGCTCTTTTGAATATATACCTAGGAGGAACATTGCTGGGTCATATAGTAACTCTATGTTTAACTTTTTGAGGAACTGTCAAACTGTTTTCCTCAGTGGCTGCACTGTTTTACATTCCCACCAACAATGTACAAGAGTTCTAATTTCTCTACTTCTTGCCAACACTTATTTTCTGTTTTTTTTTTTTTTTTTATAGCCATCTAGTAGGTGTGAGGTAACAAGTGGTATCTCCTTATGGTTTTAATTTGCATTTGCCTAATGGCTAATGATACTGAACATCTCCATCTTGCCTTTTAAAAGGTAAGCCAGGTCATGTTATTGCTTCCTTGAAACCCTTCAATGGCTTCCCATTACACTTGGAATAAAAGCCAACCTCCTTATTTTGGCCACAAAGCCCTTCCTGATCAGCTCCTGTCTACCTCTCTTTCCACAGCACGTGCACGCTTCTCCTCGGTCCAGCTACACTGGCCGCCTTCCTGTTGTTGGACGCACTGAGTTCGTTCTAGTTGACTCTCATGTTTCCCCATCTTCTAATGGCTAGCTTTTTCTTGTCGCTCTGATCTTAGTATGTTACCTCCTCTGAGAGGTCTTTTCTGACTCCCCCGTCTTTGGACTTGAGGCTTCTATCAGCCACTTTCCCATCACATCACCATTTCCTTCTCCACCCAGCGCTCTGACACTTCTGCCCATTTGTTCAGCTGTCTTTGCCTTCTAGAATGGACACCGCACAGGGCTTTTCTCGTGTACTGCTGAGGTTCTGGCTTCCATAGCAGTGCCTGGCATGATGTAATCAATCAATAAAAATATCTTTAATAAATTAATGGATTTTCCCTAGATTTTACGTGGTTTAAAAATCTTTATCCTTGGTCTGAGTTAGAGACTTGACTTTCATTTACTTTTTTCAGTTAGATGGCTGGTTGTCCAAATAACACTTACTAACAATTCATACCTTCTCCACGGATTTCAAACACCCCTTTGTCACATTCTATATTCTAATACAAGGATGTCTTTCCAGAAGCTGTTCTCTGATCTGTTTCTCTGTCCCTGTTTCACTATGATACTATTTTAATTACTCTGTGTTTTCATGCCTTGTAGGGATTATCAGTCAAACAGATGGCATACTCAATTTGGGTAATTTGAAGAGAGTTTAATCAAGGCACTATTTATTTAGTGAGATATCACAGGGTACAGAGAAACCACAGGAGATAGTTCACTACCCTGGGCAAATAACTAATATCCCTAGGCATAAATAGTCAAGAGGGAACTTTTGCTAGAAGCCAAAGTAAAGAATCACATGGAGAAGGCAGCCTTGAGAATGGTGGTGCCTTTGATGGACAGAATGAAGGGAATGAACACCCAGACCTCACTCTCCTTTCTCCCACTTCCTGCCAGTGCGTCTTGTTGGCTGAACCCAATCAGAAGCTAGAGGGCAGGGGACCTGGTGGTGTGTTTCCCATGGACCAGCCCCCAGAGCACAGAGCAGGGCAGAGTATGTGGACAGTGGATGTAGAGGGCAAAAGAAAAGTGTCCAGCACATAGGAAAAGTCTCTACTCATAAATTCCTTGGCTCTTCTTGGACATATACTTTACCAGTGATCACAGTCTTATTATGCAATTTGTTAACATTAAAACCAGCCTCTGTGCTTGAAATCTCTTCCTGTTTTTCTGTTGCTGTGTAACTTCTAGCAGCTGTTCCGTTTATTTGGAACCCCTTCCCTATCTGTTTCCTTCCATCTGAAATCCAGTGTACTTACTTGGAATCCCAGATCATTTCTCCAGTCCACGCTGGACAGTTAGATTCTGAAGCCCTGCTAATTACAGGGCTCTTGCTCTATGTTAGACTCTTAGGCATAAAACTATTTTGCCTTGTAAACACCTTTCCCACCACTATGTTGCTCATGGACTTTGAACTTCATTAGGGGTGGAGACTGAAAGTCTTCTAGTTTGCCCTCTTACCCTAACCTTGAAGAGCTGACTTTCCCTGGTACCTCCCATGTTGGTCTTTCTTATCTTGTTCTTGCCTAGCCCCGGGAGGACAATGAAAGAAGAAAATATTAATCTGCTTTAGAATAAAGTGAGCTCTGATTTTGAACGTACATCTAGAGAGAGCCTTACTCTAATTTATTAGAGAAGTTTAAAATCCTGTGAATCTAAAATCTGATCCTGTGAGAATGATTTGTAACCAGTTGAGAAAAAAACCTCAGAGTAAAATAAAAAGTCATCGTCCCCTGACCACTCTTACTGTCTGTCCCGTTCAGAAACTTGTAAGGTATTAAGAGTGGAAGGGAATTTGAATGTCATTGAGACCATCTCCCTTCTTTTACAGATGAGGCTACGTATTCAGAAAGGGGATGATTTGCCCACACAGTGGCAAGGGATGGGGCTGGAGCGAGAACCTCGTTCTCCTGAGCCTGGGTTCTATTCGTTATACCAACTTGTTTCTCATTTTTGAACCTAGGATTGACTTTCTAGTATAGGTGGCTAATCTGTTGTCTTTTCATGCGGGTTTGTATTAGCTCTCTAGCTAGATTGGAAGCAACTTGAAGGCAGTAACCAAGTTCTGTACTTCTAAATCCGTATGACTGCATATTTAGAGTGTGTGCTTTGTACACTGAATGAGTTCATTAAATGTCAGTTGAGGTGAATAGATTGATTGATATTCTTTGAAGAATTAATGATTTAGGATGAAAGGACTAAGGAGTTACTGAAGACAAAGGCTTTCAGTAAATAAAATGTTGACGGTATTTAGTTGGGAAAAAGAGTTGGAAGGGTTCCAATGAGTTTTAATGATCTTTGAGGATTGTCTTGACAATTTGTCATTCACTCATCTGAGGCCTGTATGAGGGGAAAAAAAAGACTGTATGAGCAAGTTATGCTGAGAAATGTTCATTTTTAGAGTAGAGTGGAATTGTTTTTTGAGCAGATAGAGATATTCTCTGATTCTCTTGGAGTCTGGGTGGCAAGTACTGGGAGAGAGGAAATATGTTATAGGCTGATAATAGGAGTCTTGTGATACAGATATTATTTCCAGAGAGGGCTTTCAAGCAAACACATTTCTTCCTGTTTTTACTTATTCAAGGGAGATGTTCAGGCACTTTTGTTTTTCATTTTGTTGAGTTGCTCTGTGTTGGTGAATGTGGGAGGATTACAGTTGGAGTGGAAAGTGCAGAGGGATCTCCTTCCTTAATTCCTGAGTGCTCTGTGGAGGAGTTGGAGCCATCTGGATGTCAGAAGAGGACGCTCTTAATGAGCTCCATTTTGTTTTGCTCCAAAGACTTTTGAATTGATTGTTAAATTGGCTTTAACTTAGAAGCCTGCCTTTGCTTTGATATGGTGTAAAGGGAGGTGATTCCAGGAGCTCCATGTTGGGCATATGCACCAGCAGCTGTTACTCGGTGTGTGACTCACTCCCGCTGGCTCCCCACATCCACAGCCCTGCCAGGTGCCTGCTGTGTGGAACTTCTGACCCATCCTTTTGGACCACGGTGCTTGATCTCACTGTTTCCAGATGGCTTGGCCCTCCTCTGAGACAGACATCAATTGCAAAGATCAGAGCGTGCTGGCTTTTGAAGAGGTTTTTCAAATTCTGCTTTGCGATCCTGCTGAGAGATGTGGTGCTCCTTTCATGTTTCCATTCCATCTGTCTCTTGAGAGGGCAAAGGGAAGGTCTTCATGTGACCACAGGCTATTGATTTTGGCTGCAAATTCACTTCAAATTAATTTCTACATTTTTATCATAGGCATCTAACAGCCATTGTATTTCCTTGATCTTGACATTGCTCTAGCAAAGCTACCAGTGAACAAGAAGGAGAACAGTTCTCTATACTCACTAACACAAGAACAATGGAAAAGTTCTCATTCATTATGGAGGTTATAGCAAATGCTCATCTTAGTTCTTTCCTCTGTTAACATTGAGTCCTGGGTAATGGCGCAAGTATTACAGGATTGTATTGGTTATCGAGTTAGGCTTCTAGTGATACCTCCCTAGGCAACCATAATACATTCTTTGACTACTCACTGTGTGCCAGACATGGTAGGGTTTCAACTGCACCATTTCCCTACCCTTATTTTATAGAAGAAAAAATAATTTAAAAAACCTGAGGCTAAAATTTAACTAAATGCCATGTCAGGTATGTAATGGGAGATGCCATTGGTCTGTTGAGTCTAAAGTCTGTGCTCTTTGCACTATACCAGGGGGCCATAAATGAGCTACATTTACCCCGCCACGTGTCTTTGTTTTATTAGGATATGGCCACACCCATTTGTTTACATATTGTCTATGGTTGCTTTCATGTTACAGTGGCAGAGTTGGGTGGTTTCGACAGAGAACACACGGCCCACAAAGCAGAAAATATTTAATGTCAGGACCTTTGAAAAAAGTTTGTCAACATCAGCTGATAGTAGGCAAGTCATTAGCAAATAAGACAGTTTTTCTGGCTGCACATTGCAGGTATAAAATCCAGAGTCTGTCTTTCTATCTTTTTCTTCCTTTTCTTTTGTCTTCTAAATATTTTCTTATGATTTTGTGAAGGGTAGTGGCTTTTACCTCTGAGTCTAAATGCCAGCTAGTAATGGTTTGATTTATTTATTTAGAGATTTCCTGTCCGGAGTCTTGCAATAGATTGTTTGAGATTCTAAATGGTTTTGTGAAACATAAGTTTTTCAGTGGGTCTTTCTTTCTTGAGGGGAAAAAATAATCAGATAATATCATAGTGTGATGATTTACCAAGTTATGCTGCTTTCATTTTGAAAAGGGAAACGTCCCTGTGTTTTTGCCTGAGGTTGATGTACTGTTACATTTATAAATTCTAGCCAAGGTGGGTTTGAAGAAATATTAATACGTTTTATGCTCCTCAGACTTATTGGAGCTTTGCCTAGGAGGAAGTAAGTTGTAAGGCAGTTTTCAAAGGTCGGTGTACATAAACACTTTGGGATACTTGCTAAATGTAGATTCCCAGACCCTCAGCCCTAGAGATTTTGAATCAGTAAGTCTGCCCTAGGTGCCTCTCATGCTTATGAGAAAAAGCTGGTTTGGGGAGTGGAGCCCTAGCTTAATGCCGTCATTCTAGGTAGTCTGAATGAGGATAGTATCCATGACTAGTTTTTTAATCCTGGTTCAGTTTACCTTGGAATGTGATGTTGTAACTGTAAACTTGAAATGTTTAAGTAAAACATAATAGGAAAATTATGCTCCTGTAAATGTTTTTTAACTACTTCTTTCTTCCACTATCACTAATAATGACAATAGTGTTTGTTTTATGTAGTGCTTTATAGTTATAGAGTTCCTCTATACGCATCTCATTTGATTTTTATGTCCCCCCTTGTCGTAGATGTGGCAAGTAGTATAATTTCATTTATCAAACGAAAAAACTGAGATTTAGAAAACAAGTGATTTTTTTTTTCTACATAGTATGGCTAATAAGCAATACCTCTAGAATTCCCATACACCACTTCTAATTTCTAGTCTAGTGTTACATACAGTTTAGCATATTGTTCTTATGACACCTATTTTGATTTTTAGAGGAAAATACCATCATTTATAACTCATTGCCTTCTGATAAGGATGAGCTGTCCGTAGTTAAATATTTTGGTCATTTCCCATAGGTGACTCAGTGCAGAGGTGATCACAGGTGTATGTGGATTGGCAAGTCAGTTGTCTTTGTAGAACGTTCCTAGCATAGAAGAGGAAATCTCTCTCCTTTCTTTGGCAGAAACTTTATAAGACTGGTCGGGAGATGCAGGAGAGGATCATGGACCTGCTGGTGGTGGTGGAGAATGAAGACGTAACAGTTGAGCTAATTCAAGTCAATGAGGATTTGAATAATGCCATCCTTGGATGTGAGAGGTGAGCAGGCGGTGCCCCCTCTCCAACCCTCCTCCAATTCTAGTTCTACCCCAGTTACTCAGCATTCTTATTAGACTGCCTACAAGGTGAACACTCAGGAAGATCAAGAGTAAGTTCAGGACAAGGCCGCCTTCCTCCCAAGGGACGGAATCTGGTCCTGCCTTCTGGGAGCTTGTGATGGGGCTTGCAAGAAGGAGAGCATATCTGAGCACTGCTAGGAGCATTCTTGGGCATTTCGGGTGGTGTAAACACCTAACCTGTAAGCAGGGCCTGGATCTTATTCACTTAATGTTGTTTGCCCTGAACACATCATAGGCTCTCAAGTAGATGAATGGTATAAACAAAGCATCTTAGTAAAAGAGAGGTTTACCCTAAGTTTGAGATGGAGAAGAACATGGAATGGTAAAAAGTGGAGGATATTTTATGTGGAGAAAATAGTCTGTACAAAACCAGAGCAGCCAGTGAGGACATTTTGTATATGAACATAGATTCTTAAAAATTTCCATTTGGAAAAGTGTGAAGGCAAAAATTTTAAATACTCCTAATTTTGTCACTAACATTTTAGTTTTTTTCCTAAACTTTTTTATATAGTTATGATCATATAAACAACATAAACTTTTATTTCTCCCTTGATTTTATTCACTATATAGCAAGTATTGGTGTATCCTATGTTTTTAAATGCTTTTGATAAGCCATTATTTTTAATAGCTGCATAGTGGTCCATGTTTTTCTCACAGTTCACTTATTCGGCGTTTAAGTTGTTTCTAACTCATTCATTCATCAAAATAGTAGTCTTATAATCTATTATAATCTATAGTTAAGCCTATAGTCAGGAAAACACCTTAAATCATATATATAAATATACAAACTTGGAAACTGAAATAAGTGCAGTGAAACAAAAGTACAGGAGACCTGTGGTGAGAATAACAGCCAGACCTAATTCAGGTTGGGAGAGGGGAGGGAAGGCTTCTGTGAAGAAGTGCCTTTTAAGCTGAGAAACCACCTGAGGAGTAGGAGTTGACTAAACAAGGAGCAGAGCAAGCACAGGTGCAGCGTGTGAAGCTATGGGAAAGGACGAGAGACTTGGGGAGCAAGCATGCACCCAGCACCCAGCCCCGGAACCTGCAGCATGCTTTGATTGACAGGTGGCTTTTTCCTCAGTCTTAATGGAAAGTGACGTGTAAAAACGTAGCTTCAGGCAAGTCTCCTGGTTTCTTTGAAAACCTATCCCTAGGCCTTCCTATCATGGAAATTCTGGAGCCTCTGAAATCCCCACACTTTTTCTAGATCTTGTTTCTCAGTAGGAGCAGTGTTGGCATTTTGGGTGGGAGGGTTTTCCGTTGTGTGGCCTCTACTCACTAAATGCAGCAAGTATTCCTCCTAAAGTGGCATTTCTAGACACCCTTAGGGGCACCATTTCTGTTGAGAATTACTGGGAACGTGTAAATCGCGCAGAGGCTATATTTCCAACCAGCTGATGAAGAATGAGACCAGTGTGACAAGGGAAAGAGGTGAACAGGCCCGGATTCAAATCTCAGTGATGATTTCAGACAAGTTGGTTACTTTTTTAAGACTTAGTTTTTTTCCTGTTTATTAAAGAGGATAATACTACCTATTTGGAGGATTTTTTGTTTGTTTTTGGGTTTTTTTGTTGTTGTTAATTTTTTTTATTGATGTCATAATAGTTTATAACATTGTAAGATTCCAGTTATACATTATTGTCAGTCACCATATAAATGCGCCCCTTCACCCCTTGTGCCCACCCCACAACCCCCTTCCCCCTGGTAACCACCAAACTGTTCTCTCTGTCTGGTGTTAGTTTATCTTCCACATATGAGTGAAATCATACAATGTTTATCTTTCTCTGTCTGGCTTATTTCACTTAACAATACGTTGGGGTTTTTTTTTGAGAATTAAATAAGATGATATATATAAAAGCACCTAGCAGAGTGCTAGCACATTGACACTCATTAAAAAAGTAATTTCTTGTCCTTCTCTCTGTTATTGTCCCACTTTTAATTTATTGACTAGATTTCTTTTCACTGATTATGAATGAACCAAGAGAAGCAGTGAAGTAAAACCAATAGCTGAGAAGTGATAAGTTCTCTCCTCCACTACCTCACTATCAGGGACAGCAGCCTGTCCTATGGGGAGATGACAGAGCATCGACCGAGGATATGAACCCAGTGACCAGTGTTCTCTTAGCATTGAACAAACTCACAGTCCTTGCCCTTTGTTTTCTGGGTATAAATCTTTGCAAGCAGAAAACATCTAAGGAAAACCACGTGGTTTTCAGTGTAGTGCTGCCTTCTGGTTTTTATTTTGGTTACTTCTATTACAAGACCACTAACTAAATGCTTCCTCAGAGAGGGAATGGGTGTTTATTTGGTCTAATATCAGGAGATTGGATGACCTCTGTGAATGGCTCATTCTGATTCAGCTTTGAACCATGCCAAAAGCAACTGCAGTTAATGGTGACACAGAAACATGTCTTAAGATTTAGAGGAAAATTCTTGCCTCTAGAAAAGATACTTCTAATGTATTCGTTTCCTATGGCTGCTGTAACAATTTACCACAAATTTAGTGGCTTAAAACAACATAAACTTACTATCTTATAGTTCCGTTAAGAGTCCGAAATGGATCTTACAGGTTTATCATCAAGGTGTCAGCAGGGCCACATTCCTTTTTGGAGGCCCTAGAGGAGGGTCTGTTTCCTTAACTTTTGCAACTTCTAGAGGCTGACCACTTTCCTTGGCTCATGGCCCCTCTCCTCCATCTTCAAAGCCAACATCATCCGATCGAGTCCTTCTCACGGCATATCACTCTGCTGCCTCTTCTGCCTCCCTCTTCCACACTTAAGGATCTCTGTGATTACATTGGGCTCGTCTGTATCATCCAGGATAATCTCCATATTAAAGACAGCTCACTAGCAACCTCATTCCATTTGCCATCTAACCTTACGTATTCACTGTTCTGTTGATTAGGATGTGGATATCTTTGGAGAGGCATCGTTCTGCCTATCACAGCTTGCCCTCTGTTTCACAAAGACTCACATCCATCCCACATGTGAAATACTTTGACCCTATTCCAACATCCCCCAAAGTCGCTCTCTACTCATTACAACCAGGGAATACTTGTGCAAATAAGGAAATGGAAATTTGTTACTCAAGGCTTTATCTGTGAAGGTTGTTCATACCCAGCACATAACTAGCTAGCATACAAGAAGCCAAGACAATAAGTAGACGGAAGAAAAAACATGTGTTTTAGAAATGGAAAATCCTTAAACCTAAGTGCATGTTCCAATTCAGTGTAAGATTTTAGACTTGTTTAGGTTCATGGAGTCAATGTGTCATAATAGTAATATTGTATGTTTCTAAAGCAACTCTTAGTTTGCAAAGCATTTCCGTCTTCATCCACGTGCATGATCTATCTAGATGTTGTCCCTGGGGAGCAAATGGTTCAAATGTTGTTATTCTCTTTTAGCAGATGGGGAACTGAGGATCAGGAAGTTATATCCATGGTCAGATAGCTGCTAGATAATAATGCTGAGAGTTGAACCTTGGACTTCTGCCTCAACTTCACTACCCTTTCAAACCTGTTCTTTTATTTATTTAACAGTTCCTTTCCCACTACCAGTGTACAAGCAATGTAAAATTAAATCAAGTTGTAAAAGGTCAATATTTTTAGTAGGTATCAGGTATCTTATACAAATGAACAGAAACAGTGAAGGTACTTTAAATGTATTTGAATTTTTCTGGAAAATTTTAATGGCAAAATTGGAAACAACTTAAATATCTGAGAATAAGAAGAATAGTTAAATGTGTGATACATTCATAAGATAAAATATGCAGCCACCAAAAATTATATTTCTGAATAACTATAAAAATGCTCACAACATAATTAAATTAGGATGTAGAATTATGTAAAGTATAACTTCAACTAAGTTTAAAATAGATTAACTTACAGAAAGAAATACTAGAAGGAAATACATTATAATGTTAATAGGGACCATTTCTAGGTGATGGAATTATTATTCATATTTTTAATACTTGTCCATTTTCTCACAATTTTCTCTAAAGGCATTATTACCTCTATGAACTAGAAAAACGTTATTAAAGTACTTTATTGGGAATTGAATGGGGATGAAGCCGATTGTTCCTAAATATTTGCATATTAATAATTTGTTAAATATTGTAGCATTTTCATATCTGTTTTTCTTTTAAATACTTGTGTTTTGCTAATTCAAACAGGTTTACTCGAAACCAACAAAGGATTTTGGAGCAAAATAAGAACCAGATGGAAGACGCCAATGTAAGTGAATAGAAATGTTACAAAACAAACAATTGCGCGTTTTATGAATTGTCCAGTAAGAAATAGGCTTACTTCAAACAGGTATTAAAAGAGGAGACATTCGTTAACAATTTGGAGTGGTTTTAGTGGTGTAGAGTATTTGCCTTAATAAGTTGATGTTATTAAGTTATTAATAAGAGGTCATAAGAAGATTCTCTAATTAAGCGGGAACCTATGTAGATGGTGAGATGTGAATAGTACTAGTGTTGCCTGTTGAATGGCAATATGGATGAAATGAAAATGCATCCAAATAGGATCTTCCCTTCTCCAAAGGAAAGTCTCTGGGGAGAAAGCCGTGATAAACGACCTGACACGTTTTTTCTAAATTGTGTTTCTGTTTGCTTTGCTTTTAGACTACCAGTGAACCTTCTGCCCCATCCTGTGATCTCCTTGACCTGAGTCCCAGCCTTCCGATGTCAGGGGGGCCTCTGGGAGAATTCAGCTCCCTGAATGCTCAGCTTTCAGACTTAAGTAAATAAGCACGTGGGCCTTTTCAGACCAGCAGAAGAGCTTGATGTGAAACAGTTCTCCTTGGTTTCATGATTAAATGCAACCTGAGAAGGGACTGAAGTCAGTTTGAATATCAGAGAACTATATCAGGAGACGTAATTACTTCTTGGCAAATGGTTGAGTCACATCCAGGGCAGGAATGGGATATGTCTGGGGGAGGAGGTCCTTGAAACTCATCCCACTGGTTAGAATCTCATGGAATTCCCCTAGCCTGCTTTATGGAGGTTGTTCAGCTTCACGGCCAATACTTAAATCCTCTCTGAACCAACCCACTCACTATTATCTTTGGATTTCTCTGCTCTGCTACAGCGTCAGGTAAGGGAATGTTCCATGCAGATGGAGAAATTCAGGAATTATGAGGCCTGATCCACATGGTGGTGAAATGCAGAGGGAAAAACACAGGCTTGTGAGTCGAAGTCCTAGTTGAAATCCCAGTTCTGCCACATCTCAACCACCCAGCCGTTGAGACTTGCCTACTTTATAAAGTGAGAACAATAGTTGCTTAATGGGTTGCTGTGAAGGTAAATGAATAACATTTACAAAGTTCTTTGTAGGCTTAGGGTTAACTATCTTATCTATCTTATTTGTTATCTCTTACTGTCCTTATTCCCAAATAGTTTTGGTAAATTACAAAATAAGGATGAAAAATGCTGAAATTCAGAAGTTTTTGCCAAACTAAAATCAGTTTGTTTTTCTTATGTTAGCATGTTTTTCCAGAGTCAAAATATTCAGTATCACTGAATTTGTGGTTTTCGTATAACTTCCCCCATAACTAAAATGTTGGCTGCTTATGTAGACCAATGGGATGTGTGGAGTCCGTTACGTGAAAGAGTTTTTATCAGGCATTTTTAGAGGGGAGGAAATGATTATTTCCTTTGGGGTGTCTCGCTTAGGATTGTAGGAAGTTAAGAGCTTGGGGAGGTGAGGGTAGAGGTCTATATACACCATAGCTTTAAAAATTTTGTGTTTGGCAGAACCATACAGGTAAAATCTCTTCCATTCTGGATCAGCTTGGGATTTTAGAAAACCCAATAAAATAACATTTGTTACCTTTTCGACAACCTCTTTTTGTGGCAAGGAATTTCTCTCTTTCCAATTACCATAAATGATGCTTTTTAATTTCTGGTTGAGGAAATCCCATGATGTTATAGTGACAGAAACATCTCAATCTCTTTAATTTTTTTTTTTTCTTTTTTTTTTTTTTTTACTGTGGAACATCCAACAGAACTGACTGACAATGTTTTGAAGCCAAACAGCAAATCTATTTTGTATTCTAGGTTTCACTTCTCCAAGTCCTGCTGTAACAAACAAAGTGAAACCCAGTCTTCATCCACAGATGGATTTGCTAGACTTGGAAAATACAGAAACATCCCTGTAAGTGTGTCCGTAATGCTCCAGAACTGATACCATCTCATTCTGATTCCTCATATTTAAGAAAACATGGCATAGTAGAAAGAGTAGAGACTTAGGAATCAAACAGACCTGAATTAGACTCTCAGCACTACCTCCTACTAGCTGTGTGACCTTGGATGAGAAGCTTAACCAGCATGAGCCTTCATTTTTCTTCTAAGAATACTTCCTAGGATTCTTACAAAGATATAGTGAGATGCTATATGTAACACTCCAGTGTAGCACTTGATACATAATAAGTCTTCAATAAGTTGTCTTTGTTTCTGTTATTTATTAGTGATAACAGAAGGTAGGGGAAATACAATGACAAAGGTAGGGGAAGAGAAATGAGGTTTAAAATTGTTAAGTGTAATGGCCACACCAATTACACAGCACTTGCTGTGTGCCAGGCACTTTGCTAAGCTGTTTTTGTTTATTTCATTTTATCTTCGCAAAAGTTCTTGAGTCAGTTCTGTTATTATTCCTGTTTTATAGGAGAAAAGGCTGAGACTTAGGGAATAGAACTTGCCCAAGTTCATATAGCTATTAAGTAGCAGGTCTAATGAACTGATAGTTCACCAAAAAATACAAATGACCCTTAAACATATGCAAGATGCTCGACCTTACTTATAGTTACAGAAATATAAATTAAACTACAGTGAGACTTTTTTGTTTTCCTGAGGAATATTCACCCTGAGCTAACATCTGTTGCCAGTCTTCCTCTTTTTTTGCTTGAGGAAGATTAGCCCTGAGCTAACATCTGTGCCCATCTTCCTCTACTTTTTTGTATGTGGTCGCCACCACAGCTTGGCTGACAAGTGGTGTAGGTCTGTGTCTGGGATCCGAACCCGCAAACCAGGGCCACCGAAGCAGAGCTCACAAACTTAACCACAACACCATGAGGGCAGCCTGAGACTTTATTTTAACCTCACAGACTGGGAAAAGTCCAAATGATAACAGGCCTGTCTTGCCTGTGGAAAGACAGATACTATCACAAAATTATGTAGTTCTTATGAGGGGCAAGTGGCAATATCTATTAAAATTATAAATGCATTTACCTTTGAACCTGTAATCTCATTTCTAGGAATTCTTACCTATGCAAAATGAGTTGTTTACGAGATTATTCTTTACCACATTTGGGCAATAGCGAATAATTGGAAACAACTCAAGTACCCATTGGTTGGGGATTGGTTAAATAAACATCTATGCAGTGTATTACTATATAGCTAGGGGGAAAAAAGTAGGTTCTCTATGTGAGGAACAACCACTAATATATTTATTATTAAGTGAAAAAAAAAGGTGCAAAGTAGTGTTTGTATACTATATTGCATTTGTGTAAGAAAGTGAGAAATAAGAATATATATTATTTGCCTCTATTTGCATAAAGAAATGCAAGAAGGATGCAGAAGAAACTAAAAAAGCATGGCTACCTAAGGTCAGGAAGGGGCAGGATAGAGTAGATAGAGCAAAAAATAAACAGAAGTGGGATTTGCCTTATACCAAAGCCTATATTCTTTTTTCTTTTTAAATGCATATATTTTAGGTAATAGGCAGTGCATTTCCATGGTTCAGATGTCAATATAAAAAGGTGTATAGGGACAATTACTTTTCTGTATTAAAAAAGGAGTAGGGACGGGGCGGGGGGGGGGAGGAAGGAGAATGAGAAAGGACAATCAAGTTGGGGAAAAAAGCAAAAAAAAAAAAAGTATGAGGGAAGAAGAGGAGGAAGGAAAGATTCATGTGCTGTGCTGGGACACAATAGAGTGTCAATGGTTATCTCATGAACCACTAAGTTGGGTCAGAATCCAGTTGGCTACCTCTGGTCTTGACTATGTGTGATGTTAAGTGAATGTTGAAATATTGAGGGCAGATCTCCAGTGACGTTGCTTAGTAAATAATGTAGTCTAAAGTAGCCAGTTCTGTTTTCCTTTATCCTGCAAATCTTCTTGGGTAATAGGAGAAAGGAGGATATAGATGAAATCCCATTACAAAAAAAAGTAAAGTTGCTGGCCCTCAGAAATGCTGATTCAGTAGCAGGACTCTTTAGTTTTTAAAAGGCAGCAGAATCATAAAGCAGTGGTTTGCCAGTCATACTTTAGAAATCCTATAATTGTCACCCACCCAAGATCCAGATATCAAAATAATTATAATAGTTCTTGGAATTCACTGGAATGAAAGATACTCTTTAATATCAATAATATTTTGTTTTCTAGACTATCTCAGCCTTTTGTTTCTATTTTTTTCTAATTTTCAAAAAAGGCTTATACAGAGGGTCCCCGATTTAGGATGGTTTGAATTACAATGTTTTGACTTTACAATGTACGAAAGCAATGCACATTCAGTAGAAACCACACTTTGACCTTTGATCTTTTCCTGGGCTAGCAATATGCAGTACGATAGTCTCTTGTGATGCTGGGCCGTGGCAGCGAGCTGCAGCTCCCCGTCAGCCATGCAGTCACAAGGATAAACAACTGATACATTTACAACCATTCTGTACTCTTACAACTGTTTTTTTTTTTTTCACTTTCAGTACAGTATTCAATCAATTACATAAGATAGTCAACACTTTATTATAAAATAGGCTTTGTGTTAGATAATTTTGCCCAACTGTAGGCTAATGCAAGTGTTCTAAGCATGTTTAAGGTAGGCTAGGGTGATCTGTGATGTCTGATAGGTTTTCGACTTAAGATATTTTCAATTTATGATGAATTTATCAGGCATAACCCCATTGTAAGTCAAGGAAGATCTGCACGTGAGTGAAGCTATAATTAGACCAATTTTTTATAGTGTCAGAAATTGAAGCACTAAAGCTGCCTAGGACATGTGTCTGGGTTAAATCATATGCTGAACATCACATATGAGAGGCAAAATCAGTCATCAGAATGCCTTAGCGTCTTGAGATTTTTCCTCCCCTCTGTTTGCAGTTTAATTTGTGTACCATCACAGAACAAATGAGTGATAGAATTATTCATAATAGCAAAGATCATTGAAAAAACGACGATGATGAGATAAAGTCATAGGTCACATTTGTAGCCCACTTATCAGTCAACAGGCTAAGAAGAATAAGAAATGCTTACCAGTTACTTACCAGTGCTCCCAATAGACCTATGAGGTAGGGACCCCCGTCATTCTCATTTTGCAAATGAGAAGCCAAGGCTGAGGAAGATTAACTTGCCAAAGTTTGCCCCACTAGTGGAGAAACAGGATTCAGATTCAAGTGGGTCTGATTTCAGTACCTGCTCTCTTTTTTCTTTCTGTGCTTTAATTTTATTTTTTAAATTTCCATATGTTAAAATTGACCCTTTTTTTCCTTTGGTGTACAGTTATGAATTTTAACATACAGCATAGCTTCTTGTAATCACCACCACAGTCAGGATACGGAATAGTTCCATCACCCAAAAAAAACCCCCTAGTGCTAAAAGGTGAATTGACTCTTTTATCATTATGTAATGTCCCTCTTTGTCTTTTGTAATTTTCTTTGCCCTATTGTTTACTTTGCTATTAATATAGCCACTCTAGCTTTCTTTCATTAGTGTTTGCATGATATATCTTTTTCCATATTTCTACTTTTAACTTAACTATATTGATATATTCGAAGTGAGTTTCTTGTAGATAGCATATAGTTGGGTTGTGCATTTTTATATTCTCATAATTTCTGTCTTTAATTGGTATGTTTAGGCAATTTACATTTAATGTAATTATATGTTTGGTTTAGGGCTACCATTGTATAATTTGTTTTCTATTTGTTCCCTTTCTTTTTTTTTTCTCTGTTTCCTCTTTCCAGCAGTCTTTTGGATTATTTGAACGTTTTTAGGTATTCCATTTTATCTACTGTGATTTTGACTATAACTTGGTATAGTTTTTATATGGGGAAGCAGGGACTGGTTGCTCTAGGGATTGCAATATAGGTACTTAGTTTTTTAGTCTACTTATCACTAGCATTTTACCACTTGAAGTGAAATGTAGAAAATTTGGCTATAGATCCTCCTTTATACTATAGTTATGGTATATATTACATCTATATACATTGGGAAAAAATACCACGAAACAATGTTATAATTTTTGCTTGCCACCCTCAAATATATTTTAAAGGACTTGAGAAAAATGGTCTATTTACCCAATATTGACCATTTCTGTTGCTCTTATTTTCTTCTGGTATAATTTCCCTTCTCTCTGAAGAATTTCTGTTAGCAATTCTTTTAGAGAGGTTCTGTTGACAGTGAAAATCTGTTTGTTTGACTTCATGTGAGAATGTCTTTATTTCATTTTTGTTCCTGGAAGATATTTTCAGTGGATATAGAATTCTGAGTTAACAGTTCTTTTCTTTCAGCAGTTTTTAAACATTGCTTCCCTCTCTTCTGGCCTAAATGGTTTCTAATGAGAAAACTACATTCATTCAAATTGTGTTCTCCTATAGATAATGTCTTCTTTTCTCTGGCTGTGCTTTCAGGAAATTTTCTTTTCTGATTTTGAACAGTTTGCTATGTCTGGGCATGGATTTCTTTTGGTGTATTCTGTTTGGGATTTGTTCAGTGTTTTAGTGTCCTGTGGCTACCATAAAAAAATTTACCACAAGTTGGGTGGTTTAAAACCACAGGAATTTATTTTCTTGTAGGGCTGGAGTCTAGAAGTTTGAAATTCAGCAGGGCCGCACTCCCTCCAGGGATCTTAGGGGAGAAGCCACTTTTTTGCCTTTTCCAGATTCTGGTGACTGTTGGTACTCCTTGGCGTCTTTGGCTAGGGCCACATCACTCCACTTTCTGTCTCCACTTTCACATTGCCTTCTCCTCTGTGTGTCTCAAATCTCTTTCTGATTTTCTTTTTGAAAATCATTTGTCATTGGATTTAGGGCCCACTCGAATAATACAGGAGGTCACCATCTTGAGATCGTTAACTTAATTACATCTGCAAAGACCCTTTGTCCAATAAGGTAATGTTCACAGGTTCCAAGAATTAGGACAAGGACATAACTTTTTGGGAGCCACCGTTCAACCTACTACACTGAACTTCTTGAATCTGTGGGTTTATGTCTTGCACCAAATTTGTGAAGTTTTTAGCCTTTATTTCTTCAAATATTTTTTCAGCACTATACACTTTCTGCTGGCCTTCTGGGACTCTTGATGACACAAATGTTAGACCTGTTGTCATTGTCTCATAGATTCCTAGGGTTCTGTTCATTAGTTTTCTCACTTTTTTTCTGCTTTTTAAGATAATTTCTATTGATCTATGTTTGAGTTCACTATTTCCTCTGTCATTCCCATTTTGCTATTGAGCTCATTCTGTCAATTTGCTTTAATTTCAGTTATTGTATTTTTCAATTATAAAATTACCATTTAGCTCTTCTTTATATCTTGTGTTTCTTTGCTGAGAGTTTCTATTTTTCCTTTTTTTTTTTTTTCAAAGAGTGTTCACAGTTGCTTGTTGAAGCATTTGTATAATAACTGCTTTAAAATCTCTGTGAGATAATTTCAGCATCTATGCCCTCTTGATATCAGTCTTTTCTCTTGCAAGTTGAAATTTTCCCAGTTCCAATTTCGGATTATATCTTGGGCATTTTTTTTTTGCTGAGGAAGGTTTGCCCCAAGCTAACATTTGCTGCCAATATTACTCTTTTTGTATGCGAGCCAACGCCATAGCATGGCCACTGACAGACGAGTGCTGTAGGTCCGTGCCGGGAACCGAACATGGGCCACTGAAGTGGAGTGTGCCAGACTTAACCACTAGGCCACTGGGGCTGGCCTGGCATTTTCTAATGTTATGAAATACTTGATCTTATTTAAATCCTGTTGAGAATGTTGGCATTTTATTAGGCAAACAACCTCGTTAGGTTCATGCTACAGTTTCAGCCTGCCTTCTGTGTGCTGTGGTTCCAGTCCAGTTAAATTTTCAGAGCCTTGGCAGTGCTATTCAGATCTGCCTCACATATGCGCCACCCAGTGGTCAGTCTAAGGTCTAGACAGCAGGCTGTGTGTTTAGTTCTCAATGTCTTTGGCATCCTGACTGGGATCAGATCCACAGATGCACAGATCAGGAGGTGAGTCCAGGATTTCATAAACAACTTTACGAGGTTGTTTCCTGAATTCCTCCTTTTTTGTGATTTCTCTGGTACTGTGCATTCCTGGGACTCCCCTTTCAGGTTTCCAGTCAGAAAGCTGGAGGTTTACTATGCCATGCATTTCCTCAACTGCTTGCATCAGGCAGGACAGAAAAGACAAAAGAAACAATGCAAGTTTGCTCCATCCTCTTAGGATCTCAGTTCCACCTGTTGGAGAGGAAGGTTCCCCTCTCTCAGAGTTTTAAGTCCCTACAGGTCCCTGTTGCCTCTGCTGTCACTGCAGCTGCCTTGGGATTGCCAAGGGTTTGGGGTGTGAGAGAACAGAGAGAAGAGGAAAAAAAGGGGTGAGGGATTTCCACACTCTCTCTGAGCATTAGAATTTCCCTTTCCTGCTCCTTGAGTGAGAACAAGAGGCCTTCTCTTGGAGCTCTGTCTGTCCTCACTGCCCACTTTTGGGTTTTAGGCTGCATTGCATTCAGGTTAGAGAATATCAGGGGGGCAAAAAAATGGTAAGTTCACCAATGATTCAGTGGTCTGGTCTTTTTTCCCAGTCAGCCTGTAACTATTTACTTTTCTGTCCTCAAATATTTGCCCAGTGCATTCTGTCCAGATTTTATTATTGCATTCAGTAGGAGACAGGGCAAAGTGTGTTTACTCCGTCTTACCCAGAACCAGAACGCTCCCCACCTCCTCCTTAAGCTCTACTCTGCGTTCCCTCTCATCCTTCAGGAAATGATGGGTTGGTAGCTACTCTGATGGCAAGACTGAAGGCTCCGTTTTTGCTAGTATACTACGCACACTCCCGGGTCTCAGGGCTACCACTGCCAAGGCACAGTGCTTTGTCTTTACTCTCTTTGGTATTTGGGCATCATGACCTGGGGGCGGGCACTGAAACCAGATGGCAATTGTTACATAAATTCATATTTTTATGCAGCCTGAAGGTACATTTTAAGTTTTGTTTTTAGACCAAGAAAGTCATCTTACTTTTTGCATTTGTGTTCTCACTGTAGGGTAATCATGCTGTGTTATCACACTATCCTAGGTTTGCTCAAAGGACCAGCCAAAACCTCTCCTCAAGTCATGAATATGAGAATGTAAGTAGTGAAACTCTTCCCTGGCAGTGCACTTAGTCAGCAGATTATCACGGCACAAAGGAACTCATGGTTATTGACGCTCATGTTCTGCTCAACGTTTCTTTGTGTGTCTAATGTATTGACACAGGCCTTGTTAGGACTTTTCCTTGTCTTCCAACCTTTTGACATAGACGGATTGAGTCTTACTTCTGTTAGAAAGATGGTGTAGGATCAAAATTCCTTTAGAGTTGTTTATATTTGCTGTCTCCAATTTCTTTCCTTTCCTCCTCTTGGACAGACTTCAGACAGGCTCTCATCTGTACCACTTTACTGGCATAGCTCTCATCGAGGACATTAGCGATTGCCTAAATCTAGTCTTGCAATGCTCAGTCCTCATCTTACCTGATTTATCAGCAGCAAGTGACAAATCAATCACTTCCTCCTTTTTGCACGTGAAGTTTCAGAAACCCCTCTTTTTTGTGCTTCTCTTGCCTCGCTTCCACTTCTCCATCTCCTTTCCTGGTCCCTCCTCCTCTTGTGGCCTTTCAATGTTGGAGATCTCAGGGCTGACTTCATACTTCTCTATCCGTATTCATTCCTCTGTGGTCTTTTGGTCTTGTACCTTGAAATACCATTCAAATTCTGACAACTTACAAGTTGGTATCTCTAGTCCATACCCCTCCCCGAAACACAGAACTCACGTATCCACCTTCCACTTAACACACATGTCCTCTCGATTTCATCCCAGCCCCGGCTCCCGACCTGCTCTTCCCACAGTCTTCCCAGCCTCAGTAAATGACCACTCCACTATTTCAGTGGCTGAGATCAAAAGCCTTAGAAAATAGTGCTTGATCTCTAACTTTTTACCTTCAAGATATATCCGTTATCCAGCCACTTCTCACACCTCCACTTCTACATCCCATCCAAGCCACCATCAGAAGGATATTGCAGTGGCCTCCTACGGGTTGCCCTTCTGCAGCCTTCACTTCCCTCTTCACCTCTACTGCCCACCTTACAATCTATTCTCAAAACAGAAACCAGTGCAATCTTTTTTTTTTTTTTTGTGAAGAAGATCAGCCCTGAGCTAACATCCATGCCAATCCTCCTCTTTTTTCCCTTTTTCTCCCCAAAGCCCCAGTAGATAGTTGTATGTCATAGTTGCACATCCTTCTAGTTGCTGTATGTGAGATGCCACCTCAGCATGGCTGGACAAGCAGTGCGTTGGTGCGCGCCCGGAAGACCCGGGCTGCCAGTAGCGGAGCGCACGCACTTAACCGCTAAGCCACAGGGCCGGCCCCCCAGTGCAATCTTTTTTAAAAAGTAAAGTCGTATTACATTCCTCATTTGCTCTAAATGCGTCTATGATTTTCTTGCTCACTCCATTTTACTCAGTAAAAGTGTGAAATGCGGATCTGACCCCTCCCATTACGTCTCCAACCTCACCTCTCGCCTCTCTCCTTTGGTGCAGTCTGCTTCAGCCACACTGGCCTCCCTTGCTTCAGAGCATCTGACCTTGTGTCCCCTCAGATAATTAGAGGGCCCACTTCAGTCAGGGCGCTGCTCATTGTCCCAGTGGTGAGGCTTCCCTGACCTCTATGATCAAAGCAACATCCCACCCCACCTACTCTGCCTACCCTGTCTCTCCCTGTTACCTTGCTTTTTTCTTAGAGCACTTGCCATCTGACATGTGTTCACATTTGTTGATTGTCTGCTCCATGAGGGCAGGGATTGGGCCTGTTTCATTTATTGCTTTATTTATAGTACCCGGCATCTAATAGGTACCCAGGACATGTTTGTGAAATGAATGAGGAAAATTACAAGAAGAGAGATTTCCAATTAAGACTTTAATCCTTATCAGTCCTAATTTGATATCATCACCTTCTGCCTCTCTGTAGTTAAGATTGTTTTTTGTCCTGTTTGAAGCTAAGATTTTATATTCAATGTGGAACAACAGAATCTGGACTGAGCTGTACCTTTCTGCTGCTCTTTTTTAAAGCAACACTTTTTTTTTTAATTGTACATTTTATATGAGAAATGAAGTGCAATGGGAATGAAATCAGACAGAAAAGCAGTAAATTGTATAAGTAGTTATTACCTAAAAAACTAAAGTAATAGTTAATAATTACTAATTCTTGCCCAGTTGAGAATAGATGATTCTTGGAATAGTGCCACTTGGAAGCCTAGGAATCTAAATAATAGAAAAAGAAAAGCTTAATGTAGAACGTTTATTTGAACATGTACTATACTTTCTTCAGCTTCCAGAACATTCAAATTCAGTATTACTACAGCCGGTTAGCCTACAGACCATTCCAGCAACGCCATCAAACCAGACACTGCCATCCTTGCCCAGCAATCACCCAGGTACTTGAGACCTTATTATTTGTATCAAATAAGGAAACTTGTGAGAATATATGAGTCGGCCAAAGATTTACTGATAATTGAAAATATAAAGAGGAGAAAAATTAGAGTTCATTTGCATTTTTAAGCTACATGAAGTAAATTCAGTTCAGATACCATTATGACCGACATTAGGAGATTGTAAAAATGCTTGTGTTGCACTGAAGATTGTATTTTGATCACTAAGCTAAATGAAGCTTTAGCTGAAGTTTGGAAATCTTTTTGTGATAAATAGATTTGTTGCACTTGGGAGTAGCATTGGAACGCCAGTATATTTGTTTCTGGTTGTCAGTGTTTGTTAGAATGTTATGTTTGAAATCTAAATCATAGAGACTATTAACCGTGCATATCTCCTCGAAAAGCACAATGTGTGTTTACAGGTCTTTTTTTTTTTTGCCTAAAGCAGTGACAGAGAATGATCTCCAGCCACACAATTACTACGAGGTAATGGAGTTTGATCCCTTAGCTCCTGCTGTCGCTACAGAGTAAGTCATTTACAAAATGATTAATTTATTTTTTGTCTTGATTCCCTTTGGTAGCCGAGCTAACATGGCTTGATTATTTGTTTAACTTTGTTTAGGTCTTGGCAGAAATTGATGGCCTTATTAAAAATGACTTAGGAGGTTTTATGGAGGTTATTGCTCTTAATGGTCTTATTGTTCTCGGCCTTGTGACTGAAAAATAAAAATTCTGGGGTTGCACACTAAGAAACAACCAGAACCATCGTGTGCATTAATGGATTCCTCATAGATGCCTTGGCAGAAAATCAGGCTCTCTCCAGCTTGAGAAGGGCACTAGTCACTGATAGGTGACATAAGTGACACCACATCGATGGGCTATTTTAGCCGTTCTTTGACTACTAATCCCAAAAAAACTTATATAAGAACTTGTTTTTAATCTTCACTACATATGACGACAATGTGCTTAAAATAGGTTAATAAAGCATTTGTGTAAAAATTACTTTTTAACTTGAAATCCTGAAATCACCATTATTTTAAGATTTCATATTGGTCAAGTGTATATATATTTATGGGATGGTAGGCTCATTAGAGCTTTAATATGCCCTGATTGACTGAAGGTTACCCCCAAAATTGTTAAAAATGATTAAAGCAAGTTTATGGAAATCATTGTTCAGAAACTGGCAGCCTGCAGGCTGTATCTTGTGTGCAGCCGTGTTTTGTTTGACCTATGTGGTATTTAAAATATACATCTAAAAATTAATTGCCAACAGTTAAAAACTGGGATATTTCAAAAATATCTAGACCTCTAGATTGTTTTGGATACCACGGCAACAGCAGGCCTGCATTTTTAAATGCTAGCAACATGCTGGGGCTGAGTAGTGGCTGCTTCCATAAGATGAGGCATGCTCTGCAGTCCACCAGCCTGCACCTGGCCCCCTGCGTCCATTCATTTGATCTGCCTGGCGTATGTAGGCATTTGAGGTTTTGACCCCTGGTTTAAGCCCTCAATGTAGTGATCCATTGTGGAATACCTTATGAATAAATCTTAATAGACTTAGGAGTTCATTAAATATTTTTTCCTAACTTAGGATTCTGAAATTTCCCTAAGTCATTCTGCTTGATCAGGTACAGTCATGTGCTACATAATGATATTTCAGTCAAGAGTGCACCACATATATGACAGTGGTCCCCTAAGATTAGATCCATATAGTCTAGGTGTGTAGTAGACTATACCATCTAGGTTTGTCTAAGTACACTAGATGATGTTTGCACAATGACAAAATTGCCTAACAATGCATTTTCAGAACATATCCTTGTTAAGCAACGCATGACTGTATTGCTGAATATACTAAAGGTTTAAGGAATTAGAAATCGGTTAAACTAGGCATGCTGTCTGGAAACTAAATTTTTATTTGTTTATTTATTTTTTTGCTTGAGGAAGATTGTCCCTGAGCTAACATCTGTGCCAGTCTTCCTCTATTTTTGTATGTGGGACGCTGCCACAGCATGGCTTGATGAGTGGTGTGTAGGTCTGTGCCCAGGATCCAAATCCATGAACCCCAGGCTGCTAAAGCAGAGTGCGTGAACCTAACCACTATGCCACTGGGCCAGCCCTGAAACTGAATTTTTTTAAATCAGTTTTTGCATCCAAATAGGAAGTGGAAAAGTTTATTATTATATTCCAGTTAATT
Source organism: Ceratotherium simum simum (assembly GCF_057802395.1). Lineage (NCBI taxonomy): Eukaryota > Metazoa > Chordata > Mammalia > Perissodactyla > Rhinocerotidae > Ceratotherium > Ceratotherium simum. The sequence continues at coordinate 32,342,331 of NC_141915.1, read as the reverse complement.
AGGAGGAGGTTGTAAGTAGATATGGCAATGCAACAGATATTAAAGATGAGAGAGATACTAGGAACCTGGAGAAGTGAAGCTTTGGAATTGTCTACCATTGTGGTTCTTACTTTCTGGGGGTAGGGTGTCTCAATTTCTTTGAATGTCGCATGAAATCCAGGGAACTTCTCTCTGAAGAAAAGCACAAAATCTTGCAGAAAAGTTCTTGGATTTTCACGTCACTGGTTGTCCATGAACCCAAGATTAAGAATTTCTGCTCTAGCAGGACATAAAGTACAATATTTATGAAGATATATACATACACACAATTCATTCATTTGACAAATGCATTGAACATTGACTATGTGCCAGGGACAATGACTGGGTACCTAATCTTATCATGTTGAACAAGAGACATGCTCCCTGTCCTCAGAGAGGTTAAATCTAGTGTGGAGACAGAAATTAAATTACATGTATTTGTGTTAATGGTATGAAATAATATGGTGACTTGACAGTGTATAACAGGAAGATCCAAGTTAAATGAGGGTTAGAGGAAGTAACATTAAAATTGAGACCTGCAAGTGTTAGTCAAGTAAGAAGTTTAGGAATCAGCGTTGTAGGCCCAGGGAACAAAGTATACCAAGACTCTGAGGAGAAAGAGTTTTGGCACATTCAAGGAAATGGAAAAGCCAAAGTCAAAAGCAAAGAGAGCAACAGGGAACCTATTACCAGATACAGAAATTGCAATTTGGAAACAAAAAGAAGGGAATGCACAACTGTGATGAACACTGCTGAGAGGACTTGAGGAGGACTGAAAACTAGATAACGGATTTTTTGTTGTTAATGCCATTGAATCTTAACCATTAGACCACCGGGGTCTAAGTTATTTAATGGATTAAATAACAGGAAATCATTGGTGATTTTAGTAAAAGTCATTTTGGTAGATTGATGGGGACAGAAGCCAAATGTCAGTGTGTTTACTTGTAAGAGATGAAGCAGAGACAGTAAGTGCAGATGACACTAGAAACTTAAACATGAAGGGATGATGGAAAGTGGTTTGGCAGCTAGAGGATTACTGAGGGGATTTCTCTAAGGAGACATGGGATTAAGGATGGTATTGTTTTATAAAATGAGAGATGCTGGAGCATCTGTGAATGCTAAAGGGTAGGATCCAGTAGAGAGGGAGAGGTTGAAGGTTCAGTTCCAGAAGGCAGATACCAAGTGAAGTGTTTGAGAAGCCAGGGATTGATAGTATCACAGAAGTAGATGATGGTGCAGATGAAAATAGACTTGAAGATTTGTTGATGGGAAGATGAGGAAGTCTCGCTGTCAAGGCATTTAATTTATTAAGTGAGGTTTCTGACTGAGAGTGAGAGGAGGGGGATCAGAGACTTGAGGAGAGTAAAGGAGGTTGAAACAGTTTTCTGGAAAATGAGACAAAACTTACTGGAGAAACATATTAAAATTTCTGGACTATCAAGTTGGTGATCATGGCTTAGGGTGCTACAATTTTTCGAGTTTTCCTGAGCCATGTTTTACCATATTGTGTATGAATGTCGTTTGTAGGTATAGATATTTTCTAGCTACACACATATGTAAGACACATATAAAGAACTGAAAGATGTCATAGAAAAATTACTATATACAAGGTACAAAGATAAGTCATAAGTTAAAGGTGGCTCAGGAGTTTGGACTATAACAACATAGGTTAAATAAGCTGGAATATTAATTTTTTTTTAAATGTTTTGAAGCCAGGAAAAGCTGAACAATTTTTGCTTTTTTTTTTTATAGCAGAAAGCAAATTGTCCAAATTTGAGCCATTTTTCATTAAATCACAAGTAAAATGAATTGGCTCTATAAGATGCATGGGAATTACAACATTATGATCTAAGAACGCTATCATGTAAGCTTCAGGGCAGAGACCTTTGTTTTTATTCACTGAGATAGCCTGAACACCTAAAACAGCACCAGATTTTTAGTTAAGGTGTTGGCAATTAAAAGCCAAAATAGTACTTTGAAACAGATATATAACCCTTTTGCCATGACTTATTTGTTTCAGAGCTATTTATGAAGAAATTGATGTTCATCACCAAAAATAAGCTCAAAGTCATAGTGATTGTTGAGGTAAAGACTTCAATTTACACAACTTACATTCTACATGATTTCAGTGTAATTATCACTTTCTGTATTTGGTATTTATATTTTGTAAGAGCCATCTGAATCTCTGACACTTTGAGTGAAATATTATACAAATCCCTCTGAATCACTCAAAGTGTAATGAACTATTGTTCACTAATGAAATACATTGTGACCTTGTTAGCTAAAAATAATCTTATGAATGCAGAAGTTGGTTTATGGTATAGAAATATTAATGCTAATAAAAATAGATGATCAATAAAACCTTCTTAGCACTGGAATCAGACATTTGTCTTTTATGGGCAGCTAATACCTGTTAACTGGGATTGGTAGAACCCATTCACTCTTAGTGCAGATAGGTCTGGATTCTATTTGCTGTACTAGTCATCCCATTCTATTTATGAATGAATGCACGACCACTAGTAACCTATTAACCTTATTTATTCCCCTCACATCCTCCCCAACGGTAGTAGTACATTCCCACCTTTTCTCTACTAGACTCTAGTTATCAAGGAATGGGGAAAGAGAAGGAAAGGATGGAGATGGTTGACTATCTTTTTATTCTAGGTGAAAGTGAATGACCAGCTCACTGGCTGCGTTAAGGGTGCCAGTTCTCTAAAAGATAGCCCCTGGCCACCTTTGAGGCCCAGAAGACAAGACCTAACAACACATCAAAACCATGGCGGAACATTTCTCCTCTGTAATAATGAAGGTTAAAAAGAAGAGTAACCGTTCCAGAGTAACATTTATGGTTCCTGACAGCAGTTCAAGCTTTATCTCACAAGAACTTGGTTGTAACATATATTCACTTAAAACTTCAGCAGAAGAAAAAATCGTTTTACTGAGGCCAACCATGTTAACTGTAGCATCTTATGTTTCACAGACCTTCCTATATTAGAAATCATCGCACAGCTGTGATAAGAGGAGATGAAGATTACAAAATAATTCTGAATAGATGTTAAGCATGAAATGTGCAAAACTATATTATTCAGGAAGAATCCTGAGTGCCTTCATTTAACTAAAGTTGAATGTAAAAGTCAATTTGCACTTCTTTATAAATAATACTCGTTTAGAATTATGAATTATAAAAGCCTTGATGATTGTAGTTTAATTATTTTTCAGGTACTCTGAAGAAGTCATTGGACTCCACATCGGATTGCCTTTAAATATGATTCTTTATAATACTAATTGTTTTTTTCCTTTTTACTGCAATTTAATATTTCTATTTGGAACAAAGACTACTGGAAAACATAATAAATTGTGCATTCATTTATGTCATAAATTACAATGACAAATTACTATTAAAACAATTTAATACATCTTTTTTACAGAGTTTATTCAGAGAAGAACTGATGTCAGTAAATCTTCACAATCCCACACTTAACATTTTAACATTTAGGGACTTGGAACTATCGTAAGAAATGCTAGAAGCCTAGTAGATACACTTATGCACTTTATTTCAATTTCATGATACCAAAATTTCAAAGTAATTATTCAGTACTCTGAATGTAAAATAGCCCTAGATCTTAAAGGAAAAATACAGTCAAATTTGAAATCAGAATGTAACCTTTGGGCAAGCTGGTAGGACTCAGCGATTCCTCTTCCATTTTGAGCTTTTAAAATAGTAACCAACTATTTTAGAAATAATGAAAACGGTCAGAAGTTCTGACCTAGAGTCTAAAATAAATAACCCTAGGCATTAAAAAAAAATTCATTGCTACAAGTATGAAGTGCTAATAATTTGGAAGGGGACTGGTGAATTAGCTGAACCATCAAGTCCATGCCTACCTATTTAAGAAACAAAGCAGTTTCTTTTAATACTACTTAACAAACTCTAAGTATGGTTTTGAACAGTCATACATTCTAAATAGGCTTGTAGATTTCTTATGCTAGAAAGCTGAATCTAGTCTCTCAATTTTAAGTAGGATAAATTAGTTGGGAAAAAAAGAACCATCAGTACATAATATTTAAAATAGAAGGCTTCACATTGTAGAATATTTCTCCTCTGAGAAGATAACATACATGATTTTTCAAAAATCACAAATTTGAAGCAGGACGTAGTTGCTGACTTCAGTTATAGCCTGGAACCGGCAACTTGTATCCCTCCTTTGCTTCAAAAAAAGTATAAGAAAGAGTGATGAGATCAACATTCACCATTCTTGGATCTTCAGCAAATTCAGGATCAATGTAGAAAAACACTGGCATATCTACTTCCTCTTGTGGATTAAGCCTTTGTTCTTCAAAACAGAAGCACTAGAAGTTATAGAAAGGTATTTGTTTATTAATATTTCCATTCTATTATCTATAATAGAAACTAATATGGCTTTAATAAGCCAAGTGTTAAATATAATCTTTAAGTTCTGTGACAGGATAGCAGCATCTTTCCATCTCAGATTGAGTTTTGCTTTAAGGACTGAATCAACAAATTAATTCTTCTAATCTTAAAAGCAGATATCCTTATGATTTGGCTCTCAACCTCTGCACAGCTGTCATAAGCAAAAGAAAAAAACAGTTTGAAGTTTAGAAGAAATAAATTTTCAGAAATTAGTATCTACTAAAACACTGCAGTAAATTTAGTACTAAATTTTATATACTTTTATCAGATTCTATCAAGTTTGCATTTATCATACCTGTATTTTATTGAAATACTGCCCAGCTTCAAATGGTACAACATTGTATGTGGAAATGCCGATTACTGGTTTGTCAGTAGGATTCTTAGCTTTATAAAAAGCCAGTGCAGTCTCTCCTGGCACCACCTGTTTTAAGGAAAATATACATTATCAATACTTTAAATCTCACACACCTCCTTTCCCTACTGTATGAGTTGTATTATTCTTCCTATCCATCAGACCATAGTACCTAATCTCATGTTAAGGGTCAGCAAAGTAGTGAATACTACCCATGAACATCTGATTTTCAGATTTTACTTGCATGTCAGTGAAGAACCAATGCTCTATTCATACTTTGTTATGGATTGTCCTTTTGTATATCTGAAGTCTTCGAGCAATAATCCACAAATTATTTAGAATGTGTTCAAGGACAAGCCAAGCCTATCACAGCCCAAGCCTAACTTCTTAATACTTATCCCTGAATATCATCATATGATTGACTCAAGATTCTTTTTAAAAGGTTACCAACATTAAACTTAGCTTACAACCACAGTAAATTAAACTTATAACCAGAGTAAAACTCTGAATGAATAGAACTTTTATTTAACCAAAAAGCACTGATACTTTTTTTCAAGAGAATAACAGATAAAATAAATTGCAAGGCTTAAAAAAAACATCAATTTCCAAAGCATGCACTGCCATTTGTACCAATTCAGCCACTAGTACCTTGTATACTACTATGTGATTGGAACTAATATTCAAAATCATAAGCTATAAAATCCTCAAGAGATTCAGTCATGTTTACCAACCTGGGGAAGGACTAATATTTTTAAGAGTTTTCCAATAAGAGTTATGATTAAGCTTTTCTGACTATTCCTCAGTTCATGAGAGAATTTCAGTTAAATCCTCTAGGATTCCAGTTAGTCAAGATTTTAAGAAAACTTTAACAGGTAGTGTTTCTGAAGTATAACCTGTTTAGTATGATTACTTCAAAGGTCCTCAAATTTTTCTTTTAAGGGACTGGGATACTTTTGATGTAAATCAGTAAACTACTTTTCATTATAACCAATGATTTTCAACATTTTTCCTACATCATTTATTCCTGAGGAAAAGTCAATTACATAGCATGACAGCTACTCCTACTCTCAAGATTAGTGACCAGAGAACTTCTTCGTGAACTCTTAATATGATTCTAATAAAAACAGACATGTTCCCTTGTTCCAAACTGAGTGTTACTATAGTACCATGAAACTTCAAGTATATTCCATTACATTAGGTGTAGGGCACTGTCAAAAAGTAGTCGGTGGGAATAAAAATTACAGTAATGGAGTCAGTATTTTGAAATTAAGTTTAGATGAGTGTTTCCTAAATCATTTAAACAGTTTTAAGTGATGAAATAAAGGAATTTTTACATTGACAAAAGGAATCTTGTAATAACGGCTTTAATCACTTACATATATTTCTGTTTGCTGAGGTCTAAAGTTCCACTGGAGGCTTGCGTGCACATCTGCATTGAAGGTGACTTTGATGATGCGATCCTTAACAGGCACCATGTTTTCAATCTGGTCTGACCCATGACCTGCTACTGCTGATCCTCCCAGTCCAGTAGTCTAGAACAAGATATTAAAGTATAATATGTTAAACAATACTTTTAGGTGCTGATGATCTATTTAATGGATAAAAACAAAGTTTTAAAAACAACTTAAAATAATCCAGCAGAAGCCAAGTTTATATACTATCACTGACTATTCCCTATGAATGTATCAATGGTTTGCCCACTTTTGGGGTATCAAGGGCCTATATTTGTTAAAGTCATATTTTTTCAATAATCACTTCATTATCTCATATGGTAAAAAATGAGTCATTTGGAAGAGAGTGGGCTCTCCAGTGATAATACAGCTCAGATACTTCCCTTTATTGCTAGTATTTCCTATCAACTATTAATAGAAAAAATCTACCCACAATCCTGTCATTTCAATAAATTTAAATAATTCCATTTTCCACATTCCTATATGGTCTTTTCCCATATCATAACTTTTATAGCACAGATTAGTTTGTAGCTTCACTTCTGTAGTCTGCTTTTCTCAAGCAGCATAAGTATTTTCCCCATGATGGTAAATGTGTAAATTTTTTTTTTGTATTTTTTGTATAGTACAGCTTTTACAGATATCATCAATTAATCAGAGAACCTGATCCCTTTGGCCATGGAATCAACTAATCATAATGCATCAGGATAATCTATATCTGACATTTCTTGCCTATCTCCACTGCCATTAGTTATTTCTCTATCAGAGATGCATAAAAAAAAAATCCTTACTTCCAGGGTCATCATTCTTCTGATGCTTGAGGTTGCCAGAATTCTGGTCTTCGGACAATTAATGTGTTACTATACTAGGAAAAAAATACCAAATTTGAGGCTAGGGGAAGACTCCCAGCAAAATATAGTATTACTATCTTCTGCTTGTTACAAGTCAACTAGCCTCACTCAGCTGCTATGCAACACTATCGAACTCCATTATAACCCTAAAAGATGCATCAGAGGACAAGCCTTTCTTTATCCTTGTTTAATAGCTAAGTATATACTTCTGCGCAAGAGGGCTACAATGCCTAAGTTTTAAGTATAACTCCTTTTCCTGAAGAATTTTAGTCACTTCAATGAAGATTCCTTAATGCATTCTTTCCGACAGTCTTTGAATATAAAGTCTTCAAATTTGTAAAGTTTGATGATTAGAGAAATTAAACAAAGAACAGAAAAGGGCACTGAAAAGAAAATATGTCCTGGGCTCTAGTCTAGTTCTGCCACTAAATAGCTCCAAGAACTAAATAAATCTTACTTTCCTTGGGCTACACTTTCCATACTCATAAAATGAAGTCACTGTATAAAGTGGTTTATATAATCTCTGACTTTTGGCTCCAAAGTTCTGTGATTCCAAAAGTGAAAGAGATGCTCTTTTGGAAATGTCACTAACATCCAACTGTGATTTAGGTTTAGATTGCAAAACACAATTGTTTTTAATTTGTTGCCCTGAGCTTGCATACACGTGCACAAAATGTTGTCATTGACTTCAGTTTGGGTCAGGGATTCTCAACGTTGGCACTAATCACATTTGGGGTTGGATAATTCTTTGTTGTTTTGGGGTGGGGTGTCTGTCCTGTGCAGTGTTGGATGTTTAGCAGCATCCCTAGCCTCTACCCATTAGACACGGGTAGCACCCTCCCCTCTCACCTCCTAGGTCGTGACAACCAAAAATGTCTTCAGACACTGCTAAACATTCCCTGAAAAATAAAATCGATCACCCTCCTCCCTCCGTGGTTTGCAGAGATCTGTACTTGGCCGCCTTGGATTCAGTTCTGCTTATGATTTAACCAACTGGTAGTTTTGGGATTCATGCTTGGTCCAGGCTGGCCTCTGATGAAAACTAATTCACATTCTCCACTCATCCTCCAGAAATCAAGTTATTGCACTTTCCCACATAAACGCTGATATTAGGAGACTGAAAAGTCCTTTTGACTTCTGCTGCTTCAGTCCTCATGGAAAATAAAGGCAAGTTAATCTCCCTAAGGACAGCGGAAGTAAACCAGGTATTAACAATAGTGGCAGGAAAGAGCAGTTAACCACTGATTCCTGAATTTTGCTGCACACTGGAATCACGTGAGGAATCTTTAAAATAGTACTAATGCCTGACTCCCACTCCAAGACATGGATTTCATTGGTTAGGGATGTGACCTGGGTATCTCGCTTTTTAAAAGCTCTCCAGGTAATTCCCATGTACGACAAAGTTTGAGAACCACTCTCAAACACTTACTGAAGGAACCCAATGTGTAGCTCTCACTTGTGGCATGTTTTTTAAACAAATTCCTGGCCCCTACGCAGACTCCTAATGAGAATCTCTGGGCTGGGGGAGCCCTGGCACGTTTATTTAAGCTCCACTAGTGATCCTAATGCCCAGCCAAAGCAGCAAACTACTACTTAAGAACTAAGGAGGATATATATGAAATAGGTGAAGTTTGCCTTTACCAGTGGTTCAAAGACATTAGTCTGTATCAAAATCAGCTAGAGGACTTACTAAAATACAGATTGCTGGGCCCTGCCCCCAGAGTTTTCTGATTCAGTAGTTCTGGAGTTGGGCCCAAGAATTTGCACTGAAGTTCCCAGGCGATGTTGATGCCCGGGGATCACACTTTGAGAACGACTACACTAATTTCGGATCTAAAACGGAGCCCAGGGTAAGCACACTACAACTATATATTAACAGCGGAGGTGGGGGAGTGGGGTGGGCCTCGAAGGCCTAATTCAGGCCTGTTTGTATAGACAAAAGGCTACTCCCAGTTTAAGCACAAGTAACACGCACACTCCCATTTCCAGGGTTAGCCTTCGCACATAAACCTTACGTGATCCATAGAATGAATGCATTAAAATAAAGTATATTTTAAAGGCGGCCACGTGTGTGACCAGGAGGGTATGGTGGATTTTGGCGAGGTGTGGCTCAGAGATCAGGGAATTTCACTCCGCAGTGTGGTTGGCATAAGCACGATCACTATAGGGGCCTGGGTTCTCCTTGGAGCTTTGCCACTAACTTCCCCGGTGACCTTGGGCAAGTCACTTTTCTGAGTCTACTTCCTCTGCGGTAGGTACTCTCGGCCAGCCCTTCCAACACGACACCGCCCCGCGGGCAGCGCCGGCCCCTACCTGGCAATAGAGCCGATAGAGGGGCACGGCGGCGTAGGAGGCCCCCAGCATGCCGACGGCGGCCGCGGCCACGTACGTGAGGACGGTCTTGTTCCGCCGGCGCCAGTCCTCCTCCTGCGCGCGCGTGAAGGGGTTCGTGCTCTTCGGCCGCCGCGGTGGCTGCACGGCCAGCTGCCCGGCCGGGCTCGGGCGCTTCCATGTCCCGAGCCGCCTCAGCCCCCTCTCAGCACCTCCTGTCCCACTCCTCCCCGGCCTGAGACGCGGCTCTGCCCTCTCCACAACCCTAGTCGAGGAGCCAGGGTGGCCGCAGCGCCAGCCACATAAAACGACGCGCCTCCAGCCCGGACACCAAAGCCCTCCCATACCGCCCGGAAAGACCGCCCGCCTGTCAGGGACGAGAGGTCAGATCTCGCGAGGCCTGCTCTATCTCGCGATATCTGATGGAGCCTGCCGCTGCCTTGGCTACCAGGCTCCTCAAGCCGCCGTGTTTGTAGTCGCGCTACGGCGGCTGGGTTGCCAGGTTGGGGGTAAGTTCGCGTTTTGCTGTGTGACCGTTCATCCCGCTTTGCTTTCCTCCAGTACCTGACTAACTTAACGTGTAGGAAAACGCCTTACGCTCCTCCGCGTGCAAGCGCATCATCGCTTGGGCTTGTGTCCCTAATCTTCCTAAACTCCCCCAACCTTTGTCTCGACCTGGCGGCCCCCAGCGGCCGCTCTCCCACGGCCCCTTGACTCGGGGTCCTCTGGCCGCCGGCCTGCTCTTTACTGCCCTGGACCTGGGCTCAGGGATCGCCTCTCCCGGGAAGCCTTCCTGTGTTAACCACAGCCCGTTGGAGCACTCGCACATCTGCATTTTCTCAGCCCCTGGGAATCGGCTTCCTCTGTCTGATGCCGCTTAACTACTTGCCCAGTGAACATCACCGCTTCTGTAGCGGGAGAGACGTTGTCAAACTGAAGTTTGTTTAGAGGAGAGTGACCAGGATATGAGGGTCATTTAAGGAAGGATTGAAAGAAATGGGGATGTTCATCTTGGGAAAGAGGCGCGTGGGGGATGTAATAGCTTTCTTCCGTTGTCCCACGGGACAGACTAGCACCTGAGGGGGACGGACGGCGAAGCCGATTTTGCTGTAACGGAAGGAAGCATTTTTCTAGGAAGTAGTGGTTAAGGGCTCAGATTCTGAGGTTAGGTGCATACCTGAGTCCTCGTTTTGGCCTTGTGTCCTTAGCCCCGTTATTTGATCTAAGATTTGGTGGCCTTCTTTGTAAAGGGAGAATCATAATAGTAAATGAAAAGATGCATGTAAAGAATATGCATCTTCTCATTTACACAGTGCCTGAGGCATAGTAAAAATTTAGTAAACGTCAGGCTTTATTTCTAATGACCAGAACAGGTATAATTATCCCCATTTTATGAATGAGGAAAGTGAAGGCCTGAGAAGTTAAATGACTTTAAGTCATTCAACATTTATTTTATTTATTGCACTCTTACTATGTGCTAGACCCTGTTCAACCTACTGGGGCTACAGCACAGAGAGAGTCAAAGATCACTTCTGTTATGGCGTGTGCTTTCCACTGCTGGACTCTGGAGATAATCATGTGACAGATACATAAATAAGGAAATTTCAGATAACCATCAGTACAATGAAGACAATGGAATAGGATATCGTGATCTAAAATGATGATGAGGGAGGTAGTGAAGTCAAGTCTTTCTGAAGATGTGACATTTGACGCTAGTCCTGAATGATGATAAGGAGCTACCTACACAATGACAATTCCAAGCCATGCAAAGGACCAGAGGCAAGAAAGAGCTAGATACCACTGAATAACAAAAAGGCCTGTGTGTTCCTAGCACAGTGAGCAGGGAGGAAAGTGGTAGGAAATGAGGTCAGAGCAGGTATACAGGGACCAGACAATACAGAGCCTTTTAGGCCACGTCCAAGGGTTTGGGTTTTATTCTAAAAGTAATAGGAAGCTATTGGAGAGTTTGAAGCATACAGGTGATATGATCTGTTTCACATTTTTAAAAAGGATACTGGTTATGTTGTGGAGGATGGATTAAAGGGAAGGAGGAAAAAATGGAAGTAGAACAGTTAGGAGGCGATTGCAGTAGTCCAGGTGAGTGATGCTGGTCACCTTGAGTGAGTAATTGATTAACTTGTGGTCACAGGGCGAGAAAATTGCAAAGCCAATAAAATCCAAGTATCTTCTGACTCTTTTCTACTCTAGCACGGAACTTTCAAGATTCTATGATTCTTCAATTTATTCATATTGTTTTATGAGAATGTTTGAAAATCTTTTTCTTCTGTATCTACCTTAGTTCTTATACTAGACTGTCAGCTCTTTCAGGACAAGACGTGTCTTACTTTAAATTTATTACAGCATAGACTCAAACTCCATGCAAATGTTAATGTCACTGAAACCAACAATACGTTCCCTCCAACCAACCCTTACATGTAGCAACAGGTAGCAGTGTAAATACGTCAGACCTAGTGCCTTTGTCTTGGACTCTGTTATTTTATTTTGTTTTGTAATTGCACATGAAACTATTCCTTTCCAAGGTGCAGTAATCTTGATAGTAATAAAGTGTTGGCTGCAGTTTTTTGAGTCTGAGTGTGCTTGTGATACTGCACTAATCATTATGATAACTAATGCTAAATAATGGGTTCTACCATGAATGGAATGAGAGCACCTCAGGGCAAGGCTAGTAAACCCTGTTCTGCAGGGAGAGATTTGATTACAAACTTAAAATATCAGGGGCTGGACTGCCATTTCAGACTCGGCACCTTTAATTTGTAATATCATTCTTTAGCAGTAAATAATTAAACCTTGTGAACCGTTTCTAGTTAGCTCTGATCGTGTCCAATTTTACATAGTAGGTAAAATAGGTTGTTATTTTTCATACAAACTATTTTGGGGTGTGGAGGGTGAGCAAAATGAGTGAAGGTGGAAAAAGGAAGATAAAAATGGAAAAGAAAAGAAAAGATTTTGATAGTCACACAATGTTTTCTTATCTGATTATTGGTTTACAGGCTTTCTGAAACTTAAGGATTATAGAGATATGTTATTTTTAAAATTTGGTTTGTAATTACATTTTTAATGCATAATATAAATTAGGAAAATTGTAACTTAAATCTTAATATGTTCGTCGCTGAGCTGTATTTCTTGGATGGCATTTGGCAATGTGAAATACCTAAGAATTATTCCAACAGTACTAACAACCGTTTACTTGGTAGCTATTTATTACCATACTTTCCTTGTACCTAAAAGAGGAAGAGTAATGCATTTGAATAAATAGTAAGAACAAATGAATTGTCGTTTGCTTAAGAATAGGTTGAATAATCACTCTTTTCCAATTAGTGCACAATAATGGCATGAAGTTGCCTCTGTAAGTCTTGATATCCTACTTTATTTTTTCTTGGCGGCTTCCTTTAAGCCACGTGTTTGTGGGGCTACTCCATTTAAAAGATCTTGAATAAGATTATATAACTGACAGATAAGGTGAAATGAAAATAGAGATCATTCATCAGTAGAAGGCATTTATTTTTTCAAGTCACATTTATCAAGATCAGGGCCAGCTTCATTGGTGTGTGTGTGACCTGTGCAGTCGCACAAGGCCCTGCTCTTAAAGGGCCCCTTGCTTAGACGGGCCCTGCACTGCACTTGGTTTAATGCTCTGCAATGTCTTGAAATTCTTAATAATTTTTTTTACATGGGGCAGAAAACCAGGGAAAATTCAGAAGCAGAGAGCCCAGCCTCAGGAGATGAAGGGTAAGAGACAAACAAGGCAAAAGGCAAATTCAGGTTTCCTGAGAATAGGTGGATTATATGAAATAAAATCAGGCAAAAATCCAAACTCCGAGAGCAGTGAGCTGTTGCTCCGTGAAGATCTCATGTTTTGAGAAGCCTAGGACTCCTTCTTTGAAGCAGTCGTCTGGTGTTTCCCACGGGGCTGGGCTGTGTGTTACAGGCAGATGCTATGCTATGTCCACCCCTAAGACAAATGAGCAGCATTCCTGAACTTCTTAGCTTCTTGAAAGAAAAAGATTCTCTAGCAGAGGGAATGTTGCCTTTGGGTACAGAATAAAGGAGATAGTAAAATAACCCTTTGACTGATCTTTTATATCTTGATTTCCTAAAACTATCATTTTAAGAAGATCAAGTAAAGTCTAGCCCAGGGAAGGGAGTCATTCCTGATTATGTAACCCTAGGATTATATAAATAGCTAATGAGATCTCGAAGAATCTCTGTGTGATAAGGTGTACAACGTGTTGCCACCGTTTCTAAACGCTGTTTTTTTGTCTCTTCAAGTATAATGCTGAATCTATAGGTCTAACTTTCAACAAGAAATATTTACAGTTTTATTATTGGCTTCAGTGAATCTATAAATAGTAGGCATTTCCAACTTGTTAGTCACAGAATCCAGACAAATTATTTATTGGGCAGCCAGCACCATCATGCCCTCATCCTCTCTTGAAATGACGTTAATGTAAAATTTCACTACATAAGTGCTTGTTTTCCTCCTCTCCAGTTCCTTCCAAATGACCTGACTGCAGACTACCCTATCCCATTCACAGACCCGACTCATGGTAGAGGTGTACGCACATTTTAAAAAGAAAATCCTCCCCTCAAAAAACATTGGGGGACTTGTAGTTTAGTTTAACCTGGAATAGAATTTTCAATTTGTGGAGCCAGAAAAGAACCTTTAAAGGTCATTTTATGAATGATCTTGTCATTCTACATATGAAGAAATTGGGGAGCAGAGTAGTTAAGTGGATGCTCAAAGTCACGTGGCCACTGGGCAGCAGAAATGGAACTGAAACTCAGGTATTTTAACTTCTAGACCAGTGCTCTTCCCGATGCAATGCACTTCCAAATATAAGACCAGTGGCACGGAATATTCCAAAATGTTTCTGTTTTAAAACAGACTGTAGATGGTTAATTGCAGGTGAAATTAACATTAAATAGTGTTTGTACTGTGAGTTTCTTTGCTCTGAGTCTTATTTCTTTTTAAATTATAGCAAGAAAAAAGTGTATTTTATTTATTTTTACTGCTTGTCAGTTTGCTTTCAAAGGACTAGTCATAAGAAATTATTTAAATGGTATAGCCAGTTTTCTTTAGTAAACACCAGGTCTATGTTGTTTTCTCTTTCAACTTGCAAAATGTGCTGATACCTTAGCAAATGGAGATAAAAGAAGAGAATGAGAGAAAGGGAGAATGATGTTCAAGGAGACATAATTAGAAGGAGCTAATTTTTTTTGTTTGTTTTATTTGTTTTGTGAGGAAGATCAGCCCTGAGCTAACATCCCTGCCAATCCTCCTCTTTTTGCTGAGGAAGACCAGCCCTGGGCTAACATCTGTGCCCATCTTCCTCCACTTTATATGGGACACCGCCACAGCATGGCCTGACAAGGGGTGCGTTGGTGCGTGCCCGGGATCCGAAACTGGGCCGCCAGCAGCAGAGCATGTGCACTTAACCACTACGCCATGGGGCCGGCCTGAAGGAGCTAATTTTAAATACTAGATGCCAAGAAGGGACACTCAAATCTGATAACTTTTTAGTATTTTTCCTTCATTATCAAAACAGTATATCAAAGTATATATTCTCACTGTGAATCATTAAACAAATAAAGAATAATTTAAAGAAGAAAATAACAAATAAGAGCAAGTAAAAAGTAACAGTAATTCTGTCAATTATTGTTTATATTTTACTGTATATTTATCCATATATGTAATTTTTAAATATGAAATTATTTTGTGCATTCCATTTTTACCCTGCTATTATTTTTTACCTAATAATATATTGGGGACTAATTTCCAAATCAACAAATTTGAAGGAATGGGTCTACATGATTGTTTTTGATGACTGTGTAGTATTATTGTCTGTGGTTATACTATAAAGTATTTAACCAGTTGTCAGTTTTTACATATTTAGGTGGTTTCTGATGTTTTGTCATTATTAACTATTCTGTGATGGTATTCATGAACTAACAAATATTTTTATGTGCTTGTTGGATTTTTATGTACTCTTGCCTAGTGTCCTGCCTTTTTTAGACAAATCCAGATTTGGATTTTCCATCATTACTTATATCCTCTCTCCCCAAATAACCTCGTTAAAATGTTTTTGCCCTCTTACTTTTTCTAATCCTCTTTTTCTTTTTTTTTTTTTTTTGCTGAGGAAGAATCGCCCTGAGCTAACGTCTGTGGCCAATCTTCCTCTGTTTTGTATGTGGGTCACCCCGCTGCATGGCTGCCGCCGAGCCGTGTAGGTCCGCGCCCAGGAACGAACCCAGGCTGCCAAAGCGAGTGCTCCGAACTTAACCACTGGGCTACAGGGCCAGCCTGTTAATCCTCTTTTTCTTATTGTTCATAATTATTTATTAAACTTGCTAAATTTGGGGGGGATATTTTACAAGTGCTGTAAGCCAAACTTACTTTCTTAGATAGCTTCCTGTTTGAACATAAAATCAAGGAGTGCCCTAAATGTCCTTATTGCTCTATCTGGAACCTTGCCACCTTATGTAGTGTGTGAACCGGAAAAAACAATTGGATCTCTCCTTTATGCACTTGGAAAGGCCGACAGTGAGTGCTCTCTCCTAAGAAAGAGCCTCCTTGAGCTCCTTTCTTTTCTTTTGTTCCCTCTCTGATAATATAAGCATTAGCCCCACACTCAATAATGAACTAAAGATCCCCAATCAGTTGAACAGGATAATCTGATGGATCTTCAAAGATGTCTAGATGGATATGAGGCCAACAGCTTCTGACAAAGCGCCTTTCTGATGAGCTTTTTACTACTACTACTACTACTACTATTATTATTATTATTGGACTGTTTGGGCTTGGTATTAAACTAACAAATCTCTCCTTCACTGTTATCACACTTTGTCCTTCTTCCCTGTCCTTCTGGTTATATTTTCACTTTAGATTAACAACTAAAAGAAATTAGAGTTCCTTGACCATACAGCTTATTAAGTATTTTAAAGTAAATAAAGAACTTTGGCAAGGGAGGGTAGGAATCAGGCTATTGCTTATAAAGCTCTTATAAATCTATTCCAGTTGTATTATTTTAATCTTTGCAATGCTAGCTCAGTAAGTCTTCTAATTGTTGTCTATGAGAGGTGTATACGTGTGTATGTGTTGAAGTGTTAAATAAGACACACTTGGGTATAAACATATTGCAGTTGCACAATTTTCAACTAAAATCTAATATATGAATTGTGTCAGTTTTTCCTTCAACTGGTTTATTAGTACATTTTAAAATAAAGACATTTAATTGTATGGTAGAATTTGGGATGGGAGGGAAATTATTTTCTGGAAGGTACTACTCTTAAGGCTTTCCAAAAACAGTTTTTGTTGTATACAAAATAGTAGATATTTTAAAAGACATTAAATTAACAACAAAAAAAGATAAAAACACCTAGGAATTAACTAAATAAGAAATCTGCAAGACCCATATGAAGACAACTTTAAAATACTACAAACGGTCATGAAATAAGACTTGAACAAATTGAAAGACATCCCAAGTTCATGGATAGGAAGAGTCAACATCATAAAGATAGACCCTAATACTTCCTCAATTAATTTGTAAATTTAACATGATTCCCCAACAATTAGCATTATTTTGTTTTGTTTTGTAACAAGATAAGGAGATTTTTAAGTTAACGTGTAAAAATAAACAACCAAAAATAGCCAGGGAAACTTGGTTAATAAAAGAGCAAAAGAGACCTGTGCACATCAGAGTCATATGACCCATACGCTTGAGGATTGTGCAGTGCACAACCTGAACAGCTGGATGCTTTGTGCCTGATTGTAGCTACTTTCTGTGTCAAAACATGTCATGGAATTAGAATATTTATTCCTATTTGTTTATGTATTGTATTCATATTGTTATGTATGCATAAAGGAACTAAAAGGATTCATAAGAAACTAAAACAATAGATACCTAAATGTGTGAAAGTGCTGTGGAGGTGGATAGGATGTATATAAATATCCCCGTGTGTGTGTGTATATATATATATATATCCCCATTGGAATGTATTAGCTATTTGTAAAAATTAAAAGACATAATAATATTTCATATTATGGTAATTTCATCAAGTTAATTTTTACCATCATTTCTCTCAGATGTTTCTATCCCTTTCTCTTTTATTTTCTCTATTTTTGGTCTGGTAGAAAGAACTAATTTTAGAAAGTATTGAATGTCATGTCTCTGAGAATATAAATTATTAAGTTCATTATTCGAACATCATATGCATGATGGACAGATTTTTTATCTGATGAGATTTCTAATTATATAGAATGAAAACTTTTAATGAAATTGTAAGTAAAGCAATTCATATATCCAAGTAAAGCTCGAATTTAAATTTTCTGGAATAGATTCATCTTATAAAACAAGATTTTTCCCTCAGTGTTCCACTTTCTCTGTTTTTGGCCGACCTAACCTTTTCCCTTATGAGTCACCAAACTAGAAAAAACAATATATTTTCCTTGAATGGGCATATTTTTAGTAAGAGAATAGAATGTTTTTCTTCTGTTTCATTCATTAATAATGTGGAGTTGTGTGGGGAGGTGTGTGTGTGTGTGTGTGTGTGTGTGTGTAACATTACTAGAACCCCTATTGATTGAGGGCCTTGCTCGCTTATATAAAGGCAGGAGTAGGAAACAGGCAAAGGAGAGGGAAGGGAAGGGCATTTTGTGCTATTTAATGGTATGACAATGGACACCTCACTCATTTAAAAAAAAAAGCCTACTGTTTGGATGGATAAGATTAAACTCATTTCCGTTACTGTAAAAAAGTTTAATCAATAGTATCATCTTCCTAGAAGAGAGACAGTATATTACTACTATTAACACTCTCATCGTACTTTTTTGGAGAAGGGTGTTTTTCCACATAAATTAATTTCCCAGCATGCCGTAGAGGAAAAAGGTTTCATTTGAAGCCAGGAGGAACTGGATTCAAATTCCACTTTACAACTGCTTAGCCTTGTGGCCATGGACGTGTCACAAAGCTTCTCCATTGATTGGTTTTCTTTTATGTAAAATGGGTTAATATGACCTGCCTTTGGGGCTCCTGTGAGGATAAAATCCTCTACTATGGTGCCGGGTAGTATTGGTGTTTAGTGATGACTCCTCCATTCTGGGTTAGGTGGCCTTCCTCCAGGCTCCTCTAGCATCCTGGGCATACCACTGTCAGAGCACTTAGCACCCTCCTGACATCTGTTCATTTCACTGTCTCTGGGGACAGACTTCTCTTTTTAATCTCACTTCCAGTACTCGGGACACTGTCAGGCGTGTTAGGTGAATGAAATCATTTAAACACTTAAATTTATTTTTAATACTTTAACATAGAAATATTTTTAAATATCTTAAGTATGACATTACATGGAATCTATTGTAGAATTTAGCAATGACACATCCGTTAGACTTGGATGTGGTGCATAACGTGGGGACCCCCATGCCCAGTTAGGACAGATCACCACTAGATGGGGATCTTACTCACTTTTTACAAACACTGGAAAGACTGCTCAATTTTTCACATCTACCTTAATCCCTACTGCAACCCTTTGAGCTAGGTGTTACTCTTCCTACCTTAATATGAGGAGATGCCAAGGGGTTAGGTGATGTTTCTAAGGCCAGATGGCTAGCATATAGCGGTATTGCCATTTGAACTCAGGTTTTTTTTACTTGTGTCTAATGCATTTTCCATGATATTAAATAAGATAAATATGTTTGAAATACTTCGCCCAGTGTATGACACATGATGCCAATAAATGGTGGTTGCTATTATTATTGTTATGTCAAAACTTCCTCCCATGAGCTTTGAGAATCTGCCCCATGCATGTATTGTTAAGGCAATCTATAATGACCTTATGAAAACTTAGTTTTAGAATTGACCTCTTCCATGGCTCCATCAGTCCTGTGGACCACTGCAGCAGTTCTTGAGTCTGAGTCATTACTCAGTCGAAGCCCTAGGATTTTTTGTGTGTGTGTGAGGAAGATCAGCCCTGAGCTAACATCCGTGCCAATCCTCCTCTTTTTGCTGAGGAAGACTGGCCCTGGACTAACATCCGTGCCCATCTTCCTCCACTTCATGTGGGACGCCACCACAGCATGGCCTGGCAAGCGGTGCGTCAGTGCGCGCCCGGGGTCCGAACCCCCGGGGCGCCAGCAGTAGAGCACGCGCACTTAACCGCTACGCCACGGGCTGGCCCCTCAGAGCCCTAGCATTTTAAGCTCCTCCCTCAAGTCCTTGCTCTTTTCCCCACGGGGCACTGAGTAACCTTGCTTCCTGGCTGTTGGAGTTTTCCTACTGACAGTGGTGTTGCTTGGTAGCTTCATTTCTCTGCTGCTATTGATTTGTGTGCTCCCGCTGTTCCTGCTACAACAGGGGCTGTGAAAGTTGAAATAGGTTTTTAACACCCAGGCTAGTGATACAACTCTGTGTTAGGCTCCTAGAAGGTAGTTGGCTCTTTCTTCAGGTCCATTTAATTTATTTACAGAAGAAACTATGATTTCTTCTGCATACAATGGTTGAAGAAGAGATGGGATAATCCCCTTGATTTTAGTTCTCTGTCTCAGTTTTGCTCCCCCTAGAGCTTTGCATTTCTGGGTCCTTAACCTCTCTGGGATTCTGTAAGATAGGTTGTGGAAGATGACATGAGTGGACATTGCCTTGTACATCTTGTTTTCTTTATCTTCCAAACTGGGCCAATCCACCAACATTCCAAGAAGTCAGTAAGGATGAGAATATCCTGTCTGTAAGAACTGGTGAAATTGGACTTTGCTGATGACTGAATCACTAACCAATCAATGAAGTACGAGTGTAGCCTTTTGCCTGATGACTGAATCTCAAGCCAATCTATGAAGTACAAGCCTAGCCTCACCTCATCTAGCACCAATGAACTCTTCTTCTTTAAAACAACTCACTTCATCTTCCTCCCTTTTTCCCAGAAAAGCCCTGAGCCCCTCTCCTATATCGGGACACACTTTGGGTTTCAACCTGAATCTGGGCTCCCTGAATTGCAATTCTTTGATCCCAAATAAATACTTTGCTTCTTAAACTGGTTTCTGTTTTTGTAGGTTGATAGGTTTCTCCTGTATCTCCCTCCAGCTATTTCCTAGACCAGAGTTTTGCTGTGAATCAGTTACTGGCGTGCTGCATCATTGATTTCCCCTCAGCCTCTCAGAGGTATGGCAGGCCACCACTGTTTGCCCCAGTACACCACACAAATACTACCGTGTTCTGTATGTGTGCTCAAACTTGAAAGTGTTTAAGAAGCCTCCCGTAGCTTTCAGCTTATTCAGTCCTCCTTTATCAATTATCACCCCACCATCTATTTTTTGTCTTCCAGAAATTTGTTGAAAATTTTCATCTGATGTCTCTCCTCCATTTACTCATTAACATTATGAGTTTATACGGTTTGTGTAACCTTTTACTCGCGTATTAGTGGGCTCTTTGGAGAGAAAGAAGGTACATGCCAAGGTCAAGTTGCCATTTTTAACTGAAAATCAGATTTTTAAAAAACTTTAACTTTATTAAGGTATAATTGATTTTTAAAGTGAAACAATTTGGTAAGTTTTGACATGTGTATCCATTTGTGAACCCATCACTACTACCTACTGTACCTGTGAAGAAACTGAGGCTTAGAGAAGCCTAGAAGCTCAAATTGGAGCCCAGCTCTGTCTGATGTCAAGCTTCATGCTCTAGGCTCTGAAGCCTGAGGTCTAGCTGGAAAAACAACCAGTGACTATTTCTCATTTGTATGGGGAAAGTACAGAATCTCTCTGCATCTGTCTACTCATTTCTTTAATAAGAAGGTTGTGCTAAATGATCCTAATGTCTTTTTCAACTTGAAGTTCTGTACTTCATTCATGTTTCTTGTGCAGAGATGGTACATCTCTGTTCAAATACAATTTTTTAAATTAAAATGAAACTGCACTGTTCTCTGTAATTTTCACAGTGGAGATCTATGAGATATTAAAATAATATTTTTTTCTTTTTATAGGAAAGTATTTAAGAAGCTCGTGGAGTAATAGGAATCAGAGTAATATAGGATCTGCAGGAAGTCCCTCAATATAGTTGGTGAGACAATAGGAATTTCTGCTTTCTTCAGCAGTGTATTGTATAATTACTTGCAGACATTCTGACTATAAACTTCCCAGCCTTGAGCTCACAAGAGACACTTCCCTCAGTCTTTTATTAACATGAGATTTTTAAGTTTACTAATGGTAGAAGCTATAATAGTTACCTAAAGTTTAACTATATTTTTCACTTCTGCCAGAAAATGCAGATTTGATAGAGATAGAGATATTGATAATGATATATAGTCCTGTATCTGTATCTATCTATCTACAGAACTGTCTTTACTCAGATATTATCAGTAATGATTAAAATTGCGATAGCCCAAAATATATAAAATACATCTAACATTTGTACACATGCACATGTTATGTGCCAGGGGTATGTAATGTTTTTATGCAAATTTGAAATGAAATCTGATTGTCCTAGGACATGACAATTTATTTTCTACTTCTCCAATCTTAGGAAAAGAAGAATTTATAGACTCTTCATCAAGATCTTCATTTATACAGCTGTTAAATCCAAGCCTACTGTGGTGAAACCATGAATAAGAATACGTCTGCTGTGGTATCATCCCGTCTACTTGAAAAGTAATTCTTAAGTTTGATTTAATATGTTTTGACCTATCATAGTATGAAATATGTACAATATTAATGAACATTTGGTGGAAAATTTTATACAGCTAACTACCTGTGGTCTAAGATAGCAGTAATGAGAAAGTTGATCAATAATTACCTTTCAATGTAAGTCAGCGTATAGAACAAATTCTGCATTCTCTTTTAGAATTAATTACAGAGATTGCTTTTTAAACATTTGATCTGATTTTTTGAATATCTAAAACGTTTTATGATTCCAATAGTAAAAAAAATTACAATAAGATTAATTTTTGCTGAGTAACAAACCACCCTAAAGTGCCTTAATCAACAAGCATTTATTCTTTCTCATGATTCTCTGGGTTGGCTGGGCAGTTCTGTTCTGCACCAGATGATGTAGGATGGCGTCTTTCACATGTTCTGGAGCCCCATCAGGGAGGGCTGGGTGGCAGAGGTCTCTTCTGACCTGGTCTCTCATCCTCCAGGCGGCTAGCTCAGGCTTTTTCATATGGTAGCAGAATGGTTCCCAGCGACAAGGACAAGTGTTTTCCAAGTATCTATTTCCCTCACATTTGCTGGTGTACCATTGGCTGAAGCAATTCAAATAATTAAGTCCAAATTCAAGGGGTAGAGATATAGACTTTACCTTTTAATGAAAAGAACAGTAAAGTCACACTCTAAGGGGCATGCAGATAGGAATGAAAAGAATTTGTGGCCATTTTGCAAACATGTAACAATATGACGAGGTATATTCAGAGAAGTCTTGCTTTCATTCTCTTCCTTCACTCTCTGCCCTCATTCCTGCTATAGAGTATGTTCTTGATTCCTTTTGCATAAGCAAATACATATACATATAAATATGCATACATGTTATGTATGTGTGTGTATATATATGCACACATAATAATTATATATATATTTTTCTCAAATCTATTATTTATCCTGTACAAAGTTCCACTGTACATTAGACATTCTTCTACTCCTGCTTATACAGTAAACAAGTGTACACCAGCCCTTTGGCTCAAGTTGACAGATCTTCTCTGGAGAAAGGTGTCAGGCCAGTTAAATACAGGGTGTCTTTCTCTGATACCTCCTCCTGGGAGCCCTGGAAAGCTCTAGGCTCCAAGGGCACAAGCTGTGCCCAGCTGTGTGGCATGCAAAGAGCTCCATGCATAGAGCTCCATGCCTTGGTGCTGAACAGCTTTACTCTCTGGGACAGCACAGAGTTTTGTCCAAATACTTAGGTCAGAATCAAGCCCATGGGAAAGAATCATATGACTGAGGTAAGATGTCTCAAAACACTCAGGCTCCATCTCCCAGGCTCCACTCGCCAGCATATTCTTAACAAAAAGGTAGCATATTATATATGTTGTTTTGACCTTACCTTTTTCTTTAACTTAAAATTATATCTTGGTGATCACTTCCTATCATAGTTTATCAAGATCTTCTTGTACCTTGTTATAAGTGTATAGTATTCTATCATGTAGATGTACCATAGTTTATTCAGCCAGTACCTTATTGATGGACATTTGAATTGTTTGCAATTTTGGGGGATTACAAATTTTGTCAAAACAAATAATCTAGTAATGAAGTCATTGAAGTATTTTTTGCCCGAGTATCTTTAGGATAGATTCCTAGAAATGGGATTGCTGGATTGGAGGGTAAACGTAGAGATTACCAAATTCCCTTTTTAGGGGTGATGCCCTTTTGCATTCCCACCAACAACGTACAAGCGTACCACTTTTCCTACAGCCTTGTCATCAGAGTATATTGTCGAAGTTTTAAATTGACGTTGATCTGATAGGTGAATAACTGTATCTCTGCCTAGTTTTAATTTGTAATTCTCTTATTATGATTAAAGTTGAGCAGCAGAACTATTTTTAATAGCAAAACAGAAATAAATAAGTAATATAAATTCTTAATAGTAGGGGAATTTAAAAATAAGGTCCTAGCAAGTAAATACACTGCTGTGTTAACAGTAGGTACTCTCTTAGATTAGAAAAAAGAGGGCCGGCCCCGTGGCTTAGCGGTTAAGTGTGCACGTTCAGCTGCTGGCGGCCCGGGTTCGGATCCCGGGCGCGCACCAACGCACCGCTTCTCCGGCCATACTGAGGCCGCGTCCCACATACAGCAACTAGAAAGACATGCAGCTATGACATACAACTATCTACTGGGGCTTTGGGGGAAAAAATAAATAAATAAATAAAATTATTAAAAAAAAAAAAAGAGAGAGATCCTTTATTGAAACAACAATGTATGCCAGAGATTATGTGTGTCCCCATTGAAGAAAATTCACTTTAGAGGGTTTAAGAGGTTACGAGAGGTACCTAATGAAGTACCTTAGTTCCCTCTATCCTTCGTCTCTCTCATTTGTAGGCTTCACTCCTTACTGCCCTTGCAACCTAATATCCCATCAGGATGGGTTGAGGTTCTGAAATCCATGGCAGTAGAACATTTTGGACCCAGTCCTTTCTGCCTTTTTTCCTAGCTAATTGACTATTGCCCTATTACCCAGATAGGCCTTCCAACACTAGAGCTGAATTTAACATAATGCGACCATAAATAATGTGCTGTATAGAGGGCAAAATATTCAAAAACATGAGTTTTGTAAGGTTTTTAAAATTTTTCTTTCATTCTTTTTTTTATAGTCTAACTTTTGAATACAAGTTTTCTTAAAGATAGAATTTCTATGGCAGAAAGTAAGAAAGCTATAAGCATATGTAAGATATGAAGTAACTTTTTAATAGCAGCTTCAGTTTTTTGATATGTTTGATCTTAGCTAGAACTCCTATATTCAACAGTGGCTTTAAGACACCAACAAAGCAGGTACTCTGGAGGAGGACAGACTGGATTCCCATTGCCTGTTCTCCAGCTTTATAACCTTAGGCCACCAAGTTAACCTTCCCAGATTTTGGTCCTTTTAGAAAAATGAGGATAAGAATCTTAGGGATTTTATAAATACTAAATTGAATGGCATAATATATGTATATTGCTTAGCACAATACCCAGCACATAATAAGTAAGCAGGCAGCCCTAAGCTTTATTGCAAACTTTATTGACCAGTAAAAGTCTTTGCTCTGACCAAAGTGTTCGGAAATGTCACTTGGTGGTATACCTTTTGCAGAATTCTTTTGACAGTTCCTTCTTTTCTAATGGCATTGCTCTTGTGTCTGGCAGAAATGACAGCTAGAGCAAGTGCTTTGCACCACGAAAATACTCTTTCTGAATGAAAAAGATAAACTTTTTTGTTTTTTTGAGATTTGAGTGGAGGTCGTATTAGGGCTAGCCCTGTGACGTAGTGGTTAAATTTGGCACACTCCAATTCAGCAGCCCGGGGTTCGTGGGTTTGGATCCTGGGTGCGGACCTACACCACTCATCAGCCATGCTATGACAGTGACCCGCATATGAAATAGAGGAAGATTGGCATAGATGTTAGCTCAGGGCTAATCTTCCTCAAGCAAAAAAAAGAGGAGGATTGGCAACAGATGTGAGCTCAGGGCAAATCTTCCTCACCAAAATATAAAAACAATAAAAAATAAATAAATGGAGGTCATATTTATTTTGCTTTAAGTGGCCACAAATGTATCTTTTAAAGTCATTACCTAACTCATTAAAATATTTAGTATTGGAGTTCTTCAGTGTAGTTTAAAATCAACTAAAAACAAATCTTTTCAGTCACCTGTAATAAATGTTTAAATTTATCTAAATAATATTTTTAAAGTATTTTCCTTGGTTCTCCAAAGAAATAAGCATTATTGCTATTATTTCTTTTATTTGGTTGTTTTTTAGAGAAATTAAAAATATAGGTAAGAAAATCCATTTGATTGCTGTTGTATCACCATACTTTTTAAAATGTAATTGCTAGTATGTACTGAGTATTTTGAGTTGTCTAGGCTAAGAATTTGACTTACCAAGTAGTTTAAAGAAAAAGTAGGTACAGATCTCTAGACTAACCTGCAAGTGCTAATTTATTTTATCTTAGGGATCCTGCCTTTCAGATGATTACAGTTACCAAGGAAACAGGCCTTGGTCTGAAGATCCTAGGAGGAATTAACCGGAATGAAGGTCCCTTGGTATATATTCAGGAAATCATTCCTGGAGGAGACTGTTATAAGGTAAAAATGAAAATAAAAATAACCCTTCACCAAAAGACAAAAACACTCGTGATGAGTCTTGTTTTTCTACTTCATCAGTTAATTTGTAGTATTAACTGAATGTCCACTGTGACCATTTTTCTGTGAAAGATACAAAGGGACGGGAAGATAGACCTTTACCCTTAAGGAGCTTTAGCCTAACAAATGAATGTGAAATAAATATGAAAATAACAGAGTTCAGGCTCTAACTAAAGGTTGTATATTTATAATTATATACTGTTCAACTCTTATCCTGTGTCTGGTTGAGAGAAATTATATTGAAGATGTGTTGTCTGTTCATTGCTCTGAGTTTGGATTAAGTCAGATCACTTAAACGACATTCATTTGGCCTCTCCTAAACACGAAACAAAACAGACAAAAACACTCGGCAAATATAATCACTCATTTCTGAATTTACAGTAATTCTTGTTGAGTTTGTTAATTATATCACGAATTATATGCCCACATGAGAAATTAGATCTAGAATTAAGATCAGAAAATATCCTTTTTTAGGAATTAGAAAATCTTACTCTTCTTTTCAGTGTAAGAAACATGTAAATAATGAGTTCCTTTTTGCTCTGATTGCTAGGAAGCTCTGACCCAAACTTGAAGCACAGTACTAGCGACATTGCTTACAAACTGGTTACTATATTTGCATTCTCATTTTTCTTGGATTTCATTTGTTGTTTCTGTTTTACTAATGTGATTATATATGTCTTTTATTGAAAATTGCTTCCAGTCTTTTTTAGAGAGTTATAAGATATAAAGAATTTAATAAATATCCTATTAATAATAGGATGAGAAGGGTTTCTGTTATCATTAAGTTTGTTCGTATTATTGTTTTTCTTATTGTTTTGGTTGAATAAATAGCTCTGCCCTTACCCCCATCCCCACCCCTAACATTTGTTTAGCAAGCATTTTATCTATTCAACTGGATTTTTTCTTGTCAGGAAAAAAAAATCAGCTTCACTAATAACTTCTGAAATAATAGAAATTATTTCAGTTGTTTCAGGTTTGTTGAGATAATAATGTATCTTCCAAATACATTTACCAAGTTGTAAGTATTATACAGTAAGTTGAGGATATTATAATAGAAATTTTTGGCTATTGAATTTAAATTATTAACCAAATAACATCATATTGAAATGCTAAATTTAAAGAAATTCAAACGAACAAAAATATGAAGGTTTTCTTGTAAGAATTGAAATGTTTAGTACTCCTTTAGTTTTAAAGCTGAGATGTGTATGTGTGTGTGTATGTGTGTATGTTCAGTATAGCTAAGGTATTTCTTAGACTACACTTGTTATAATGCAATAATAGATCACGGTACCCAGCAAGTGATGAAAATTTGCTTTTAAGACAAGCATCAATTTGTGTTTCATTCCCATGAAAAATATTTGTAGTTGGAGTAATAAATTGATAACAGTGGTGTTGAGTGACTCTTCCTCTGCTGTGAGTGATAGCAGATTAAGTAATTATACCCATAATGTATACTTCCTCTTATTGATTTTCTTAGAATTTTATTGTTTGAAAGGGTTTTAAAAAGCGAAACCCCGTAGTGGACTATATTCTATATTTACCACTAGAGAGCAGCACAGAGTTATTTAATGTTCTTTGGCTGTACCTGGTCATGTCGAAGAGAAGAGAACAGCCAAAATAGAGAAAGTGTAGTCGGAGAAGAATAAGTAAGTTTGCAGTGCTTACATTTATTTTTGTATACTTCCTCAAGATGGAGAGTTATATGCATATTTACTCTGCAAATACAAAATGGATGCAATTTTATTTCAAAATATGTTTTAATTAATAATAATAGCATTTACTGTGTTCTAAATACTGTGTTAGAATGTTAATAAATTCCTAACTGCACAAAATTTCTACATAGTAGATGTATTCATAGACTAGAAAACACAGGCTCATAAGGTTATCTTTATTAAGCTGTTGAACTGAACAACTGTTAATATTTTTTAAATGCATGTAAGTGCTTTCACTTGCTCTAATTTTAACATTATGTTGTTTCAGAACTAACCATATAGGTAATGTCAAGCTTATAGATGGATTATATTCCATTTATATTCCCAAACTTCATATGTTAGGGAGTTATTGGAACTCAGCGGGAATCTTCTTTAATTAATCATAGTTAGTCCTCCTCCCCGCCCCCCTACATACACACAAATGTTTTCCACCTGGCAAATACAAATACAATACTGGTTCGGTAACCAAAATATCATGTTTCTTTGAAAAACATATTCAGAGTTCAAACTTGGGATATCTTGAACACATTTTTCCAGTTCAAGTAGGAAAGAATATTCTCCCAGCTCTAAGAGCTAGAGGCAGCCTGTGGGTTGGGGACAATATACTAGGCACTGAATTAAGGATATACAAGAACTCTGAGGCACTTTTCACCCCACCAGCCAGTCACATATCAGGCTGGAGTTCTCAGTGTTCAATCTTAGAACTTTTTCTGGCCTAGATACTTCTTTGAGCTTCATACCCACATATCCAATTGCCTCACCAACATTTCCACTTGTATCTCTTAAAGGGATCTCAAACTCAGCATATCTGTGGCAGGACTCGTTGATAGTCACCCCATATCCTCATCTGCCCATCTCTTCCCAAACGGGGCCTCTTCCAGTGTTACCACTCATGGTGAATGACACCTTCTAGTTGCACCAAGTCAGAAAACCTAACAGCATCCTAACTACTGCCTCTCCCTTAGCACCCATATTCAATTCATTAGCACATCCTGTTGGTTTTTTAACTCTCTACATATCTCTTGAACCCATCAGTCTTCTTGATCTCCACTGCCATCACCATAGCTTAAACTACCATCAGTTTTCATCAGACCTCACAATAGCTTTGTCTGCTCTTATGCATCATGCCCATTTCCCCCCCAACCTATCTTACAAATACTTAGTTGCCTCCAAGGCTCTGTGTAATGTGACTTCTGCTCTCTACTTCTCTGGTTCTCCATCTCTGTTTCCAGAGTGGCGTTCTTTCAGTTCCTGGAAGGGGCCAAGTTCTTTCTCATCTCATATGCTATTTTCTCTGACTGGGAACACCCCCCCACTCCTCCCCCAACTTTCCCATTACTTCTAGATGTCAATTCAAAGACCACTTCCTAAGGAATGTGTTCCCTGTCCCTCCCCCCCCAGTGTGGGCCAGGTTTTTTTTTTCCTATGTGTGCTCCTAGATCCTGTTCCTTTCCTTCATATCGCTTATCTCAGTTTGTAATCATATACTAATATCTGTGATTGTTTTATTAACTCTGCCTGAACCACAACACAGTATGCTTCCTAAGTGCAAGGATTCTACCTGATTTTATTCACAATAATATCCTTAGTCCCCAGTGTGATACCTGACACATACTAATTGCTCAATATTTATGAATGAATGATCCCTTAGTTATTCTGTCATGTTTCCGAGAATTACCAGTATACCTGTTTACAATTCCACTGCCACCATCTGGGCTCTACACCAAGGTACCTTTCCTCCCTGGCCCTTTGTGTTGCATTCTGGACAACACTTTGAATTTTTCAAGTGTTTTTGTTTGTTTCTTTGTTTTTCTGCTAATAACGTAAAGAAAGCAGGCAGGAATCAAATGCTTTTCTTCAAACCTGATACATTTTTTTTCTCTCTTTCTAAGACTCTCTGAAATTGAGATGGATCTTACAATAAATGTCATAATATAATTGGCAGCATTTTTTCTTTTAGTGATTCATAAAATAATGGTGTTTCTTACAATCATTGTCATCTTAGATTTGATAAATTCAGGACTTTTTTGGTCAAACCGTATAGGTAAAGACAAAGATCACACAGATATAGGTACTAATGGTTAGTCATTGTTCACAAAGGATTGAAGTAGTGCATATTTAACTCTCAGAGGAAATCTATTTTCAGGATATGCTGAGCATGTCACTGGAACTAGGACCAAGGCTTTTTCCCTGGTAAAGAAACCAGTCCATTGGTAGGAGCTAAAGAAGAAGCAGGCAGGAGGGTTTACTTTGCAATGTAGCTCTCTTTCCTCCTTTGCCATTATTGTTTCTGTGAGAGCCATCTTAATTTCCTCAGACTATTTCCTGGGCCTTATTAATTTATTGTGGACTTATTAGGTAAATGACACTATGCTGGGGGAAAAAACCATGAAAGGACATGGTTCTGGCCACCTGAAAGAATCAGTGCTGCTAGTTTGGGAGTTGCTGAATTAATATGCTCTAATGGGAGAAAAAAGATATGTAAAAAATAAGAACAGTACAGGGGCCGGCCTGGTGGCATAGCAGTTGAGTTCGTGCGTTCCGCTTCGGCGGCCCCGGGGTTGCCAGTTCAGATCCTGGGTGCAGACCTACTCACCACTCATCAAGCCATGCTGAGGCGGCGCCTCACATAGAAGAGCTACAACTCTACAACTATGTACTGGGGCTTTGGGGAGGAAAAAAAATAAAGGAGGAAGATTGGCAACAGATGTTAGCGTGGGGTCAGTCTTCCTCAAAAAAAAAAAAAAATTCCCCAGCAAGGCTGGCCTCCTCTTAAAAAAAATAAAATAAGAACAGTACAAAGTAAGTGCAATAATGTGGGTAAGTAAAAGTGCTTTTGGAGCACAGAGAAAGGAACAATTAAGTAAATCTAGGGAGGTGGGGAAAACTTATGGCAGAGATAATGTTTGATTTTGGCTGTGAAGTTTAAGTGAGAGTTCATCAGAAAGAGAAGTGGCAGGGTGGGCGGTGGCATTCTAGACAGGAATTAGTATGTGTAAAAGCATTAAGGTTTGAAGAACATTTTCTGAGAATAGAATGAAGAATTTATATGCTGAAGAGGGAAGGTGGAGGATGAGGCTAGAGAAAATAGATTGCAGCTAGTTTGTTTGCTGGGTTTGGGAAGTTAAGGAGTTTCAACTTTTCTACCAGTGGCCAGCCATCAAAGGTTTTTAATTTGAGGAGTAACAGGATTAAATTTGCTATCAATGTGAAACTTGCCCATAACATATAAGGGATTCTGATTCAACTCACCTGTATTTAACACCTACAATGTATAAGGATTTTGTATATGTTATTTAATTATTATAGCAACCTTGTGTGATTGGTATTTATCCCCACTTTGGGTAAGAAAATGGAATCTCATGGAGGTTGAACAACTTGCCTAAACTCATATTAATAACTGGGATTAAAAGAAGGATACCTCCAGTGGAAAGTTTATGAAAGTATAGGAAAGGAATCCGAAGGCTTGCAGGAGCCTTCCTTAGTAGTTAGGAATAACGAGTTAGTCAAATCAGAGTCAGGCTGTATAGATGGTTTCTGATAATACGGTAGCATGTTGTTTAAAAAACTAGATAATAGACATCATAATCTGAAATGAACAGTGCTGGTAGTTTTCACAGAAGTGTTTAAGTGGTCAGGAATACATTATTATTTCAACGTCTTTATAAATGTCAGCGTGAAAGAATTCAGACTCTAAGTGGGGCATGTGAAAATGCCTGGCACGTTGCCTGCTGTGTTGTATATAGTTGCTCAGTAACTGCTGAGTGAGAATCTAGACGGTGTGGAAGAGGCCTCAGCATATCCCTGAAGTTAGTATCTTCACATATACATTAATCCAGCTGGGGCAGCATTCACTGGTTTTGAATGCTAGACTTTTACAGAAATAGCTTTGTTTTAGTTTTCAGGTTCTGACTTTTAAACGGGTTCAGAAATTCACATGATCAGCTAAGATCTTATTCTAGGAGGCAAAGAAGAAAAAACTGCTGTGAATACTTTTTAGAAAGAAAAAAATATATAAACACCAGAAGGCGTTATTCTTCCTCTCTTCTCTGACTCTTTGTCCTGCTAGAAAATGCTGCTTCGGTGCATCAGTGTACTTTAATAGAAGATAGGTTGAACTGCCGTCCTGAGAGCCTTGTCCTCTGTACTGTAGTCCTGTACAGGCTGAGGGGAGAATCGGGGAGGTAGTAGGTCAGCCTAAACCCTATTGCCTACCTCTGTTCTCTGTAGCCTTTTTCTCCACAACCCTAACAACCAACTGTGGTCTCTACAAGGTACATTGATACAGGAGCTGCCTCTAACAACTTAGAATTTAGTTCTGAGTTCTTATGGAGAAGATTGTGCACCCCCCATCTCCTTCCTTCTCTCGCTGTCTCATTGTTCATGAAGATATAGCTAGCAAGTTGTAGAGCTCAAATCCGAATGCAGGTCTATCTGGTTGCCAAACTTCATGCTCTTGCCACTTCAGCCCACTGCCTCTGAAGCCTCCTGCCCAAATGAAAGATGGTTGTGTTGCCATCTGACTTGTAGTCATCATTATAGAATTTTCCCTTTCCAAGGAAGTTTAATAAAAGGAAGGAGCTTTAATACCAAGAACATTTAGATTAAAACAAAATAACCTAATATTTACTGACCACCACCCCAATTCTGAAAGAACCTTTCTTTCCTTGTCAGTGTCCTTTAAATGCTTTGCTCTAACAAAGCAGGGCTTTCTTCATTTTTCCCTTTTTTTCTCCTAAATTGTTGTCAGGATTTGGAGTACAAGTCAGGAGTATTATAGTCATTAAATTTCAGTTACAATCTACCTTATTGAATTGATTCTAATGAGAAATTATTTTGCACATTCCAAATAGTCTAGAGCTGGATTTAACAATAACATTTAATTAATTAATTAATTTTAAAATTAGATTTAAAAAAATTCTCTATTTGACCCTTACTTCCAATACTGGTTTTGGAATATAGAACCAAAATATAGTTCACCTAGTTAAGCACACTGTTGAGGCAAACGTTGTGAGCTTTCTTTTTATTTGGGGGGTTGGAGAATTTCTTTTCTTTTTTATAATGTAATATTTGACACACACAAAAGAATATTGAAACATCTACCTAACTTATGAAGCATAATAATAAAGTGAACACCTATCAATCCACTTAGAGTTCGCCGCTTGACTTAAGAAGTAGAAAATTTAAGTACTACTGAGGTTTCCTGTGTGTTTTCCCCGATCACATTCTCCACCCTCCCTCCCAGATATAAGCACTCTAGAATTTTGTTTATTCTTCCCTAACTTTTCTTAGCCTTATTTTTTTGCCTGTGGCAAAAAAGGTTGTTTTTCTTGTTTATTACCATTTCACCTTAACCTTGAGTGAATGACTGTCATCAAACTAAAATTTAGCATATTAAATTGCAAACTAGTGTACATAAGTGTCTAAGTATAGTCTGGGTATAGTTGATTTAAATGCATATGTAACCAAACTCTAGTAAGATTTGGACCCAGGCAATACAGAACTATGTTTACGAAATCTTACAAAATCACCTCTTTTGTTTTACTGAATATGTAGGATCCATATTGCTCATCTTGCTTAGTGTTTTCCAGCATTACTGTTGGGTTTTACTCCCCATACATTTATCAAATGGAAGGAAAAAAAATCACTTGTGAATATAGCAATTGTGTGTTATGTTCTCTGACTTTGCTAGTTACATTTCATCATGTATTTATAAAATTCAAATTAGTTTTCAAATTTTATATATTTTAAAATGAAATTGCCTTTTTCAGTTTCATTTTTTAATAATATTTATAATTCAGAAGGGTAATACTGTCATTATACATTTAGATTATAGTATCTTTCGTACGATATTTGAGATAACATGTTCCCATAACATTTTTTGATAAATATTTTATATTTATTTAATTGTGTGCTTATGTACTCAGTGTTCAGTGTAAGAGCGCTGGCTTTTTAAAAAACAAAAATAACTATTGTTATTTAGCAGTAAAGTAACCATAAGTCACCATTATTACATATAATGCAGTTTGGATCAAAGATCAGCTGTCCAAGGGATCTATCTTGGTAGATAAGACTTTGAAGAAAGATATTTCCTTGAATTTGTGCAATTTACTTAAATGCCATCAGGGTGAAAATCTGGCTTTTTAACCATATAAGCTTCTTCCCTAATTATAGAAATAATGCTTTCTGTCTTTGTATGAATGATAAATTGAGAAGGATCTTAGGAGCTGAAAATGAGGAGAGCTCATTCTTCTTTTCCAGTTTGAATTAAGAGAAAAGACAGATGAAAACTGAGAAACTTGCCTAACAGATACACTGAATCCTGTAACTGATATGCTCTATCTTATTCAGTTACGCTGTTCAGTTAGGTTATTCATTGATAGGCAGAGCCTATTGATTAAGCCATGTGACTTAGTAAAGACAATGCCAGGCAGCCAATTATGAGTGGTCATTATTAGCAGGACACAACTAAAGCTATATGCGCAATGAACTAGCCTGAGTGACAAGCAGGACAGCAGGTCCAGTAAAGATGTTTGATCATAAGCTGAAATATGGGCAGGATCAATATAATTAAGATCCTTGACTGAATTTTTGAAGATTCTTGCTGTGCAATAAATCTTAACAGTTTGGTGGGATGAAAGATATAGGAATGCTCAGAAACTAAAGTGAACGAGTCTTATATTCTGAAATATCCTAGGATTATTTGACCTACTTTATCACGAGTCAGAGCTGTATCTGTCTCAGTCCTCAGCTTTTTAAAACAGGTCTCTTTTTCCTGGTGTACTGGGCTATGTCTTCACATATTCAGGATTCCTTAGCTTGCAAGTTTATTCAAGGTATACATAAACCGTTCCATTTCATTCACATATATTACCAAACCAGGCTTTAATCAAAACTTTTTCTGTTGAGGTTCTTTGCCTAAGATTTTCTTTTTACTCTTTGTTTGAGACATTCTTCACTAAACCTTTTGTTTGCTTTAATTGCATCAATTAATTTTTTAAAAACACCCTCATTAGTTTCTTTACAAATATTACTATTTTTGTTAGGATGGACGTTTGAAGCCAGGAGATCAGCTTGTCTCAATAAACAAGGAATCTATGATTGGTGTATCATTTGAAGAAGCAAAAAGCATAATTACAAGAGCCAAGTTGAGGTAACTCTCCTATCCGTAAGATAGAATGAGTCATTTAGCATATCTCCTTAGAAATAGTAATTTAAGATGTCTTAAGTACTTTAGACCCTAAAAGAAGTATTTTTTGATAATATTTGAAACATTATCTTAGAGTTGAATTGTACTATATCCATAGAGTGATTTTGTTTTGATGCTAGGTCAGAATCTGCTTGGGAGATAGCATTTATAAGACAAAAATCTGATGGCGGTCATCCAGAAAATCCATCGTGTACATCCCTTTTACAAGCTTCAGGAGAGTATGGACGTCAAGCCTCAACATTCAGTCTTCTTTCTTCTCCCCCTGAAATGCTAATTCCAAAGACCTCATCAACTCCCAAAACTACAGATGCCATTTTGCCTTCTTTTAAGATAAATCAGGTAATCTTAAATTTCTCTGTTTATTTATGCAGTCAATAAATCCCCTATATGTTTTTATGTTTGGTATATACATATAGAATTATAATTTTGCTAGTACAGTTTGTTAACAAATTGGTATTTCCTTGAAAGATTTTTTTCTTTTTTTCTGTTTAAAATTTCTATGCTGTGCTGTCAATAAATATAATTTTTCAAGTCAGTGTGTCCTTTGTCCAGAAAATCACGATCAGGAATGACATCACAAAGATATGCCTAGATTTCACTCAAAACTATGTTAGGAATGTCATATTTATTTTCAGACTGTCTTTAATACGGTTCAGTTCATTATTATTTCTGTTTTCTGC
The DNA here is from genome assembly GCF_057802395.1 of Ceratotherium simum simum. Classification (NCBI taxonomy): domain Eukaryota; kingdom Metazoa; phylum Chordata; class Mammalia; order Perissodactyla; family Rhinocerotidae; genus Ceratotherium; species Ceratotherium simum. The sequence goes on along the minus strand of NC_141915.1, from coordinate 32,306,472 downwards.
TTGACTGAAGACAGGCAATCTTCTTTTTTGTTCCTTAGCTTCTTTCCTACACAGTGAGGCTAATCCTAACCATCCAGTGTAGGTGGATATTATTCCCTCACATGTGTATGCTAGAATGTAGTTCACCCTAGTAGAATCACAGAAAAGGAAGGGTTTCTATGTCAAAATTGAAACAATTAATTACTAATTGCTACAGTGCCTTAACAAATCAAAGTTATAAAATAGAGCATATACTCTTTAAATCTGTGTTAGCTATAAAACAAAATAGGAAACTCAGGTAGGCGTTCAGTCATTGGCATAAAATTCATCAAAGGTAACTTCAGTTTCGGGTACGTGCTAATTAGGTACAGAGTATAAGATTTCCTGTCAGCTCCTTATACTTTTTTATTTGGCGTTATAATACTTTTTCAAAGACAAGGTACACAGCTTTATGTTTCGTTGTCCTTGGACATGGTGGAGCTGAAAGCAGTTGTTACCTTTAATTCTGAATTGCTTTGTTTGAAGATGAATATACCGAAATTTCAGAGGCTTTATATTTTTTAGACTATTGCTTTAATCTCTTTAACCATTCTTTTTATGTTAACATGAGCTTCTAGTCTGGTCTTTGACCTACTTTAGAAAATGACATTTCACGTTCCTTATTTTCTTTCATAGATAAAAACCGGATACAAGAAAACAGAACAGACTCCAATTACTTGTTCGGACAACAGCCCTACAGATATGTCTGATACAAGTAAATGCACATTTAATTCCTCTTTCCTGTTACTTTTTTTCAATTACTGTCTCTCAATGAGGAGTACATAATGGGACTTAAGAGACTTTAAAAAAAGATGCATTATGCCTTTTTTCTTTCGTGAATAAAAGAGCAAAATGAATGTATTGTGCAGTGGTCCCTGTTGGATTATGACCTTTATTAAACAAAGGGTTGAAATTTTAAAAGATGCGTTATCATAACAGTATCTGTGAAGCTGTAATAATCAACAAACTGTTGAAACCAATAATGAAAACTCTTTTATAAGTGAAGATTAGGTTGCCTTGTCCTTTTAATGAAATACTGGTGAGATATATTAAATGCATCTTTCAGAGAGCTTATAGATGGGAGCATGGCGTAGGAAAAAAAAATGTTTTGTTTTTTCAGAAGAGACTATATAGATATAAATTAGAAAGAACATCAGTATTTCGCAGAAATTCATCAGTATTCACAGAACATCAGTGAATTCAATATTATTGGTTTCATCAGTATTCACAGAACATCAGTGAATTCAATAATATTGGTTCTTAATTACCATGAAATGATTTATTGACTTTTTAAAACAATAAAGGATTAATTGTATAAGCTACTCATAAAAGAAGGATTTTTTTTATCAAGCTGTAAATTGTCTATTGACTCAAATATGAAGAAAAAAATCCCTTTCCCTTAAGTTATCTCCAAAAGTTAAACAGAACAACAATCTAAAAACTATACTTATAGAAAGGAAGAGTTAATTACATATGTCTAAATTATAATGCAGATTGTTACACCTATGTTTTAATTTTTAATAGCATTATCTAGATCAGAATTGCAGAATAAGAGTTAGTATAAATTACATAGTGCATTAGTCCATTTGGGCTACTGCAACAAAATACCACAGACTGGGTAGCTTATAAACAATAAACATTTATTTCTCAGTTTTGGAGGCTGGAAGTCCAGGATCATGGTGCCAGCATGGGCCAGGCGAGAGCCTTCTTGCAGTTGCAGACTTCTCATTGAGTCCTTGCATGGTGGAAGGGGCTAGAGAGCTCTGTGGGGTCTCTTTCATAAGAACACTAATCCCATTCATGAGGGCTCCACCCTGACAACCTAAGTACCTCCCAAAGCCCCCATCTCCTAATGCCATCATTTTTAGGGGTTAGGATTTCAACATATGAATTTTAGGGTGACACAAACATTCAGACCATAGCACATAGCTACCACACTTAAGGGGAATTTATAGTAGATTCCATAGTAGTTTCCTCTGATTTGGAGCAGTATTTACCAGTAAATTAGTAGCAAGTTTTAGCCATAAATTATAGGCCTATTTCTTAGTGGGATTTGTTGACTCTTAGAAACTTTATTGGTATTATTCCCTTTACATAATTAATTTCCATTCTCTTGATATATTGTTTTTATTTTAAACTGGGAACCCATATGAGAAAAAAAAAGATAAATGAAAGTAACAAACACTGGTGAGGAGACCCTTATGTAATATTTATGTAACATATTTTTAATTTTGAAAGTAATTGAACTACTCAATGCCTCTTTCATCCTTTTATTTATTCAGTAAGCATTTACTGAGTATATTGTGTGTGTAGAAAATATAGTTCAGTAGGAATTATGAAGGAATTGGGATATTTTCTGTGAGATACTTAATATATTGTGAAATAAAACATAGAGTTAAAAAATCTTCATTATTCGGATTAGAAAACATGTGTGTGTGTGTGTGTGTGTGTGTGTGTTTATGTGTATGTGTCTTTATTTTATTGAATAACTATTTGTGGTGTTCTCTGTTAACTAGAGCAGGGTATGGGTTTAGTGCTTTCAGGAGCATAATGTCTCGTGGATAAATAACACATTTGCACAAATAGTGTAAAGACGTGAACAAAGTGGACTAAGGAAAGAAGTTGTAAGTGGCCTGAGTGTAGTGTAGGGAAGGCACAGTGGTTAATCACCAGGCTCTGAATGCAGACTTAGAGGCTGAAGTCTTTGCTCCCAAATTATTAGCTATGTAACCTTGAAATAGTTGCCTCATGGGGTTGTTATGAATATTAAAGGAGATCATGCATGTCAAACACTTAGCATTGTAATTGGTACATAGTATATGCTCAGTAAGTTTTGCTGTTATTGTTATTAATATTACAGAACCTGCAGACTAGAGTGTAGCTCAGATAATTTTCCAGGGTGTGTTTTTAGAGCGGAAGTGAAAGCTTTCATTCTTTAATTCAATTTTGCATCCTCCCTCCTACCACAAAAGCTAGTACATAGTAAAGGATTTGTCACAATATGCAGAAATTTCTTGGCAAAAGTCAGACATCATCCAGATCTTGAAGGAAGTGGTAGACGTCAATTGCCGGATGAAGGTAGGAGATCATCCTAAGTGAAGGCAGCGCCATGAGCAAAAGCACAGAAGTAAGGATGTCTTGTGTGACCCTAGGAGGCAGGTCTGATTAGAGCAAGGGGATACTGGAGTAATGAATAAACTGAGGGAAATTTACATCAGTGACTCTAAGAAATGATACTAGATTTTGTAATAGAAAAATAATTTAATGAAAAATATATTTTGGTGAGTAAGCTATATGTAAAGTAAATATTAAAATGCAATTAAAAGGGAACTATTTTTCTAGAGTAGAAATAGCATAGACTTCATCCCGTTTTCTTTCTTCCGCATAAATGTAGCAGGCCAGATGTTTCTGGGAGGAAAAAAGCAAAGTCAACGCTAAATTATCTCCAGGTAATTTATATACATTGTGATTTGTCTAAGTACTTAGTTATAGATCGTTCCCAAATTAGATCCTTAGCCATCACGTCTAGAATCCTTCGGCCAGTTGGTATTTATTCAAAAAATATAAACAAGTTTTAACGTTAACCTCAACAAAAATAAACTTAATGAGGCAAATCTACCCTGGTTCCCGTCTCAAAATCATTCCAAAGTGTAAAGCAGGTTAGAATTTTTTTAAATCCACGTAATACTTGAATACGTTTTTAAAAACTCTTCTATAAATTTCTTGTTTCTGAATCCTGAGTTGTTTACTATTGCCATAGGCTGAACAACACATGGACTAGTGAGTGAGCTAAAACCAGACCAGAAACATTCCTCAGGAATTCGGCAAAGAATGATTGCCTGAAGAAATGCTATCGTTATTTTAACTTTAACCATAGCCCAGGCCTTAATTCTCCTGCACTAAGGACCTTTGAAACTGAAACAAAGTAGTGAAGGGGAAAAAAAGTATCCGTGGATTCATGGTCTTTACCAAATGGTATTGATCCTGCCCTTACAACACATTCCCTTTCTTCTCCTCCTAAAAAGAGGAATAGGAAGAGCAGATCCAAGAAAATAACAAGCCAGTGTTTGAAAAGTCTCACTGCCCCAGAGAGGAACAAATAAGGAGCTTGAGGCAGGAGTTGAGAGATGCCATTGGCGAAGGCGCAAAGCGTTGTGTCTGTGAGGGGGCTTTTCAGGTCTAGCTACTCTGATTATCAAAGCATGCTGGATTTATACACAGGTCCTCCTAAGGTTTTGGCTTGGAGGTAAAGATCTAGGGGAAGGTTAGCTGGAAATAAGTGAGATTTTGTTAAGCCATGATTGCATCTTGTTAAATGAGGGGGTTAGTACAATTTTACATTAAATCTCCTATTTAAATACAATGTCTCTGTGCCAGTATTAACAATACATACTTTATAGTTTTCTCTAATTTTTTATTTTATCCTTACAATTCCTGTAAGGTGGGCTGCTTTATTCTTGCTACTTTACAGGTGAGAAAACTGATGATGAAAGATATTGACATATTTAAGAACATTAGCTTCAGGAGTCAGGAGAGATTAGAATCCTAACATGGTCACCTACTAGCTGAATGATCTTGGGCTAGTTTCTTCCCCTCATCTTTGGGATGGGAATAATAACACCTATGTCATTGTGATTATTGTAAAGATTAATGAACTTATATATGTAAAGTACTTAGTGCACTGCCTGGCTTAAGTAAGTATAAACAAGAGCTAATCTTCTGTTATTTTCATTGTTACACATAGCAAATTTTTATGCTTGGATGTGGGAAAACCTAAGTGAAAATGCCCATCTTAGCGGGTGTAGATATTGTGTGTGTACTTGTCCCTCCCTCTCTCTTTCTGCTCTCTCTCTCGTCCCCTCTCCAACCCTTCCACACACTTACACTTGAATTGAGTAATTCATGTCCAGGGTTAGTTAGTCTTGGTCTGAGACCATAATTAGATTAGCTTGGGTCCACCTAGTGTTAGTGTGCTTTAAATGTAGCACCAAGCTGAAAGTCGATGTGTCAAGCCACACAAATCCAAACCTTAAAAATGAAAAGTAAAGTTTGACTTATCTGCTGTTTGGGCTTCCATACCACTCCAATCCATGATGATCTTTTATGCCACACTTTAACTCTGGCACAGAATTTCTTTTAAGAGAAAAAAAAATATATAGTATTCTTTAGCCCATGGCCAATGATGAAGTATCATGATAACAAAGGAGACTTTGTTGCTTTTATCAGAATTGTAAAAATTCTATTGTACTAAAATCAGTCTTTCTCAAGGTTTGATTCCATTTGAAGCTAAAAGTCAGTAACCTTTCTCTTCTTTTTTTATGATCTTGACACCTATAAGCTATATTCAAGATTTTATATAGAATGTTAAGGATGTGTTAAAGGTTTAGAGGAAGACTATTTATTTTCGTATGCACTTCTTATGTTCTTAAAGAGAATGCAAATCATTTTGTACTTAGAGACAGATGCTCTGAGAAATAAAAAAAAAATTAAAACACTGCATAAAGATGTGACATTTTAAAAAGTTTTTTCTCTTCCTCTTGTTTCTATGTAGAACTAGTAAAATACCATTTAAAAGTGTATTTAGAATAGTGACAATTTAGATATAAGAATTGACATGAATTACAGGAATTTGTTATAAAAACTCTGGCGTATTAAAACAAATAATTTTTCAAGTTCTACTCCCTCGTGGCACCTGGTTTCTTATGCACCAAGGACAAAGGCTTAGCTCAATAATCTAGGTATATTGAGAAGGTGTTAGAGAATGGGTGAGAGGTATATGAAATTTAACTCTTGAAAGTCTATTTATGCTACTTGAAATATAACCCTTCTGTAAAATAAGAAACAGGATTTTAGTTCAAGAAGTTCTGAAGCTACTATATCATACTGTTTGTGCCAACTTGAAACAATTTGCATTTATGAGTTTTTACAAGGTAACTCCAGAACTCACAGAACAAAACCACTTTTGCCAGTCAAAGAAATACCATGATCTTTTTGAATTTCTAATACGATTTTACTTATTTTGAAAGAAAAAAAAGACTTTTCTTTTAGTGAGGAAGATTAGCCTGAGCTAACATCTATTGCCAGTCCTCCTCTTTTTGCTGAGGAAGATTGGCCCTGGGCCAACATCCGTACCCATCTTCCTCCACTTTATATGGGCCACCACCACAGCATGGCTTGATAAGTGGTATGCAGGTCCACTCCTCGGATCCAAACCCGCAAACCCCGGGCCACCAAAGCGGAGCACAGGAACCCAACCACTATGGCACCGGGCCAGCCCCAAAAAAAGACTTTTCATTTTACAATTACTAAGGCATTGTGATGACAGGGTAGTGGTGGGACGTATATTTGTCTTTTAAATTAATATTTCCGTGGAACTTAATGCATATTTGGCCACTCTTTTTATATCGTATCTTTTAGGTCTCAAGTGAAGCTGGTTTATATGATACATTTTAGATTTAAAGGAAAAAAATCGTGAAAACTGCCAACTGATTAGCCAGAATTATTTTTGAACAGCAGGAGCCCAGAACACATACTGTCAAATGAAAAGTTCTATTCCAATTAAATTTCCAATTAATGTGCACCCTGTTGTCTCTTAGATATTGCCTCTGCGTGGACTGATAATTATGGACCACAAGAAAAGAAGATTTTCCTAAATCCCTGTGTTCGCCTTAAGGCAGAGAAACTGGAAATGGTAAAGATTTTAAGTTTCCATTTTCCCTCCGTGAAACAACAGCAGGGAAATAGTCTCATTCTTTGAGAAGATAAAGGACTGGAGCCATTAGTTTCTTGAAGAGTTACTTACTTACAGTTTGAATGAATGGCGGTTTGGGTTTAAATTATTTAATTTATGTTTGAGTTGGACCGTCCTGGTAGTTCACTAGTACAAAATAGAAATAAAACCTTTGATAACTAAATTGACATTCAAATTAATCAGTTTCCTCCTGTGTGGGAATAAGACAAATGTGATGTTTTACAATGTAGAATCAAAGGAAACATGGAACAAATTATGACAGTGTGGTAGACTTCATATGTGATAGCAATGAGTGCAAGGAAATACCCCATTATTATATATAATAATACTCTGTTATTTAATTTTTCAAGAAGGGAAACTAAATCCTAAAGAACAAGGTCGTCAGATGCTCACTAAATACAAGGCAGATGATAGCAATGTATTAAGGCACCAAAAAGTAGTCCTGGGGAAAGTAAAGTATCAACAGTTTCTATATGTAAAAGAAACTTAAGATGATTAAAAAGGGAAAATTAAAAGTAAAGCATTTTAAAAGTTTGCCTATCAGATTACCTGGGAGCTGACAGGAAAAATGTGCTACGTCTTTTTAAATATAAAAATGGATATAGTGCTGAAGGTCCACAGCCTCTGCTCTCCTGTCAGTATTTTGTGAATAGTGATTTTTTACATTTTAGGAAGAGTATGAAAATGCATAGCTAGAATAAATACACATTACATTTATTGACATATCCATACCTTTGCATGGTCTTATAACAATACCCTTTTCATTGCCAATTTGAATCTTACCCATTGTTCAAGTTCTGACTCAATTCCAACTCCTTCATCCAGACTTTGCTAACTATTATAGTTTGGGCCAATGTTGCCTTATTTTGTACATCTGTAGCACTTAACATCGCTTTGTAATACTCTGTAATCTTTCATGTATCTTGTTTTATCAATGTGATAAAACTTCATTACAACAATACCCATGTACCTACCACTGTTTAAACACCTGGTTTCTGCTCAGTGAAACTTTCCAATTAATTAGATACTGGAGATGTTATTTACAGAATCCTAAGTATCTTTTGCTAACTTGTGCTTTCTTTTCATTTGTGGCTAAAATGTAAGTTCTGACTAATGACAAGGTTTATAATCCATTAATGTGAACACTTTCCAAAAATAGAATGTTTGAGGTTTAAAAACATACCTATAAGTTAATAATTATTGTTTTTTAATGATGCTGCTTTAGTATACATTAATGAATATCCTGGGCCGGCCCCGTGGCTTAGCGGTTAAGTGCGCGCGCTCCGCTACTGGCAGCCCGGGTTCGGATCCCGGGCGCGCACTGACGCATGGCTTCTCCGGCCATGCTGAGGCCATGTCCCACATACAGCAACTGGAAGGATGTGCAGCTATGACACACAACTATCTACTGGGGCTTTGGGGGAAAAAAAGGAGGAGGATTGGCAATAGATGTTAGCACAGAGCCCGTCTTCCTCAGCAAAAAGAGGAGGATTAGCACGGATGTTAGCTCAGGGCTGACCTCCCTCACACAAAAAAAAAAAAAATGAATATCCAAGATGTAATACAGAGTATTCCTCTGGATAAGGAGAAAATTATCTAGCTAGTGACTTTACCTGTCAGCCTTTGTTCTTTTACTTGGTTTAAATTTTCCTAGCGTATGATATTTTTTTTAATCTGATTGGTATTCCCAGAGATATGGAAATCATATAAATTTGTTGATTCTGTGAATTATGAGTTGCTTGACTATTGAATCATAATTCCAATTTTGGTCCTCCTTATAGCCTAAGCAAGTTTATTATTTTTGTAGAAAAATAAAATGGCAGTTTTACAGCAAAGGAAACCCATATTCTGTGTAAATTAAGCTTCCCTGCTTTTATTCAAATTACATTTAGTGACTGTAATTAGTAGAGCATTCTTTGTGTTCAGAGTTTGAGACTATATTTCACTTAATGAAAATTTTTTTCTAAAATCCCTATTGGTTACCATACACCCAAATATTTCCTAAGCTACTCTTGGTTTTTTGGATAGTTACATGTTAATATGATAATATCTGTGTCACTTTAATTTGAAATAGGTTCTGGTAATTTAGTTGCTACTTTGTAGACAGATTCAACTTTATTGTCCATTACATTTTTAACATATTTTCTGTTCGGTAGTAGATAAGGCCAGTGTGATCAAGTATTTAAAATGTAATAAAATTATATCTTTTTCCTTTATCTTCTATAAATATATTGCACAAAGTATCCAGAAAATTGGTAATATAATAAGATTTCATGAGGAGAAGGTGTTGACTGATTATGTGGTTGTTAAGTAATTAGCCTACTCAGTACAATTTTTAAGAAATTAATGAAGAGGGCCGGCCCTGTGGCTTAGCGGTTAAGTGCACGCGCTCTGCTACTGGCGGCCCGGGTTCAGATCCCGGGTGCACACTGACGCACCGCTTCTCCGGCCATGCTGAGGCCGCATCCCACATACAGCAACTAGAAGGATGTGCAACTATGACATACAACTATCTACTGGGGCTTTGGGGAGAAAAAAAAAAGGAGGAGGATTGGCAATAGATGTTAGCTCAAGGCCGGTATTCCTCAGCAAAAAGAGGAGGATCAGCATGGATGTTAGCTCAGGGCTGATCTTCCTCACCAAAAAAAAAAAAAAATTTGATGAAGAAAATTACCTGTCAAGACATATGTATGTTTGGCATTGTCTTCATGAAGTCCTCCATGTCTTACTAGTCTAAGTAGACAGTTTTATATCAGGATATACTGGAAAGTGATTTCTAACACTGACCTAGTTATTTGTTAATTCTTTGTCTGAAAAATGGATTGCCTCTTCTATGAATACTCTGAGAATGATTTTATATACAGATATTTTAAAATAATTTCACCTCAGTTATTTGTAGTGCTGTGTTTTTTCAAAGTATTTTTACAAGTACTATGTATCTCATTTGATCCTAACATTAAACTTACAAGTGGGTATGGTAAACATAGCAAATAGGGGTACAGTTTATTAGTTAGCTTGAAGATGAAGAATTATTGCCCCTCTATACTATCTGTATTTTTATACCTGAGAAAGGTGCTTTGGGATAAAGATGCCATTTCGCTGATATTTCCTTTACCTCTTGCCATTTCTGTAACATTTGAAGAAAGCTGTAGTGAGGGATGGCATACCCAATGTCTGATTATAGTTAATGAGATGTTCTTTGTATTAGGTTGGGAAGTATGTGACTAACATTTTAAAGTGAGATTTTTTAAATTCACCATTCAGTCATCAGAAAAAGTTAAGGACATTTGTTTGTCCAATTAGCAAATTTGTATTTTTGTTTAAGGTTAAAAGATGACATTAGTTATTCAAGAAATTATTGGAACCTACGTTTTGATTAAAAATAAATTACTTCCAATTTAAATTTATGAGCTTACCTCACTGACATGCTGTATTCATCCAGAGTAAATTTTACTTTCAACAAAACTTTCACCTATTACTAACTTTAGCTCTAGATCAATTGATACTGTTATTTTATTATTTTATTATTACTTATAATAAGAATCACCATATATTGAGTACCTTCTGTGATAGGTGTTTTAGTTGCATTACTTTTGTAAAATTGTTTTTATTTCTTTATATGAAATATCAGTCATACCCAAGCATGATTATGTTTTACAGGTATGGTTTAAAGAATAATAACACAAACACACATGTACCCACCACCCAGCTAAGAATGAGAATTTTTGACGTTGCCTCTGTATTTCTTCCTGATCATATATCCCTCTCCGCTCCCCAAGAGGTAACTGTATTCTAAATTTTGAGTTTACCATTTATATGCTTTTAAAAATTGATTACTACAATATTATGAGGTCGAAGAGTTTATCTTCAACTTTACTTGAGGTTGCTACAATTTTCACTTGTTTCTCCAGCTCCTAGAAAAATGCTTGGCTCATAGTAAATGCTCAGAAAGTAATTGTTGGATTGGCGACTTGTTTTCTAGAGCAGTTTTACCAATTTTCATTCCCACTCGTCTTCGGTAAGAGTTCCAGTTGCCCCACATATTTACATTTAGTCTCATTATAATGCACTCTGATTTATTTCTACCATCTTATTTTTTAAAATTTTTCTTCTTTTTTTATCACTTTTTTTCCTCTCTTTATTGTATTTGGTTTGATTATATTTGATTTTTGGTTGATTGTTTTTGCGTTTTATTTCTTCTCCTCCAACTTCTTTAGAAATTATGTCTTCTCTTACTATTCTTCTAGTGATTACCTTAAAATGTTAACATGCATATTTCCAGTCTAAAGTTAATGAGAATCTTTACCCTTCTTTCAGGCATAGAAGGCACTTATAACACTCTAACTCTGATTAGCCTCTTTGCAACTTACACCTACGCTTATTATTTCCCAGGATTTTAGCTTTAGTGAGGCATTGTTTCTCTAGTTCACTGTCTCTCTTTGCAGCCATCTGCTATTTCACATACCCATTGAGTTTCTAATTTATTATCTACCTAGTATTTTTATAATAGTATCTTGTTCCTAACTTTTATTTCTGATTCATCTTTTTTAGCTTAAAAAGGGTAAACAAAATGTAGTATATACATACAATGGACTATTATTGGGCCATAAAAGGAATGAAGTTCTGATATATGTTACAACGTAGGTAAACCTTGAAACATTAGGCTAAGTGAAAGAAACCAGATGCAAAAAGCCACAAATTGTACGATTCTCTTTATATGAAATGCCCAGAATAGGCAAATCCATAGAGACAGAAAATAGATTAGTGGTTGCCTGGGGCTGGGAGGATAGGGAAATAGCAAGTGACTACTTATGAGTATGACTTTTCTTTAGGGAGTGATGAAAATTTCCTAGAGTTACTGGTGATGGATGCACAACTTTGTGCATGTGCTAAAATCCACTTAACTGTGCACTAAAATGGTGAACGTTATGGTATGTGAATTATAGCTCAATAAATCTGTTATTAATAAAATGAAAAGTCACATATTGATATGTACAGTATGGTACCGTTTATATAAAAGTCAAAACTTAAAAATATTTTTTAAACTATTCATCATATATATTTATAAAAATATGAAGTAATGGTATAAAAATATGCCTAGGAACTGTCCGTAAGAAACTCATAAAAAGAGAATATAAAAAAGTGAAAAGGTATACCAAAAACTGGGAGAAAATATTTGTAATACACATAACATGTAAAATGCTAGTATCCAAAATATATAAGAACTCCTATAAATCAATCAGAAAAAGACCCACCAATACTGCTCCTAGGTGTATACCCTAAAGAATTTTTTACCCATGTGCTATAGTAGATATGTACAAGGATGTTCATTGCTGCATTTCTGCATTACCAAGCAGAAAACCCCAATGACCGTCTACAGGAGGATGGACAGATAAATTGTGACATATTAATCTAATCAAATATATTTAGTAGTGAAAATGAAAAAAATGAATATATTAATGTTATAGTAGCATATAACCACATGGATGAATGATAAAACCATACAGTAGAGTGAAAAAAGCAAGTTTCAGAAGACTACCTGCAACAGTTTTATGAAGCTAAAAACAGCAAAACAAAATAGTATGTTAGGGATATGTAAGTATGTAACAAACCATTTTAAAATAAATAGTATGGGAATGATAATCACACAGTTCATTAGTAGTGGTTACCTCTGGTGGAGCAGGACAGGAGTATGTGAAATAAGTTTAGCAATTCTAAAATGGATTCATGGATGTTTTATTTTATTGTCCTGCTTTAAAACATATATTTGTTACATATATGTTTTTACTATATATCAAATGTTATATAATAGAATGCTTGGTAATATTAAACCAAATGTACAACAGTTGTTACCTCTGAGGAGAAGTTTAGAAGGGGCTTTTGCAATGTTTTGTTACATCCAAATCTGAGGTAAATATACTTAAATGCTAAGCTTTAATGTACTATTACAACAATTTTAAAAAGCATGCAAAGACCTAAAATGTACAGAATTGAAAGCTGTGATATACTGATAATTTTTTAAAAACATAGAACACTGTATATAGTATAATTTAATTTTTTCCAAAAAATATATAATTTATATATTTTTTATATATAGGTGCTATATTCATAGGAAAAAAGATCAGGAAAATTAGACACCAGACTGTTAATAGTGTTTGTCTCTGGAGCAGTGGTTCTTAAGGACAGAGATGTGGGTTTTTTGCCTCAGGGGACATTTGGCAACGTCTGGAGATATTTTTGGTTTTCACAATTGAGAGAATGCCACCAAATTAGGAATCACTAAAAAAGATACTTCTTAAAATTCTATGTATAAAAATTTTAAACATATTGTTAAATAATTTATGAGTAAAAATCCTTGCTAATAAACATGTAAATGAAGTTTAATCTCACTTGTAATTAGGGAAATTCAAATTAACGAACAACAAACTATTTCATATGCAACATATTGACAAAAATTAAAGTGTGAAAACAGCGAATGCTGTTAAGAATGTAGAAAAATGGAAGTGCTTATATACTAGTGGTGTGCATAAATTGGTACAACCAGTTTGGAGAGTTATTTTACAATGTCCAACAAAGTTGACTGTATATATAACCTATGACTCAGCATTTCCTCTTCAAGGGATGTACTGTAGAGAAATTTCTACACATCTATACAAGGAGACATATTCAGTGTTTTGTAATAAAAACAGATTGAGTAATTATAAAAGCTCATCAATCAGGGAATGGATAATAAATTACAGTATATTCATACAGTAGGATACCATTTAAAGTTAAAATAATTGAACTAGTTTTGCAGATAATATTGAGCAATTATAAAATCATAACATTGAGGTAAAAATAAAAATAATTTGCAAAGTTATCCTTTTGTATTATACTATTCATGTAAAATTTTAAGTATATTTAAATATGTATTATTAGGGGATACATGGAGTAATGGCATCAGATCATAGACAGGATGGATACATCAACCCTAGGATAGTGGTTCCTGCTGAGGAACAATGGAGAAAGCTTTCAACCAAGTCTATAATATTTATCTCTTAAAATATATATATAAATTTCAAGTAAATATCAATGAGTATTTGATGATAGCAAGTACATGGGTGTTCTTTGTATATTCTCTTTCCTTTTTTTTTTTTGGTATATTTGGAACATTTTTATGACTGAAGGAAAAGAACACCAAAAGTTGAGAATCATTATTCCATGTTATGCAAGACAAATATTTATGACTGTGTAGACAGGGTAGGCAGATGATGTTAGACTCAGCTCTAGAACCACTTTTGAAGGAATCTTTCCTGATGTTCTTCCACCTGTCTCCTCTCCTGGTGCCCAGCCACCTATACATTAACCAGTTTGTTTTTGCCATAGTATATTCTGTACACACTTCTATTAACTTACATATTGCACTAATTATATTTATTTACATGTTATTCTCACCCTAGAGACCATAAGCTCTTCGAGGATAGTGGCTCTATATTGTTTGAGTGTCCATTTGCATAGTTTAGTGCCTGACAAATAGTAAGCACTAAATATTTGGTAAATGAAGTGATGAATGACTGAACAGATTCCAAAGGAGGAAGAAATTTATAAAGGACAGTTACCAGTATTAAACTTTGCCTATGTTTTACTTTTGATATGATTGACACAGAATATGTTCTTGCCAGAATCCAATAATAGGGCATCCAGGGCCGGCCCTGTGGCTTAGCGGTTAAGTGCACGTGCTCTGCTACTGGCGGCCCGGGTTCAGATCCCGGGCGTGCACCGACACACCGCTTGTCCGGCCGTGCTGAGGCTGCGTCCCACATACAGCAACTAGAAGGATGTGCAACTATGACATGCAACTATCTAGTGGGGCTTTGGGGGGAAAAAAAAATAGAGGATCCAGTCAGGCCCTATCCATTAGTTAAGATTAGGTTTTGCTATATATAACTGGAGAACCTAAAATAACAGTGGTTTCCATTAGAAATTTATGTCTCTCATGCCCAAAGAAGCCTGAAAGAAGGTAATCCATGCTGGCATGGAGGTTCCACAGTGTCAGGGGCCCATGCTCCAACTATCTTTCTGCTGCACCATCTTAATTGAGGTAGCTCATGAACCAAGATGACTGCTTAAATTCCAACAATCTTTTTCTTCCTGTCTTCCTCCCTCCCTCCCTCCTTTCATTCCCTCTTTCCTTTCTTCCCAAAGAGAGAAAGAAAAGGGACAAGAAGTGCCTACCCATATTTTTGAAAGACTTCTTAGAAGTACCTACAGCACTTTGCCTTATCTCTCCTTGGTCAGTACATAGTCACATGGCCTCATCAAGCTGCAAAAGGGGCTGGAAAATATTTTTTAGCTGGATGACAATGTTTCCAGTTAAAAATTGTGGTTCTGTAACTAAATAACAAGGAGAGAATGGACATTGGAATACAACTGGCAGTCTCTGAATTTTTATTTTTATTTATTTATTTTATTATTATTTTTTTGTGTGTGAGGAAGATCAACCCTGACCTAACATCCGTGCCAGTCCTCCTCATTTTGCTGAGGAAGATTGGTCCTGACCTAACATCTGTGCCTATCTTCCTCTACTTTATATGGGACGCTGCCACAGCATGGCTCGACAAGCAGTGCCTCGGTGCATGCCCAGGATCCGAACCGGCAAACCCTGGGCTGTCACAGTGGAGCCTGCGCACTTAACCGCTTGTGCCACCAGGCCGGCCCAGTCTCTGAATTTTTAATCAGCTGTGGGTACTAAAAGGAGAAGGTAGTGAGAAGTGGGTTCCAGAGAAAGCTTTTTAGTTTACTATTTGTGTAAGCCTGCCCATAAACAAGCCCAAAATTGGAGTATTTTGTATTTAACCCAATTCCTATCAACTTTAGTTTTGGTCTCAAGTACAAGATATTAACACAATATCCATGTTTTAGAGTGTTACTTATAGAAATTAATGTTAAATTGGATTTAATAAAATTTCCTTGCTATTTTTCTACTGCCATATCACATATTTTAAACTAAGAAATTGTTTGAGTTTTGGTTCTAGGGCTATGCGTATGAATTTGACATTAGCCAAAGTGCTACCCTTGGAAAAAAAAAAAACTGAGGTGGTGGTGGCATCAGGAAGTTAATATTTTATAGAAAATGAATCCATAAATAGTCAGCAGACTTTCTTTGGGCATCTAATTCTGTTCACTGTTCCTGATATTGATTCTTTTCACTGGGTTGTAAAATAAACTTGTAATGAAAAGCTTTATTCTTTGGAGATTTGAAAAATTGCTTCACATGAATCTTTTTGCTTCCAGGCTCTAAATTATCTTGGTATTCAGCCCACAAAGGAACAACAGCAAGCCCTGAGACAGCAAGTGCAAGTAGACCCAGAGGGGACGGTGTCTTTTGGAGGTAATATTGGGTTTGTCCTGTTGTAGCCTCGCAGAAACTTGGTGGAAGAGTTATTGTGACCCATTTTCATTAAGAGTGCCTCTGTAGAAGGAGAGAGAGAAATAAGACCACGTCTGTTTCAAGTTCCTTAATCAGTACTCAGCTAGAATTACTGGCCTGGCTGGGTCAGCAGAAAGGAGAACTTTCTTAGACTCTTTCAGCTCTAAAATATCATCGTTCTATCATATTCTTTTAAATTTTTTATTTATTGCATAAACATTGCTTTAGGAATAATAAAAAACAGTACAAAGTGTAGAACTCCTAATTCTGCTACTGTGAAATTCCCTTTTTTTTTTCAGCTAAGATGATATAATAAATATTTTTATGATGCTGTATAATTATTAAAGGTAGCGTAATGTTGACATACTTAGTTGATGTACTATAATATTAAGCCTTTCCACTACTGGGAATTTTGGTGGTTTCTCAGTAGTTGATACTATAAATAATTCTATATTTAATATCATAGCTTTTTTCCTTCTAAATCTGTATAAATGGTTTGGACTTTTGTTTGTATTGATAAGTTGATTTCCAGAGACATTTTACACATTCATTTGTTCTGCCAATAATAATATTTGAATATAACAGTTTTTTGTATCCTTGACAGCATTAAGTATTAAAATGTTTTTCTTATACAGTAGATACAACATTGTATCATTTTAAAAATATCTGTATTGCTAAAAAAAGAAATTCACTTTTTGGTTTTGAAGTGATGGAAAAAAGACGTATTTGCTCCCCTCTCCTTTTGAAAATCACCCAAAATAATAAGGAGAATAAGAAACAGAATTGCATGTATATCTAAAACCACAATATATAAGGACAGAAAGTGGATGAGGAATGTAAATGAATTAGTGAGCAGAGGCAGGTAAGCCCCAGTGTCTGAAGAGCTAGGGGAATCACAATGGGGAGTAGGCTGATTTGTCCCTGAAAAGGCTTAGGAATTGAAAGCATCAGGTACTTCTGAAGGCTGGGCTTAGGCAGGGCCTTTGAAACAAGATTGTTAGAAATCTGTATAAGGAGTAATTATATATGCTATTCCCTGCCCCTTCTTAGGCCATCCAGCAACTACCACTCACTCCCTTACACCTGCAGAGGAAAATAAGCATATTCTTTTGAGATTAAACCAGAGAGATTCTGGACCCGTAGTTGCCAGCACCCAGGGAATTTGGAGGGAGTGTATGGTGAGCTATCATTCACAACACACACCCAGATTGCTCAGTGAAATTTGCAGCCATGTTATACTCTATAGTAAGAGAGTGTAGGATTCTTTCTGAAGAACCTGAACAAAAATATCAGCTGACCACCTGATTGCTCTGTACTGAAACCCACCAGTTGACAAGGCAAGTTCTGCACAGAAAATTTCCAATCAACGTTTTAGCGCCTGGTTCTTCTTAAATATGAACTCATAGCCAAGGGTCAACAGACATTTGAAGAAATCCTCCAGCATAAAATATAGAGCCCAAAACTATCAGACAAATAGAGAAAAGAGGGACTCAAAAAAAAGGAAAATATTGCCAAGATCAGAAGAAGAGAACTTCAGATAAACCATAATTAACATCTTTAAAAAGATAAGACATCCATGAAATAAGAGTAGGTGTTGTAAAATAGGAACAATCAGAACGTTAAAAGGATCCCTGGAAATTAAAAATATAGTAGCCAAAATGAAGAAATGTGAGGCTACACAGACGAATAGGTCACACTCCGAGTCCGAAGAAGCTTATAGTTTGCTAGGCCTGCGTCAGGCAGTGGCATGTAACCATCAAGAGCAGACGCCTTTGCGTTGGACCTTCAATGCAGCTTTGCTGCTCGTTTGCTGGGCAGCCTTGGGGAGTTTAAGGCGGTTAACTTATCTTAGCCCCAAACTGTAAAATGGAGAGGATAAGAGGGCCTACTTCAGAAGATGCTCATGATGAAATTGCAAAGCCCCATGCCTAGCACATGCAAGCTGTTACATAAATATTAGCTGCTCTTATTTATTTATTTCACCACCAAAAGTCTGGTTGCCATCCAAGCTATTATTATTATTATTATTATTATTATTATTATTATTAAACCTCCGGTTCTTCCAGCTAGAAAAGCTGTAAATCATAATATTGTCATATGTTTCAAAAAAAGTTCTACTCATAATAAAAGAGTTGGAGAAATAGTTATGCCTGTGATATGTATTTGCTTTATTATCTTAACTGGTTTATTAACTTCAGCAAAGTTAAATGAAGTTAAAACCAGTTGATTTCTTACTTCTTATATGAACTTATATTTATCTGCCACTTCAGTTAATACTATTTTAAGATAATTTATTTAAGTAAGCTAAATGTTAAGCATTAGTTATAACACATAGCTTCAACTTCATGTATAAAAAGGTAAGATTTATTGAGATGAGGTTAAATACTGTGTTATTAGTGAAATGTGTTCCATTTTAGATTTTGTCCAGGTTGCCAGAAACTTGTTTTGCTTGCGGTTGGATGAAGTAAATATTGATGCACATGATATTTCCAACATACTTGAGTCACAGGTAGAGTATGCCCTATAGAATTATCTTGATTGCACTTAAATCATGAGTCTTGAATGTTATGTGTCATATATGTAAGCTTTTTTTTTTCATTTTTATCTTTTTTTAAAAAATAAATTATGCAAATAATACATGCTTCTTGGATAAATACATACAATACAGATTAATTTAAAATCGAAAGTAAAATTACATATTGATCTCCTCCATCCTCCTCTCTCACTGTCCCCACATGCTACTCCCATCCCTAAATTTAACACAGAATAGTACTCTTATCATAAGTATATACTCTGAAATTTTACAGTCTGAACCAACCTCATGTAATCAGCATCCAAAATCAAAAGCACAACGTTAAAGAAGTACATTACCAGGACCCTGATGCTCTCCTACTCCCATGTTCCTTTCCAATTACTAGTGCTCTCCCTCTCTGTCCCTCAGTCAAGATCACTGCTCTTTTGCCTTCCAACAGCATGGATTGGTTTTGCCTGTTTTTGTGCTTTATGCAAATTGAAATTGCAAAGTCTATTAACTTTAGAAGTCATTTGTTCTACAGAACTTTGACATTTATGTTGTCAAATCTTTCAGTCCTTTTCGTGATAGATTTTTGATATTATTATATTATTGAGGAAGGCCTTCCCAGTTTATGTTATATATAATTTATATATTTAATTCACTCTAAATTTATTCTTGTCTATGGATAAGGTAGTGCCCTAAATTGATAACCACTTGTCCATGTTCCACCATGATATATTTAATAACCATCCTTCTCCACTTTTGCCACTAATCTGAAATACAAACTTTATCATATACTAAATTTCTCTCCAGATACACAGATCTGTTTCTAGGCCCAGCACTCTGTTCCATTGATTCATTTCTCTCTGCCAGTACATTATTATTTTAATTATTCTAGCTTTATAGTCTTAGGTTCATTGTTATCTGGTAGGTTAAGTCCTTAATTTTTTTTTTAACTTCTTGATTTAGATCTTCTAGATAATCTTTAGAACCATTTTGCCATGGTAATAAAAATTCAACTGTGACTTTTTTTTTAATTAGAATCGCATTGAATTTAGTAGATGGTTTGGGAAGAATGAACATGGTTTATTTCTCCATTCATTTAGGTCTTTGTTGATGTTTTGGGAAGAGAATTAAATCTTGCTTAATATATGTCTTGAATATTTCTTGTTAGGTCTGAATAGATATGCTGTAGTTTTTGATGCTATTAGAAATGGGATTTTTTTTTTTACCATTATATTTTCTAATTGATGATTCCTAAAGATATTAACTTTTGAATGGTTATTTTGTGTGCCGCCACTGTATTGAACTCCCTTATTCCAGTTGCTTTTCAGTTATTTCTCTTGGGTTTTCTAGGTAGACGTTTGAAATTAATTATGTTTTTGTCTCTTTAACAAATTTTTACTCTTCTGAATACTGTTGAATAGGAGCAGCGAAAGTGAGCAAGAAATAAATTTCCATGATATTTGAGCCATTTTACATTTTTACTTTTTTTAAAAGAAGCTAGCATTATCTTATTTAAATAAGATTTATACCATTTCTGTTTTTCTGGAGCAGTTTAGATAATAGAAACTTTATTTGTTCCTTTAAGGTTTTGAAAATGTTTCATATGCCAAAAGATCTGGGCCTAGATCTTTCAGGAGAGGAGAGATATCCTGCTTTTTAATGTCTTCTAAGATTATTCTATTCAAGTTTTTCTCCTTCTCTTGAATAATTTTGTTAATGTACATGTTCCTAGAAAATTTTTTCTTTCATCAAGATATTAAAATTTATTAAAGATTGACCTGGCATTTTTTGAGATTTTTAATCTTATTATTTTTTTGTGTGAGGAAGATCGGCCCTGAGCTAACATCTGCCAATCCTCCTCTTTTTTTTTTTTTGGTGAGGAAGACTGGCCATGGGCTAACATCTGTGCCCATCTTCCTCTACTTTATATGGGACGCCGCCACGGCGTGGCCTGCCAAGTAGTGCGTCAGTGGGTGCCTGTGATCCAAACCAGCAAACCCCAGGCCACCACAGCGGAATGCGCACACTTAACCACTTCTGCCACCTGGCCGGCCCCATGAGATTTTTAATCTTATTTTTGATGATATTGCTTTTTATTTCATAGATGTACTACATAGTTTTTACAGAGTAATCGCATCCACAGGTTTTTTTAGGTCACGATTTAATTATCACTCAGGATATGATATTTCCATTGTGGTTGCTTCTTTGACCCTTATTTTGAACTTTTTTAAACATTTTCTAGTTTTATTGTTCCCTTTTGGTTACTGATTTCTGGTTTAATTCCACTGAAGTTAGAGACATATTCTATATGGTATTAATCCATTGACCATATACCCAGACATATAGTCAATTTTATGAAATCTTTCCCGTCTTTTGAAAAGCATGTATATTCTGCACTTGTTGAGTGCAGTGCTCCCTGTATGTCAATTAGGTTGAGGTTGTTAATCATGTGGTTCAAATTTTTTATTTCGTTTTTTTTCTTCTTCAAATTTTCTCTTTCCTTACTCATTTTTTTGTCATCTTTTATTGTCAGTTACTGAAAGAGAGGTGTTTTAAAATTTCCCCAATTTAGTTCTGCTGATTTTTGCTTTATGTATCATAAGGCTGTACTATTAGATGTATACAATTTTAGAATTGTTATATCCTGACAGGATATTGAATCTCTTCATCTCTAGGATGTTTCTTGCCTTAAAATTAACTTAGTCTAGTTGTGTAGCTATACCACCTCTCTTTTAGTTGGTGTTTTGGTTTGGTTTCCAGTGATTATAAATATTTTTCTTTTCTAAAGGAAACTGTTATATAGCTCTTTTAAATGTATCTAATGGAATCTAAATACTCTAGTTTTTGATACCCATAATCATTTATTTAAAAGAAAATTCATGCATAAATTCTTATCTCAGAAATTTATTGTCTTTCCTTTTTCTCTAACTCTTATTTCTATTCCATATTGCCCTAGAATGTTATAGTGATATATTATCATTTCAAGCATACAATATGCTTAAAAGTCTTTCATTGATCACCCTATCTTTTTGCTGCCAAAAAAAGTTTAAATAAATTAGAATGTATTTGTTTTAATTCACTATGTTTTCATAAGCTCTTACATATTAAAATTTTCTTCTGAATTGAATAGTAATTATACTTATTATTGGCACACAATTAATCAAAAATGTAATATAAATTTTGATCAATTATTTTTATAAACGTAATTTAGAAATATAAATTCATATATCAATGGGATGGAAGGAGGATTATTTGCAGTCCAGCTCTGTCATTTATAAGATTTCCACAGTTGGCTGGGTACTTCTGGACTCTTTATTCTGTGGTTTATTTGTCTTCCTAAGTCTTGATATGAGACACATTCTCCCACCTTGTTCTTCTTTTTAAATATTCTTTGCCTAATCTTTGCTCTTATTTTGTCCATATAAGTTCTAGCAAAAATCTTGCTGTATTGAATTTATAGATTATTTTGGGAAGAATCAGCATCTTCATAAACTTAAATCTTCATCTTCTTGAATGGCATAAATACATTTGATATATTTTTTCCAATACAAGCTTTATTAATCTTTTGTTAGATTTGTTTCTAGTTACCTTATACTTTTTTGCCATTATAATAAATGGTGTCTTTTTTTTAAATTAAGACTTTATTTTTTTGAGCAGTTTTAGGTTCACAGCAAAACTGAGGGGAAGGTACAGAGATTTCCCATTTGCCCTCTGCCCCCACACAGGCATAGTCTCCTCTGTCATCAACATCCTCCGTCAGAGTAGTACATTTGTTACAACTCATGAACCTACATACACCCATCATAATCACCTCAAGTCCAGAGTTTACATTACAGTTCTCTGTGTTGTGCATTCTCTGTGGGTTTGGACAAATGTATAATGACATGTATCAATCATTTTTACTGCCCTAAAAATCCTCTGTGCTCTGCCTGTTTCTCTCTCCACACCCCTGCCCCCTACCCCTGGCAACCACTGATCCTTTTATTGTCTCCGTAGTTTTGCACTTTCCAGAATGTCACATAGTTGGAATCAGACATATGTAGCCTTTTCAGATTGGCTTCTTTCACTTAGTAATATGCATTTAAGCTTCCTTCATGTCTTTTCAGTGCTGATTGATATTCCATTGTCTGGATGTACCGCAGTTTATTTATCCATTCACCTACTGAAGGACATCTTAATTGCTTCCAAGTTTTGGCAATTGTGAATAAAGCTGCTATAAACATCCATGTGCAAGTTTTTGTGTGAACATAAGTTTTCAACTCCTTTGGGTAAATACCGAGGAGTGCAATTAGGGGATCATATGGTAAGAGGATGTTTAGTTTTGTAAGAAACCATCAAACTGTCTTCCAGTGTGGCTGTACCATTTTCATTCCCACCAGCAATGAATGAGAGTTCCTGTTGCTGAGAATGAGAGTTCCCAAAGACCTAGTTGTTTGGAAACTGGCAGGAGACCCAGTTCTCCCAGAATTGAGGCACTGATTTATCAGAACTGATTCTGTCGCATTTAGTGTAGGAAAACTGAAGCTGCAAGAGCGTCCTTTTTCTTCCACTGATTCAGGTGTTATGTATTTATCTGCCTAATGTTTTCTTACTGCTGGTAGTTCTCAAACATAACATACCCACTTTTGATGAGGAAAGGCGAAGGTGGTTGGATGGCTTACAACGTAATGAAGTAGAGAATTGAGAGTACTTTGTATGAGTATGCAAAACTTTCTTAGCAGCTGCAAAGAAATACTCATGCTCCAAATTAGTAATTTACTTCCCTCTTACCAGTATGATTTTAGGGCAGATAAGAATGTATTCAATCTGTGATACTTGATAGTAACAGCAAAGTGCTGATGGTAATTAGGCATGCTTCTACATGCCAATAACTTCCTGTTTGTGGCTTCAGATCAAAATGTTGTGCAATAGTCACTATCAATTTATAAGGTGTCCTTTGTTGTATTCTGCTTGTCAGTACGCAGAAGATAGCCCTGTAAAATGTTGACTGTTTTTTCACTTGAATCCACAATAAGAATACATTTTGGTTCACCACATTCGCATATATAACTGAAACAAAAGTCTCAAAAGAATTACTTACCTTTGCTACATCATTGCACTCTTATTGAATATTCAGTTCTATTTCATTAAATGTTTGGTCTTACAATTCACTAATGGGTCCTGTACCACAGTTTGAAAAACACTGTAAAAATCACTGTTGATAAAGCTACTCACCAGAAACAAATCAAAAATATTGCATTATTTTTTAGTATAATTCCCAATTTTTTTTGAGTTAAAAAGCAGTATAGTGCCTCATCTGAGTATATCAGTTGATCTGTGGTTGAGGATGCTGACAGTCTGTGAAGGTGGGGAAATTCCACTCTGGTTACCCCCTCAACTATCTCGTCACCAACAACAGAGTCAGATTTTATAATCCATCTGTTAGGGATGCTTGTTTTTTACTCATATGTTTCCTTTTTTTTGGCTTGTCTCTTTCTTAACTCATTTTTTAAAAATATTTTTGCCCAAGTATAATGGACACACAGTAAAGCACAAAAATCTCAAGTGTATGATTTGATGAATTTCTGTTAGTATCTCCTGTGTAATCATCACTCAAAAGGCTCCTTCATGCCAACTTCCCACTCAGCTACCACTCCCACCTTTACAGTGGAACCACTATTCTGTCTTATATCAGCTTAGATTACTTTGGCCTGTTCTTGAACTTCATAGTAACATACAGTATGTACTCTTTTGTAACTAGCTTCTTTTGCTCATTATTTTGTCTGACTCGTAAGATTTCTTAAGATGCTTCTTTTAAGAAATAAGAATTGCTGAGTCAGTGTAAGTCAGTCCTACTTTTGTTTAGTTGACAAAAAACTTTTGGTTTTGGAATAATGTGGCATTTAGAACCAAAAATATAAATATCTTACTGTGATTCTAATCATCACTGCTATATTAAAAAATTCACACAGTGCTGCACCTGCTACTGGCACGGTGTTACACACAGAAAAGGCAAGGTTGGAGCCTACATTAGCAGTATTCTAAACTTAGCAACAGCAGACTATAGTCCATCATAATATGATGGGTTTTCCACACTAATCAAGTGTCATAAATGGATTATCTTAAAATTACAGAGAGAACACTGTAAATTCCCTAATGTAGACTTTTCACAATTTGGATTCTTGCTAAATCAATTTAGTGGATTGCAATCATCATTTTAACAAGTGAAATAGAATAGAATGGAAAATATATATAGTAAGAGTGAGTACCCAGCTATTCCACTGCTGGGTATTTATCCAAAGAACATGAAAACACGAATGCTTAAAGATATATGCACCCCTATGTTCATTGTAGCATTATTCACAATAGCCTAGACTTGGAAACAACCTAAGTGCTCATCAAGGGATGAATGGGTAAAGAAGAGGTGGTATATATACACAATGGAATACTAGTCAGCTATAAAACAAAAGATGAAATCTTGCCATTTGAGACAACATGGATGGACCTTGAGAGTATTATGCTAAGTGAAATAAGTCAGATGGAGGAAGTCAAATACTATATGATCTCACTCATAGGTAGACAATGAAAACAACAACCAAACACATAGATACAGAGACACAGAGATACAGAGATTGGTGGTTACCAGAGGAGAAGGTGGGGAGGGTGAAAGGGGTGTCAGGGCACATGTGTATGGTGATGGATGGTAGTCTTTGGGTGGTGAACATGATGTAGTCTGCACAGAAATCAAAATATAATGATGTATACCTGAAATTTATATAATGTTATAAACCAATGTTACCTCCATAAAAAAAGTCTTTAAAGAAAGTAATGTTTTACTTATACTGAGTTATAATATAAATGGTGTTTTCACTATGTTTAGCAGTGAATGCTTTATAGCCACATCACTATATACTCGTCTGTAAAACATTAAATATATATTGAAGAACTGTAATGTGCATGGCATCGTGTTAGGTGCTCTGGCACATGTTATTAAGGTAAATAAAACTCGAGCCTGTCCCTCAAGGAACTTAGGGTATAGTGTAAGAAAAGTCATGTACACAAATAATTATATTAAAAGTGCATTATGTGATAAGGCCATAGTGATAATAGAGCTTAGAACATTCAGAGAACATTCATAACAGAGTTGGCATTTGAGTGAGTTTTGAATGATCAATAGGATTTTATTTGCTCAAGAGGTGAACAGAGAGCGTAAGAGTATTAGCATGAACAAAAATATATATAAAATGTGATGGTAAGCAGAGAGTAATCTACTTTTTTAAAAAGATAATCTAGTACATGCAGGTCAGTGAAGGAAGTTAGGCCTGCAAGGGTAAATATTAAAATTTATACTTTACTCAGTAGTCACTGAGGAGCCATTAAGGAAATTAGTGACATGATCAAAGTGATATTTTAGAAATGGTAATCTTATAATAGTGTTGGTTATCTTGGAAGGGAATAAAACCAGTTGTAGGTAGTCTAGAGAGGCAACAAAGGAAAGAGTCCCAATATAGAATAATAACTAAACTATGGTCAGGGTGAGGAGAATGGAAACGAATGGAGAGACAGATCTACAATATTTACCAAAAATAACAACAGCAACAAGTATATCATCAATAAGACTTGCATTTAGATATAAGAACCAAGAGAGAATGAGTTAAAGGTAACTCGAGAGTTTTAATTAGGATGGTTAATGATGTGATGGGACCGTTAATAGGAATAGGGAAGTAAGAAAGGTGGAGAAGATAATGGGTTGTGTCTTAGAGAGAGTAAGTTTGAGATGCTGACAGGTGACCAAAAGCCCATTGGAAATAAGGAATGGACACCAGGAGAGGGGTTTGGGAATGATCTGGAAGGTGATAGTTGAAGCATGGCAGTGAACATCATCACTCAGGGAGAGTTTGTAGAAAAAAGAGGGAAAGGGACAAAATTTGAGGAGCCTCCCCCTACCCCCATTTAAGGAGTAAAAATTAAATTAAGTCACTAACAACAGCTTAAATATTCTGATGGGTAGGTGAGATAGTGGGATATCAAAACCTAGGGAAGAGAAAGTTTCAAGAACAAATGGCTTGAGCAATGTTATATGTAACAAAGAGGTTAAGAAAGTTGGTAGGGGGCATTTATTTTGCCAAATAGCAGGTTTATGGGTGACACTGCAAGGAATTATTTTTGAAATGTGGGGATGGGAGGAAAGTTGTGTAAATCAGATTATAAAAAGTAAAAAGAGTGAGCAGGGGAAATGGAAGGAGAAAAATAAGGGAATACACAGAAATTTTAAGGAAAGGAGGTAATCGAATGGGTAATTTTATCGATAAAATTAGACTGAAACAGAGGTTGTTGTTTTGTTCTGTTTACGATGAATTGAGGTTGGGAATGTGGCCAGTGGAATGGTGGCTATCCACAATTGATACAAGTAAAATAACTTAAAAATGATGATCGTGGAGCAACAGTGAAGGGATAGTTGAGGTCAGACGTAGACAGCATAGTCCAATGACCTCCTACAGTGTCTCTTGGTATCTCCACAGGACACCTGAGAAAACAGAGTGGAAATGGTTTACAATGTCGTTTACCAGGTATTGCAGAGGTCAGGGGGCCTGAGGGTCACAAATGATATGGGAGCCAGGCAGGAAAGGGATGTAAGAAGGTAAGGAGGATAAAGTCCAAGAGTTGGAGGTAAATTAGAAAACAGGTATCTGTCTGAAATCATTGATGTTAAACAGCAGCAATTCATTTCATTTGCTGCTTGCTTAGTTGAAGCATATTTGAACTATTTTAAAAAGTCGCTGAGCACCAAGGGGCTTTTCAAAGAATTCACAAGTGATATCTGTGGCCAGTTCCCTGGCTATAAGTTTTTACTGCTTAGCTTAAAATAGCAATAGGATTATAAAACGTTTTTTTTTTAAGTCATGTTTTGTTCTATGACTGTTCAGTCTAGTGTTTTGCCTCCCAAAATGGCACCATAGATTCTTTTACGCATCATTTTCCTCCATGTTTTAAGCTTAGAAGTTTATGATTACATCTCTGAAATCCCAATCCATAGTTTCTCCTAGTAAATTATTATAGCTCTGTTATCTAAATTCTTATTTAAACGTTTGAATCCCCTTCATTTCACTTCTTAGGATAACAAGATAGAATAAGCCCATCTGAATGTTGAGTAGCAATGTTTCCCAGAATGTACTTTGCAGACTTAGTCCCTTGAGATGCTACAAAATAAATAAAGGAGGGGGAAGGTATAGTATGGTCAGGTAACTTGAGGAAATGCAACAAGTTATTAGATTATATTTCCTTTTGGGATATTCAAGATGCTTATTAGCATATTAAGGCTGTTGGGAGCCCTGCAGGAAAGAAAGTTAATTTTTTCTAAATCCTACATTTCTCAAGCTTATCTGACCACAGGGACCACTACCACCATCTTCACCACCCAGGTTTGCTTTTGCACAAGACTAGCTAATATCCTTTGGAACACACTTTGTGAAATATTATATTTGAAAATGTGTTAAAAACTAATCTAGAACAGTATAAGAATGAATTCTATGAGTCTGTGTGTTGAGTACTTAAGAAAGAGTAGAATAACAGAGACAGATGAAGAAATGAGAGTGTGTAAATTATGGGCGATGACCATAAATACACCAAAGCAAATGTGTCAGGACAGAAGGAGCCAATAATGTTTAGGAAAAATATTTCTCCCAAAACTTGAGGAATGACTCCTACTTCTGTTATTCTAGGATATGGAAATCAAATCTGAGTTTATCATCTCCATTCCACCATGATTTTTGTTTAGTGGTTAGTAAAAATCACAGACTAACGTCAGACCTCTGTGGGAATCTTGGAAAAACTATTTATTAGCTGTGAAACCTTAGGCAAGTTACTAACCTTTTAGTCTCATCTGTAAAATGGAGACAAGGTTATAGTAAGGATTTAATATTGAATATATATGGTCCTTAGCAGCGTCTGCACATACTAAGTTCCCAATAAATGACTGATATTCTTAATTATTTGTATTATCTTTTCCTACTCTGCATTCGCCTCTCCTATCTGAAGGTCACTGCTTTAAGCCCATACTTATATAGCAATCTCTTTCTCTACTTAATCCTTTAAATTATATTTTTTATACTTTATTTTTAGTTCTATTATAACTTCTACATAGAAATAGCTGTAATTAGACTTGGATTTTTATCTCTGATAAAATTCTCATTGTTTTTTACCTTGTAATTAACTGTCAAAGAGATCATGCTAGAAGTAGGAGAAATTGACATCTCTGCTATTTTCTGTTGTTGTTACTCACTTGTGCATGAATTATTAATATTATCTTCAAGGCACAGTTTCTGTGCAGAAATCACTTTAAGCTGTTTGGCTGTTACATTACATTTTGTTTAGTTAAAACAAGACACGTAATCGATTAATATACTTTACTGGGTTCACGTAAACTATCTTGGTTGATAATGTCCAGCATTTTGTTAGCCCTAGATACCATGTACTTGGAGTGGATGTCTTTAGGGAGTAGTTTATGTTGATAACTCATAAAGTCTTTTTGACATTATAAACACAGTCTTGGAATTTGGACTTTTAAGGAAAATTATGTTGTTAAGAATCATAAAGATGACAAAAGAGTACATATATCTTATAATCATCTAAATTCTGTTATAAGTAACAGCAATGTAAGGTTAAGCTTAAATGAATGAAGTTACCCCAGGTTACTTTAATATTCTCTTTTATCTAATCAAATGACTCCAAAGTAAGAAACTGAATTTTGTTATTGGAATGCAAAAGCCTAAGACTCCTCAAAAAGGATTTTTCTGTTAGTTCTCATAATTAATGTCTAATGCATAACTTTTCTCTTGTATTTTAATGTTGACAGCTTGTTCCCTGTGATTCCTTAGAATCAGATGAAATGGAAAGGCTTAAGCGTGAAAGAAATGATGCCTTAGAAGAAGTGAACACACTTAAGGTAATCTCCAATTTAGCCTCCTTACATTTTCTTTAGAAAAAAGAAAGAAGGAGAATTATCTTGTGTTGAACTCTGATGTATTGGGGCTTAGTTTTATTTTTAAGTAAAGAATATTAATATTAAATAACTTCATATTAATATCTAATAATTGATATTGAATATTAATATCAAGTGATTTGAAATTTGAATATTTCTTCAATTAGAAGAGTTAATTTTTTAGTTCATACATTTATTATTCATATTTCATAATATCCATGTAAGATTCAGTGTAATAGTGAGTTTTGCTCAAACCTTCTGATCTGGCTACTTCTCACCCCTTTTTTACTCACATTGGTGGCAAGGATGAGGAGCCAACAAAGCAAGCCATGACAGTTTTGGGTCCTCAGATGTTCATTGGGAAATACATTTTCTCCCATGTTCACGGGCATGCTTCAGGGGCATCGTGTTTTTGCTAAAATAATTTGGAATTAAGGCAATATGATTTAAGGGAAGAAAAACACACAGTATATCCCATGTATACTTTAAGATTTTGATTCTCTTTATATATTTTCATTCTGTTTTTAGTAGAATATTGAATTTCAATTATATCTTAATTTTTAGGGAAAGCCGTTATATTTTCCAAATCTTCAAGAAAAGCAGTGTAACTACTTGATATACTGTTAATTCACTGTAGGAATATATTTTTAAATTATTTTTAATTATTTTCTAAAATAAGACAAATTCTATTGTTTATTTATTTAATTTTCATTTAAGCAAAATCTTTATACCTAAAAAAAAGAAAGACATTTCCTTGTTACCTTACTTTTTAAATTCCAACCTCTAGAGGAAGCCACTGTTAAGCATATCTTGTTTATCCTTTCAAAGAGTTTCTCTATACTGTATAGGCAATCATATTTTTAAAAATAAATATGTATATGTATTTTAACTTTTACATAAATCACTTCATACATTGTACACTTTTTTACAACTAGGGTTATATCTTGGGCTACTTTTTAGATTAATATATACAGATCTGTCATATTCTTCTTAACGGCTCTCCTATCATTAAATGGTTCTGTCCTACATTATTTAGCCAGTTCCTTGTTGATGGATATTTAGGCTGTTTTCAATTTTCCATTATTAAAAATAATTACAAGGGCTGGCCCCATGGCATAGTGGTTGAGTTCGGCAAGCTCCACTTCTGCCCTCTGGGATCAGAGGTTCAGATCCTGGGGGCGCGGACCTACACCACTTGTCAGCCATGCTGTGGCGGTGACCCACATACAAAGTAGAGGAGGATTGGCACAGATATTAGCTCATGGCTAACCTTCCTCAAGCAAAAAATAAAATAAAAAATAATTCCATCATAAATAGCTTTGTAGATGTATCTTTGGGCAATTAAACAATTGTAAAAGTACAAATTGAATAAACTTCTGAAAGTGGAATTGCTTTATCAGAAGATTTGGGTACATTCAATTTTATACATGTTACCAAATTCCCTTTCAAAAGGCTTCACCAATTCATGTTCCTTCCAAATGTATATGAGCATTTTATTACTAAAGGAATTTTTTATATACTTCTTTTTACAACTTTGAAAGCACTATCTTTCCACATTTTTTTGTATAAGAAGAGTTAGGATGAAAAATATAAATTTAGTTTTAAAAATAAATTGACAATAGTTTCCTCATATTCTCTTCGAAAAAATCTCGAAGTGTTGGTTACCTTGGTAAAATAGCATTTTTATGTCATCTATCTCTGCATAACAATTAAATCTCATGGTTCATCAGAATTTTCAGAGTTTCTGAGATCTTTTTCATTTCCTTAATGTTTATCATTGTTAAATTTAGTGATATATTTCAGTTTTTTATTCGAATATCAGTATTAATTATTAGAATTTTAATTTAAAACTGAATTCATGTAACATTTAAAGAAGGCTTCTCTGAGGAGCTGTTCAGTAGATCAGGATTCACATTTAAAGTTTATGAAATGTAACTGAACATATCCTAATGCGACAAAACCTGAAATCCCAGATAAAACGTATTCTGTATTTTATAATTTCCTTTACCTAAAAACCTATCATTTGGCTGAGAACCACTTGCTTAGCTATATAAAAGAGTGTACAAAGCAATAAATATTTCATTTGAGATAATGTTTGTACTTTCACTTTTTCTCCTTGTCTTATACACACACAGAAGAATAACAGAATGTTGTTTGTTACATGAAGTATACAGAGTCTGTAGATGGTCTCTCATTGCTTCCCATTATCCTGTGACATCTGTATTCTTCATGTCTGATCTGAGGTACAAATAAAAATGAAACCAAGATAATTGTGTGCCAATAGCTAATTTTTATTTTGCAAGAATGATTTTTAAAAGTACTGTAGGCTTTAACTTAAAGCCTTTCTTCAGAGTTCACATTGCTAGTGCTTTGCAAATCTCAATGAAAGTAGATGTATTTTTCATTTATAGATGCAAAAAACTAGGACACAGAGTGAAGGTCACTTGCCAGAGCATAAAAGCATGAGAGCCAGCAGTTTCTTGGTTCCTGGTCTGTGGCAGACTCATTAGATTGCTCTATTATAGTCACCTTCATATACCTTCATTTCATCTCTTAGGCAAGAATGAGCTGAAATACACTGGAAAGCAGATCACTTCTTATAAACATTGCAATGTTGCCTTGAATATTTACCAATCAATTTAGTCTTCAAGCAATTCCTCTGCTCAAGTTTATAGTAAAATGGCTCTTAAATTACTCTTAGTATTTCTGATTTGGTCAATAAAATGTAGACTTATTTATGATATACTTAACAAAATTGAACATTTTAGGGTATATGCTTAACTTAAGTTCAAAGATGATAATATTTGATTTCCATGCATAATATTATTCTATCTTAATAACTATTATTTCATATATTGGTTACGCCAGTCATAGCTTCACTTTTATGGATAATCTTCCAAGGAAAAGCTAAATTAAGAAAATTGTAATCAACCCAGTTTCATGTGTCCTCTTTAGAATGATAAGCGAGGCTTCTAATTTGTAATAATAATGCTCTTCAATTTGGAAGCTCTTTGGCAATGATAGCCATTACCCAAAATTTAGTTAATATTTACACGTTTTGATTTTGATTGACTTATTTTGAGCCTCCGATTTTGAGATTTTACAAAATGGCTAAAGTAAAAAAAGCATATTTACATCACAATTATACTGTAAATAACTAATTATTTTTAAATGGTATGTAGAAAGCCAGAAAAGTGACCGAGAACTACATTTTCAGATTGTAACAATTGGGTGTTTGGGGAATTTTGTAGCTTTGAAACAACGCCCTAAAAATGATACTCATTGATACCTTCATAACAAGTTATTAATTCAGTGGTTTTTAAATATAGGAAAAATTATTTGAATCAGAAAGGCAAAGGAAACAGTTGACAGAAGAACTCCAGAATGTGAAACAAGTAAGTGCAAACAAGTGAAAGCCTATTGTGTATGTGTGTGTAAACATATGAGGTATAATTGCAAAGCAACGATGCTGTATGATATCCCAGAGATTACAGATGTCAATAATATAGTATAAAATGGCATAGATCTTAAAAGCAATCACTTCCAGAGGCTGTACCTGGGCTGAAGTCTTGCTACTATTGCTCAAAGAAATGTTAAAACTTCTCTTTGAAATAGCTTTCAAAATCAGATAACCAGTGACTGAAACCATCAATCTCATTGCTTTTCTATGCTTTTTTCTTTCTCTTTTCTTTTCTTTTTCCCTTTTCATCTGTTACTCGTACTACTTTTATTAAAGAAAAAACAAAACAAGAAAAAAAAAACAAGGCAGAGCATTTTTTACTTTTATTTTTTAGTAATAACAAGTAAAAATATACTTTTACTCTGCATCCTTCTTCAAAGAATTTTAGGTAGCTTACAACAAAACAAATACAATGATATTATCATGAAATAGATATACAAATAACAAGCAAATGAAATATTAATAAGAGTAGAAAGTTAAGAGAATGTTGCTAGAGACCAATGGCAATCACCATTTTGAATCTCCCCAACATCATCCCCCCAGAAAACATAAAATAGACAAAGAGAGCAAATAAAACCATACAGGACCCGTACCTTCAATATGACTGTGACAGAGAACACCACAACCTTCAAAGTACATAGAAATAGAGTAAAAAAAATCCCAACAAAATCCTGCAGCTTGCCTGTCACTGAAACCTGGGATACAGAAAGCAGAGGTAGTAAGCCTTAAATGACTCTGAAAAAGAAGAAGGGAGAGCAGAGAGCAGTTAGATGAAGTACAAATAAAATCACCTCCAGAAAGAGAAAATGCAACAATTAAGGCCAAAATACTGAACACAGGTCAGGATTTGGTGGTTATCAGGACTTGAGAA
Source organism: Ceratotherium simum simum (assembly GCF_057802395.1). NCBI lineage: Eukaryota > Metazoa > Chordata > Mammalia > Perissodactyla > Rhinocerotidae > Ceratotherium > Ceratotherium simum. Next base: position 32,272,482 of record NC_141915.1, on the reverse strand, counting down.
AGTGTGTGCAACCAGAAGTGGCAGCCTTGGAGAATCATTGCTTCTGGGGAAGAATCAAATAAATAGAGATGGGATAGTATCCCTTGGAGACTAGGCAATGAAGGGAAAGAAGGAAACAAGAGGGGAAAATGAAGGATCTTGTAGAAATGAAAGAGAAACAAGTTATACCAGTCCTTTCCATCTGTTCCCGCCGTGGCCATCAACATGATCTTCATAAAGGAAACTGCACAGAAGAGGGTGCTGTTGAACTAGGAACTCTTTCTATGAAAGAAAAAGGAATAGGAAAAAAAATCTGTCCCCATTATTACAAAACAACTATGTAAAAATCAGACAGTATGAATTAAAGCTTTCCTTCTGATGAAGCCTCTCCAAAACAATTCAACCACAAAGCTGAAGAAAACTGTAACACGACACTCCAAACTCAACTAAATATCCTCAAGCAAGCATTTGGCACTAAGGAAAAAACACCTCAAATCAGAAGGAAAAAAACTGAGAATAGAAATTGACAAAAAACAGGAAGAAATAAAATGAGAGTTAGTAGAACTTAGGAAAGAAATAGAAGGAAAAGACAAAATTTTATCAGAAATGAAAACTAAATTACAAGTTGCCCAAGAAAGAATATAGTCAAATGAAAAGCCATTAAAGAAAACCAGAAAAGTAACCAGGAAAATGACAATGAAATAAAGAAGTAAAAGAGTTTCTTGAAGAAGTAAATCGAAACAACTGAACGGCACTAATATTTAGAACTATAATCCAAGAAAACTTTCCAGAAATAAAAGACGACCTGAATCTATTATTATGTACTAGGGAAATTTGACCTGGAAAGATCAACTCTAGAACATATCCGTTAAAACTATTATGTTAGACTTTAAAGATAGAGGAAAAAGTGCACAGTGCCTCCAAGTGAAAAGACTGAATAGCATACAAAAAGACCATAGAATTAGACCAGCATCAGCCCTCTCAACGCAGCATACAAAGTAAGGCAATAGTGGAGCAACAGTTTCAAGAAACTAAAGGAAAGTAAGTGTAAACCAAGAATATTGTATATGGCCAGGTTGACTTTCAGATATCAAGGCCATAGAAAAACAGTTAGGAATGTGCCAGTATTCAGGGAGCACTGTACACATGTAGTATTCCTGAGGAATCTAGGAGAGGGTGAGTTTTATCCAGCCGATAAACAGTAAGCATTTCATACGTGTTATTTTATAGCTTACACTAAAATGAGAGTGGGTTCACAGGTAAAAGAATAATGTGTAAACATTACATGTCTGACAAAAATCAAAAGATGCAATTTATGTAAAAGATGATAAGGGAGAAAAAAAGGAAACAGAATATAATCATTCTGTGTATAAGTAAAGGGTAGTAGTCATCAAATATCATTTAAAACTGACATCAAATAGTAAAAGATCAGTTACAAATAGAGAGTATTTCAGGCACTATAAAAAGTAACAATACAAAGGTAACCTATAGAATGAAAATATGAACCTTCCTAAATACCAAAAGAAATTTTCTTAAAAAGCTAAAGGGGTCCAGCTCGGTGGCGTAGTTGTTAAGTTCGGCCATTCTTCTTTGGAAGCCTGGGGTTCACGGGTTTGGATCCTGGACGCAGACCTATGCACTGCTGGACAAGCCATGCTGTGGCAGGCATCCCACATGTAAAGTGGAGGAAGATGGGTACGGATGTTACCCCAGGGCCGATCTTCCTCAGCAAGGAGAGAAAGATTGGCAACAGATGTTAGCTGAGGGCTAATCTTCCTCACCAAAAAAAAAAAGAGCAAAAGGGACACACAAAACAGAGAAACACAGTAAATATAATGTACACAATTAATTACAACAAAATATGACTTGAGACCAAACATAATAGTCATCTTAATTAACATGAATGGGATTAACTCACCTATTAAAAGATTTTTTAAGGAAAATATAGTTTACCAAAACTGACCTCAGTAGAGATAGAGAGCTTAACAGACCAATTTCCATGGAAGAAATAAAGTTATCAAGAAACTACCCTACAGAAAAGGACCAGGCCAGATAGATTTCACAAGGGAATTGAACCAAGCCTTTGGGGGTTAGTCCCAAAACTATGTAAATGGCTTCAGTGTAAAAATTTCAGAGAAAATTAACAAATTCTTTTCTTGAGGCAAGTGTAACATTGGTGCCTAGACCTGATAAAAATAGCACAGAAAAAGAAAATGGTATTAGATTAGAAAAACAAGGGACATATGAATTGGAAAAGAAAAAAGAAAACTCTGTTTGCAGATGACATAATAGTAATCCAGAAAACCCTAAAGAATCAATGATAAAACTAACACGGTGAAAAATTCACAAGCTAGCAAGATATAAAATTAATATGCAAAACTCAATTGCATCCATATACACAAATAATAACCAGTTAGAAATTTTAACAGTGGAGGAGAAACCAAAAATTCTATAGAAAAATGGGCAAAAGGGGCCAGCCCGGTGGCGCAAGCGGTTAAGTGCGCACGTTCCGCTGCAGCGGCCCGGGGTTCGCCGGTTCGGATCCCGGGTGCGCACCGACGCACCGCTTGTTAAGCCATGCTGTGGCGGCGTCCCATATAAAGTAGAGGAAGATGGGCATGGATGTTAGCCCAGGGCGAGTCTTCCTCAGCAAAAAAGGGGAGGATTGGCATTGGATGTTAGCTCAGGACTGGTCCTCCTCACAAAAAAAAAAAAAAAAAAATGGGCAAAAGACATGAACAGACAATTCACCAAAATGTTATAAAAATGTTAAACATATGAAAAGGTATTCAATCTTTCTCATAATAAGAGAAATACCAATTGAATCTACACTGAGAGAGGACTTCCAGCTTCTAGTAATAATAGAGTAAGATGCTGGCAAAGGACCTCCCCCAACAGAAGACAACTCAAAGACCTGGGCATTCTGCAATAAACAACCACCAAAGGAATTGGAGAGTGAACATAATCAGACAAACTGGGAGGAACTAAATTTCCTGTTTCTACGGCTTGACTCACCCTTATGGTCACTTGATATTCAAAAAAGATTCAAAGACAATTCAGTGGAGAAAAGATGCTCATTAACAATACATGGTGCTAGAATAAGGGAATATTTGTGTGAGAAAAAAATGAATCTCAACCCCTACCTCATATCATACTCAAAAACCAACTCTGAATGGATTATGGATCTAAATGTAAGAAGCAAAGTTATCAAACTATATCTCTAAAGTTAGTAAATTTTACTATATATAAACCATACCTCGACAAAGCTATTTTTTAAAAAAACTATGCCAATACAATTTCTCACCCATCAGATTAGCAAAAATTCAACAACTTGGTAGTACACTGTTGGTGAAGCTGTTTCGAAACAGGCGTTCTCATATAGTGCTGGTAGTAATGCAAAATGGTACAGCCCTGTGAAGGAGAATTTGGCATTTCTAACAAATATACGTATGCATTTACCCTTCAACCTGGCAATCTCACTTCTAGGAATTTACCCCCAAGGTATACCTCCAATATTAAAATACATAGGCACAGTATTTATTGCAGTAGTATTTGTAATTAGAAAATATTGGAAACCATCTTAATCTCTAAGCATAGGTGATTGATTGAATAAACTATGGTATGTACAGACAATGGAGTACTATGCCGCTGCAGGAAGGAATAAGGAAGATCTCTCAAGTAATATGGAGTGACTTCCAGGAGATTTTATCAACTAAAAATAGCAAAGTAGAAAAGAGTATATATAGTATACTGTCTTTTATAAACAAGAGAAATTAAAACATATATCTGTTTATCTTTACAAAAGAAACCAAAAGAAGGAAAAACTGCACAGCAATGAAATTGGTTATCTATAATGTGGGTGGACACAGGGTGGATAAGATACAGGCAGGAGTGGCACCCCTCTGAGAATACCTTTTGATGTAATTTTTACTTTTGGGTGCACGTTAATATTCTACACATGTAAAAAATGTATAAAGAAATCAGTAAACATAGGACAGGGAAAATGAACTTAAAACTACAAGCAAACTAAAATAAATGAATCCATTTGTGTTTCAAATGAATACCATGACCATACTAAAGGAAAACAAAAGCACCAATTCAAGTAACTTGTGAATACGGTATTTATGTTCAGTGTATGACAGGTTGGGGTTGAGTTGGAAAAGAATTGCAAACAAACCCCAAACCTTTGTTAGTATGTTTTGTTGTTTTGTTTTGTAGTTGTTTTAGAGGTATGATCAAAGCAATTCTGAAACAATTTTAAGATGTATTATAGGACTCAGCAAATGTGTTGATTGTCGTTGAGCACCAGAATCTCAATGAAAAAGCAAAGACATACAAAACAGAATGGAGGAAGTCGAGAAAGAATCCTGTGGGGTGGACTAGAATTGGAGGTATCATTGTGAAAGCATCATTTCTAAAATATATATGTGTATGTGCATGTGCACATGGATATATGTATGTATGTGTGTGTATATATTTGTGTGAATGTGATGTGTGTGTATATGTGTGTGTATGTATATATGTATGCCTACCTCTGTCAGCTGGAAGAGCCAAGAGGCAGACACCCCAATAACAATGAGCATATAGCATATCTAAGTGCCCACATACCATTCCCTACTAAAAGGAACCCAGGCTTCTTGGAGAAATAACTGATTTCAGGGCTGGGTAAGGATAAGTACAAGATGAGCCTGGAACAAGTTATGCCAGAAAATAAGGAAGTGCTCAAAATGACGAGAACATGTCACAGGAACCAGCTTGAAGGGGCTCCCACTGGCCAAATCTGGAAGTACTTGAGCACCAAAATAATTAAATACAGTAATGAATTACAAACCATTGAAAAAATAGTAATTCATGAGTCCATGCCACTAGTAAATAGATTAATTAATGGGGAGAAAGGAGGGCTCTTGCTCCTTATAGACTGTTGAGTGCTGACTGGTAACTACAGAGAGGCTGCCAGATTTAGGAAATCAGCATTTTGCATCTGTTTTAGTAAAGACTGGATCAGACTAGAATCATCAAATGCTAAGTCTAGGGAGAAATTTTGATGAAGAGCAGAATATTTACATATTTACATGGTTGTAAAGTAGCTCTCTATAAACTGCTTATTAATTGCAAGGGGAAAAATTGTAATTATACAGTAGTGAAATCAGACAACTCCTTGACTGGTGCTAAAAATTGACATTACCAGTGAAGAACAGATGGATATGTGTGCCTCCAAATGTGACACCTTGAAAAGGACACAACATCACCTATGTAGTATTATGGCTGACAATGTATAAACCTGCATCTGGCCATGAGGAAGCATCAGATAAACCCAAAATGAGGGACAGTTTTATTTTTTAAAAAAGAGGTGTGGGGGGGGGAGATATGTGTGTGAGAGAGAGAGAGAGAATGGGTTGTATTCTTCAGAAATGTCAATGCCATAAAAAAAGAGAAGAAGAAAGATGATAAAAGATTCCAGATTAAAAGAGGCTCAAGAGACATGAAAACTAAATACAGTACTGACCCTAGCCTGGATCCTGCGCTGGAAGAGGGAAGATACTGTAAAGGATGTTATTGGGTCAGTGGACAGAGTTGCAATACAGATAGCAGATTAGATAAAAATATTGAATCATTGTTAAATATCCTAAACATGATAACCATTCTATGGTTATATAAGAGAATATTCTTCTACTTAGGAAATACTGAAGTTTTTAGGGGTAAAGAGTCATGATGTATGTAATTTACCCTCAAATGGTTAAGAAAAAAATTGTCTGTGTGTGTGTGTATTTATATATCTATGTAGGTTTTATATATAGATACATATTTATATGTGTACATTTATGTGTGTGTGTGTGTGTGTGTATATATATATATATATATGAGACAGATTGAGAATATGCAAAATCTCAGCAACAACAACCTCTAAATATCAGTGGCTTATAAGAATACTTTATTTCTCACTCATGTACACATTCGCAAAGGGTGAATCTGTGAATTAGGTAAATCTGGGCGAAAGGTATGAGGATGTCCTTTGTACTATTCCTATTCTTGCAACTCTTCTGTATATTTGAAATTATTTCCAAATAAAAAGTGTTTAACAGTCCTCTATTTTTTGGGCAATTTTTGGACCCCCCATTTTATTAAGTATTTTTGTACTTTGGTGGATATGCCTTTTTAGTTATGTATCTTCAATACTTGATCAGTTTGTATGATCAGGCCTTTTACATTTTCGTGTTTCTTTGCATCCTGAAAGTGGACATTTATAAATCTTCTTTGTTAATTTTTACGTGTAGAATAAATTAGAAGGTGGAGTTTTTTCTACATTTAATTAAGATGTTCTTTTCTCCTAAATGCTTGGAACTTAAAAACTTTAGAGTATCAAGCATACTTGATGAAATAATAATTACATTAAGGGTTGATTAAGACATGAAGCTAAAGAAAAATAACAGTTTTGCTTTCTTTTTCTAGCAATACCTACCTTTTCCACATGAGGCCCTCCTGTATTTATTTCTCTGAATGGATTAGTTTCTGTTATTAAGGAAGGTCAAGTCTGCATGAATAAATAATCTAAGACTACTCTGTATCAGAATTTAATAAGAATCGGTAGGAAAAAATGGGACATAGATGAAAAAAATAAACAGGAGAAAGAATCTTGCATGATGAAAGGTGAATTGGCATAAAGAATAGTGTAGTAAATAATGAGCTTTGGAATTAGACTGAGTAGGTTTATACCCTGACCCGGCCTCTTGCTTGCTTTTGACCTTAAGCAAATTAATTCACCTTTCTAAGACTCAGTCTCCTCATCTGTAAAATGAGTTTGATAATAGGATCCCTCACAAGAGTGTAAGAAATCTTAAGTAAGGTAATATGCATAGTGTAAATGTATACAGCACATAGTACTCACTCCACAAATGTTAACTATTATGGTCATTATTGTAAACAATAGAAGAAATATTAGGTGCTGAGAAAGAGGTGGAAATGATTTGTTTTAACCATTCAATAGAAGAAGAAATCCTCATTCTCGCTGAGGGGATAAGGAGACTTTTTATAGAGAAGGTGACACATGAACTGGACTAGACATAGAAAGGGAAGAGCATTCCAGGCAGAAGATACAGCATGAAAATCATAGTATGAAAGGAAAAGTCTTGTCTTTAGAGTCAAAATAGGCCCTCTTTTTGTATGCCTGCTTTACTGTTATTTGTTAATATGTTTGTGTCTTCAAATGTGATAATATCTGTCTTATAATTTGTTCATAGGACTTGAGATTTGAGCCGAAAACTGTCAGGAATATAGTAGTTTCCTAAAAAGTAATAGTTTTGATTCGTGTTATTTTATTGTCATCTTCTTCATCATCATTATCATTATTAAAGGCCCAGGAACATAAGGGAAACGTGGACAGATGAAAGTGTTAGGAAATGACATTTGGGGGGATGTTGAGGGCGAAACACATAGGCACTTGAATACCAATCTGAGAGTTTAGACAGTGGACTGCCATTGAAGGTATTTGACGAAGGAAAACAATGATCAGTTTGCTCCACCCATAATCTGACCCCCCGCTTTCCTTCATACTCCACATCTGACTTGTTGGTCCTGCTTTTAAAATATTGCAGAACTTGACCACTTTTTTCACCACTTCCATCACTGGTCTAAGCCACTGTCACCTGCTACCTGTGTTGCAGTTATAGCTTCCTACCAGATCACCCTGTTTTACCTTTGCCCCACTGCTGTAACAGTCTAATCTGAACACAGCAGCCGGAAATATCCTTCTAAAGCTTGTTAGAACTCTCTGAGACTTTCCACCCACTCAGAGTAAAAGCCAGAATCTCACAAGTAGAAGCCTACAAGTAAATGTCAGAGCCTGCAGAGCCTACTTCATCCCACACTCCTCTTACCCCAGTGACTTCATCTCCTACCACTCTTTCCTCTCCCCTCCACTCCCCTACTAGTTCTCCAGCCCCTCTGATCTCCCTGCACCGTCACCCAACAACGCTCCAACATCACTGTGTGTGGAGAAGCTTTCTGGTATGACTGTTTTCTTACACATTACATACTTGTGTTTTTGTCCTTTATCTGTATCCCCCAACTAGAGAGCAAGCTTCATGAGGGCAGCTGTCTTTGGTTTGTCCTCTGATTTATCTTAGAACAATAACACAGAGTAGGTACTCAGTAAATATTTGATCAATGAGTGAAGAATATCTATACTTTAAGAAGAGTAATCTGACAGCAGGTTGGGAAGTAACAGAAGATCAGTTAAGGATCTTTTGTAATAGTCTAGACCAGCACAGTCCAATAGAAATGTAATGAAACCCACCAATGTATTGTTAATTTTCTAGTAGCCACATTTTTAAAAAGTGAAAAGAAACAAGTAAAATTATTTAAAATATATTTAATTTAGTCTAATATATTTAAAATATCATTTTAACATGCAATAATATTAAAAATTCATTAGTGAGTTATTTTTACATTCTTTTTTCATACTGTACCTTTGAAGTCCAGTATTATTTTACACTTACGGCACATCTTAATTTGTGCACTAAGTTTCCATTGGAAATGCTGGACCTTGTTTAGATTTAACAGGAGTTTAGAGTTGAACAAGTAGATTCATAAACCCAAATGTTCCAGACATACTTAAAAAGTTTCCAGTAACTGAATTGAATACCAAAAATCTTTTTCTTTTAATATTTACATCCATATTGACAAAACTATTTCGTATTTTTTAGAAGACTTTGTCTTTGAAGCAAAATCATTTCAAAACTATATCTTTTCAAGTTAAGTATACCACTGATTCTTTTCAACTCAACATTAACTTCAAATTCAAAGGATTATTGCATATATTTAAAGCAACTCTAAATGTATCAATATCAACCAAGCATACTCTAATTTTTTTAAGCTTTTGTAGCTAATTTATATAATACTATCAGTAATTAAAATCTACCTATTGATTTATGGTAGAAAAATATGTAAAATCATTATTATTGGTTTATATTATGAGAAGTTTCCATGTCAGTATAAATTCTTATACTTGTCCAGCTTCACAGATAAGCTTTCCCTTTCCTTGGAGCTTCAGATTTAGCTCATTCATGTGCAACGTGATGTCAATGAGAAAATGTAAATTACATTGTCATTTTTTTGTCTTTGATTATTGAATTTTAGGCAAGTATGCCTTTTGTTTTAAGAAAATCTTGAATTGGAGTTAAAAGTACAGTAAATCTTTGTAAAACTCTTCCCCAACTCAGCCAAAGAACATTGGCAAGAAACACAGGACGGTTAAATTCATTGTCTTCTAAGCTAGTGAAGATTCATAGAATTTGCACATTTATACTAAACAATGTTGACAACTGTATCCATGAAATTTTTCACACATTCAGCCTCAAAAAACTGAGCACAGATATTTTCAATATGTATCGTATAGTGGAATGAAACAATAGAGAAAATCAGTCTCTTTTTTGAAAATGTCAATAAATCTGAATTTTTGATTTGACATAGCTGGAGCACCATCTATTATGATAAAAACATTTCTTCATTATCCAACTGAAACTCTTTGAAAGATGTAAAAGAGTTAAAAATATCTATACCACAAGTTTGATTTTTTTAGGCTGCAAATTGTCAACTTTTTGTCATAAATTTGGAAGTGCTTTAAGACAGTACATGCCTGACATATGAATTGGGTAGTGTCTCCTGTATCACATGCTCACCTAAAGCTGAAGAAAGGGACTTGTAGTTTTTCAAATTTGAATTAATTGATCATTGATATTGCTAGAAAGTTCTTGTATTCTGTAGGCATTTGTTTTGTGACTTAATTGATTTTGTGACTTAATTTTTTATAAAATATCTCTTCTAGTCCTTTATCATGACTGAAATTACCATCTCGATCTAAAAATGGTTTTCTCTTTTGTGTAAAAATCCAAGCCATTTTATGGCTGGCCAGAGTTATAAATGTGGAACATTTACATTTGATTTCAGGTAACTAGTTTTATTTGTTCTCGTTTGACTGTTCAGAGAAAACTTCTTAACAAATTCACCATGCAGTTGCAAAAACGTCTCTTAATATTGCTCACTTTTTATATGTTTAAAAATTTTTTTTCACAACAGCAGCTTTGTAAATTGCTATTACATTGATCGTGAAATTTGCAACATACCTTCTTCTAGTCTCTTTTTATTGTCCTGGTTATATTTCTAGCTAATTTACCTCTACTTTATTCTGTATCAGTAATATGTCTTCATTTTAAATTTAAAAATTTTCCCATATATACTTTTTTAAATAGAAAAAATAATTTAATTATATTCTAATAAAAATAAATGTTTTAAATACCACTTTTGATTTACATACATATTACTGTAACTCGTCCTGTTGCATAAAATATTGAGATAAACACGCTATTACATTGGTGTGTAAAAAAAAATGAAAGTAATTCATTGACAGTAACCAGATCAGTTATGTCTGATACTACTCAAGTGACTCACATGCCTGTTTAACACTACAATGCAACAATAATATCTTAAATAATGCAGTGATTAAAGTGAAATATAGTTCTGCCGAAACAATATAGTTGTATAATGGAAAAATATTTTATACTTCTTAAGTTTTTAAACTTAAATGCAAACTAATTAAAATTAAATGAAATTAAAAATTCAGTTCTTCAGTTGACTAGCTATATTCCAGTTGCTCAATAGCCACATATAGCTAGTGGCTACCACACTGGACAGCGCAGATTTAGAACTGTACATCCTTGCTACCCAAAAAGTGATCCAGGGCCAGCAGTGTCAGCAACACCTGGAACTTAGTGCCACACTAGACCTACTGAATCAGAATCTGTTTTTAACAAGTCCTCAGGTGAGTCGTATGCACCTTAAAATTTGAGAAGCACTTGTCCTGATAATAAGCAAGGGAAGATTTAACTGGGTAGTGGCAATGGAAATATACGAAAGGGGGTCTGTGTAAAAGATGAGTATAAAGTAAACCAAACTTAATGATAGAATGTGCAGTAATAGTCAGAGCAATCAAGACTTTGTAATTTGGTGATTGAGATGCTGCTATGATGCAATTAACAAAATAGGAGAAATGAGATTAAGAGTAAAGATATTTTCATTTATAGTAGTATTTAATGTGTATTTTCCAGTTTTAGCAAAAAATAATTAAAAACGTATGTATATGTTTGTATATGCAAACCCGCATGCATACATACATACTGGCACAGTTATTCATTTCAGAAACACATACTTGCAATAAAAAATATACTACCCAGGGGCCGGCCCCGTGGCTTGGCAGTTAAGTGCGCGCGCTCTGCTGCTGGCAGCCTGGGTTCGGATCCCGGGCGCACACCGACACACCGCTTCTCGGGCCATGCTGGGGCTGCGTCCACATGCAGCAGCTGGAAGGATGTGCAACTATGACATACAGCTATCTACTGGGGCTTTGGGGGAAAAATAAATAAATAAAATTATAAAAAAAATATATATATATACACACTACCCAAATCAACCCTAAAACTTTCCATTTTTTTAGTATATTGACTGTGCATACCATTCAGCTTCTATTATGTATATAGAATGATATTATTCTGTTTAAGGGGGTTTCAGTGATATAGACTTACTGTTAATGAGAGTTCCTGTGCTTTAGTGAAAATACTAAAACTCCATTTTTCCAAGGATTAATTTCTTTTTTCACAATTAGCAAAAGAGTCTTTAAAAATTGCAAAAATTTTTAAAAACCAGAAACTTGAGTTGTATTAAATTTGGCAGTTTCTTCCCCTTTTTTGGTATCCTTTTGAAGATCTTGACATGAAATCAGTTCAGTACTAATAATTACACCCTATAAATCCTTGAAATACATAGGTAACCTAATTATTAAAACACTACTAGATTGATTTTCCATTTGTTTTACAATGATGGTTACCGGTTGCTTCCAAGGGGAGTAGAGAACACAATTTATTCTCTCACTTATAAACTTTTCATTCAATTATGTGAGACAGTGGCCTGATCCTAGAAACAGAATAATCTCCCTTTTTGAAAACACGTTAGCCATTTTAAATTATGGAGATTAGTTTACCTTTAGTGTAATGACTCAAAAAGAAAGCAATGAAGAACTAAAAGAGAGGGAAAAAGGAAGAGAGGGAGAATAAGAAAAAGGAAGGGAGAGGGAAGAAAGATATAAATAAAAAGGAAATAACAAGCTATGAAGGGATCCTTTTTCACCAGAAGGATCAGGTACATTGTTTTTTTCAACCAGGGATAGCTACCAGAATACTTACTCACTGTTTTTTAAGTGAACTGTACTGTTCTCTAAAATCTAAGTATTTTTGACGAGTTTTTATGCCTTTCAGAATAACCCAATGTTTAAAATCATGAGGGTAATTTCCCATGAAATTATACTTCATGTTATTTTTTTCCTTCAAGTTCTAACAACTTTTAACAGGCATGGGCCGTTCTTCGAGCAACTTCCTTTGATCAACAACTTTCCAAAACCTACTTTCACACTTAGGTTGTTTTTCAGGTTTCTTTCAGCATAGCATTATGACCTACGGCAGCAATGAATTGGTGAACAATCCAAAGCCAAAATATTTAGCTTGTCTGAACCAGTCTTTGCCCTAAAGAAACATGGGAAATTGTTCATTTGGCAACTTCTCTAGGTTCAGATAAGCCCAGTGGTAGTTGGCCTCACCTGTGCAAAGGCTGGATCGAATGCTTGAGGAGAGTATGAAGTCTAAGGCAGAAGTGAAAGGTCAAATCGGCACAGGATTCTCTGTGGACAGTTGAGGTTGAACGTGAGCTTGGTTACAGCTGGTGCAGCTGACATGTGAGCTGTCTTGGTTTATGGATGAAGCAACATAGGAAACTTTAAGAACAGATTAAATATATCTCTAAAAGGAACAACAATAATATGTGATTACTAAAGAAGTATTCACATTTTCACACTTTTAGAGATTGTGTTCCTTTGTGCATTTATTACAGAAACAGCAAAGCCTCTAATTTTTAGGATAGATATGAGTTCCCATGCCCTTTTTATTCATTTTTAGTGATTTGAACTTTTTATTGTATTTCAGCATAGCATTAGTAGTATTCTAAGATGCCAATCTCATCTTTAGAAGGAAAAAGAAGAAAAATACACATATTTGATTTGTCAGTCTTTTCTGTTCTAAAAGGGTACTATAGTAAAACGTCCCTATGTTTCCATTTCAGATGGTCACTGGTGACCTCAGAATGTCAACTTTTCTATTAAAAACCCTCTTTACAAGGATCCCTCATGCTGCTGTTTTACAGCCACAGCCACCTCCTTCCATCCTCCACTCCCCTAACAGCTGGCAACCGCAAATTTCTTCTCTATCTCTATAATTTTGTCATTTCAAGAGTGTTCTATAAATATTATCATACAGTTTGCCACTTTTTGGGCTTGGCTTTTTTCACCCAACGTAATTCCCTTGGGATCCATCCGAGTTGTTGAATATATCTGCAACTTTTTCCTTTTTATTGCTGAGTGCAGATAAAACTGGTGCTATCTGATTAAGGTGGTGAATTGTATCACTGAAGTTTCCTAGTTGTGATATTCTACTATAGTAATGCAAGGTGGAACTGAGGAAGACTGAGTGAAGAGCACAGGGGACCCCTCTGCATTATTTCTTACAACTGTGTGAAATCTACAGTTACCTTTAAGTGATTTTTAAAAAGCAAAAATAAAAAACTTCTTTGAAAAAAGAAATTATAAAGTTCTTGTAATGAACAGCAATCTGAGTGGAGAAACTTATGAAGCAAACTTGGCCTTATTTTTCAATATTAATTGCCTTTTTGTGAAAAAAAATATACCTGTCTATTCTCTAACATTAGACTTTGCCCGAGAAACTGCCTAACTTGTAGACAGCTTGCTTGGAAAAGGAGCACACGGACAGACAGCCCAGTTGGCATTCCTGTTTGCGCAGACACCGACCGTACCTAGTGATTCACTGCGGGTGAATGTAGCGTTCTAAGCAAGCGTTGGCAAAGATGCCTGTTTCAGAATCCCCATTTCCAAATAGTTGTTTCTTTTTAATGTAGAAAAGTTCTTACCATCTTAAGAATTCTGAGAGAAATTTTATTATCCTGTTGATACTACAGAACCCATTTTAATTGTGTTAGATTAATTAGAATCACAGAATTTTTATGTTGGAGAATTTGGCAGGGAAGTTATCTTATTCTTCATAGAAACCTTCCAGTCCATTTGATTACAGTATTTTCTGTAGTCACTTGGCTTAGTTAGAACTGATGTTAGGGGGCCAGCCCCGTGGCGTAGCGGTTAAGGGCTCGCGCTCCGCTACTGGCAGCCCAGGTTCGGACCCCCGGGCGCGCACCGACACACTGCCTCTCCGGCCATGCTGAGGCCGCATCCCACATGCAGCAACTAGAATGATATCCAACTATGACATACAACTATATACTGGGGCTTTGTGGGAAAAAAGGAGGAGGATTGGCAATAGATGGTAGCTCAGAGCCGGTCTTCCTCAGCAAAAAGAGGAGGATTAGCATGGATGTTAGCTCAGGGCTGACCTTCCTCACAAAAAAAAAAAAAAAAAAAAGAACTGATGTTAGGGTTCTGGGCTCCATAGTGTGAGCCACTTATTTTCTGGCTGATCAGGGACCACATTCGGCATTCTTTTCATCTATTGTTTCACACATGCCCGTAGTAACTTATAAGGGAGACTTGGCAAGGAAATTTAAGAAACATTTATTAAATGCTCTTTTTATCTGGATGCACTCTGAAAGCTAGACATACTCTCTGCACAGAGCTCTCAATCTAGTAAGAAAAAAGAAAAATAGAACAAAACCATCACTTCCTAGAAAGCATTTCAGAATAGGTGCCCTGTAGCTGGGGAGTTTTCAGAGGTGTGTTTGTGCACTAAGGTGGCTTAACTCCCTGTAATTTTCCTTATTTAACTAAAAACAAACAAATAGAAATCTCTCAAATTCCATTAGTCAGTTGCTAAGAGAGCACCTTTCAGGGTGTATTTTAAACTTCAGTGTAGATGCCAAACATTTCATGTTTCTAAATGTTAGAGCAATATATATTAATTTGGCTGACAAACTAGTAAATTTCACCCAAGGAGGAAGTAGTGATAAGGCGGTTGATACTATAAAACTCTTATCTTGGCAGTTTACTATGTGAGAACCACTTTCAGTGCTCATGCTTCTTTATGGGCCTCATGACATTGTGCTAGATGATTTATTCACAAACTATTTTAGAGTTAAAAACAAGACTTCTCTAGTCGTACGTAACCCTATGTAAATAAATCACCCTATTTGAAAATATTGTACTTTGATTCATTGTCATTCATGCTAGATACCAAAGATTGTCTATGACCATGGGTTTCAAATTAAATTGTGAATCCCATCACAATTCTTCAGTATTGAAGGCAGCTCATTTTCTGATATGATTGCTAGTGACGTTCTGTCCCTCCTGACCATACGTGCCCCTTATGTTATCTGTATCCCTTCCCATATCCTGCTTTTTCTTCTTCACTTCTCTTGTATTCTTAGTCAATAACTGTTTTCTCCTTTTTCTCAC
The DNA here is from genome assembly GCF_057802395.1 of Ceratotherium simum simum. Classification (NCBI taxonomy): domain Eukaryota; kingdom Metazoa; phylum Chordata; class Mammalia; order Perissodactyla; family Rhinocerotidae; genus Ceratotherium; species Ceratotherium simum. The sequence continues at coordinate 32,256,989 of NC_141915.1, read as the reverse complement.
ATCATCTTATAAAATCTCTTTACATTGTAGTTATTAACCCTATTTCTACCAAATCTCTTGCAGATATTTCCCCATATATAGAAATTGCCTTTCTAATTTTTTCAAAGTTTTTAAAACACAGGTGTTTTTGTGTTGTCAAATCTTTTTCTTTGTGATTTCTCCTTTTTTTAAACTTTTTTAAAGTTCACTTCTAGCCAGATTTCAGATACCTATTTACCTGGGTTTCCTCCCATGTCTGTCTTTATTTAACCCATCTAAGAAATTATTTTGTTTGGTATATGGTGTGAGATGAGGATCTATGCTTTACACTTTTTTTCCCCAAATAGTTTGTTGTCACAACCACTCATTGTTTTGCGGTATCTCCATTATGGTAGATTAAATTCTTATATATTCTAGGGTCTGTTTGGGGCTATCTGATGTTTCCAGTTGCTTTGTCAATACATATTTATTGGGTGCATGTATGTTTTACCTAGCTGTTCTTTGGCCACTACCAACTATTATAGCTTTATTTATGCCTTAAATCCTTCGGCCATGTCCTACCTTGTTTCTTTCTTTCTTGTTGTTATTATTGTTGTTTTTCAAAATTTGCTTACCAGTTCTGACTGATTTTTTTCTTCCAAATCGACTTAAGAATCTTGTTATACCTAGATTCAATTTTGGAACTCCTGGTTAAGTTCCTCCAAAACAAACAAAATTTGATAAAATTTTGACTCTGGTTGAATTAAACCTCTAAATGTTAGTTTAGAGGGAATACATTTCTGTTTTGAAGCCAGATCTCCCTTAAACCCCAAACTTCACATGAATTCTAAATATTTAATAGCTGAGAAAGTAGCCTTTGAGCTATACCAGGTTTTGATGAACAGGGTTTAAAATCCCATTATGAAAGGAAATTTCCAGTACGTAGATGTCCCCTTTTGGTATTTGTAACCAGAATTGGAGAAGTAGGAAAATATGTTTTTTTTTTATGTCAACCTTCACTGAATCAGAAAATACGTGTTCAGCGTTAAATATATTGTCAAAACAGGGTTTAACTAATTAATATTTATATTGTGAACAAGTTCACATCATAAAATTTATCGGATAGATGTACTGTGTGTCTGTCTTTGATTAGGGACTTCTGTTTATAAACAGAGATTGAAAATTGTTTCTTTGATTTTCTTTGATGTTCAGAGGCACAACTCAATTTTGCACCTTTTGGAGAATGAGGCAGCTGCAGGTAAAGAGGTTGACAGCTCTTGGGAGGGTTAATTAGAGCTAATTATAATTTGATTGACCTGCTTTTCCTCCAAAAAGCTTAACCAAATCTTCCTTTGCAAAGTGAGGATTTTGCTTTTTCATGCAAACTAAAAAAATCTTTGTTTCTTGGATTTACAAATATCTATCATTTTTACATGCTTTACAAAGAAGTCATCACATAAATCATAGAATCAGGGATATGGGTGAGGTTGGAAAGGACCTTCAAGATTATATGGTCCTTGAGAACATGTATTATATTAATTTATGATGGAAAATTGTAATTTTTAGGGAAATATAAACTAGTATGCATGACTTCTAAATCTTTAAATTTTTAAAGGTATTTAATAAAAAAACAAGAAATGAAATTGTCAAACACAATAAAGCATAACTGTCCTTTTTTGACCTTGATATTTTCTTCATTCTACTTAGTTTTGATATAATCTCACTTGCTTAATAAATACTATAAAAGGATTTTTGTTTAATTTATATAAAGAGGCTATAATGAAATGATTTGCTTTTCATTATGTGGTATTTTTCATAGCATGATTTATGGTTGTTATTGTAATTATTTAAATGCAATATAGTTCTACTACTATTGCCATAAAATTGAAACCTTTAACGAAGAACTTTCCTATGAAAGCTTCTTACCTAATAGAATTCTCTAAGGCAATTATTATATGTGAAAAACAAAATAGTCGTGTTCACTGTTTGTCAACTCACTTATATCTCATATTTATGTTAAGTGGAGTACCTGTTCATATTATATGGGTTTTTACTCTCAGAGAGTTTGTGTTTTAATTTGGGACATCAAGACCCTTTGACTTTAGAAAGTTAGGTGGTAAAATAATTCTTTTTTATTTTTTTAAAGAACTTTTTTTTTTTTTTTTTTTTTGGTGAGGAAGATTATCCCTGAGCTAACATCTGTTGCCAATCTTCCTCATTTTGCTTGAGGAAGGTTATCCCTGAGCTAACATCTGTGCCAGTCTTCCTCTGTTTTATATATGGGACGCTGCCACAGCATGGCTTGATGAGCATTATGTAGGTCCACTCCCGGCATCTGAACCCACGAACCCCAGGCCACACGAACTTAACCACTACACCACCAGGCTGGCCCAAAATATTTAATATTTTAATGACAGTTCAAGATAGTAGTAGGAGACATTAAGTAGTGTGTGATTAATTACAGAAAACAGATATTATAAAAGATAAAAGGAGGGAAAAATCATTGTAAGCTGAAGTGATCTGGAAAGATTAGAGAAGGTAAAATCTGAAGTAGATTTTAAAGGATAGGTGAGAACTGGATGAAGAATAAAGGGGAAAATTGATACACCTAGTGGAAGGAATAATGTCCTCAAAAGCATCTTGGAGGTGGGAGAGTTTAGTCTGGGAAATTTGATAAGTTAATGTACTTGGATATGGCAATCATGTCAGAGAGTCAAATGTGCTAAGGCTGGAAAGATTGATTTGGAACAAGTAGTGGAGAACCTTGAAGTATGGAGATTGAGGATGTGTTTTATCATGTGCCATTTTATCACATACTGTGTACTTAGGTTTGTTACCTAAGGTGTAATTGAGCAATATTTCAGGAAAATTGATCCTTTGGAAGTGTGCAGAATACATTACAGTGGAGAATACAGTAGGCAGGGTGATCGCTTACGTGATTTTCATAGTACCTACGTGTGAGCTGATAAAGATATGAATCAGTAATATGGTGGTAAGAAAGGAAACTAAGGAATGGCTGCAAATACATCGTAAATGAAGACTTCATAGTGCTTAATAACTGGTTACGTCAGGAGGTGGAGTAGTGAACTGGGTGCATGCATGAGGGAGGAATAAGGAAAGACAAAGGAGAGAGCACATTTCAGAGGCATATAAAGTTCTCTGGATTAATTTTCTTCCCTGAGTGTGTCCATGCTTAAGGGATGAGTTGTAGATTCATTCATGAATATCTGCAAATTATTTTGAGATCATCCATTGAGAAGAATATTATATGTTTTCATAAATGTTTTAATAAATCCGATATATAAGTTAGGGAAACTAGATATAACTAGCTTTTAAACACTTTTCCTTCAACAGCCCTCTTCCTGTAGTAACCCTTAATCTTTTTCACAAGCTGTAAGGGGACCAAGACCAAGAAAGGTTTTCCAATGAGTGGATGTAGGAAGCTGATAAGAGAGGTATTCTTTTGGGCTTGGTAGCATAGTAAGTTACATTACACCAAAACATATATCTCTTTGCAGTCTGATTTTTCTCCTGTCAGCCATTGACATTTTGAAAGATTTACTGATTAGCTTAAAAACTACCGAACTTCTAAGATTAGTGATGTGGATGTGGTAGCCTAATTACAAGTGTGAAACTGCAGCTAGTGCTTTTCCTTCTACTTAAGGGAGTGTTACGACTCATACCTAGGGAAGAAACGGTTTTACATACTGTTGCTAACATCAAAAAAGACGTGTGCACATTATGTTTCCAAACAACTTCTCTCAAGTTCAATAACTGGTATTACTGAGTGCCTCAGGAAAGCCCTTAATAAATTGTCTAGTCTACCTCTCTAATCACAGAGGTGATTTGGTATATTTTCCAAAAGCAGTAAAGAGGAATGAGAAAAAACTGTACCCAGACCTATAATCGTTTCTTTAACCCTCTTGTGAGAGTTGTTTTGACCTTATAAAGTAAGTGTTGTTATTTCCCGTTATACAGATGAGCAAACTGAGTCTTAGAGAATTACACAGCCAGAAAATGAAAAAAATCACAGATCTGAGATTCTGACCTAGGTATAGCTCATCTCACACTCATGTTTTTAATTCTATATCATGTTGCCTTGTGAGGGAAAAGTGCTGTATGTGGAAAAACATACAGCATATTGTGTTTTCTTCTGAGCTTATACTGCCCTTTATGTGAGTTTATAATGCCCTTTGTCTCAACACAATCACATAGCTAAGTTCAAAGTATTTGTAGCCTACGAAGATTTTCATTAGTTTGAATTATATTTTCAAAGAATAATTTGGTCTCATCTTCCATGAAGCTTCATTGTGAAATTGTGGGGTGGAAAATCCTCATTTTACACTGGGGCAATATGAGTTGAAGGCATTTCCTCAGTGTCACCAAAAAAAAGTTAAGTCAGAGATTTGACTTCATACCTCACGATTCCCTTCCAGTATATTTGCTCATACTGCTTAGTATTAAAAAGCATAACGCTTATGTCAATTTTTCTGATTCACTATTACATCTTAGTTTCTCATTTATTTTCTAACTTTCTAAACTGAATTAATGTTTACCTAATACGAAGTAACCAGTGAACTGGCTGCAGCATTTACCCTGACAGGATTTCAGGCTCATGGTGAAGGACTGGGAAAATTCTGCCTCAATTGTTACTGACATAGGAGGCTTTACAGTTATTTGTTAGAAGATGGCCCAGGAGGAAAAGAAGAAATGGATTTGTGTGATCCTGTGTTGCTAAATACAGCACACTGCTGCTGTCTTTTCTTACTGCTTCCTCTAAGACTCATCATTTCAATGCACTAATCTTTTAAACAGCCATTCAGCGGGAATTGGGCTAGAACTTTGCTAAGGGGTCACATTTACCAACCTGACAGTTATACATTTACAAAAGAAATAGCATGAATTTATTCAGCATCAAAACCTCTTCATCTTTTACCACCCAACTGCATTTCACACTGTATTACCATCAGTGCACTATAATAGCTGTATAAATTCCATCCAGATTCTTCATTTAATTAACTGGCATTCTTTGAACAAAAATAAAAGTGCTGTTTTTATAAAGGAATAAAAGCTGCATGAAGTGAGTGTGAAGGAGACAAATCATCAAATTAGTTATTCTTCATTGCGGCTATGGAGAATTCCCTGCCCGGCCTGTTTCTCTTCAGTGATAATATATTTTTTTCTAGCTTGATTGAATGGAAAGTGGGGAATGGTGTAGCAGCCTCGAATGGGTTTGAGTATATTGTAATGGTCACATCCTAAGCTCATGCAGGGCTGGGCACTGACGATATTGTCATCTGCAACTGATTTTTTTTAGCGTTTTCTGTCGTTGGAGAGAGAGTATGGCACAGTAGCCAAGAGCATGAACTTTGTAACTAGACTGTCTGGATTCAAATCCTAGCTTGGCCACTTATTAGGTTTGTGATTCTGAACAAGTTACTTAACCTTTCTATGCTTCAGTTTCCTACCTATTAAATGAGGATAATAATAGACATACCTCACACAGCAGTGTGCGGATTAACTGAGCTGATCCGTGTAAAACACTTAGAGTAGTACCAGCATATGCAAGCCATTACTTCTTGTATGCACAGCAACAGTCTGCTGTGAAGTTGATCCAGCTGTGACTCTGGTGACCATCGATCACCTGGGCTGAACTGACCCACGTGACTGATGTGGCTAAGTAGATGTCCTTTTATTTCCTCAGATATTTCTTCCTAAAAGTATCCTTTTATAATTTTATTTATTTATTTATTTTTTCCCCCAAAGGCCCAGTAGGTAGTTGTATGTCATAGCTGCACATCCTTCTAGTTGCTGCAGTGGGACGCGGCCTCAGCATGGCCGGAGAAGCGGTGTGTCGGTGCACGCCCGGGATCCCAACCCCGGGCCGCCAGCAGCGGAGCGCGCGCACCCAACCGCTGAGCCACGGGGCCGGCCCAAAATAGTATCCTTTTATTATAAGACAGTTACTTTAAAAAATAAGGAAGTAAAGTTCTTTGAATTTAGGGCACATTCTCCATCCTGCACCTGCGGCCAGATTTCACTTTCTAAAGCACTGTGTTCTCATATTAATTTCTGCTCAGAAGGCTTCAAGACTTCCCAGGGTACGAGGTCCTTGGCTCTCATGACATTTCTACTAGAGCTTGGCCCTTTTGCTCCCTCTCCCCAACCTTTTTTATCCATTGCTCCCCTATGGGAAGCATCTACTCCGGTCAAAATTGATCTAGTGCCATTTCTCGAATGTACCACATTCCTTCTTGTCTCTCTTCATTTGTTGACATTCTTCTTTTTTCTAACATGCCCTACTCTCTTCCCCCACTTATCTAAGTCATACCTAGTGTTCTAAGCTGAGCCGGAAAAGGGAAAGTATCTTTACCCCCCGCTTTGTATTTTTTATCCCATAACGTGATTGTCTGAATGCAGTAGCTGCTAAGTAAATGTTGTTAATGATGATGAACTATTCTGTTAGCTCTACTTTCAAACTATATTTAGAATCTAACCACTTCACACCATCACCACCACTGTCACCCTTGTCCAAGCCACAATTACTTTATGGTTGTCCTCTTCCTCTGCTCCCTGCTCCCCCCACTTGCCGAGCCCCTGCAGTCTGCTATCAACGTGGCAGCAAAAGTAATCCACTTCAACTTTAAGTCAGATCACATCACTTCTCTGCTCAAAACACTCCAATCACTCCCTATCTCATCCTGAGTAAAACCAAAGTCCTTACAGTGGCCTGCAACACCCCTTAAGATCTGCCTGTTCACCCGACCCCATCCCTGCCCTCGCTCCTATTACCACTTTGCCCTCACGGCCTTCTACTCCCTTCCTGTCCCCTACTACTCTTTGCTCTGTCACCCTGGCTTCCTTGCTGTTCTCTGAAGACACAAGGCACAATCCTGTCTCTGGGCCTTCGCACGAACTGTTCCGTCTGCCCAGAAAGCTCCTTCTTGGGACATCTTCCTGCTGCATCCTTCCTGCAGGTCTCTGATGAAATGTCTTCTCAATGAGATCCTCACTGACAGTCCCTAATTTACTGTCTCTCTCCACAAACTGGAGTGTAAATTCTGGGGGAGAAGAGGGAGGATTTTTTGTCTATTGTGGTAGGTTCTCTGTCCTCAGTACCTGAAACAGAACCTTACACATAATGAGTACTTAATAGTTATTGGATGTATGAATGAAAAATTCACCCCTAAAAATATGTGCATATTGCCAACCCTCCCTTCACTTCAAATGTATTTAGGCTCAAACAAATGCAAGTGTTCTATAGTAGCTCTGAGAAAATTGAAATAGCCATAGCTGAATATTAGCCATGGCAATTGGAGCAGAAAGTTCCATTGCAGAGAAAAGAGTTTTCTGCATCAAGTCAAGAAAAAGAAATGGTTTACCGTATAATAACTGCCATGTTAAATTATATTGTGTCCTGGGGGACTGTCACTGACCCAGCACCAAGGCACATTTTGAGAGAGCAAGTGGTATTGGCCACTGCATCCTCTCCCTAAGGTGGAGAGTGTAGCTAGTGTATAGGAGGTTTTGTCATCTAGTGCAGAGCGAAATGGTGAAAAGAGCATTAATGTTGGAGTCAGGCGGACCTGAGTTTAAATTCTTGGCAATACCATGTGTACTTGGACAGGTTATGTAACCTGTCCTAAACTCTGTTTGATTATGTATAAGATGGTTTTTAATAATGCTTTTCTTTCAGTGTTGTTCTAAAGATTAAATGAGAGAAGACACGTGAATCACCTGAGACATAACGCCATGTTTAATAAATGTCTTGTGAGCATGACATCCTATGGAAGTAGCTATATATTTTGCTACTGAATTCTACCTTTTGCCTTAAATCAAAAGGGAGAAGTAGCAGTTAGACTGATGTCTAGGAGTAAGCATTGGCTCCTGGGGCTTGGACCACAGAGAAGCCCCACAACCCTATAAATCTCTCAGCAGTATCTGATGAAGGCACAAGAGCATTCCTAGAACATGAGCCCAACCACCTACTTGCGTTTTGAGGAAGTCTACTCTTTGTATCTTTTGAACCAATTCTTATTTTTCTATTTTCCATTTTCAATTCTCTTCTACTTCCCTTGTTTTCAAAATGTCATGCTGAGTATGTGAAGTTGGAGATTCCATGCTGAAAATTATCCAAGAAATCAACAAAGGGAAAGTAAGATCAGGCAGCTACTCTACATAATAAAATAACATGAATATTAATGTTCAAATTGAGATGTGAGGAACATACGTACATTGATTAAGTTTTGGCATTAAAACTTCCAGAGGGAGGAAAATATTTGTTTAAACCACTGATCTGTTTTTTACATTTTTTATTAATGACATTAACTTTGAAATCTTTAGGAAGCCAAAGCTGTAGTTGAAGAAACGAGAGCCCTGCGAAGTCGGATTCATCTTGCGGAAGCTGCGCAGAGGCAGGCGCACAGAGTGGAGATGGACTATGAAGAAGTGATCCGTCTGTTGGAGGCCGAGATTACAGAGCTGAAGGCTCAGCTGGCTGAGTCTTCTGACCAAAATAAAGTAAGCAAAACAGTCCTCTCTTCTAGTTACCATGGTTTCCTTGCCGATGTCATGTATCCTGTTTTCATTTTCTTTTCATCTGCACTTCTAAACTAGGTCAGTGTTTGTCTTCTATTGTTCAATTATAGGATGATGAGTCCTGATGGGGGCGATGTGAAGGTTGCAAGCCTCCCTTTATCCAGATAGCTTTGGAATGGAAAAGCATATGCCCCAAATTTATTTGGGTCATTGGTCAACATTGCACAGCTCAGCTGTTAAGTCCTAGAACTATTTAACATTTAATTGATTACATTGGTTTTCTCCTTTTGTTTCTAAACTTGCTAATTTGTCTTGTGGGGATGGCAGGAAAGTCTAGGGATGAGTTTTACTCTTTCATTAGAGCACTCAAGGAAGTGTGAAAGTTAAATAATTTTTTGCCCAAGGCCCAAGATAATTAACGGGAAGAAACTGAGTTAGAATTTAGTTTTAATGGAAGATGTACTAAATTAGGCTCCAATTTCAACAGCAAAATACTGAATGCTTTTCAGAAGGCAATGTAAACTTTTTATATGTGCATTTTTTTATTGTGTGATTTTTTTTTACATAACACATACTGTATTCATTGAATAGACTTCAAAAAACTACAATAGACATGTACATTTTTACTTCACTGAGGTAGAAAATTAAATAAATTGAAATAGATATTTTATAACTTGATAGAGTTCATTTCTAAACTCAATGGGTGGTTATATCTCTGATCCAGTCAGTTTTCAAGAGAACATAAAGCGAATTTGAATAATTTATGACCATTTATTCAAGCATAAAAGAGTTAAGTACTTTAAATATACCAAGTGGAAATGAAACTAGTTTTGGAAAAGTAAAATACACAAGAAAATCTGAAATTTTTTTGGTTAGCTCTTAAGAGTCACTACTGTACTTCTCACAACTGTCCATTTAAACCAATTCCAAAAGAAGACTGATTTCCTGTTACCCTTTGATAATACAACAAGGCCAAGGGGAAAACATATTACTTAGAAAGCGGCAATGCTTAGAAATATTGCATACATTTATTATTTTTGACCCATTATTTACATTTTTAAAACAGAGATACATGATTATTTCATGTAACTTTAACATGATTCTGAACATATTTTGGGAATTATCAAAGTATTAAAAGTGCTTTTTCATAATAACTATAGTTATTTTTGGAGGGAAAATGAGCAGTCTTTAAAAATACTTTTCTTTTTAAATAATATTATGTTCAAGGAGTTGACATGAATTTATCCCATATTTTTTTTTTTTTGGAGTAGGCTGTTTGCAAGTCTCTCTTCCAGCTCCTAGCTGAGAAATATTTTTGTCCTAAGTTGTCTGATAATATGCTTAATTCAGTTCTTCTCTTTTTTAGCCTAATGGGGGTCTCATGCCATTTCTCTTAATAAGACCCTAAGCTAAGCCATTAACCTGTCTCTGTAAACAGCGTTTTATTTTTTTTCAAAGAAGAGATATTAGACATGGGAACCTCAACATTTTGCAACCCAAAACCAGTGGAGAAAGAGAAGGAAACATTTTTTTTAATTGTTTGAGATTGCTTGAAGAGACACTGACCAAGATGTTACAGGATTGAGATTCAAATATTCATTTTTAAGACACAGATTCTTTTTGTAACAATGCTGTTATTTTTCATTATAATTTTTCTCTTATATTATCTATTTATTTACTTATTTACCTTTTTAATTTTTTTATTTATGTCCAGCTTAAGAAATAAAACATTACTAATACCTTTGAAGACCAAATGTCCCTCTCCAATTGCATCCCCCCTGGCCCTCAGAGTTAACTACTTTCCTGGATGTAATGTTAACCATTTTCTTGATAATTTTACTACCTGTATGTATCCCTTAACAGTATGTTGTTTAGTTTAGCCTGTTTATCAACTTTATATAGTATACTCTATGTATTATTCTGACTTGCTGTTTTCCCTCAACATTTTGTTATTGCAGTTCATCTACTTCAAGTTTATAGCTAATTCATGTCTTTTCATTGCTTTTTTGTACTCCTTTGAATGGATATACTACAGTATATTCATCCATTCTGTATTTGATGGACAGTCTAATTGTTTCTGTTTTCTTCTGTTATCAATGATGTTGTTAAAAACATTTTTGTATGTATATTCTGCTCCACATGCGTAGCAATTTCTCTTGGGTTCCTATCTTGGAGTGGAATTGCCAGGTTGAATGATGATTATATGATCAACTTTAGTAGGTAATGCCTAATTATTTGAAAGTGCTTGAACCAATTTTTACTCCCACCAGTAGTGAATAAGAATTACAATTACCCCACATCCTTGCTGAGCCTTTGTTTTCTTTTACTTTTAATTGTTATCAATCTAGTAGGTGTCATAAGTATATCTCATTGTGGTTTAATTTGAATTTCCCTGATTACTAATGACTTTGAGCCACTGATGTGCTGGGGCCAGCTGTACTGGCTCACAGAGTTGATTGTGTGCATCTCTTCTCAACTCCATGTTCAATGACATCATGTTGGTAGCTTGAAATTAGCCGTGGCGGGGTTATTTATACCCCACAACATTATACTCTAAGGCTTTGCCCCCTGCCCCAGATAGCCAGTTGAACATATGTTTATGTATTTGTTAGCCATTTGTGTGTCTCTGTGAAATCTCTCTTCCTGATTTTAACCATTTTTCCATTGGGTTATTTGCCTTCTTCTTATTGATTTGTAGTGATTATTTGTGTGTTCTGGTTACTAATCCTATATTAAGTTATATATTATTAAAATCTTCTCTGGAATTTATGGCTTGCCTTTTCACCCAATGGTGAATTGGGTGAAAGATATTCTTTAATTTTCATGTAGTCAGACTTAATCAATCTTTTCCCTCATGTGTCTTTTTAGAAGTTCTTCCATTCCCAAAGATATAAAGATATTCTTTTATATTTGCCTCTAAAAGTTTTAAAGTTTTGATCCTTCTGTCATTGGTTTTGTGGCGTTGTATGGGGTGGGGATCCATTATATTCTTTCTTTCTTTATTCTAAATGAATAACCACTTGTCCCAGCACCATTTATTCAAAAGTGTCTTCTTTCCTAATTGATCTACAAAATCAGCTCTGTCATATATCAAGATTTCGTGTGTGTTGATCTTTTTGAGGGCTTTCTATTCTCTTTCATTGGTCTATTTGTATATTCCTGTGCAAATAGCACACTGTGTGGATTACTATATCTTTTACAGTAAGTCTTAATTTCTGATCACCCTACCTAGTTCTTTTTCTTTAAAAGTGCATGGGCTACATGACCCTTTGATCTTTTATATGTATTTTGGTCTCAGCTTGTAAGTACCACCAAAAGAAAAAAAACTACTGGAATTTTACTAAAAATTCATTAAATATACAGGTTAATTTGGGAAGAATTTTGCATATTTATGATTGAGTCTTTATTTATAAACACGGCTGAGGCACAGAAAGATTAATTGCATTATGGCCAGAGAATCCAATCTATAGGATCACAACTCCAAAATTTGTTGATGGTTGCTTCATGGCTTACTATATGGCCAGTGTTTACAAATGTTCAAAGTGAGCTTAAAAAGAATTCTGCACTTGTTTGATAAATTGTTTTGTATAGTCCACTAGATCAGGGTCATGAATTATAGGGTCCAGTTCTTCTCTAGTCCTGTTAATTTCTGTATCAGGCAAGTGTGTTAAAATCTCCCCTGTAGTTTCTTTTTTTTAATTTTGTTTGCATATTTTGAAGTAATGTTTTTAGCTGCATACAAGTTTGGAATTGTGTTATCATCCATTTTGAAAATGTTGTGATTCCTCAATCTAGCAATATTCTTTTCTCCTTAATGTTTTTTTTGATTGATATTGAAATAGTTACACCAGCTTTGTTTTGGTATTTACCTATGTATTTTTTCCATGATTTTACTTTCAACTTTTCAGTGTCCTTATATTTTAATTGCATATATGGTAAACAACATGTAGCTGGATTTTTTTCCTCATTTTACTAATTTTTGACCTTTAATTGGAAAGATCGCTCCATTTACACTCTTATTCGCTAATGCACTTGGCTTCATTTCCACCCTCTTATATTGTGCATTTTCTTTGTCCCATGTTTTTTAGTTGTTTTTTGTTTTTTGCTTCTTTTATTTTGGATTGGTTCAGATTTCTCTTGTGTCCCCCAACTCACATTTCATTTCTCTGCTTCTGCTGGTTTAGAAGTTGTACACTCTGTTTCTAATTTTTAATGATTATCTTAGAAATTTTAACATTCTATTTTAAGTAGAAACTAATCATTAGCTTTCCTCTTCCTTGAAGTATTATAAGCACTTTAGAACATAAATCCAATCATCTCTTCCTACTTGATTTCTATTTTTGTCTGTATTTTAATTCTTTCTTGGCTTTTAACACCATAAATTAGACACTATTATAGTTTATTTTGTGCAGTCAACCTTTGTTTAGATAGACCCCCATGCTTACATTTTCTTTATTCAACATTCTTTCTCACATCTCAGACCTTCTTGCTAGAATTATTTCCTTTCTTCCTGAAGTACATCTTTTAAAAATTTGTTTAGTGAGGATATATTGGTAATAAACCCTCTCCCTTTTTGTTTGTCTGAAACATCTTTATTGAACTCCTGTTCTTGAAACAATTTTTGCTATGTTTAGAATGTTAAGTTGGCATTTAATTTCTCAGTTTTTATTTCATGGTTGTGATACCAGCTGTCAGTCTGTAATTTGTTTGCAATTCTGCTGTTTCTTTCTAGATCATTTTAAGATCTCTTTATTTATTTATTTATTCAGCTTAACTATGATGAGTCAAGTCTTGACATATTTTTATTTATGTTGCTTGAGACTCATTGAGCTTTCTGATCTGAGAAACAATGTCTTTTGCCATTTCTGGAAAACCCTAAGCTGTTATCCTGAGCTATTTCTCTTTCATTCTTTCTGGTCTTTCTTGTGTAATTTAGATTGGATATATGCTATATCTTCTGGCTATTTTCTCCTTACCTCCTCTCCTCCTTTTATATTTTCCATTTTATCTTTCTGCTCCATTACGAGGAGTTTCTTTTCCTCTGTCTTCCAGTTCAACATTCTCTTTTCAACTGTATCTAATTTGTCAAACCCATACATTGAGTTTCTAATTTAATTATGATTACATTTTTTTAAGATTGATGTTTTTTGTCATCTGGATTTTGATAGTTTCTCATCCCTTTATTATGTTTTAAATTTCTTCTTAATTGTTAAAACATATTAAACATCAGTCTCTATCTGATCACTCCAGTGTCTGCTGTCTTTATATGTGACAATCCTTTGAGATCTGAGTTTAGAAAAAATCCATCCAGAGAAGTTTTGTGTTTGCTTCTACCAGCCTAGGACAATTTAAACTAAATTTTCAGCTTATGAATTGACAAGTCACAGAGGTAACATAAATTCTGACTTCAAATCTGCGTGAATGGGGGCTTGTGGTTAGCAATTATTCAAGGGAGACTTTTTTTACCTACTCACCAGAGCCAAAATCAAAACCCTGTTCACCTCTGTGAGGTTTGTTTCTTGCTAGTTCACCCATTAAAGTTCTCCCATTTGCTGTTTGTGCCTGATGAAACCCCAAACTGTAGGCCACCAGAGATCAACATATACCCTCAGAGCAAATTATGCTGCTATGCACTCTTACTCCAGTGGGTTCACGCAGCATCACTATTGCTTGTCTTCGTGGGATTCTTTTACTCTCTGCTAGCTTGGCTTTTACATTGGATTATATTACATTAAATATATATGTATATCTTCAGCATTTTTGGTTGTGCCACAGTGGTAGGTATTTCTGTCAACATCTGGTATGCCATGTTGCCCAAAAAACACCATAAATGAATTTAAATGTATTTTACTATAAGAATCAATAAGGTTATATGCAGCTTGTCTCATAAAATTTGCAGCATCCCTGTTCAGTTTAACTTTTAAGTATGCAATTAGTTAGGTGCTCCCCAAAATCAGAAGATATGTACAGTAAGAGAGAATATAAATGATATGGTAATGTTGCATATTAGTTAATAAAAACTGAAAATAGGAGCCACTGATATAAAATTAAAGAAATGTGTAAGACACTCCTTTTGATATCTCTGTACAGGAAAGTGTTCAGGAGTTAAGAAAGAGAATCACAGTACTTGACTGCCAATTGCGAAAATCGGAAATGGCTCGAAAAACTTTTGAGGCATCCACTGAAAAGCTTCTTCGTTTTGTAGAGGTAAATTTTCCTGTTATATTACTTTATACCCATTTTTAAGAAATGTATAGGTGATGACATATAGATAATATCACGGTGTTTGGTGGCTATAGAAACATTCTCTGGGCTCAAAACAGCAATGGTGACTTATAGTCAGATTTAAAATTGCCTAGATAACGAAAAGACCAACTAACATACAGATTAAGAAAATAATTGAGACAAGTAACATGTTCCCAAATATATACTGTTTTAATGAGCACTTTCCTAAAACTGTTGATACTATGTAAACATGATTTGATATTTACCCTATAAAGAAATGTTTCTATAGCTATTATATTTCTGAGTAGAATTGCATGTTAATGTAATTGATTTTTTCTCCACCTAACAGAAACACCTTTTTAATCATTTGGGGGGGTATAAATATTAATTAAGCAAGAAAAGACATTTTGAAAAACTATCAACCTAACGTATCTCCTTCACTAACTGGGGGGTGTTATAAATATTAATTAAGCAAGAAAAGACATTTTGAAAAACTATCAACCTTACATATCTCCTTCACTGTCATGTTTGTCGCTAGGCTGTTCAAGAAGTATTTTCTGACAATTCTGCTTTATCAAATTTAAGGTAAGACTATTTAAGTGCTTTCTTCAGAGTATGGCCAGTGATTATATTTTTCATCTGGTAATTGTGACTAAAGTATTAAAATCTCTTAAATAGTCTTAAGATGCTACATAACTCCTATTGAATGTCATTCTTTAATGTCTTGTGGAAATAGATACAAGGACAAGTTGTTTTTTGGTCCCATCTCTATAAAAGAAATTCCTGGCGGTATTTAACCAGTCATTGTAACCTGGTACTCTAAAATAGAGGTAGGAATCACCTACCTTGTCTTTGTCAGGAATTCTGTAAAGATGAGATTAACTGGAAGTTCTTTAAGCATCCTGTGTGTGAATAAAAATTACTATACTAGTCAGAGGTTCATTGCTAAAGGTTGGTCTCAACCCAGCATATCAGTTGTTATGGCAAGGAGAATTTTGCAAAACATGCTCATCCAATCAATTTCTTTTATTTTCAATATTCAGTAGACAAATAAAAGAAATACATTTGGAGAATACACCTTGATTTTGTTTTTATTCACAGTTTGTTTCTGATTTAAAATTTCTTACTAGGAGCTACAAACCTACTAACAAGATTTATTTATTTCAAACTGCAAGCTTATGGTCATCTTGGTACATGATGAAAGACATATACAAAAGAAAGATTCCTGTTTATAGATTTTCAAAGCAATTTTTTTCCTCGTCTTTTAATAGCTGCCACTAGCAATGTATTTTTACTTCTAGCAAGGTATGCTTGCAGAAAAAATAGCAAATTTCTACCCCTTTCTATGAAAACGGCAGTTTAATAAATGAAGATGATACATTGTATTCTTATATTTTAGGTTCCCACATAGCATTTTTTTTGAATTTAGAAGAATATCTATAGTAGCATACTTTTAAACTCATTTTAACGTAATACTTTATTTCCTCTAATGAAGAACTCTGACATTTTTGTTATCCATTCTGCTTATGATGTAAGATAATTATGTGAATTTTCCATGGTGATTATTTTCAGTGAGGATGTTACAATACTCAGCAGTCGGATTCCCCTTGTATGGGCTAGGCGTGTCCCCCACCCCCACCCCCTCAGGTCTCATTGTGACCTTGAATAATAATTGAAAAGTTTTGGTATTAAAAATGAAGGTTAAAAATGACAATTTAAAAGCCGTAGCCTGTCCTTGCCTTAAACTGGTCTATGGAAAAAGGCAACTTTAAAAAGCAAAAACAAGCAACTTTTCACCACGTCTTGGAAAGTTAAACACAAGTAAAATTTGGATTAGTCTTTTTCATATACTATATCTTCTATAATGGATATTGGCCTTGGTCATTCAACACAGATTAAAGGCTCTGTATTTGAATTTGAGAATTGATGCTTTAGTTTCTCCTTGTGAATTAATACCATCTTGCTTAAGAAGATGGTTGTAAGTAATGATGGTGTTGTCATCAGTTTAAAATTATTTCTTTTCAAGTAAAAGTTTTAGCATGATAGTTTTTTGCAGTAAAACTTTGCATTTTTAATTATATCAGAATGCGTTCACTTCCGATGATATTTGCATTTTTAAAAAGTGATATAAATGCTCTAGGCTGTTTTAGATTTAAGGACAACAAATGGAAGAACTTAAGAGAGAATTTCAAGAGCAAATATACATATGGAATTTATATTTCACGTGACCTGAAGGAACAGTAAATGTTTAGTAAATTTATGTGGAAGTGCTTAATTTGAATTTTTATAAAACTGAAAGGCTGCATTATGTTAGCATAACACAAGCACTCGCAAAATAAGCCCAACAAATGTAGGAGCTGGGCCATCCTTCTGTTCCTTCCTCCTTATATATGAAGTCAACCTAATTTTTAAAATATGCCGATTTATTATATAAAGAAGAATTGAAAACAGAAATATTGTTTTGTGTGAATTACTTCGTTTATGGCTATAAGAATACAATATTCCGAAACAGAAATATTTTTGTACAGCTTTGTAACTAATAGGAATTCAGATTTAGCAAAGATAGTTGTTATTTATTGTGTAATAAGTTCACTTTATTTTATTGCTCTCATAGTGAAAGAAGAGCTCTGTTAGCTTCTCAGACTTCCCTCATGCCGCTGGGAAGGAATGGACGTAACATCCCAGCAACCCTGGCACTTGAATCGAAGGAACTTATTAAATCTGTTCGTGCCATCCTTGATATGGATTGTAAGTTTTCGGCATTTTTTCACTTTAAAAAAAAAAATTCATTTAACAAAACAAAAGAAGAAATTTCAAGTTTGACAGTTTAATTTTGTTAAATGTTTAGTTTACTTACAGGAAAATTGATAGCTAATTGATAAAAATGTTAATGTAGGGGGAGAATATTTGCTTTATTTAATGTACTCAAAATGGCTTCCAACAGAAGATAGCTGGTTAGGACATGTCTTTACCTCTACTTCCATCCAAAGTCTCTTTGAAATGGAAGAATAAATATAAAAATAAATCCAGGGGCCGGCCCGGTAGCACAGCGCTTAGGTGCTCGCGCTCCACTTTGGTGGCCCGGGGTTCGCAGGTTCAGATCCTGGGCACGCACTGGCGCACCACTTGTCAAGCCATGCTGTGGCGGCGTCCTATATAAAGTAGAGGAAGATGGGCACAGATGTTAGCCCAGGGCCGATCTTCCTCAGCAAAAAAAGAGGAGGATTGGCATCTGATGTTAGCTCCGGGCTAATCTTCCTCAAAAAAAATAAATAAATGAATCCACAACAGCACTGGAAACCTGGAAGGGTGGAATCAACATTGAGAAAGTTTTGAATAATATACAACACATGGAATAAGATTGAAGATACAGCCCAGCTGAACGAAGACCCCAAAACACAATAAAGATAAACAACAAGACTGCTGAAACAGTGAGTTAGGTAGAACCGTGGAAAAATCCCCAGGATTACAAGCAGAGAAAACTAGGAACAGACCCTGGGGCGGTCAACAGGGTAATTAATTAAAGGGCTGTGGAATAGCTGAACCAGTTCCCTACTCATCAGAGCTGCTGGCTCAGACATGTACTCCTAAGCTAGGGCCAAGAGATGACCTCTCTTAAGGAACTGAATGATCTGGGACAGGATACCCCAGACTCAGCACTGGGCTGGAAAGAGAAGCAGGGCAATGCTCTAAGTAACTTCCAGCATCCCAGCAGACAGGGAGATCCTTGGGGAAGGCTTAAATGATTGGACATTTCCATCCTTCTCTCATGCTGTCTCCCAGGCACTTTTGCCCCTTCGTGGGTTTGGACTCGCTTTTTATTTGTCTGATTTTCTGTCTCTTCCCTTGATGTCAGTCTGTCTGCTGGCTGTCTTTGTGCTGGCCTCTAGCGTTCCACTATCCCTCTAGTTTGCCCCTCTTAATCTTCCCTATACTGGAGACCAGATATCAAATATATATAAATATAAATATAGATAAGATTCTATGTTAACTATCAATATAATAAGTTTTGAGTAAAGTCCCAGGTGGTAAATGGCTTGCCTTTGTATAGGGGCATATTCAAAGACCCTTTGGGGTAACTTTTGACTCAGAACTACGTTATAGAGGATTGGACACCATGCATCCAATAGTATCTGCTCAATTTCTGCAGTGAGTACTTTTACTCAATTTTGTATAACCTATTAACATTTTTAAAAGTCAAATTATATTTTAAAAATCCTGTAAGAACTCTTTATGTAAAGGAATTCTGTGGCTTTTAGGAGGTATGAAAATAATCACTCCTCATATATTATGTGTAAGCTCAGACTTTTATGTATCAGATGTTTTTAAGTTAGGGTAGAGGGAAACACCTGTACAGACATAGCCCAGTGGACATTGCCGTCGTTAATTTTAATTGCCTTGCTAACATTAACCTTTATATTTGTCAAACATGATTATTCAAAGAAAATATTTGAAATTCAGCAGAACTTCTTTGGAAGAAAAGTGAAAAATTCCATCTGCACTTTTTATCCATTGCAAGATTATACCTACTCTGCTGTTTATAACTAGCAAATAGTTCCTATGTTGTCTTTTTATTTAGAAATATAATTGCTAATGTTGGCATGTTTTCCCAGTACTTTTATATGACATATCTTTTTAAGTTTGATAATTCGGATAGACTCAGCTCATTTTTCTTTCTCTTTAAAATGGCAGTAGCCATTTCTTTATGTAATGAAAAGCAGAAAATTACTGCCATGAGGTGGATAATTCAGCTGCAGCCTCCACCTCATTTCCTTTGCCATGGCTCTCTGGTTATTTCAAGTGACAATTTGAAACTTTCACTTGGGTAATTGCCTCCACTTTCTTCTTACTGTAAGTACACTCTAGCATGTTATACTGTAGGATTTCCTTGGAAATGAGAATAAGATTTCTTGGGTCTTACAGCTTAAAACTAGCCTCTGAGGAATATCTAGAAGACAATTCTGAACCTTTTTTGGATCATGGACTCCATTGAAATCTCCCTTTTCCCAGAAATGTGCAATCATACACATTTTGCATCCATTTATCAGAGTGCTTCTGAATCCCAACTTAAAAACCCCTGATGTAGAATCACAAGGAACATGAATACTTTCTACAGCATTGCGAACATTGCCATCCAGCCCTCAGCAGAACACCTCTAGCAGTGGAGAAGGAAGTGAATCAGAGGGGCAACCTGGAGTAGCAGTTTGAATCCATGTAGACAGGGCTTCTCAGAATCTCTCTTGTTCCCTACAGGTGCCCCAGAGAGCACCCCAATTAGTCATCCAGCTTCATTGGGCAAATTACTTAACCTCTGGGCCTGTTTCCTCGTATAAAAAGTGGAGAGCATAATATCTGAAGTGGCAGGATTGGAGGATTAAATGAGATACATGTAAAGTACCTAACAAAGCACCTGGTAGTATAATCTGTTCCATAAATGGACGCTGCTGCTGCTGCTAATGCTGCTACTACATTATTATTAGAATTTAAAATAAGTAATTGTAATTTACTTTATGGTAAGTATTAAATAATTATTGTCTAAAGCTTCTCTCAACTTGTATATCTTTGAAAATATGAGAGATGAGAGTTTTTTTAATATATAATATTTAATCTTACTATTGATTTTGAGTTAGAATGAAATCACCACAGGAAACTGTGGCTAAATGTATGAATCAGCATCTTATCTTTCAGTTGTTTATTGCTAACTGTAAGGAAACTTTGGTCTCTTCTGTGGCATTACTTCCAGTGAAACAGTATGTAGACAGAATCGGCATTTTCAATCAGTATTAGAACCCCTGGAGGTGCTTATGTTGATCTCCGTCAATATTTACATGGTTGATATTGTAATGATTTGGTGTAATCGTTATTTGAAATAACTACTTGTTTCCAACTGTATTCTTTGTTTGACACTAGACTGACAAAATAATTCTGTGACAAAAGCAGGAAGAGGCAGTTCTATTTAAGAAGAATGCATAATAAAACACTGTCTGGCCAGATATCCCATAGGAGGTCTTTAATAAAAAGAAAACTTACTGACTTCCTGGTAAATTGGCAGCATAAACACAGGCATCTACCTTCCTTCAAGATTTCCATGAAAATGATAAATGGAATATAAAAATAGGGTAAAACCCTTCAAAAGTTCTAGCAGTTATAGGCAAATCCCCAAAACTTTTTAATATAGGGCAGATAGGACACATAGAAAGAAGGAAAGTGCCAAGGGCCAACTTGTTACACCCTCAGCTAAACAACAGCAGCAGTTGTGGGAATAACTGGAGGGCACCCTGGCAGGAGGGCACCCTTTAATGCACTCTGATTTGAAGGGGTAATGAAGACAGTCAAAGACTGACTAGGGGAGAGATGGACTCTTTTTACCTTTTATCTTGGTGAGTCCATGGCATTTGTTGAAATCCTCAGGTTTCATACAAATTCTCTGTCAAGCAGAGGGCCAACTGGGGCTTGGTCCTTTAGGGCACATAGACTCACTTCAGATCTGATACGCACTGGGGCATACAGGAAACTTTAAATGTAAAAGGAGCCTGGCACAGTGGCTTCTGCACCAAATGCTACGTTGCTCTGCACAGCCACGTCTGGTCCTGGCTCGCTTCTCACTCCCCTCAGACTGTTGCATCATCCTTATACTTGTAACGTAAATCCCCATTGGCCAGCCCCCAGCCTGAGCTTTGAGAGGGTACTCCAGCAACACCTGGGTTGAAGTCAGGACAACCCGGGGGTCCACACATCCTTTCAGTAGTCAAAAACCAAGTCTGACTAGAGAGCTCTCTACATTCAAGCTTTTATAAAGAGAAGTACATAATATATATATAAATATATATACACACACACATATTTCACTCAAGCTCTTATAAACAAATATATACATAAACATACAAATATATGATTATGAAGAAGTCCGCAGTATTAAAGCAAGAAAATACAGCTGTCAAGGCTCAGAATAGACTTTGGGATCAAGACGGTAGAGTGATCTCATGCCAAAACCTCCCCATTCTGTTGCTGCTCTCAAATATCACATTTAAAGTTGTGTGTGTGTGTTCAAAAGATAAAAACCAAGAAAGGAATGTCTCTCTGCACCAAAACCAGGGTAAAACTATAATGATAAGTGGGGTCTTAAGCTTCAGAGATTCGCGGGATTGAGATGAGCAGCTGGCATAAAGGTTTCTACACCCACGAGGGCCCAAGTGATACCTGAGCAAAAGGAAGCAAGGAGCAGGAGTCTTCCTGTAGAGAATACACTTTCTTTTCTTAAGTTACTCATATATTAGGCATTAAAAAATAAATCCCTCAAATTTAGGAACCATCTGGGCCTGCCACTAATTAAAATTGCGAGTAAATATTCTCATCCACTACAGGTGGGACTATAACTTGGCACAACATTCTTGGGAATCAATTTTGTGGTATACATCAAAAGCTTTTAAAATATCTATTTGAAAAGTTTTTTTGAAAGTTAAAAAAAATGTTTAATGGTCATATATTTTAACCGATAATCCCACCTGTTGGTATTTTTGCAAAGAAAATAATGAGAGAGATGTGCATAAAAATGTATATATTAGTATTTTCATCACAGCATTTCTTTTAATAGCAGAAATATGGATGTTCAACTGTTACAAATTAATTGAATAATAATGTAATTTTTACTCAACCAATTGAAAATAAAGATGAACTTTTCCCCTATCAAGCAATGACCATCTGATTACATATATATGTCTATGAGTCTCCTACATCAATTCAGGTGTTCCTGTCTGAAATTGGCAATATTTTAACTTTTAAAATTAGAATGTCAGTAATAGCTGCTTTTTGTCTTTGCATTCTGAAGCTAATTAGAAGTTATTTAGGCAGATGGGAAAAGGTTTTATGAGAAAAAGGGGAAATGCAGTACTGCAACATTTGAAGGCCTTCATAATTTTTCTTTTAGATCCAAAACTCAGACTTGATAGCATCTTCTCATTGTACTTATTCTAAGTCTCAAACTCTCATCATCGTTTTTCTTATGTCCTCCAGAGTATATTTTTATTAACTAACATGAATTTATCAAAGGAAAAGCCATATATCTTTGGTGAAAGTCAGCTATACTATTTAGGATGGGCATTATGGTATTTATTTTCCCGTAAGTAGTCATTCTATTTATATATTTTTCTTCTTCTGGAACTGGGGAAGTTGTTCCAAGCATAAGGGAATAGCTTGTGTGATTCTCATGCCATTTGAGAGACAATTTCACCTGTTTTTGTAAGACGGACCTGTTCTCTAGTGAGTTGATTATTCAAAGCCAGATAATAACCACTGTAAATATTTGTGGTGTCTTACCATTCAAGGAAAGTGGTAAACTTGCATATTCTGCTATATTGTTGCAAATTGAAAGTAGGTCACTGCTATAATGTTCCATTAAGAAAATATATCAAATTTAATCTTGAGTGATTTCTGGAACAGAAACTATGCTTGGGTTATTTAATTTTAAGTGGGCAAATTATTATTAGCTTCAAGAAAAATAAGAAATTTCTTTTCTGGTACAATTTTATTTCCAGTAAAAGAAAAGTGAAAAAAAAATATATCACTTAAGAAAAGGTAATTGTTTAGATTCACTACTTCATTCACTGTTCATTGAATATCTACAATGGGCCAGACCCTGACCTAGGCACTGGTATAACAGCATAAACAAAGTCCCTGCTATCAAGCTGCTTAGGTAAATTGTAAGGGCAGAGATGGACAAACACGTTAGCAAATAAGTAAATAACAATTCCAGACAGTGAAGACTATTACGTATATAATAAAACCAGATGATGTGTAAGGGAGTGTAAGTGGAGATGCTACTCCTCTTTGAAGAGGTGACATTTGATCCAAGATCCAGCCGGGAGAAAAATCTTTGGGAAGAGCTTTTCAGGCCAAGTACAAAAGCCCTGAGGTAGGAACAATCTTGTCATATCTGAGGGACAGAAAAAAGCCTGGCTGGGTATCTGATACATATGAGCAAGCAGGAGAGTAGGTTGAGACCAGGGTAGAGATGTAGGAAGGAGCCAGATCATATAGGGCTTTGAACACCATACTGAGGAGTTTGGATTTTGTTTTGAGTGTCATAAGAGCCATTGATGGTTTTAAGCAGGAGGAGTAACATGATCTGATGTACATTCTAAAAGATCATTCAGGCAGTTGTTTGAAACTGGACTGTAAGAGTAACAAGAGTGAAGCAAGCAGGAAGACTAGTTGGCTATTACAGTGATTGACATGGGAGCTGCTAGTAGCTTGAACTAGGTTTGGAGTAGCAAGGAACAAATATTCATGTTTGAAAAAAAGATTAGTAATTTCATCAGTGTGTATAATAACTTTTTGGAACACCTGAAATTCAGTATTAATGTTTAAACTTGATATTCATGTGCATATTAGGTCAATGAGTAACCGAAAGTCTAGAAGCACAAAGCAATTATCTGTTGTCATCTTGGATCTTGGGCTACCTCATGTGCCCCTAGTGCTCCTCTGCACATTAATTAACTGCTGGGTATTTGCCTTTTTCATTAAACAAATTCCTGAGAATTAAAGTGCTGAAATTATTTAATAATACCAGATCTATAGTACCCATCTACGATTCTCTATTGGTACATAGGAAGCAAACATAATACAGTTTGTCAGTCGTGAAAACCAGGAAGCCACCATGTTTCCGGTATTTAGTAAACACAAATAAATATCTAGTGTGATTCAGTGCCACAGCCGCCACATGATATGCCTTTTCATAGAAGAGCATTTCCAGGAAGGTATTTCAGATATATACTTGAATCACATACACTGCAAGTAGCCGTAAGGTATGAAGGCACGGCTAGACAAGCAAGACTTAATTTCTCCCACAAGGCAGGAATATAGTTATCGAGGGGATTGCAGGGTGTACAATATCTAGGATTTAATCAAGTAAAAGCCTGTATGCCTTGGTACTAACATGGGGAACAGACTGTAACATAAAATGATTTCCAAGACAAAGGCAGAAAAAATAAGACCACTTCAAAAATAGCATTGATAATAAAGGATAGTAAGTAAATTATCTCTCTTCCAAAAAATGAAACTCCAATTCCTTTCATAATTAGAACTGACTAATAATAGAATGTCTAAAGTGTAGTTCATGTTTCAAACTTATAACTGGACAAGCAAAATGTAAATGATGCTGGAAAGAAATATTTTCCCTCAAGGCCTGAAAAATGCCCTCATCCAAACTGAATGCATATTTTTGGGTTAATGGAGTAGGTGTTCTCTAGAGTTCATATGAGGACGAGTATTAACAACTCACCTCAGAAAAGACAGCAGCAGTAGCAGCTGTGTGCAGTAACAGCTTTAAAATTATTTAATATGGTAAAATAGTGCAATTTAGATCCAGAAGTTCCTGCCTTCAACAACAGAATATTAATATTACTATTGCAGATAATATATTTAAAAATAATAATGCCAAAGATGCAGAAGGTTTAAACTGTAAACAGTTTTACAGTTTAAAAGTACTATTTTACATTGTTATATCCTCAACCTTGTGAGAAAGGCATTATTATTTCTAATTTAAAAGATATGAAAAGATCAAGGCTCAGAGAACTTAAATGATTGACTTAAGTCACACACTTGGAAAGGACAGTGCCAGAACCCTAACTCAGGTCTTCTGATATTAAGCCCTAGGAGCCTCAGAGGGGTATAGTTAAGTCGCTATGTCACAACCGAATTGGCAATTTTTTTTTTCTCTTTGGAGCATATAAAATGGCGGGATGTCTTATACTCGATGGTATCTTAGATTTGATAGAATGTGATGACCCCTTGGGGTCATCTAAAGTGGGGATACAATCTTCATAGTTTGTTTCAAGGATTAAGTGAACTAGTATGAAAGTGCTTTGTAAAATGTAAAGTACTATGTAAATATAAGGTTATGTTTTAGAGTTCATTTTTTATTTTAATTAGAATCATTGACCAAAAGTTACCTCGTCTTAACTAATTTTCATGCCTTAGAAATATTCAGAATCAAGCAACAGTTTGCATTGGTTCAAGAAGCTTTAATAATTTTCATTCAGGTATATGATACCTAACTCATTGATACATTGGTTTTCTCAGGAGGTCAGATTGGGAGAGTATCCGTTTTTTTTATTAAAAACCTCTGTATTGTTTGTTTGTTTTTTTAGAGTGAGCATTTGTTGCTGCTGGAATTCAAAGCATCTTTTAAAAGTAAAAGAATATTTAAGCATCTTGGAAACCTGACAGTAAGAAAAGCTCTCTTTGGAGTCATTTACAAAATAGTACATAACGAAGGAATAATGAATGTGCCTAGGTAAAGACCTTAAAACCGAGGATATAGAACCAAGAACTGAATCTTTAATAATATTTTTCAAAAATTTGTGACCTTATGAACTTATCCAACCAACATTACCAATTAGATTAAAAATGATTATTAGGTCTTGGGACTACACAATGCTATTGGCGTTTCATTCTTTTATAATAACCCCCACTGCTAATGAAAGTTCAAGTCAAAGTAGATAGAGAGCATTAGGAGTGAGAAAACCTGCTTGTTGGACAAGATCTTTAAACCTTAGGTAAATTCCTCAACCTCGCTTTTGCCCCATTTATAAAATGGAAAGAATGAGCATTACAGCTCATTACATTACAGGGTAAAATGAAGTAACATTTATGAAATTGCCTTTAGTTTTTACATAAAAATTAGTTGTTTGTACCCTAAATGATACCTTTATCAAAAATGCAGATTTATTTTTACTTCTAGAGAGGCAGAATAGTATAGTGAAAAGACTATATGCTCAATTCCGCCTCTGCCACCTAATAGATTTGTGCTTTTTGGGGTTCTGTAAACTCTCTGAGTCTCATTTCCTTTATCTATGAAAATGGAGATGCCACCAACTCATAGAGTTGTTGTAAGGATTAAAGATAATGCACCTGAAGTGGCTACCTGACTAAAGCTAATGTTTATAAAGTGGCTCATGTCTGGTAGGCACTCAATATATATCATCATTACCGTCATCATCATTATAATCTTCATAATCTTCATCGCTCATTGTCGTTACATAAAAGGATTATTTTGTCCTTGCAACCTAGTCTGCTATGATAAACTATTCTCTTCCCCCATCTCTTTTTTTGGAGAACTGGAAACCTTGGAAGATGGTGAAAGATTTCTACTAATGTAGATTTGTATAATCTATCACTGTTAAATTGATCCACTCAGAACATGTAAGAAACCATGCGCTAAAACCCCTGAAAACAATTACAGAGTAACATTTCACTCTTTCAAGTAGCAGTTAAAATTTGGATAGGAAATGCAGCTTCAACTCACATTTATCTCATGGTTATAAAGTATAAAATAATAAAGAAGTTTATGTCTAACTGACATCTATTTAACAAATATACTTAATATATATGAGTGTTTAATATATATGTTTTAATATCATTTAGTTAGGAGTGAACTTAAAATAATGAGGCACCATTTTTATTCACCAGAGGGCTATATATTAACAATGATTATCAATCTATAGTGTTAGTAAATATGTGAGGAAGCCAGCACACTCATGTGCTGTTGATAGATGTTCCTCAATTCAGAGAGCAGTCTATCTATCTGTGTCTCTAGTCATCTAAAATGTACATTTTCTTTGACTCTTCAGTTTCACTTCTAGGAATCTATTATACAGAAATAAATACTCATTCGTATGCATGAATCTAATAAGCAGAAATACCCAAATAGATGTCAAATAGTCAATTCTTTCCACAAATATTTGTTGAGTACCTATGTATCAGACACTAAGAAGAGAGGCTCTGATAGTGTTGAGGATGTCCCTGAAGTAGAAAGCTAACAGCTGAAGCTCAATCATGAAGTAGGTGAGAGTTGAGGAAGAAGAGAATTAACTCTTCTCTCTGGCACATATAGACCCTAGGTAGGGTACCATGCACCATCAGCTGAGACTTTCTGACAAAAGTATTTCCATGAATGGCCACATCTTTTTTCAAAGCAACAGATATGATAGAAGGGGAGTAAGACTACAGGCAGTTTCCTGTGCAGAAAGCCGTGAATGTGAGTGAGGGTGATGCGCCGTAAAGAGCATTAGAGATGAAAAAAGAAAGAAACCAAAGTAAATCTCTAAGAGTGGACTTCAAACAGCCCACGCAGAAAAAGAATATGAATGATGCTTTCTCAAAGTAAATCATTAACTAATGCGTGCCAAACTGTTGTAATAGTGTGGCATTTCAACTACTGTAACATCTGCTGGAATTGTAGTTCTACCGAAAGAATCTAAAGAGGGTGTGATCGTTTAATTATGTACATGTCTGGACATATACCACAGATTCCATGAAAGCAGTTTTGTTTTGTTATATATTGTTTTGTTTTATTTTAAAGTTCAGTAAATGGGTTTGTTCTTACATTTAGAGACCATGGATAGGAATGTGGCTTGTGGGGTAAGAAATCCTAAAAGATGAACTGTACTGTATACAATTGCTTACAGTCTCAGTAGGGAGGAAAAGGGAGAGGTATACAAATAAAGCTTCTTCAAGGGAAGCTTCACAGTGCTCTTTAATGAGCTTGGATACTTAAACAAATATACAAAAGCTGGACAAAGAAACAACCTAGAACTAACGAGAACTCCTAGTGGCAGGAATGTTAAAGCCAGGATTAACTATAAGTTTTTAAAAAGATTAAAGATGAGAAGAGCTGTATTTGAAGCATTAATGAAGAGAAAGAAGAAGATTTAGTAAGTTAAATTGATATGGAGGAGGAGAGTCTTTAATAACGTGGTGGACAGACTCTGGGTGATCTCCACCATCCCTGCTTCCTGGTGTTCATGCTCTTGTGTGACCCTCCCCTGGAGTATGTGCAGGACCTGTGATTTACTTGTAGCCAATAGAACATGGCAAAGGTGACAGGATGTACATGATAACATTGCTTAAGATTTTAGTGCCCGTTTTGCTGGAGTCTCTCACTCCTTCCGGGCTTGGAAAAAGCGAGCTGTTATGTTGGGAGACCCACATGGCAAGAAGCTGAGGGCAGCCTAGGGCCAACAGTCAGGGAAACTGAAGCCTTCAATCCTATAACCACAAGGAACTGAATTCTATTGACAATAGCAAAACCTTCCCCAGTCAAGCCTCAGATGAGACCACAGCCTTGCAAGACCCTAAGCAGAGGACTCAGCTAAGCTTTGCCCAGACTCCTGACCCACAGAAACTGTGAGATAATAAAACATATGTGTGTTATTTTAAGCTGCCAAGCATGTGGTAGTTTGTTACACAGCAGTAGAAAATTAATATCATAAACTACTGCCATTTGCTTCTCTCTTCTCAGTTAAGAAAATGACCTTCAAAGTGGCAAGGCTTGAATTTTCCCTGGAATAAAAAATTCCCTTCTATTAGAGTAAGAGACACAAATTACAGTCTTAGAGCTTTGAATCAACCTTCACACTCTCCATGAGGTGACTCTTTTCTCTCTCCCCCATCACTTTGACTCTTTTCTATCCATTCGAAGAAAGTTTGAGGGAAATAGAAGGAATTCCTGTACAAGTTTAATTAAGACACCAGCCTCCAGAAGCTGACAGTTGCTGTTATGTTAGAAATGCTGTCATGAATCTTCCTAGAGAAGCAGCTCTCCTTCCTCACTATGTGATGTTGTCTCATTCAGCTTAACATTCCCAGTACCTATCCCAGAGCTTGATACATAGTTGATGCTCAATGACTGTTTGATGAATGAATTTCTTGTTAAGTTACCTCACCCATAAATCCAAAAAGAAAGAAGGAAAGTCACCCTTCCCTACCATGGCACTTTTCCTTCTTAGACTTTTGGGAATAAAAAGGCAAGCATGGCATTTATTTGTGTACAGGGAAGCAAATGAATGAACCCTGAGAATACAGAGATGAGTGAATTGCTTTTTGTAAATAAAAGGAACGTTGAAAGCCTAACGTGAATACTGATTATTTCATACTTTTCTTTTTTTCTTCTCAATCTACAGAATTGTGTTTGGTTTTGTATGAGACATATTCAGTGTTGGTAGATGCCAAAAGCTTAATTGTGTGATTCCAAATGATACTGACATAATAGACTCATTTGTTATGTCTCCACTCTCTGTCTTCACATCACATAAAAGCATAAATCTTTTATAACCGGACAATAACTGAAATGCCTTTATCTTTTATTCATTTTATTTTCAGCTTCCTTCTTTGTAGACGCCTAGTGGAAACATAATTTTAGCATTATTCATTCCTTTCTGGTACACTGAATGCCTGGTACATACCTCATTGCTAGCAATTTGTGAATTCTTTATAAATACTTTCATTAATTTCCTAATTGCCTCATTGGACATTACTGATGGCAAAATACCCAAAAGATTTGGTTTCATTTACATAACATATAAGTAGAAAATGGGTAAAAATATATGCTCCATTGCTTTTACTGTCCATTTCAGAAACATGGTATTCTTTTAATCAAAACTAAGGAAATGAAAGTATTTCAACTCATAATGTCATTATTTATGAAATAGGAAATTACATACTTGTTGAATTCAAACTTTCATTTTTAAAAATTGGTTCGATGGCCATGTGTTTTGCCTAAGAATTTGGTTACTTTTTAAATATCTAACAAGTGCTATATTACTTCTTTCCTACAGTCTGTTCTCTAGTGGTCTTTAATACATAAGTCAGACCATATCACTCCCCAAGTCAAAACTCTCCAATCATTTACCGTCACATTTAGAATAAGATCCAAACTCCTTACCATGGCTTACAAAGTCCTTCATTTCTGGCCCTGACCAGCTGTCTGATCCCATTGTCTGCCACTCTTCCCCTGTTTACACTGCACCAGCTGCATTAGTCTTTTTGTAGTTTTTCAGACATGCCAAACTCCTTCCCACCCCTGTGCCTTTGCACCTCCCTAGAATGGTCTTCCTTCAGATTTTCACAAGACTTACTCTTTCACTTTAGGCCTGTGCTGTAACGTCATCTTTTGAAAGAGTCTGTTCCTGCCCGTGCTACCGGAAGTACTAGCCCCCATCATCACTACCAATCACTCATGATCCCTCTACTCCTGTTTGTTTTTCTAATAGCACTGATTGCACCTGAAGTTGTGTCTGCCTTACTAGAACGTAAACTCCAGGAAGACAGGGTCCTCACTTGTCTTGTTCACCACTGTAGCCCCAGAATCTACAACTACAGTTATTCAATACATGTTGATTGAATAACTAAATAAATAAGATCATAGAGGTAAATTTTATAGACTAAACAACAATTAAAGAGAGAAACAAGGAAGAGAAGTAAAAATGACACTGAATTTTCTAGCCTGGATTCTTGGATGGTGGTAGAACCATTAAAAGTCACAAGCAACTCAGAAGGAAAAACCAATTTGGGAGAGAAGAAAGACAAGTTCTGTATTAGACACGAGAAATGCTGATAGACATCTAGAGGGAGGTTGGGAGAGAAGTGAGGATTGAGAAGTTATTTAGGGGATTATTCTTGTGGTACTGGTAGTCGAATTATATTGCAGGGACAGGGTGTAACAGGAGAAGAAGGAAAAGTCCTTTGGGAGCAGCTCAGAGGAGGAAGAGGGCCAGATGGGGAGCAGTCAGGATGATAGGAGTAGAAATGGAGAGTTGATTGTAGGGAGGTTAAAAAAAAAAAAAAACCCAGGGCCGGCCTGGTGGTGCAAGCGGTTGGGTGCGCGCGCTCCGCCGCTGGCGGCCCGGGGTTCGCCGGTTGGGAACCCCGGGCACGCATCGACGCACCGCTTCTTAAGCCATGCTGTGGCGCCGTCCTATATAAAGTAGAGGAAGATGGGCACGGATGTTAGCTCAGGGCCAGTCTTCCTCAGCTAAAAAAAGAGGAAGATTGGCATTGGATGTTAGCTCAGGGCTGGTCTTCACAAAAAAGAAAAAGCCCAGGGAGAAGAGAATTTCAAGAAGGGAGTGGTAAGTAGTGCTAAATGCTGATAACAAGAGACAACATGTGAGAGATGGATTGGTTGTGATTGTAAGCATTTGTGATCTTTAAGAGAAGCTTCAGTAGATTGGTGAGGGCAGAGAGACATTTCACACCAACACTGTCTTGAATGTCAATTTAATCTTTCTTCTGTGATTCATAAGGCATTTCACTATCTCTTAGGACCTCTTGGTCATTTTATAAATATCAGTTATATAACTCTGTAGTTAAAAGGTGTAGGATTAAGGACAAAAGGTATAGAAAATTGAACTGAATCTATACTGATCCTACAACATATGTTAGAAGTTACTTAATTTGAACAAATTCCTGCCTGTGCCCAGGTTTCTGTGACTTTCTACCAAGAGATGCCATGTGCTCTGATAGCTGTCAACAAAGTGTCATTTAAGTGTGTGCATAGTTTTTCTAAATTGAGAAGTGCTGAGATAAGAGGGAAAATGTTGGTTAGGACAGCAATATTTTTATTTCATTGTCTGCTGACATAAAAATATGTTGAACTTCATTTTTGTTATTTTGAAAAAGATCTGAAAAGAATGAATAAGCAGAAAGAATTGCTCATAATCCACTACCAAGTGACAATCATTGTTTACATTTTAGCCTAATTACTTTCAGCTTTTTTAAACTTCTAACACTTTTGTGTTATTTTTATATAATGGGAGAAGGAGTATGGTGGCTAACAGCACGGGCTCCAGGACCAGATTGCCTGGGTTCAAATGCCACCCCTGCCTCTTACAAGCAATATGATCTTGATGAGTTTCATAACTTCTCTGTACCTCAGTCTCCTCAGCTGTAAAATGTAGGAGCAACTAATTCTTTCATAAGCTCATTTGTTTAATATCTGGTATACAAAACAGAGTTGATCTCATATTCTTTCCCCCTTTCCAATCTTACTTGTTCTGTTTTCCCCTCCTTGGGCACTCTTGGGAAACTTCTCATCCCTGTTGTCATTTTATGTATAATTCTCCTGATGTTCTGTACATTTGTCATTTGCCTTGATATGCAAATATTGTTTACAAATAAAATCTAGGTTAGGAGCCACCTCTACTTCTGGAGACTGAGCTAATATGAGAAGCTGAGGAACCCAGTTGAGGATTACACTTGTCTATCACAGCCTTAAAGTTGCATTGCACTGTGCCCTCACATTAAAGTCAAATATGGCTTGGATCTGTTCTGAAATAAAAAACGGATAATAAACTAATTAAACCTTTTGATTGTCTATATCAGAGTTATTATCCTAAAAAGCCATTAACCATACAATGATAGTCAAATGACTAGGTGGACCATTAACAGTAAATTGTCCCTTAGGGCACCACATCACGACTGTCTGTGCTATGTGCAGACTATTGGGACAGAAATATTTCTAAGACTAGGCCAAATGTGAACTATTTAAGTAGTAGAAAACCCAAGGGAAAACAGTATCTTCTTTTGTTTGCTTCAGGAAAAGCTTAGAATTTAAGTATCTTTCAAGAAAGGGGAGATGAAGAAAAATGGCCTTGGTAGCCTCTTGGTTAAAATAATTGTTCAGATAGCATCAAGGCAGAACATGGCCATAAAAGATGCAACACCTCTCTCATGGCTTCATGATTGAAAGCAAAACTAAGCCCTGAGTTCTCCCCATCAAACTCAATGGGTGCTTTGGGTATCACAATCATAATTCTATTTCCCAGAGACAACCTCGATTTTGAGTGCTTTGGCACCTTTTCAATTACTCTCCTGATTTGGGGCTCAGAAAAAAAATAATTGAAGTATCTATAATATCCTTTCTTTGTCAGCAAGGTTTTTGTCAACCTTAGCCTTTATTGAAAACATCTTTGCTCTGTCCTAGTGCTGTAATGTAAATTGTTATCCAAAGGTGGATCTGTCTTTATTGCTAAGGTACTGACGAGGTTCTGGAAGTGCATGGCTATGCTTTGAGTTGGAGAGTTTTTATAAACAGCAAAATGCTATTGTTTTGGTGCTTGAGAAGATGGTGAATTGACATTAACTTAAGGAAACAGACTGCTGTAGGTTTTTCTAAGTATCTTGCAGTAAATCAACCTTCAAAGACTTCCTTAGGAAACACATTGGCTCTTTGTAAAAATATAAATGCAATGCATTAAACATAGTTCTTAAATCATCTAGCTCTTTTTTCTAATCTGAAAAGAAGAAAAATATATCAATATGTAATATGACTTCCTAGCGGTTTGAACAACAAAAAGCTTGGATGTTCTTCATCTAACAGAGCTGTCATTTTCATAGTTCTCTGTGTGTTTTCATTTGTTAGGAGTTGACTAAGAGGAAGGTCACATTTGTGTGGACCTTTGTGTGGCCTCAGCTCATCATCTTAAAGTTTTCTTTTATTTTTATTTATTTATTTTCCTTCTCAAAGCCCCAGGGCGTGATTGTATATTCTAGCTGTAAGTCTGAAGTTTTTTTTTAAAAAGGGACTAATTATGTACTTCTTCCCAAAGAGAAGAGCAGATTTTGTTCATGTGTTTTCTGAATTTTTAACTACATCCTGTTTTTTATTCTTTTTTATTCTAATGGAGAAACCATTATTTATTTTCTCTTTAATGAAATGTAATGACACAATTATTTTAAAATAAGCTGTTTGTTAGAATATTTGACTCTCCAGCCCAATCACAGTTTTCAGTAGTGATTCCTCAGCTGAGTTCTGCCAGTCGTGAACCTGAAGTTCAGAATTCTACAGCAATTGCAAAGGGAAACAGACCTACGTAATGAGAACGTTTGAGAGGATGTAGAGATGTCGTCTTCCAGCACCTAGGATTATTTTTTACATTTACAATTCAGGAGTCAAATCTGAACTAAATTTGACTAAATGGAAATGATTCATGTGCTAGGTTTAACCATGGTGGGAAATGACACATTAAGACTTCTTCAGTTCTTTTCTGAATTGCTAACTAAGAGTTAGTTTGGTTTAGCTTTGGTCACCTACCTTAGTCTTAGTAGTCCGATATAGGAGTAAAGACTATTTCCTATTCCAGGAAATAATGCCTTAATTGTTTATATTTAAACTAAAACATCTGAGCTACTTTCTCATGTCTCAAGAACTAAAAAGTTTAATGAAACATACACATTTATAAACATATTTTTTAAATACTCAAAGGAGATATTAGCATTGCCCAAAGGCCTGATAAATGCACTCAAAACATTGCTATGGAATATATTTGCATTTGAGAATATAGCTTAATTGTCAAAGTATTTTGTGGTGGTTGTATTATTTCCAAAGACCATTAATGTCTAAAGCCCAGCAGACAGATATGTGTTGACTGTAACATCACGTTCAGAGAACCATAAAGGCCAGCAGATCTGTTGGAACACACAGGGCAGCAAGCATGCTCTCTTTTCTGTTTTGTTGTTGACTTGCCACGTGACGAGCCAGGTTTCCCCATCTTACCTCTGCTGCCTAATGATGCTACAGAAACTTAATTGGTATTTGACACAGTTTTGAGATTTCTAGATAAAAGATTTCACGGAAGCACAAATTTTATCTGGCTTTCTGTCTAATGGTTGCTCTCAGTACACACTGAATATAAACTTCCTTGAATATGAAGGTAGCATGTTAAAACTGTGGAGAGGTCAAAAAGGATAATTATGATTATAACTAATTATCATATAAGTTAACCAAATGTAATTACAAAGCAGTTAATTGTTAACTTTTGTTTAAACATGGTTTTCTTATATGAGCGGAAGGCAAAGAAACATTGGGCCTCTGTGCGCTTCTGTGATAGCAGTGCTCTGTTATGTGACCTAGATTTCAAATCTCTGTAGTATTTCCTGTACAAACCCAGTGTATTCCCTCTCTGCACACCTACCACTAATGATAAAGTATGAGTCAGCTACATACAGGCCCTACCTGTGCAAAATTCTTAATCAAAACTTTTTGTTATTGAAAAACAATCACATAGTGCTTTTATAATGCAGATAAGCTAATAAGCTAAGTGTAATTAATAATCTTTCTGAGAGAAATTTCTCAGGAGGTAAATATTTAAAGAATCACTCTTAAGTTTCTTTTTAAAATAATGTGCTTTTTTGTATACATAAAGAAATTTCTTATTTCTATATCTAATGAATCTTGGAATTCTTGGTAGGCAGAAACTGTGACTCTTTAATCTGATATTGTGCTGAACAAAATGTTTTTTGATCTATTCAAAGAATCTTTCCTGTTATTACAATCTACTATTATAATCTCATTCTTTTTTTTTTTTATCATTATTTATTCTGGAAAGCAAACAGCCATCCAGTGCTGTCATATGTCAAGCAATATGGCAGATTTCAGCCATGCCATAGCCTTTCCTCTTAGCTCAACCCTTAGTATATAAAAGACTAATTGAGAAATTTTCTTTGTAGCCCATTCAGATTTTGATGATGACCAAAGGTCTTAGGCAACCATTATGCTGTAACATTACTGTTAGGAAATTGGACAAATTCCAGGTTATTTCACTGAACATGCATCACGTGGTCAAGGCTTCCCAACACTCTGGCCTTGACTAAATAGCACAGCAGTCATTTAAGAATTTTCTGTATCTTAAAGAAACATAAGTCTACCCAAATGGGCTGCATTAATAGTCAGAAAATAAAATGATAGTTTCAATTGTATCTAAATAACATAAAACATCTGTATTATGAGTGAAGTACTGACTCATCTAGCTGTTCCCAAAGGTACAGATATTTACATTATATGGGCAAAACAACTGAATGATTGATTGCATGTTTTTAGCTTGTATTTGAATTGTTGTCATAGTCTTGGAGTGTTACTGTAAAGCAGTCTCCTTTAGGGTCTGTTCTCTCCCTCAGTCATATCATCACGTCATTCCTTCCTTCAACAAATACAGATTAGTACCTGCTATGTGTCAGACACTGTGTATTGAGTGGGGGAATAAAAGAGACATGGCCTTCCCAGAGATGCACTGGGTGGAGAGTAATCGGACTTTTCTAAAAAGTTTAATTATATACTTACCAGTTGTGGTAGGTATTCTAAAGAACAATAATAAAGTGTTATTTATTTATTCAGCAAACATTTTCAAGGCCTGCTGTATGTCAGGCATTTTGTTAGGTGCATAGTAGACAAGGATGAATGAGATAACATGATCTCTACCCTCGTAGAGCTTATGATTTAGTTGGGGAAAACAAAGAATACACAGGAAAACCAATAACTATATAATTTCAGACACAGAAAGTCCTATGGCTGTAGTGCACGTGTTGCTCTGATAGAAATGGAGGGAGGACAAGGATGGTCTGTCTGCATGGTAAGATTAAGTTGAGACTTGCAAGATGACTAGGAGCCAACCATCTAATTTGCCAGGCAAAGAGCTGAGGCAAAGAGCTGCCTACTCCAACACATGAAAGGAGACCAGAATAGATTCATTTAGTGAGATGGGGAAGATTTCAGGGAGGATCAGCTTTTGAGAAATAAATCTAAACTAAATTTTGGAAAAATTAAGTATAATTTGCCTGTGAAACATCTAAGTGGAGATGTTATTGAGAAGTTGCTTATACTAGTCTGGAGTTAGAAGAAAGGGCTGGGCTGGCCAAATTTGAGAGTTATTGGCA
This sequence comes from Ceratotherium simum simum, assembly GCF_057802395.1. NCBI lineage: Eukaryota > Metazoa > Chordata > Mammalia > Perissodactyla > Rhinocerotidae > Ceratotherium > Ceratotherium simum. Next base: position 32,219,780 of record NC_141915.1, on the reverse strand, counting down.
TATATAGGGTTTTTAAAGCTAATGAAAGCCACGAGATCACTTAGGATAAGAATATAAATAGAGAAAAGAAGAGGATCCAAAGCTGAACCCTAGGAACATTTGGAAGTCTATAGAGAAGAAGAAACTAGACTAAAAGGGAGTGGTCAGAAAGATAGGTGGAAAATAAGACAAGTGTCGTATTGTGGAAACCAAGAAAAACTGAATACTTTTAAAAGCACATGCTTTTGAATAATTAACTGTCCTAGTAGATAGTAAAATTTTTTTTAATTATTCTCAGGAAATTATAAAAGACTTCCATAGTCTTTAATATTATATATATATATATATATATATATATATATATATATTTTTTTTTTTTTTTAGAACCATTTTCTCCAAAGAGTAGAAACTATCTTAATCAGGTTGACCAACTGACTCCATTCTCCCTGTAAAGCATACTGATGTTCGGGGTGATGTTGGCTCCCGTCTAACAGGCCTTCCTCCGGTACCACCATAGACTTAAGCTGCCATCAGCTAAAATGCATGTCAGAGTTGATTGTGTTTGTTTCCAAAATGATTAATGCCAGTGTTACTTGCTACTGTAAATTAATAGTAGAATTTGTATTTGATAAAATTATGAATGTGGAAAGAAAAAGTTGTTTTTATAAAAACTAAGTTGAATGTTTTAAAGAGATTTGATAAAGTTGAGCTAATAATGCTGTTAGATGTGAGGGAGACATCTGTAAAAGATTGAAGGGAAATCATGAAGGTTTAGACGAATTCTGCTCTTGGATTGTTTTATAACTGTTCTTAATTCTCCATCTACTTTAAAGAAACCGAAACTGGTAACGATAGCTGATGCATTTTGAGTGTGGTTTCTGCAAAAAGAACAATACAGAGCCCTGCTCAGAGGACTAATCAATGAACAAGAGACTTTGACCTAATAAAGATTGGTAAATGAGTATATATTTATATGTTTTAATTTAAAATAAAAATATATAAATATAAATATATAAAATAAAAATATATCTGTGTGTATATGATACCTTACCTGATGGTTAATGTTCTACTGTAGCCAAGTATCTTTGTATCCAGTTCTAGCATATGTCAAGTGATGCAAAGATAAACTTTAACTCAGCCTATGTTCATTACCAAAGTGTATCAATAAATTATCACTGAATGATTGAAATCATAGACCAGTTTATTCCTTTTCCTTCATGGTTTTGATATTTAAGGACCTCAAACAAGGAAAATGAGTCTTTGGATATTTTGAATTTTCTAAGCATATGCATATTGTGTCTCTGCACCTAGCCTTTGTATTTCTTTGCTTTAATCATACTGATAACTTTTAAGAATGTCTTTGATTACTCATCAAATCAAAACAACATTATAAGCTCACTTTTATACTTCGTACATAACCACAGTAAAGGTTACTAAAACCTACTTCTCAAGTAGAAAATATTATAAATTAAAAGAGTTTTTCTCCCTTATTTTCTGAAATTCTCTTTTCAATTAATTTCAGACCTTTCTCAAGATACTTAGAGGACATGAGAAAGAATAATTTTTAATACTGCTACATTTTAAGTATCAGTTCTTACTGTTCTATTAATTTAGCTGCAAGCATTTAATTTTTTATCAGTAATAATACTTTCAGATTAAAATTTCATATTTAATAGTCAGATTGTTAGTGATCAATGTGGGATGGCAAGTGATTAAAGTGGGTAGGTCATAGAGTATCATAGAAGACAGTGATCCAGTGGGGGGAAAATAGAAATGAAGTTCAAGATTCCCGAGGGTTTAGGCATTAGATTCTTAAAGTAGATTTGATTAGATTTGATTTATTGGATTTTAAATACAGGGTTTTGCATGTACACACAAATGTCTGATAAACAAATACAATGTTCATGGCCCCCACCTATAAGTAGTTACATGCCATTCTATTACTTGTGGGTTATTTAGGAGGCAGCTTTAATGCCAGTGCACTACTTTGAAAGATGATTATTATATATAGAATCAAAAGTTAAGTCTTTGGGCCATCTGATAGAAACAACAGGAAGACAAATTTTGGCTCAGTTATAAGCAAGAATCTTGAATGATTAGACTATCAAAAATGTGAAGTCCTGTGTTTCCCGTCACTACAGAGCCTGGAGAAATCACTAAAGACTTGTAGATCTGTTGGATGAAAATGGAACTTCTGAAGTCCCTTCTATATGGCTGCTGCGGAACATTGAGCATTTTGTGCAGTAAGCAAAGGTCAAGGGAGTACGTGGGGGCTGAAATACAACCCACTGGATGCTCTGGTACAGGACCACATCGCATTTCCTCTAGGAAGGAGTGCCTGTTTGTAATTTTCACAGGAGGACCACTAGCCTTGAGAGCTCCATGTGCTCAGAGTTGCATCAGCTCAGAAGAGGCACTATTTTCTAGCCCTTACACACAGAGGGAGTGACATTTTCAACCCAGAATGGAAACTTTTTATCTAGTTTTTACAACATCACCATAGGCTAGTGGTGGCCCCATTTTTATACGTTAGTCTTCCCTTCTGTTTCCTTACTTCCAACACTAAGTAAGCAAATAAAAAGAAATGAATTAAATATTCAATTCAGAAAATAATATTTTGGGTACCAAGTATGTCCGAGGAAGACTCAGTACCCTCAAGGAGCTAGCAGTCTATGGGAGGAGGGGAATAAAATTATTGTGCAAATTATCATAATTGTGCAAATTGTATCATATGATACAAAATACTAATAGCTCAGAAGAATAATGAGAGAAACTGTTTTAAAATCAGGAAAGCGTTTATAGAGAATGAAGAAACATTTAAGATTTGGCTCTAAAAATTTTGACTGGCAGCAAAGGAGCCAAAAGGAAGTTGGGGTGAATGGGAGATGAAGGAAAACTGTCATAATTTAAAAGCACTGAAAGAATTATGAGATGCAAGATTGAAACAGATATCTTATTATTTATGCCATTATAAGCAACCACAGTCTTGAGAAAATATCTCAACATGAATTATTAACTATATACTCATTTGCACTGATACCTGAGGGTCTCCAAGGTCTCAGGCACACTCATTCTGACAAACCTGGTACCGTAATATCTTTTTTTTCTTATTTTTTTTTAAATTTAATTTTATTTTTTATTTTTTTATTGAGGTCTTAATAGTTTATAACTGTGAATTTTTAGTTGTACATTATTATTTGTCAGTCACCATATAAATGCACCCCTTCACCCCTTGTGCCCACCCCTCAACTCCCTTCCCCCTAGTAACCACTAAACTGTTCTCTCTGTCCATGTGTTAGTTTATCTTCCACATATGAGTAAAATCATACAGTGTTTGTTTTTCTCTGTCTGGCTTATTTCACTTAATATAGTACCCTTAAGGTCCATCCATGTTGTTGTGAATGAGACGATTTTGTCTTTTTGTATGGCTGAGTAGTATTCCATTGTATATATATACCACATCTTCTTTATCCAGTCATCAGTCGATGGGCTCTTTGGTTGCTTCCACTTCCTGGCTATAGTGAATAATGCTGCAATGAACATAGGGGTGCATAATTCTTTTGAATTGTTGATTTCAAGTTCTTTTGATAAATACCCAGTAGTGGGATAGCTGGATCATATGGTATTTCTATTTTTAATTTTTTGAGAAATCTCCATACTGTTTTCTATCGTGGCTGCACCAGTTTGCATTCCCACCGGCAGTGTATGAGGGTTCCCTTTTCTCCTCATCCTTTCCAACATTTGTTATTTTTTGTCATGTTAATTATAGCCATTCTGACATGTGTAAGGTGATATCTCATTGTAGTTTTGATTTGCATTTCCCTAATAATTAATGATGTTGAACATCTTTTCATTTGCCTGTTGGCTGTCTGTATATCTTCTTTGGAAAAATGTCTGTTCGTATCCTTTGCCCATTTTTTGATTGGGTTGTTTGTTTCTTTGTTGTTCAGTTGTGTGAGTTCTTATATATTATGGAGATTAACCCCTTGTTGGATATATGATTTGCAAATACTTTCTCCTAGCTGGTGGGTTGTCTTTTCATTTTGATTCTGGTTTCATTTGCCTTGCAGAAACTGTTTAGTCTTATGTAGTCCCATTTGTTTGTTTTTTCTTTTGTTTCCCTTGTCCGAATAGACACAATATTCGAAAAGATCCTTCTAAGACCAATGTCAAAGAGTGTACTGCCTATATTTTCTTCTAGGAGTTTTATGGTTTCACGTCTTACCTTCAAGTCTTTGATCCATTTTGAGTTAATTTTTGTGCATGGCGAAAGATAATGGTCTACTTTCATTCTTTTGCATGTGGCTGTCCAGTTTTCCCAATACCATTTATTGAAGAGACTTTCCTTTCTCCATTGTATGTTTTTAGCTCCTTTGTGGAAGATTAGCTGTCTGGAGATGTGTGGTTTTATTTCTGGGCTTTCAATTCTGTTCTATTGATCTTTGTGCCTGTAATATCTTAATTAACCTTAATCTGCTCTCCTGTTATCTGTCTTTTTGTTTTTGTCATCTATGGCAGACTCCATGTTTGCGCTCTCAGGTCTGTCACATTAGAAACTGTAAAGTCAGACACTTGCTTTCTCAGCCTCCTGCATCTGGGGGTAGCCAGACAACCCATTTCGAGCCATGAAATATGAAGGAAATTCTGCTTAGGAACTTCTGGGGAAACTTCTAATTAACGGATAAGGACAGAAAGAGCTGGGACCACCTCTTTTTCCTTTCTTCTTGCCTTCAATATGGATTTGATGTCTGTAACTTTGGAATTATCTTGCAGGCACAAGGCTGCTCTAAGGATGCTGGAGTAGAAAGATAGAAAGAACTTGGGACCTTGATGTCATTGTTGAGCAACCTCCAGGCTCCTTAAAAATAATCTCCTATATGTTTGCCCAGCTAATTGGCTAGTACATCACTTTCACCTAAAAGCACTCCTAACTCGTATGCCACATTTTTTTCTAAATCTCTTCAGGCAATATTGCTCTTAAAAAATCTAAAGATAAGTCTTACTTCTTGAAACGTGAATACTCAACAAACCATTGTTTAACTTTCATTGTGCACCAAACACTATACTGTCTACCAGAAAGTCATACAAAAGTAAAACATGGTCACTGCCTTCAAGGAACTTGTATTTTACATGCGAGCGTGATATGTGCTGTGATAGAAACTGGTCCAAACCACAGAAGTACCATAGAGGAGGGGAAGATGAACTCTGCCAAGGAAATTGGGGGAGGATGCACCAAGGAAGAACCATTTAAGCTGGTTCTAGATTAATGAGCAGAAGCTTACAAGGCAGAGAAGAAAAGAATGAGTGAGTAACTCTAGGCAGAGTTAACAGTCTGTGCAAACACAGGGGCGAGTAACGGAGCGTGACTGACCTATATTGGGAAAAGCAAAACATTGAGAGTAGTTGAAACATTTTAAGTTTACTTTGTTTCAGATACGACTGTATTTAAAAATGAAGATAGATTTTGCCCCATGCGGCTACTTGTATAATTACAGAAAGTGGTTAATTTAAATTCCATCTAGTCTGAATTTATAAAAATATTAAGAGCCAATCAGAAGTTTATCTCTGGATTGTAAACTTACATATTTAGATATGTATGTTTACGTATGACTTCCTAAGCAAATTAAAATATTAAAATTGGAAAGATTGCTTAAAAGTAAAAGAAGAAACTTTTAAGTACTTTGGAAGCACTTATTTAACTATAAATACTGAAAGTTTTTAGTTACAAGTATTTTATCCAATCATTAAAATATATCCTTAAAGAGCATTATCTCAAATTAAAGTGTACTTGAAAGTAGGAAACTAAATTTTTTTAATTAGAAAATCTCTTTCAGAGATTTCACTTAATTCTTCCTTTGTTTTATTCAAATTATGAGTTTATTTTGTTATCCCTCTTCTTTTTTGTTATCATTAATTAAAGCAGGTACACAGTTTTGAAAAGAAAAGTTTGCTCACACTCCAGTCCCGAAACTTGCATTGTCCAGAGGACCCCAAATTCCAACGTAGTAGTTGGATAATTTCCTCCCAAAGTACTTTTGTTATCAGGATCCCCAAATACAGCAGCTTTTCTTTTTTTTCAGTAACTTGTTAAGGTTATTAAGTGAAGGGGAAAAGAAATACTTTAGGGCCTTACTAAAGCTAAATATGACGGTATAAAGTTAAGGAGAGAGTTGGCAGAATTGGCACCTGACTTACTTGGAATGGTCGTCTACATCAGTCAAACCAAATCAATATATAGAAATAAAAATTGACTATAATCGCATGTAAGTGTTTTCATCCTGAATTATGAGAAATTATCATCATCACTGGTCAAATGAAAGATAACTCTCATATTTCTCAGCTTCTTATGATATAGATGATCTTTACTAAGTGCTGACAGATGGAGGAAAGAGATAAAAAAGAGTTGGAGTGTAGAAATGAATATTGTGACCTAATGTTACCAGAACAGACCAACTGATTCCAATAGCAAGCAGCAATGACCAAAAAAAGAGAGAGAGGGGGGCTGGCCCGGTGGCGCAAGCGGTTAGGTGAGCACGCTCCGCTGCGGCGGCCCAGGGTTCGCTGGTTCGGATCCCGGGCACGCACCAACATACCGCTTGTCAAGCCATGCTGTGGCGGCGTCCCGTATAAAGTGGAGGAAGATGGGCACGGATGTTAACCCAGGGCCAGTGTTCCTCAGCAAAAGGAGGAGGATTGGCAGATGTTAGCTCAGGGCCGATCTTCCTCACACAAAAAAAAAAGAGAGAGAGAAAGAGAAAGAGATAAAAGAATAGGGTACAATGAGAACTATGACTTGAAATTGTTGTAGATAATACACTCCTAACTGTATTCAGTGCTTCCTAATTTGTGTTGACTAGAATACCTTTTATTTGATAATACTTGGTTACTACTCCAAGCCTAGGCTACGCTGGATTGTCAACGTTAAACATATGGTAAGAAGATCCCAGGCCAGGTCTCCATGGACAGATGTTATCAAGGGTATTTGGGTAAAAAGCGAAGTGAGGCTGCATGAAAATAACAGCACTATATGGGGAATGTGAGGGGTAAAATGGAGGTCTAAGTGATAGGGCAGGCTGTGAGGTCAAGAGGTGTGGAAATTGAGAGAAGATGGATCAGGAAGCTGAGTCTGCACATAAGGAGTATGTGTTCGGGTCTTACTTTTAACATGCTTATGTGCTTTTTTGGAAGGTATGACTCTTTAAGGCATTTGCAGAATAGACTCCGATATGTATTAATAGTCATATATATATATATATAAACATTTTAAAAATAGGAAAAACAATAGGATGAAATTGTTTTAGAAATACTGTTTGCCCTCTACCCTCACAATAGATTTACCCAAAGTGCTGGGTTTAGCCCTCAAAACTAATTTATTTTTATTATACTGTTTGTCAGATTTTATTTTTCTGAGTTCAAGCTCAGAAATTTCCCTTTGTGTAGTCAAGCTGAAGTAATTCTGTCAAATGAGATGATGTTGTTGTTAGTGCCGTCGAGTGAATTCCAACTCCTAGCAACCCCACGTACAGCAGAGTGGAACCCTGCCTGGTCTTTTTGCGCCAACCTCTCACCTTCGGCGCTGTATCAGACAATGCTCTGCCTCTATTCATAGGGTTTTTGTGGCCAGTTTTTTTGGAAGTGGGTGGCCAGGTCCTTCTTCCTAGTCTGTCTAGTCTGGAAGCTCCACTGAAACCTGTCCACCATGGGTGACCCTGCTGATATTTGAAATACTGGTGGCATAGCTTTCAGCATCACAGCAACACACAGCTGCCACAGTATGACAACCCACAGATGGATGGTGTTCTTCCCTGACCGGGAAATGAACCTGGGCCTCAGCAGCTAGAGCCCCAAATCTTAACCACTAGATCACAGGGCTGGCTAAGCTGATGTACCAGTGTGCAAAATTTGGATCCATTTTTATAGCTGTATTAGTCAGCTCAGGCTGCCATAACAAAATACCACAGACTGGGTGGCTTAAACAACAGAAATTTATTTCTCACAGTTCAGGAGGCTGGAAAGTGCAAGATCAAGATACCAACAAGGTAGGTTTTATTCTGAGGCCTCTTCTCTTGGCTTGTAGGCAGCCACCATCTCTCTGTGTGCTCCCATCACCTCTTTGTGCATGCATGGGGAGGAAGGGAGGGAGACACATGCTCTTGGTGTCTCTTCTTAAAAGGACGGTATCAGATCAGAGCCCCACCCCTATGACCTCATTTAGCCTTAATTACTTTCTTAGATGCCCTCATCTCCAAATACAGCCACCTGGGGGGTTTAGGGCTTCAACGTGTGAATTTTGTGGTGATACAAACATTCAGTCCAGAACAATAGCAAACTGTTAAGCAGGCAGTAATTAATAATTGATAGTTAATACAGTGTTTACATTTGAAAGAGGGGTCTGAGTGCAACATTTTACACTCTGCACAGAAGTTGCTCTTTCAGCATCATTGCAGAGTGGCATAGTGGATGATCACTAGATTAGAAGTTACATCACTCTTTCCCAATAATTGACTCTATGATAAAGCTTTTTAACCTATTTTGGTGTCAGTCTCCAATTTGTAACATCAGACAATTGAATAGATAATTCCTAAGATCTCTTTCCACTCAAAAATTCTATGATTCTGAGAGTTCCACTTCTAGTGTCGCTGAGTAAGCTCCTGACAGACTAACCATCCTACAGAACCCAATTAAAAACCCTGGGCAAAATATTAAAAAACAACTACCTTAAGCCTCTGGAGAGTGAATAAAATGAGGCAAATTTTGGACATTAGTCAGAACTTGGAAGAGGGAACTAACATGAGATAAGTTTCCTGTTTGTTCCACTTTCAGGTTGAGGACAGGACCCAGTGCTCACGCATAAGGTGAGGCAAGGAAGGCCCCCTAGGTGCCTCACTCTTAAGGAAGCACTTATTCTTGGGTGCTCACTATGCACTTGCGTGAGCCTGAGGCTTAGTGCCTGCTTAAATTTTGCACTCTGGACACCTCGCTTGGCTCACACCACTCCAAGACCTAGCAGGACCCATGAGGTATAAAAGTGATAACCTGTAGTCTTTATGACCTGTAGAACTAGAATGAAGTTTGAGGCAACCACTACTGCTGGAAAGGGAGGGGAGGAAAGCCCAGAGAGGAGATAACCAGATATAGGGCTTCCCAAATTCTGTATATAAACTCAGCCCAAGTCTCTGGCTGAGCCCAAACTACACAAGCGCTGGGAAGACTGCAATAGCCCAGCCAAGGGGGAAGAAAAACTGAAGTGAGATTTGAGCCAGTGCCCAACAGATAGAGCTTATAGCTTGAATCTAAGTAAATTTCCTGCTAAAACAAAAATATCAACACTCTTCAGAGTGTTGTAACAGAATTAGAGTTTCTACAATATAACATTCATAATTTTCAGAATATAAACCAAAATTACTCAGTGTAAAAAGAAACAGGAACATGTGACCATTCTCAAAAGAAAAAACAATGAGCAGAGACCAGTTCCCAAAAGACCCAGATGTTGGAACAAGGATTTTAAAGTGCTTATTATAACTATGTGCAATGAAGTAAAGGAAAATATATTCACAGTGAAGGTAAAGATAGGATATCTAGGCAGAGAAATAGAAATAATTTTTCAAAGTAAATGGAAATTCTAAAAGTAAAATAATATAATATTTTTAAAAATTAGAACAGAGATAGCTTCTAGGGGAATGGTGGTAGGAATCAACTGGAAAGGTATCTTTCTGGGGTGATGGTAATGTTCTATATCTTGATAGAGTTTTGGGTTACACAGGTATAGACATTTGTCAAAATTCAATGAATGTACACTTAAGATTTGTGCGTTTCATTGTATGTAAATTTTACATCAAAGGAAAAAATTCTGCATAAACTTCCCAACTGAAGAAATCCCTAAATCAGATACCAGCCTACAGCTGGGCAAAGAAATTTTGGTATGTGACTATTGTCTTTGAAATTCATTGAAAAGTGGTTATTGAGCGAATAATTCCAAGGTGATGAGCATTCCAGGTAGAAAGAACAGTATCTGAAAAAGCATAGAGGGAAAGAAGTCAATAGCATGTTCTAGGAAATAGCTCAGTGCCTAGACAGTAAGTGGGATTGGTAGGACATGAAGATGAAAAGAAAGACTGGAGCCCTATTTTAGAATGTCTTTTTTTTTAATGGGTTGTTTATACTGCTGCTTTGAGAGATTTCACTCTGCTTTTTTAAATTTTAAATTAAAAGGTATAATTTACATACAGTAAAATGTAAATATACAATTCATTGAGTTTTGAAAGATGTATACGGTTGTGTAACACCACCATAATCATGTTCCAAACCATTTCCGTTACTCCACAACTGTCTCCTGTGCCCCTGTGTAATCATTCCCCTCCATCACCCCTGGTCCAAGGCAGCCACTGATCTGCTTTCTGTCACTGTAGGTTTGCCTCTTCTAAAATCTCATATAAATAGACTATACGTATGTAGCATCTTCCACTTAGTATAGTGCTTTTCAGATTCACCCATGATATTGTGTGTATCACTTGTATCAATATTGTTGAACAATATTCCATTGTATTTATATTCCACAATTTATTTATTCAGTCACTAATTGATAGACATTTGTATTGCTTTCAGTTTGGGGCTATTATGAAAAAAGCTTCTGCGAACATTTAAGTATATGTCTTTCAGTGGATATGTGTTTTGAAATGGTCTTGAATGCCACACTATGGATTTTTTTTTTTAATTTTAACTGGTCATCAACTATACTTTGAGAACTAATATTCTTTGCAGAGGAAAAAAGCAAAGTTCAAATCACTTTTATTTGAGTTTGTAACTCTTTAATGTAATCAATATTCCATTTATCTGCAAGAAAACTAGTATTTGAAAATTTTACCTGCTCTACTAAGGTGTTTTTATTGCTTTTCTTTAAATCTTTTTAAAAATGCATTTAATAAAAATTAAAACAAATCTTCTTAGAGGCAAATATCTGAAAGAAATTTTAAGATTTTTTCAAATTTTACCTGAAAGTAATGTGAGATCCTTAATAGATTTTCAGATAAACACACTTTTTTTTTTTTTAACAAGAATGTTAACAGCAGAATGCTACATGATTAAGGACTAATGATGTTTAGAGTTGCATTACTTATCCTCAGGGTAGGAAACATAAATGATCTTAATTTCTTCTGGTCTGTGACAGCGTTTCTCAAATTACATGTCTGTTGGTCCTCCACTATCCTGTTGTCAAAATCCACAAATAACAGTTGAGCAAATATTTGTGAGAAAGTTCCCCCGATGAGTACAAAGACTTTATAACAACAATAAAATTTCAAATATGTGCAAGATTCACTGAACCATCAGCCTTCATGGGAGGCAAATTTCTGCAGTCAGTCAAAAAATATTTCATGAGTGTCCAGTATGTGTGTGTGAGGCACTGGTCTGAATCTGGTCACCATTCTGCCAGGCCTTGGGTAGTAGGCACTCAACAAATGTGAGCAGAAGAAGTGTTGAGTGAAGTTTCTGGCAGATCCAGGGTCTAGGCAGGTAAGGAGCCAGAGGCACTGCTGAGAATGTTCAAGAGGTTACTATGCTGGACAAGGGTGAGGGAGATTTTGACCAGCCGTACCAGGGATAGCTTGGACGAGATTCCAGATCAGATTGGGAGATGGGACCTGGAGATTTGAGTCCACCATGTCCAAACCCACTTTACCTGCCCAACTTTACTGTGCCTAAATTTAACCCGCGGTCATTCCTTTTATGTGTTCTCTCTTGCTCGCTTCTTTTTTTTATATGGTCTATAGTTATACACACAACTATAAGATTTCATAGCCAATTCAGTTAAGAGCAGTAAGCATTTTTTTTAATCTTTTTCATCTTTTCCTATCTTCTGGTCTCTCATTCCCTTGCTTGCTTCCTTCTCTTTTTCTTCCCCTTTCTCCTCTTTTATTACTTTCTCTCCCTGACCACAGAATGAAACACAAAACTGTTTTTTAGTTTTCTATATTTATTGGGGGAAAAAGTTTATAATCCCATGACTAATTTAAATTGTAGATTACTTTGATATTTTATACATCTCCTTTTAAAAGAACTGAAATTAGTTATGAAGTTCTTTTTATTTGTTTGTGGCCTTTGATATCTTTCAATGACATTTCCCTTCCTAGGCACAAAAAAAAGTGTCCCACCTCTGATTTAGACATTACGTGAAAAACATAGTAGGAGCATTGTGGTAGGCAGAATTCTAAGATGGCCCCCAAATTCCTGGCCACAGGTGTACACTCACCTTCTGCCAGCTATTCAACTAAATACTAATCTAGGTGCTGCTGTGAAGGGATTTTGCATATTAATCAGTTGACCTTAAGACAGGGAGATTATTATCCTGGTGAGCCTGACTAATCATGTGAGCCATTTAAATCTGAGTCTAGAAATCAAAAACAGAGAAGTCAGATTGGAAGCGTGAAAAAGATTCTATGCACCATTGCTAGCTTGAGGACGGAGGGGGTCACGTGGCAAGGAATGCCAACTACTTCTAAGAGCAGAAAGCAGCCCCCAACTGACACCCGACAAGAAAACAGGGACTTCAGTCCTAGAGCTGCGAGGGACTGAATTCTGCCAACAACAGAAATGAATTTAGAAGCAAGTTTTTCCCCAGAACCTTGAGATGAAAACTCATCCCAGCTGACACCTTGATTTCAGCCTTGATACCCTGAGCAGAGAACCCAGTCATGCCATGCCAGACTTTGAACCTACAAGACTAATAAATGGGTGTCAGGTTAAGCTGCTAAGTTTGCTGAAATATGTTATGCAAGAGTGGAAAACTAATACAACCAGGAACAGTGAGTATGTTTTCTTAAAAGCTTACTTCCAAAATGCTTAATTTTTAAGATTCTGGTATTCTGGTTTGGGATGCTTTTATAAATACGGTAGTAGAAAGCTAACGACATTCCATAGAGAGATTCATGAAGAGACATACTAATTTCTCTGTCAGTTTGAATCTAGCATTTTGACCTAGTTAACAAACTGCTGTCCCTATTTTCTTAGATCAAGTCTGTCAACCTATTGCTCTCAGCCCACCTGTTAGTTGCAGGCAAATAGTATTGTCCAGTTTGGACTACCCAACATCGCGGTTGCTCTTAGCCAGTGGAAATCAAGCTTGCTCGACAGCAGCTCTGCCACCACTAATCGCTAAATAATCAGTTTTCCTAAATGGAGTAGAAAAGAGGTGGTGCAGTTCATTTTTTTTCCTTCTAATAGGTCCATTAATTCATGTTCAGCAGCCACTGAGTCCTTAATATCTTTATTATTGTAGTAAAAGCAGTGCTTTCAAGAAACCCTGTTTATCTTTGTACATTAAAAGGAATTAGGAACACCCCCCCCACACACATGCACGCACCCACATCATTTCTTTAAGTTGGTTATGCAGAGAGAGATCTCACACTCTAGTGAGGAAAGCTTCAGGAAGTTTTATGCTGAGTTATATTAGTGCACAGAATGAAGTCCATTGTATGTTACTGATTTTAAGCAAAACAAACCTAAGCCAGATCAGTCCCCCAGCATTGTGTAAATGCCCAAAGACAACTGCCGATGAAATCCTACATTCTCATCTTCAGCCTGGGTCATACGATGAGAGTTAGCAGTGTAAGAAAGAACATTTAAGCTAGCTTCTTGAATATTTGGACATCAGAGTTCAAGGAAATGATCCCATGATTTTAACTAGGAGTAAAAGAATTCCAACTGTAAAAACTGAGTTTTGCATCTGTTGGGAAGAGAAATATGAAAATGAACGTTAGCTTTTTCCTTCCTACGTGGGTATTAGTATAGTATTTTTTGCCCAAAAATAGTGACAAGATAAAGACTATGAACCACCCAATAACCTCTAGAAATATTTTTACCGTGTTATTCCTTTAATATATTACAGCTTTTAACTTGCTCAGTAGTGATTTCTAACTAGAAATAATTTATATTGAATTATTTAACATTTTAACTTCTGAATTTGAGGCATACAAATATAAAAATATATCAAATCTTCCTACATTATATATCATTTGCTTTTTTTTTTTGCTTGTTCAAATGATGATGTACATAACCATGTGGTAAAAAAAATGAAGTCAGAGGTCTAAAATTATGTCTGTTAATACAGCATTTATGCAAGTCTAATTTCAAGGAGTGTTTAAAGCACAATTCAAGAAATCTATATAGATTTTTAAGAAATTATTTCCTTAGAAATTATATTTAAAATACTACATTATATTTGGTTATTTATAGGTTACAACCATCTCTCAGTATAATAGATTCCTTTTTCGTAGGAATATTAACTAGTAGTTCTTTTAAAATTGGCACTGCAGTTCAGACCTACAAATTAACTTGTACCATCATAAATCTAACATAAAATGTCTCTAAAATATACTGCTTTATGTTCAACCCTAAAAATTATTTCAGTTCCTTTCAAAAGAGCATTTCTCTGGGTAATAAGGCAGAAATTGAGATGTTGGGAATTTTGTTTTCCTTTTTTGTTCTTCAAAAAGTTAGGCAAAAGTATGATTTGACCATTTTAAAATATTGATTGATGGCAGTGCAAACAGGGGTTAGGGAGCTGGAAGCAGCTCAACAATGGTTAAAAGCGTAGGCTGTAGCGCCAGATTGCTTGGGTTCAAACTGGGACTGCACCGTATATTAGCAGTGTGAAAGTGAGCAAGTTACTAAAACCTCTTTATCCCTCAGTTTCCTCTGTAAAAGGAGGTTAATAATAGATCTATCTCAAATGTTTGTTATGAGGACACAATGAGTTACTTTTTATAAAATACCTAGAAGAATTTCAGGCACATAGAAAGCTCTATGTAAACATTTGATAAATACATAGTTTACTGTTAGGGCAATGATTCTCCACATCATTAAAGTCTGATACCAGTTTCATGTAATCACCTATTGAACAGAACAGTATTTCTATCCTTTGGTTTTTGGAACTTTCTGTCTGTTAGGACCACGGAACTAAGAGATGGGTTCCACAGTGGTTATGTTGGAGCTGGCTAGTACTGGCTTGCAAGAATTTTGTGAGCTCATTGTCAACCATAGTCATTATTAAAAATTAAAATGTTTAAACTGAAAATTAAATTATACTAAAAGAAAAAGTAATAAATACTCAAGACTCACCACTTCCTAATTATTTTCCTATACTCTACTATTATCTTTGTTCTTGAGGTTACTTTCATCTTTTATATCTGGGAATACTCTCTCATAGTATACTATTGTGCATTTCTTCGCAACTCTGTAGTCAGTGACATCACATTACTAGCTTAAAATCAGTCATAGTAGGAGTATTTACACCACAGAAATTAGCAAATGCTACAAGTTAGGGCTCCCACCCAAAAGCTGGTTGTTATTTACCATCACACCACTCAATGGGGATCAGAGTATCCCATTAGTTTCTGTTATTCTTTTGCTGAATGTTATCACAAGTGAAATAGAGACTATATAATTTCCTGTATTGAAGAGAGAATTGTAAAAAATACACCTAAACCCTGGAGGAGATTTCCCCTGTAGATAATTTAAATACTTTTCCTATATTAAGTATCCAAATTACTCTGTATCTCTAGAACCATAAGCGATGAAGAAGGAACTATTATTTTCATTGCTATGAATAACAATGGTCTCCTTTTGCATGTCATTGTATAATTTATATTATCTAATAAGAGTCTCATGATAACCCTATAAGCGAGGCAAGATAACTGCTATTATCACTGCTATATAGATGAGAGAGTTGGGACTCCACAAGATTATTACTTTCCCGTGGTTATTCAACTTGTATCTGAGGAAGATTACATATAGAGATTCAGATTTTCTGACTGCAAATCAGGTGAAAATTCCACTATGTGATGAATGTCTTATTCTTTAGTGAAGCCTTACTAATTGTGCGTTAATCTCTCTTCTTCTCTTCCCTCTACCCCTTTCTCCCCTCCTTCTCTTTCTCTTCTTCTCAAGATATCAGATGCTAAAGGTTAAATGTATTTTAATTTTGTAACAATTACTCTAGCAAGTGTTTTTCGAATAAATTTGGCTGTTTGAGCTCTGAAATTGATGGTGTTGTCTTTCTCTATTTTATTCTTAGAATTCTCAGTCTCCAGATTTCTCACCATCCAAACTCCAGTCATCATCCATGTGAACCCACTACCTTTACTTTTCAGTTCTTTTTGTCCACTGCTCATTTTTTTCCACTTTACCACGGCCCTCCACTCCCACTATGAACCTTGGCATCAACAGATAGTGGTTCAAACTCCCTACTTTGCCACTCCAGCTTCCCACCTTTCCAGCTCACTACATGGTCTATGTCCTCAATAAGATCTCCTGTCTATTCTCTCTATTCTTCAGCCTCCACTGTTGTTTTTACTTGTCTTCTCATTCAGCTTAAAGTCTGGGGTCCATTATTCCAAACATTCTTACAAATTCCCTCAGCTCACTCGGCCCTCTCTCCTTCCATCACATCACTTCACCGGACTCTAGGCCTCAACAAGCTCAGTCTACCTTCTGCATAATATACACAAGTAATGAAAATTACTGCAGTTATACAACCATAATTCACTAGATTCCACTAGATCTTTTAATGTATAATTATAATTATTTTTAAATCCAATATTTCATCTACCTCTGGATCTAGTTCTGTTGGTGGTTTTAGCTTTGGGCAATGGATCGTTTTTTTCCTCTTGCTTTTCTGTGTGTCTCATAATTTTCATTGAATGTCAGACATTGAAGGTACAAAACTATAGAGACTGAGATAAATATTATTTAAACCCAGAAATGGACCTCTCTCTTCTCTGTGAGGCCATTCGTGTGAAGGGTTTGTTCAGTCTCATTTGTAGATGAGCTGGATTTGCATTTTATTTCTAGAGTTATGTTGAGTTCACCACAGACTTCAAATTCCTCTCGTGGTTGTCTGCCACTCTCTTGTGCTCACCTGAGGTCTGCAGTGTGGAGAGTTTTTCTCAGTATTCCTGCTCCATCTTCAGCTGGCAGCAGGCTCCCCACACCTGCGTCACAATGGGTGTTTAATGTCTTCTCTCTTGCCCTCCCCCAGACATAGACAGCATTGGCTTTTCACTCAGTGCAAGGTTATTGGTAGATGTGGGGGGTGGAGAGTGGGGGAGAGGCTCTTGGTTTTTCTACTCCAGTCTCTGGTTTAGGCAGACCCTGTGCCCAAGTCTCAAGGGTGGGACTTTCTCAGTCTTCCTGTCCTTCCTCAGTGGCAAATAACCCTGTCTCCTCAGTGCTCAGGTGGGTTTCCCGCCCCTTGTGGAAGTCAAACTCTGCTTTGTACCAGTGCATCATTCTGGATTTGAAAGGTTTCCTGCCCTCACCCCTCCAATGACTTAGTGTCAGTGCAGGGTGAAGACGTCATATTTTCTACCCACTGCCCCATCCCCACAAATGAGGTTTTCCTAGAGTCAGGGCAGGGACTGGGGGTGTGATGATTTCTTGCCCCTTCCCCAGGAGCAGATGACTTTTGCCTCCTGTCACTCAAAGTCCTGTCCAGAGCGTGGGAGTGTCTCTCATTTCTCTCCTAACAGCAGCCGGCTGTTCCTTCATATCAGAGGAGGAGACCAGGCATCTGCAGGTTTTATGCCTGTCCCCCCGTAGCAATTATGCACCATCTGGTACTCATGCAGGGCCCAGAGCATGGATGGTATGTATGCCTGCTCCACCCTCGAACCTTTGCACATCCTGCATCAGCCTGCACTAGGGGGCTCCCTCAGGTCTCCTACCCTCCCGGAGTCTTTCTCGTGAGCAAAGAGCTGTTTAGGGAGAGCAGGCTCTCCTTGTGTCTGGGCTCCCGGGGACACTAACCTGTCATACTAGCCCATCATCAAGGCTTTACAAATTTGTTACAATTTTAGGTGTTTTCCTCTTACCCACTTTTATGGCAGCTCCTCTTCTTCCTGTGCTCTGCCAGAAGAGAAAGAGTTCATGTGCCCCATCTTTCCTCAGAGGGGCTTGTCACCCTTTGAAATTCAGTTCACCTGAAGGTCAGCTGAGGTGAGGAACTCAGTCTCTGGGGAACTCAAAAAAAATTATCTTTTTAGGTTGTGCAGCTTTTCCCCACGTATGGTGGGAGCAACATTCTCTTGCAGTTTTCTTCATCTTAAACAGGAGCAGATCTCCCGCTTCCTTTTTAAGAAACTTTCAAACAATTTTAATATGGCCTGCAAAACTCTGTGTAGTCATATTTGCCTGTCTCTCCAACCAAATCTTGTATCACTCTTCTCCTCCCTCACTCACTATGCTCCAGTGACAGTGATCTCTCGGTTCCTCAGGTGTGCCCAGCTCTTCCCCATTCCTAGAGCCTCTGCACATGCTGTTCACTCATCTAGAGTGTTCTTCCCCATGTCTGCACCTGGATAACTCCAGCTCCTCCAAAGATCCTTCCTTGACACTACACCCCCTTGTCCAAATTACTTAAATTACTTCCTCATTCTTTTTCACAGCTGGATAATAGCCCATTATCTGGATATATATATTGTCTTGATTTAATCAGTCCCCCATTAATCAGTCCCCAACGGGGGACTGATGGGGATTATTTCCCATCTTTTGTTTTTACAATTAACAATCTTGTATATAAAGCATATCTATAGGATAAATTCTTAGAAGAATTTCTGGATTAAATGGTCCATGGAGACAGTTCAGCAGTCGTAGTGAAGAGTCTGGGCTCTACCACCTGCCAGTGTAACCTGGGGCCAGTGATTTAACCTTTCCCTGCCTCAGTTTCCTCATTTGTAAAAGGGGCATCACAATGGCACCTCTCTTAGAATTGTTGTGAGGTTTCGTGGGTTGGTACATGTATAGTGCTTGGAACAGTGTCTCACACATAACTACTCAATAAATGTCAACTGTTACTAGCGTTGAAGATTTTAGATGGGGCTGGCCTGGTGGTGTAGCAGTTAAGGTTGCGCGTTCCGCTTCGGCAGCCCGGGGTTCACCAGTTCAGATGCTGGGAGCAGACCTACTCGTGGCTCATCAAGCCATGCTGTGGCAGCGTCCCATATAGGAGAACTAGAAGGACCGACAAGTAGGATATACAACTATGTACTGGGGCTTTGGGGAGAAATAAGAAAAAGAGGAAGATTGGCAACAGATGTTAGCTCAGGGCCCATCTTCCTCAAAAAAGAAAAAAAAGATGTTAGATATTGACAAGTTTCTACCCCTAAATATGTTATCAATTTGTACTTCCATCAGTATGAGAATGACTGCCTCTTCAAACCCTCGATACAGTCTTATCAAACTACTTTTTATTCTTTGCTAACATGATGAACATGGCATCTCTTAATAGTTTAATTGGTATTTCTATTATTAGAAGTTAAGCATATTTTCCTATGTTTAAGTGCATTTGTGTTTCCTGTGTCCCAAATGTTCCACAGACTCCTCTTTGTCATTGACCTTTTTCTTACTGATTTGTAGGGGTTATTTATGTATTGGGGAATTTAGCCTTTCTGTGCTATGAGTTACTCTTTCATAGTGTTCAATACCTTTTCTTCATAGTGCTTATTCTTATTTTTAATGGTATCTTTATTTATGATTATTTTTTAAAGCTCCATAAGATCAAGGTCCATGTTTATTTGTTCATCATTGTATATCAAGCACCAAGTAAAATACTGAACACGTAATAAATGATCTATGAATATTTAATAAATGGGCCAAATGTGACAAAGAGACTTTTGATACATAAATAGACTGGGAAATTGGAAGGGCACTATTTTGTGTGGAAATCTGATGAGTTTGGTTTTGGATATGTTGAGTTTTAGGTGACAGCCAGTATTCTAAGCTGAATATATACAATATTTTTACTTTGGCAAGATACTCATAAGATTTTGGAGTTATCACCATGAAGCAGTTGATTGGAAACAGATGATCTCTGATGGAAAGAATGTTATGTGAGGGTTCGTAGAGAAACACTGCCAATCAGAAACGATTTCAGGTGATTATAGTTGTCATAACAATTTTAAAATAAATATGAAAAGAAAAGGAAAAATAAAAGCATTATATATTTGCAAGTGTAAAGATATGAGGAATGTAGAAAAATTTTAATGCCTTGGAACAATAATGATAATTGAAAAGTATTTAGATAATATGTTATAATGATGCCCAAATCACTTATTATGAAGAAATGAAAATCTTTACTATGGAAAACTGAGTCCATCATAATCATATAACCTTGGAAAAAATCAAAAGTGCTCTTTTTATATAAAGTAGGCTATTTGGTTTATCAATATATTGTGTTTTTCATTTTATAATTGGACAGTGATTGTGTTTTCTATTACTGAACTATCACTGAGAGATAGTTACTATCAATTTAGTCTCCAAGTCTGTTTTTTACAGATTATATTAACTGCATGGGAAAGAAGAAGATGTTCAGTTTCTAAAAAGAAATGCTTATTTTTTCAGAACAGAGAATTTATCCTAAAATAAGCTATACATATTATTTAATACACACGAATATCTTCATGCCTACGGTCATTGAATAACCATTTTGACTTAAATGGATATGAATTAGTACCTTTAATAAGTCTATTGTGAAGTTATAGTCCTTGTTTAATAGTTGTAAGAAAATAATCAGGGCAAGAATTTTATTCTGATGGCCCAGGTAATGTGGTATCCCAAAGTCAATCTCGATTTTCAAATGATCCTTTGGATTAAACGATACTATCTTTAAAGTGTACTTTTTTTTTTCCTTTTCATTAAAAAAATCTGTGAATTAACAAATCAGAAGTGTGGATATAATTGTGCTGGACAGACAAATAAGTCATTTAGACAAAAATCTTAGTCACATTAGAATGACTTTCTTCTTAACTTTTAGCTGTCTTTGCCTTATTAATCAGAAATCCTGGTATTTCTGAGCATTTTTGTCATGAAATCAACGTTGGTGTGTACAGTCGTCAGATTCTTCCCTGCGGGTTATGGGCTTGTCAGTGATGAAAAAAGTTATCTGTAACAAAGATGCAGAAAGTGTGAAGAAAGCAAATGAACCTACTAGAATTAGTGCAGTAACGGCAGTTTATCCTGGCCTGTCTGGCTGGGCGTGTGCTGGCAGTGGATCCTGGAGGAGATGTATATAGTGTCACTTCAGGGGCTTTTAAGAAGCCAGTCATTTGCTTATGCTGAGTTCCCAGAAGTGCTTATTTTCTACTTAAAAAAGGAACATTTATTCGTTAAGAGAGAAAAGAAATTCCTTGGTGGCCTGTGTTAATCTACAAAGGAAATAGTTATAGAATTTTTGGCCAAGGGCTTATTTTATACAACTTATGTTAAAAGACTGGAGATAGATATAAAATAAAGCTTTTGTTTTTCTAGATTATGAAAACAACATCCTTAGAGCTGTTCTCAGAGAATATTCTCTACAAAGCGAATGGTGATAGAGTAGGGTTTTACATCATTCAAATAGGTACTGTTCCTGCATTTTTGCTCTGCGTCTTGCTGAGACTTGGGGAAATGGAAGTCAGTGGTTTGTTGTTATAGCTCAGTAACTTTCTAAAGATATAGGCTACCTGAGCCATGGAGTCTGTTCTTTAGTGTGTTGATGTGGTTTATGCCCATCAAAGGAGCTTGATAAGCCAGTATCAAACAACTGATCCAAAAGGTCAGTTAAAATCTTTAGCAGCCCTCGGGGGTGGAGGAGAAGGATGGAAACCATTGTATTCTAGGGGCTTCTAATTAGAATATAAGAGAAGGTGGCTGCCTCAACACGGACCTGTTTTCTTGGTATGATGAGGACAAAAATGTACTCATTTACAGAAATATGACCAAATAATTGCCTGCTTACTTCAATCTGCATCTCTTTATAGCTAACTATTCTCAAGCCCATTACAGAAATGGAAGCTAAGTTTAGCAAACCGTTTGGCCATTTATGTTTAGTACACAAAATTCTTAATTAACAAAATAAAATACCACAATCCATTGTAAATCACTCTGCTAAACTTTCAAACTTTATAAGGAATTTTGTGTTGTCCAGAAGCTACTTTCAAACCCCTGCTGATCTGGCACTCATGCACTGATTCCCTGTGGAGCTGAGTGAAAGAATGTAAAGGGAGCCAATTAAAGAAACTTTGAGCCAGAAGAAACAAGGAGAGGCCATCTTGTCCATCCTTTTGCCTCCGGGCAAAAACCATCCCCGGCACCAAAGATTTCTGCTTGAATCCTGCTGACAAAAATGCTCACCACATGTAAATGACAAGTCATAATCCAGTTAATGCAACTAAAGCAGATTGTTAACTGTTCAAGACTTATTTATTGTGTTCTCAAGATGCTGAATATGAAAGCTCCTCTGAATTGTTTTAATTCCTCCTTTCTAGAAAATTATTTTGTAAAAGAAATGTGCTCAAATAATTGTAAAGATGTGGGAAGTTCATGTCCAGGAAATAAAGTTATCTTTATCATCTTATTAAATGTATTTTTGGTTTTCTTTCACTCTAGGTCTACCTTACGGGTGGGAGGAAGCTTACACAGCAGATGGAATCAAGTACTTCATCAAGTAAGTACAAGCATCTCAACCAAGTAAGCAATTTTCTTCACATCTGGAGAGAACCTGGAAGTTGCAGAATAATCAGCAAAACCAAGAAACCCTCTTGGAGGTTACAAAAATTAGTAACAAGAAATGAAACCTCACCATTTTCACTTCATGTGATTTAAATGCTAATATCAGATATCATGTAGAAAAAAAAACCTAGTAATTATTTCAAGGGAAACATCAAAAAATTGGAATAAGATCATCATTTGAACTTAAATGTTGACTGCCTGATTTTACTTCTGGCTAAAAGTATTGATATTTGTGAAAAGTTAATATCTAATGCAAAAATACACTTTGTTTATCTCAAAATTTAACAATAATACTAATAATAATCAGCCTTTTTTTATGCTTTACGGTATACACAGTTCATTCATCCTGCAAACATTTTTGGCCCATTTGCTATGTGCCAGACAATGTTCCATGCCTTGGAGATATAGTGAAATATACAGACTAGTTCCCTGATATCATGGAATTTACATAATAGTGAGGAAAGAGACAGTAAATAACTTAGATAAATGAGGCAGTATATGAACAAACCTATCTCAGTGGATGTTCAGAACACCTTTGAGGTATGTGTATCTTATTATTTTCCCTATTTTATAGATGAAGAAAATGAGAGCCTAGAGTAGTTGTCAAAAAATTCAAAGCTACTCAGTTACCAAGCCAGAACAGAATCAAAGTCTTCTGACTCCAAGATCCTTTCTACTGTACTAGACTGTCGCTGATAGAGACAGATAGAGGCTGTCTTTGAAAGCCTCAACAGGAATGCATTTTCTAGCTGCAGGACTGGTTAGTTTTACCCTGGACAAAGCAGTCTGATATCCTTCCACTATGTTCTGGGTAACTCCTTTCATGTTAGGAGAACACAAAGGGGAAACCCAACAGACTCTTAAGATCTCAGGACACTCCCTTATGTGTCCTTTTTAGCAAATTATTCTTGGTATGCATTTGGGGAGGAAAAGGGAGATGTGTCCTTGCTGTCTTTTCAAATGTGCAAGTATTTTCCAAAACAGTATCCAGATTTTAGATTCTCAAGCTTTGTGACTTTACACAGGTTTCTATATCTCTCTTCACCTCAATTTTGTCATCATGAAATAAGGGAATATTACCTAGTTTATAGAGTTGTTAAATGTTAAGCACCTAGCAAAGAACTTTGAATACAGTAAATAGTCATCATTAATGTACAATATGGAGAAACCATGGTAAAAAAAAAAACATGAAAAATTATATGACCATTAAAAACATTGAGAATTCAAAAGCTTCATATTTGAAAACATTTAAGGAAAAACCAGGGATAAACCTGGCAAAGTATTTTCATGATGCATTTTTTTCTTGTGGTCTCTAGCAAAAAGTAATTAGTAAAGCAAAGGTGTAGTTTGTAACTTGTGAAGGAGAAAGGGACTTTTGGAACAGAGGACTCAGGAATTCCATGCACAGATTACATTTAGCACCATACCCTTCACTTCCAGAATCATAACTCTTCTGGAAGGAAAGTTGCACTCTGATGTGCTGTTAACTATGTATAGCTCCTGGAAGGTCTGAATGACTGTACTGTAGGGGTGGCAGCAAAATGAAAAGCCACATTCAACTTTGCATTGGGTTTCTTTCTTATATTAACTTTCTAATTAATAAGGGAAAGGGTATGGGGTGGGAGGGAAATGAGCATTGATTGGGCACTAGTTGGTGCTCAATCGCCAGGCACATGTTAGCTGTATTTTTCTATGCATTGTATCGTTTAATCCTCTTAAAATGTGGAAAGTGGGCGTCACTCGGCTCTTATTAGGGTGGTGTTATGATGGTGGTCAGCTGCATCCTGCCCTCAGCCATTCCTGTCTTCTAGAAGGTCCTTAAAAGAAATGCCCAATCAAAGGAAAGCAAACTGGCATTCATGATTAACTGGGGTTCTGAATTCAAAGACCTTTGAAAAATGTCAGTAAATGAGTCTAGACACTGTGGGGAACTCCTTTACCTAAGCTTAGCCTTAGCCGTCTGTCAGTATATCCTAACCCAAAGCTGAGTGTCAGAGCCGAACTAGTGCCCTGTGACGAAAGGATACTAAGGGCACAATCACTGACTACAAGGGAAAAGGAAGGAGCAAGAGACAGCCAGCCACAGAGTGAGTTTGTCCCATTGCCTGGTAGCCAGCTGGCTTAAGCAACCGTCTCTTGCAGACCAGAATAGCCTTGGGCTGGGCTTATACTGCAAGAGAGAATAGCATCCAAGGAGAGGAGAGAAGAGGAGAGTAAACAAGCCCTTTGACTGCCCTGAGATGTGACTCACAGTCCCTGTGGAAGGAATAGAAAGAGACACGACATTTATATAGTCCACTCCAGTCCTATAAAATATACCATTAGAATGTGTTTTGGAAGCCCATCGGTTCTCTTCCTTGACCTTAATCTTGACTCATAAGGAAAGCAGAAAAGAGATGATCAAGTAGATTTGTTCCCCAAAGGACAATGTTAGGTATCATTGTCTCACCATTACAGTTGGAGAAACTATGTGGAAAAGAAGCTAAACTTATCAAGGTCACACAGTGTAAAATTGCAGAGCCAAGATACAGATGCAGAGTTGTCTGGCTCCACAGCCAACCCCCCCCTCCCCCCCCCCCCCCCCCCCCGCCACACACACACGCCCCCCATGCTGCACCATCTCCACCTCCTTACATTAGTGTAGTATGTTTACGTGTGACAAGAAAGATATTTTAAACAGATCTTCATTTACATAGAGCTCTATACTTTATGCATTTTTAGATAGCAGAATAGAAACTTAGTTTTAAGAATAAGTAGTTATCTCCTGGAGGTTAGAAGGGTCAAATAGTAAAGATAAAAAAATCTAACAGTATACCAGTGCTTCCTTCACCCAGCTCATGGAGCCTCATGGAGGAATGGGGTGCTTACCGTGAGTTAGTTTTTTTTGCTAGAAGTTAACCCCATTCAAGCACCAGTGCTTATTTTAGCTTAACTATTCTTGATCAAAGTCTTATTTAATAAGTGTTACATGCTTCCCTGCCTTCTTATACCAAGGCCACTGAACAAAATCATTATGAACATCAATCTTGTACATAATACAGTGAGTTCTGCAGGGGGATGTTAAGCTGTATAAGCTAGAATAGAGATGCAGCTGTCATCTCTCTCTGCTGTCAATGTGCCTGGCACTCCCCTCATCCCCATTCTCCTTTTTTATCCTCTACACACTTCATCCTCTTCCTCAGGAGTTTCTTATTTGAAGAGCACAGGACGCCAGATAATCAGACTAATTTGAATTTTGTGTCAGTAGTCCTTGAGTGCAGGTCTGCAGGGGTTTGTATGTGAGTTGAGTACGTAAGTCTGGTACAGGTGGATTTGATTACAGGAAGGCCGTCTGGTATCGGGGAGAGAAGAGCAGGGGCTTTGGATTTGGAGAAACATGAGTTCACATGCTGGTGTCTCCACAGAATAGCTGAACAACTTTGGGCACATTTGCTTAACCTCTCTGGGCTTTAATTTCCACATTTATAGAATGGAAAGAATATTAGCACGTCATAGGGTTCCTATCCAGAGTGAATGAGCCTATGTATGTAAGGAACCTATCACCTGACCCAAAGTAGACACTCAGCAAAGGTTAGC
Organism: Ceratotherium simum simum; assembly: GCF_057802395.1. NCBI lineage: Eukaryota > Metazoa > Chordata > Mammalia > Perissodactyla > Rhinocerotidae > Ceratotherium > Ceratotherium simum. The sequence continues at coordinate 32,193,686 of NC_141915.1, read as the reverse complement.
CCTCTTCACTCCGTCTCCTCACTCTGACATTTTCATAGGGGTTTCTTCATGGCTCCTAGCTGCGTTCAGAGAGGTGAGGTTGCCAGATAAGTACTGTCTGCATAAGCAAGCATCCGCTATATGTCTTTCTTGGAACTGTTAAGCTTTTTGTTTTGTTTTTTAATCCTTCTCCTCCCGTTACTCCAACCAAAATTTTGAGCCTGGATAGCCTGGGTTAGCTTTTGAAATAGGTGTGGTTCATTTACCAGGTGAATGGTACTTTGGAGGCAAGAAATAACAAGTAATGACCTCAGGTCATTGCCTCCGTCACCTTTACTTAAAAAGAGCAGTGACTGAAATCACCCTTCCAGAACACCGGAGGAGATGATGGTCTGTATCCATGTAATCTCTTCCCTGAGATTGACATCTGTCACTGTCTTCCTAGAAATTGAATTGTTACGTCTGATGGAAGCCAAGCCTCAGGCAAAGGGATAACTGTCAGAGCTGTCCCAAGAATACCCAGATAAATTAGTCCTCATTGGGTATTCCTATCCATCTACATATCCACTGCACACCTATTAATACTTTGTAGTCATCTACTTAAGTTCTGACACAAGAGAACAAAGCATTTTACCTGGTGTAAGCAAATTTAATCAAAGTGTTAGCATTGCTATAGCCAGTGTACCATAGAACTAACAAACATATATATGTCTGTATATATGTGTATGTGTATATACCAATATGTGTATGCATATATGCATACAGGCAGGGCTTGCTCACTTGCAGTATGTATCTGTATATCTATATATCAAGGGAAAACTTTCTTATTTTCTCCTGAGAGAGAGTGTTGCAGTATTCTTAAATTTAACAACAAAATGCTGGTTATCTTGATGGTGCTATAATGAAATTATCTGGTTAACTTGACCATTTTTCCACCCAACTTCTTATCTTCCCTTTGAAGTTGTATACTATTACAGATTTATAGTAGTCTTTTTGTATGATTCCACTTTAAAAATTCATATACTTTATATGTGTGTTATATAATTTAACAAAATTATTATGAGAGTTATGTTTGATAGTAAAAATGAATTTAAATATTACAAATTAGACATAGCTACTACGTTGCTTTCATTATATTCTTATTTTCTGTTGAAAGATACAGATTCACTATAATCAATGATTGTGATTGTATTAATTCTCTATTGCTGCGTAATAAATGTCCCCAAAATTTTTCAGCTTAAAACAATAAACATATATTTTCTTACCCAGTTTCAGAGGACCAAGAATCCAGGTGTGGTCGTTGGATGATTCTGGCTCTTTCTCAATCTGGGTTTCTCATGAGGTGGCAATCAAGCTGTTAGCCAGGGCTGGGAATTGAAGAGTCACTTAGTGGGGCTGGAATATTTGTTCGGACCTCACGCATGTGGTTGTTGGCAGGAGGCTTCAGTTCCTCACCACAACGTGGACCTTTCCCACTAGTGCTATTGGGCTGTGCACAACATGGCAGCTGGCTTCCCCCAGAGCAAGAGACAAGGGAAAGAGTGAGAGCAAGAGAAAAACCAGACAAAAGCTACAGTGTCTTTTATAACCAACCTCAGAAGTGAGTGACGTACCATCACTTCTGCCATATGCTACTGGGATATAACCAACCTTAGTACAGTGTAGGAGGCAACTACACAAGAGTGTAAATGCCAGAAAGTGAAGATCATTGGGAGCTATGTTAGAGGATGCCTACTACAATGGTGTTTCACAATATAATATATGTAATATATTAGTTAAGCCAGCCTTGGTGGTCTAGTGGTTAAGATTCGTCACTCTCACCGCTGCATCCCAGGTTTACGTCCCAGTCAGGGAACCTCACCATCCATCTGTCACTTGTCATACTGTGGCAGCTGTGTGTTGCTCTGATGCTGAAAGCTATGTCACCAGTATTTCGAATACCAGCAGGGTCACCCATCGTGGACAGATTTTAGCAGAGCTTCCAGACTAAGGCAGCTTAGGAAGAAGACCCTGGCCACCCACTTCCAAAAAATTGGCCATGAAAACCCTGTGAATAGCAGAGGAGCATTGTTTGATCTAGCACCAGAAGGTGAGAGGACAGCGCAGAAAGACTGGGCAGGGTACCCCTCTGCTGTACACAGGGTCACTAGGAATCAGAAGACTCAGTGGCACTAACAACAAATTATACTAGTTAAAAATTATATATATATGTAATCTATACATCTATATAAACAATACAAAAATCTCAGTATTAGATACTTGGTTCAAATCTTAAATTATAGTATTGGTGATTTTTTTGAGTAGGTATAATCATTTGTTTTTTAAAGTTACCTAAACTTGGCTTGTAATTCTCCATGCATTCATTTGTGTTGATATGCCTTCATATCAGGTCTTCAAATCTGAGATAGCACTCCTCATACTATATAACCTGTTCTCCATTACATAGGAGGTGTTATACTTACAGCATTACAAAGGCATATCAGTAGAACCTAGGAGTCTCTTATTTCCGCATAAAACAGAAGTTTCTGTCTCCAGCAGGGAAGGCAAATAGATTTCAGCTCACTCTCTCACGCGTTGTTTGTGAAGAATTCTGAGGCCATTTTCAACCTCACTGATGTATGTCTTGACTGATTAGAGATATCTGCTGTGGGTGCAGGTGGCGAGAGGCATGTGGGACACATGCCACGTCTCTGCAGTCTTTGGTCTTCTAGAGCACATTGCTGACACAGAAACTCTGCCAGGATGACCAGTAATAATGCAAATAGTAGGTTGGAATGACAAAATAAACAGTGACAACCCCCCTTCCCAAAACTTCTTATGAGATATTCAGTATTTAAGAGCTTTGCCTTTATGACTCTAAATTTAGAGTAACTGATTTCCAGTAGGCTTGGTTATTCTCATTTCTCTCCAGTCAGAGTTCATTAGTGACCCTAAATGATTGTCTGAACTTGGGGTTGGGCATCCTATTAGGTTGGTCCTAGGTAGGAAAGAAGGTGGATGATAACCTATATATGAATGCAATTTGTTATTGTCAGCCCATGGTATTAATTAAAGGCTTAAGTTACATTGTGTCATCTCATTTATAAAATAAGTAAAAAATAGAAAACACTGGTGCCGGCCCGGTGGCGTAGTGGTTAAGTTCGTGCGCTCCGCTTCAGCAGCCCGGGGTTTGTGGGTTCAGGTTCGGATCCCAGGTGCGGACCTACACCACTCATCAAGCCATGCTGTGGCAGCGACCCACATACAAAGTAGAGGAAGATTGGCACAGATGTTAGCTCAGGGACAATCTTCCTCAAACAAAAAGAGGAAGATTGGCAACAGATGTTAGCTCAGGGCCAATCTTCCTCAGCAAAAAGAGGAAGATTGGCAACAGATGTTAGCTCAGGGACAATCTTCCTCAAACAGAAAGAGGAAGATTGGCAACAGATGTTAGCTCAGGGCCAATCTTCCTCAGCAAAAAGAGGAAGATTGGCAACAGATGTTAGCTCAGGGCCAATCTTCTTCACCAAAAAAATAGCAAACACAAAAGAAAAAAATTAGAGGTTATGTTTTCTTATCCTCTAACTATATTTTGCAAGTAGAGCCTATGTTAGGTAATTCTAATGTAATTAGAAATTATGGGCCGGCCCTGTGGCTTAGCGGTTAAGTGCGTGCTCTCTGATGCTGGCGGCCCGGGTTCGGATCCCGGGCGCACACCGACGCACCGCTTCTCAGGCTACGCTGAGGCCGCGTCCCACATACGGCAACTAGAAAGCTGTGCAACTATGACATACAACTATCTACTGGGGCTTTGGGGAGAAAATAAATAAATAAATCTTTAAAAAAAAAAAAAAAAAAAAGAAATTATGGATATTGAAGAGGGGAGGGAGGAGAGGAAGGAGTGGTTTCTGGATTGGAAATAAAAGGCTACTACCTTTAACTTTTCCTAATCCTTGCGAGATTATGTTAGCTCCACTTTAGCGGATACTGTCAGGAGCCCTCCCTCTGAAGACGTCATTAATTTGGTTGCTTTGATTCATTTTGGATGAATTAAGAAATGCCCACTGACAGCCTACTAAAGTCTAAAACTCACTTGATGAGGTATCAGGGCAATTTCTATGCACCTATCTTCAGGTTAGATAAGAAGAATGTGTGTAGGCCCCCTACTGTCTTTTACATGTATGAGAATCCTGAGCATTTCTTTCTTAATGAGACTATAATGAAGAAACCAATAAAGGACTTGAAGGGGAAAATATGGACCTTTTTAGTATTTTGTTCCTGAACACTTCTTGTTAGTGCCATCAAGTCAATTCCAACTCCTAGTGACCCTGCCCAGCCTTTTTGCACCATCCTCTCACCTTCCAGCGCTAGATCAGACGGTGTTCCGCTGCTATTCACAGGGCCTTCATGGCCAGTGTTTTCGGAAGTGGGTGGCCAGGTCCTTCTTCCTAGTCTGTGTTAGTCTGGAACCTCCGCTGAAACCTGTCCACCATGGGTGACCCTGCTGGTATTTGAAATACCAGTGACATAGCTTTCAGCATCACAGCAATACACAGCCACCACAGTATGACAACCAACAGATGGATGCTGTGGTTCCCTGATTGGGAAACAAACCTGGGCCGTGGCGGTGAGAGTGCCGAATCTTAACCACTAGACCACCAGGGCAGGCTCGAGCACTTCTTAGCCATGAATAAATTGTAAGGTATTGAAACCACCAGTTTGGATATAACCATCTATGTGATAACTGGTTTGGAATATCCAGTAATTAGTACAGTGCCTGGTGTGTGTAGGGACTTAATAAATATTTATCAAATGAATGAATGCTGTCTGGCAATTTGGGGCAGCAATTGGTGAGAAAAAAATATGGGCTTTAGTATCAGACAGATGTGGGTTCTAATGTTGATGCCACCATTTTTGAGTGTGACCTTGGTATAATTGGTATTATTTCAATTGTCTGCACCCCTTTTTCTCATCCAAAAAACGAAGATTGTAGTTTCTATCTCCCAGGAATGTTTTGTGAATTGAATAAAATAAGGGGTGTAAAGCCCCTGGCAAAATTCCTGGTACATGGTGAGTGCTTAACAGATGTTAGTCCACCCCTCCTTCGCTTATTTTATCCTACTGCTATTTGCCAATGGAGGAGTTGTAAATGACACCATTTACACAGCTGCAAATAGAAACCAGTAGCCAAAACCTACACTTATGCCACTCTCCAGCCAGTCAGAAGCCCTGTGAGAGGAGCGGAGAGGTTGCACTGCTCAGGAGCCTGAGAGAGCTTGCTCTGGATTGTCTATAAATATCCAGGAAGGGGTGTAGCCATATGAAGCACTGGATGCGCAGCTGTCATTTAAACGAAAGGCCAGCCAGCTGATGGGGGTTATTCAGCAAAGCTCACTGAAATGAATAAAACGTCCAGATCTAGACAGCCAACATCAAACTTCCCCCCCCCATTTAACCAATGACAAGTGTAACTGAGGCATGAAGCATGTTTTTTAGCATTTCATTGGAATAATATAAGCAAATCCTCCAGGACTGCATAAAGTACTTTGGAAATTCATTCCCTTTCTGGGGTTGTACTTTTATTTAGCCAGCTGTGGAATTCTCTCTGCCTCCAGGACCCTTTATTTAAATTTATCAACAAATACTAACTTTTTTGTTAAACACTTTCTCTTCCAAATTTGCTTGCTATATTAGTCTGCTAGGGCTGCCATAACAAAATACCACAGACTGGATGGCTTAAACAAGTTTTCTCACAATTCTGGAGGCCAGAAGTCCAAGATCAAGATGCCATCAGGACTGGTTTCTGGTGAGGCCTTCCTGGGATGGAGACAGCTGTCTTCTCGCTGTGTCCTCACATGGCCTCTTCTCGGTGTGTACACAGAGAAAGAGAGATCCCAGGTGTGTCTTCTTCTTCTTACAAGAACACCAGTCCATTGGACCAGGGCCTCATCTCCATGACCTCATCTAACCCTAATTACCTCCCCAAAGACCCTATCTGCAGATACAGCCACATTAGGTGTTAGGGCTTCAACTTATGAATTGGAGGAGGGTGTGGCCACTATTCAGTCTGTAACAATTGTTTCTCCATTAAATTACTTTCCATAAGATCTCTAGCACCATCTTTTTCTTCATCCAATAATCTCCGTTACAGTGTAGCATGTAATCTTTCTTCCTATACATTTACCAAGTTTGAGGCAAATTGCAAGAATTAATCCAAACCAGTGCCTTTTCCCTTAGGCCCCAGTCTTCAGTGGAACAGCGGCTGAGGGGAAGGGGAGTGTGTAAGCAGAATGATGGCTCCCCAACCACGTCCACATGCTAATCCTTTGAATGCGATAGGTTACATGGTAAAGGAGCATAAAGGTTGCAAGTGGAATTAAGGTTGCTAATCAGCTGACCTTAAAATAGGGAAATTATCCTGGATTATCCAGGTGGGTCCGGTCTAATCACATGAGTCCTTAATAGTGGAAGAGGGAGGCAGAAGAAGAGAGTCAGAGAAAGAGATGTGAAGATGGAAGCAGGTCAGAGATGTGCTATGTTGCTGGCTTTGAAGATGGGGCCACAAGCTATGGAATGTGAGTGGCCTTTAAATGCTGGAAAAGCAAGGAAATGGATTCTCCCCTAGAGTGTCCAGAAAGGAGTGTAGCCTTGCCAGCACCTTGATTTTAGCCCAGCAAGACCCATGTTGGACTTCTGATCTACAGAACTGTAAGCCAGTAAATTTGTCGTGTTTTAAGCCACTAACTTTGTGATAATTTGTTACTGCACCAATAGAAAACTAATACAAGGAGTTAGAGGTGGAGGGGAAGGGATAATGGTTATGATGGATCTAGAATGTGTCAGGCATGGAGCTAGGGGATTTATATATGTTATCTCAACTGTATTGAGGCAGGTAATATATGTTTTCTAGATTAGGAAACTGAGACTCAGAGTTTAAGTAACTTTCCCAGAGACACACAGGGAACCCACTGAGTACATGGGCAATCCGGAATTTCAAACCAGGTCTGCATAGTCTGTATGAAAGAATAGTGAACCTAGTCTGCATTGAAGCCCTAGCTCTGCTACTGTGTGACCTTGGACAGGGTACTTGAACTCTCTTAGCCTCAGTCTCTTCAACTGTAAAAATTGTAGAGAAAAGTAAGGTTCATGAGATTCATATGAAAAGCAAATTGGGAAATTGGTATCAAAGGACATTGTAAAGAACAAAATGCTTATCTGATGTAAAGTCTTCTCCAGCTGCCGTATACCTGAACATCCACATCAAATGAATGCTCTAGGATATTGAGGGGGCTGGAGGTCTTCTTGGATCAGACTTGGACTTTGTTACTTAGCATCAGCATTAACCAGGTCCCTCTATGAAACTCTCCATCCTTCTGTTGGGCATCAGGTGCCTAGGAACATGGCTCTGGCTGCATTCTGAATCATTTCAGAGGCTGAAAATCCCAGTGTGGTAAAATCGGCTCAGTAAAGGTCAGAGAATGAGGGGTGGGGTGAGCACTTAGCCAGACCACTTACCATCATGTGTATTTATCTTTGGTAACAGTTCATACTCTAATAGTTAACACAAGATTTGTTTTGCTAAAATAGTATTTTTTTGATGTAAATAATTATAACTTAAAGCCTGGGATTTGAGTAAGTTTACACATAATTCCAGCTATTTAGCAATTAAACTCTAGTTGAAATTGTTTGAATTATCATAGTGATTCAGTTATTACCTACCACCAAAGATATGAATAGACCTTTTCAAGTTACTCAGATATGAGAATATTGGTGAAGAGGGCTAGTAATTCTGGTTATTTGGTAACTTTTTGACTATTTAAATAAATCGAACTTTTTTCCTGATAAAGTTGAGTTTCTATACACATATTTCTGAGTCATTTAGGGCAAGGCCACTGCATTATCACATCTGAAGATTGTTTTATCTGATCCTCAATTATAAATAAGCTAATCTACCACTTGGGAGCATTTTTTACTCAGTGGTATAACAATAGTAATATATCAGTGGAAGGTCTAATGGATCCATGCATCAAACATTTATTGACCCCCACTTTCTGTGAGCCAGACACTGGAGCTATAAAGATGCATAGGAAACTTCCCTGCCCTCCCGAAGCTAACAGCCTAGTGGGCAAAGATAGACAGATTAAGAATTCATTGCCACATGATGTGACAAGTGTCAGACTGCTGGGAAAGCAGGCCTCACACAGTACTCTTTATTTATACTTACTCAATAAAATTTTTATGAATTTTGTGGCAAGTGCTTTAAAAAATGCTTTAGACATATAATCTATGATCATTGAATTAGTCAGTCAGCACATCTTTATCTCATCTCATAAAGCTGAAGAGCCCTTTCAGGTGATCATTTAATCCATCCCAGAACCTTCATACATATTATTGTTGAAACCAACCCAGATAACAGAGCCTCAGAGAGGAGGATAACATAATGGTTAAATTCTCAGAAGTCAGATTTGGATCCAGGTCCTGGCTCTAATACTTACTAGTTTTATGACCTGGAGTGAGTTAGTTCACCTCTCTCAGTATTAGTTTCCTCATATATAAGATGAGGATAAGTATAACTCTTTCTCTCCTTTAAAATATACTAAGGTTCTAAAAGACCTTAAATAAGTCCATTTATTCACAAGTCCATGGTGGCACCATTGGAAACAATTAGTATGTAAAGTTCATGAGAGAACTATAAAGGTTGATGGCATGTTTGGTTTTTAGCCCATAATTTTTACTATAAGTGAAGGTTTCTACTTTATAGCACTCACTCTCAATATGGAGTCAATAATACTTATAAAACACCTCAAGACTTTAGAGATAGTCTTACAAGGGACCCCTCCAAGTCCCTTTCAGCTTTGTGATTTTTGGATGTCAATTCTTCTCTAATATAATATATACATTTATATTTTTAGTGTAGTCAGTTTAACTTTGGCAAAAAAATAATACTAGAATAAGTTTAAAATTAGTTGAAATTTTCTTTCAAATAATTTTAGTTATTTTAAGATTTCAAATCTGGTATTTAAGAAAAATACATTTATTCAGATGTTTATTAAACTTATTTTATTGGATAAACTAAATAAAAGGCTTATGACTTGTATTGTAATTCTTACTGTTTTAATAACATTAAAAATTAAAGTACCTTCTGTATTTGATGCACTTCTACTCATAAGTGGGAATTTAATGTGGAAACTTTGGTGATCGTCTTGCAAACTTGTTTCTAATTAATTTTAGTTCCATTAATCTGGATTCTGACAGTCTTTTGATTATTGACATAAATTTAAAGTAGCATGAAAATATGTATTTATTCCCTGTTTTCTGTGTTTTAGAAAGGCAAGCTCTTTGATTCGTAAAAGTAGTATATGTATTTCTAGGAAAGTAATAATCACGACTTCATCTTGAAATACTCTCTTCTTGCTTGACATTGACTTAGAATGACACTAGCTGCTATACCAAACCACAGCCTCTCAGTGTCTTAACGTTCACATACCAGTCAATGCAGGGATTCCTGGTTCATGGATGGCGTTTCTTTTCTTTGGGTGGTGACTTCGAGACCTCAACAACTTCTAGCACATGGCTCTGCCATCCCCTTGGGCCTCAGAGTCCTCTGCATTCAGTTAGTGGATGAGGAGTAAGAGTAGAGAAAACACTCCAGTTTTTTTTTTTTTTTTGGGTGAGGAAGATCGGCCCTGAGCCAACATCCATTGCCAATCTTCCTCTTTTTGCTGAGGAAGATTAGCCCTGAGCTAACATCTGTGCCCATCCTCCTCTATTTGGTATGTGGGACACTGCCACAGTATGGCTTGATGAGCGGTGTGTCAGTTCGCACCCAGGATCCAAACCTGCAAACCCCGGGCCGCCAAAGCGGAGTGTGTGAACTTAACCACTGTGCCGCTGGGCCGGGCCGGCCCCCACTCCAGCTTCTTAAAAACCCCTGGCCTACAAGACACAAACCTCAATTCTCTCACCTTCCATTGGTAGGAACTAGTCACATGCTCACATAAGGATGTAGATGAAAGGGGAGCTGGAAAATGTAGTCTCTTCCAGGGCAGCTGCCTCCTGATAACAACTCTACAGTATGGAATGGAGAACATAAATGTTGGTGGACACTGCCAATCGGTGTATGAGAATGTACAAATATAGCAACTATAAAATTCTGAATAATTATTTATTAGTATCTAATAGTCCAGTGTATAGGTACCAGTGTCAGTGGGACATGTTCTTTGAGGTCTTCTGTATTTTTTTATCCTACAGTGATTAAAAACAGAGCTACCCAGAGCTGTAATTTGTGACTATAGAACACTTTCTTTCTTTGAAAAATTAATTGCATCAGCTTCAGACCTGGGATGTTTTGGTTCTATACAAAATTGCCAGCAATCTAAGCTTCTGTATATTATTTGAAAAAAATGTTATTAATATTTTCCATATTTTTTTCAGGAATTTTCTTTTCAGTGATCTAGTTTTACAAGTATAGTGACATAGCAATTTTTTCCAATATTATGCATAAGTAATATTTTAGATTCTTGTAATATGATTTGATATCTGAGACCTAGAGATTTTTTAATTAATTGGATTTTTTGAACTTTCCAAAGATATCTGATGTATTTTTTTATAGAAAGTGCCGTAAATATATAATAAAAATAACATTTGTCCTCAAAACTGTAAAGATATGGATGGCATCCTGCTAATATTTGATCAGAGCCTCGCTGGATTTCCGAATGCCTAATTACGAAATGCTCAAAGTGTTCCATGATATTTACAAAGTTCATTAATGAGAAATATTCATATTGATTTTTGGCATATATTTCTAAAATTATGTAAGAGGGAACTCTTTATATATCCATGGAAACAAACTGCCTGTAATTTTCTCTTAAACGTGTTTTGGAATGGATACTTCATATTACTAATCTGTAGTCATTCTCATAACCAGTGTCTGACAAGAATACATGCCGCTTCATGGTTGGGTGACTTTTTTATAATTTTATTGATACCATTCACTTTTTGTTCTTACCTTCTAATTTGTTGTCAATTGGGATTATTTTTTAAATATAAATCTTTTATTGTAACTACTACTTGCAATTTATGGCCAGTTGTAAAATTTTCCGGTGTTTCCAAGTTACTGGTGCCAGAAACAGATTGAATTAACATGGATTTACTTATTTGTATTTTTTTATGGTTCATATGAATGTTGTACACATAAGACTATCCCCCCGCCCCCAAAAAAAGAACATTGGAAGTTAATTACTTTGGCTCATTATTCTGCAGCTTTATCTTAAACATGATAAAATAGTACATGCAATCTTGCTAAATTCACAATGCTATATAAATAATGCCATCTCCAATGGAAGATTAACAAAAGGACCTATGTCATCATCACAGAGGGTTATAAGAATGAATTTATACAAAACTAGTGCACTTTTTGTCTTTAAACCACTTTTCTCTTAACAGGCTGTCCTAAATTTTTATTTTGAAAGAAAGCATTTTACATGCTAGGAGGTAAGAAACATAAGGAGGGTAATTATAATGGGATTTAAATAATTCACTTAGATTTCTTTGCCAATAAAATAAAGTGTATTCTCTTGGTTTATTTTTTATAAGCTCTGAAATATGTCTTTCAATTTACTAATATTATAAAAGAAAAAACTCAACACTGTCATCTTCCCGAATCAAATATTAATGTTTTCCAGCAACAGATTTGGCAATCATTTAGAGGCAAGTAGTATTATGCTTTTTAGATTTTCAAATATATCTGAACTGCTGTTGGTGGCTCCCCAAATCAGGTCAGATGCACTCTCTGCAGGAACGTTTGCCAGAGGTACTGTATGTTCAAATGGAAGATTTTCATGTTTCATAGTCAGCCTCATTTATTCTCCAGACCTCTAAATTTTTCATGCTAAGTAACAGCATCTTACTTTGTCAACCATGGGGTCTTTATTAATTCAACAGAGTCAACAGGGCTGATTTATTCTCTCTCTTCTCAGTTGAATTACCAAGCACACAAATCAGAGAGGAAATATTTCTAATACTAAAATGTTCTCCAAGCCAGTAAATCTGGGATTATCTCATCATACTGATTATGTCAAAGCTCTTCAGTCACATTGTGCCCTAGGACATAAAATTGAATAGTATACCCACAAAGGGCCCCATCCCAGAGTCATAGGAAGAATTCCAAGTTTTTCTTACAATAATCAGAAAGCCATAATTATCAATGAAACTAGCCATGATCATTTATTGAATATCTGCTTGTCGCCAGGCACATTACGTGCATTACCTGAGTTTTAGAAGCATTGGTTCTGGATGTTTTTATGAAAGACCCGGGTGTGAAATGTGTCCTTGAAGCCCAGAACACTATCTCTCTGTTGCTCAAGTTTTATTTTTTCTAGTGAGTAGCTGTTGTAATTGCCTGTTTGGTGCTTAGGTGTGTGTTTTTTAAACATGTACAGAGAAGCGTATTGTGAATATAAGATTAATCAATATTTTATGGTGTTCCTTTTGTATTTGCAGTAAGATCAGATGTTGATTTGTTAATTAAAAGTGCTTAACGAAGGTTACTGGCAAGGATGACCTTCTGGTGAACTTTCTAATATTTATTGTTTAGAGCCTATAACTACATTTTTTTCTTAGACATTTGTTTTTGATTATTATAAATTATCAATTTAATGAAATGTCCATATATGGACAGTTATAACATTTCAAGCATGAGAGCTTTATTTTTTAAAAAGTCAAGTAGGAAAGCACGCACCCAAACTCATCCCTCAGGTAATTGTTCCTGTTTATCTTCCTTCCCACCCTCCACAGTTAGGGGTCATTACAGGGGAGGGAGGATTTATCATCATCCAAATTAAAGTCTCTTCTTTGGACTAACATATTGTAAATGTGCTGATAAACATTAAAGTATATATACCAAGAGTTTGAAATTAGCAAAACTGTCTCATGGAGCTTTTTCCTTTTAGTTTAAACAGGTATTTTGTCCAGGATGGCGTGTCCTCATTCCACCTTGCAGCCGTGTTCTGGCCCTCTTATGTGACACTCATTAGTGTTTCTTTAAAACCGCTTTCAATTTAAGCCACTTTCCAGCTTTATAAAAGCCTTGAAATGAAGTTAACCTGTGCAGAATCAAATGCCTTAGTAAGTTTAACCTCCATAAGAAGAAATTCCATTAAACCATTTTAAAGAGATAATAGTAATGTGGACTACTGTCAAGAGAATAATGATTCTTTGTACCACTTAACCACACTCCAAGGTTTGAAACTAGGAAGATGTCTGGGCCTTACCACCTTCTCCTTGATTCTTAAATATCTGAAACTTTTTTACCCCATCATGAAACTATCAGTGATCTTCCATGGAAAGATGCATTTTTTATATTTAAGCACAGAAGTTGAATAATTTGTACAGGGGGACATGGATAGAATTTAGAGTATAAGATTGAAAACAAACCAAATCCAGTAATGACAGTGAAACTGACGATTGCACTAAGTCCAACAATTTCAGTTACTGTCATCAACCGCTGATGAAGTAAGAGCATTTTAGTGATAGTTCCCAAATTGTGCTCTGTGGAACACTAGCCCCGTGTGTGCTAAGAGGCTAGTTTCAGTCATATTGCATACTCTTGGAGAGTCATAGAACACATTAGTATATTTAAGGCTCTGAGAAATCCTAAAGAAGCCTAGATAACTATGTTTAACTTAGTGTTATCTCAAACTTATTTGACCATAGAATTCTCTTCTTCACATAACATTTTGTAAAAACCCTTGGAACACTCTGTGGAAAATGTTATCCTGTAATATAGGAGGTGCTTTTAGATCCACAATCTTATTTGATCCTCATAAGTGCCAGCCCTCAAAAGGACTTGATCTAAGACATGATGCTGCTTCTGAGGTTGAGTTTGGGTAGGATAGGGGCAGGGGGAACTGATCTAGGATAGATGAGGGCTGTGGGGTAAACCAGGGCTAGAAAGAGGATCCAAGGAGAAGAAACAAATCATCCTAATTCCAAAAGCTGGCTGTCCAACACTCAGGAGCTGGACAGATAATGTGGATTTAGGAGATTCATCCAGCTGAAGGATGGGAGTGGGATACTAGGTCTGAGAAACACCGTCCCCCAGGTAGGGGCACACTTGGTGATGTTGTTTCCCCACTCCCCGAACATGCCCTGTATCTTTTGTACGTCCTTCCTTACCTCTGCTTGTTCTCCCTGAAATGCCTGGTCATTTGTTCTGAGAACATGTTAGGCACCATAAATTCAAAGATAAGAAACATACTTCCTGCCCTCAAGGAGCTTCATATGCAGTAAGAAGGCTTAAAAATAAACGGGCATTTATAACAATGTAATAAGATAAGACCATGGGCACAGATCAGAGCAATCTTGAAGGAGATTTGGTTCTTTAGAATTAGTATGAGTTAACTAGGTAAATAAGGTGGGAGGAAGGAAGATTGTAGCAGAGAAGAAAGTGTTGTTGAGGCAAGTAAAAAACAAAGTATGTCATACCGTAGAGTAGGTATTTGATCCAGAAGGCATTGGTTGGCACTGAATTTTTAGCGGGTGAGCCACAGAGTATGATTTGTCATTTAGAAAGATTTCTTGGCTGGAGTGGAGACTGAATTAGAAAAGAGCTAGAACAGAGGCAGAGAGACAAGCTATTTCAGTGACCCAGGCTATAGCACTGGAAAAGGCGAGGAAGGAAAAGATTCCAGTGATGTTACAGCAAGACAATCACAGGACTTGCTGACTGACTGAAAGTCAGGTAAGGAAACGTGAGGAGTCAAAGATGACCCATTCTCCTGTGTTCCTTTTACCAAAGAAGAAAAATAGAAATGATTTTTGTTGAACCTTAAAACACGTCTAAGACTTATAAAAACTATTGGATCCAGTTCCAACTGCTTCCTATCACAAGGGACTGCAGTAGGGGAGAAGCAGTGTCACTAGGATCAGTACTTGCGTGGATGGGTAGAAGGACCACCTCTCAGATTGTAATTGCATTCCTTGTTCTTCTCGAGTCACGTAACGCAGACCACGTCCTGGATCCATCCCGTGATGAGTGCACTGAACCTGCCCTGCTCAGAGGAGAATGAAGAGGATTGCTCCAGAGAACTTCCTGACCAGAAGAGCTGATGGTCTTTTGTAGGCAGCTGAGCTCCATGGTCTTCTGGCATCTCAGTCTACTGGATGAGGATGGCTCTGCGGCACCTCCTATTCTTACTAAAATAGGAGTAAGATACACACTAATCTACACTACTTATTGAAGTTGTGAAGTGGAGACTGGATTCCGGCTATTTTTGTAAAACTTTTTGATATAACTGTATACATTTACAAGCTCAATCGCCACTACAGTAGTTCTTTAAGAATAATCTAGTCGTATTTTTTGAAATCATTTGTAATTAGATTTTATAATATGTATGCTTTTTTCTTATAATTCTATATATAGTTCTTTGTAGAGTATCAGATACAATGGTTTTTATAATTAAGACTTAGATTGGAAAATTATGTGAACATGGTGAAACGCTTCATGAATTTGTAATTCACTAACCTTTTGTATCGTATCTTAGGAAAGTGATTGAAGCAAGCTTTCTGGGGCTTCTTAAGGATCACATTCAGACAACTATCTCACAGGTTACTGAATACAGGCTTATCTCTTTATGGGTCTTTCTAATTTGCAAAATGCTTTTCAGACCCAGTTTTATTTAAACCATATGATATGCCTGTGAGGCAGATCCAGTGAGTATTTTTATTTTTGTTTTTCAGTTAGGGAAATAGTGGTTCAGAGAAATGAAGCACCTTATCCTGGAACAGCTAAGTCTTCTGATTCCACGTCCAGTCCTCTTTCCACCGCACCCTGCCGTCCCTGCAGAGGGAGGTTACAGCCCCACACACGTGGCTCTGTTGATGTGAGCTCCGCAGCTGTGCACTCCAGGGACCACAGAGATTCAGGGGGCACCTCTTCAGTCAAAGATGGCCCCCACATAACCCCACTATTCTCCTATAAACTCTTCCCGGTTCTTCACCCCCAGACACTCACCACGTAGGAACACAGCTCTGTGATGACATTTCTGCAGGCTTCTTGCAGCAGTTCACAATTTTCTAAAGTAAAGGGACTGGCTCACATCTGGGATTTGCCTTGCTTTGGTTGCGCTTGCCAGAGGGAGCGTTTGAGGGGAGTTGACGAGAAGAGGGGCGTCAGAATCTCCTCTGCTATCAAAAGAGACATCCTTGAACTCTTCTGCTATGAGTTCAAGACTGACCTCATTATTGCTGACTTATCACCCTCCAAACTCATTATACTTTTGCTCTTATTGTATTGTAAGGATGCTGCTAGACAGTTTCTGGAAGGAATGAGCCATTAACTTGGAGAGCTAAAGATTTTCTCTCAGTTTAATGATTTAAACTTAAAGCTGGGAAATGGGGGGTGGCGTGGGGATGAAGTTATTGTAAATGTCCTGGGCATTAGGTACCAGCTGAATAATAAAAAGGGACTTATTCTTATCCAATGTTATTATATTGTCAGGTAATATACTTAGGAAGACAGTGAGTAAGAATCATTAATCAGAATACCCCATTCTCAAACCACGCCTGATAACGTAGAGAAGTTATATTTGTCACTCTGGCCTCTTCTCTTCTCTTCTCCCCACCCCCACCACCATCAACACTCTTCCTCCTCCTTCCCCTCTCCCCCCCTCCTCCCCCTTTCTTCCCCGCTTCTCTCCCTCCGGCCTCACTTCTGAAATACAAGTAGGAAAAAGGAACTCAGAACCTTCAGGTTCTGGAAGGAACTTTGAAGACACCTGATTCAGTGATTTTCAAACATCGTTTGATGGAAAAGACTCATTCTTCAAGTGAAGTCTTATGCAGAACCCCAATATATGTAATAGATTTTTTAAGAATATTGGTGCTCAGATTGAAACAAGATGGAGCCTGGAGCCCTGTTAAAGCAGCCCCCAGCACTGCTGTGTAAACCTTGAGCTCCTTGGAACATAGTGTGAGAATCATGGATTAGAACCACTTTATAGGTGAGTAAACTGAGATCCTAAGAGTTCACACCATAAATTAGTGGCCAAGTCAAGATTAGACCTAGGTCCTAAGTATCCTAGTCCACTAAATTTTATATGGTATGTAATGTGCATGTATATTGTAAATATATGTGTGCATTGTGCTCACCCACATATTCCTGAAATTCCCCCAAATTATTTTTCGGTAGGATTTATAATTTATGTCTTGAATAATAACGTAAAGTCAAATCCAGGCTGATAGGTAGTCATGAGCCCTGAGAAAAGTTTCAGATGGCTGGAAAGGACTTGGGTTTCACCTGACAGCTATTTGAATATTAGAAAGCCTCAGGGAGACCTCTTTCCTTGTGTCCCCCAGAGGTGAGTGAGATTCTCAAACACCTGAAGTTACTCTTATAAGTTAGTATCTATAATTGTGAAAGTACAGACTTTTGTTGTTCCTGAATTAATGCTATGAAATTTCCCTCCTCCTACTGGGAGTGTTTTTCTCATTTGTTTCCAGTGGGGCAAATAGAGGAGATGCTAGAGTCACTTGACTGACTCTAGAGTCACATTTCACTGACAGACACCTCATATGTTAACTTTGCTATTTTTTGCCACTTTCCTGCCTGCTTCTGTCAAATACCTCATGGCAAGGTCTATAAACATTGTAATATTAAGTATTTTGTGCTATACATTGTGATGGGCAGTTTGTATATGTTATTTCATTATCTTCTTAAAACAACCCCATGAGGTAGAAACTATAATGACCCCATTTTGTAAAGAAGAAACTTAGGTTTAGAGAGAGTTGCTAATCTTTGCGTAAGGCTCACACAGCACCTACCTGTGAAGGCTGGGGTTCCAGGCAGGCCTCACAGAGCCCATCCTCTTAAACTACCGTGCACAGCTGCTTAGATTCAGGGTGTGTGATGCCAGGGGCAGAGCTGGGGTCTGTGGATCAGTTTTACAAAGAGACAGATTCCAATTCAGTGCAATAAGGAACTTTCTGGTAGTTAGCACTCAAGAAAGAATTCCCTGGGAGAAAGTGGAAGCACTTTCAGTATCCAGTCAATCTGAACTGATTATAGGAATGTTGCTGAGGAGGTTCGGGTCTGAATTGGCTGTACTGTTTGAGCACTGTCTGAGAGTCCCTCCTCTTTATGCTTCTGTGACCTCTAAACCACCAGATAAATGCTGTAACGGACACTCAAAGAAACGTATGGTGGGGACTCATTAGAAATCCTCTCCCATTGCAAATAGAACCCCCAAATTATTTTTTGGTGAGTCAGCATTTGCATAACGAGTCTTTCTTTAATATAAATCAACCCTATTGACGTGGTCATTGTAAACTCTTCTTCATTGACCCACTGACTCAGATTTTAGGGTTAGAAAAATCTCAGTGTTCTTATGTCCTTCCATCTCAATTTACTAAAGAGTAACCAGGGTTAGCCATCCTTACTCATTCATTCTCAAAATATTTCCTGCAAACCAACAGTGTGCCAAGCATTGTGTTTAAGCACTGTGGCAAGGTAGGGCAGTAGCTAGCCACTTCCTGGCTTCTGCTTACTGTTGGTTTTAAGGAAAAAATCTTCTCAGGTGGCCAGAATTGAACAGCTTCTCTTTAATTTTTTAATTTTAAAAATAATCTATTTCCATTAAAAAATCAAGTAGTGTGGTACTGAATAAAGTAAAAAAAAAATCCCATCTCACTTTCCAGAGGTAGTCATCACTAATACTGTGATGAGTATTTTTACTCAAAGGAAATCCTACTGTTAAGCAGCTTTCTTTTGACTTAATATATTGTGGTCATTTTTTCATGTCAATACATAGATTAATGTTGTATTTCAAATGTTTGTATAAAATATCACTACCCAGATAACTCATAATTTGGGTAGCCAGCAATCTATTGATGAACACTTAGGCTGTTTTAAGTTTTCTCTGTTACTAAGAATGTCACAGTGAATATTTTTATGTTCATATTCTTATATTCATTAAATTCTTTTCCTCACATGTCTATGCACTCGTTCCAATATGTCTATAGTGGGAATACATTCGTAAAAGTAAATTGCTACATCAAAAGTATGTTCATTTTAATTTGGGGAGATAATCATAAAGTTTCCTCCATAAAAATAGGACCAGTTTACACAACCACCAATAGTATACAAGAGCTTTTTTTGGTCCAAGCAATAACTTTTCTGATTGTTTTTGTCCTTTAAGAAGAACCTTCTTTCCGTCGTTGTCTAAGGACCTGAACTTTTTTGTCATTGGGTTTTAGTTGTCCTACAGCAACAGAGACTGACTCGCTGCATAGTGGGTAGTCCAGCAGTGACTAATTCACTGCATGTTGAACACATTGTTACTCTCATCTTTTTACTTGAAAACATTGACCTTTCCTACTTTCTATATAGTGGTGGTGAGGGTCGCCTTGTAAATGAGCTGACTTGGGTGAGAGCCCTTGGTAAAGTGCAAAGCACAATACAAACACATCCACAAGTCCTTTCAGCCTCACTTGCCCCATCTGTATAAGGAGGATAGTAATGCTCTGCTTCTTCCCAAACCAATTCAACTCAGCAACCATTTCCTGAGCACCTGCTAAATGCCAGGCAAGATGCAAGGTCTTGAAGTTACCATGCTGAAGAGTACCGATCCCCAAATCAAGAAGCTCATAGTCTGAAACCTTTTTCCTTTCTTTTCTTTTTTCTCAAAAACCTTTTATGTTTCCTTAAAGGAGTAAGAAGTTAGGGGTTTGTTTAGTAAGAGCCCCTGAAGAGAGGCCTTTTATCACTCTTAAATTTGAATAATTCCAAAATAATATTAACAGCACCCCTTGACTAGAAATGAAAGAAAAGGAACATACTGTATGAAGGGCCTCTCTGATAATAAATGCAGAGCAGCTGTAAAAATACAGGGTCAAATGATACTTTCATAAAGCATTTGCAAAATTAGAAAATATTATCCTTTTTCCAGGGGGAAATGGGACAATTTTATTTTCTCTGCCAAGTGAAATGCAACTTTTTCAAAGGTCAACAAACTAGAATTTACAGTATATAGAACAGAAAGGATGGAACTAACATTAAAACAACTTTACGTATTCTATTGCATATAACTTTTGAGAAGGTGAAAAGAATTTTAAACAGAATATGCTTGTGGAGCTCAACTTGGGAAATAAAACACCCAAGATGTTTTAAACATAACTATCCACGTGTAATATCATTGTGCCTGCATGATGATTATGTAAACATTAAATGCAATTCTGTGTTTGCTTTCTTCATATGACTTTTTACATTTGACTAATACTACTTTTGTTAATTTTTTTTTAAGTTTGATTTTCACTCTGGAGTGTGGGGGTCTGAGGGAAAGAGCAGTCAGATTAATAGCTCTGACCCTCCCATTCCCATTTCTCCATCATGAAATTATTCTCTATCACTTCATTCTGTTTATTCCTTTTACATTATTTATCAATTTGTAATGATCTGTTTGTTTACTGCGTTCCTTAATAATTTATTATTATTAATCTGTCTTATCCACCACTACATCCTCAGGATCTAGCATAGTGCCTGTCACATAGCAGGTGTTCAATACATACTTGCCAAATTGCATGTGTCACAGGCTGTCCATAACTAAGACTTAGCTCTCCGTTTAACTCTCATGCCCTTGTCTTCATTTATTCACTTCAAATCTTACCAAGTGCTGCTAGATGCCAGACACTTTGTAAAGTACCAGGGATACAATGCAAAACAGACATGATCCTAGCCCCCATGTGATTTATATTTTATCCAAAGAACATTCAACTGAAATTAACCAAAGCTTTTTCCATTTATTTTCTTTCTCCCCTTTCTTTATCCCATATTTGAACTTCTAGGCCATTTAATGTTCATTGCCTCAAGAAAGGGGTGTGACATCAAAAAGCAGAGGAAAACATGCTCTTTTGAGTTTCAGAAGTCTGGCTCCTTAGGGAACTGGAAAGGATTCATGATTTCAATCAAAGATTTGAGAGCACATATGATGAGGAAGAATAAGGTCTTCCTATTCCCTGCCTAGGAAATAATTCCCCTCACTGTGGGAGGGAAGAAAGAACGAAAATGTTGGTGGGGCTCAGAGAAAGATACCTGGGCCCCACCTCCTGAAAGCAGCAAAACCCCAATTATATTCATGAGTTTTGAGAGCAGAGGAGACCCATTCCTCACTGTACACTAGGATGGAAATGATTGCAGGGTGTGCCTAGGCAGATGGGGCCTTGGACAACTCCAGTGAGCTTCCTCCAGCCCGATGTGGTCCAAACTGGAAGATCAGATTGACTTCCATGAACCCAAAAGGATCACGGGAGCAGCAGGAAGACCCGCTGGACCTGAGTGAGGATTTTTTCCATTCAATCCACATGGCCTCTCAATGAAACTCAGTTTGGATAATGACATCAGACCATCCAAATTTGGAGTGCCTTGGCGCTAGATAAGCCTCCTGGAGTTTAGCAATGACTCCAAAGAACGGAGGGAAGTACAAGTTGACTGAGATTAGCGTTGGTCAAGCTCATTTATTCTCTACTCCTGATGGTTCCTTGTTCGTGGAGGGAGCTACTTACAGTAACACTTCCGGCCCATCTCTGCCTCTGCACTCTCAGGCAGTGACCTACATGCTTGGTGGGCTTGGGATAAAGAACAAGACGTACTGTTTCTAGAACATTTCTCAACTATATTCCCTTTTCTCTGTTCCATGCAAACACTGCCTATTTGTTTTTCAGATCTTTCTCATTTATTACCTGGATAATTGCAACGTAGGCGATATACCTTCCTCCCTCTCTACCACCTCTGTCCCCATCAATCTACCCACCAGATTTCTGTCAGAATTATCTTTCTGAAACACAAATTTGATTCTCTTGCCCCCTTGCTACTCTTCAGTGGTTTCCTAGCACCTCCTATTATCTGAGCCCTTCCACTTTCTCTCCAGCCTCATTTTTCATCCCCAACAGTCGCTCAAATAGACTGTACTCTCTGTCTGGGAAACTTCTCCTGCCTCATTCCCTCATCAGGTTCTTTCTCATCATTCAAGACACTACTCTCATTCCACCCTTTCTATGAAGATCTTGACACATGCCACCTTCCCCATGCCCAGCACTGGCGCTCTACGGATGCCACCTCTGCATTTTTTCATATATGTCCACCCCTCTTCCCACGCAGGAGTGGTGGCAAGAACTTCCACCCCGAGGGGAGTTGCTGACCTGTTTGTCCAGACACTCGTTGGGTTACTACATTTATTTACTAATTAATTTCTGTCTAATGAGCTGGGTTACTGAATCTTAAAGACTTGAAATCTGGTCCTACCCCTGTTGTGCTTCCTTTCTCCTCGTGGTAATGAAAATCAGAATTCTGGTTAAAGCCAACTAGTCTGTCTCACTGCGCCTGTCCCACTCAACATCAGCAACTAGGTGAGTAAATCAGGTGGAGTTGGGAGGGAGATGGGAGGAGAGAAAACTAGCTCGGAGGGTCTGTTGCTTCGTATTTGTCTTTTGTTGCTTTGGGGTGCTTTTATCTAAAACCCTGGAAGGGGAGAAGGTTAACTGGGAGAATTCATGCTCTAAAATCCTACCCCAGCTGCCTATCACTGCAAACCTTTTAATAAAGCCTCTATCACACTATATTTGCAATTAATTTGGGTGAGAAAGGGAAGTGTGTGTCTCTCCTACTCAACTTTGAGCCCTTTTTAAGTCAGAGTCCATGAATTTTTTTAATCCCTCGCACAAGACATGGCACAGTAATATTCAATACATGTTTACAGAATAAATTAAAAACATGATTTATTGTTTTCAAAAACTCTTCCCTGTTTCTGGCAGGGAAAGACAAAGTGAATGAAAAAAGAAAAAGAAAATAAGCTGGGAGTTTAGCTAAGCATGTCTACACTAACCAGTTCTAACATTGAAACGATATAACGGGTTTTGCTGAAGAAGGAAGTGCATGCTGCATAAGATTGGTCGTAAAACTCACAGTGTGATTGCAGTGGCAGGACTGTAAAGCACGTACTCAGACATTGTTGATTTGCTCGAGGTTTTGAAAAAATACAACAGAATGATTTGGTATGAAGGGTGGATAAAGCCTAGGAGCAAAATACAAGTAGTGCATTTCAAGGCAACAGCACTCAAACTTCTGCTCTTATAGGTTAGTTAATCATGTTGCTGAAGAATTGATTGGGCACGAGGGAGCTGTGTATTGCCACAGTACTCTGAAAGTGCAGAAATTATCCCATCTATAACTAAGCCCCCTGGAATTGCTTGACTGTTGCTGTTTCACAATGGAGAAATTCATCATTCATCAGCAAAATATGGGCAGGGAAACAGGAAGACAAAACAAATTGGGTGGATAATAAAGTTACCTTGGCATATAGTCAGTTCAGGTCAGTTATTTCTCTGGAATGGAATATGCCAAGATGTTTGTGGGCAGATCCTGTTTCTATATACTGAGTAGTTTTATCATTCAAGGAGGGAATCCATGCATTTAATCTAATGCCAGCTTTTTATTTTATGTGGTGATCACATGGGTTATATATAGTTTTATGATCACCACAAAAGAAAAATAAAAAGCTGGCACCAAATTAAATGCATGGATTACTTCTCTGAATGGTAAGAGTGCTCAACATAAGGAAAATCTGAAGGAAATAGGGTGCTCACGTGCGTGCAGACTCACACAGTGTGTGTGTGTGTGTGTATATACATATACCTTGTGTGTATATATACACCACATGTACACACATATACACACTTTGGAGGAATAAGAAATATTTAATAGGCTAATGTTTACAAAATTTCAAGAATATGACCAAACTGGTGGCCCATCACTCAGCAATGGAACTGCTACTATAAATCATAGAAGGTGAGTCTATACAGTTATCTCAGTTTTCCGAGTGTTGCTAAGATTGTTCATTGATTATATTCCTTCTCTCTCTTTGAGCACCATATTCCTGATTAGTATTTCACCAAATTTAAGACTCCATCAATTATAAGACTCATCATTATTTTATGTATCACTAAAAATGAAATAAAAAAGCATTTAAAGTATGACATAGTCCTTTGAATTTTTGTCTTATGGCCCTTTAAGTAAAGAGCTGTTTGAACATAGATTGTTATCATATTTATATAAAGGAAAATGAAATACAAAGAAATTGTGATGTTCCTAAAACTTCTATATATTCATAATGGAACTCTCCTGAATCTCTTTTTTGAATCTGAGTTGTCATTCTTTTTTTCACAGTAACATCCTTTCTGCCATCAAAATGAAGCATTTCTTAAAGGAGTGCTCCCCTACTGTCTCTGGGATTTTTTTCCCCGAGTCCTTGACATCTGTTCTGCAGTTTTGATGCTGGCACTTTACTGTTCTTTTCAAAAGGATTTAATAGAAAATTTTTAGACAACAATCAGGATTCATAGTCCTTCCACAAATAGTCCTTAAATGTTTTATTCACCAAAAAGTAGAGGAGGAACAGGCCATTCATGCCATAGGAAAAACAACCAAGTTCATGCGTGCATAGGCAAAGACAACTAATTATAGTTGCCTGGCCAACAGCAACTGCAAGACATCTTTGATTGTAGAACACATCTTGTAATATGTTCACTTCTCCTGAGATGAAGATTTGTATAAATGAGGAAAAAAACAGTAGGGAAATAGAGAAATGGAACCAACACAAAAGGAAGGGAAAAACAAAACCCACGTAAGGGTGTGATATCAAGCAAAACCCATGGGGGCGGGAGGCGCAGAGGAGAGCTCTGGAGATAGTGTAAGTCCTGCCTCAGTTGTCCAAGTCAGAGGCCAGGGCACTGGGAGTATTTATACCTCTGCACCGTCAGTCATTGGCTAAGCATGGGAGGCCTGGGAGGGAGATGTGAGTGTCCAGGTCCTGCTAGCTCTCTCTGGGCAAAGTGGGTGCCTGCAGCCGTCCAACAGAGAGATGCGGGTGCTGGATATTAGGAGTGAAAGCGCATAGAGCTAATGTTCACGGGAGTGGGGGAGCGATCCAAGAGCGCTGACGGTGTCTGTTACACATCCCAACTTCAAAGACATTTAAATGAGAAAAATATGTGTCTTATGAAAAAAAAATAATACGGAGGATCAAATTTCTTAGTTCTTGGCTCATCCCAGGCATCCTTAAAATTGAGTTAAAGATGAAATGCCTTACCAAATGAAAACAGAATGGCCTTTCTGAAAAATTACTTAAATCAATCAAAGTGATTTTAAAAGCTATTCCTAAAAATCTTAGAAATGCTTGAAGGAGATCAAGTGATTTGTACCCCACATTGATGAGAGTTGAATGTCTAAACCATCCAGGACAGGTAAGTCTCTATTATATACTCTGTGAAGGGAATATTTAAGGCTGTGGACAATTCAAACTCCCTCAGTAATCTATTCCAGTGCCTTCTTTCCTGCCAGTTTCAAAGAAATTGGAAACAACACCCCTCCACCTATGGTATGAGGCTTCCCTAGAATTATTGAGTCTAGTGAATTATTTTATATATATAGAATTATCTAGTGAATTGATTCTAGTGAATTATTAAGTGATGTCTTCCCTAAAGTTATTTATTGTATCTTAAAACATAAAAAACAAAATATTTTTAAAATACAGTAATACTCTTTATTAGTGAGGGTACATGACAAATATTCTCAAGTATTCTTAGGGCATCTATAAATCACTGTAAACTTTCTGGAAAGTGGTCTTGGAATATCCATCGAGAACTTTAAAAATGTTCAAACTTTTTGACCCTATAGTTCTACTACTGTGAATTTATCCTTACAAACAATCACAATTTTAGACAAAAAAAAAAAATTGGAAAGGTTTTCTGAAGCATTATTTAAAATAGAAATAAATACCTATATGCCTCAAACCAGGGGGATATCTAAATAAAATATGGTATCTATCTAACACAATGGAAATTGTTTAATGATATTCAATGACCCAGGGAAAGTATCAGAATATAACATTAAGTGGAAATAAAAGAAAACAGAAATCTGTATACAGTATGCTACCGACAGTATTTTATATATAAATACCATAGAAGAGCATGAAGAAGATATTAGATGACACTATTAGTGATATTTATTTTATTTATTATATTTTTCTGCATTTTTTAAACTCTCTACATTGAGCATGTATTTTATAAGAAAAAATAAATATTAGTAATTTTATGTTTATATGGAGAAAATATCTCTGATTTTATTATATTTTTTATTTCCCCCTATATTTTCCAGGAAAATTTTGCTTTAGAACTCTGTATCCAATCTGGTGAAAGTTTGTAATGTTATAAGTGGGCTATGGCCATGAATGAGACCTGACCTCTATGCTCAATAATTAAATTGAGGGCCGGCTCCGTGGCTTAGCGGTTAAGTGCGCACACTCCGCTGCTGGCGGCCCCGGTTCGGATCCCGGGCGCGCACCAACGCGCTGCTTCTCCAGCCATGCTGAGGCCGCGTCCCACATACAGCAACTAGAAGGATGTGCAACTATGACATACAACTATCTACTGGGCGGGGGGGGCTCTGGGGAAAAAAAAAAGGAGGAGGATTGGCAATGGATGTTAGCTCAGGGCCAGTCTTCCTCAGCAAAAAGAGGAGGATTAGCATGGATGTTAGCTCAGGGCTGATCTTCCTCACAAAAAAAAAAAAAGACCAACATTCTACTATAAAAAACAATAATAATAATTAAATTGATTATTGTGGAAGCAAACAAACAAAAAGCAGATTTCATTTAGTATCTGTGTCTGTACCACTTGCATGGTCAGATTCACTACATTTGATGCTTATTCAGGGTTTTTTTCTCGCTAGACAGCTAGAGTTGTCACAGATATGATATTTCCTATTTCATTCCCCGGGAGGGCCAGGTTTGATGGCGGAGTAAAGACCAAGGCCTTCATTGCTGTTGTGGATGTCACTGTGGATATTCCCATGCAGTATCATTGAGAGAACCATCCTGCAGGGCACCCAAGTTTGCCGTCTATGTCTTGCTATTGTCCAAGATCCTGGACCTATTTTCTCTCCACTGAAAACATATGTGCAGTAAAAATAGCACTGGGTTCTAGCAGAGTTGATGCATCATTAGATTTTTCACATTAACCATTTGTTCCTGGAGCCAGGTCTAGAAGTTTTCTTCCTTTGGACACGGCATCTGGTGCAGGACTCTGCCCCCAAAACATCAGGTGAGACTCTGAATAACATCTTCGCAGGAAGCACAAAATCTTAGAGTCGAAATGAACTTGTAAGTCCTTCTAGTACAGCCATCTTTCAAATGAAAGGATCCTTTTAAAGCATTCCTGACTAGTAGCTATTCAGGGCTTTGCTGGGATATTCCTAGTGAGGAGGAGCTTGCTAACTCCTTTAAAACATTCTTATTTTGCCTAAAGATGATATTTTTAAAAATCTCATCTCTGATAACATTCAACCAAGACACTGATTTATCAACGAGAAATAACCTGTGAATTAGCCTCCTCCCGTGGACTTCCTTTGCTGACCAGGGGATGCATCCCCACTGGAGACTAGGCTGGACGCCAGTCCCTTTTGGCCGCATCCCGCCATGGTATTTTATATTTCTTCTGAATGAGATATATGGCATCTTCTACATGGCAGTTGTAACTCGGCTTATGTTATGCGTTCAATTGTGTCCCCCCGAAATTCATATGTTGAAATATGAACTCCCAGTACCTCAGAACGTGACCTAGATAGGCTCTTTACAAAGATAATCAAGTCAAAATGAGGTCATTAGGGTGGGCCCTACTCCAATATCACTAGTGTCCTTATAAAAAGGGGAAATTTGGAGACATGCATATACAAGGAGAACACCATGTGAAGACTGGAGTTATGTTGCCACAAGCCAAGGAACTACCCGCAGCTAGGAGAAAGGCCTAGAACAGAACCTTCCCTAGTGCCTTCAGAAGAGTCATGGCCCTGCCAACACCTCAGTCACTTGGCTCTAGCCTCCAGAACAGTGAGACAATAAATTTCTGTTGTGTAAACCACTCAGTTTGTAATACTTTGTTCCAATAGTTCTAGAAAACTAATACACTCCCCAAATTCAGAACTTCTATTTTATTACAATTGTGAGTTATGTAGCTTTTTGTTAAAATTGCCTCAAATCATATATGCTGCTAAATCTAGTTAACAGTTTTTAAAGGAGAAAAACAGTAATAATCATAGTATTAAGTACCCTGAGTGACTGGTATCACTGTTGGTCATTTGTAGATGTGAGCTCTTGTCCTATTGACATCAGAAGCCAGCTGTCTTGGAGGCATACCTAAGACTCTTCTCTTGTGGAGTGGTACTCACTAGACTGTGAGTACCATCTGATCCATCTACGTTTGTAGTAAGAACAAACCTCCCAGTGGTGCATTTGGGAGATGCCCGGGCCTGATATATTAAGAGGCCCTTGGTTGCACATTAGAATCACCTAGAGAGATTTTAAAAATCACGCAGCCTAACGAAACCCCAGACCCATTAAATCTGAATCCCTGTGAATAGGACCCAGATAGTTGTGTCTTAAAGATCTCCAGGTGACTCCAGTGTGTAGCCAGGGTTGAGAATCACTGCCCTAGCCTGTCGTGGGATTGAAGTAGTAAAACTTCCCAGAAAGCAGGTTGCCAAAAACAAAAGTTACATTCTTGGGTGCATATATTCTTATAGTCACAAAATTGAAACTGCAACCTCAACAAGGCTTGCAAACAGATACACACACACACACACGCCAACTGCAAGATTTCTTTTGATAACACTTCCCCTTTTTGCATATTTTAAGACTGCCCCAAAATCCCATTTTTTTAATGATAATAATAATTGCCACTAACTCACGTTTATATAGAATTTACAAT
Source organism: Ceratotherium simum simum (assembly GCF_057802395.1). Classification (NCBI taxonomy): domain Eukaryota; kingdom Metazoa; phylum Chordata; class Mammalia; order Perissodactyla; family Rhinocerotidae; genus Ceratotherium; species Ceratotherium simum. Next base: position 32,164,919 of record NC_141915.1, on the reverse strand, counting down.
TTAAAGTTTGCATCTCACGATGACCTGGTGACGTAGTCAGAGTCAGCATTCTTTCTGTTTTGCATGTGAGAAAACCGAGGCTCAGATAAGTTATGTTACTTTCCCAGGTCATGATAGGGTTACCGACTTGTCCCAATTTACCTGGGACTTTCCTGCTTTTAAAACGGGAGGTCCCACATCCTGGGAGCCTCCTCAGTCCTGGGCAAGCCAAGGTGGTTGGTCACCCTGCACCTACGGCAAGAGGCTGAGTCCCCATTACCTGCTCTGAAGGACTGTGAGGCTTGTGGGAGTCAGCCCCTCCTTTTGTAGGGGGAAGACAAGGCTTGGCTAAGTCTCCAGAACCCCTGCTGGAACTCCTTCTACTCTTAGACGGATGTTGAGGGAGGGGCTGCGATGGCACAAAGCAAGAAAAGTGACTGTGTCTCCTCCCCCAGCCATGTTTATGGTACATTCCCTAGCACTAGAAATTTCTAGACCACAAAGCAGAAAGCTGTGTCAGCCGATGAAGCTTGTTTTGGTGTTTTGTTTTGTTTTGTTATTATTGGGTTGTTATAGTTTTGGTTTATTTAATGTAGTCTAAATAATCATGCAGAGAATTGACTTTCTTGGGAGGGGGTGTACAATTCTATGAATTTTTAACATGTATATACGAACATTTGACCACCACCATAATGAAGATACAGAACAGTTTTATCACCCCATAAGCTCCCTCCTGCTGTTCTCTTATGGACACACTTTCTCCCACTCCAAATTCTGGCAATCTCTGCTCCATTCTCCATGACTATAGTGTTGTCTTTTTGGGAATATATAAATAAGCAAAGACTGTGTAGCCCTCTGAGACTGGCTTCTTTCACTCAGCATAGTGCCTTTGAAATTCATCCAGGTTGTTGCATGTATCAATAATTTGTTGATTTTCATTACTGAGGAGTATTCCATTGTATGGATGTACCACAGGTTGTTTATTCACTCACCCATTGAAAGACATTTGGCTTGTTTCCAGGTTTTGGTGATTACAAAAAGAGCTACTGTAAACAGTCATGTATTGGTGTTTGTTTTTCAGTTGTGGTTAAAAAACATCCACATAATATAAAATTTGTGTATTGGTTTTTTTGTAAATGTCAGTGTTCCCCTCTCTAGGGGAAACACCCAGAAGCAGGATTGCTTGATCATGTGGCATGTTAGTTTTCTGTTGCTGCCACAACAAATAACTACAAACTTAGTGGCTTAAACAATACAAATATATTATTATCTCACAGTTCCATAGGTCAGAAGCCCAACATGGGTCTTGATGGGCTAAATCCAAACCGTCAGCAGGGCTGCATTCCTTTCTGGAGGCTCTAGCAAGGAACCCATTTACTTGCTCACTCAGCTATTGGCAGAATTCAGTTCCTTGCAGTTGCCGAACTGAGGCTGCTATTTCCTTCCTTGGCTCCTGGCCTCCTTCTTCCACCTGCAAAGCCAGCAATGGCCAGTTGAGTCCCATTAACATCACATCTCTCTCTGATACAGCCAGGAAAGAGTCTCAGCTTGTAAGGACTCATGTGATTAGATTGGGCCCACCCAGATAATCCGGGATAATATCACCATTTCAAAGTCCCTACCCTTAATCACATCTGCAAAGTCCCCTTTGCCTTTGAAAGTAATGCTGTCATAGGATCTGGGGAATAGGGCATAAGCATCTTTGGGGGAACATTATCCTGCCTACCCATCGTTTCGAGAAACTTCCAAGCTGTTTTCTAGGGTGGCTGTACCATCCTACATTACCATCTGCAGTGTATGAGAATTCCAGTTGCTCCATCTCCTAGTTAGCACTTGGTATTGTCATTATCATTTTATTTTAGCCTTTCTCATAGGTAGGTAGTAGTATCTCGTCATGGTTTAAATTTGCATTTCCCTCGTGGCTAAAACTGTTGAACAACATTTCATCTATTTTCCATCTTTAGTGAAATGTCCATTCAAGTCTTTTGCCCATTTTTAAAACTGGGTTGTTTCCTTGCTAGTGAGTTTTGCGAGTTCTTTGTATATTCTGGATGCAGGTCCTTTGTCAAATATGTGATTTTCAAATATTTCCTTGTCTAAGTCCAGTTTTTCTACATTTTCCACAGATGACAGTCGCACACATACAATTTTCCTGCACCTTGGGTTCTGTTAAGCTTGGCCTAGACGACAGAGTGATTCGATTTCAGATTCTAAGCCAGCGTGTTTCAGATCTGAGAATTGCTCTGCCTTCTCCTAGTTAGAGTAGATCCTAGATATCCCCAAATTACAATTCAGTCCCTTCCTATATTCCTCGAGAATATAAATTTGCTATATTAAAAAAAATTTTTTATAAGATCACAGGATCTTAAAGGAAAACACTAAGGCATCTACGACTTCTTTCACACCCGTGTCCCTACAGTCTGGCAAATATTGTGTGACTGTGGACGTGGCCTTCACAAGAGAGCTGTTAGGGGAGTCAAATAACAGGATGTCGGAGTGAACTGGGAGGGACTGTGAGAACACTGAAGAGCAGTTCCTAAGCATGGGGGAGAGATTTTCCATACCGCTGAATCAGACAGGTATATAGACACCAAATCTGCTGGGAAAAATACGACTTCTGACATACAAAGATACCTGCTGGTGCTCGCAGAGGAAATGCTGGAAATTTAGCAGAGAGGGGAAATTTTATTGCAAGCCTCCTGGAAATTCTTGTCTACGCCTGTATAATAAGGCAGCAATCTGGAGCTGTCTTGAGAATTACCTCGAAGAATCTAAAGTTGCCAGAAACCATCCCAGAGAATTTGAAAATGATAATCTTACCTGCACCAAGCCTAGGACTTCATCAGTGAGAAACCTGGCAGAAATAAAAGCCACCAGAGATGGTCCAAATAAAGGCACTACTATAGATACATGGTGAGGGTTCAGGGAACAAGCAAGTGAGGGTGAAATACCCGGAAGCTAACCATAGTCAGAAGCCACTCTACCTTGAGGGCTGAGGGATAAGGAAGGACATAGTGTTGCTGGAGACCGCTGGGCACGGGACCGTAGAGGAGAGGGCTCCTTGCTGGAGCTGGTGTGGAAGGATGCAGCTACGAGGAGAACGTGGTGTCAGAGCAAGAAGGGGCAGAAAGGGAGGGGGTTTGTCCTGACCTTGTTCTCCTCCCCTCCTCCCTTCTCCTGTGGGTGCTTCCTCTTGCTGGAAGGAACCAGCCCAAAGCACCCGGGAGGGGAGCCCAGGGAGGCATTCCACAGTCTTCTTCCTGGGACTAAGGGGATGGGTGGAGGATAACCAGCATAGGGTGTAATTCAGTGATTCCTGCTCTGTGTGCGAGAGAAGATCTGCTATGTGAGAAATAGCATCAGAATGAGTAAACAAGCCATCCATTCCTTGATGGATAATTCCTGCCTGCCTGCCTTCTAGGGATACAGTTGCTGCCCATTGACGAGGTGCACACAGGCCTTTCTCGCACAGAGCTTACAGCCCAGTGGGAGAGGCAGACAAATAGAGCCAGCAAAGAGGAGGAAGAGGGGGTGACAGAAGCACATAGTGGAGGCATCTAACCGAGATACGAGAGATCAGGGAGGGCTTCATGGAGGAAGTTATGTCTAAAAGAGGAGATTTAAATAATTAGTAAGTATTAGCCAGGCGTGTGGGGGAGTGGGAAGGTGAAAGAGTCTCCTGAGTAATGGCAGGGAGATGAGAGGAAGCATGAGACAGTGGGGTTCAGTATAGCCAGAGCATTGCTTTGGGGATGGCAAGGAGGTGGGGGCAGTGGGGATGGCCTGAAATAAGTCTAGAGAAGTTAGCAGGGCCAGATGGTGAAAGACCTTGTAAACACGTTAAGAAGTTTGGACATTATTCTAAGAATAAGGGTGAGGAACGGAAAGATTGTAAGCAAGGTAATAGTATAATCCGATTTTTTTAAGGCTCTCCAAGTTGTGAAGGACAGATGGACAAGGAACAAGAGTGGACGGAGCTTTCACAGACTGGCCCCTTCTCTGGCTGAGACCCTGGCCAAGTGTCTCAGCGCCCCTGAGCTTCAGTTCCCTCATCCATGTGACAAAAATACTCAGGCCTGCCCAGCGTCCCTCCCTGGACTGTGGCAAGCAGTGGGTGGACCTGAACAGGCTCTGACAACTATCAAGCACAGTCATAACTCCAAGTCATGTTGTGATGAAAAGAAAATGTGGCCAATATTGTTATATTTCCCAAGGAAATCTGCATAGCTCTCTGACCCATTTCCCAAAGACCGGAGAGGAAATTGAGAATGAAGCACCATTGGAGCTAGCACCCTGAGAGGAGTGTGTGCATTCCATGGATTTCGAAATGGAGATCCTGTCCTCCCGGCTGTGTGGCACATGATCGCTGTCCAATAAATATGCATTGATGAATGGCTGAGTGGGGCTTTGTTTTGTTTTGTTTTCATTTTTGCAAACTCTCTTATGACCGCAGAGGGAAAACTAAATGAATGCCATATGCTTGTAAAAATCCCTCTGACATCTTTTATTGTAATGGAAGATGACAATGGTTATCAGAGCAGAAGGAACATGCTTGAGTGAAAGTAAATACCGTACACCTTTTGGGAAACAAAGCACCTCCTGGTGACCTTTGCAGCTGTTCAGCTTCCTCAAGTATAGCAACCTAGAGTTGTCTAATGGATGGTCTACCCAGGATTTTCCGTTGTCTCCAGGAGCGTGCCTCCTCCCTCTCCCTGGGTTGTGCAGAATTTTAAATGTCACAGTAATCACATTTTTCCCCCAGGATAACATGAAATATCATTGGAGCTTAATGGAGGTGAACAAATGATCAAATTCAGATGTTACTGATATATTACATTGGAGGAATTACATCTATTCCACAAACTGCAAATCCTCTGAATTTTGTAACACAATAAGAAATAAAATTGCAAAAGCTACTATTTCTGAGTCCCTACCATGCACTCTGTTCCAAGTAATTCACACCTATTACCTCATTTAATGCCCCTGACATTATCATCCCCATTTAACACATAAATTCAGATAAATTCATTGACCAACTCAAAGCCACATGACTTGTGGGTGTGTGAGTGTCTGCCCACTTAAGCTCCATGGCCTTGGCAAGGTTACTTACCTGCTCGAAGCCTCATCTGCAGAATGGAAATAGAAGAAGACTGAATTCATAAGAGTGGAGGATCATGTTAAAAGAGATGTTATGTGCAGCACTTCAGTGCAGTACCTGCTATAATTATGGAGGCTGAGAAGTCATACCCTCTGCAAACTGGAGACTCAGGAGAGCTGGAGATGTGGTTCCAGTCTGAATTCAAAAGCCTGAGAACCAGCAGAGCCAAGTTCCAGTCTGAGTACAAGAGAAAACCAATGTCCCAGCTCGAAAACAGGGAAAGAGAAAGAATTCTTTCTTACTCAGTCATTGATTCTATTCAGATCTTCAGTGAATTGGATGAGGCCCACCCACATTGCGGAGGTCAATCTGTTTAACTTAGTCTGCCAATTCAAATGTTAATCTCATCCAGAAGTACCCCCACAGACACGCCCAGAAATAATGTTTAACCAAATTTCTGGGCACGCTGTGGCCCAGTCAAGTTGACACACAAAATTAACCGTCCCACTTGCTAAATGGTGCTTTGTTAGCAAGATTATTGCTATTGTTATTGCTGTAGACCTGGCATTCTGTGTCTGTCTAGCCACTATCACCTTGCCTCAAAACCAAAAACAGTCATTACTATACTGATAATGAAGTCAAAAGCCACATACGAGTTTTTCTTCCCTCAGGAAATTTTTCAACATCTTGCACATTTAATTCATGGCAAAGGTTCTAACCACTGGGACTGTTTTCTTTAAAACTCTTGGGAAAATGTGGGAATGCATGTTAGTAATTCAGAAATAGGAGCGTGCCACATATTGATCCCTAGAGCACTAAAAAAAGGCGTAATAAACAGCTTCTTGCCAACGCTGTAGGCTACTGAGAGTGTAGGTAACCAAGCAGGGAAAAGCTTAGACCATGAGTTAAAAGAAGACAAAAACTTGGGCCGAGACATCTCATTAGACTCTCCCATATCACACTAAATAACAAGGAAAAACTAGTTTAAATCTGAAGGAAAAAGCTATATATATATATCCATACTACAAAATTTCCCATGGCATTTTTGTGGACTCAAACCTATATTACATTTACTAAGATACCCACTTTCTACCCACCACTTCCATGTCTGATGATGGAGTCAGAAAGAGCTGAGCTTGAAAGGCAGCCCTGCTGTATACTAGCCATGTTACCTTGAGCCAAATACTCATCTCTGAGCTTCATACGCTTCTCCATTGGCCATAAAACCCACTCCTCAAAGCCCTCAAGAAGGTTAAGGGAAGTGCTTAGCTCTGTGTCTGGCACTTGATGAGGCCTCCCTAAATGTGAGCTTCCTTTGCACTCTCTATCTCTCACCTCAATAAGGGAAAAAGTAATCTTTCCTTAAATTACTATTGTTTTTAGATGACTGAAAGATGCATTCATTCTTGTCTGTATAAGGAGATGGCTATAATGAAGGAACCATCAAGTCCACTGGTTATCAAACCATACTCTACTGAGCCTCCTTAGGGGTTGTGGGGTGAGGAAGCACGTTCGGGTGAGATTTCCACCCATGCCCACCCCTCCATTTCAGCTGGAGTTCATTTTACTAGCTTTATGTATGCATGCTTCCATTTAAGATTTCATCTTAACAAAGGATTCCTCAGAGAATAATTGCAAACCACCAATCTAATACAACTGCATTTTTGAGATGAGGAAACAGAGACTCTGAAAGTAAGGCAACCAATCCTACAACGATTTGAGACAGGGTCAGAATTAGAACACAGATTCGTGGACTGCTAGGTCACTGTGCTTTCTGTCATTTTAAGCTGTAACACCTCCCTGTGACTGGTGTGGGGATGGTAATGTGGTGTGAAAAGAGCTTCCATCAACATAGAGAAACACAGGGTTGGCCCAGGTTTACACTGAGGAGTGTTTCCCACGAAGAGACTCCAGACAGGAGGAGAGACAGTTTTACTTGTAGCTCAGAGGTTGTAATGGGTACCTAGGCTACCCAATACAGCCTGTGGAAGTCCAAACCCGTCTTCTAGGTTTCTATTCCAAGCCTTCATCCTACATCATGTGAACTGACACAAAATAATCCGAGTTTTACTTTCTACTGTAAAGGCTGAATTTATTTGATTTTAGTGAAGATTGGGAGGGGGTGTGTGGAAGGGGAGGCAGGGATGCAGGTGTCACACTACTAAGCTTATAACCCCTATCACACTGACATCTGTATTTCTTAACCTTTCCCCTTGTTTCCCCTCACATCCTCCATCTATGATTGCCACATAAAACTCCAATTTCTTCTCCTATTTTGTGGAATTATTCAGTTTTTCTCCCTTTCTTGAATATCCAAATCTACCAAGGTGCTCAACAGATTTGAAAAAGTCTTCATGCTATCAATAATCACCCTTCTTAGAATATAGTTGTGGTTACAGATAGATATTTTTTTAAATAAAACCTGAAGTTAAATTGTATCCTATTATAGGAAAAACATAGGCATCTATGATAAAATGAGAAATTACAGCAGTGGTCTTGAATTTTTCCTACTTAAATTTCACCTTCCCTTTGGAGTGCTGTCATCATTCTTCTTGTCACTATCTTGTCCAGACCCTGGAGAATGTTACATTCACCTTAAAACCCACAGCACAAGCTTGGACCTAATTCCTCTCCTTGGTTCCCTTAGCACAGAGAGGAGGCAATTTCATTTTAAGATAATTAAATAGATTCTCATGTGGTAAAATAAGTAGTCTACCCAACACTCTCACTGTGGGCAACTAGAAAATCTGGACTTTTTATTTTAATCTGCTTGAAGTCATTGGAGAGCTAAAGAAACAATGAGAAATTATGAGACAGATCTGAAAGAAGATGGAAACCAACAGAGGTAAGTTCAGCAATTAGACATCTTTACCCTTAGAGTATCTGCTGATTCCAGAAGAAGTTGATGAGAGTCTGAGTTACTGAACAGAAATTTTAATAGATTAATTAGAGAGACAAAAATAGGAGTCCAGAGTCACCAAAGAGACACTGATAAACTTTTGGAACTCTAAAGGCTCAACATCTTATGAGTAAGGGTAAAATGGAAGAAGATTAACCCTTAAAGAAATTGAAGTCAAGATTCAAATCATTTCTATGCCTGAAATTGGATTAACATGACTCCAGATTGCTATTGCCCCTAGTTGTCTTCCATAAACAAACATAAATCCTCTTTGGAGAAAGAGAACACCATCATAAGTCTTTTTCCCCCTAATTTTCACCATACAATGTCCAGCACATAATCAAAAGGAACAAGGCACAATGAGAAGACAAGGCAAGACACACAAGAACCAAGAGAAACAGAAAACAGAAAAAGATCCAAGTAGTTCTAGATAATAAAATTGTTAGTCATAGACTTTAGACTAACAAATGCTCATAAAAGAGATAAAAGACAAGATTCAGAATTTTGGCAGATAACTGGAAACCACAAAAAATAATCAAATGGAAATTTTAGAACTAAAAAACACAATAACCAAAAGTAAGAACTCCATGGATGTGTTTAACAGCAGTTAGACATAACTTAAAAAAGAAAGATAGAAGAAAATATCCAGAATTTTGCAAGAAGGAACAAAAGAATAAAAATACAGAAAAGACTTAAGGGCATATGAAATACAATGAAAAGGGCTAACATATGTGTAATGAGTCTTAGAGTGAGAATATAGAAAGAATGGGGAAGACGAAATATTTGAAGATATATTGGCTGACTTTTTCCAAAACTGATGAAAGACATTAAGTGATAAATTCAAGAATTATTACAAAATCCAAGCAGGAAAAGTACAAAGAAACTCACATCTAGGCACACTATAGTAAAACTGCTGATAACCAAAGAAAATATTAAAAGCAGACAGAAAAAAATATACTTGTTACTGTCTCAGCAGACAGAAAAAAATATACTTGTCACTATCTCAACAGAAATAATGAAAGATGGAAGGCAATAGAATTATTTCTACAAAGTACTTGAGGGAAAAAAAAAAACCCTGCTAACTTAGAATTCTATACCCAGCAATAATAGCCTTGAAGAATAAAAGTGAAATGAAAATAGTTTCAGACAAAAATAGAGAGAATACAGCAGACCCATAATAAAGGAAGTTTTTAGGAAAAAAAGAAATTATCCTAGATGGAAACTTAGAGATGAAAGAAGGAATAAAGATCAACAAAAAGAGTAAATATGTGATTAGAGCTCAATGAATGTATAAAGCAATAATACTTATGTCTGATATCAATATATCTGATTTAAAATGTCTATAAACTTATTGATATGCAGCAACAATAGTATATGAGTTAAAAGGATAGAGTTCAAATATTCTAAGGGCTTTGCACTGTATAGAAAGAGAGTAAAAAGTACCAAATAACACTAGCCTTTGATAGATAATGGATGCATGTTGTAATCTCTGGGGTAACCACTTGTTGTAGACCGAATGTTTAGGTCCCAAAATGTATATGTTGAAACCCTACTCCCTAATGGGATTGTAGCAGGAGGTGGGGCCTCTGGGAGGTAATTAGGATCAGATGAGGTCATGAAGGTGGAGCCCTCATAGCTGAGATTAATGCCTTTATAAGAGTCATGAGAGAGCTTGTTTCTTCTCTCTCTTTCTGCCATGTAAGGATACAAGGAGAAGTTCACCATCTGAAACTCAGAAGAGGGCTCTCACCAGAACCCAACTGTGCTGGCATCATGATTTCAGACTTCCAGCTTCCAAAACCGTGAGAAATAAATTTCTGTTGTTGATAAGCCACCCAATTTATAGTATTTTGTTATAGCAGCCCTTACTGACTAAGACACCACCTAAAGATTAGTAAAAATGTATAACTACTAAGCTAACAGAAGAGGGAAAATGGAATGATGAAAAAATTCAATTAATATGAAAGAGGACAAGAAACAAGGAATATAGGAATATACATTGATTGGCATAAATAGAAAGCTAACAGTAAAATCAGAGATTCAAACCAAATATATCAGTGATATATTAAATGTAAATGGACCAAATGTTCCAATTAATGGCAAAGATTGTCCGGCTTTATAATAAAACAAACTCAACTATCAACTGTTCACAAGAGTCATCTAAAATATGGAGATGTTGTAAAAGGATGTAAAATTTAAAAGAATGAAAAAAGCTTTACCATGCAAAGAATAACTGGAAAAAGCCAGTGTAGCTAAATTAATATCAGAAAAAGTATACTTTAAGGCCAAAAGTATTACAAATGAATAAAAAATAAACTTCATAATAAAAAAAAGCTTTTATTTGCTAGGAAGATACGGAAGTTATACATTTATATGCACCAAATAACATAGGCCAAAATATATAAAACAAAAACTGATAGAACTGAAAGGAGAAATAGACGAATCCAATCTTAGTGGGAGTTTTGATCATACCTCTTTCAGTAACAGTATAAGCAGTCAGAAACAATCAATGAAGATATAGAGTACACGTTGGTAAATGTAAACTAACTGCCCTCAATAATTCTACTCAATACACATTCTTTCCAAATGCACATGAAGTAGTTATAAAGCCTAACCATATCCTTTGTCATAAAATAAGTCTTAACTAATGTCAAAGAATTGAAATTATACAGAATATAATTTTAGACCACAGTGCAATTAATCTAAGAATCAATGACCAAAAACTACAAATTCCCATATGTTTGAAAATTAAGGAATACTCTTCTTCATAACACATTATTCAGAGAAAGAAATCAAAATAAAAAATTAGAAAATATTTTAAAGTAAATGATCAAGAAAATAGTATAGAAAAATACTTATAGGTTGCATGTTACAGGAAATCTCTACCTTCAAATGTATGCATTATAAAAGAAGAAGGACTCAAAAGTGATGAGCGAAGCAATCATCTCAAGAAATTGGAAATAGAAGAGCAAATTATAACCAAAGAAATGGTATAAAAGAGGAAAATAGTAGAAGCAGAAATTAAGGAAAGAGAAAACCAACTTATAAACAAACTTGGAATCAACAAAGACCAAAGTTTATTCTTTGGAAAGGGTAATAAAGTTGATAACTATCTAGCAAGACTAATCAAGAGAAGAGAGAAAAAAGAAAATAATCAATATTTGGTAAGAAAAAGGGAAAATTATTATAGGTCTTATAGATATTTAAAAAGATAGCAAGAGAATATTATAAACGATTTTAGATTATTAAATTTTAAAGTATGATAAAGTAGAAAAAATTACATTAAAAATATAATTTGTTCACAATAACACAAGAAAAAAACAGAATATCTGAATCATCCTATAACATCAAAGAAATTGAATCCATAATTTCAAACTTTCCACAAAGAAAACTCAGTACCAAATAGCTTTACCAGTGTATTCTACCAAACTTTTAAGGAAGACATAGCCAATTATACCCAAACCATTTCAGAGAACAGCATAAAATGGAACACTCCCAAACTCAATCTATGAGGCCAGTAAAATCTTTATGCCAAAATCTGACAAGGACATTACAAGATTTGAAAATTACAGGATGATCTCAGTCATGAAGATGCAAAAATCATAAATAATTTATTAGCAAACCCAACCTAGCAATGTTTAAAAAGGTTAATACATTATGACCTTTAAAGAAAGATTTATTCCAAGAATGCAAGATTGGTTTAATATTCAAAAAAACTGAACCATTAACTCAAAACATTAACAAAATAAAAGCTAATTATCATAGTCTCATCTCAGTGCAGAAAAAGCATTTCACAGAAGTCATCTCCGCTTTGTGATTTAAAGACCTCATTGCAAACTCAAAGTAGAAAGGAACTTTCTCAATCTTATAAAGGGTACCTATGAAAAAAAATCCATAGAAAATTCATATTTAGGGGTGAAACATCCTATGATGCACCATCACCTTCAGGATAAGTCCAGGCTGCTTTGAGGTCTGCTGGCTCCACACGTGAATCCTGGGACCCAGCCATGGACAACCATTTGCAGCTTCCTAAACTGCAAAACTATGTAGGCCCACCCCTTTCCACACATGCTCCATTAAACAGAGATCCTACTACCATTATACAATTATGTGTGTACGAATGCCTTTCAAATTATTGCTGACACTAAAACGTAAATGAATTTATGACCAAACGTATGAATTAAACAAGTAGTTTGGGATAAATGCCTTTAAATACCGAATTCCATGAATAGGAATTTTCAGGATAAAAACAGTATGCGGAAAGAAAAGCTCTAGCTATATTTCAAGCTAACAAACTGCAAAAGAGGTTTTAAGAATTAATAGCTCCATTATATATTAATATTTCTAACACTAGTCAAATTAGAAGAAACTTGAGTGGTTTTGTTTAGTAAGTCAAAGCATGTAGTGTTGTAAACGAATAAGTATACAAGGAAAATATATCCTCACTGGAATCCCAATGGAAAAAATATGCAGTGCCTCAGATCCTAAATGATGTGTGATATTTAGATCAAAAGAACAGACAAGTGTGAGAATGAGGCTAATTTGAGGATAAAAAATGAATTCTTAACTTGGAGAAAAGGTAATAAAATTGTTACAGAACCAAAGTGGGTTCGCCTCTTGGTGAATTGAAATCAAAACCTTCATCAGAAGTAGTTGTCACACAAAGTAAAATTTATTTACAGCAAATAAAGAGACTATAGGGAATCGCTTCCAAAGCTGTGGCCCCCCAAGCAAGGGAAAACAGGTACCTTTTATTTCAGATGGGGAATGAATATTCAAAAGGGAAGTTTTGTCATCACAAGCAGAAGTGGGTATAAGCTCACGCAGGCAGAGTTTGAAAACATGCTTTCACATACAGCACATGTTATGCTAATAAGGCTTAAGCTCATCCTGGGGCAGAGATCTTAACTTTAAAATGAAGCAAAGGTAACTCTTGGACACTTCTCAGCCCGTCTGCGCAGGCGTCACTCTTCTGGTGGGGTTTGTACTGATTCAGGGCGGTTGGTGATTGCATCTCTTACCATAACTGAAAAAACAGGTAAGTGCTTCTGAAACCTCCTTTGAGTTACTCGGGGCAGTTAGTTGGTGACAAAATGACAAAATCATTTCATCTGTGTAGTAGTCTATGGTTTTTGGAGGCATAGGGGAGAAAATTGGGGAAAAACATACAAGTTCCTTGTGCTCTTCTGCCAATCAGTTAATCTCTCTGAGGGCCAGTTGTCATGAAGGTTAAATGACAAATGGATGTACTATCATATAAGTCCCCCCACCACCAAAAAAAACAGTCTTTTTCTCCATTCATTTCACTTGCCCCACTTCAAAGCTACATGTTCATTTTCACAGATGACAAAAAAAGAGCAAGACAAGAGCCTCAAACATTCCGTTGAGATCCAAAATAAAAAGAGCTTATTCCTCAAGTCAAAAGGGACAAAAAAACCACAAAAGGTAACCAAATGAGCCTCAGAAGCTGTGAGGCTAAGGAATTCACTGATGGCAGAGCTGCCTCATGCAGATAGAGTATTGTGCCAATCTGTTCCAGACCTCTGCCGCAGCTTCTGCCTCCCCCGGGAATGTGCTGCCGTCTTGAATGCACACTGAATGGCCAGCTTTCCCTCCAACTAGTTGTGCACAAAAGTAGGTTGCACACTCACTCATAGGGAGGGTGATTTGCAAGGTGATTTGCAAAAGACCAGAGAAGCAGGGTGTCCATGCATGTGCAGAAACCTTGCCCAGAAGATTGACTTATTACATTAGAGGGCTCACGCTTCCGAAGGAAGCTAGAAAACTCTATTATGCTGTTAGGAAGATGCACAGCCAAGTGTGTGCTGAACTGTGCTCCTCCCTTCATTATTGCCAAAAGGGCTGATGCGCTATGCTGCTTGTTATGTTTTTTTAACTCCGGGGCTCTATGGAACCCATTCTTAAAATGCCAGAGGTTATGACAAGTCCCAGCTCTTGTGAGCCAACCCAAACCTGGCTGGGTTCAGAGATGGATGACATGTTATCCGGGAGCTGGGCCCTGTTCCTCTCTGAATGGATTCAGGAAACGCAGATGAACCGTTGACAAAGCTCCCTCCCAAGGTTATGAGGCTGTACTAAGAACACATCCAAATTCCCCCCAGGGGAGGCTGCCAAGATCCTGGAGGAGGGGGATGCGTGTCCAGAGCAGGGGGTGGCTGTGACGGAGAGAAGCTCCAGCCTTCCGGAGTTGTCAATCAGGGATTTAGAGGGACTTAGAGCGAATGAAAGCAGTCAGAGGAGATAAACCTTTCATAACCATCTTTAGGGCAGGCAGACATAAGAATGAAAGACTAAAGATCTTTGCTCTGACAGGAGAGCCCAGAAGGATTAAATTGTAGTGACCTTGGTATTAAGTGTTTCAGACGCTGTGCTAAGCTGTACAGCATTATTTCATTTAATCTTCATGACAGTCCTGTGACAGGGATTATTATCTCCTCCATTTTGCAGACGGGAAAATTGAGGCTCAGAGAGGTTATGCAACTAGCCCAAGACTGAACAGCAGTGAGTGTTGAACTCACAGCTGGATGCTGCCTCTCCATTGAAAATAATCCATGGCCTAACAAGATGTTTAGCACACCATAAGCATTCAGTAAATAATTATTAATGAAATAACTAATAAACTAATGTTGAATAAGGCAGGTCAGCACTTATAAGTTCAGCACTGGATTAATAGAAACCTGGCACTAATCAGCTGTGTGACTTTGGGTAACTGCTTGACCTCTCTGGGTTGCATTTTCCTCATCTAAAAAGAGTTTAGACTATATGCTCTCTGGGCTATATGATATGATGAATGAGTCATATGGTGGCTAGCATTTAAAATAAACTATCCAGGGGCTGACCTGGTGGCATAGTGGTTAAGTTCAGTGCCTTCCACTTTCAAGGCCTGGGTTCGTAGGTTTGGATCCCAGGTGTGGACCTACGCCACTCGTCAGCCATGCTGTGGTGGCAACCCACGTGTAAAATAGAGGAGGACTGGCACAGATGTTAGCTCAGGGCCAATCTTCCTTGAGCAAAAAAATAGGAAGATTGGCAACAGATTTTAGCTCAGGGTGAATCTTCCTCAGCAAAAATAAATAAATAAACTATCCATCAAGTCTATACAAGAGCCTGTAATGTAATTTTGACTCAAGTCCCCCCAGCTGTATGAAATTGCTTCTCTTTCCCAAGAGAAAAAATGCTTGGGGGCTGGAAGGCACACACATCTTTCTAGACCATGCTGTGACTTGGTTGGAGAGGACACTGCCATTAACAGAAGGGCCCTGTGTCACAGTTGCCACTCCATTCTCCGTGACCAGATTGTCCCATTCGTCTCCGTCAAGAACACTGCAGCCACTCCTGATTTTAGAGGACCCCATGAAGGGCTTCTCTCTTTGCTCAGCCTGATGGCTCTCTCTTGGCAATTGAATGCAGAGTCCTTTTCCACCAAAATGACCACATAAGGACGTGAAAAACCTATAGAATGTGCTCAGAGCAAAACTATGACCTTGAATGTTTTCAGACACTCTTTTTCTCTCCTTTAAAAATTCTTTCTTTTTTTCCCTTAATAATAATAATAGTGCATGGGCAGAACTTATTGAACTGCAGAATTGGTTGTTTTTATATTTGTTCTTATGTCCCCTGACCTTACCCTACTGTGTCCTTTTCTCGGTTACCACCTCACTGCTTCCAGACATCTTCATCCCTCTCCTCCATCCAGTCTCTATCAATGCCTCCTCCTCTCAGAAGCCTTCCTTGAGTCCATCAGGCAGATGTGGGCACTTTTTACAGGAAGGAATTATACTTGAGGCTAGGGCCCACGATTTCTCCCTTTGGCATTCTCAGTACTGGTGAAGTGCCTGATGCAAGGTAGGCATCAAATACATATTTGGCGAATGAATGTTGAAAGGATGCTTCAAAAAATCAATTAAAATACTAAGTGATAGATTAAATGAAATGTAAAGTATGAGAATATATATTTTTGAGTATGTATTTTGAGTACGTATTTAACCATATATAATGGCTATCAGTAGGTCTACAGCCAGACAATAATTGTACGGATGACCATTTTTCCTCTTTAGACTTTATAAAATATGTGACTTGAACAGGCCCTGTGTAAGTAGAAACCAAGGACAGATCGTTTATCTGGAAGAGAGGAAGATATATTTCCTGAAAACGAAAATTCATTTGCATCAGAGCTTACGTTGAGCCTTAACCCAGTTCCTACCTCCAGATGAAAGGATCACCAACAAGCGTCTCCGAGAAACAGGCTGGGCATCACTGCCCTAGATCTGAGAACGATGAAATGAGGCCACGATCAAGTTACATGGAAGGAGACAGCTTAGCGTGGAAGAGTGAAGGTTGAGTTATGAAGTGAAATAAAGTTGAAAATAAATCTATACAAGGAATTAAGCTCAGAATATCACTATTCTCAAACACTGACCAGTTCTGTGGCCCCTACTTAGACAAAGTTGCTGCCTTGAAGAACAGACGCCGGGGAGAAAAGATGACGCTTCCATCTGCTACACAGACACTGTGATTCTGTGGAGACACCAACTGTAAATTCAATTAGGCCTGGGCTGAAACCCTGGCTCTTAGTAGCTCTGTGACCTCGGTCATGCCACTTACCCTTCTGAGCCTCATTTTTATCACTAGAAAACTAGAGATGGTGACACATCAGATATTGTTGAAAATAGGCCTTCAATAAATGTTACTTCCCTTCTCTCTAGGTAGTAGGCCATCAGGGAAAAAGAATTGATAGGGAAACTTCCTGAACTGGGAAGAAATTCACCAGATTTCCAACTGGGGGAAGGTTTACTATTGAAATAAATTGGTTGTGGAAAGGAACAGGAGAGGTAGGAATCCTCAAATATTAGAATCTATATCAAATCACTCACTTTAATTCTACAGATATTTATTGAACACCTACTATGTGACAGATATTGTTCTGAGCCCTGAGGCTCTGGGGAGGAATAAGAGAGACCATCCTGCCATCAGAGCGCACACAAGCTATCAGGAAAGACCTTCATTCAAGATGTACATACTTGTGTGATGAGCATTTTGAAGAGTGCTATGAGAGCATATAGGAACACAGGGTCTAGTCTATACGAAGATAACCTATCTGAAACTTCTATTGATGCTGAGAATGAATGAGTGAATAAGGGCAAACTGGTCGACTTTGTATTTTCCTCCACCCATTCAAATTGCACAGATATTTCTTGCATTCCTGCTGTGTGCTAAGCCCTGAGGAGACAGAGATAAAAAAGAAACTATGAAAAGTCTCTGTTCCCCCAAGACTTCAAAATCTACCAGAGAAGAAAAAAGTAAATTGTAGAGATACCAAATGATATCATAAATAAAAGGCTTTGGAAGCAGAGGAGGGAATGGTGGATCTGCTCGCAAGGGACATAAAAGGCATGCCAAGGAGGAGAACCAGCATTGGGGTTTGGATGGTAGTTTCCATGCTCTCCCCTTGACTTTTACATTGTGAGTATAAGTGACGCCTGTAGTGCCAGCTGGTATTGTTAACAACTTGAGGTATTAATGTAATACAGTGATGCCCTCGGAAAATAAATAGAGCTGATAAAGAAATTAACGTGTTCAAAAATAAAGCCATTGTCTGCTGACTTGTTCACATCGCCTTCACACACAGTGAAGTTTACTCAAGCTAGAAAGAAGTAATACAGCAGTAAAGTTAATCTCACCAGTGATAGCCAGGGGAAAGGTCGCTGTCCATCTCAAGCTTCATGGACTAAGTCACTGCAGATCTTCTACTTCCAGGGCCCTTTCCAGTTTTCAAAATATCTTCACATTCAAATTTCATTGGTTTTGCCCAACGAGTCCTACAACAAGGAGTGCAGATATGTCATGGCCACTATACAGATGAGGAAGTTGAGACTCAGAGAGAATAAGCCATTTCTAGAGCCACATTGAGACAGCCCTGGTGGTTTAGTGGTTAAGATTCAGCGCCCTCACCACCGTGGCGAGGGTTCATTTCCCGGTTAGGGAACATCACCACCCGTCTATCGGTTGTCATACTGTAGTGGCTGCAAGTGGCTGTGATGCTGAAAGCTATGCCACCCGTATTTCAAATACCAGGAGGGTCACCCGTGGTGGACAGGTTTCAGCAGAGCTTCCAGACTAAGGCAGACTAGGAACAAGGATCTAGCCACCCACTTCTGAAAAACTTGGCTGTGAAAACCCTATGAACAGCAGTGGAGCATTGTCTGATACAGTGCCAGAAGGTGAGAGGATGATGCAAAAAGATGGGGCAGGGTTCCTCTGCTGTCCACAGGGTCGCTAGGAGTCAGAATTGACTCAATCATCTCAAGGGCACTAACAAAAGAGTCACATGGCTGGAGAGTGGTGAAGGGAATATTAGAACCCAAGTCTTCTGATTTTCCCTCTAATGATCTTCAAATTGGATCCATTCGAGAAGGGCAGTGCTTCTCAAGCTATAATGTATGTGAGCCACCTGCGAGTCAAAATGCAGAATCGGCTTCATAACTCTGCATTTCCAGCTGGCTCAGTGATGCCAGTGCTGCTGGAGAAAAAGCATTCTTCACAAGGAAAGATAATCATAGCCTGTATTTCCCAGAAGAAGTGATTTCAAATGGTTATGACAGTGGATGATCCTTCTTACTTTTCCAAAATGCTAAGTAGTAATCCCTCAATAACTTATACTTAAGCAATACCTAGTCCCCTTTGACGTGTCTGGGGCCATGGAAGACTTCTGTTTCAGTTCATCTATCTCAGTCCTCGCTCTTGTCTTGGTCTCTTCCCGTCTCTTTCTGGGTTTATCTCAGTCTCTGACTCTCTGACTCTCTCTATTACCCTCTTTCTCATGCTCAAACATCAAACCATGTCCTGGGGCTGGCCCCATGGCGTAGCGGTTAAGTGCGCGTGCTCCACTGCTGGCGGCCCGGGTCCAGATCCTGGGCGCGCACCGACGCACCGCTTATCAGGCCATGCTGTGGCCGTGTCCCATATAAAGTGGAGGAAGATGGGCATGGATGTTAGCTCAGGACCAGTCTTCCTCAGCAAAAAGAGGAGGACTGGCATGGATGTTAGCTCAGGGCTGATCTTCCTCATACACACACACACACACACTAAATAAATAAATATTTAAAAAAAAAAAAAAACACGTCCTTGAATCTCGATGACAAGTGATGGCTCACATTTTGCACTCTCCATTGTGTTCTGCCTTCTGAGCAAAGGCCAACTCACCATGCTGCCTTTCTATATAATAGACAATGACAATTCATCTTCATAATTAATCAATCAGTATGTACTCACTAACTGCTCCGATGTGCTCAGACAGCACTATGCTTTAGGATGACCTGCCTAGAAATGAGACACAACATGTTTTGGGACAAGAAAAACATGGCATCAAAGAATAAGAAGAGAGGATATTCAGAGTAAATCAAAGTATGCTAATGGAAGGAAAAATGGAAAGAAAATATGTTCAATGTTGTGAAGTATGGAAAGAAGTGAAAGACGTAGTTATTTCCCTGTAGGATGCTTTAAATCTAGTTGGAGAATTGATGATGAGAATAATTACACTCATTTATTGATGGTAGAGGTTAGTTATTGTTACATTTGTTTGATTTTGCCATCACGCATTCATCACCCATTTTGTGTCTGAGGGGGTGGGAACATATGTACTCCACTGAGGCTCCCGGTCAAGATGCCTTACCTCCACCTGTTAAGGGGTGAACATGTGACCTATGCCAAATGAATCAAAGACTGAAATTTGAATTTTGAGCAGAGTGACAAAACAACTTAGAGTAGTTGGAGCTGATACCTGATACCTGAATGGCAGCGCCCCAAGATAATTCTCGATCAGTTCTTGCCAAGGCTTTGTCTCCTGTCCTCTCGGAGTGTAGTTCTTATGCTTTTCCTTTGATGATGTGAGTAATCCCATGGCCTTCCAATAGATTCCTGATCTATATAAGTTGGTCAGAGAGTTGTTTACATCAAGGAATTCTAATTTATACAAACACCTGTGTTTGGCTAGGTGCTACACTGTGTGCTTTCATGCATTATGTAATTTAATCATCACCAAACCCAAAAGAAATAGGTGCTGTTGAGTCCAATAAGGAATATTCTCTCTCCTTGTCTAAGTTCTGAATGAATTGAGAAAAAGACAAAGGTACCAAACATATCATCTTTATTACTGATAGAGCATATATTTTCAGATGATTGGATTTCTCAGTACTGTACCCTAGAAGTAAATAAACTCACACAGGTATCCCTGGACCACAGCAGACCTCCTAATGGAGAGGCAATTCTCTATAAAGTGTATGGCACGGAGCAACAGAGAAGCAGACATATTTCATGTGGGCAACTCTCTCTGAAGAGGGAGCAAGGGAGGAGCTGAGCATGCTCAAGTTTTTCTTCCTGAATTGACCAATCAAGTCAGTTACTCCACTCCATCACAGTCTCCAAGGTGCAATAAGTAAAAGGGAGGAAAGAGACCAGGGCTCTTACCCCAACTGAGCTCCTTCCACATGGAAGGAAATACCTGAAGAGGGGAAGAATCCCTCTTCCTATGAATGATTATCCCCCACTTTAATAATCATAACTATGTTCCAAGAATTTGCTGGACACTTTACATGGATTACCTCATTTAATCCTCACAATCACCCTCTGAAGTATCTACTGTTAGTATGCCCATTTTACAGATGAAGGTTCTCAGGCTTAGAGCAGTTAACTAACTTTCCAGGGGACCCAGCTAGTGTGTGGTGAAGCCAGGATTCAAACTCAGTGTGACACCTGATTTTGTGCCTTATGTCCCTATACCACGAGAGTATCTCTAATGAGGAAACTGATGCCAAGAGAAGTTAATTCACTCGGATAATAATTGGTAGAACCAGATTTCAAACCTGCAGTCAGGTCTATCTGACAGCAAACTCCGTGTACTTAACCTCTATACAAATGCACACAAGATTTAAGAAAAATTTGAGTGCCAACAGACACTCAGAAAAGAGAAACGTGAATTTAGCCTGGAGCCCTCCTGAATGCTACTTGGAGGGCTGGTGTTTTGAGTTGGATATTTCAAGATAGGTGGGATATATATTAAAGAACATTCCAGTTTGAGAGACCAGCATGACTCCTAGATTTTTGAGCAGGAAGTGAGCTTAGAAAACATTGATTCCGTGTGAAAGATGAAGAAACAGAGACCTAGGAGGCGGGGATGAATAGAGGAGGGAGAGGTGAGACAACCAGATGAGATGAAAGGATCATGTGCCAGGGGATCAGCAACAAAGTTAAATAGATGACATGAACTCAGTTAACAGGATTTTAAACCAAGCAGAAAAGTTCAGACTGTCTGATTCTTGAGTGCAGTTTGAGAGAACAACCTGCCACAGAACCTGTCAGCGATTCTCAACATGGTTTGTAGAAGGACGAGCCAGAATTTAAGAAACCCAGTGAGGAGCCTGGTGGAGACCTCAGTCTAAAAGGGAAGCGATGACAGCCTGAAATACAAATGGAAACGAAGTGGTGAATCTGAGAGCCACATGGAAGCCATCTGCAGTTTGGTGATGTGAATGACTCAAGGGATGAAGAAGAGAGAAAGTGAAAAATAACACTAATTTCTAAACTAAGAGACTTGGAAAAGTGGGAGAAATAGAAATTTGGCTTTGAAACCCTCCGTCTTTTCTTCCTGGACTTCCTCCCCGACCTCCCTTCACCTTAACCAAGACCTGATCTCAGGAAAAGGCCTAATTAATCCCTACAGTGAGGTGTGTCTGACAGGCAAGGACTAAGGTGTCACCACTCTCAGGGAAAAAAGCACTGACATTTGAAAGAAGATGTTTTTTAATTGTCCCAATTAGAGAAATCCAGGCACAAGCAGCCAACAGAGGAGGGATTTGAGGGACAAGGAAGGCCGCCTGCCCTTGGGAAATAGGAGCCACGCTGGGGCATCCTATTGCATGGTGCACCCGATGCGCCAGGCTCCTTCCTGAATGCCTTACATGTGCCTGCATTCAACCCTACAACAAGCCTATGAGGCAGACACTGCAATCCTCGTTACAGAGAAGAGGAATGAGGCGTAGAGAGATTACGCAACTTGCCCCAAATCACACCGCCGAGGAGTGACAGAGCTGGGCTATGAACCCGGGCAGGCCAGCTCTTAGAAGGTTAGTCCTGATGAGAACATGAGAAGTTGGGGCAACAGGAAGAAACCATTGTATCAGCGCTTTTAAAACTTTTCTTAAATAGTAGAAATTCTTATTTTTTTTTTAATCCCAGGTTAAATCTTACCTGGAATATATATTTCTTTATATCTGTATATAAAGAAAACAGCTGAACTATTCCAGGTCAAGGGAACAGAGCGAGAGTGAGGAATCTGGAGTCCTCCTATTTGATCTGTTTCTTGTTTGCTGCCTTTAAATGTCCCCCAATCTGAACACGATTTCAATGCGAAGCAGCTAATTACTTGCCCCTCCTGCTCTCCTCAGTGTTAAGGAATGTACAAAAGAAAAAGCAGAGATTGAAATATCAGCTTTATTGATGGGTCTCTGCCAATGGCTAGACTGGAAAATGCCGTGGTGTCTCTCACCTTCCTCCCTGAACTAATTCACTCTACTGATGCAGATACAGACAGAGGGTACAAGTATCCACCATAGGTTCAGCTGAGTCAGAGGTCAAGAGAACCAGAGACAAGAGGCTTGGCTATACCGGAATCCTGTCCAGCAGAGAAATGTCAGGCTTTCAGTCTTCTAATTCACCTTACACACTGCTGGTGGAGATGGGAAGAAGCGGGCTGAGTTGCACAACTCTAGGGCCACCGTTCCTATAGAAGACAATCTGAATGATGTCCTTGGGCAGAAGGGTCAGGGATATAAGCACAATATGTAATAACCTGTACAGCCCACGTATCAACCAATCAAAATGGAACCTGGACATTAAATAGTCATACCTGTGCATACCCCCTTAAAATCAACCCAGAGAGGAAAATGGATAAGAAAAGTTAAAATCTGATGGAAAACACACAAGTAGAGCGTTTCTGCCAGGCCACCTCATGGGTCATCAGCCTGTACATTGATTAGGCGCCCACCCGTGGTCTGATCAGGAGGGTCCAAGTCAGCTGCTACTCATATGGAGACTTATGCAGAAGAAGTGTCTCAGATGTAACTGTGGACTTGAGGGGTATTCTGAATGTCAGTCCTTCCAGTTCACCTTCATGCATCCAGAACCTCTTAAAACCCAGTTCAAAAGTCTCTTCACCTCCAAAAGGACTTCCCTGCTTTCCCTAAATGGAAACATTGTTTCACTTCCGTATATAAGCCCTCACAACAGTTTGTATCTCTTTTATGATACTTTTACCCTGAACTGTGCTTTCTTAAAGCACATCTTTTCTTTGCTAGATTAGACTGTAAACTCCTTAAGGGCAGGTGTATGCCTTATTCATCCCTATATTCTCAACCAGTGGTGATTTTTTTTTTTGAAGTTTTTTGTTTGTTTGTTTTTGCAGGGGAAGATTTGCCCTAAACTAACATCTGTTGCCCATCTTCCTCCTTTTTTCTTCCCTTTTTCCCCCCTAAAGTCTCAGTACATAGTTGTGTATAGTTGTAAGTTCTTCTGGTTCTTTTATGTGAGCCACTGCCACAACATGGCTACTGACAGGTGAGTGGTGTGGTTTCATGTCTGAGAACTGAACCTGGACTGCTGAAGTGGAGCGTGCCAAATTTTAACCACTAGGCCATCAGGGCTGGTTCAACCAGTGGCAATTTTTGATGGTCACAGCTTGGGGTGGGGGAGGGGAAGAGGGAGGATGCTATTGGCATCTAATGGGTAGAGGCCAAGGATGTTAAACATCCTACAGTGCACAGGACAGCCCCCCACCCCAAAAATGTTCTATATGTCCAAAATGTCTACAGTGCCAAGATTAAGAAATCTTGCTATATCCCTAGTGCTTGGCATATAGCAGCATTCAATAAAGGTTTGTTCAGTGAATAAATGCATGACTAGATGGTTTGTATTTTCTTCAGTACTTATCTCTTGCCTGAATCCCCTCAGCATGGGTTTGCTCAGGGGTAGTGTGATTGGTTGTCTCTGGATGGATGGTCAGTCATGATGACCTGTATTTTGTAAGATGGTACATGATTTGTCTGCTTCTTTCTCCCCTCCGTGGTGCTACATTGCCTATAGATCAAAAAGCATACGCCTAAGGATAGCAGACAAGGCCCTCCACGATCAATCCCTGCCTACCATATACTCTTCCCCACCACATACCCCATACCAAACAGCCCCGAATTATATTCAGCTTACAATACATACAGTGCTATTTAGAATTCTCAAGGCTTTGCAAAACGTCTTCCCTTTACCTAGAATTTTCTATCCAACCTTATGCACTGTCTACTTGTTGAGCTTCCATTTACCCAATTCAACTTGTCTATTTTATCTTTATGTATTCCCTTACTCACCACAGAGAATTGATCAGGCATTCTTTTGTGATCTTCTCTTGTGTCCATTGCTCCTATATACAAATTTTAGGACATTATATTGCAACTATTTGTTTGCACATCTATTCCTCCCAACTAAACTGTAAACTTCTTTAAGATATGTGTCTCCCCAGCATCCTCTTCATTCCTGGCACATAGGAGGTACTTGATAATTGTTTGATGAATGAATGAATGAATAAACAAAAGTAATGAATGGATGGATGGGTGTTCTAAGAATAGCCTTGTCTGGTGCTAGAATAGTCTTGACGACAACCCTCTGAGGTTTGAAGTCTAAACCCACAGATGTCAGACAAATCAATTGGATCTTCAGACTGACATAACAATAGCCAAGTCATAATAAGGTTATGATGAAGAATATGCATATATTCCAGCATATCTGTAATAAATCCAGCAAACAATTCTCTTTGTTGATGGTTCTTAATACAATAAACCAGATTCTTAAATCTGTGGATGGCAAACTGGGATGCCATGGACCAGTGGTTCTTAAATCTGGCTGCATATTAAAATCATCTGGAAAGCTATTAAAACAGTTAGACACCTCAGGCTCAACCAATTAATTCAGAATCTCTTGCCCCATGGGGAGGATAGGCATGATTAAAAAACAACAACTCTCCAGGTAATTGAAATGTGCAGACAAGGCGTAGAACTGCTCTGTAGATCTTCAGGAGCTCTGCGTAAAGGGAACACTCCAAAGACTTAAGTAGCCATAGGAATATGAGGTTCCCTCAAAATGAAAGTGACCAATGAAAAATTTTCTACTTTACATAGAATGGGAGGGAGAATGGGACACTGTTTCACACAGTGGGAACCAAGCCCCTCACTTCCACCAGGGAATCTACAGTGGAAAAGTTGACCTGATTTCTTTTACAAATTCAGTCTGTGACAGGGAGGAACATTGTAGGGAGGATCACAGGCCAGCCGGATTTGGAAATGAAATGCCAAACTCTTTGATTTCCTCCCAACTCTTTCTTCAGTATGGGAACTATATCATGCATGTGTGGTGTTCATATAGACCACATTGAGCTAAAGATAGAGATCTTAAGCTATTTTTTTTTAAAGTCTTATTTTGACCAGAGATTCTCAACTGGGAGTGTACATCAAAATCATCAAAGACATAATTTATTTTGAATTTATTTTCAAGTAAAAATCCCTGGAGGTAGAACCCATGGTTTTTGTGTGTTTGCTGTAAATTCCCCGAGTGATTTTCAGGGTTTAATCCTGGTTAAATATAACTACTTTAAATGAGCCAGCATCTGATATAAAATCAATTCACCAATTCATCAAACTTAAAAGCAAATAAGAAAGATCAGTATCATCTCCTGAATGTACTGAATTCGTGCTTCGGGGTGGTTCATTTCCAGAGGCATTTATTCCTAAATAAACTAAAAAGTGTTACTTGGAGACCAAGTGGCATACAATTCCATCCAGGACGTGAACTGCAAGGAGGCAAAGTGCTGTTAATAACACCAGCATCTGTTCTGTCTTTTCAACTGGAAAGTAAGTATTCCCACCTAACTCCACCAATTCCTTCTTTGGAGTACTATAACTGCTGTGACAGAGTCTCTCTTTCCATGCCAGTGGATTGGGTTGGCCCTTTACAATTACTAAGATTAATTCCCAGAAATATGTAATAAAAATCTTCCAAGGAAAAAAAGACTTTGAGATGCTGGTAGATTGGAGCATAGGCACAGGCAGCTAACATCACATCTACGCCAATGGCCATTTGCCATGCTGTTTGGGTCTACATCTGCTACTGGTTAGCAAAAATTCCATTCACAGCTGTCCAGATGAATCAAATGTCCAATTAGCATTTCTTGCTCAGTGACAGGATTCTACCCAGAACAGAAATTTTAAAGCAGAAAGCACAACAGAACAGAATATTCTTGCTGAAAACAGTACTCTGTGAATTCCTGAATGTCTTAGGAAAAAAAACTATAGGCAGCTAACAAAGTCCTCTAACAATGTGTTTTTTACCCTAAATGCAGTTAAGTTCAAAGAATTTCAGTTCATTATATGCATGCCTTCCTGCTGAAAAGCCTCGGTCTGTTCTTTCTTGTTCCTCAATTCCAAAAGATCATCAACATCGTAAGTTTGCCATCCACTACAAATGGAAGATGGGGTGACCTTCCACTAATAAAACCGTCTCTTATTTTCAATTTAAACTTCTAAGGTGACAGGAAAATAAACTCAGCTTAATCTTTAGATTTCTCTTAGTGGTGATAACCAGAATTTATTCTGTACTTATATGTTCAAGTGTGCTAAGGTACTCAGCAAAAATAACTAGAATTCTAACTCAAAAAGACTCACAGTAGAATAGCCCACGAAGCTATTTGTGTTCCTCCATTGTTTAAAACCTTTTCAATGGTTTCCCATTTCACATAGAATAAAATTGCCAAGGCCCATCATGATTTAGCCTTTAGCTGCGTCTCCATTCCAAACTTTTGTCTCTCTCCCCTTGGCCTATATGTCTCAGACACACTGGCCTAATTTCAGTTCTCTTTCTCAGTAAGCCAACATCTGCTTTTCCGGAATACTTTCCATACCCCTGTCGTTTAGAGCTTTACTTCCTCTGATAGTCCTTCCTTGATCATTATCTATCTAGTCCCATCTTCCTCCTGTTGTAAAGACTCTCTAATTCTCTTCTTTGTTTCTTTGTAGCACTTATCACAGTTTGTAATTTATTTTTTTTTGTAGATTTTTTTGCCTTGATCTCCCAGTGGTAGGAAATCTCGAGAAAGGCAGAGCTTAAGTTATTCTTGTTCATCATAATATTTCCACTGCCTCACACAGTGCCTTTTACTTACTAGCATCTCAATACATTTCAGTTATCTATAAGAATGAATGAATGCATGCATGAATGGATGAATGTGAATTAATATTTTAATTCACAATGTGACCAAACCATGCTTTACAGTGGAACAGATATCTTTCTTGTCTCTGTCACAGCTAACGAAACTATCTTACGAGGTCTTCCTAAATAAGGACCTTCCTCTGAGAAGAGGAAGTGAAAATTTTCAAGGGGACTTAAATCCCATAATAAAAACTGCCATTTGTATAGTACTTTATAACTCACAAAGCACTTCCTTGCACTTTTACCATTATTGCCCTCCCTATATTATAGGGAAAAAACGAAGTACAGAGTCTCTGTACCTCCTTAGTTGCCCAAGATCACAAATGAATAAGGGGCAGGAGGAGGACTCGAGCCCAGGTTGACAGGTACTTCATTGATGAGTCTTTCCTGCCTCGTTATTCCGTCTGTCTTGCAGTCAAGTTACTCCTGCCAAAGTCTGGAGATGATTTTTGGAGGAATCTACCCTGAAGGAGAAATATACTTTGATTTCAAATTTGATTGAATGTACGGCTAAATTGACTTGTTGGAGAAAATCCATTTTCTAGAAGTTTCAGTATACATTTTTAATAATTAACAAACATGCTGCAAATGTTAAACACAAACCAAAACCATAAAAAAAAAACAAGAAGCGAAGTAAACAGAGGCCGCTCTCTCTCTCTAACCCAACGAGGAGTCCGTTGCTAATTGTGTTAAGGATGGTGGCAGGGAGGAGACTCATCTACCTATTTTTTTCTCTCTGGAGACAGTTGTACCCCTGCTTTGCCTAATGGAAGCACCCCCATAGTCAGAATTGTTCCCTTCACTGTCGTTTCCCCAGGCCAAAGTTGATTGTCATGACAGGCTCCACTGTGCACGTTGCAGCCCAGAAGTTTCCATGGCAGCATGTAAGCTGTGGCTGCAGAAAGAAGCTTCCCTTCCACAGTCATGCTGGTGTTTAAAGCAGTAATTAAAAGAGCAATTTTAAAAGTCAGCTAAGCTTTTTTTTTTTTAACATAATGATTGTGCTGTTTTTATTTAAATAATAAATATTTACTTGAAAATTATTTTTTATTATTATTATGTTTTATTCAAACAATAAAGATCAAAATGAAGAAAGAGAAAGGGACATAGAAGAGGGAAAGGAAAGAGAAGGGGAGGGGAGGGGAGGGAAGGGGAGGGGAGGGGAGAGGAGAGGACAGCTGTGTTCCAGGATGCTAGTGTCTTGTGTTATTAATGAAAATAAATTGAAAGATGCATTTTCTTTTTCAATATTAAGATGCTTTGTAATCACAGCATTTCTCATTCCCATCCACTTCCAATTCTCTTCTCAGCATGCCTAGGAAATCTGAACACATTCCAGAGAAGAAGTAGTCCAAGCAAGATGGAACTGTTAAGGCCATAGTGAAGGAAACGTTCACAGCAAAGATAGGGAAGATCAGGATAAGCCTCATGAGGAGATGTGCTCAATCTGTATTGGCTTCCTCAGCAGGTTCTCTTTCTCTTTCAAATTTATGAGCAGAGAGCCAAGCTGCGAGGCTGAACACCCATGAACAGAGTTGACTGTTGTCACCCAATGCAGCTTGCAACAAATTTAATTTGAAGCATATTTCATAATGTTCAGAGTTCTTATTATGCTGCAGAGTAGTTAGCATGAATGGTAAACAATTCACATGAAGGGTGGAATTACATTTACATTGTCAAATCAAGATGTTTCTTTTTTTTTCTCTTGTCCTTCATTCTTCAGTGTCATTTGTATTAGTGTCAATAATTTACCTTTAATTTGTTCAATATAATCAAGACACATAGATATGGACACAGACACATACACACACAAACACACATACACACACATACACACACACACAAATGGTGACAGAGTCAACTCAAAAGCTAAGACGCCCTATGCCCCAGACCCAAATCCTCTTCTCTGCATGACTCAAATCTCTGCTCTTCTCCCACCAACTCAGCCCTTTCCACAGTCTGCTCTTGTGGTCCTCTGATCTTGGGAATACCTGATCTGTATGCATACAATTCTCATCCCCAGGCCTCATCTCGTAGATGCCTGAGTCCAAGAAAAAAAGCAAAGGAAATCTAAATAGGTGTTGAGAATCAGGACTTCGCTAAGTGCTTATGTATTGATGATCTCATTTAAATTTTTCAAGAACATAGTCAGTCTGACCTTGCACATATTTTTATAAACACAGAAGTTGAAGTTTAAAGAATGATTTGCTCAAGGTGACAAAGGTGAAACTGGCCAGGAGTTCAGACTCCACATTCCATGCTCTTTCCATGGCAACACAGAAACTCTCTGGAGAATGGGGTTGCAGCTAGCTCCTGCTGTTTAGGCTGAGAGAGTGTAATAGACATTGTTTATTTCCGACCAACATCTTATCCCTTGGGATCCTACCCGTCTTCTACTCCATGTGATTCCATTGGAGCTGGAAATTATTGATCCTTCTCTAATCATGCTTCAAGGTTATCCAATCCTCGTACTGCATTCCTCCACCAAATCTAAATGGTCTGGGGCATGGGCATAAGAGCCAGCATTCATCTCTGGAAAATGATAAATGTACTGTAGGACAGAGCTTCCTCTTTTTACTGAGTTTGCTAAGCTGGAACAATGCAATTTGGAAGGTGCTGGCAGTGGTATTTCCTGGCTGCAGGAAGGAGCTCATCTGCTGTAGTTGAGAATAAGGCAGAAAGGCCAGATGGCATGCTTTCACTTCTTTTTGCTTTTCCACATACGGTTCTTTATGTCTAGAACACCTGTTTTGCTTTTCCCTCCAGAAGAAAAAAAAATATATATAGCTAACTCCTATCTTATCTCAGGTGTTATTTCCTTTAGGAACTGTGTCCTCTTTCCTCATAATGAGTTAGATGTCCCTGCTTTATATTCTCATAGCATCTTATTAATTATTAATACCCATAATTGAAATGGACACACATTAATACCCATAATTGAAATGGACACACAGCATTGCAATTACTGTCTACTGCCTCTCCCACCCTCTACATGATGAGCTCCTCATAGAGAGTGAGTATGTCATGGTTATCATTGCATTCACATCATTTAGGAAAGTAACAGGTACGTAATAGATGCTCAGTGTTTGTAGAAAGGACGGATGGTAGTGGATCTTAGATGAGTCGAAAACTGTTTCTCAAACTCCAGAAGATGTTGAGAATTATCCTCCACAAAGAGAGGGAAAACTAGCTCCAAAATTTCTGAAATTCCAAATTCTCTGAAATTCTCATGGATAAAACTAGAGCCTGTGAAAATTATAGGCAGATATATTTTAGCACAATATAAGAAAGGAACTTCTATCAATTACATGGTTTTAATGTTTTTTCTTTGTTTTTTATCAGTTTTACTATGTTCTGTATGGATGTAGTTTTCTTTATTATTTATTATAATTGGAGTTTATAGCACTTGAAAATTTGATATGATTTTTGGGTCATTTTTGGAAAGTCTCAGTCAATATCTCTTCAAATATACTCCTGCCCTCTTTTCTCTTTCCTTTATTTCCAGGACACCAGCTGCATGTATGCTACACCTGTTCACCGTGTTCCTCTATCCTCCTATTTTTAATGCTATTCTCTCTTTGTATTATTCTGGATATTTTCTTCTCACCTTTCTTCCAGTTCACTAATTCTCTCTTTAGCTGTGGCTGATGTGATGTTATACCATTTAGCTCTTAATTTCAGTTGCTGTATTGTTCATTTCCACAGTTTTTATTTGCTTCTTTTTCATAGTCTCTAGTTCTCTGCTGAAATTCTCCATTTTGTCATCCAATTTCTTGTACATATTAATCATAGTTAATTTAAAGTTCATACCTGATAACTCCACCATCTACATCATCTGTGGATCTATTTCTACTTTCTGTTTTCTCATTTGGACTTTTGGTTAATTCTTATCTTTTTGCACGCCTTGTTATTTTTTTTTTAATTGAATTCTAAATATTGCATAGAAAAAATTACAGAGATAATTCAAGGCTTTAAAAGATGTTATCTGCTTCAGAAAAGATTTAATTTTGCTTGTGACAACAGTTATAATACATATAGACTACGTTAATCCTTTATAGCTGAATGTCAGTCTTCTTGAGAGCTACGGTTAGTCTATTTCTGCTACATTTACTCCTAAGTATAGCACTTCAAGAATTCCAGCTGAAAGCCTTGAATATTTATTTACCAGGGCCAGTCCTCTTGGTGCACCCTGTACTCAATTTTTGGTAGTACCACCTCTATATGAATCAAAAGAAAACTCTCATTAACTTCTCAGCCTCTTAACCACCAATTGACACCAATTGGGCTCGACTCTGTGGACTCCATTTTCTGAATTCTTGCCCCCTCAAGTACTTGCTGCTTTGGTAGCTCTCCAATACCTTCAAAAGGATTATATACACACACACACATATATATTTATATCTATAAATCTTCCAAAATATATCTACCTATACGTCTACATATATATTTCTTGCTAGCTTAGTAGTTCTCCAATACTTTCAAAGAGATTTTTAAAAAAATATATTGTCCAGCCTTTCTAGTAGTTCTTAACAGGAGGATTTGTTTGAAACAAGTTAGTCTACCACTGCCAGAAGTAAAATCCTGCTATAGTATTTGAATGGGAGGTTGGAGTTTGACTGGATAAACCTTAAACTTTATCTGAAAGAGTAAAGATAAGAGAACAGCCAAGGAAATTTTTTTTAATTAGGGAGAATTTGTCTTTATACTATAAAGTTTTAGTAATAAAACTGTATGATGCTGAGACAAGAATAGAAAAATAGATCCACATAGAAAAAAAATCAAGAAATGTTAGTTATACTATATATTTAATATATAATATATATAAAGAAAACATTTCACCCCATATAAAAGGAATTCCAGATGAATTAAAGATATAAAGATTCAAACAATCATAATATTGAAGTAGAGAAATCCTTCCTAGGTTAACACACAAAGTAAAAAACAGATAACAGATTATCTACGTTAAATAAAAGTTTTATAGAGCAAATGATAGCATAAGCAGTGTTAAAAGTGAAACAGGTAACAATAAACAGGTAAACAGTAAACTGGGAAAAGTACAAATGGCAGACATTTATATAGAGAAAGACATATAGAGAGACAGACAGACATATATATGTATATATGGATACATATATATACACAGAGAAACAGAGACAGAACTCCAACACAGATCAATAATAAGTTAAAAAGATGAACTATCCAATGGAAAAGTGGGCAAGGTGAATAGACAATTTACATAAAAAGAAAATTTTAAAAACCTATTTGAAGATGTCCAACCTCACTACATTAAAATATCTGAAAACCAAAGTAACAAGATGAGTTTTTTAATCTTCCAAATTAACAAATATTTATATACATTCTTGGCAAGGGTGTGAGGAGAGAGGAGCTCTTATACACTCTTGGTGGGAAGACAAATTGATGCAAATTTTATGGAGGACAATTTGGCAATATTCATCAAACTTTAAAATATGCTTATCATTTCACTTCTAGGAGTCTCTCCAGTAGATATATTGGCACTTGGGTAAAATGAAATATAGTGGAGTATTATTTCTAATAGTATAAAATTGGGAAATATTTAAATGTCCCCTATGTAAAGGATGGTTAATTAAATTTTTGTGCATACATTAAATAGCATACTATAAATCTACTAAAAAGTGCAAGGCAGGGGCCAGCCTGGTGGTGTAGTGGTTAAGTTCACACGCTCCACTCCGGTGGCCCTGGGTTTGCGAGTTCATATCTCGGGCGTGGACCTATGCACCGCTCATCAAGCCATGCTGTGGTGGCATCCCCCATCCCCCATATGACATAGAGGAAGATGGGCACAGATGTTAGCTCAGGGCTAATCTTGCTCAGCAAAAAGAGGAAGATTGGCAATGGATGTAAGCTCAGGGCCAATCTTCCTCACCACACACACGAAAAAGTGCAAGGCAGTTCTATGCTTACTATCATAGATTATATATATTGATTAGTGAGAAAAGCAAGTTATAAAAATTTTTCAGCATGATTTTTTAAAAAAAACTCTCCTGCTGTGATTATTACATATATATTGTGTGTGTATGTATGTAAGTGGTTTATTAAATGAGTTGAACTCGGTAACCAACAGAAAATGGCTGTGTATCTGATTCCACGTCCTCCTTCCCAGTCATATGGTACTATAACAGACAGACCCCATAGCCTCCTTTCTGGTACTTGCAGATATTAAAAAATATAACCAGTCTAAATCGAAACTTCAATTTCACATCCACTTTAGAAATTCTCCTCTCTTCCCCGCACAGGCCTAGCTAGTTTGGAGACCATCAGTGGGGTAGGGGGGAATGTTTATTCTTTCACTCTCTCCTTTTCTTCCGCTCTTGCTGATGACTCCAACAGGGTCAAGTCATGGAAAAGGAGGTTGTAAAGAAAAAGAGCCAAATGTCTTATTTGACCACTGCTGTGACAATCCTGGTGTCCTCTCAATGACCTCTGTCATGGCAGGCTTCTAAATCCTAGCTCTCTCATGGAGGTGTATTTGTGACTTCTTTGGAAACCTTTACCAGAACCTTCAACATGACACAAGAGAGTCACTCTCCACCTGTCCTCCTGCAACTCCCCACAGTAGTTCACCCTACAGTCCCTTACTTCTGGGGTCCCTGCACCCTAACAGACCACCCTTTTGAGCAGACTTCCCTCAAGATGAGTCAAGTCTGGTGATTCTCCAAGTATGAAGCTCACGCATTCTTTCCCCACCACGTACAACTTGCTAAACTGCTGACCCTCTCCAGGCTGTGTGGTCCCAGGCAGCCCCAGACAGCCTCCTGCCATCAGACTTCTCCTGGAGGAGAGCAATCACCAGTCACTATGTGCACGTCTATCTCAAACTCCTGCAGCCACGCCTCAGGTTCTCCTAAAAAACATCCAGCCTCGCTCCACGACAGTGCCCTAACCAAGTATGCAGCTCAGCAGGCATTCCACCAGGGAAAAGGACCTCTGTTCCTTTCTCACAGGCACAAGCCATTCATGTGGGGAACCCCCTTAGTGGGCCTGAAATAAGGGGGAAAAGCCAATACCTCTCTCTCTGCTCCTACAAATGCCTTTCAAATAATTACTTCATATTAATTTCTAGCTGCTTTTGCATAGGCTATTAGTGGTGGTGTGACTGGTCTCATTTTGCTTTGTTTTAGTAAATCCTGTGTGAGTGTGTATCATGTCTCTCTTTCGAAAATGGGCCGCTTATCACCTCTTATCTTCAGCTTTGATGCATTAGCTGCAAGTCCAAAGCAAGAGGAAATATCCCATTTAGCATCTGTCACATGATACCACACACACTCTCTCATCTCATGCACGTGGATATAAATATGTGTGCGTGTGTGTGTATGTGTATATATGGCTTGTTTATGTGGAACAGGATACCCACAAACTGTGAACACTGATCACTTCTGCAGTGGAATTGGGGAACAGTGTGAGGGGTGACTTTCACTTTTCACTCCATATTTCTGTATTGTTGAATTTGCTTACGATCAGCATGCAATTCTTTTGAATTAAGAAAACAATAAAATAGTAATGATAGTAGTAATAATAAGATATTGATAATAGCTACCATTTTTAAGTCTCAAAGTACCAGGCTCTGTGCTAGATGCTTTATTAACTTTATCTGTTTTAATCCTCTCCACAGCCCCATGAGTGTGCCCTTTTGACAGATGAGAAAACTGAGATTCTTTGAGGCCAACTTGGCCACAGTTCTAAACTGTGCTGGGCTTAGAAACCAATGTAGTCTGCCTCCAGAAATCCGTGACAATTATTCTGGTATGTTCTCATCCTTCATAGCACTTAGCAGGGCGACAGGCAATGAA
Source organism: Ceratotherium simum simum (assembly GCF_057802395.1). NCBI lineage: Eukaryota > Metazoa > Chordata > Mammalia > Perissodactyla > Rhinocerotidae > Ceratotherium > Ceratotherium simum. Next base: position 32,129,794 of record NC_141915.1, on the reverse strand, counting down.
ATGCTCAGTATTGGTTGACTTGACTGCAGGCCGAGAACTGCCTCTTTGCACCCATAGCATCCAAAACAGTGTCCTAGGTACAGTAGATGTATATTAGATGATCAGTAAATGCTTGTTGAATGGATTGAGAAATCATATAATTTATCATTTAAACCAGGACACTTCTGATAGTGAAAGTGAGTGAAACTCATAGTTACACAGGTACAACATGTGAAAATCAGGACTGTTCTGGGAAAACAAGGCTGTATGGTCACCTGTTGGTGGAAGGAAGGAAGGAAGGGAGGAAGGAAAGGGAGAGAATAGGAGGAGGGAGAAGGAGGAAGAATATATCCATGGTGTTTTATGATCCTGCAAATCTTTGAGTAGTGAATGAAAGCTTGTTCCTTCATAATTAATGGCATGAAGCTTGAAAATAAAATAGAGCTGGGAGAGGTAGTATATTCATGTAAACGAGCCTTAGTTATTATAAGGTGGTGATTTCAAGTCTTACATTGTAAAGGGGAGGGATGGAGCGCTCTTGGGAAGGAAGAGAAGGCTGAAGTTTTGAAGGAAAATAATCCTGTTTATTTTCACCTGTTGACAGACAAATAGTGACTGTGTGAAGAGACTCAATGATGCATCAAAGAACAAATGCCCTAGAAATAAAGTTCTTTCTAGCTGAAAGACAGCTCCGGCTTGCTGAGAACATCACTCCCCATCCCACACACATTCGCCTCTTCCAAGAGGATTCCCATCTTGGGGTCAGTCGTAGGCTTGTCATCCTGTGGGATTCAGGGCATCATCAAAAGTCAGGCTGGATGTATAAGGTCTAGCACCCCTGGTGGTGGGTAGGCTCACAAACAAGTTAGGGTAAGTATGTGTGTGTGCACGCATGTGTTTGTGTGCACACGTGTGTTCGTGTGTGTGCACGTGTGTGTGCATGCATGCGTGTTTTTGTGTGTTTAGTGGGAGGGAAAGAAGTGAGCTGAAAAGGATTGTGGTCACTAATGAACCACAGATTATCTCCCAAGCACGCTGACCCCCTGCATCTAGAATATTCACTTGTTCTCAACCTTCAGGGAGAATAAAACGGAATCACTGACACATTGCATAAATCTAAATTTTCTAATGGCATTTTACGTTATTAAACCTTAATGAGAAAAGGCTGAGCAGAGGAGAAGTCTAGCTTATTAAGCTCATTTTTTGCTCTATTTTTCATTTTATAAAGAGATTCAGATTCAAAGCCTTCACAACAAAGAAGTGCTCATCCCCCTTTATGGAGTAATATGTTTGTTTTGTTTACTTTAAATTGGACTTAAATTAGGCCTCAGAAGGAGGGAATTCATTAAAATCCTGATCTGTGATGTTGGCAACTTGCCATCTGAAAGGCCTGTAGTACTTCCTTTGAATAGGGTTCAAAAGAGAAATAACAAATGCCAAAAATAAGACTATGGTTTTGCATGATGTGCCAATTTACAGCGTTTTCATCAGATTCAGAATCATAAAATTAGAAAGATAAAGAAGAAAAAGATTAATTCTTGGTAGGTAGATTTTTTTCCCCCACTTAAAATATACATAGACATTGTGTATATTGAGTGTATTTTCTTCTGGTATTTTTCTACGAAAATACACATACGTATGTGGTAAAACTGGTATCATACATTGTGCATAAATTTGCATCCTGCTCTTTTCTGCTTAATCTTATATTATTATCATTGCTTCTGCCATTAAATACTATTTGAAAACCAGATTTTTTAAAATGGCTACATACTATCCATCACAGATTGGGCATAAATCATCAACTGAAGAGTGCCCTATCATTGTCTACAGAGACTACTGTTTCCAACTGGTCACCATTTTAATTAATGTATGAGAAGTAACCATATTAAATATGTTTTGAATCAGATATCTCTTTAGATTCTTAGAAATGGAATTTTTATATTCAAAGAAGTGCTCATTTTAAAGCTTGTAGGATACTTCTTATGAAATGTCCCCACATGAAATTTGTCGCTGGGTGACTCCTGTGAGATGGGAGATGGGCCAAGATCTCACCCCACCCCTCACCAGCCTTGAGCATCATTCATTTCAATCATGCCAATTTATGTGTCTTCTGCACATTTTTATACCAGTGTTAGTGTTTGTATAATTAGAATTTTTTTCTTTTTAATTTAAGGCTATTAACGCTTCATTTTGTTTGTTTGCAAATGGGTGTTCCAGTTTGTCACACACCCTTTAATTTTGTTTTTGGTGTTGGTGACAAATGATTTACATTTTCAGGTAGTCAGATATAACGATCTTTTTTTAATGACCTCTCCTGTTGCTTTTACGCTTCAAATTCTCGTCCGTCCCTAATTGGTTTACTATCTGCCAATGCTTTCTTCTTGCTTTTAAATTTTAAAAATATTTATTCCACATGAAATTCATCTTCTGGGAAGTGTAAAATAAGAATCTGACTTGAATTTTCCAAATAGACTTAAGTGCCTCAATATTGGTTTTTGCATATTCCCTTTCCTGTGTTTATAGATTTTCTTTCATCATACATTTAATTTACTCACTGTCCCAGCGCTCTCCTTCTGTTACACTTATTCCCATTTTGCTCTTTGCATCTTACCTAAAAATTAAGGTAGTTGGGTAATTTGTTTTGAGAGCTAATGGTTCACAATCATTTTAATATTTTTTCCTACATTTTCTTAGCTCCGTCTTCATGTTTGCTCTTTCAGATGAAATTCAGAATCAATTTGACAAGCTCCTCCCACCAATTTAATATGCCACTGAGATCATGTTGAATCTACAAATTATTTAGGGAATGCTTGTTTTCTATATCTCAGTACTTGGGAGCATGGGTTTCTATTGCAAGAGTTCAAATCTGCTGTTTGCTATTTGTGACCCTGAGCAAATTGCTTGATCCCTCTTAGCTTCAGTTTCCTACTCTCAACTGTAAGCTCCACGAGGGGAGGGTCATGGTGCCTTCATTCATGCTGTCTCTCCAGTGTGGCACAAAACGGATACTCAGTAAATATCTGTTAAGAATGAATAAATGGTTGGATGAAATCCATCTACAATCCATCCGGAAATATTCTGAGGATAATAATTCTTAGGTTATAGTTTATGAGAGCTAAAAATGTAAAGTTCTAGCACAGTGGCTGGTACACACTTAGTGTTCAATACATGGTTATTATTGTCATATTATATTTATAATATTTAGTCCTCTTATCTAGGAACTTGGAATGTCTCTGAATTTATTCATATCCTTTTTGTATTTCTCAGTAAATTTCTATGATTGAGACATACATTTTTAGTTATGCTCATTCCTGGGTATTTAATGTGCTGTTAAAAAAAAAGGCATTTCATTACATCTTCTAATTATCTGCTTGTTAAAGTGTCTGAACCCCAAAACCATAGGTGTCAACTACATCTATATTCCAAAATGAGATGACCTTCACCTTCCAGGACTAGAGAGGAGGCAATGAAAATCATTTTTATGATCCTTGTTATTTTACCCTCTCAAGCACAACAAGGGTTAAATTGGAAAGTTTGGTAAGTAGAGACTTTTTAAAAGAGAGACTAGTCTGCGACCTGCACCCCAACTCCACTCCCCCTCTCCCTCCTACGCACAACACACATGCACCCATGGAGAAAAGGTACAGGATGCTTTCTTCTCCACTCAAATCATGGACCACTCAGAGAACTGCTTGTGTACGCCCTGGAGCTGGTGTGGTATCTCACTCATGCCTCAGGAATCTAAGGGAGGAGAGTCTGAAACAGCTTCAGGCAGAGAGTGGAAGGCAATGGTGGAAAGAAACTGTGTCCCACCAACAGCAGATCTAAGAAACCCGTGTCTCCCGGGAGCCAGGTAGAATCAGTGGGCTATCTGGTAGCACAAGAAGACTCGATCAGAAAGATGCTAGAAGCGGGCAGCCTAGGGAAGAGTTCAAATGACTATCCATGAGTAGTACATCCCCCATGTCAGGACACAGTAGGTGAGAGATCCTTCTCAGTGGTAGGGGCTCTGCAAAGAACCCACAAGGCACTCCAAGAGAAAGTCCCCTTTGAACATCTGAGCCCATGCACAATATGAACCAAATAAGACATTTTCTCCCCTCTTCCCTCTCTGCCTTTCTCCCCACACCGTCCCCCACCCATTTTGACTCTGAAAGGGTCAGAAATAGTATTAGCAATCAGGGTGGAGGAATGAAAACACACACCCGGAGTTGGAAGGTGGGAGAAGTTTTAACTTCGATGGAAGTTTGGACTTTAAACTGGACTGAGAATATTTTGAGCACTGAAGTGACTGAAGACTTTTTAATTACCCAAGAGAGGCCTGAAACTTCACGGGTCCTGCCCTGGATTTGATCCAAGAGAGAAGGAAAGAATTAGCTTTCCAAAATGAGTAAGCAAGAGCAGTGCTAAGAACGGGATCAAGTTGTTTTCTGTTGTATCCTTCAAATCCTAATGGTCAACATGACAATTACATTTGTTCACATTTTAACATTATTTTAATAAGAGGAAAAAATCATGAAGGGGGTCAAGTGAATTAGGAAAGTGAAGGTTAATTAATTAATCTTAGAGAGTGTATATAGAAGCAGGCACGTCTTTAGGTGCCCAAAGATCAAACCAGTAAACCGCAGGATGGACACTCCAGGTCATCTAATCCATTGCTCTGTCTACAGACCGAGTTACAAGTAAACCATCTGTGTCAGATGCAAATCCCCCCTAAGAAACCTGAAAAGAAGATTAAATTAAATTAGATCAAACAGTTTCTGAACAGGTCCTTCACCACCAAAAGGCCTAACTTAAATAGTTGATATTAATTATCAGGCCGTAAAACTCATGGACACAAGGAACATAACTTTGTAAAATTTTTCTCTAACTCATTTAATATTTAGCCAGAGCTTTCATTCTGTGTGATGGAGAAAACATAATCTATTCAGTCCAGATAAACGCAGTCAATCCATTGAGTGATTCTCTTTCCGGGCACTTCATGCTAAGACTTAATCGGGGTTCTGCTCATCCCACCCTCAAAGTGGCATCTAACTCTGAGAGGAGCTTTGTGGGGATGAGGTGTCTGGTCTGCAGATTCCCTCCTATGTCCAGTGGAATTTGCTGGGATGTAATGCACCCTGTATAAACTCTGGTTGTTACCTTGGGTCCCTTCTGTATCTGCCAGCATGTCTCCACCCTGCCTTGCCTTTGGCTGACAGATCCACAGAGGTCATCCTCATTCTGATGGCCAGGCTCCTCTTGGGTAAGCCAGTCCTCTGTCAGCCACTCTGTGTCCCTCTAAGGGTCATGTGGAAATTTTAGCTGTTATTCCTTGCCTCTTAGATCTCATAAGAGCCTGTTGGGTTGGGGGATGCTATCTCAAGCCCTCTTTGCCCAGACCCGCCCTATCCCCATTTATACTGTACAGCCACTTTCCAAAGAGATGTAAAAGATTTCTCTAAAGCACTGCTACCCTCCCAGGCTTTATCAGGAGAGCAAGATACAAGAGCCAGATCTCCTCTGCTCTTGGATATCCCCATCTCTCTCTGGGCTCTGTTCTGATGTCATCTATCCCTTCCATGCTTATTCAGGGGCAGAGGGAAGGAACCAGACCCATCTCTGGGACAGACTGGCAGCTAAGCTCCCTTATCCTTCTCTGAAGCTCCTCTTCACCCAGGCTGTCACCTTCTTCTATGGAAAACATAGAGGGAATTAACTCTATACCTGGCTTCCTTCAGAGTTTTAGCCTTTAAAAACAAAACAAAACAAAAACCTCATCACTTGCCTCTCTTGCAAAAATAGAAGGTCTTAGACTTCAAGACTAATGCCTCTGCTCTCAGTTTCAAGAATCTATTTGGAATTTTTAAAAAAAAGAGAGAGAAGAAAGAATTTGCCTGTATTCTTTCTAAGTTCTTTGGGTCTCCCTTCAATGAATTCTCTCTCAGGCAATTAATGTTGCTAAGTCAGTGGAGATGGGTCATGGTGTGAAGGAAGCAACCAAACCTTATTTAATATTTCTAAATTTTAATCTGTATTACATATGTTTCAGATCTTCAGTTATCAACAAAAGTCATCACATGTACACCCACTTCCTCTCTACTGAGAGCCAATATGAAGGAAGCCAGTAGTTCTACAGTTTCCTGAGCCTAAGGGTGGGGAGAGAGACTCTACAGCAGACATATACACTTCCATTAATTACCAAAAGAGTGAACTTCAAAGTGAGCTGAATTGATGGAAGTGAGCCAGGAGAGATTTCTTCCAGATCTTTGCTCTCCTACATCAGAAGTATCCCTGGAAACAAAGGGTAGAAATAAAGGCAATCTTACCCAGAGGGAATTATTGGTGCTTTAAGTATTCAGAAAATTCAGAAAACTATTGTTTACTGCAGTTTTAATTTTATAAATCTGACAATGTGTGAAATGAACGGCAAAGAAAGAATTCTATCCCCATGGGTCCTACATATCGGACAGTGAATACATTTTAACTTTGTAACAAACAAAGCCAGATTAATATGCCTCCAACCTGAAACGACTTTGGAAGAGTCAGAAAAGTGAACCAAGGTGTGCAAGGTCCCGCCTCTATTCATTAATCAATTTGAGGTGTCTTAATTAAATTTTCCTCTGAGCCTCAAGAAGTTGAGGTAAGAGTATAAGGTATAACCTGAACAAAATTCCCCAACAACCACCATGTAAGTAGGGGGAAATAATCTCTGGATCTTTCTGAGATAAAAAGAAAATATAATTCTCTCCTATCATACATTCTCGGTTTGAAGGACTAATATTTGAAAAAATAATTAGACTTATTTTGAGTTCTTGTTCCACAAGGCAGAATTAGGCTTAAGTTTTAGAAAGGTAGATTTGTTTTTTTGATATAAATTTACCCTCTTTTCTCCCAAATCACGCTAGCAGAGAGGGAGCAGAGAGGCAACTGGGAAGAGGATAAAAGGAGAGAGCTCCAGCCACTGCTACGGGTACAGGCCGTAATCCACAGTGGTTTGAATTAAATTCACATCCCCAGTAGAATCATTGGCCCCTAAATTCTCTGGTCTCCTGCCTTCACCTGGAAGGTTCTGGGAGGGATGGGGTTCATTCATTTGCTTCTTGCTTCTGGCTTGTCATTCAGTCATGTTGTGACCTCAGTTTGCCATGTGGTGGCCTCGACCATCAGATCTTCTCCTTTGCCACCTCTGCTGCATTCTTAACCTCGGGACTATCATTGTCATTGCTTGACCATCCACTGCCAGTGAAATAGGAGAAGGTTCTCTCCCTAGCAGTATTATAACTTCTTGACAAGCAACCCCAAAGAGTTGCCTGGCTCTTGTTGTTTTCATTCACTCATTCAACATGTATTCAACAAATATTTAATTAGCAGCTACCACATGCCAGGCACTGGGGTTGGAACTGGGAGCACAGTGGAGAACAAGACAGTGAAGGTCACTGACTTTGTGGGGCACATAATCTAGTGTTGTAATTATCATCCTTTTCCAAAAAACTTCCGATGATCTCCGCAGGTGCAGAGAAACATCTGGGTGGCACTTTCCAGTTTGGTGCTCAAAAGCATTCATTCCCACCAATGGTTACCCAGCATCTCAGAACCTTCTTGTCTCTCCACCTTGGAATGAACTTCCTGCTCCTCCAGGCACTTCCCCCCAAATGCCTTTTTCCACTTACCATATTTTAACCACCATGTCACAGAAACCTGCTCTCCATCCCATTTTTCATCATTGTTCCCAAGAGGAGTAGAGAGTCATTATGAAAATGAAACTTCATCAGCCCTAGTGGGCCAGAGTTATATTGATTATACATAAGAGGATATCAAAGAATATTCAACCTTAAGAGTTAAATATTCATATTATGAAAAAAAACTTCATAGGCAATGGACAACAGTTGAAGTTCATGGTTGAAATAATAAATAGAAGATGCATTTTGTATGTTTTGCACACTTTTCCTCATAGCTGAATAGTAAGGAATCCATTAGGAATTTTAGAAAAGAGTGACAAGATCGGTTTATACTTCCCATCCTATACGATTTATGTACTATTTAGAGAACCTTGAAAATGAGAATACTTAAACAGAATTGGGGTGAACTATAGTGGGTCTCCAGCTTAAAGGGAAAAGGTATCCAATTAATTTCTTTATCCTTTTCTCTCCAGGACAGTACTTCTATTCTTTCCTAAAATCCTGCATTGCAGGAACAACCAGCATTCCCTTTCTTCTTAAGAAGGTTTCAGCTCAAAATATAGTTAGATAGTCAGAGTTATAATTTTACCTTGTCCCTAGTTGCATACTCTCTTCAGGCTGGAAAAGACATTTGTGGTTCTGAGTATCGTTCTCTGTGATGAGGAGGCTGGAACATCTGGTCTCACATTGGGGAGGGGACAGCAAGGTTTCACTTGCTGATCAACAAATGCATATCACAGACCACCCTATCACCAGATGAAACCCCTGATGAAACACCTCTGAATTGGGGTCAAAAGTTAGGTTTTTTTTTGTTGTTGTTCTTCCTGTCTATTTTGAAAACAGCTCAATGTGGACAGGGCAGGGCCTGCACAATTATAAACGTTTGTGAACGTTTAATCCTCTGAGCTGTCATTGACTCACTTACTCTCATAATGAGAAGGTGTGCTCATGAGGTCAGGGAAATTGACTAAAGATAGACAGACAGGACCATGTTATCCAGGGACCTCAGAGGAATAACAGCTACAAATAGGACATCATGGTGATGACAACAAAAGAGAGAGATGGCTTGACTGTCTTGAATGCATAGGCATAAAAATGACGCCTAGAAAGGATCCTGATTCTCTGCCGTGACTTTGTTAACAAAAGGCAGAATCATCTACGTGGAAGAAACAATGAAACGCACACGAGAATTCTGAGAGTTCGTCAGCAAAATCAATGCAGAAATATATGGAAAATTTTCCTGGACGAAGGAAAGGCAACTTGATCCCAGCCTAATAGATATTAACCTACCTAAGGGAAGACTATGGCAACAGAAGAGGGTTGGTTAGCCAAAAAAGTGTAGAAAAATGGGGATCAGAGAGGAAAAATTTGGCATTGGGTGCTCAGTACTACCCAAGGGAGAGAGATTGTAAATCTGGGAGATTCGTCACAGCCTGCATATCCTTTAAGAGGCCATATAGTGTATTGGTTAAGAATGTCTCTAGGGGCCAGCCCAATGGCGCAAGCGGTTAAGTGCGCGCCCTCAGCTTCGGCAGCCCGGGGTTCGCAGGTTTGGATCCTGGGCGCACACTGACGCACCGCTTGGTAAGCCATGCTGTGGCAGCGTCCCATATAAAGTAGAGGAAGATGGGCACGGATGTTAGCTCAGGGCCACTCTTCCTCAAGAAAAAAGGGGAGGATTGGCACTGGATGTTAGCTCAGGGCTAGTCCTCCTCACAAAAAAAAAAAAAAAAAGAATGTCTTTAGAGTCAGATTAAGCTAGTTCAAACGACAGGGCCCTAGCTTACCTACTACTACTTCTTATTTACTTACTTAATTACTGTCTTGAAAAGATACTTAAATTCTCTGAGTCTTGCTTTCTTCCTATGTAAAATCAAGATCATAATAACAGTTCCTTGTTACCCCTTCTTCCTGGGCATGCAGTGAGATACATTTCCTATGTGTTACTACAATTCCTTCCATGTGACCAATTTCTAGCCAGTGGAATCTGAGCAGAAGTGGTGTGCAACTCTTCCAGGCCTCACCCATAAAAACCCACAAAAAACCCATAAAAACTTCCTATGTGCAACCTTCCATCCTCTTTCCTTTCCCACTGGCTGGATGTGGCAGAGCCTCCAACATCCTGGGTACCTGAATGACAGTGTGGAGTAGAGCCCCTTTACCAACCTGGAACCACCATAGACTATTTATATGAGAAAACATTAAATTCAATTGGGTAAACCATTATTCCTTTAGGGACTTACTTGATACAGCAGTTAGCCAACATAACGAATACACTACTAATTGTTTAGTTGTGAGAATTAGAGGAGATGAGTCCGTAAAACATGTAGGATAGTGCCTGGCACATAGAAAATGCTTAACATTTGTACCTATTATTTTTATTCTGAGGTAGATCAGATTTCTTTGAGGCTGATGCAGGTTTGAGGATGGCAAAATTGATAGGTCAGACTCAGCTGTTGTTTCTTTGATTTTTTTAAATTGCCGTATTAGCCAATAAGCACTACACAGGATATAGATGAGATGATGAAGAAATGCTGAAGAAAGACATAAGTGAACATGTCTCCAATACTTCCTTTGTTTCTCAAGTGATATACCCAAGGTGGGGTGGGCTCAGCAGCCCACAGAGACTGAGGAGGTTGTCAAGTCAGAAGAGCCCAGAACTGCACACTCATTGTCTTCATACCTTTTAGCCTGGGGTTAAGAGGTAAAGAGGAGAGAGGGGCTACATCAGATCATGTCTCTAAGATGTCACCTGAGTTTAGGTTGATATTTCTTGCTGAGCCACAGTTATGTAATATTCTTACTTCTGTATTTCATTTCTTACCATTCCATGGGGTCTACTAGAGGTTTCAGTGCAACAGGACAGGCTACAACCTAACACATCCTACCTTCCTTCCCCCTTTGTACAAATTCCTTGCTCTTGAAACCAACATGTATTCCAGTGTAGTTTTCTTGCCCTCTATAACTGAAAAATAAAGCCCGAGAGGGAGGACACAAGCATTAGCCACAGGAAAGGAAATCCATATTACAAATGAATATATTAATATAATCAATTATCCATCAGCCACATACCAGTCACTTTCTATCCCCCATCCTGCATTTTTTTCATGCCATTTACGACTATCTGAAATTCCATTTTTATTTATTTGCTTATTTATTTATTATCTGCCTCTTCCCACTGACATTAAGCTCTACAAGGACAGTGACTTTATCTTGTTTGCTGCCATATCTCAGCATCCAGAACAGTGCCAGTCACAAAGCAGATACAAAGAAGCATTTTTTTTTTCAAATAAATAAATGAATTTGTTGAATGAATGGGTGTTTGTCATAGGTTGGTTTTCCTGGATCTCTTCAATTCTGGGGGACTGATCAAAGAGTTTCTAGACCAAAAAAGCTAATTAACAGACCCCAGACCAGATCTGGTAACAAGATCGAGTTACTTTGTGGGTACCTGTTTGGGTAGCCAGACAGCTGGAATCTTTAGCAAAGTGACTACAGACAACCGTAAAAGCATTTGGGAATAGAAATTCATACATTACCTCTCTGGAGATGAATCCAGCTTATTGTCACTCCATTATATTGCAATTCATTATTTCTCTTTCTGGTGTCAGGATAAGATTAGAGCCTTTGGGATTATTTGGCCTAGAGGAGAAAATGCTGAGATGAGATATAATCTGCTCACTAAGACAGGTCTTGTCAAATTCATCTCATGTTTTCTTTGGTTAGGATTATTAAACTGATGGATCTGAGGGAATGTTCTACAATAAAGGATTTTGTGGGGTCTCCCAAGTATCCTCATAGACAAGAAGGGAAAATGTGGGTGAGTTGGCATATGATTGAATGACCATCCCTGGGGGATGCAGTAGGGGCCCTTGGTGATGGGCTTCAGTGGATTTGGTATGAATACCTGGAATACTTGCTGATCAAATCTGTGGATCACAGATAGACCTAGGAACAAGAACTACTACATGGGTGACAGACTCAGGTCCCATAAATATCTTATTGAGCTGTAACAATGGACCAAATAGCAAGACTGAATTTAATAGAGATAAATATCAAGGTGTGCACTTGGGTTCAACAAATCCATCACACACCTGACCCAGCTAAGTTCTTTTAAATCAACCAAGCCTTTCCAAAGCTGCATAGTCAATATGCTGGAAAACTCAGTCCCTGACACCTTACAGATCCCAAGTCTGGAGCCGTATCGCCCGAGGTCACAGCCAATTCGTTTCTTGACCCAGTCTGTTACCTGACTCCCGCCCGCTTGCTCCATTCCTTGACTCTGGCTGAACACTGGCCCTTTGGCTCTGACCATGGTCTCTCCTCTGCCACTATGACCCCATTTCCTCTGCTTTGACCTCTTCTGGTTAACACACCAGCGCTCTGGGCCCAGTCTCTGGGACCCGTACCAGCACCTTCTCTGACCACAGGTAGCTTAAGGACAGAATGTGTGAAGCATTGACCAATATTGGCACACACGAAGACACATACCTTTGGAGAAGACAGATAAGCATATGTATATACAGATAAGTATATGTATCTTCATTCTTTTTCTTTCATTATATATGTATGTTTATAAAAATTCATACTTTATTGCTACCTTTTTGTACTTTATAATATATTCAAGTGTTTTGACCATGAAAATAAATATTTTTCTATGGCCAGTTCATTGAAGAATGCATGTTAGAACTTTAAAAAAGTATAGAGAGGGAATTTTTGTTTTTAGACTCTAAGAAAACATCATGCATAACTGCATGAAAATTTGGATGATTTTTTTAAGGAAAACATAAATGATCAAAATTGGCTTAAAGGGATGTCCATTTAGCTGCGTCTCTAGTTTGAGGCTCTCTGAGTGGTGACCCTTGTGCACCTGGTCACGCATCCATAGTGGAACATGCAATTATTTTGTTTGTATGTTTGTTTTATCAAGGGCAACCAGATATCTTGGAAAGCACTTCACTCTCCCCAAGTTTTCTTTAATGATGACTTCATTTTCTAAGAACTGAAACGCATCAGAATCCAGCCAGAGCATTCAAGACTGCTCTAATGTCTCCCTCCCACTCCCCACCTTTGGCACTTTCCTTCCTCTCTCTAGGGGAGAGGAAGATGCCCTCTGTTTGCCATGCTCCATCCCCTTTCCCCGCTGTGAGTTATGTCAGGTGGCTGGCTTGGAAAAGTGTCAAATGAATAATAAACACTGTTTTCAAACTGGCTCGGGAAGGCTGGTGATTTCAGGCTGATTTCCAAGCTGTTTTCTGAGGTTAGGATGGGGAAAGAGTTCTTAGTGAATGCCATTCGCACACCACCTTCCCAGACTCATTGCTGGGCCCCACAGGTCATCTCAGCTTCTCCCTCTGAGAAGGAACTGAAGAAAGGGGAGCCGTTACATCATTTGGAAACCTACTGTCTCTATGATCTTGACTTCCTCTCATGAGGCAGCAAAACCGAATCCCCCAAAATCTACCCATGTCAGCTATGGCACACTTAGTATTCCAGGGAACAGGGCCACCTGAGGATCCCCCTCAGGTTCTGGAAAGAATGTGATAGAGGTCAAAACAAGCTTTCAGAGTGTGCACCCAAGCCAGACTAAGGTACTCCCACTCCCCATTCAGACCTAGTGAGGGCCTGCCTCTGTGCCTTGCCTCCTGCTATGTCCTCTGTATGGAGCACACTCACCATCTCTTGATGGCTTACTTTGCTTCAAGTGCCAGCTGAAAGCAACCCTGCACCAGGAAGCATCATTGATTTTCCCTTCACAAGTGTCTAGCTGACCTGGCACCCATTCTTGTATCTCTTATGGCCCTTTCTCATTCACTCTCATATTATACTTACAAACATTCATGTCTTAATTCCCCCACTGGACTGTAGGCTTCTTCATGGCATGAACAATGGCTGGTTCACCTATATTTCCCCCACAAGCACTCAGCAAATGAACGAAGGCTGCACCATTATCCTAAAAGCCGCCCGAGTTCCTGGTGCCCAAGGAAAAGCTGCTTCCTTCTGTTTCTTCTGAGACACTTCATGAGCGATTCCTCTTTCAGAACACACTTAATTCCTACCAGCTTCCGACTCTCTGGCTCCCAGGAGCTCTTGACTGAGCAGTATTTCTCAGATTCAGGGAGAGATATCTGGGCTCTTTCCTAGCACACATCCATGTTCTACATGCTCACCTAACACCTCCTTGACCTGCAGCCAGTGAGAGGCCCTAAGCAATCACCATAAATAACAGCTCTTCCACACTCCTCCACTCCCTCGCCAGTGTGAACCCAGCACATGACTCCTCTCCCATCACTCGAGAAGCTTGAGGCCCCCCGCGCAGATGTGGCCCCTTCATAGGGAGGCGGTTTGGCACGGTGGAAAGCACAGTGGCCCGTGAGTTGAAAACCCAGGCTCTCATCTTAGCTTTCCTGACTGATCTCTTGAAGAACCATTTCTCTCCCAGATTTCTTCTCTGTAAAAATAAAATCAGTGCCTCCCAAACTTTTTCCAGCTTCATACCCTTTTAAGTGAAATCTTATATGAAAATGAAAACTAGTGAAATAAATAAAAACAGAGCTGTCCTGGTTGAAATTAAAAGGGATGTGGCTTAATCTTCCTTTCTTGATTTCTCTTCCCCCATTTCCTCCCCTCCAGCTGCCCCTGTGAGAGCCCCTCCCTTGGAACCTCCCATGACCCTATGGGACAGTTTGAAAACTGTTGACTAGACAGTCACTGAGGAGTCCTCCGAATCTGAGTTTCTGATCCCATAATGTAGATGGCAGTGATAGCCAACATGGAGGGGAGTTGAGGGCAGCAAAGGGTCATCACCGAGAAGAACCTGAGATCTACCCAGGGACTCAATCACCAGTGCGTGCACACGGACCACATACCAACATCCCAGGCCTTACATGTTGTGGGGCTGCTTAAGGCCAGGATTGTATTTTATTAATCTGTACATTCTTACCACTTAACACTGTGGCTGGATCAAAGCTGTCATTTCTCTATCACATTTGGTGACTCAGTAAGTATGAGTTGCTTTCCATGCCTCCTCTGATAAAGCATTAAGTTCTACCCTGCTTTGCATCTGAACTAGTTGTTTCTGTATCTATCTTGTTACTATGCTGTAAAATACTTGAGGGTATGGATAGTATTTTATTCATCTCTGTATTCTAACCAGGCAAAGAGGTCAGAATGAGCCATGGGCAAATCAACCTAGACCTGTTCAGAAAACAGCTGAAAGGGCAGCAGCAGGAAGTTTCAGTGGATAGAGGATAAGTTTTAAAGGTAGATCGAAGCTAGAACACACAGTGCCAGACACAGGTGTTCAATAGGAAGGCTCTAGAAGGCAGGATAGTGCAGAGATCCTAAGTGTGGGCTCTGGAGTTAGTAAGACCTTGGTTCGCGTGACCAGCCGTGTAACTTTTCTGTGCCTCAATTCATCCTTTGTCAACCTGAGTGGTGATATTACTCACCTCATAGGGTTCTTTTGAGGATGAAGAACATTACGTATGTAGAGTAGTTAGCATGGTGCCTGGCACAAAATAAGCTCTCAATGTTAGCTATTGTTATTTCATTTTTAGTGTGCAATTCATGAAACATTTCCCCAAATCAGCAGCAATGTCTCAGAAATATTTGGTAGGTAATTCCCTTTGGGGGCTATGAAAATAGCTATAAAGGAGAGGTTCTCAATAAGCTTCTTATGAAGAGTTGGGCAATGTCTTAGTCTGTTCAGGCTGCTATAACAAATTATGGTAGACTAGGTAGGTTATAAACAATGGAAATTTATTGCTCACAGTTCTGGAGACTGGAAAATCCAAGATCAAGGTGACAGCATAGTAGCCTTCTGGCAAGAACCCTCTCCTTGTTCACAGCCCAACACCTCCTTGCTGTGTCCTCACATGGTGGAAGGGGCCAGGGCACTCTCTGATAAGGCACTAAGCCCTTTCATGCGAGTTCTACTTTCATGACCTAAGCACCTCCCAATCCAGTCATCCTTGGGGGTAGAATTTCAAAATATGAGTGGGGCAGGAAGAACACAAACATTCAGACTATAGCAGGCCAGGTGTGCAGACATGAAAAGAAAAACACTCTTAGGGATACACAGCCATGCCTGATCTCTCTCTCTCTCTCACACACACACACACACACACACATCCCTTTTCCAGGTGTTCCTCGGATAGAATTGTGCACACAATACGTCTAGTGAGCACTCTTTGTGCTATCCCCTCTAGGGATGATCCCTGAGCCAATGTGGAGGAAGGCGTGCTAATCACTGTTTCCCTTGAGGAGCCTGTGGTCGCTTGGGATGAAGAAAGCCTGTAATAAAATGTTGTGCATGAATTGATAAAGTAACTGTGGACGATGGAGTTTTTTATTATTCCTGTGGACAACGGAGTACAGCAAACAATGTCCTACTTCATTGATTCATGCCCTTGAATTTACACTTCCCTCATTTTGTAACACAGAATCCATCCTTTGCAAAGCGAAAGTGGATACATATGTGAAATAAATATGTCTCACTTCATAAACCTGGCTTATAAAGTAAGTTCATTTTTCTATTAATAATAAAATCTATATGACTCTAAGATTACACTCATGCTGAGAGACTATTCTTCCCTGTGCTAGGATTACCTTTTCTGTGATTCTAGGTTGTTGGGAGAATTAAATAAGTTATTACAGGGAAAGTGCTTAGACTAGTATCTAGTTCTAACAGAATAGCAAGCACTCAATAAATATTATTTCTTATTATTTTTCCTACCATCAACATCATTCCTAGTATTTCAGTTTGCCCACTGGAGTCTGAGTTTGGTGAGCCAGCTTAAGGAAAAGGATGCCACATGCATAGTAGTTGTTGAAGCTGTTCTCAACAGCTCCCTTCCAGCTCTCTTCTCTTTCTGGCACCAGGTAGAATTGCATTCACTCAACCACTTGTGGTTGGGTGGGGCCACTTGACTAGTTCTGGCCAATGGTTTGTGAGTGGAGGCAACACCTGTCACCTCCAGACTGGACCAGTCCTGCTGGTGCAGGACCCGCCAGAGTTCTATTTTCACTCTGCTAAGGAGACCATCAATGTTTCAGATAATGGCAACTCTTTCTATTTCGGTCCTCAACTGAGAACAATGACAAGATGGAGCAGAGTCCCTGCCAACCTGCAGTGGATATGTAGTATGACTGAGAAATAAATCTTTACTCTTTCAAGCCACTGGAATTTGGGCATGTCTGTTACTGTGACCCACCCTAGCCTAGCCTGATTGACACACACCAGTAACTTGTTTATCCAAAAACAAGCTATTGCATTGCGAGTGCATTGCCAAAGAAGGCAGCCATGGCTTATTGATAATCCAAAAAGTTCTTTACCAGTGGCTGCTTCTGCCATAGGACTTCCCAGGGCTTTTTTCAGGGAAAATATGGGGGAAGGGAAAATAAGGCTCCTCCTTCCAGTATTATGCTCGTGGATGAGCTCCCAATGCTGTGGTCATTCCTTGCTAACATTCACTTGGGGATAAGACAGCCCAGCCTCAAACACATGCTTCATCCTCAATTTGACTGTCACCAGCCACATCACCTCTCCCATCACTGTGACACTCTGGTATTCTTTCTGCCTAGTGGTTTCAGTTGGTGCTATCTCAAACATCAGAAACTTTCAAACAATGTTGAACATCAAAAGGGAAAGAAAAAGGGAGTTTCCAGCCTTTTTAAAACCTGGCTCCTTATGCAAATATGCTGAGCCCAACCCAGCAATCTTTAAGTTCTCTGTACTTGGGAAATAGGTAGCTTTGTTGCGCCCCAAACTTGTCTCCCAGTTCCCACATACCAGGCACCTGGCCCTTTCTCCTGTCCCTTCATAGCACTGGGAGAAACCTCTGTTGACCATTTCTCAGGACTGTTGCAATTTTCTGTTTTCAGGCCTGTCCCCAAGAGGACTGCGAGTTTTTTAATATCTGAGATTTAAACACTCCTCCTTTCTCTACCCCAACTGCTTCACACAATGCCTGGCTTATGGGGCCTCACCTCTGAAGACCCAGCTCAGGTGTCACACCCTGCGTGAAGCCCTTTCTTGACCTCCTCCTTCTTCCCACCCTCTGCCAACTAGGGTAGAGAGAGCCACTCATTCTCCCTGTCCCCCAACCCTGACAAACCTTGACACTTGCTTAGGGCCCTTACTTATTCACAAGCTCGTCTCCTCCTTATAGACTGCCTCCGCTAAAAGACTGAGATTTCCTGAAAAGCAACCCTTTCACTGATTTTTGTTTATTTTCTTCAGAGTCCCAACAACTAATGCATCCTGGTCTGTCCTTGCAGGCCCCTAATGCATGTTTGCTCGATTAACAGATGAATACACAGCTTCTATATCCACATAAATTCACACATCTAGTGAATAATTCAAAGTTTAGAGTATGATTTGGACTGTAGGGGAAAAGGCTGGTAAGAAAGACTTTCAAAGAAAGAAACAGAGAAAAAAACCACAGATAAATCAATTTATGGGTGTGAGTCAAAATCAACATCTATTGCTGACAAGTATTGACTTCCTTGATGCACTGTGAGTCTTAAAGTCTCAGATGGACACTTGTAGGTTTCTAGTTTTGGCCAGTCCAGACCACAAGGCAAAGACAGTGGCACCCCATTCCGGTAAAGTTACCCTTGCAAGATCTCTAGAGGGAGTGCCTCCTTAAATTTTGCACCCTAGCAGCTTCCCTTGCCTCACCTGAGTCCCAATCCTGCCCTGGAGAGTTTGCCTTGATCTTGA
Organism: Ceratotherium simum simum; assembly: GCF_057802395.1. Lineage (NCBI taxonomy): Eukaryota > Metazoa > Chordata > Mammalia > Perissodactyla > Rhinocerotidae > Ceratotherium > Ceratotherium simum. The sequence continues at coordinate 32,111,428 of NC_141915.1, read as the reverse complement.
ATTGATAGTTGTTGAGTATTTGGACACCCGGTATGCTGGAGGGGGTCCTCCCCACTGTGGTGCGAACATGCCAATTATGGGCATGCTCTGAGTGTAAGGTGTCCTATGATGGCATAACATGCAGCAAACATGGGGGATACACTTGGAATCATTCTTGATTCCTTCCTTTCCTCCCCATAGAACCAGTCAAGTGGTGGTAAGACATCTTTCATCCTGCTTCCTAGGAAAGGATGATGGCAGAGGGACCAGAGCGGGAGAGGAAAAGCATGACAGATGCTGTGGGGTGACTGTAACTGGCTGACTGATCTGTGAGCACCTGCGAAAGACCCTTGGTACTCTGTGCTATAACTGGATGAGACTTGGAAAGGATGCGCAGGTGGGAGCAGGAGCCAGTGCAATGTAAATAATTACTATGCATCTCTATCCATGGGGATCTAAACCTGGTGGACCTGGTTTCTTACATTTCCAACATCATCTCTCCCTCCTCTCCAACACAAACCAACCCCCCCATGCCAAGAAGTCTGGTCTCTAATCTCGAGAATATTAGATTCATTTCTATCTCCACTCCTTTGCTCATATAGTGTCTGACCATCTACACAGCCCTTCCCTTCTCCCCTGTTTTTCTGACCTAATCTGAGCAATCCTTCAAGGCTCTTTTCTATTTGCTATCTTTTTTAACCAGTCTCTGCCTCTGTGGTCTCCCTCTGCTGTGACTATCTGCCCTGCTGCATTAGCATCCCCTCAAGCACTTCATTGCATGTGTCTCATATCACTATTTTAATGTTTTCCAAGGGTCTACCTTCTCTGCCTAATGACTGTATTCCACTTGAGTTCAGGGACTGGGTCATGAATGTCTTCCGTTTTTCTCCAAGAGCGTTGTGCTTCCACATATAGTAGGAGTCTAATGCTTATTGGATGGGTGGATGAAGAAACAGCACATAAACATGGTGTTTGTATACTTCCTTTATGGGATTCTGCCAAAGTCACATCACTCAATCTCTCACCATAAGTCAAGTTGGTTTTCTAGTAGAGAAGACAGATTTTCCTTGATTTGTGATGCTCTTACCCACTCCCTCATTGGGAAGGTGTACAGTGCACAGGAAAAGGCAAATACACTGGCTGCACAGTTTGGGGCAAGACAAGAGCTATCACTGAATCCACACCTGGAAAGGGGGAAATAATAGCAAGAGTAGTAATAATAGAAGTGATGCAAAGTGCATCATATTCACTTCCTCAACATCCATATCCAGTTTGTTTATTTTCTCTAGCTCTCCCCAAAGCACGTGGGCTAAGGGATTAACCCAAATGAATCAGCATAATTCCATGCCCTTCTACTTTTATTGGTTCAGGTGTAGGCACTTGCCCCAACTCAGACCAGTGAGTTTTGGGAAGATGTTTGCTTGCTGCCTCTGTGAAAGAAGCATTTTCACTAAGTGAGAACTTCCTAAAGCTTTACATGAGGCTGACACCACGGAAGGCACAGCAGAGGGATGGAAAGAAACCACGTCCTTGTGCTGTTGTTTAGCTGCTGAATCAAACTATCCCTGAAGTCCACCCTATCCTGGACTTCAGTTACATGAGCATTCTGTTCAAGCCACTTAGAGTTGGATTTTCTGTTACTTGCAACTAAATATATTATAACTGGTATACACATAATCACAATAACAATAATAGCTGCACTACAAATTCAGAGTAATTGGGAGAGTAAAAGTGAATCACAGATGTAAAATTGCTGCGTAGCCTTTATATGTAAACGTTTGTTGCTGAGAGTCCCTTGGTTAAGATAACTTCCCTTAAGAGAGAACCTGGAGAAGATCTTCAAGAGTAGAGGACTTAGTGGGTTGTTGATCTTTGGAGTTAAAAAAATTTCTCAACAGAGTTTATCAGAAAGCTTGAAACATGAAGATATATTAAGCTGAACAGAATAGGAAATGCAGCCGATACTGTAAATGACAAACTTTCTAGAAGGAAATGATTTACATAAAACAGAGTAAGTGCTAAATAACTCAATTCTTAATTTTTTTTTTTAAAATGAATCATACAGGGTACAAAATTTAGAAGTCACCAAAGTGTGTAAGTGTAGTCAGTCTCCTTCCTCTGACCCCTCAGTCATCCAATATACCTTCCATTACAGTTTTTGTGCATGTTTCCAGAGCTATTCTATACATTTACATATATATATTATTTTTCACATAAACGTTAGCATCGCATACACAGTTCTGCTCCATTTCATTTTTTTTAGATCACATAATGTATCTTGCAGGTCTCTCCGTATCAGTGTCTATAGAGCTGTCCATTTCTCTTTAACAACTGCAAAGAATTCCAAATACAGTCCAACTGTAATTTACGTTTCCCTGAATTTGACCAGATTTCTCGTTGGACATTTAGAGTTTCCTATCGTTTGCGATGTCCCACAGTGATGTAATGATTACCCGCTAAGGCGACATTTCACAGAAGTGGGAGCCCATCTGTAGGACAAATTTCGAGTCGCGGAATTGCTCAGTCAAAGGGCATGTGTACAGTAACTTTGTTTTCGTTTTTGAATTCATGAATGTTAAATTGGATGAATTCGTGGGAAGCCCCGTGGCGCGCCCAGACAGCTCTCCAAAGCGGCACGTTATTGCGGCGATAACTGCGGGACGCGCAGCACGGCTGCACGCTCTGACCCCGCACCCGCTCGTCCCCCGGGCCGGTCCCCCCGCCCCAGACCCGCCGCCCAGCGCGCGGCCGGCCCAGAGCCCGGGGCAGGAGGAGCCGGCACGTGCGATTCCACGTGCGCCTCCGGCCGGCGCGCAGATGCAGAGTACGCATGCGCCGGCCGCCGGGAAAGTAGGTCAGACTCCTCCTCTCACGTGACCCGCTCTCCTTAGCTACCCCCGGCGCCTCCCCGCCAGGGAGCAGCCGGGATGCGCTCTGCAGCCAACGTGACGGGGCCTGGCGCGGGTGGGGGCGGGCCCGGTCCGCGAGCGCCCGGCGCCCGGAGGATCTGCCGGTTCTCCTCCCGCCAGAGCGCTGCGCTCAGAAGTCGGGCGGGCAAAAGGGAGCGCTGCGTGGGGCGTCCAGGAACCGGCTGGAAATGAATGGGAGAGGAAAGCGGCTTCACATCCCTGACGCCGGCGCAGGGCTGAGTCCACTTTCATGCCTTTTGAAGCAGTGCTGCCTGAAAGAAGGGAATGCGCGTCGCGTTTCAGTGTAAAGCGAATTACACCGATCATTTGCACGTTTGCAGTCCCATTTGTATATAAGGTAACTGAGACATTCATGGAAACAAACTTTGTGAAAGGAAATATAAAAGAATGTTAATGGTTCCTGAGGTTTTGCAGGAAATATTCCACAGGCCTCATTTCTAATCTTCTACCCACTGCTTCCAAAGACACTCCCCTTAGAAGGATTTTAAACAGATTTCTCACCTTCCACAAGAGATTCAGAGGTGATGGTGGTGCTGATGGGGCTGGGTGCGTGTGTGTGGGGGTGAGGGGGGCGGCGCGGGTATGAAGGCAGCTCTGAATTAACTGAAGCCTGAATTTTATGTGTTAGGAATAATTTTATGTTTTGCCGCCGCCCCTTCTGATTTTTAAGTTGTTGCACAAATGACAGGCTTCAATGAGTTGCAATCCAGTGAAGGAGACTGACATGCAAAATCAATGAGTTACAATGCAGTGGGCTATAAATCCTTTAAGAGAGAGGTGCCCAGGTGTTATATAAGCACAGAGGAGGAGGGGCGCCCAAGTGGGTGGGTACCCAGAGTTTTGAAGCCTAGGTGGGAGTTAGCTGGAAGAAAAGTAAAGCAGAGGGGGTGGAAAAGTGTTCCAAACAAAGGAAACTACTAATAGTTACATAATATTTCCCTCAAAGAGTTCTTTACTATAATTGTCTTAGCCATGCATATACATAGTTGGAATGTGTACTGTTTCCATTTACGTTATTCTAAGCCAGTCTTTAGTGAACGTAGTTGTGCGTAATGCTTTCCCCCTCCACTTTTAAATAAATCCCAGGAGTGGGATGGCTATATGAAAGATACAAATATTTTCTAACTTTTGATAGAGCATTGTCAAATTATTTTCCGAGAAAGTTGTACTAATTTGTACCAAGGTGGCATTTAAATATTTAGCATTCAGGCGGTAAGTTGCCTGTTATTTTTTTCAAATCAGTGAAGCCTGATGAGATGAACACTTGATTTACTAGACTACCATAAATATAATACATGCATTTCTGGGTTTTGTGACCCATGATAAAATTCGAATTGAATTTAAGTTTGAAAAATGGGAAATATCAGAGCAGTGCATTTAATCCTTACAGAGAACCTCCTAGTGTGTACAGGTGGAGGGGTGGAGAGAACAGGAGTGAGAGAGACTGAAGTGGCACGAGATACCTGTCTCTGATTGCTCCTTTCTTCCTGTTAATCAAGAGTAACTAAGCACGTGGCTCCACACGAGCCAGAACAAGCCGAGAGGTTTCCACACGTCTCTGGAAATGTCAGAACAGCAGCAGAATCAAAGAGGCCCTGAGTTTGATCCAAGAGAGCACTATAACCTGCAAGAGGAAGGCTCGTCACGTGTTTGGGAACGAATTTCCAGAAACCTGCATGCTTCCCAGCTCGGTCTCTGTTGGCCTCTGTACCTGCAAGGAGAGAAAACAATACTGTAACAGTCAAAAGGACATCTAGGAAAAAGGTAATTTAGGTAATGTAGACAATGAAAGCAGAACGTATCTTGCTTTTTGCCTGTATTAAGCTAGGTCATTAAGGAAGACTGAAGCATGGTGCACTTATAATTTTGCAGAGACATGTCTGTAGTTCATACTGTGGTTGTTTCCCTAATGTCCATTCTGCAAGCAGTGTAATGACTTTAGACTTTAGGAGGCCGGTGCTTACCTCCTCTCAGCTTCAGGGGTTGGCCTTCATTGAATGAACAAATCAGGGTAGTCCCAGTACTCTTTTTATGAGGATTAAAAGAGTTAATTCAGCAAAAGCACTTAGAAGAGTGTCAGGCACATATTAAGTACTCAATGAACATTTGTTCTTGACACTGTTATTATTATTAGTGTAACAATGACTGGTTCAATCAGAGGAAGCCTGGACTCACTTGAATGGTTACATGATGCCATCTTTCTCCCTGGTTGGGGGTGAAGAAGCCTGTGTAACTATTGATGCCATCTCTCCACCTTGAGGGGAACCAATCCAACCACACAAACAAGGCGGGGCAGAGTAGGCCATGCCCTGATCAAACTGCACTTGTAGCCTGACTACCTCTTGACATTTCAGTTGTCTGAGCCAAAGACATCCCATTTGTTACTTCAGTCCTTGGAGCTGGGTTTTCTGTTATTTTCCTGCAGAAATACCCTACTTGATACTATGCCCAGGTCCTCGTTTTAACTAAAGGGTCAAAACAATAACACTGGCATTCCATTCTCAGCATGAACTTGTTAAAGAATGGAGTTAAATCTTACCTCCAGGGCCGGCCCCGTGGCTTAGCGGTTAAGTGCGTGCACTCTGCTTCTGGCGGCCCAGGTTCGGATCCCGGGTGTGCACCAACACACTGCTTCTCCGGCCATGCTGAGGTGGCGTCCCACATACAGCAACTAGAAGGATGTGCAACTATGACATACAACTATCTACTGGGGCTTTGGGGGACAAAAAGGAGGAGGATTGGCAATAGATGTTAGCTCAGAGCCAGTCTTCCTCAGCAAAAAGAGGAGGATTAGCACGGATGTTAGCTCAGGGCTGATCTTCTTCACAAAAAAAAAAAAAAAAAAACTTAACTCCATGGAAGATGAATACGATGATCCAATGTATTCATTTTCTAGAGCTGCCATAACAAAATACCACCGGGTGGTAAGACTGGGTGGCTTAAACAACAGAAATATGTTTTCTCATGGTTCTAGAGGTTAGAAGTCTGAGATCAAGGTGTCGCCAAAGTTGTTTTCTTCTGAGACCTCTCTCCTTGGCTTGTAGATGGCCGTCTTCTCCCTGTGTTTTCACATTGTCTTCTCTCTGTGTGTGTCTGTGTCCTAATCTCCTCTTCTTATAAGGATGCTATTCATATTGGATTAGGGACCACCCTAACGACCTTATTTTAACTAAATGACCTCTTTAAAGACCCTATTTCCAAATATAGTCACATTCTGAGGTACTGGGGGCTGGGACTTCACAATATGAACTGGGAGGGGACACAATTTAGCCCATAACATCCAACAAGACATTAATGGTATAGTATGGATTATTTAATATCAGATCTTCACCCTTATTCTAGTTCTCTTCTCCAGGGTTTTTGTTTAGGGGTGTGTGTGCATAGGGGCTGGGGAAAGGAGAGAGACTGAGTTTGGAAGAGCACCCCTTTGAGCATAGGTCCAGAAAAACAGCACACAATGAAGCTCCGACTAAGTCTGCTCTTAAATATCTGTCCTCAGAGAACAATTCACGTTGATGACAGCAAATGTAAAGGAAGCTTTGGTTATTTCACTCTTTGTGAAGATGGGCAGCTTTGCTAAAGAATCTGCTTCAGGCAGATCTCTCTTTTTTCCTCCCTTAACACTTCTTGGCTAAACTGTTGGTGCTTTAGTGAAGAGTAGAGTCTCATTTCTGGACATGGTTGAACAGCTGTTTCTGTGTTCTTTCTCATTTCAGTAAGGCAAGGTTCCAAAAAAGAAGAGAGAGCCTGGTTTGCATTCTTAGGTTGGCCATGGAATGGCATAGTTTGTTCTGTAGGGAAAGGCTGTGTGACATAGAATTCACTTCCCCACTTTGGGCTCAGTTTCTTCAAAGGTAAAATGAAGCAGTTGGACTCCATGATTTCTAATGTTGTTTCCATCTGTTCATCATGTGATTGGATGCAAAGAAAGTATCTTGGTTTCTTTGTTGGGCTTTGTTAGTAAAAACTGCATTTATTGTTCTTGAAAACTCTTTCCCAGCAGGCAAGTGGCTATTAAATCCTGCCAGTGTCAGGTATTCACCACAGACAACAAAGGTGCATTTCTCAACAATGAAAGGATCCAGATCTCCCATCTCTGAACATCTGCCTGTGTTTATTTCATTGTACAGCTTTACAGTTTTTTCCTGGATCGAGGAAAGGGGCAGAGAAGAAGAATGATTTGTAGTGAAAGCCAGGATTAGAAGGAAGATATTCTGTCATTGCTACTCAGTGTACAATCCCAGGGAAGGTGTGCTGCAGCCCAGAGGTTCTTAATCAGGGATGCACATCAGAGTCGCCTGTGAAGTTTGTTCAATCACGTACCTGTGACTCCACTTCTCAAAATTTTGAGTCGGTGAGTCTAGAGAAGGGCCAAATTTGTGGAAAGTTCTACAGGTATAATGCCATGCACCACCAGTTCTGAGCTGTGGGTTGGGTCCAAACCATTCCTCCTTCCCATTAAATCATTCTCAGCTGCTTTTAGCCAGTGATGCTAAAACACCTTGTATTACAAACACAGCTCACATTAATGGAAATATATCTGCAATCAAGAGGGACGATTCTTTTTTCCAAAGTTATATATTAGAAGTTTTAGTTAGTTGTAAGAAAAAAAAATCAAAATAATTCATAAAATTTTACCTATTTTGCCATTCTAAATGCAGTTAGCACTTCTAAAACTAGGTATGTTTTCTACAGAGCTGATGTACTTAAAGAACAACAAAACTTTCTATGGCATTTGCAATAGATGGAGAGCAATATTTGGTTTCAGTGTTCTTTGTTAAATCACTGAGGTACATTCTGGAATTACAGCACTGAAATAACAAGAGGCTTGATTCCATCAACCCTCTTGGAGGATTTATGTAAGGAAATTGTATTTGTTTGCTGAACTGTAAATTAAACAGGTTCTAGTCTTCCACTCCTTCCGACTTGCATATGGAATTGTTCTCATTGGACTCCAGTAAAGAGCATCCAAGGAGAGAAAAAGAGGAATCTTTACTCAAAACATAGAAAAACAAAGAATTTCCTGTTTCCTCCAGAAATCCAGCTCTTGGAGCAGTGGAATAAGCAGACATTTTGGAATGAAACAGAACTGGCCCAACCCCCAGCTCCCTCTTGCCGCAACTAGTCTACACATGTAACTTGACTTGATACTTCGCTCTCTGCACTTCAGTGCTGTTATCTGCACCATGGCGAAAGTCACACTCCTGTGGCAAGGTTGCTATGAGGATCAGAGTCAAGATGATGTATGTAAAGTGCTTGGCACATCATAGGCACCCTCAAATGGTTCCTGGCATCATCATTATTATTTTCTTAGGAAAAAAAATAGGAGCAGATAAGCAAAGATTTACTTTTTCTTCATAGTTTCCTCTTAATGAGAGGAATTCAAAAGGAATTAGACTAAATTTGGAAAGCTCTGATTTGTCTGTTGGTAAATAGGGATGCCAATTCTGAAATGATGGCTTTTCTATAGATGAAGCACAAAATGTGTACAAATACTAAGATATATGTGATGTCCTCAAGGGAATCAAAAGAAGCCCTTAAACTTCCTTTGAACAGCGTATTAGCTGTGGATCAATCACTTCACTTGAAATGTAATGAAAATGCAAACCCCCTGGAGTTGAGTTGCTGCTACAATTTGGCGCAATCTTTTTCGATCTGGGGGATGTGGACTCAAATAGGATCTGTAGTATTTATAAGATCTCAGATTCTTACAGAACCTAAGATTAGTAAGTACAAAGCAGGTGGCTGTAAACTGTACCTTAGTTGTTATGCAGGAAGGGGAGGAGAAAGTCGAGCCCTTGAAAAAAATTAACCTGTTCAAGTCTTGAACTTGCTTGGGGCAAATTCTTGGATCAACCTGAGTGTCCAGCTGCGTGTAAGCAGAAAGAAAGGAAGGGTTGTGATGTTAATATCAGACATTCAAAATCAAGGGGAAAACTTGAAGCACTTTATAATTATGAGTGGCCCAGCCCACAATGAAGTATAACTATCATAAATCATTTTGCACCAAATAACATAACATAAAAATACAAAACATAATTAATATGGTTGAAATAATGGATATATACATGAACTATTTACCCTGTAAATAGAGAACACATATTCTTTTTTAAATGTTGAAACATTTATCAAAGTAAATACATATTAGGATTCAGAGAAACACTTGACAAATTATCAGATATGGACATAGTATTAGTAGTGGTTAACTCTGGAGTTTCTCCTACAAAAAGTAAAGGGTGATCTTTACTTTTTTTGGTGTTCTTTTATATTGTTTGCATATTTTATAACTGACATGTATCATGTTTATAAGAAAAAACATGATATTTTCATTGAAAAAGAATACCTAATAATTACTAGATACTGTGTTGCAGGTATAAGCATTAAGCATGTGTCTTGACTCTTGACTCACGTCATTCCATCCTCACAACAACCCGTGAAGTAGTATGGCAAAGATTGATGGTTTCTCCCTTCCCCACACACATCTTTTCTCTACCTCTTGTATAATAATAGAGGTTTTAGGTGGACATATGTCACCCAGCTAAAGACTACAGTTTCCAGCCTCCCTTGCTGCTAGGTGACCTACTAATTGGATGTGAGTAGATGAGATGGGTGCCACCTCTGCTCCTCTTCCCTCTTTTAATCTTTCTTGCTGCTAGAATATGGCCCAGTGGACGCGGTGATGAGCCATATTCAACCAAGCCAAAGAGGGCCACCCTCTAGGGGATGGCGAGTAACGAGAGAAGACCCGGGTTCCTAATACCGTGGACAGATTAGCCTTGGGCTGTTGGTAATCAGACTGTGTGAGAGGGAGAAATAAACCTGTATCTTGTAACCACTGTTAATCTAATAGCTGTTAAAGCTACCAAATTAATATTCTACTATCATTTTACATTGTGTAGCTATTCTTTCAAGAATTATAACACTTATATTATGTCTTATAACCATAATTATTTAAAAATTCACTTTATTTTAAGTTCAGTATATTTCAGTGCTCATAAGAATCATTGTATGCCTCAACATCACCCCTTTCGTAAATACTTTACTCTAATTGTGCTCACTGGCCCTGATGATAGCTTTTCATTCCAGAAGGGGTATGTGGGTGATATATTCCAGAGTTCTTTATATTTGAATGACAACTTGATTGTTTTTAGGATTCTTGAGTCACGTCCTTTTCCCTTTAAGTCTCTGGACTAACGTGACTCTTCTGCTGGGACACTTATAGACAGTAAACTTTGTAATAACAACTTCACAAAGATTATATGACAGCATTTGTCAATATTTAATCATTTTAAAAGAACATTGTAGACCCTTCAATGTGTAAATTTCTGGCCTCCATCATTCCAATTACTTATATCATTAATTTTTCTTTTTTTTTGTGAGGAAAATCGGCCCTGAGCTAACATCTGCCAATCCTCCTCTTTTTGCTGAGGAAGACTGGCCCTGGGCTACCATCCATGCCCATCTTCCTCCACTTTATATGGGACACCACCACAGCATGGCTTGACAAGCGGTGCATTGGTGTGTGCCCAGGATCCGGACCGGCGAACCCCGGGCCACCGCGACGGAGCGCACGCACTTTAACCGCTTGTGCCACCGGGCCGGCCCCTAATTTTTCTTTTTATTCTGTTATCATCTTCGGAAACATCAACTGTCTATCTTAACTTATTCATCCATTCAACAAATATTAAATAAATGTTGGTTACCACTCTGAATATTTCTGTGTAGCAGGCATTGTTCTAGATGCCAAAGGTAGAGGATGAACAGGATGGACAAAGTTTCCACTCGGTGGAGCATACTTTGCAGTGGGAGGAGGCAGAAAATAATTAAGCAAACAGACAACTAAGCCAGACCATCTCAGATAGAGATACGTTCAGGAAGAAACACCAGGATGATATGACAGCATGACTGCCACAAAGCAGTGGATCAAGGCTAACTTCAGCGTTTGAGCTGAACGCTGGGCGACCTGAAGAAGCCATTCACCCGCAGATCCTCAGCCCCTCTTTCTTTGTCACACTTCACAGCCAACCCCTCAGAAAATCCTGAGGGTTTCTGAAAGTAATTTCAAAATATATCTTGAATCAGATCACTTCTCACCACCCCAGACCAAGCTACCTTTCTCTCTCAACTGGTCTCTCTGCTTTCACTCTGTGCATACCCTCCTGAGTCTCCTTTCCTCCAGCATCCATAATAACTTCTGAAAAGTTAATCAGATCGTGTCACTGCCTTGCACAAATCCCTACAATGGCTTCCTATGACAGGGTTACTGTCTACCAGAAACCGTTTATCTCCTCTTCCTCTACTAATAGAATTACTCAGTTTTAGCTAGCCACATTTCCCAGCTTCCCTTGCCACCAGTTTTGGTCATGTGATCAAATTCTGGCCAATAGGATATGAGCAGAAGTGATGTGAACACTTTCTAGATTGTGCCCTTAAGAAGAAAAAGATTGTCCTTTCCTTCTCCTTTCCCCTAGTTCTGCTGGCTGGCATGTGGACCCATGTGGTGGTGAGCTACCTTCCACCATGTAGAAGATGGCAAATTCTGGGGGAAGGTAGCATAACAAGAAATATGGTTCCTGGCACTGTGGAGGCCCTTGGATTGCTTACCCTCAGACTGTTACATGAGTGAGAAATAAACTTCTGTGTTATTTAAATCACTGCTGTTTACGGACGTAAGCAGAAGTGATGTGTGGTACTTCTGGATCATGCCCTTAAAAGAAGAGATCACCTTGCCTTTCCCTGACTTTGCTGTCTGGGATGCAGACACAAAGGCAGCAGAGGGAGCAGCCATCTTGGATTCAGAAATAAAAGCATCATCTTGAGGATGGCAGAGCCACCTACGAATCCTCGGCTGCCTACTTGTGGAGGGTTAGGTGAGAAAGAAAGAAACTTCTAACCTGTTGGAACCACTATGCTTTGGGGTCTCTTTGTTACAGCATCTTAGAGCCTACCTCACTGATATACTTCCTTTCACGCTTAAATCTAAAGTCCTTAAGATGAAGACCAGTATGCCTATCTCATGGAAAGGCTCAGACACAGCACAGTGTTTGGAACAAAGTATATACTAAAAATATATCCGTGCCCTTCTCCTTCCCCCACTTCACTCAACACATCATTTTAATGCCTGGAAGTCGTAAGATCAGTGTGACTAAGTTTTAATGGGAAACTAAATACCCATAATTTAGTACTTTAGTAATTTAGAGGAGAGCATCACTACATATGTATGTCGGGAGATGTCTCACTGTATTTTTGACATTAAAAAGGTTCCAATTCTTTGGGAAAGTGGGGCATTATTGATTTCATGCCTTATAACTGTGATAGATAGCTCTTCGTCCAATCTGTACCTTAATTATCTCTCTTCTCAGAGTGCCTGCAGGAATGAATTCATTAGACATTCAGTGGCAGAAGCTGCATGTGTTAGCACAGTATTGTGGTACCAGCTCTTTTCTTAGACACTTAAGGCCTGTGAATGTCAACTCACTGCCAGGGCATTAATTAAATTGGACAATGATCAGAGCCAGGATTAGGAAATTCGGGGAACAGTGAGGAGAGGCCTCATCTTGCCCAACCCCCACTGGCTGCTGCCACTGGAAGGAGAACAACGCAACCAACAGGGTTTCTACTAAATGCCAAGAAAGAGATAGGTGCTTTACATACATTGTTTCCTTCATTGCTTGCAAGATCCCTATAAAACAGTCATTATGATCCCATTTTACTGATGAGAAAACCGAGGCTTAGGAGATCTGGCTATTTGTCCAAGAATGCTGAACAAGGTGGTGATAAAGCCAGATTCTCTTCCATGTCTGTGTGTGTTAAAACTCATGCTCCTTCTGTCCCCCAACCCTCTGCCCTATCCCAGGCTTTGACCAGGTGATACAGATGTGTGAGCTCCGGATTGGGCTCAGCCTCCTGATCTGAAATTGGCAGGTGTTGAAGCTGAGCTAGATGATCTCTAAAGTCAGCATTCAGACGCTGGCGGGAAGAAGGATGTGGCACCCGTAGCTGATGGAGGAATGCCCCGAGGTGCTTCACAATCAGCTTATCAGGCTGACATCTCTGCTCCCACTCCCTCCATCCACACACATCCCCTGAGCACAGCTTCCCTGTGTTCCCCAAGAAAGCCGAGGATTAACTGCTCCATTCACTCAGTATTCATCGAGCGCCTTCTAGGTGGCTGATGTTACACCTGAGTCACACTGATCCACAAGGTATGTATGATCCCTGGCCTCCTGGAGCTTATGCTTTAGGAGGAGGCACAGGCCATAAACAAAAAAATAAATTAACACATTTTTTTCAAGTATTAAGAAAGAAACAAATAAGACTTTGAGAAAAAGAGTAGATCGGACTTCAGAAAGAGCAGCCAGGGGAGGCATACTTGGCTGAGCAATACAGGCTGAGAAGGAGGTAGGAATTCTAGGGAAAGTGGTGGGAAGAGCTCCAGGCAGAGGGAACAGCATGTGTAAGGGCCCTAAGGCTGGAGAGAACTTATTAGGTTTGAGGAACTGAGGTTTGAGTGAGTGAAGCTGGAAGTATAATCAGGGGCCAGACTCTGCAGAGCAGGGCTTGAAAGCTGTGGTAAAGAGCTTAGATTTTAACTGAAATGCAGCAGAATGCCAGAGAAGGATTTTAAATAGGGAAGAAAAGTGATCCCACCCCTTTTAATCCTAGTGCTTCATTGGGATAAATTTTATTGAAGTATAACATATGTTCAGAGAAGTTCACATATGGTAAGTGTTCAGCTCAATAAATTTTAACAATGTGGAGATCTCTATTTCACCAGCACCCAGATCAGGACCTGGGACATTACCCCAAGCCCAGAATCTCCCCTCACATCCCATTCCGGTCACTTACCCACCCATGTCTCATGCTGAAGCTGGCTCCTAGCAGCTTGTGAGTGGTGATGATGAAAATTTCTGGAATTTACGAGCTGGTTTTTAAACACAGCTACTATTAGACAGAAATTTATATAAACTTCTAATTAAATAAATTACATTAAAAGCAAAGGTAAGACATTCTAGAAAATGCAAACTGTAGTGACAGCAGATCAGTGTGGCCTGGGGTTGGAGGAGGGCAGGGAGGGGCAGGAGGGAGGACTCACGGAGAGTCACAAGGAAATTTTGGGAGTGATGGATATGTTCATTATCTTGATTGTGGTGATGGTTTCATGGGTGTATACGGATGTCAAAACTTATCAGATTGTATACATAATCATATGTGGTTTATTGTATATCAATTACACCTCAATAGAACTGTCAAAAAGAAAAAAAGTGCCTGGAACATAAATAAGTGGGACTATTACACTAAAAATCTTCTGCACAGCAAAGAAAACCATCAACAAAATGAAGAGGCAACCTACTGAATGGGAGAAGTTATTTGAAAATCATATATCTGATAAGAAGTTGATATCCAAAATATGTAAAGAACTCATACAACTCAATAGCAAAAAAACCAAACAATCTGATTTAAAAATGGGCAGAGGATCTGAATAGACATTTTTCCAGAGAAGATGTACAGATGACCAACAGGTCCACAAAAAGATGCTCATCACTAATCATCAGGGAAACGCAAATCAAAACCACAATGAGATATCACCTCACACCTGTTAGAATGGCTATTATCAAAAAGATAAGAAATAACAAGTGTTGGCAAAGATGTGGAGAAAAGGGAACCCTTGTGCACTGTTGGTGGGAATGTAAATTGGTGCAGCCACTATGGAAAATAGTATGAAAGTTCCTCAAAAAATTAAAAACACAACTACCATATGATCCAGCAGTTCCGCTTCTGGGTATTTATCTGAAGAAAATGAAAACACCAACTTGAAAAGATATTGGCACCCCTTGTGTTCATCACAACATTATTTACAACAGCCAAGATATGGAAACAACCTAAGTATCCATCAATGGATGAATGCATAAAGAAAATGTGGTGTATATACACAATGGAATACTATTCAGCCATAAAAAAGAATGAAATCTTGCCATTTGTGACAACATGGATGGACCTTGAGACTATTATGCTAAGTGAAATAAGTCGGAGAGAGAAAGACAAATACCATATGATTTCACTTATATGTGGAATTAAAACAACAACAACAGGGGCTGGCCCGGTGGCGCAGTGGATAAGTGCGCACTCCGCTTCGGCAGCCCAGGGTTTGCAGGTTCGGATCCCGGGTGTGCACCGATGCACCGCCTGTCAAGCCATGCTGTGGTGGCATCCCATATAAAGTAGAGGAAGATGGGCATGGATCTTAGCCCAGGGCCAATCTTCCTCAGCAAAAAGAGGAGGATTGGCATCAGATGTTAGCTAAGGGCTGATCTTCCTCACAAAAAACAAACAAACAAACAAAAAAACAGCAAACCAAGCTCATAGACACAGAGAACAGATTGGTGGTGGCCAGAGGTAAGGGATAGAAGATGGGAGAAATGGGTGAAGGGGGTCAAAAGGTACAAACTTCCAGTTATAAAGTAAAGTCATGGAGATGTAGTGTAAGCATGGTGACTATAATTAATAATACTGTGTTGCTTGCTGAGAGTAGATCTTAAACGTCCTTAAAAGAAAACAAAATTTATAACTATGGATGGTGACGGATGTTAACTAGACTTATTGTGGTGATCATTTAGCAATATATAGAACTATAGACTCGTTGTATACCTGAAACTAATATAATGTTATATGTCTATTATACCTCAATAAAAAGAAAAAAGAAAAAAAGTGCCTGGAACATAGCTCACTAAATATTTCTTGAAAAGCTGAATAAATATAGGCTAGACTAGGAGGGTTCAAGGATGGTGGAAATCAAGAGTGTAGTTGGACATTTGAAGTAATTTTCAACTTGTATTCTCTGGTGACTTTAGCTGATGGGGCTTTCAAATTTATATGTGAATGAGGTGCTAGAAAGATCACTTGACATACAGAAAAAGGTAATAAATATTCCAAATTCACCACTTCTTAAATATTCTACTACGTTTTACTATTATTTATGCTCTTGAGGTTATTTACATCTATTGTATCTGTCTAGTGGAAATCCCACATAATGTTTTGCTACAGCACATCTTTTCCTAACTCTCTATTAAGTGACATCACATTAGTAGCTCGAAATTGACCAAGATAGGAGTATTCACACCAGGGAAATCAGCCGTTACTGCAAATCATGTCTTTCTTTTTCAGAGAGCTAATTGTTAAACATTTAGCAGTCCCTCACCCACCCGCCAAGAGTAACCACTACTAAACTGGCTTCTAAGCCTGTAGAAACTTTATACACAGTACATACGCTATTGGATGTGGTCTCTTTGGCTCCATTCACACTGTATTTATGAGATTCATCCATGTTGTTGCATGGAATGGATTCACTGAGGGGAGCATAAATAGCAGGGGTACAAGGACTGGAGAGATGGACACCACTAAAGAGGTACTTGTGGCCAGATTTTGCTATCAGGATAATCTCTGAGAATGAAGTCAGAGCGGGGAGGCAGAGCTTTGGGATGGAACCCAGTGTGATCGGCCCTGATCCTGATGTCAAAGAGGGGTCACAGCTTCAGGAGAAGTTCTAGGACCTGGAACTGCCGTGGAGAAGAGATTGAGGACTGGATAAAAGGTAAAATGTGTCTTGTCTAGGGAGGGGGAACCAGCTAAAAGATTAAAAGATTTGTAACCGATAGTTGAAGGATTAGGTGTACAGGAAATGAACATATATGGTAGAAGAGACAAGGCTCTTGTAGATTGCAGCCATGAAATTAAGACGCCCACACTTTTGCAGAAAGAGCAGGTATTGTTGTAGATCCTTCATTTCAAAGACTTCTTTGGTTTGAAACAGGATGGGGAAGGAGACTTACACACAGGAAGAGAAAGAGGAGGAATCTTATCTCAATGGCAAAATTATGCTGATAAGATACAGAGAGGAGAAACCCGGATAAGGATTATAGGGAGGAAGGGTTGATTGTTTTTCAAGACTCAATATACAAAATCCTGAATCAACTGAAAGAGGAGGAAATACATCCATTCTTTTGTGTGTTTGTTCGTTCTTACATTTAATATTTGTGTTTCAAGCAGTAGGCTCAGTGCATTTGACGAAGAAGCAATGTCTGAGCCTCGAAATTTGCTTTTAGAGTCAAAGTCTTATTTTGGTGGCTGGGAAGGAAAAGACTAGGCATTCAGGAGGAGAGAGAAGGAGAGAGAGAGAGAGAGAGCTAGTGCAACTCGGGGCAGAAGAACGAATCCCTTCTGCTTTTCCTCCTCCTCCATGTCGACCACCACAACAATGCAAGAAGGAAGCTGTGTTCAGCCAAAGGGAAGAACATTCTCTATTTTATTTCTATTTTTTCAACTTACTAGTATCCTAGTGTAGACCTCTCTAGATTTTACGAGAACTAGTGTCAAGATAAGCTCTAAAACTGATCTAGGATCTTGGGCAGCGTTTTATACAGTACGATTCCAGAACTTTGTAAATCAGAATAACCTTCTAGAGTGGGTTGAATTTTGTCCCCCCAAAAACATATGTCCAAGTCCTAACCCCCAGAACCAGTGAATGTGACCTTATTTGGAAATAGGATCTTTGCAGATAAAATTAAGGATCTCCAGATGAAATCATCCTGTATTTAGGATGGGTTCTAAATCCAATGACCGGTGTCCTCATAAGAGAAGGAAGAGGGCTATTTGAGACACACAGACACAGAGGCAAAGGCCATGTGAAGGCCGAGGCAGAGATTGCAGCCACAAGCCAAGGAATGCCTGGAGCCTACAGAAGCTGGAAGAGGCGAAGAAGGGTTCTCCTCAACTGGCCCTGCTGACACCTTGATTTCTGACTTCTGGCCTCCAGAACTGTGAGAGACAAGTTTCTGTTTTCAGACACCGAGTTTGTGGTAAATTGTTAGGGCAGCCCTAGGAAACTACACCCCTTGTTAAGAAGGCACATACTTACACTCTACCCCCAGACTACTGAATGAGAATCTTTAGCAGCAGGCCCAGGAATCTGCATTCTAGTGAACTCCCCTAAACTCTGCTACTGTAAAGTTTGATAGCTACTGATAAAGAACAACTGAATATGGCTTCTGTCTTTCAGGACTGAAATGGCCCAATATTTCAAGATTTTTTTTTTTTTTTTAATAAAAAAGGAAATCCCATTGGCTGCCTGCTATTTTCTTAGCAAAAAACCCAGGATGATTAGGCAACCGTATGAGATACCCAGATTACTAGTTATTGGAGACTTATAATTACTTAAGCACTGCATGCGTAGGAATTGGAGCCACAGCCTAAAAACATGGCGGCAGGTCTCATTGGACGGGCTACCTCTCTGATTCAGTGCGTGCAGAAACTAATAAGGAAGGAGAGCTGAATGGTCAGGGTTTAGTCTCGGCAGGTAAACAGAAACCCCAGCTGGAGAGGTAATGGAGAATCTGGGAAGCAGTGATAACAAACACGACTAACATTCAGATTTGGATAAAAGCTGACAGGCAACTGAGGAAGGACCAAGCTACTGAGCTCTGTAAATGATATTTTTCACTCCTGCAAAGGTAGGCAAGTAAGAATAGTTCAAACTGTGAGAGTTAGAGAAAACAGTGCTTGGGCAAACTGGTTACATGACCCAGGCAGATGACTCTAAATTTTGATGTTGCCCCCATGAAATCTATTTATGCTTTCCAACCGTTACTGAATGTCTTCTATGTAGTGGGTACAGTGTTAGGTATAGTGACAAATATTAGGGGGAAAGGACCACACCCCTGAGGAGCAGTGGGGGACATGTAAGCAAGCGTTTCAGGAGCACAAAGGAGGATGAACTTTTTCTGGGGCATCAAGAAGGCTTCACCAAGGAGTGGCAGCTGAGCTGAGCCCCGAAAGTTGAGACAGGCATTCATCAGATGAGGAAAGGGAGTGTGCATGAAGTGTGAAAGCATAACTCATATTTATTGAGCGCATACTTTGTGAGAGGCACTAGTCTTAAATTCTTTATGTGTATTAATGCATTTAATCCTCACCTGGGAGGTCATTGCAATTACTAGTCCCATCTTATAGTTGGGGAAACTGAAGCACCCAGAAGCTAAGTGACATGCCCAAAGTCACCCGGCTAACAGATGGTGGAGCCAGGATTTGAGCTTCAGGGGTCTTGTTCCGGAGCTGCCCACCTACACACTGCATGCTGCCTCCTGCTGGTGGGGCTCAGGTACAAGTGGAGGTGGGAGATGGGGCAGGAGCCGGAAATGAGTCTGGAGATTGGTGCTGGACTGGGGTGGATCGTCTACTGCATCAGAAGGTTGGGTTTCCTTCTACATGCGGTGTGGAGACACTGAAGGCTCGTAAGCAAGGAAAAATAACAAAATCAAATCAGCACTTTTGAAGGATAATTTTGGTGGATGATTATTTGGGGTGGGAATGAAGAGGGAAAGTTCAAGGAGAGCAGTAAGTCACGAGGCTGTTGGCATCATTGAAGGGAGAGCTGAAACAAGTCTTAACAAAGGCAGTGGCATTGAGGACAGAGGGAGGGGATATTTCCGAGAAATAGGTAGGATCTGCCTTTGACTTTAAATATTGCGTTTAGTTCTCAAAAAGTCAAATTGGGGGATGAGGAAAAAAGAAGGGTGAATTCTGCAGCTTCTAACTTGGTGACTGGGTAATTAGTGCCATTAGGGGAGGGAGGAAATATGACAAGAGCAAGAGTTGGTTTATTTGATAGAAGGAGGAAAGAGGGATTATATATTGCAAAGACACTTCGATTCTCGGATAGTTGGGACTTACTGTAGGACTATGGCATCTAAGCTTGGTTGAGTTAGAAAGTTGTACTAGTGAGGCCATATTGTTTATATTTTCTATTTTCTGCCTATTATTATGTTCTGACATCTTACAAACCTTTCTGGCTGGGAGGAAACTGCCCCTCGGGGCTGGCCAATTCTTAGAGATAGCAAAAGACACAGCTGGGAGCATGCCTTTGATATGTAAACTAACCATTCTGGAGCCAAACCTCCTATATCCTGCTCGTACACTCCAAGAGGCAATATTTCTCTGCCAGGTTCAGGGCAACTAGGGACCACCCCGATAGCCTAGAGCCCTCCAAAATTATTAAACTAGCCAATCCTAAACTGTTGACCCTGCCTGCCTTGCCTTTCCCATGGAAACTCCAATCAAGGCGGTGGCCTGGGCTCTTCCTCACTCCTGCCCCTCTGCCTCCTGCCGGATGCTGATGCTTCCCCATGTGCCTCCTGTTTCTAGGACCTGTGGTTATAATAAACTTGTTTTCCTGAGCCTCTCCTTTGTCTCCTCTTGTGGCCACACCTGACTGACCATCACCTAAAAGAACACAGAACACAGCAAATTCACCAACTCTGTCCCCAAAAGAACCTTTCCTTGCCACAGGGTTGCTTTGAAGATGGACTATGATGATGCATGCAAAGCATTTAGCACAGGGCAGTGCCTGGCCCAGTCAGTGTTCTGCAAAAATAGTAGTTGTTATTGTTATAATCATCAGTACCTTTCTTCCTCTGGTAAACCTTGCGTTCCAAAAATTGAGCAGCCTGTAGCTCCAACGGTGCTGTTCCATGCTGTGTACCAGTACCTGGTACATACCTCTCCCATTCTCTGCCTCCCCGATCTACTCCTGTTCTATCTACAAAACCTTCCAAGAAGCCTCTCTGTGAAGACTTCCCTGAGCCCTTTAGACAATCACTTCCCTGTTCACACTCCTTTTTTTATCTCTCAATTATACATATCACACTGAGATAGGGATCTGGTTAAGTGGCTGTCTCCCCACCTGACTTCAAGGAACCCCATACTTCTCTTCTTTGCTTTAATCCTCAGGGGCCAGCACAGCCCTTGGCCCAGAAGTGCCGTCCATCAGTGTTTTGTGCATTGAGGAGAAGAGGACCAGGGTGTTGTCTCAGGAAGGCAGACCTGCTGCAAGCTTATCAATCTTAATGTTCCCTGTCTGACAAAAATAAAAAATAAAAAATAAGGCATTAACAGATGGGGAAGAGTGCTTGGAGCCTAGTAAAAGCAGAGTCCAAAGAGTCAGGAATGCTGCCTCCAGTACTGTGCAAAGACCAGTAGATGCGATGCCTGCGAGACATAATGAGAAGGAATCAAGTTCCCCTAGGATGTGTCTGTCAGTGTGCGAGTAAGAAGACCGAAAACCACCTCAGGCCAGGCCAGACCCTTCAGGATGCTTCCTCCCGCTTCTCTCATCCTGGCGCCCAGTCCCTGTGATGGAAATGTCCACATCCACAGTTACTCAGTTGAAAAGAAGTCTCAGCAATGCTGTGTGCACACGGCTGGCACTGTCTATCATTAAGGTCACCCAACTCATTTGTCTTGCTCTGATACCACGCTCAGCAAGAAAATTCCATGGAGAGGATTCCTACAAGGCAGAGAACACACTGACCAGCTGACACAGAGTTTTAAGTATTGCTTGAAGTTCAACCCACCTGGCATGCCCACAGCTCCTTTCTATGGAAAGCCATGCCAAGCTAATCTGGTTGCACAGGGTTTGTGCCATGTGTCTAAGTTAAACCAGCTGCCTTGGTCTCTAGTAATTGAACTGATTACCAGTGTCCCAACAAAAATAATCGTTTATTTGCATAAAGTTGGCCAATCATTTATGAGATAGCTCATGTGAAACTCTGCACAGTGCAAGAACTCCATATAGGGCAGTGACAATGTCTGTGGATCAGAACTTTGTCTTTATTGAAGACACAATGAATGGAGAGAGATTGGTTCTGCATCCATGCATGATGAGAGGGCATCGTTCCACTTCTCCCCAGTTCTGCAGGATGTGTTGGTCATGGAAGTACTTGGTACATGACAACATGTATGCTTTTAGCACAGGTTGGTGGTCTTCCTCTCCACCTGTTTAGCCTAACAATAAACTCTCATCACCTCGGGGCATCTGGTCTTATATTTTCCATGTACCTTAAAGAGCCTAACATGCAGCTTGGAAATTATATTTTAGAATGTGGTTGATGTAAGTCGATTTTGCTAAGCCTGATTGACCCTGGATCCAGAGCAAATTGAAGACTAGTTCTGAGTCATGGCAATTCCCTGCCTCTGTAACTCACCCATTTCTAACTTCAGCTATATTGCCTAGATATGAAATAATTTTAAAATTCCTCACCCCTTAGTAAGATATAGGAAATGGGCATGCCTTCCCTACTGTGGCTGAGGGGCTAGTTGGAATCTGCTCTGTTTGATTTTTCATTGAACTTCAAACTTGTATTTCTTTTGGAGACTGGGAGCAATAGAGGGTGCCTGTCGTGGTGAGAGGGAGAAAAGAGTGAGAAGATAAAAGGACGTGTGTGTCTGGATGGAAAGTAGCCTCTAATATCACGCACTAAATAAACAGATATGCAGACTCACAAGTGGGAGCATCTCTACAAAGGAGTAGAGAAACTAGAAAATGCAAAAACGCCCCAATTAACAAGCCCTCACATGTATTTAGCCCTTCCCAATTTACCAAGCACCTCCACACGCGTTATCTCATTTAGTCCTAGCAACTCTGCAAGCTGGGAAACACAGGCATGAGTTTATATTTCACACAAGGAAAATTGAGATCAGAGAGGTTATCCAAGGTCATAAAAGAGAGGCAGAATTTTAACCAGTTGGAAGCCCAATGAGTCTATTAGATGGATGTTTGTCATTCGTTTACTGTATGGAGGTGAAGAGCACAGGCTTTGGAGTCAAGCAGAGCTGTTTTCCACTCCCAGCTTTTCCAGGTATCAGCTTAACCCTAAGACCATGGCAAGTCACTCATTTCTCTGGGCCTCACTGTCCTCGTCTGTAAAATAGGGAGAAAAATATTACAAACCCTGTAACTCTTGCAAGTAATAAATGAGATGATGTATTACAAGTGGTTAATGCTGTGCCAGAACACAGTTAAGCACACAATGGGCCTTCTTCTCCTTCGTGTTGGTAGTATTATTATTTCAGTGGGAGGAGAAGTAGATACCGAGGTATGTCTGGCCCCAAACTCCACACTCTTTGTACTGCAACATGCTGCACTGATTTTTTCCTTCTCTCCCTTTGCTACATATATTCTTCTTTTCTTTCTTTCTCTTCTACACAGTTTTCCTTCCCCTTCCTTCCTATCACACATACATAAAGCCTCTGACTTGTAAACACACACATACCTGGCTTGCTACCTCTTCGTCTCCCCCACTCAAATTGACTAGAGCACCGCAGGATGCAGAGAAGGGGTAGGAAAACCCAGACACAGTCCTTTACATGAGTCACCCTTTCGAGGAGAGCTTAGCATTCCCAACACATGTTTTATTGTTTTTGGTTTGCATGTTCCTGCACCAAGCGAATAAATTTGAAGGTCTCCAGTAGTTAAACTAATTAAACATAATTTTCCTTTTTGGTGTTTTAGCTGAGTTAGAGGTTTCAGGAAGGAGAGAAGGGACAAGCTGCGTTAGGCGTATCCAGCTCAACTCTCATGTGATGCCTTTCACTTCAGAATTAATTCCGTGGATAAAGTGCCCTTTCTGGCAACACGATAAACAGGTTCATCTAGAGGTTTGGCTCGCTGGCGTATAAAGCCCTTCATAACCGCAGTGCTCAGCTCCGTCCACCCCAGGCTCCCAGCCCCTGGTAGGGTACAGTGGCAGGCATTGTGTGCTCAACAAGTTTTCACACCCATTGGGAATGTGAAACACAGACACTGCTTACACTGCAGAGATCTTTCTGCAGACCTGCAGGGCCGGTGCCAACATGGCTGCCTCACATCTGCCCTCACCGAGCTGCCAAAGACTTCCTTACCCAACCTCACTAAAATGACTAAAATGACTCCCGAAATGACAGGGCAGATGGAAATCACTGGCTGGGCAGAAGGCGGATTTCCAGAGCTTCAGAGCAGAGTAGAGCTGTGCTGGCATCTTTCGAGAAGTTGATTCTGAGAAACCTTTCTTCCATGGTCATTCCTATTTTTAGAACAGTTCCAGACCTCGGGAGCCTCTACCATCCTTCCCTCCTTGAAGAGACAATTGAAGAGTTTTCCACTGACTTGTCAAATGTTCTTATAATATTTATTTGTTTGGATTTTTCCAACAAAAAGATTTAGTTTTGACCTTTTTTTTTAAGCACATGCAGGTTAGGACAACAGCACTGAAATATTGATAGTCGTAACCAAAACATCCAATAGACTTGATTATTTGCTCATATACGTAAAAAGCAAGTTGGCTGTTGCATGTGCCTCTAGACTCTTATTTAAGTTAATGTGGACAACTTTGTAGATGGTCCTGTTACAAACCGAATGAGCCATTCAAAGTGAGCTATTCATTTTAGCCATGAACTTGGATGAACTTTGTTCTCTTGCTTGATATGAATCAGAGCCCAGGAAACTTAGAAATAGCATTATTCTGTCCTTAGAGATAAAGCACCCATTTTCCCTTGGGGTCAAAAGTTTTGGTCACCCAAAAATATGCAAATAATTTTCAACAAGCGCACCAAAGCAATTGAAGGGGGAAAATGAAAGTCTTTTCAACAATTGCTGCTAGAACAATTAGATAGCCCCATCAGGAAAAAAAAAAAAGAACCTAAACAACCCCTATCTCATGCTATATATAAAAATTAATTTGAGATGGGTCATAGACCTAAAGGGAAAAGCTTAAATTGTAAAAGTTTTAAAGGAAAATATCTCCAAGACTTGGGGTGGTCAAAGGCTTCTTAGTTCACAGAAAATAATAACCATGAAAAACAAATCGGTAAATTGAACTTCATCAAAATTAAAAACGTCTCCTCATGAAAAAAGAACCTTAAGAAAATGAATAGGCCAGCCACAGATTGGAAGAAAATATTCACAACATATATATCTGGCAAAGAACCTGTATCCAACATATATAAAGAACTCCTAACATTCAATAATAAAAAGACAAACAACCCAATTTAGAAACGGGAAGGGACTTGAACAGATACTTGGCAAAGGAAGATATAGAATGACTAATAAGCACATGAAAAAGTGGCTAACATCATTTGTCATCAGGAAAATTCAAATTAAAAGCACAATGAGACGTCACTGTTCAACCATTAAAAATGACTAAAATTTTAAGAAATCGACACCACCAAATGTTGGTGAGAATCCAGAGCAACCAGAACTCTCACCTGCTGCCGGAAATGTAGGATAATTCACCTACTACAGAAAACTGTTGGGCAGTTCTTAGAATGTAAAACAGACATCTGCGCTATGTTACAGCAATTCCACTTGTATTTGTTTATCCAAGAGAAATGAAAACACGTTCATAAATCGTATCTGCCAATTTCCTTTCTCCATATCTTTACCCATGTCATTGCCTTCTGGAATTCCCTTTTTCCTATCCCCATCCCTGATATCTGCATGTACAAATACCATGCATCCTTAATGTCCTGGTTTGAGGAACGTTGCTAGTTCCCTTTGTAAATGAATCTCTTTACCTTCCAAACCTCTTTGGTACTCTTTCTATGTTGCTCTTAGACCGTCACTTGCAACACTGTATTATGGTTACATGTGGCATATCCCCAGCTAGTCTGTAAGCTCCCATGGGACAGGATCTCTCTGTGTCTAATGTATCTTTGCACCCTACTCAGTGCTTTGCACAAAGGTATTTGGAACTAGTATTGAATGAATGACTGAGTGAACATATACTCATCCAATGACACACTGGATTTATACTCAGATCTTGGTCCAAGTCCTGGCTCTGCCCAGTGATGTTGGATAAATTCTCTGATTTCATTTGCCTTTATTTGAAGATAAAATAACTGAATGATTGTGCTAGACTGTTACTTTCGGTTCCCTCTACCTGCAGTGAACCATTCCTCCCAAATTCCGTGCCCTTATGTAGTCCCTTCCCACGTTGGCTCAAGGCTTGGCCATGTGTCTTGCTTTGACCAGTGGAACATTAGCAAGCAAAGTCTTGATGAGCACCGCACATTGGGGCTTATCTTGGATTGCTGGCTCTTAGCAATTGCTGGCTCTAAGAAGTCTGACTCCTCTGCTGGAGATACTACATGGGGAGACCATATAAGGAGGCCATGTGAGAATAGAGAGGCTTCGACGGTACATGGAGAGAAAGAGAAAGCCAGCCATCCCAGCATCCAGCTGAGCCTAGTCAGGTTGCAGAATGATGAGAAATAATAAAATGGTTGCTGTTTTAAGCCACTATGTTTTTGAGTGATTTGTTACATGGGATCATTGCTTTCCTCACAGAGTTGTCAGGACTAACTGATGACACTTGTGGAGGGCTTTGTTCATGGACAAGTGCTAAGCACATATGAGGAGCTGTTATTTCTGGGCACATGTGCAGGTTGGCATTTGTGCTCAATTGCAGAATACATCCATTTGAGAACTAGCCTGTGAATTTAGAAGGTCTTACAATCCAACAGGCATAACCTTTGGTTCCTCCTATCCTTCTCCTCCCTCTAGCCTGGGCAGCCATCCACCACTGCTTCTGGGGAAGAAAGAGAGAAAGAGAGAGAAATGAACAATAAAATAAAACAATTTATGAATAGCTATATAGCCAGAGTAAGGAACAGGTGCCCATTTTCATTTATCTTGTGAAGAGATGGGGCTAGTTTAAGGACTAGTCAGTGCTTATAATTATAATTTCAAAACTCTAGCAGACTCCCTTCTAGAGAGAAGGGAGAGGGAATCACCATGGTCTAAAGGGTTGGTCCTCAATCTGGTCCATGTCCAGAGCTGGTCAGGTTCAGAGGAACTGAATTATATGAACCAAATTCCCAGGAGACCGGTTGATGGACCAGGATGCCAGTTTATCCATTTGCAATGCAAAATGTAATTTACAAGCCAGTGTTAGGCTCTCTTCAGTGGCAAGGAAAAGATTGCTCTGGCAACACCAGATTGCTTGAACTGATAATGGTTTCATGGGAAAGTGAGGAAGTGCAGGGAACCGTGACCAGGTGGAGCATTTTGGGTGTGCTGAGTAATGCTAGTGGTCTGTTAGACAAAGCCTAGGTTTGTATACACATCCTTTTGTGCACCTGGAATCTATAATCTATTTCTAATCAGGCTGAGAGCATTCTCTCAGCTCTCCTAGTTTATGGGTTTACAGGTAGGTGGGGGAATGAAGGCAGGGAAACAGCCTCTCCCTTTCCAAAAGGATGGTGGAGAGGGAGTCCCTTCTTCTGTGAGAAACAATATAATAGAATTGAGGGATTTGGAAAGTTCATGAAAGACTATTAGCTCCATGCCCAGCTCAGACACCTTCTCTGGAATCCCTCCCCTAATATAAGTGCCCACGACACCTGAATCTATCCAGTTTTGCTCCTTTAAGACTGTATTATAATGTTTGCATATATGCCAGGCCCTACCTAAACTATAAGTCCTTGAGGGTCAGAATTATGTCTTATTAATCTTCTTCTCCCCAGTCCCAGTGCAGTCCCTGGCGTACAGTTGGAGCTCAATAAATCTATGTGGCATTAGCTAAATGTCTGACGTTTTTGGAATTGGCTGAAATCTGAAACATTACAACTGTTACCTTACCTTTTTGTCATAATTTCTGAGTGAGGGGAACTGTAGAGGTCACATGATCCTGAGGAAACTGCAGCTCAGAGAGGGGAAAGCACTTGCCAGAAGTCCCCCTGTTAGGGGCATCTTGTGCTCATTTGTGGCCCTCCTGGTCTCCTGGCTTCCAAGTGCCTTCTCTCTCAGTCCTCCCTCCTGGGGTCTCCAGGGAAGTAGAACCCAAGACTCTGCTGCATCCCACCCCAGAGACTTTATGTCTCTCCTTTATGTCTCACTGAAAGAAGGTTTTCTTTCTTTTGTGCCCATTCTTTCTTGCAGACCCTTCCCCAGATCATGCTACCTTAATCTTAGCGAGGAGATGTGGGGCAGGAGGGAAGACCCTGCCTGCCTGCCTGCCTGCCTGCCTGGAGCTCTCCCGGCCTGGATGCCAGCGCCCTCCCTCTACCCGAGGATGGGAAAGGGTTCCACCCACACCAGTGGTGCACTCAGCGCTCCAGGACCACGAGCGCTGCGGTGTCAAACTGGCCGAGCAAGAAGCTGCAGCCGCTGCTGTGGCAATGAACCCTGAGACCCCCTTAAGGAATACTTTACAAAATTATTTTAATTACCGTGCAGACCTTGTAACTTGACCCAGGCACAGCCATCAGTACTCTCCTAGAGCCAATATTACTAAAATCCCATTCAGTGTGTGTCTCCTGCCGTCATTCAGTTTCAGGCAAATGTGTATCCCTATTAATAACCCCCTGACAGCGTGGGAAACTTCACACCGCTCAATCGGTTGCTCCCCTCCTCACTCTGCTTTTTGCATCTCATTAGAACTCCTAGCAAGTAGTTATTTTTCGGTGGTTGCGGGAGCAGGGCAAGAGAGAGGGTGCTAAACTTGGGGCCAGGAGAAATATTTAGAGGAGTATTTACCTTCAATTCGATCTAAACCTGTCTTTCTCAAACTTGGCTGCTCATCGGAACCACCCGGGAGCTTTAAAGGCTAATGATGCCCGAATGTCAGCCCAGAGGTCTGATGTAATTGATCTGGGATGCGGCCTGGGCATCTGGATTTTTTAAACTCCCCGGCTTATTTCCAGGTTGAAAACTACTGAGATAAATTCTTCATTCCTTTTCCCACTCTGGAAAAGTTAGATTCGCAGCGCAGGTCGGTGGCGCAGGGGATCTGGCGCCTGTCCCTTCGCAGCTCGCCAGCTCTGGATGGTCCCGGAAAATCCGCGCGCGCGACAACGCTAAACACGCGGCGGCGGGGCGGGCGGGGCGGAGGGCGGGGCCGCGCTTGGCCCCGCCCCCGCACGCCTATCGGTGCGCGGTGCGGGCCCTGACGTCACTCTTGTCAGGGCCGCGGCACATGGGCGGCCGGATGCGCTGAGCCCGGCGCTGCGGGGCCGCCGAGCGCGGGGGAGCAGCGGCCGCCGGCGCGGGGAGGGGGTGGGGTGGGACAGCGCGGTCTCCGGTGCTCGCCGGAGGGACCCGGGGCGGCGTGGTGCCTTCGCCCTTCTGCAGCCGTCTGCATATTTTTTCTTTCTTTTTCGCAATTTTGAACATTTTGCAGGACGAGGGGTTCGAGGCAGGTGAGAGCATCCTGCACGTCGCCGAGGAGCCCAGGGGCACTTGGCGCGTCCTCCGGGACTCGTCTGCACTGGGAATCCGAAAGTTTATTTTTATTTTCGTATGCAGCTATATTTATAAAGATAAAAGTTATTTTTTCCTTCCCTTGTCTCCACCGCCTTGAAAGCGCGTACTTTTGGCAAAGGACGGAGGAAGAAGCTCAGCAACGTTTTGGGGGGCGGTTGGGTTTTTTTTTTAAGAAAAAAAATTTGCATCGCGATGGAGAAAATGTCCCGACCGCTCCCCCTGAATCCCACCTTTATCCCGCCTCCCTACGGCGTGCTCAGGTCCTTGCTGGAGAACCCGCTGAAGCTCCCCCTTCATCAAGAAGACGGTGAGCGCTGCCCTCCTGGATGCCCTGCTCTGGGAAGGGACGACGCTCCTGGGGTCCCCCTGCTTGGCCGGGCACCCCCGCTGGTCCGCTGGAGCATCCATCCCCTCTCTCCCTGTCCCCGGTACACTGGCCCTGCTTTGATGAAATTGAGGGGCTCACCCATCACCCCACCCCTCCTCCTCAGAAAGGGGGGACCCCCTCACTAAACATCATTTAAAATAGCGCTGGGGACCCGGCCCGCCCTCCTGGGTCCTGCTCCTGCGGCACGGGTGGGAGATAGAACTTGACAGGTCAGTGATCCCTAGATTGAGACTTATCCGTACGCAGAGCTAAATGGCCTGCACGAGGGCAGAGCTTCGCGGGCTGGGGAGGAGAAACCAGAGGGCTCGCTTTTATGGGGTGGGGGGCTCCAGAGGGGGCGGGTGTCACTGCGTAGCCTGGTTATTGGGATCGTCCTTCTTGTTTCTGTTATTAGTATTTGGAACTCACGCGGTGTGAGCGGAGACGCGTGTTCTCCTGGGAAGGATAATTCAGGAAGGGGGGTGAGGGCTGGGGCTGGGGCTGGCGAGGGGAGTGGTCTCTCGGCGGGAAGCCGTGCACGCCTCCGGTGCTGACACTTTCCCCGTGCACTTTTCCTGGTGGGAGGGGAGAGCGGAGCAGGCTCACGTGTAACCGCGCAGAAGCCTCCTTTGGCTTGAGCCCTTTCTTGGTAAGTCCCAAACCTTCCCCAGGCACCCTAGGCTGGAACGGGACAGGAAGGGTCGTGCGAGGAGGCTCCGAACGGAGCCGGTGCCGCCAGGGATTTGTCATTTGGGCCGATGCGGTCTCCTGCCTTTGATAGCACAGTAGCAGATGCGAACTGTGGGGCTCAGAGTGTCAAGTCTTGAAAGATCGTTTGGCTACGAATAGCTTGGGAGTACTAGCATCTTCTTTCCTAGCAGGGGACAACCTGTTGCATTGCAAGAGCTGAGGGGTTTGGTTCGCAGTCTGCAGAGCATAGCGTCCCTCTTAACTCTCCTTTGAGGAGTAGCGCTTGGGAGGGAGGTGCTGCCTGCAGTCTCTTGCATCTGTGGGTGTTTTAAGTCAAATTCTCAGGAGATGAGACTGTAGAGGATTAGAATGGATGGCGGTAGAGGCTGTGTTTTTCTGAGGAAGAAACTCAGAAGCCAAATTCCTTAATTCCAGATTCCACCCGCGCCTGAGTACTGGACTTGGCAAAATCCAGAGCTCTGGTTAAAGACCTAATGGGGTGAAGAGCTCTGGTTAGAGACCTAATGGGGTGAGCCATACTTCCAGGTAGAAAACCTAGCTGCATACCTCCACCGTAGTAAGTAGAGTAATCACCTTTTCCAATAGCTGTGCTTTTGACAGGTTGCATACATGTATAATTTTTGTGAGCCAGATCATGCTTACGTGTTTAGGGAAGAAAACACTTTGTAATTTTTTTTAAAACTCGTTTTGTAAGATACAGTGTACCCCAGTGGCTTTAGAAGCAAACATGTGGACTCAGGAAGTTCTCTATTTTCTTTTCTGCCAATGTGAGGCATTGGTCAAGCTGCTTCAAGTCCCAGAGGCTCCATTTCTTTGGTGTGAAGGGGACGATTGCTGTTTGCAAGTTGATTTGGAGATTTTTGGAAATAATACAGTATGTGGAAAGAACCAAGTATATAGTAGGTGCTTAATACGTGGTAACAAAGAAGGATGGAGAGTCCCTGCTTTTCCAAAATTAGAATTACCAACTCTCTGGCTTTTTAAGTCTGAAGAACATCATATTGTTACTGTAATGAATTTCCTGGAAGATAAATCATGCCTGCTTATTGGCTGTTTTCTTAAAAATCATAGCAGTTGTGTGTTATGGCAGGTGGATTTAAATTATTTGTCTCCTCAAATAATGCACTGAAGACTGTACTCTCTTGTTTATATCCTAGATCTGTGTGTAGCCCCGTCCCAAGGACTAGTACTTTCTTTCCAAAGTAAATAGGAAGATGTTGAAAAACAGGCAGAGATCCATGGCCTGCTTGAACTTTTAACTCCAGATGCACAAAAGCCAGCAGCCAGAGAAGAACCCTGGTGTTTGTGAGAAGTAGTTTTCGTAGCAGGAACCAGGAGGGGTGATAAAAAAAAAGCAACACGCTTTCTTTGTTAAAAGCCAACTTTCCTCTTTTTCTGCAGCATTTGGTAAAGATAAAGACAAGGAAAAGAAGCTGGATGATGAGAGTAACAGCCCGACGGTCCCCCAGTCGGCTTTTCTGGGACCCACCTTATGGGACAAAACCCTTCCCTATGACGGAGATACTTTCCAGTTGGAATACATGGACCTGGAGGAGTTTCTCTCGGAAAATGGCATTCCCCCCAGCCCGTCGCAGCATGACCACAGCCCTCACCCTCCCGGGCTGCAGCCGGCTTCCTCAGCTGCCCCCTCAGTCATGGACCTCAGCAGTCGGGCCTCTGCACCCCTTCACCCTGGCATCCCGTCCCCGAACTGTATGCAGAGCCCCATCAGACCAGGTAAACTCAGAAGGTTCTCCCTTCAGATGGGGAGGAGGAGGAAAGAGAGGGGCAGGCTGGGGGGCATAAACATCTTAGCAATCAGAGAGGCTTCAGCACACTAAAAGAGGACTCTTGTATTTCACCCCCTTCAGTGAGTGGTTGTCCCACTTCATTGAGCAGCCACAGCACCTGGAAAGTCAGCTAAATGCAGATTCTATGGACCTACCCCTAGGAGCTCTGATTTTTCAGCTCTGGGGTGAGGTCCAGCAATATGCATTTTTAACCAGCTTCCTAGGGGATTCAGATGCAGCTGATCCCAAGGACTGCCATTTAAGACATACTAGCCCTCAGTTAATGATTTGGATAATTTGGGCATCCATCTCATCTGCTCTCTGTTCTCCTCATTCCCCAAATACACAAATAGGGTCTTGCTGAATGATTTGGGCAGACTCTCTGTAAGGCTGTCGTTTACCTACATTCATTCTTGTCTGGCCTGAGGGAAAAAAAAATGTGAGTTAGGGTGTGGGGTGGATAGCTTTGTCATCTTTTTCATTTGTGTTGTCATTGACTGGGAAATTGAATCTGAAAGCGGCTCTCATATTAAGCGTGGCCTAGCCTTCTTCAGCACAAGACCCCACCTCTTTCTCTTCACAATTCCTGTAAACCAAATTGTTCTTATGTATTTTTTTTCGTTTTTGTCTGTCCATCACACTTTTTAACCAACTTTTGTGAAAGCCCACAAGGGCACAAGATTGGCTTTAAATGATGTTGAAATAGTACACAAAAATGTCTCCTCAAATGACCGGTACTTCAAAACCCACTGCTGGATGCTCAGATGTAAACACAGGTTGAGGCAGCTCTGGCTTCATGGCTCTAGCACCCTGGAGTACAGAATGAACAGGAAGAAAGACCATTTCTTGTGCACAGGTAAGCAGGAACAAAGATTCAGCAAGATAAATTGTCAGGAAGGTCGCGGAGCTGAGGGCCTTAGCTGCAGGGGAAGGCAGAAAGCAGGACAATGGGAGACTTGTGCTAGAGATCATTCCTGAACTCCATGTCCTCGACTCCTGTCGAGTTTCTCAGGCACACAGAGCAAGATTAAAATGGAAGGAAACGATGCAAAGGAGGAAGAGAACGCCCCTGCCTTGAAATATTAGTATTGGAGTTCAAGTTCTTCCACTCCGATCTTCTGTGCTGGCCCCTTCTCCAAACCCACTTTGAATTACAACTCAAGGCTACTGGTTGGAATGGAATTAAGTTTTAACCTGTAGCCACCCCAGGAGACTGCAGAAGCTTGGGAAAACACTCCTTTATGTGACCCTGAACCACTGTTACTTAGAACGTAGGGTGCCATTGTCTTCAGTTTCTTCCCGGGAATGGACAACCAGTGGAATAAATGACCATTCAAAATGAGAAAAAAAAAAACAGGGAGAAGGGGACAGAGCCCCAGTGAGAAGGCACAGTTGTGTGTCATTCTGCTCTGCAGACTGAGACCTACCACTTCAGAGCTGTGTGACCTTACAAAGTGACACAACCCCTCGGGGCTTCAGTTTCCTCTTGTGTAGAAGGATGTAATGTCTATTTGATTGGATTATTGTGAAAAGTAGAGATATGTAAAAGAGTCAAATGACTAGCACTGGCTATTCTATTAATGAAAGCAGTTATGATCATTGTTCTATTTGTGTCAACTTTTATCATTTATTTCAATCCCTGTCTTCTGAAATGCCCTCTTAAAGTCGTTAGGTACAATATATAACCCCTCCTTCTGGAGAGAAATGTCAGGAGATTTTGATAAGTATTGATAAATATTTCTCAATCCCCTGCCAAATACAGGATGTGTACCATGTTATAAATACTATATTTTTTCCCCAAGAGGCATGCAAATATTAAGTCCCCACATGTTGGTTCCTATTGAGAGTGAAGAATCGGTATTTTGAAATTTGAGGCTTTCTTAGAAGTCATTTGTCAAAGCTTGTTAGAATCAGTATTAATCCATGACAGTCAGAAACTTGGGATGCCCCAATCAGATTTGCAATCCATAAGAAAGGACTCCTGAGGTTCAGTAGATGTCATTTTTTTAGGTGATGGAGGAAGGGCACTAGGATCCACTGGGCACTGGGGTCTAGAAATAAGTCTTCATTTCAGTGTCTTTTTTGGTAATGGAAACACACTTCAAAATAATCTTCTTCTTTGAATAGAAAACCCAGTGAGACTCCTAACAAGACAGAAAAGAAGTTAAAGCTCTTCTTCAGATAACAAACGCACATAAAATAACACTCTGCTGTCATAGAGTGTTGATCATTATAAAGATTATAATGCAAAATGAAATTCCAGGGGATATGGACTCAATGGATGGTATATCACAAGCAAACCTGAAAAAGGAGAAAGTTCTCGATGATTCTGTGTAATCACAGTGGTGACCAGAATAGAAATACCAAGTTAATCTTGAGGAAAATAAGTCCTCAGAAGGGAGGAGTACAGATGTAGCCTTAGCATTCTGGGAATTGTAGAATTTCAGTCTAGATCAAGATTTCTCAACCTTGGCACTATTGATGTTTCAGGTAAGTCTTTGTTGTGGGCGCTGTCCTGTGCATTGTAGGTTGTGTAGCAGCATCTCTGGCCTCTATCCCCCAGATGCCAGTAACACCCTCACCCCCACCCTGTGACAAGTAAAAATGTCTCCAGTCACTGCCAGATGTCCTCTGGGGACAAAATCACCCCCATTGAGAACTACTGATCTAGACTTTCAATTTGGGCAGCAAAATGTCGGCTTAATTCAGGATCCCACCACACACATGGGTGCTTTTTACCTCCTGGAATGCTTTATGGCCAAGCTTTTGAGAAGACGAGATATTAGGTAGCTGAGAATAAATATAATGTTAATAAGAGCATAGTTAAACACTTTTAGTTGATAAAACTAAGACATCAGGCTAATCAGGAGATAATTGCAAAGCAATTTTATTAAACATTTGTTTTCTGCGGTTTGCTCAGCATGCATCTTTTGAGTTATGCTCGGTTGCATTGTGTCATTAGTGGTACCTGTCTGATTGAGAGGAAATGAAGCCATAAGCTGACAAATTACGCATTTCTAGGTCTACTGCAAGTGTGTCTTGGAATGACCAGGTGAGCATTCTTGTGAATTCTCATACTATCATATATCTCTTCCTATCCCTCCAACCCCCTTTCTTATTTTGTACACTCATCGTTATTCCTCTGTCTAGCTGTCTGATCAAAGAATGCAGCAAATAGCTGAAGAAATACGCTTTTCCTTGAAGGAACAACCCAGGGATCCATTGAAACCTCCTGTGGCTGGACATTGTTAAGCTCTCTGGGCTGACATCTTAATGAAGGAAGAGTGGTGGTTCCTGGATGCTCTAGCCGCCGGCACAGGCTTCTCAGTCATCTGAGGTGCAGCATCCTGGATGTCCCCAGGCCAGCAGAGATGGCAGGAGTCCTCCTGACCGCTTCAATGTTTGCATTTCAGATGCTATCAGAGGTGGTACCCGGGAGTGCTCTCCTGGAAGTATGCGCTGGGTACAAGAAAAATAAGAATCTGTTTGCCCTGAGAATTGAGCGATTGCTTTAAGGACAGCAGTCCCTTTAGGGAATGTCATCTATAGCAGACAAAGTCAGAGTTATTTTTAAATCACATGCTTGTAAAGCCAGATTTGAAATCGTTTCCTCTGGTGGTTTTTCTTTGAATAGCTTGGGGGTGTCCTGCCACTGTTAGACCCATATTCAGCTGAGAATTAAGAAGGCTCCCTTTCCAGTTCTGAGCACAGAGAACAGGTTCTGATGAAGGCTGGTTACAGAGAGAAGTGAAAACCCTTCCACGTGGAGGTGTGTCGGAAGAGGAGGGCCTAAATGGGTGGCACAAGAAGAGTGGGGACATGGGGGAGAACCGATTGTACCTTTGCAAGATGGAATTTGTGTTCTGTTTCTGCTGACCTTCCTTTGTGATAAGGTTTTGGTGTGGAAGGAAGATGCTGGCCGTGGGATCTGAGTCATGCTGGAGGGGAGTTCTGTGCTGCTGGTTCCGGGGCTCTGGGAGGTCCTGCTGAGGCAACAGGATTGTCTTGCTTTTTCCCAACATCGTGAGATGCAGCTTCGTGTTCTCCCTCCTCTTAAGGGCGTGCAGTTCATATATTTTCCCCTTTGGCATACTGGTACCCCTGCAGCTTGGGAGCACCACGATTGATAGTTGCTGTGCCCTGTGCCTCAGGTCTCTTGTAAGTGCATTTCATTCATCGGGGTCAAGGAGGTCATGGAGGGGAGAGAGTCAGCTTCATTCTGGAGGCAGGCAGACTTTTTTTCTGTTTCTTGAGAGTTTATCTTCTCCACCATGCCCTGTAGAGGACAGGCTTGCCCTGTTCTCTTGGCTTTGTCATATTGGCACATTCCCAGGACTGTTCCTACCCTCCTGGCTAGAGGTATTTTCCCATAGGTTTGGAAAGCTGGACCACTTGGTGGTGAAGAGCCTAGGCTTTGGACTCAGGGGCTTGGGTTCATGTCCTGGACCCACATTGGCTTGCCAT
This sequence comes from Ceratotherium simum simum, assembly GCF_057802395.1. NCBI lineage: Eukaryota > Metazoa > Chordata > Mammalia > Perissodactyla > Rhinocerotidae > Ceratotherium > Ceratotherium simum. Next base: position 32,075,119 of record NC_141915.1, on the reverse strand, counting down.
GTAACTTTGTGTCAATTTCTTAACCTCTTTAAGCCTGAGTTGACTCATCAATAGAACGGAGACTATAAATAGTCCCCTCCTATGGGGTTTTAGCAGGATTAAATAAGATAACACGTGACAAGGTATGGCATGATGTGTGGCACATGTATACTCAGGGCCTGGAGCTGTGGTTATGATCTCGGTGGCATGGGAGCAGAGAAAAGAAAGACTGTATTCCCAACCCCCGTTCTCCATTTAGGGATTTGTTTCATCCAGTCCCCTTCCCTCTGCAAAAATAGGACATGCATTTTTTTTTTTTTTTTCCAGCATGCCCAGTCGTTCTTCTGTGTAGTCTGTTTGACTTTTCTCCTTCATTCTGGGTTAGGACAAGTCACCTCCTTGATGTTAACCCAGCGGTATTGCTTCTGGGTTAGCAACTCCTGTTTTGCCTGTGTGGAAACAGCCAGTTGCTCGGTGCCCAGCCCCCCAGCTCTCGTGCGAGCCCTGGCAACCCTGGCTGCCTGCCTGTGTGACCGTGTGCTTCAGGCACGTGGCTGTGCCCTGTGGAGCTCGCCCAACTCTGGGCGGTGTGCTGGCTTGCTTCCGCCCCCCAACCCCCACCCCCACCCTTGCTTCTCTTCCCAGGCAATCTACAGCAAGTACCAGTGAGAAATTGTAATCCTGACCCTGGCAAGAGAAAGCTGGGCTCTGTAGGGCAGTTTATACGCCAGGGAAACCTGCTCTGTCCAACAGTCTAGCCAGACCCCAAATTCGGCCCTTTCTCCTGCCTTTCTGCCTAGAGGCCCTGTCTTCTCTGCACTGCTGCGGTGGGCAGGATTCCTGTAAGCCAATTCCTGCCAAGGGTCTTGGCAGAGTCTTTCCAGTTCAGCGCTGTGCCTACCAGACTAGAAAAATAGCAATATAAAGACAGAACTAGGTAGAGGAGAAGGAGAGGGGTGGGGGAAGTGGGAAGAAAAAAGCCTTGAAAACATCCTAATGTAGAAGCCAGAGGATGAAAAGACAGCAGTGATTTATTAGGTTCCTCGGAAACCTCTCTTCCAACCAGCACTAATCACTTTTACCCAGGAATCATTTTTTATGTCTCAGCAGTGAAAATGGAGGGAAGTGGGAAGGTAGTGGGGAAGTAATAAGATTAAAAACACATTGGAAAAGAATATATGAGAGAGGGATGGAGAGGTACAGGGTCTGCATTTGATTCTCTAAGGGGATTAGTTGAGAATATTTTTCATTTATGATAATATTTGATATCCCCCCAGCAAATGTCTTGACCTGAAGCCACTAAACCATTGTTTTGGAATCAACTTAAATTTCCTTAAGACCTAGATGCCTGCTGGCTCCCCTGTCACAACATCCATCAGAATGTCTTGTATTTGAGACAGTTCTATATAGACAATATAGCAATGTTTTAGAGCATGAGATCCGATAAACAAACAAACCTGGGTGTGAATCCTGACTCTGCCATGTTTGCTCACGATCTAGATGAGCTGAGCTTCTGATTTCTCATCTGGAACTTTGGAATAATCACTGGACCTACCTCATAGTGTTGTTGAAGGTCCTATGAGCCTTGCGTGTAGAGTACCTGGCATACAGTCAGTGCTCAGGAACGGTTAGCTGCTGTGAGTGGCATTCTCATGACCATCTGATTTCATCTCTCATAGGAGGACCGAGCATTGGGCTCCTAGGGAGTCTCCATACTTTTCCCTTCCTAGCCAATTAAGGCCTCTGGTCAAGGAGTTTGAATTTTTCCTCTGCTTCTCTGCCTATTCTTGTTTGCCCCTCTCTTAGCCTCTGCGTTTTAGGTAACCTTGGGTAGCTAACTGTAACCCTTATTTATTCCTCCTGCCCCAGGAGGGTAAAAACTCAAACAAAATGTTGTTCAAAGAAGTTCTTGATTAGGAGATTTCTCCATGACATATTTGCTAGTAAATCAATCAGTCAATCAGTCAATGTTACTATTGAGTTTTTAATAACAGGCATTAATAATTATACCTGAAGGCAACATAGTGACCTCAGTGGTAGAGAAACTGTAAAGGCATGTTGTGGTGCTGGAAGAGGAGAGAGGTCTAGTTCATTCTCCTGCTTACAGGCAAGACTTTACATAAGCATTCCAGAATAATAATTCCTCCTTCCCCCAAGTGGTCCTTTAATGGATAAATCCTTAATCTTTCTGTACCTTCATTTTCTCATCCATAAGTAACATCTTTGTTGGGTTTATGTGAGCTTTCTAAAGCTAATGTGCATGAAGGGTCCAGCATGGTGCCTGGCACTCAGTAGGCCAACCTTTACCACAAGTCAGTTCCATTACTTTTCTCTAGTAAATGATGTGAAGATTAGAAAGCAACAGAGGCATTTGTAGGACCGAGGAGCAATGTGGATGGTCCCCAGAAATAGCATCAGCTTTTGCTTTGTGCTATACCCTGGGGAAGACAGACAAGGGTACCGTTCGGCTGCTGGTCTCAAGGAGATGGCAACTTAGCAGGGAAGATGGAACTTTTTGGTAAAAGAATGAGTGACAGGACAAAGTAGCATGTTCTGGGTGTCGAATGATGGGTACGTAGAGGCCTCCAATATCTATTGAAAGGAGGGTGAAAGAGTCAAGAAATGAGTAAAAAATTTAACAGTAAGTAAGGGAGCAGTGTAGACAATGAGAGCTGCCAGACCTCACAGGAAGCAGCCACTGCCCAGGACAGGCGTGCCTGGGACGAGCCTCTTGGAAGAGTTGGACATTCCGCTGGGCCTCGGAATGAGAGGCGGAGGAGCCAGAATGGTGAGTGGGCAACGCTGCGGCAGAGCTGTAGAGGCAGGAATGCCCACGGGGTGTTTAGGGAACAAGGTGTAGATACAATTTGGCTGGTGCAGAAAATTCCTAGGAAGGAGTCAGGGAGATGAGTCTGGAGGGGTAGGTGCCAGGCAGGCTGGCAGCTTCGTGAAGGCCAAGCTCCAAAGGTTGAACTTTATCCAGTAGGCAATGGGGAGCCACTGAAAGTTTCTGAGTAGGGAAGTGGCATGTGGGTGTTTCCACTTGGGTTCAAGGTTGCATTTGAAACATTTTTAGATTCTTCACAATAGTTTCCTCTGGCAAACCGGGACTTCCTTATTATTATTATTTTGAAAATAAATACTCTCCCTTGAACATCAAACAGCCTTTCAAAACACGATGTTCTAATGATCTAGAGAAAGTAATTCAAAAACATAGGGTTTAGGTTTCACTTATAAAGCCCATAATTTTGGTGATTGGGGGAAACACTCTTTGGCAAGGAAATAGTTTGAGGGATTTGAATGGTTCAGAATTTAAAAGTCCAAAAGCAGGACTGGTCTCATAGGAGTAGAAAAATAGATTTTAATAAACCCAACCCATTAACATTCATCACTTTTAAATGCCTCTCTTTTATAAAGCTTCCTAGGTTTGCAAACAAGTATACTGAACCAATTTCTATGAGTGTTTTTTTTTTTTTTTGGTATGTGTGTACATGTGTATGTGAGAGAGAGAAAGAGAGAGAGAGAGAAGGCGTTAATGCCTCAGTGTTAGAAATAGTACTTCATTATAAGGACTACCTGCTGCAGAAATATCAAGCTAAAAATACTTCGCCAAGTTTCTGGCCAGCTTATTAATTTTACTCCTGAGAGACAAAGGAATCATTATTACGGTTTTGGATTCTTGAGTCCTGACCTTGTATTCGTGGCTCCCTTTTTCCCTGAAACTGGAATTAATTGCACCTCATGATTAAATATGGTGGCTGTGCGGTGTGTGTATGTTTTGTATTGGGAGTACTGCTGGAGTAAAGGGATTTTGTGAGAGCAGACAGGGTCCAGGGGAGGGTGTAGGGGTGCTGAATGGCACATGCATGAAGCGACTTGCTCAAGTACCCCCGGAAGTGTGCTTTGATATCAAGCCAAGATTACAGAGAGCTGGAGGAGTTGCCATAACCCAAACCAGCTCACTTAAATAAAAAATAATAGTCGATGTGTGCAACTTCACCTCCAGCTATGTACAGTAGACAATTACAGGAGTGTTGGCAGAATCTGGTGTCTGTGGGGGAAAGCTATACAGTACTTGTTTCTGTTAAATTGGCTTCTGGTGGATACACACTCCATGACTGAATGTGAAAATTCCTAAAATGTTTGTTTTCCTTCTTTCCTGACTTTAACAAATATCATTAGTGTCTCAACTCCCTACCCATCCAGCTCATAGTAGGAATCCATCTCATTTTCTCTCCTGAAAAATTACACAGTTCCACTGTCAGACAAGGTTCCTAAAAGTAGAAGTTTAAATCTAGGATTTTTTTTCATTAATGATTTTTGGAAGAATGCTTTGGAATTTGGGGTCTTGAGAGATGGCTTGTGGCTAATTAAACCCCTTTCCCTTCAAATCTTGCCTGGGAGACCCTGGATTCCTAAAAACAATGAGTGCATGCTACAGAAAGATGCTCCAGGGAGCTATAGCACTAAATCACATGTGAAAAAATGTTCTCTTAGCAAGTGCGATTGGATAAATGGATCAGCAGAAATAAGTGCTTTGGCAGAAACTCCTTGAGCGGGGAAGAGCAATGCTTTCTTTTCTAATTAGCTCTGGGTAACAGTCTGCTTCGATGTCTTTGCTGTGGAGCCCAGGCATGGACAGCAGAGCAGAGAAGGAGTCGCATTACTGCTCTGTAAGTGCTTCTGCACTTAATGGAAAGAGTTAAGTGAGGCTCTCCATTCATGCGCAATAAATGCCTCTTGAATTGAATGGGAAAAGCAAAGTTTGTTTGGAGAGAGATGCCGCCAGGCCCTGACCAATGGGAATCCATGCTGGAAACCAGATGAACAAGAATACCTAGATGCGCAGTAATCAGATTACCCAGAACAGAAATCTCGATACCCCAAGATATGAAGAGTGCTTTTAAGGAGAGCGGCAGTTAAACTCCATCTGTCATAAGGAGTGCTTCATTATGCTGTGGGCTTTGTTAGTTAGTACCACTGAAGAAGAATATGGAGGCCTTTACTAGAGAAAACTTGAAAAATGGATGGAGATCTCCGATCCAGTGAAAATAATATTGTTTTTAAAAGACCAAAGGCCACTAAAAGATTTATGGAGGAAAGAGTAGATAAAATAAAATGTAAAGATAGAATTAAAGCCTTGATAGTGTTTCTGAGGCTAAGAAAAGGTAAATTTGTAGAACTGACTGTAAGAATTTCATAGAATCCATTTTGTTACAATTGATTTCTTTATATTGATACACTTTCCCACGGGAGGTGGGTATCTTTTTTCTTGGTAGAATCTAAAGTATGTTTATTTCAAATGACCAGTAACATCTGAATGATTTTTAAAACAATATTTAGATCCATGTCAAAAAATAAGTATTTTTTAGCATTGTAAGTGAAATTTACCCAAACATAACAGGCCATTTATTGGTATTTAGTTATTGGATTCCTTAGAAGTTTGAAGATGAATGATAGGAAGTTTCATTATTACAAAAACTAAGTGTAAAGAAGCAATTTGAGTTTACTTGCATTCTATTTCTCTTTTTAGCCTCAAGCTTGCCTAGTAGTCACATTGCATTGATTCAGATTTCGTGATCATTTGACCTTTAACTAATTAAACCGAAATTTATGGCTTTGTCTTCTTTATAAAGAAAAATATTACCAAACAGATTACTTATGCAAACATAGTGTTAGGAGGCACATTTAACTTATTTGAGTGCAAAATAGTCCTTAAAGACCTTAACTATGTGTGTATAAATTGATGTTTTTAATCACGGTGTATATTAGCAGATAGCAAGAGAATTTCTGTCGTTCGGACATTTCAGTGATTTGGATTGGCGTTCCCACCAAATTGTTGCAGTTTTATCTCTGTCTGCCTCCCTCCCCCATTTGTCCCACCCCACGACATTTTCATATTTTTAAACTTAGATTTTCATATAAGTATATGGAACCAAAAGAGCGTTTTTGTTCATTTTATCTACCATCAGAGAGGATGTCGTAGACCAATCCCCAGGGATGGTGGTTCTCTCTTGAATTTTACTAAAGAAATAGTCATGTATTAGAGCCACGTCCTCTCGTTACTCCCTTCTTCTTATTGACAGGCAGCATGATGTGGTTACAGTTCCAGCCTTGGCTTAGCTCTTGGCTCTGCTCTTCCCAGGCTCTGTGACTCTCTGCCTTTGTTTCTCCTCTGTGAGTGGGGAAGATAATGTCTGCTCCAGAGGGTTCCTGCAGGAGTAAATGAGGTGATATACGTAAAGCCCTTGGAACAGTGCTCAATACATGAATGGTAGCTTTCCTCACTTTTATTTGTATTCTGTGATTACTATTTCTTCTCTTCCTCTGCCTCTGTTGTCATCTTATGGACACTTGAGTAGGAGCGCATCCTGTCCATAGCAATGATGGCCTGGAAACTGCTCCCCACCTTTTGAGTCATTGTAGGGAAGAGAGGGTAATGGAGAGGCAGAGCGGATGAGCATCCTGTGTACTGACATCTGTGAAAGGATCTACCCAGTTTGTGGTCCTGTAACAGTGTAACTGTCCGCTTTCTTGGGTAGCTCTGGTGGAGACCTGTGCTCCATGGGCCAGGGCTACTTTCATCTCCATACCCCTTACCATCCTCTGACTCTGCGCCTGAAAGAGCTTGAGTGGGTAAAGGGTGAGAGGGAATTTATATTCATTTCCTTTGGTGCTCTCAAGCCTTTCCAACATGCTATAAGACTGTGACTGGGGTTCCTTCTTTTTTCTTTTTGGTGACACTTTGGGTCATGAGGTGGAGAACCGGCAGTTCCCCTAGTTGTTGGCAGTGGGCTGCTGAGTGGGGAGAGGGTCTCCGGTGGTAGCTAACTCCCTGGCCTTCTGTCCCCCTGGGGTAAGTCTCTCTTGCACTTTCTTCTTAACTCTCCCTACAAGATGGGAAAGTGGCAGGGAGCTCTCCGGATAGGAAAAATGGACCCTTCTCTTGAAGTGGAATGGAAACATGAGGAAATTGAGAACAAAAGTAGATTATTTGGAATAAAAGTGTGAAAATAGTTTTTACGCAAAGGGGACAACTAGAAGTCAATTAATTTAAGAATTGGGATTAACCTGATATGACTTTGTTTTCCAACCAGATTAGAGATGTGGAGTTCTCAGCCTGGGTCGTGATGTAGGGCACTGTGTACTGTACATATGGGTGTGGCAGGATAAAGCTTTTCAAGGTACACCAGTCCTGTCTTAAGGATAACAAAGCACGTCGGCATCAAACTAGGCAAGATTTACCCCTCTTGAGAGGACGTTTGATTCCAGCTAAAGCTCCTTCAGCATATTTTTACATCCAATCACGTATCTCTGAGCTTTTATAAAAGAGTGGGCACAATCCTCCTAAGTTGAAATCAGCTAAATGCATATGAAATCATAGCAATACCCATTATGTGTTAAAGCCGGAATGGTGCTAAGCACTTAATGTAAGAGGTTAGGAAATCAACTCATGTTAGAAGTGATACTGGTTCCTGGAATTTAGTCTGCTCCCAAGAGGATTGAATGTTGTGGAAACATTGCCAAAGTATGTTTTCTCTCTTTTTCATCAGCCTTCCCTTCTGATTACAGGCAGCTTAAAAATAAATTTGGGCATATCTCAGTGGCCAAAAACCATGGAGATCAAGATGAAATCATTTTCAAGGAAGAAATAACAAGCTTTGATAAAGATATTCAGGGAAACACAGTCCTAATAGCATCAGCACATCTTTGTTGGACCCTTTAGGCACTAAACTAAATTGGAGTTGGAGTCGGGGGTCTCCTGAGATGCCATGATACCTTGGGCAAGTCACTTAAATTCTGAGCTCCCCGCTTCCTCACCTGGAATATGACGGCCTATTTCACAGGATTGTCATGAGGGTTAAATCACATTAAATGGGCTACTCAGTGAAGGGTCCTGGGACAGTGTCTGCTCAGAGTTGTCACTCAGTAAGTTTTAATTCAGAGTGAGAATCTGATATTTAAAGATCACTTTCTAAAATGTACTTATAGGGGCCGGCCCCTTGGCTAAGTTTGGTGCACTCCGCTTTGGCAGCCCGGGTTTGGTTCCTGGACGCAGACCTGTGCCACTCGTCAGCCATGCTGTGGCAGCAACCCACATACAAAATAGAGGAAGATTGGCAACAGATGTTAGCTCATGGAGAATCTTCCTCAGCAAAAAAAAGAAAAGAAAATGTACTTATAGTTCACTTTTTGGCATCTCACTTCCAGATTTCTGAGTTGCTGGGCTGAGTCTTTACAAGCCCCATGACGCTTCTTTAAATACACTGAAAGACCTAATTTACAGTCCCAGCTATGCTTTTAATTACCTTAAGCAAGTTGTCAACCTCTTAGGGTTTTACTTCATCTGTAAGATGGGAATAATCTAAGTCTTTCTAACTTACAAGTGTGTCATAAATATAAAATAGCCAATTAGAAACTTGACCAAATTAAATTCAAATCAAAGTATAAATTGGATGAGCATTATTATTTTCCTTGGGTTTTAGGTGGCCAGAGGAGAAAATATGTAGCAATAATTTCGAGGTAGGTCATTTACAAAGAGCACGGAATTTGCAGTCAGCCAATCTGGGTTCTAGAGCTGGTTTGCCAGAATTGGGTTTTGTGTCCCTGGACAGGTCACTGAATCTCTCAAGGCCTGGGTTTTCTTATCTGTAAAACACAGGTGCTATTTTTAGCTCTGTGACTCTGTGTTCTAAGACTACTATGAGCTGGACTAACATTCAAATCTTGGCGCAAAAAAATGAAAGCCTCTTGGGGTGATGTTCTGCTTCCAAGCAAGTAGATGGATTAAGAATCTGATGTTCTGCCCCTTAGAAAGGATGATGGAGTTTAAAAACTAAAGCTGAAAAGCAAGACATTTGACACCTTTGGAAAAAAGATGCAGCAGCATTAAAGCTCGTTACTTCCCTAAAAGTGTTCTTCCTTCTGAATGGGAACCATTGGCTTCTTTGGTGTTCAACATTCCAGAGTAACCCTGAAAGCAAGTTATCTGGCTGGAATCATTGCTCCAAGGGTTGGACTTTTTAGCAGTGGTTTATTAGCCAGACAAAATAAGGTTTAAAAAAGGAAAACCCCCAGGGCCCACAGCTAGCTCTTTTGATTGCAACTTTTCTAGAAGGGCAATGGCCAGCTGTGCTTTTGGCTTGCTCCTCTGGGTGGCTGGATTCAGGTTTGTAGGACCTCCCCAGGGCAGTAGGTTTCACTTCACAGCCGGCTTCGATGGACTAGGTGCCTGGAATGTCCTCTTGAAAGACGGAAGCCTGGTCTGGACTCAGTGGAAAGAACTCTGTGATTCAGTAGGGATGTCTGCCATGGGCTTAGGTGGGACAGACTTTGTGCCGGGTATTTGCTGTCCTGACAGAGCAGGTTGGGAAGATCTTTTAGTACTTGTCCCTCCACTGGGCAGAAGATCAAGGACTCGGGCCAGTGCTGTTTCCGGTGTCCTGGAAAAGTGTTTTTCCAAGCCCCTGGCACGTACTGTTTTGCTCCCTGCTGGTGGCTTATTCTGGTTAGCTTAACGGAATGGAAGAAGGGAAGTCTATTGATTCTGCAGCATGGTCACAGGGCAGGAATTGCAAGGTGGACGGAGGCTGTAATTCCAACAATCCCCAGCTGATTCCTGTGGCTACGCCAGTGGAGCACAGGCTTGGGTGCTCAGTGCTCCAGCAGAGGCAGCCACAAACCGCAGAGCCTGGCAGCTGTGGCCAGTGGTCACAGCTGTAGATTCCCTGGAAACGTGGCCCTTGGAAGGACCAGGAGGCTGGGCATTTAAACCTTTAAAACAAAAGTGCTGCCCACTTCTTTAAGAAGGTGTTGGAGAATTTACCAGTCTACTTAGGATGGGGGATGACCCTCAGTTATCCGTGCTAATGGAACTGATATTCGGAGGTTTATTTCTCTTCACCTTTGGAATGTGCTTTCTTTTTTCGTGCTGTTGATCTGCTTTCCTGGGGATGTTTGAACTCTTCAGATTTTTCTTTCTGGAAAGAATGCTTGAGCAGGAGTGGAGTGCTTTTCACAGCTCCCCCAGCATGCCTCCCATAGCCAATGTCTCAGAGACCTCCCCGTCTCCTAACTTTACATCCACGAACTGCACCAGTGGGATAATAATAGTTGCATTTTATTGAGCACTTACTATGTGCTCCCCGGGGCTCAAGGTCACTGTGTGACAAGGGGTGGATCCAGGAGGGTGTGGGGCAGTGGGCTGAAGTGGGCTCGGGGTTAAACATTGTCTGTGGAGAATCTACAAAAGAGTTCACCGAGAGTGGACCTGACTTGCTCTGCTCTTGTGGTTTCCCACTGTTTCCAGTGGCTGAACTTGAGCTCTGCATATGGTTAACTTTCAATTATCCTGAGGCCGATTAACCGGTTTTCAGATTAACCCAGGTGAAATCACACCTGGGCCTGGGCGGTGCTCATCAACTCAGCTGCTCCGTAATTAGCTGTATGGCTGATTGCCTGCCCATGGTCAAGGAGTCTGGGGACTGGGCTGCTGCAGGGGAAGGGAGCCAAGGAACAACTTCTTCTAAGGCCTTCCACTCCCTTCAACCAGAAGATCCCACTGGCCCGTGCAGTCCTACATTCCCCAGCGTAGTCCCTGAGAAGTTCAGAAGCTCCTTAGGGTCCTGGTGCCCTGCCCCTGCCACCTTCCAGCCCCAAGATACTCCCCAAACTGGGAAATTCAAGTTGGCCGCAGGGCACGGTGAATTAGAAAGTCCCAGAGATTAAGTAATCTGATATGTTGAAAGGAGCCCAGTGAGCAGGCGGCTTATCCCCACCTTTCCTCCTCAGCCTGTGAACCTCCCTCTGCCTCCTAAAGATGTAGGTTGACAGCTTGAGACACTGAGCGATGAATCCCTCCTGAGGGCAGAGGAGTCCAAGGCCGTCGTGGCTACGAGGCAGGAGTTGTGCACGAAAGCAAGCTCCTTGTGATCCAGGCCTTCCCCCGTGATTGCTTGGGTTGCATGTGCTTCCCTTCTCGTGGTTGCATGGGTTCCTAGGAAGTTGACTGCATTTGCCAGGCCCTGTGGGGTGAGGGAGTAGAAGTGTGTGCATTTGCCTTGCACCAGATGGGAATATGTACACACGATTTTAATCGACGAGTCGAACTCCTGCCTTATTTGGAGTGATCTCTGTTTTGCATACCTTGGGTCTCAGGGATACTCCAGATCTTGAGAAAAAGTCCATTAAGGACCTTGGTCTGTGGTCTACCAAGAAAGAATGAACATTTGCACAGGGTCACGTTTGATGGGGTTCCATGGATTGTTTTTATGTCTTAAGCAGCATTCACCGGAGCACCTGACACATCTTTTCGTCTCTGACTCGGTTCTCATCTTGCATTCGCCAGGCCTAGGATGCCTTGCCTCGGGACAACTGAGTTTGCCAGGAACTGTGATCCCTTTTCAGCCAGGGCCATGGGTTTCCTTGGGTCCTTCTCTTTGGCTCACATTTTCCCGGGGCTGCTGGTGTGTACAGTCTAGAGATCACATTTTATTAACACAAAGAAATCTGCTTGGGCTGCCTGGCTCCTGCAGTCACGTGGAGAGAAATGTGCTCCTTCGGTACGCCAGCCTGCAGCTCTCTGTGCAAAATACAGCAGGGAGCTGGGCACGGGGCCAAGCTTACATTTCACTTTGGAACACACTTTCGCATCACTCCTTGGCAGAACATCCACGGTGGTGTCTATTTGGGGAGTAAGTTAGAGAAGTGTTGTTTCCCTCTTATGAGTGTCGAGAGAGAGGACCTTTAAAAAATGTTTGACTTTTCCCCATCTTTGTTGTCTTCAAGGTGCCCAGGTAGTGAGGTGATCCAGCTAAATGTGGCAGCAGTGCCTGAGACAAGCCCTCTCCCTCCCAGGTCCTCCTGTTTCCCTTGCTAAATCAGTAAACATAGCCAGGACCGCCTGGGACAGAGAAACTTAGGCCAAGGTAATAACATCAAAACCAAAGTTCTGGAACTCTTGAGTAAACTAGTCACCCTCCCAGATAAAACAACTTTGTTGTCCAAATCTTTCTTTCCAAAGATCTAAGACTTTTCAAATGCTGGTCCAAGGCCAACCATTGAAGGAAGGAACTTCAGCAAACCTCCTGGAATGACAAACACTGTTAAAATAAACAAGTGGACCTCTTCCATTCAGTTTTCCCTTACTGGCCTATTTTTATTTCTTTTTTTCCCCCCTTGTACTTTACCGTTTTGTAATACCCTCCCTTCTCTACCTCTACTCCCATCTCTATCTCACTTTTCTGAGGGACCAATCTGATCGTTTTGCCTTCAGTAAAACAAATATCTAATTTCAAAAAGAAGAATTGGGGGAAAGAGTTGGTATAATTTACTTCTTTTAGAATCGCCTCATACTCAGTTCTTACAGGTGGCCGCCTGAAGCCTGACTTGGTTATGAAAATAAAGTTGGGTCTGGAATTTTAAACCGTCCGTAGGAAAGATTGGAATGGTTAGAAAACAAAGATTTATTGGAATAATACTGACTTCTTTTTTCTCAATGAATTAGACCCCTCTTGTAACAAACAAGTGAAAATAACCTCTTCCTTCCCTGTCAGCCAACCCGTAAATTCCCTGGGGATTTCCCCAGTGCCAAGCCTTCTTCTGATTCCAGTGTTTACTGCTTTGGAATGTTGCTTTTGCTGTCAGTACCATCCAGCCGAGCAACAACTAATCAAGATTTAAAGAAACTTTTCTGCAGAATGCATATGCCAGGCTGCTGCTTCATAGGATAGGTCGCCAATGGGAAGCCCCCCCTCGTTGTAAAGGATGCCCAGAACCTCGGAGACCAAGAGGCAGTCTCCTGCTGATCACCTGGTGAAGCTTTTGCTTACTCTGCAGAAGGGAGGTGACAGAAACCCATTCCACCTGTCTCAAAAACCTGCTGGTAATTAGCTTTAAAAATAATGCCAAGTTCTCACATGGCTGGTAGATGCACAACCTCGGTGGGGGGTAGAAAGAGTGCTACTTCACAGAGGAATACTGTTGCAATCACATTAGTCATTGCAGGTGAGGTTAGATAAGGTTATGGGAGAGATGAAAGTCGCCGTGCAGTTTCAAAGAGGTCTCCTGAAAGTATTGAGAAATGGTTGAAGTTCAGAAGTTTATTTGAAGCTTGTTCCCCTTCTCCTCATAAACGAGACTGGTACTTGTTAGTCACATTTTCTTTTGATCCACAAAAGCTCTGGCAGATGATTGAGATGGTCTGTAGTCAGCGTCAGGTGTCAATTCTCCATTTCTCATGTGGATTATCTGCTTGGCGTGTTAGCCATGGTAAATGTGTAAGCCCTGGCTAGTTGCCATTTGCCACCCAGCAAGACAACACCTTGAAGCTTCTACCCCCTGCCCTCACTTGGGGAAGTGCCTGTTGACACTGCACTTGACTTGCAAGTGTCTCAGAGGCAGAGACGAGGCTTGTATCTCCAGCATATAAGAACCTGCTTCACACCACAGTTGGCACTCAAGAAACATTTGTTGTTGAATGAATGAAATAACAAAGACATTACTTTCGTTATAAATGGTTTCAAAAGAGTACGTGTGTGCATTTCAGTATCTTCAGTGGTGCTGGCAGAATTTTGTTCAGCGTGGCGAGTCTCTGCCAAGGGTCTTGATGGTGTGATGAGCTCCCCTGGGGCAGAGCTATGTCAGGGGAGGCGAAGTGCAGACACCCCTGCTGACAGAGTGACAGGTCCAGGGCCTCTCCAAGGCTTAGAGAGCTGCCCTTCTATGGCAACATTTTGCTCTTTTCTGTTGATTATTTCATAGTCAAAGAGACAAGAGGATTTAGATGCTTACAAATAAAGGTGGAGATTGACCCCCCGATTTTCTATGCCTCAATGACAGACATAAGTGGAAGTCAGCAGCTCTAGCCTGTATGTTCCCAGATCACCTGTAAGAGTTCTTAAAACTCATATAACAGGTTCTTAATTGGGATTTTCACTGGGTAAGTAGAGACGTTCCATATTTTGGGGGGGGATGCAGAGGGATGTAGATTTTTAAGAAATATCAACTTGTATTTCTTTGGTTAACAGATGTGGGAGCATGCCTCTCTGTGTGGCATGTTAGGGTGTAACATGTTAGGGAATATAGTGTGAACCTTCTGGTGACACCCGGAGATGCTTGACCCTCAGCAGAGATGCTGCTGCTATTTCATTTACCGCATTTTAGTTTAGTAGTATGTTGAGGAAAATAACATCCCTCCTACCAGGATGAGATAGCAAAGTTCTCTGGATAGAACAGTGTAGAAAATTATTCAGACGACCAAGGCATTTGAAAAATTATTTTGAGAAAGATTTAAAATATAAAAAATAAAAATAATATATAGCAGGCACGGTTCTTCCTAGCACCCAGAATTAACAATTTGACATATTTACCATATATATTCATCTATCAGCTTATCCATACATTCGTCTATGGATTTGAACATTATGGATCAAGTTGAGGTCTTGGGGAACTTTTTAAAAAGAGAATGTGTTAACTCATAAGGTAGAACTGAAATTATGTCTGTTTTCTCAGGTCTTAATCCCTCCTAACACTTTGCATCCATTGTATTAATAAATAAGCCTGTTTTCAGTCTAGTTAGAAAAAAGGGCCAAGCTAGTTCATGAGAATGCTGCGTTCCCTTTGGTTATACTTTGTCACAGGGTGGGCAGGAGGCTCTTTGGCACGGGGTCCCTGGATGTTTCCCTTTGTAAAAGGATCCCTTATCCCTTAACCCTAGGAGAACCCGCACCGGAGTGATCTTTCCTCGGTGCTGCAGAAAAACAAATACACAAAACCAACATTACAAGAAGGGCTGGCGCAGCCTGAAGAAGTCAGCAGTGTGCTGTGACACTGGCTCAGCCAGGAGTTGCGGTGGCACGGGGGTGCCGGTGGAATGCCCGTTACGCCTGGCCCTTGTGCTCTGACGAGACAGAGCTTTCCTCTCGCTCTCCTGAGAATCGGGCACAACGAGGTGCACCAATTTTCCTCTGAGTATGGAGCTTCCTTCAAACAGGATGGGTGGGAAGGGAACAGCACGATAATAGCTTACCCTTCTTTAGTGCTTACTGGAGTCCGGGCACCAGGCTACATGGTTGACATGTACTATCTCGTTAAAACTCAGAACAACCTCCAGGTACTACTAGCCTTAGTACTAGGTAGGTACTATTACTGTCCTTTCACAGATGAGAAAACTGAGGCCCAGGGAACTGAGTGCAACACTGAAGGCAGCACAGGGAGTAAACAGCAGGGCTGGCACCAGAATCCACGCGCTGAGCCACTGCCCTCTGCTGCTGCTGTCTTGCGGAAGATGGCGGAAGTGGAACCTGCCGAACACCTGCGTCAGTGCTCCAACGTAGTGACATATGTGTACTGGGAACCTGGATGTGGGAATGAAGACCGAAGGAGCGGCTGAGATCAGGCTGACCCGAATGTGTTTCTGTGGAGGTCCTGAGGTCTCCTCAGCTGATTCCTGGGGAGTCTGATTTTAAAGGACAGAGAGAGGCTGGTTTTCAAAACACGGGCTTTGCTTTTTAATCATGAAGGATTTAATTTAAAAATGAATTCTGCAGTTTTGTATGACTCTCAAATCCCTCCGATGTGACGTAAAAGTGAAGGACCGTGAAATGGTAAACACCGTGATCCAGGAAGATTTAGGGACCATCTAGAGGGGTGTTAGGAACATTCAGTGCTGCTGTGCTATGCCCACAGCACAGTCCATATAAGTCAAAGAGCACAGGATTCATTATCCTAGTGCCCACCCTTTGCTGATCTGCCCAGTACCAAGGAGACGTATACAGTCAAGACAATCTCAGTCTTTGACGCGTACATTTCAGCCATCCTGAGGAGTCCTTATAAAGAAGCGTGCATGGGTGTATGGATATGCTGGCTCTGCATTTTGCCATCAGTTGGATGAATGGAGGGAGTTGGAGGTGCTCACTCAGTGTCCACTGCCATGTGTTTTTCAGAGACATGCTTGGTGAGAGCTCCTTGCAGATTCAAAACGGGGGAATATCTTCCTGAGGTCCATGTATGTGAAGCAGCCCAGGGCACGCAGCCGGCACTTGGTAAATATTAGTTGCCTTCCCCTTCCTCTGTGTGAGGCAAGTTGTACGAGGGAAGCCTCAGCAGTTCGGCATGCAAAAATAGATCTCCATGTGAGGATGTGGCCTCTTTTCCCCGAGTGTGGACCAGATGTCAGGCTGCCTGGTGAGGACTCAAGGAATGTTACAGCTTCCTTCTTCGGGCCTTCACTGCCTCTCCCCATATGGAGAAGCCTCCTTGCGATGCACTTCTTGCGTCTGAAAAACAAGAACAAAAAAGAGGATGGTATAAAAGGCTCAGGGCATGAGCCTTCTGTATTCTCCCTTTTAAAAAGGATTTGTGTGTGTGTTGTTTAGATCTTTCAAGTCTGATACGCGGTCATCACATCATTATTTCTGTTCCTTAACATAATCAAAATTAACAGAGAAGCACAAGCAAATGGACATTTGTTTTGGAGAGCATTTATCCATTTTCTTTCCAGACATTTACTGAGTGCCATCTGTTTATCAGACACCACTCTAGGAGTTGGGAATTCAGAGAGAAGGAAGATATCATCCCTTGAGCTGGAGAAGCTTATGAATTGTGAAGAGATGGATAAATAATTGCGAATGGAGTGTTAGAGGGTTCGTACAAGGTGGAACCAGGAAGGCAGGCGTGGTCAGCTCTGAATGGGATATAGAGGGAAGATAAGAGATAATCCTTAATTGTGTCTTGAAGAATGAACAAAAATTATATCAATTGGAAGAATACATTTAAGTGACTCATTGAGGGTTTTTTGACTGATACTGAGTTAATTTCCATTAAATATGCACAGGAAATAATTGAGATCTTAGTGTTAAGGGACGTGGCATTGGAATTAAAAAATTAGGGAAAAAAGAAAGAAGACAAAGAGTGTATATGGTGGTTAGTCCACCAAGGGGACTGATTCCGTCCTACCCAGATAAAGGATACTTTGCTGTGGGGTGGGACCTGCGGCTCTGGCATCCGGGGCAGCTGTGTCTCCAATGTGGTGTGTTTAAAGAAGATGCTGGGAGGTTAGAGGCAGAATAATTGATGTGATTTGACGGTTGCTGTGGCAACACACCCACTTCCAGAAAATCAGTGTTAGTGGGAGGGCAGGAAAGCTCGTGGCACTTGTCCTGGGCTGCCCTGTGCCCCACCCTCCCTGTTCCAGGCCAAGGGGTGGACAGATTCAGGACAAATGCCCCACGGGGCTGATGGCCGCCTGCCTTTGTCACATTGACTCTGGAATAAGATAAGGAGATGAGTACATCAGAGCAAAGACAACAGGGAAACGGGGGGCGCAGGGGGTGGGGGGTGTCTGAGCAAGCATTGCCAACTTCTTTCCGGAAAACATCTCCCCAGTGCTGTACTTGAATATATTGAATGACTCGTGGATTTTTATGAAAAAAAATGTGGATTGCATTAATGTGTGTAAACCTCCCTTTAAGGAAGCAGCCGTGAAGAATGCTTTATAAATAAAATAGTCCTTAGAGGAGGAAAAAGACTTGGGTTAATGAAAAATTGATTGTGACAAGTTTTGGTCAAGAGCTGGTTGCCTCTGAAACGCCACCTTCTGGTAAGTCAGAGTATGACATGGTGTGAATACTCCCGTCCTGCGTGGGTGGTGGGTTTCCTTACAAACTTGAGTGTACCAGCCACTTACAACCACAGGGGCTATTTCCTCTAGACTATTGGTTCTCACGTGAGAATCACCAGTGGATTCTTTTTTTTTTTTTAATTATCTAAAAATATTTAATTACAAAAGTACTATATGATCTTTCTAAAATAAAGTCAGAACCGTACAGGTGTCCAACTTGAGTTCCTATAGCCTGTTCCCAGATTTAACTTTCAAATGTTTCTTGGATACTCTTCAAGACATTTTATTTGTATTTTTAAATGTGTGTGTGTATATACATTTATCAAAATGTACAGTTCTGACTTTATTTTACGATGATTGTATATTATATATATATGTAGTGTGTATGAGAATATGGAAATATATGTATATACGCTATACATAGTGTTAATGCAACTTGCCTTTTTTACTTAATATCCTTTGGCTATCTTTCCATATTAGTACATGTAGATCTACCAGCTGCGTGGAATCCCCTTGTCTGGGCAAGTCTTGGATATGCCGCAATTTATTTAACAAGTATCTTGAGCTTGTTTTCAACTTGGGTGCCATTCTTTGTACCTTTGTGTAGCATATCTAAACTTTAAGTTCCTAGATGTAGAATTGCTGGATCAAAGTGTGTAGGCCCCAAAAGAATTGTGCTAGTGATACCCAACCAAGTGGGCTCGCCTCTTGGTGAGTTAAATGAGACTTGACACCGGTGGAAGTTGTCTCACAAAGTAAACTGTATTTGCAGCAAATAGGAGGCCATGAGAAATCATTTCCAAATTCATGGCCTCCCGGAACAAAGGGGAGCAGGAACTGATTTCGGTTGGGGAATGAATATTCAAAAGGGAGAGGCGGGTACACTGCAGATTATGGTAATGAGGCTTAATCTCCTCTTGAAGAGATGTTCCCATTAAAAATAAGGCAAGGTCATGAGTGTAGCTCTTGTAGGGAGGCTTGGTGAGCTTCAGGGCGGTTGCTGGTTATGTCTCCTTAACATAAAACAACAACTTGGAAAAACAGTTAAATGCTTCCAAACCCAACCTTGAGTTCCTCAGGTCACTAGTCGGTGACACTAGTTCACACTTGCACCAAAAGTGTGTGAGAAGGCTATTTCCTCCTTCATTAAAAAAATAAACAAAACCCCAAAAAGAAACAAAATAAAACAAAAATACAGAGCCCAGGCCCCATCTTCAAAGCTTCTGATTGAGGTGGAAGGGGTGCTGAGTATCCGTATTTTTAAAAAACTCCACAGGTGAATCTGGTCCCTAACCAGGGTTGAGAACTATGGCCTTTGAGAGGGTAAAATTAAGAGATGCTGCCCTAAATGATGGTACCTTGGTCGTGTCCTTTCAGATCCAAGGAGCAGGCCTTCCCTTAATGTGGTCGATTGGGAGAAAGAACAACCTGTTTCCTCTGAAGTTAAACTGGAGATCTTTATTTAGACAGACATAAACATTAAATGAATCTGTATTTATTAAAATAGTATAGGATTAAAGCTACAGAGCCAGAGAAGTAACATCTAGGTACCGTTTGATACTTTTCTCGCTATTCTATAAATATTTACTTGTAATCCATTTCTGCTTTTTATAGACTTTCCAGAAAGAATTATTTAATTCCTTTCACTGTGGCCTCAGATTCCATTAGAAGTAGGTAGTTTGTGGGTATTGAAAGTCAATACCTTCTTCTCTGATTTCAGTATGCGAAGTCCCCAGGCTGGTACATAGCTTGCCAGCTTTGGGAATTAAAAGTGTCTCCTTTCCCTTGCTTAGTTAGCCTCAATAGATGGAGAGAGAGAAAATGGACATTTCTTCTCCAGAAAACCTATTCTAAGAATTATCCGTCTTAAGGAATTATTCCCATTATTGACCTTCTTCACAGCCTGTGTCAGAAAAAATCCACCGGCCTGCAGTTCTCTAGTCCTTTCTCTTGAGGCCATGCCTTGCCATCCTCTTCTGTATGTCACTGTCTGCTGAGCTGTTGCCAAGGACAGTGTCCTTAGCTCTGTGGTATCAGGAAGCCATGTGATGCCTTCACCCCTTACATCCCCCACCAACCTGAAGACCCACTTGTCTTCATCTAACGTTCTTTTTTTTTTTTTTTTTTTGGTGAGGAAGATTGGCCCTGAGCTAACATCTGATACCAATCTTCCTCTTTTTGCTTGAGGAAGATTGTCCCTGAGCTAACATCTATGCCCATCCTCTTCTGTTTTTTGTATGTGGGTCACCACCACAGCATGGCTTGGTGAGTGGTGTGTAGGTCCATGCCCGGGATCCAAACCCACGAACTCGGGCCACTGAAGCGGAGTGCATGAACTTAACCACTATGCCACCAGGCCGGCCCCTCTTTTTCTTTTTTGAGGAAACTGACTCCCGCCCCCTGCCAGCTAGCATTTGCCTGGCATGTCTTTACAGTTGGTCTCCTTATCAACCAACTCACTCCCATGATTGGGCAAGAACTGTCTTCCATTAAGGAGTTTTGTGTTAGGAAATCTGAGCTGATTGGAACAGGTAGGGGGGAGGGTGGTTGTCAACACATTGGAATGGCAAAGGATTCCAGAAGTGTTGGGATATTCTTGGTCCACGGAAAGATTGTAGACTCTGGTGGGAATTCCCTTCTCCTGCATGGTCCTGGTGGACACTGGCTTGAGAAGCTAGAGGAGAAAGTGTGTAATGAAGTTAAGAACCTGCATGAGTCTTTGAGAACAACTTAGAGTCTAGTTTCTGTTTACCCCAAGAAGCACACAGACCTCGCCTTGTGCCTGTGAAATATAAAGGCAGATTTTTGCCCCATGCTGATTTCTCCATAGACTACATTAGGCAGGAGCCAGATGGATTCAGCTTGGCTAGTCTTCGCACAAGCTGGAAAATTTCATTTTTTCTGAAACAACACATTTCTAAGAAATTGTCTGCTCTAAAATATTATTCTAGTGTATGTTAGGGAACCTTATGAATATAGGCTCACTTACTGCAGACTTCTAAAGATGTGTGAAAATTTACCTGCATCTCCCCTTTTCCCCGACCAACGTGGTGGTGGTAAGAACTAGATTTAATGAACCCCGCTATTTTCACTACTTGTCTAAATTGGTGGCTGTTTGGCAATTTTTCCCCTATGTGGGACTTGAATTTATTTGAGAAGACCTGAGTGCACACCTTTACCCAAGTCTTGGCTTGCGTCTGAGTGTAAAAGTCAGATGCATATTCATGGGATGTTAATTAAGATTATAGATTGCTACGAACTATATATGTTGCTCTGTAGTCTTCCCTTTCCCTCTGCCTACATGACTGAGATGGAGCTGTCAGTTCTTTATAAAGTAATTCCTCCCTTGATACCTCATCACAAAGGTATATGCCAGTCGGGCAATCACAAGACTTGTGCAGTGAATACTTATGTGGAGCTCAGGTGCCCAGCAGCATCTTCAAAGCCTGGCAGTATTGGGAGATTGCTCGCCTCAGCCCAAATGAGACGCTGGGGGCACAGAATCCATTTTGTTTAGTTACCCGATGACTCCATGGAATTCACTTGATTTCTCCCCCAAGAATCCATATCCTTGACTTAGCATAACCCCCCCCCCCCAGGCAGCTCCTGTTGCCTAGCAACACTTATTTAATAACCTTTCAGAATTATTAACGAATAGAGAGAATGTCTATTCTGTGTTATAGACACAGCCTATGGGACAGACATCTCTGATTGTAGGCTACAGGGGTCTCTCTCCAGGCATTTTCATCCATCATCCTCCCTCCCTCCATAACCCATGCCCGCCAAAACATACACTCGCCAGACCAAGCATAAAAAAATAAAAAGATGTGGAATTTTAGGCAGTAGGTGCAATAGACAGCAAAGGGAAATAGCTCTGTTAGGCTGGGTTGCTCAACATATCAAGATGCCCTTGCAAGCACCCCTCACAAAGTACTCCCACAGAGAATGGAAAGGAGACAACTAACATCCCAGGAAGCATGCAAGAACCTCAGGATTCCTGCCACATGTAGGGGCCAGGGGAGTGGTGGTTGAAGGAAATTGTTGGACACGAGCCTTTGGCATTAATTTTGCTGGTGGATATGTGTGGGCGGAGGTGGAAGTGTAGAAAGAAAGGGTTTTGGAGCTGGTCCTAATTTGAATGTAGGTTCTTCCAACTCACTGGCTATTTGACCTTCAGCAAGTTACTTAACCTGTCTCGTCGTATTATTTCTCATTTGTTTAATGGAGGTAATAACGTAGCTCCTTGATTAGGAGACACGGTGACTGCCCAGGAGGGATTAGCAATGTAATTAGGAGAACTATCTCTTTGGTCAGTCCCATTTCACCAGCTTGTCCAAGAACGAGTTTACCTCCTACCTTTCTGGCCTCTCTGAAGTATCCTCCACAGAGTTCTCTTCATCTGCCTGTCCCTGAAATGTCAGGGTTCTCCCAGGACCTTTTGTGTGGTTTTCTTCTTGCTCTGTGTTCTTTCCTGGGGACATATCAAGGTTATTAAGTCTGTATCTCTAATTGACACTGCTCTTCTGAAGCCTAGACCCATATATGAAACTGAGATCCACGTCCTCTGCCTATTCGTCTGGAGTCCAGAGGTACCTCAGGCTCAACGGATCCACAGTCTGATGCTGCCTTTTCCTCCGAATGTGCTCACTGCCCTGATTTTCCCATGTCAGTGAATTTTACCACCTACTTTCTAGCTGTCCAAGCCAGAAACCTAAAAGTTAATCTTGCTCTCTCTCTTTCCCCCATATCAAGTTGGCTAAGACTTCTATTGATCCCATCTCATCAATAACTCTTGAATCTACTGGGTCCTCTGCCATTGATGTGGGGTGAACTCACACCATTTCTAGGCTCCCCTCTGATCCTTCCCCTGCTCGATTGCCACAGTGATATTTCATTAATTGCTTCCCATTCCCTTGAGGATAAGATCTGGACATCTAAGACCCTTCTTTGTCTGATCTCAACTCTTACTACCCCTTTCCTTGCCCTCTGAACTCCAGCTGTACCAACTACTTTCAGTTCCCTGACTGGCCTGTGAATTCTCTCACATCTTCATGCCTTCACATATTCTCTTCCCTTTGCCGTGATCACCCCTTTTCCCTTTACTTGTCTGGCCAATTTCGAGACTCAGCCAAGATGCCAACTCCCTCTGAGAAGCATTCCCTGATGCCCTTGCACTCTCTCCAAGCCTCTGGATTAGTGATTGACCTTTGAACTCCAACATTTGGCTCCCTGGGCAGAGCTCTCTCGTTGTACTTAGTACCCTGTACTCTAATCATCTGTTTGCTTACCTGTTTCCACCTCCAGACTGTATGCTCCCAGGGGTTGGGTCTTATTTATATATTCTCAGAGCCCAGTCCATAGTAGGTGCTCAATAAATGTTAAACAAATGAATGTTTTCATCAACAAGCCTTTGTTAATCATCTCCGTGCAAGGCATTGGCAAGGACTTTGCCTGAAAAGATTTCCAATCTAGTATGAGAATAGATAATTGCTCAAAATTTCGCTTACAGGGCCAGCCCCGTGGCTTAGCGGTTAAGTGCGCGCGCTCCGCTGCTGGCGGCCCGGGTTTGGATCCCGGGCGCGCACTGACGCACCACTTCTCCGGCCATGCTGAGGCCGCGTCCCGCATACAGCAACTAGAAGGATGTGCAGCTATGACATACACCTATCTACTGGGGCTTTGGGGAAAAAAAAGGAGGAAGATTGGCAATAGATGTGAGCTCAGGGCTGGTCTTCCTCAGCAAAAAGTAGAGGATTGGGGGATGGATGTTAGCTCAGGGCTGATCTTCCTCACCAAAAAAAAAAAAAAAAATTTCGCTTACAGTGATAAAACTTCTAGGCTGGTATATACTAAGTGCAATAAGATACAGATATTAAATGTAAGGGACGTTAGAAGGAGTTGTCACCAATACTGGGACAGTCAGCAGGAGGAAGGCTTGAGTTAGACCTTGATGGATGGTAGGACAGGTAGAGGTGGAGAAGATGTGAAGCAAGAATGCCTATGGAACAAAGCAGACTAGCTTGCTTGAGCCTGAGTGTGCCTGAGTGTGGAGGTCCTTGACTGCCAGACAGAGAGTTTGGACTGAGAGGCAGCCATTGGCTACCTTTGATCATGGTGGAGATGTTCTAGGAAGAGTAACCTGGCAGCTGTGTTGGCAGACGGGATTGCAGGTGGCAGAGAGACCAGTTAGGAAGGTATTGCAGTTGTCTAAGTCCTTAGCAGAATGGCCTGCACCTGGCTTGTG
Source organism: Ceratotherium simum simum (assembly GCF_057802395.1). Lineage (NCBI taxonomy): Eukaryota > Metazoa > Chordata > Mammalia > Perissodactyla > Rhinocerotidae > Ceratotherium > Ceratotherium simum. The sequence goes on along the minus strand of NC_141915.1, from coordinate 32,051,276 downwards.
ACAGGGATCTGAAATAGAAAGGAAAACCTCCACCAAACTCCAAGGATAATTTACCACTAGAGCTAGAATCCCAACCTCTCTCATCCCAACCTCTCATCCCATTATTTAATGCGTAGTCAAACTGAAGCCCAGGGACTCTCCCCAAAGTTTCCATGACTGATGGGGTCTTTGGATTCTGATCCCTGGTTCTTGCACGCAAAGTGTGTGGTTCAAGTTTAAAGCTTGACAAAATGGAGAAATAGTTCAAAGGCATGAGGAGACCTGGAGGAGAGGCTGATGGTCACCAGGAGCTTGGAGGATGAGTTTGGCTTAAACACATTGGCTTAGAGATGACAGTGAGACTGGAGGCAATGACCCGCAGCCCACGGACCAGTTTAGGACTCTGTGAACTTTGGTGTGAGAGAATTACAGAGGACCCTGGCCGGGAGCCAAGGCAAGGAGGCTTTGGAAAAGCATGTTTACTTTTGGGTGCTCCACTTGGAGACTCGCATAGGAAAGAATTTTTGCGAATCTCCTTGAGAAGCCGCAGAACCACAGACACACCTGAATCCTATTCATGTTCATCCGGAAACTCGGGCTTTAAAACAATCCTGTTTTTCTTCCTATGTTTGTTTGGTTTGGTTCGGGGCTTGGGGAGAGGAGGAAGGGTGTTGTTCGGGGAGCGTGTGGGCCGTTTGTTTGCACTCGGTTCCTGGGTTCACGGTGAATGTCAGCAAGCCTCATCACTTATCTAGTCTCCCGCTTCACTCTCTCCTCCAAATCCAAACAAAAAATTTAACATAGCCCAAAGGAGAATAGTCAGTTTAATAACTCGCCATGGCAGCACTTTGAAAACTGCAGGTTTCAAATGACTAGGCCTGCACATTTTCACCAACTCAGACAATTAAAGAGACTCCAGGGACCTAGGTGGTGCTGATTCAAGTGATACATGTTGTCATTAAAAATGGAAAGAGCCTCTGAAAATAGACTCCAGGTCTGGGAGAGCTTGTTTCTCTGCTGAATAAGAAGGTAGCCCTTCCTAGGGGACCTAGGAAGATTGCTCGGTGGCTCAATTTCTCCATACGTAACATGTGCCCACTGGCCCTACCTGCTTCTCAGGGTTGTTGGGAGGGCGGAATGAGGCTGTCGATATGGAACATGGAGCTAGGTCCAGATGCTGCATGTAAATGCAAGCAGGGGCCCCTCCTATCACCGCTCTTCTGTGGGAAGCTGATGGTCTTACTGCATCACACCATGCACACCATCAGGGGGCCCTGACGAGGGGCTGAGGGGAACGCACATTGGACTTGAGTCTCTACTTTATCCTCTCCAAGTGTCTCTTGTTGTCGTCTAGGGTGTGGAGTGGCAGGGAGGCTTGAAGTGGTCATTCTGTGTTACTCCCACCATCACGTCACCGTGGCAGCCTCGGGAGGGATTGGGCCTCTGCTCTTTCAGAAGGGAGAGCTTCAGAAGGAAGCACAAAACAATTTGGAGACTCTGAGCTAGCCGGTGGTTGGCTGGGACTTAGCCTTCCATTTCCCGAGTCTTCACCCCACTAAGCATTCCCTACAAGTGCAGAGGAAACCAGGAGTGATGGGGGAGGGGACGGGGCATGAGTGTGTGGGAGAAGGACAGTGCCTCTTGTTTCTCATTCGTGACCCCCCCATGCCCACCCCAGAGGGGCCAGTGTTGTAAGATCTGAAATATACCTCATGCAGCCTTGGTCTCTGGCACTGCAAGTTCATTTCTGGCCAGTCTGTTACTTCTCTGCACGCTGAGGGGCTGTGAGAGCTATGGGGAGAGCCTCTAGGGTCGCGGGAGAGGAGGAGAGGGTGCTCTGTTTCAGGGGCCATGGTGAGAAAGCCAGTGGGCCCACATGTGCCCTGTCCACTTGCTGGAGCTTCTATGCTACCCTCGTTTAACTGACTTCCAGCAGGCTGTGCTGTGGTTATGAGCTCCTCTGGTCTCACCTCTCCGTCAGTTCAAGGAGGCAGGTTTCTTGCTGACACTATTGGCAAGACGCGTGATGACAAACACCCTCGGAATGAGAGGCCTTCTTAATCCAGTCCCAGCTCCTGCCAAGTTAGGAGCGGCCGAGTCAAGTCAGGGCCATTTTGGGTACTGATGCACAATCCCAGGGCAAAGTGCTTGTCCTGGACACGGGTCACACTTGGTGACGTCCCGCAGGTCTTGCTCGGGCTGCAGCTGGAGGAAAGCAGGAGCTGGGGGAGCGTGCGGGAGGGAGGTGCTGACTCCATGCCCACCGAGGGGCCTCCCGACATACTGCCCATCATCCAGCCCACTGGACAGATGAGAGAATAAGACTCTGTGTGATGCAGTGACTGGCCCCAGGCTACAGAGCTATTTAGGGGCAAAACGATGATGAGTCCATGTCTGTCTACACTGTCCGATGAACTGTGCTGCCTCACAGGACAGGTCAAAGTGAAGGGATGAAGACCAGAGCGGAGCCTCAGAACAGAGTTCCAACAGTCTTTCTTTGCCCAAACCCAGACCAACCATTAATTGGCATATTGATAATTTAAGGGTAGAGATATAAAACACGCCTCCCCCATGAAGTGACCTTTGAAGCCAACTTCATATCCACATAACAGAGTATATTAGACACTCTCTCTGCCGGGAATCCTAGCCCTTCTCCAAGTGAGGCATGGTCTCTGGTGATCCAGAAGCTGTTTAGAGATGCCAGCAGTGAGATGCAGTGTTGACAGGAGCTCTGGCCCTATGGTCAGCAGTTACACTGTCAAATGCAGACTGGCCTTTGGCGCAGGCTCGCCATTTAGAAGGACTGAGGGAGTGGAGGAGGGGGCAGTGGAAAGAAGAAGGGAGAGAGGAAAAGGAAATGGGACGACTGGCTGCCCATAACTTCCTGGGGGCTCTTGTCCATGACAGGAGGCCATTTCTGCCTCTTTGGGGGACCATCTGCTGCCCAGGAACACGCTGGGCTGGAGAGGAGGGACCTCCAGGTTCCTCCCCTTTCTTTCTCTGCCACCCCTTTGAGGGGGAGTGAAGTGGAGTAGGAAGGGCATTGGCCATGGGTCAAGGGCATTTAAGACTGAACTCCATCTGACCTTCCCCCCAACTTTCTAGCCGTGGGATAGTGCAGGTGGTTTCACCTCTCTGACCCTCTATTTCCTCATCCATAAAGTGTGGGACACAGTACCCGCCTTGTGGGCCAGGCTGATGGGTCAATGGAATGTTGTCCATTGGGCTCCTAGCCCAGGTCTTGACACAAGACTGTCACTCGAGGAGTGCAAAGTCCCTTGCTTTCCCTTGAGGCATTCACATGATTAAGAACTTGGGTTTTAGAACTTGGGTTTTAGAGTCAGAAGGATTAAGAGGTGAGTCTCTGTTTCATCTACTAGTTGGACAACCTTGGGCAAATTATTGATCACTTCTGAGCTTGCCTTAAACTGTCTGTTTCCATTCCTTTATTTCCACATCTGGAAAATGGGGAAACCAACAATTCCACCTTCATACAGCTATTGTGAGGATTTAATGAGGTAATACATCAGAAGGGCCTGGTGGACAGCAAGGGCTCCCCCCAGTTACCGATCCATATTACTAATCAGGATGACTCCATGGGCTGAGGAGGCCTGCCTACCAGCCCATGGGGCTTCATTTCATTCACCCTCTCAGGAAATGGTAACAGACAGACCCCCTCCCTAATGTTTATACATTATGGATTGAGCTGGCTTTTCAGCATCATGCTTTACCCATATTTCTGTTGACAGCCCATTACTGTGTGGAGAGAGTTGTTGGAAGAGAGCCACTTAGATCAAAATAATCTTTATAGCGAGCCTTTCAGAGTACTTGTTCTATAATCATGGACAGTATTTACTGGGTACATTGTCTGAAGTTGGCACAAAGGAAGTATGTGTGTGTGTGTGTGTGTGTGTGTGAGATTTGTTTTTGCCTTAAAGTCTGTGTATCAGTTGTATAGGGCTCAGGACACTTGAAGAGTATCAGGGTCATGACAGATTCCCAGCTGCTGGGGTCCAGAAGGACATTTCCCAATTTAATCTATGGCTGAGCCTTTGCTTCGTTGTCCTCTTTCTGTCTCTTTCTTCCTTCTTTTTCCTCTTTATTCCCTCTTTCTTTCTACATTCTCTTTCTTCCTTCCTTCATTTCTTCTTTCATTCATTCTTGTATTCCTTCTTTGGTTTCTCTTTGTCTCTCTTTGGTCTCTTCTTTCTCCTCTGCTTCTTCCTTTCTAGGGGTTTGAAGATTCTCTCGGCCACATTGAACACGGCCTCCTGAAAGTATTATGTGCAAAGTGAAGCAAAGTTCATTTAAAAAAAAAAAGTTTTTATTTCTGACTTTGTAAATGAAAGACGCTCATTACAGACAATTTGCAAAATATAGTAAATAAAAAGAAATAGGGGCAGGCCCAGTGGCACAGTGGTTAAGTTCGCACACTCCACTTTGGCAGCCGGGGGTTCACGGGTTCAGATCCTGGGCGCAGACCTACGCACCGCTTATGAAGCCATGCTGTGGTGGCATCCCATATAAAGCAGAGGAAGATGGGCACAGATGTTAGCCCAGGGCCAGTCTTCCTCAGCAAAGAGAGGAGGATTGGCAACAGATGTTAGCTCAGGGCTAATCTTCCTCAAAAAAAAAAAAAGAAGAAGAAGAAGAAATAGTCCCTGTTCCCCCAAATGGTCTTTGTTAGGATCTGGAAGTATTTATTTCTGGCTCCTCAATAGTTTGTATTGAGCTTCTCCTCCCTGCAGGCTCCATCTAGAAGCTGGGGATACAGCAGCAAATAAGACAAGGTCCCCGACCCACGGAGCTTACATGTGAGTGGAGGGAGGTCATCAACAAACATCAAACAAATACAAAAGATAATTTGGAGTGGAGATAAATATTGTAAAGGAAGTGAAACAGGATGGCTTGATAGGCCGTGAGTTGGAGTAGAGGAAAGGCAGAGGATTAGAGGACATGGCATTTGAGCCGGTGTCTAAATAATGCAGAAGGACTAGGAAGGCAGAGAGCAGAAGAAGAATGCTTTAGAGAGAATACTAAGTACACAGGCCTGGGTGGGGTCCTGCTCGGGTGTGTGAGGAGCAGAAAGAAGGCTGGTGTGGCCAGCCATATTGATTTAGGAGGAGCCTTGAATATTGTCATGTGTGGCAATGGAAAGCCTTTGAAGGGTTTTGATGTGAAGGAGTGACCTGCATAGCTCTGCGTTTTTAGAATACCTTCTGGTGGCTGTGTGAAGAGTGCGTTAGAGACATGAATGGAAGGAGGGGGAGCGGTTAGGAACCTGTGGCAGTGGTTCAGGGGAGAGATTGTGCTGGCTCAGGCAAGGGGGCCTAATCTGTTTATTTGATTCTTTTTCAAGTATCTGTGATCATAGTATCTATATTTTGTATTTGTGTTTATATAGAGACCATTTAATGAGTACTTCCCAGGTACTGTGCATTGTGCTCAGCACTTTATTTATATATATACGTTATCATTCATTTCTCACACAACCCTATGAGTAATCTGTATTTGCAGTTGAAGACATTGAAACTCAGAGAGGTAGATAAAAAAAGGAAAAAAATCACCAATAGTCCCTGTTCCTTAAAACAGACCTTACTAGGAAATGGGGGGTATTTCTTTCTGGTCCGTTATTCACAAATGCACAAGTTTATAACATATAGAGGCAGAATCAGAATTCAAACCCAAGTCTAACTCTCTTCACAGTTTAACCACGACCCTGTGTATTTAAAAACCGTGTGGTAATGTTAATGCTATTGTGTAAGCATCTCCCCATACACAGTAGCTCAGCTTGTAGATCAGTCATCCATTGCCATGATAATGTTTGCCAAACAATCACAAATACTCAGTAGCATACACAAATGAGGGTTTATTGTGTACTCATCTGAAATTGCTATGGGTCAGTCAGGTGGCTGTGTTGATCTTGGCTGGACTCACACATCTAGGGTGCAGGTGTTTTAGGCTGACCTAGACTGGCCTGCTCCGCGTGTCCATCATTGCCCAGTAGGCTAGACCGGGCATGTTTATGGTGAGGACAGAAGTGCTAGCGAGAAGCAGGAATGTGCATAGCCTCTTTTGGCTCAGCCTTGGAACTGACAGTCTGTCACATCTGCCACATTCTGCTGGCCAATGCAAGTCACAAGGCCAACCCAGATTCGAGGAGTGGGGAAATAGACTCTGTCTGGAACTACACAGTCACATGGAACAGGACATGCGTAGAGGAAGAGTTGAGAGCTTTGGCCATTAGGACATAGCTGCTGTTGCAGAGTGCTTATTGGACAAGATAACCAGTTCCTGCCAATGGAATAGAGACCAGCCAATCAGCCTCAGAGTCCAGAAAACCCATATCCTTAGGACAAACTTGTGAGGTTTTTATTTAATCTGTACATATTGTGAGCACTCTTTATTGACCCTATAGTGTTGCTACAGTCTTCTAAGTTCATTGGTCCCTGTACTGTAAGGGATTCTCAGAAGCCAGGGTGTTTTATAGCAAAGAAGGCTGTGAGCCCTGATGGTGGTTTTCTTCTGAAAGCAGTGGATGCAAAGAGGGTAAAAGATACTATTTCAAAGCCAAATTATGATCATCTGGAGTTAAGCAGGTCATGACAAGCAGACCACAAACTGGGTATGGGGAGGAGAGAAAGATCTGGGACCAAACCTTGATCACAAGGAATTTCACCCATCATTTCTGATAGAAAACCCTTTGGCCAAAACCAAATCACTTTCTCTTTCCTCAGCCTTCCTTTATAGAGAATAATGTTCATCAGCTGGCTAATGTTCATCGGTGATAAGCACTAGAATATGCTATCCACCCTGACATTACTGCTGCGAATCTGATGCTTTGTTTATTTAACTGCCTGAATAAGGGGCAGATCAGAAAGGCTGGAGGTGTTGCAATTAGCCTTGTGGATTAAGTAGTAAATACAACTATAATTTATTACTTTGATGCAGCCATAAATTAAAGAAATAAACCATTGACTTGAGAAGGGAAAGGACACAGGACAGATTGCTGCTGTTCCCATTCATTGATGACTTCTAGCTCAACAGCTAATTGAACATGAGATGCTAAATTCTTGTTAAAGTATGTAAGAATAAGAAACATCCTATCTTCAGTTAGACTGTTTGGGGGTTTAGTCATGCCTAATCTGTGACAGAAGTGGAGGCCCTCTTTGGGTTTGAAGGTAACTTCTAATCTCTTTCCAGACTTAAACCCTTTGCTCCACCCTTTCTTCCAGGAATGTTTCATCAAGATGCTTTTAGAAAGAAGGAAACAATGTTCCAGCAAACAGCAGAGTCTGTCTACATCATGGGGTAGATCTTGTCCACCCTGGAACTTTCAAAGAAAGCCTTGGAGAAAGACCAAGCTCAGACTTAACAAATACAGGAGAAAACCACGTGGTCATCTCAATAGCTACTAAAAGGCATTTGGAGGAAATTTAATACATCATTTCTGATTAAAAAAAGGAAACTCTCAGTACAATAGGGCTGGGAGGGTTGGAACTGCCTAAGCTTTTCAAACTGAATCTATTAGGATTCTAGAACGAACCTTCATACTTAAGGGTTTGAAGCATTAAAAGCTTTTCCATTAAAGTCTGGGACAAGCAGGTGTCTCTGGCCTCATCCTTTTTACTCTTCATTGTCTTGCAGAGCCTAGCTAATGCAGTGAGATTTTTTTTAAAAATAGGAATTATGAACATTGAAAGGAGGCAACAACTATTCCTAGAGGCAGAAGATAAGATTATTTACTTATAAAACTCAGAGAAGTTAGAACTGTTAGAACTAATAACAGAGTAAAGTGGCTAGATATAAACCTAGCATTTTAAAACCAGTAGCTTTCTATATGCCAGCAATAACTAATTAGAAAATTTTCCCCAGTAGGGGAAATTTACACTAGCAACAACTATTTTTTTTTTTAATTTTTTGTTTATTGCAGTAACATTGGTTTATAACATTGTAAAAATTTCAGGTGTACATCATTATACTTCTATTTCTGCATAGATTACATCATGTTCACCACCAAAATACTGATTACAACCCATCACCACACACATGTACCGAATTATCCCTTTCACCCTCCTCCCTCCCCCCTTCCCCTCTGGTAACCACCAGTCCAATCTCTGTCTCTATGTGTTTGTTTATTGTTGTTATTATCTACCACCTAATGAGGGAAATCATACGGTATTTGACCTTCTCCCTCTGACTTATTTCACTTTGCATTATACCCTCAATGTCCATCCATATTGTCACAAATGGCTGGATTTCATCATTTCTTATGGCTGAGTAGTATTCCATTGTGTATATATACCACAGCTTCTTTATCCATTCGTCCCTTGATGGGCACTTAGGTTGCTTCCAAGTCTTGGATATTGTGAATAATGCTGCAATGAACACAGGAGTGCATGTACCTTTACACTCTGGTGTTTTCAAGTTCTTTGGATAAATACCCAGCAGTGGAGTAGCTGGATCATATGGTAGTTCTATCCTTGATTTTTTGAGGAATCTCCATACTGTTTTCCATAGTGGCTGCACCAGTTTGCACTCCCACCAGCAGTGTATGAGAGTTCCCTTCTCTCCACATCCTCTCCAACACATGTTGTTTCCTGTCTTGTTAATTATAGCCATTCTGACGGGCGTCAGGTGATATCTCATTGTAGTTTTGATTTGCATTTCCCTGATAGTTAGTGATTTTGAACATCTTTTCATGTGTCTTTTGGCCATCTGTATATCCTCTTTGGAGAAATGTCTGTTCAGGTCTTTTGCCCATTTTTTAATTGGGTTGGTAGTTTTTTTGTTGAGTTGCATGAGTTCTTTATATATTTTGGAGATTAAGCCCTTATCAGATGTATGGTTTGCAAATATCTTCTCCCAATTGTTAGGTTGTCTTTTCGTTTTGTTGATGGTTTCCTTTGCTGTGCAGAAGCTTTTTAGTTTGATGTAGTCCCATTTGTTTATTTTTTCTATTGTTTCTCTTGCCCGGTCAGACGTGGTGTTTGAAAAGATGTTGCTAAGCCCGATGTCGAAGAGCGTACTGCCTATGTTTTCTTCTAGAAGTTTCACAGTTTCAGGTGTTACATTCAAGTCTTTAATCCATTTGGAGTTAATTTTTGTGTATGGTGTAAGGTAAGGGTCTACTTTCATTTTTTTGCATGTGGCTATCCAGTTTTCCCAACACCATTTGTTGAAGAGACTTTCTTTTCCCCATTGTATGTTCTTGGCTCCTTTGTCAAAGATTAGCTGTCCATAGATGTGTGGGTTTATTTCTGGGCTTTCGATTCTATTCCATTGATCTGTGTGTCTGTTTTTGTGCCAGTACCATGCTGTTTTGGGTACTATAGCTTTGTAGTATATTTTGAAATCAGGGAATGTGATACCTCCAGCTTTGTTCTTTTTTCTCAGGATTCCTTTAGCTATTCGGGGTCTTTTGTTGTTCCGTATGAATTTTAGGATTCTTTGTTCTATTTCTGTGAAAAATGTTGTTGGAACTTTGATAGGGATTGCATTGAATCTATAGATGGCTTTAGGAAGTATGGACATCTTAACTATGTTAATTCTTCCAATCCAAGAGCACGGAATATCTTTCCATTTCTTTGTGTCTTCTTCACTTTCTTTCAGAAATGTTTTATAGTTTTCGGTGTACAGATCTTTCACCTCTTTGGTTAAGTTTATTCCTAGGTATTTTATTCTTTTTGTTGCAATTGTGAATGGGATGGTATTCTTAATTTCTCTTTCTGCTACTTCGTTGTTAGTGTACAGAAATGCAACTGATTTTTGTATGTTGATTTTGTATCCTGCAACTTTACCATATTCGTTTATTACTTCTAAAAGTTTTCTGGTGGATTCTTTAGGGTTTTCTATATATAAAATCATGTCATCTGCAAATAGTGACAGTTTCACTTCTTCCTTTCCAATTTGGATCCCTTTTATTTCTTTCTCTTGCCTGATTGCTCTGGCTAGGACTTCCAGTACTATGTTAAATAGGAGTGGTGACAGTGGGCATCCTTGTCTGCTTCCTGTTCTTAGAGGGATAGCTTTCAGTTTTTCACCATTGAGGATGATATTAGCTGTGGGTTTCTCATATATGGTCTTTATTATGTTGAGGTACTTTCCTTCTATACCCATTTTATTCAGAGTCTTTATCATAAATGGATGCTGTATCTTGTCAAATGCTTTCTCTGCATCTATTGAGATGATCATGTGATTTTTATTCTTCATTTTATTAATGTGGTGTATTACGTTGATTGCTTTGCGAATGTTAAACCATCCCTGCATACCGGGAATAAATCCCACTTGATCATGGTGTATAATCTTTTTAACATATTGTCGTATGCGATTTGCTAGTATTTTATTGAGGATTTTTGCACCGATGTTCATCAGTGATATTGGCCTGTAATTTTCTTTTTTTGTGTTGTCCTTGTGTCTGGTTTTGGTATCAGGGTAATGTCAGCTTCGTAGAATGAGTTAGGGAGCTTTTCCCCCTCCTCAATTTTTTGGAAGAGTTTGAGAAGGATAGGTATTAAGTCTTCTTTGAATGTTTGGTAGAATTCACCAGGAAAGCCGTCTGGTCCTGGACTTTTATTTTTGGGGAGGTTTGTGATTACTGTTTCGATCTCCTTACTGGTGATTGGTCTATTCAAATTCTCTACTTCTTCTTGATCCAGTTTTGGAATGTTGTATGATTCTAAGAATTTATCCATTTCTTCCAGATTGTCGAATTGGTTGGCATATAGCTTTTCATAGTATTCTCTTATAATCTTTTGTATTTCTGAGGTGTCTGTTGTAACCTCTCCTCTTTCATTTCTGATTTTACTTATTTGTGCCTTCTCTCTTTTTTTCTCGGTGAGTCTAGCTAAAGGTTTGTCAATTTTGTTGATCTTTTCAAAGAACCAGCTCTTGGTTTTATTAATTTTTTCTATTGTTTTTTTGGTCTCTATTTCATTTATTTCTGCTCTGATTTTTATTATTTCCCTTCTTCTACTGATTTGGGGCTTTGTTTGTTCTTCTTTTTCCAGTTTCTTTAGGTGCATTGTTAGATTGTTTATTTGAGATTTTTCTTGTTTGTTGAGATAGGCCTGTATCGCTATAAATTTCCCTCTTAGAACCGCTTTTGCTGTATCCCATAAATTCTGGCATGTCGTATTTTCATTTTCATTTGTCTCCAGGTATTTTTTGATTTCTTCTTTGATTTCTTCGTTAACCCAGTCGTTGTTCAGTAGCATTTTGTTTAATCTCCACATATTTGTGGCTTTTCTGATTTTCTTCCTATAGTTGATTTCTAGTTTCATACCATTGTGGTCAGAAAAGATGCTTGGTATTATTTCAATCTTCTTAAATTTATGGAGACTTGTTTTGTGGCCTAATATGTGATCAATCCTGGAGAATGTTCCATGTGCATTTGAAAAGAACATGTATTCTTTGGTTTTTGGATGGAATGCTCTGTATATATCTACTAGGTCCATCTGTTCTAGTGTGTCATTTAAGGCCAATGTTTCCTTATTGATCTTCTGTTTGGATGATCTATCCGTTGGTGTAAGTGGAGTGTTAAAGTCCCCTACTATTATTGTGTTACTGTCTATTTCTGTTTTTATGTCTGTTAATAATAGCAACAACTATTATAAAACATTTAAGGGATAAACCTAGCAAAAAGTGTAAAAGGTTAAAATCAAGAAAACTATAAAACTTAACTGATAGATGTAAGAAAAAGACCAAAAAAATAAAAATGGAGAGTATACTATGGACATACACAATATTTCAAAGATATCAGTTGTCCCCAGATTAACCTATGGCTTTCACACCATCTTCATTCAAAAATCATAATAATAATTTTAAATATAATGACTAAATGTATTCTGAAATTCATCTAAGAGTATAAGAATACTGAAGAAATTTTCTAAAAAGAACAAGAAGAGGGGCAGAACTTGCTCTATCAAATATGAAACCTTACTAATATCCTGATATTAAGATATTTGAAAAACATTAAGTAAAGCCTCTTGCTTATACCATACACAAAACTAAATTCTAGGTGAGTCAAAATCCTAAAAACATAAATCAATTTTAGTTGTATTAGAGAAAAGTATAGAGTAATATACATATATATACACAAATATATGTGTGTATATAATTACATAAATACATAATTATATGTAATATGTAATAAAATTATAATATATAATTTTGATAGTATATATAAATTATATACTATATAATTTTGAGGTAGAGAAGGTTTGAAAGTTAGAAGCCATTAAGTGGAAGATTTCAAGATATTACCACATTACAGTATAAAGTCTCTCAATAGTGAAAAACTATAAGCAAAGTTAGAAAACAAACTACAATCTGGGAGAAAATATTTGCTATAGATAAAACAGATGAAAAGATTATATCCATAGTCTATAAAGAGTTCTTACAAATGAATAAGCAACAGTATCCTTTTAAAAAGGGCAAAAGATATGAAGCACTGGTAGACAGGAGGAGAAAGAAATACCCAATAAACATGTTAGATGTTCCATCTCACTAGTAACAGAGGAAATGTAAATTAAAACAACAGTGATATTTGTGTATATCAGATTGGCAACATTTTAAAAACTAATATTTAATTGTGTGAAAATGCTTTCTTGTGAATGTTGGTGCAAGTGTGAATAGATACAACAATTTAGCAGTGCATTTAGAAATATAAAATGTCTATACCTTTTGCATGAGCAGCCCCATTTCTAGGAATCTTGTCTACAAAAATACCTAAAAATCCATTAGTTGGGGAATGATTAGATAAATTGTTATATCTCCAAACTGTGGAATACTACTCACCCTTTAAAAAGAACAAAGTAGTTCTATTTGTACTAACATGGGAAATTGCATATGGTATATTGAAAAAGTAATTTAAGATATGTGGGTATTATAATTCTATTTGGATTAAGTCATTTACGTGTGAAAACCAATGTTTGAGAGGTTCACACCAAGCAGGTTGGGTGGTCTCCTCTGGGAAGAGCAAAGAATGGATTGGGGACAGGGGAAGGGAGCACTTCTTGACACATTTCTTTCTTTGTTCAGATTTTGCAATGAATGTCTTTGGTAATTTAAAAAATTAATGTTTCATTCTTAAATTGAAAATTCTGACATTTCAAATTTTGCAAATCCGCAAGAAGTAGGGCAGAATAATAAAGATCCTCCTTCCCATTATGCAATGACACTGTTGACATGTAGGAATAAAAGGGAAAAAAATGAGTCCAGCAGAGTTAATTCTGTAGAAAATATAAACAAACAAGGTGGTGCAAGGGTATGTTTAGGGAGAGAGGGGACCTGGAGTTGTTTCTCAGGTCCTTTGCCATTTGCTGTTTGGTGCTGGGGAAGCCATTGACCTCCTTGGTGGTCCAGTTAGGTTTTCTCCCTTCTCAGGTAGGGCTGACCTACTTCCATTGGAAGAAAGGGCTAGAGAGAAAGAATGCTGAGAAAGGTCCTGCCTAAATGTGAAGTGTTATTGTTAGAATGTCCATGAAGGAATGTCAGAGCCCAGCATCTCAGAGGGCCACCATTAAATGAGGAATACTCTTTGTAGATGCTGAACTCTGAAGCAGGCACCACGGTGAGGAGTGGGGTGGGGATAAAATAGATAAAACGTGAAAGACCATGATGTCTGGTAGAGGAGGTATGTGTGTGTGTGTGTGTGTGTGTGTGTGTGTGAAGCTTAACATTTATAAATCAATAAAGGATAACATTTTAATATAGCATAATAAACAGAACTGAAGTACTAAGGAGGAACTTGGAGTAACTTGGAACAATTAGATTTGGGAAATGTTAAATAAGCGATGCTTTCAGAGGGTAGGAGAAGCGTGCATATGCCCGTATGAGTGTGTGTGTGGGGGAGGTAGAGTGGAGTGGTGGTTGTAGTGATGGGGCATTGGGTAACTTTGTTATAAAGTTCAAAGAGAGTTTCTAAAGGGAAAATAAAATCCCCATTTGACTCAGACATGGTTCATTTTCTGAGGCAGCGTCAAGAGGCATAAGATCAAATCTAGCTTGACACCATCCAGTACAGAACTCAGCAGTCTCTAGAAGCTGGAGCTGAGCTTCAGCCTGGCTAATGAGAAATCTCCGTCCTCTGCCAATGCCTCGGGGCCCATCTCTTCCTCTTTGGCAAGCAGGATGCAAAGAGAGCTCAAAGCAGAGTGGGGACCTAAAAGGTCACCCAGAACATTCATTTTGCAAGCTCCCCACCAGGCCTTTCCAGAAAACAGATGAGCATGGTTTCACAGTTTAGCTAGAATGTGAGCCAATGGCTTCATGCTTCAACCTGGGGTAGATTTTAATGAAACCTAAGGGATCCTTCACACGTTGTCCAACCATTGGCAGTGAGGAAGAGGAGGAGATGGGCCAAACCCAGCTGAGCTGTATCCTCTCATGTATTCTCTGGGCCTGAAAGGAACGACTATAAAATTCAGATGAAACTAGAAGTTAAGATTCAGAGCTCCCCACATAAACATTGTAGTCTGTTATTAAGTTTACTTTCACCAGTAAGACACATTCCAAAATGCAGTAAACCCGTTGTTCTATGGACGTTCGTGCGTTTCAGTGGTTTGGCTGGTAGAACCCTCAAGTGGAAGTTAGATCGTCTCCATTATGCCCTTTCTAATTTGGTCAATATTTTTTGAACCTTTCCCCTTCTCACTGTCCCCCTGCCAATATTCATGCACACATGGGTTATCACAACAACCTGGTGGCTGACCGCCCCTCTCCAGTCTGGCCCCCTTCAGTCCATTCCTCACGCTGCCTGAGTCTTCTTTCCAAACTTCAGCTCTGCTTATCACTTCGCTGCTCAGAATCCTTCAGTGACATTCAGGACCTTTTATAATAACCCCACTGCCCCCCTTCCTGACCACATCTCTTGTATGTACACTCCCCTCCTCCTCATCTTGTGCCCTGATTCAGTGCTACAGCTACCCAAGACTACTTGCAGTTCCTCAAAAATGCAACCCTCTGTCTTGTCTTTGTGCCCAGATTACCTTTTTTGCTAATGACTTTGTCTCAAGGTGCAACTACACCAAGTGTCGTCTCTAGGAAGTGTTCCCTAACCTCCTTTGTGTTAGGTACTGTCCCCCCACACTCTGGAAGCACGTGAGGTTTACTTCTGTCCCCGCACCTTCACTATATCCCAATTGGCTATTTATTGATCTGATTCCCTGACTCGCCTGGAAAACACTTTAATGGTAAAAATCATGTATTTCTATCCATTACACCTTGCAGGGTGCTTGGCACATACTTGTTGCTCCGTGAATGTGTTATAGTTAAGAATGAATGCATGTATTTTTAAATTTAGTTTGTGAACATGTGTATGTGGGTCTTTGTTTTACCTGCTCTGACATGAGTAAGTCCACTTAGCCTGCTGTATTCTCGGGAGCGTCATGAGGATGAATAAGATAAACGATGTCAGGGTCATATATGAGTAAGTTGAAGACTCTTGCCACTCATCCTGGAGCATCATCAAGTAGCTGTCTCCTGGGTGTCTCTAGAGTGTTCATGAATTAAAACTCCTGTGTTGTTCCAGGTCAGCTGTTGCCAGCAAACCGCAATACACCGAGTCCAATTGATCCTGACACCATCCAGGTCCCGGTGGGTTATGAGCCAGACCCGGCAGATCTTGCCCTCTCCAGCATCCCTGGCCAGGAAATGTTTGACCCTCGCAAACGCAAGTTCTCTGAGGAAGAACTGAAGCCACAGCCCATGATTAAGAAAGCGCGCAAAGTCTTCATTCCCGATGATCTGAAGGTAAATTGGAACTGGTAATCAGGCTTTGGGCAAATGGAGAGTGGGGTCAAGAGGCAGATTCAAAGGGTGACCCCAGGAAGATCATATAAGCTAGTGAACAGAGGACTCGTGATTATTGATCCTCTTTCTTGGCATGTGACTCTAGGCAAGTTGCTTCCTGGCTGGGTGTCTTCTGAAATACACTTTTCCTGTCTTCGTAATGCACAGAAATAAGGAGAAGCAATAAAACATTGGAGTGATTTATAGCCCATGAAGGAAGTAAACCCAGTACTATCTGCAAGGAAACCCATGAAAGCCTAGTAAAATAAACCCAGATCTTTCAAGGTTGGGAAGAGAAAGATAATTATTTGGGAAGGACCCTTGGACTTCATAGTCCTCCAAGAATTACCTTCCCTTTGGGAATTTATTGATAATTAATTGCTGCCATTTCCATGTAGGCCTCAGGGACTAACAGGTGGAGACAGGACCTCGTTCCACATTGCCAACCTTGGATGGCCAGGGTGGGATTTGGTTAAGGAAGCTGGCGGGTTCCCTGACACTATTTATATGTAATGTTCATTCTGTATCTCAACTAATGATCACTTGAGTATCTCAACAAAAGGTTAATTCTGGGTTGGTTTTTCTCTGCTATATTGAAGGGACACATTATTTATAAAGGAAAATAGATTTACCTTGGGAAGTCAGATACAACTTAAAACAAAATTAATCTGACCTTTTATGATACCTTAGGAAGAGAATTCTTTCCAAAATTGTGCCGTGTCCGCTAATCCCAAAGTAGAACCATTTTTGATTAGCCATTGCTTAGAATGTTTTGTGTTTATGCCTCTTTCCAATCATATGGACAATAGAGATGTGATTGTATACACTCAAGGCATTGGACCCAGGCAGAATTAGCCCTTTTCTAACTTCTGGCCCTCATTTCTCAAACCTAAATATGGTTCACATGGAGAGACACTCCTAGGTTGGGAAAGGGGGAGATTGAGACATTGTCCAGGACCTGATTTAGACCAGTTACCTCTGCTTTTCAATGCTCTCTAGAAAGAGCCTTGAAGGAAAAAGTACCCGGCAGATTTAACTCACTCCTGTCATCCACAGACCTGAGATTACCTTGAGTGATGCAGAATTGTCAAATGTCAGGGCTGAAAGGGACCTCAGGAAGTCCTTAGACCAACATTATCGTTTTGCAATTGAGGAAATGGAGAAGCAGAAAGTGAAGTAAGGTGAACGCTGCTAGTTAGAGTAAGGCCTACCTGGCCCCCAAGTCTTCTAACTTCCAGAAAGGTCGCTGCTGCATGTTGGCTCCGACAAGGGCTACAACAGGGGTCCTCGGGTGGCAAACCAAGAGCTGTCACCCTGAGAATCTAAAAAGGAAAGTACATAGCAAAAACACCAGAAGATCTAAACTAGTTAAGGAACCCATAGACTAAGATGGAGTAAGAAAGGGGGACCGTGAGATTAGGTCCTGGGCAGTTAGGTATCTTCTTTCAACTGGATGCTCTTCATCTTGTGTTCTTAGCCATCCAATTCTGGGTGTATTTTAGAGCTCATCTGTTCAACTAAACCAGGGAGCCCATTCAGCATGGATTTCCTTTTGAATGGAGGGTCGTTTGAAAGGATGCTGCTGAGCAGTAGATATATCTTCCAGCCAGACCTTCACAGGGTCTCCAGATTTACAAGTTCAAAGCAAAGAGCAAGCTTACTTAATAACCCTGGTAACCTTGGCAACAAAGAGGCCACGTGAAAACCGTCTGTGCTGGAATTATGCATATTACTGCTGTCGTGGCCAGGCCTGACCTTCTCACATAGCAGGTGGGGAGCAGGCAGGAACATGCTCCTGCCACGTGTCCTTAGATTTCTTCAGTTGTGAGTGAAGCCTCAGGCCACAGACCATGAACTTGTGCAAAGCAAGAAGCAGAGCTGTAACATATTTCTCCTTCTGGCAGAGAGGACTGAGAAAGGGGTGAATGGGAGAGGTGTTCATGGCCCCCAGCATTGGATGAGCAACCCAGTTGAGTGAAATGGCCCCCGCCAATGAATTGTCTTCCCCATCGCTGTCTGAACTTCCTCTCTTGAGCCATTCATTTGGGTTAGCATGCATCCCCTGGGAGAATTAAGGGGTGGCATACTGGGATTCCTAGCTGAGAACCAGTTTAATCACCTTGATGTCTTAATACTTTTAAACATCTATTCATTCACCTGACAAATATTTTTCAAATGCTCGTGTGTGCGAAGCCCTGTATCAGGGGCTGAGAATTCCAAGGTGAGCCATACTGACGTTGTTCCTACCCTCAAGGGACTTCTAGTCTGGTGAGAAGAAGGGATGTTGACCTGTTGGGGGGGGGCTTCAGTGGGGAGGCAGCGTCAAACATGAGACCCTCGGGAAGATGATGGGGCTGGACCTAGGATGTCCTTGCTGGGTGGGGGTAAGTGGGCAGCCAGATGACATCTGCACTGGGAGATAGAGAAGGGGAGAGGAGATGTAGCGCCAAATTTATCAGCCCCACCAATATCCTGCCTCCCCTCCCTGCAACCATTCTGTGATAACAAAGGGAGGCAAGCTGGTTTTTCTAGTCCAGGACAGTCCCCTTTTCATCAGTCCTGCCTTCTGCATCCTCTGCTTCATTCCTATTCTTAGCTCCCCTCCCACCTGAGGTGGTCTGCATTCCACACCTCTCCTAGCTCATCTGCATGTGGGGACAGGTGAGGCTGGGAAATGAAAGCGCCTTAGAAGAGAAAAGAGCTCTAAGAGACAAAGAAGGTTGTTGTTACCCTGAGGTCAGCTAGTTACTCCCTGGTCCTTAAGACCTGGTCACAAACGACCTAGTCCATGGCCCATGGCGGGACCACCCCACCCTCCCCCCGCCACACAGAGCTTCTACAATCTCCCAGGGGCTTGTTCTCGTGTATTCCTTCCCCTCCTGGCCTCCTGTGCCCCTCTGGGCAGATTCTGACATATCTAAGTCAGCCCCCTGTCGAATGACCTTGGAAACCACACTCCTGGGAACATTGAGGAGTGTGGTAGATTTACCGACACTACCAAGGGGGTGGAATTGGGGCTTACAAAGTAACACAAACCACTTCCGTGAGAACTGGAGGCTTCCCTGTTGTTAATATGCTTTTAGGCCCACTCACCCCTGTGAAGACTCTCGCTCCGCTAGCTCCTGCCAGCTTCTCCCCGTCCAGCTGGCCTAGCCTCTCTGAGATCCCTTCTTCCAGCTCCCCTGCTGCTTTTCAGAAGCACCACCAACAAATCTCACCAAGAGCCGTCACACACCTGCCCCAAGCTTATTCATCCAGGTATTCTTCAAAGGACAGCCTCCCCTCTAAGCAGAGTACTGTACCAGCTATTATGACGATCATTTTTTTCACTTTGTTACATTTTATGATGAAGTGTGTACAAAGCTGGGAGTGCTTTATAAATAAGATAACAGTGCCAGCTTGCAAAGGGCAGACAGAAGGGGCCTGCACACTCTTTCTGTCTCACACTTACTTTGTGCAGGGCAGATGTCTGCTGAGGGTACTGGGCAGGTATGGGGGTGGACCACTGATCTTGGACCTTGCTTGCAGCCTTGGCCCCAACCCATGCGGCCTCTTCCAAAGCCAACTGCCCTTTGGAATCCTGGGGGAGAGTAAGAACTGGCCTCACCCTCTTATTCTGGCTGGCATATAACTGCAGGTATTAGCCTTGCTAGGATCGAGGGATTTGCTGTTGCAAGCTGTTGAAAGAAGGGGGTTGCAAAATTCTCCAGGTGGCACCATGAATGAATTGGGAAGGTCTAAAAGAAGGTTTATGTTTCTTAGTCTTCTTAGGAAGGTTTCTCTTTGTTTTGGCAGGGGGAGCTGCAAGGGGGGGAAAGGAGCGATTGCTTTCACAGTGACCACAGTTAAACATTCTTTAGGCTACTTAAGGCCTAGGGAACAGGCAGAAAATGAGAGTAAATTTTTTAAGTGCAAGCTACCAACATGAATATACTGATTAGTGGCAGGTTGAAGTTTCTTCTTTCATTTCTGTTTTTGATTACCAAAGTGTACACGTACATATAATATGCTAATAGTTCAGAAGGATATAAAATAAGAGGTGAAAGATCCTACCTCTCCCCTTGGGCTCCCTCCTTCAGTCTCCCTTCTAAAGGCACCACTTTTAATAGCTTGGTATAAATCTATGAATAGATAATACTACAAATTTTTAACCAAAGTGGGATGAGGCCATACATATTTATCTGCAAATTGCCGTTTTTTCCACCCACGTGGTGGTATATCATGAACATCGTTTGAGTTCAGCTGGATCATTACTTTTAACAGCTGCAGAGTATCCTTTGGTATGCCTCTATCATAATGTAGTTATTAAATCTCCTACTGGTAATTAGTTTTTTCTTCATTTTTCTATTACCAACAATGCTGCAATAAAAATTTTGTGCCTGCGTCTATGTGTACACTCATGAAGATTGCTATAGGATGAAATCCTCGAAGTGGAGTTGCCAAATAGATGGTATATGCATTTAAATAGCTGAAAGATATTGCCAAGTTGCCTTCCAGCAATATTGTATCAACTTATACCAAAAAGCATATCAGTGCCCATGGAAGAAAAAAGTTCGTAAAATAAATTTTCAGCAAAGAGAGTAAAGAAATTTGGAAGGTAATTTAGGGCGTGAGGTGCACCACTTGCTTTCATTCCTCTGACCTCTCCTCACTGGGCACATACTCTGCCGAGCAAAGAGAGTAGGAGCGTGTTGTCACAGGTTGGTCCTTACTCCAGGAAGGAAGCCATGGCCCAGGGACCATTCTCCCAGACAAGCAGAAACTGGAAAGGAAGGAGACACAAGTTAAGACACCTGGGCCGGTGCCTCAGCACAACCCTGAGGCCTGCCAGCACCCTGGCTGACACAGCCCTGCTGAAATCTAATATCTTGTTTCTTTTTCCTTCTGTAACTAATGAGCAGGATGACAAGTACTGGGCAAGGCGCAGAAAGAACAATATGGCGGCCAAACGCTCCCGCGATGCCCGGCGGCTGAAGGAGAATCAGATTGCCATCCGGGCGTCGTTCCTTGAGAAGGAGAACTCGGCCCTGCGCCAGGAGGTGGCTGACTTGCGAAAGGAGCTGGGCAAATGCAAGAACATACTTGCCAAGTACGAGGCCAGGCACGGGCCCCTGTAGGGTGGCATTTTTGTGGGCTGGCTTTTGAATAGATGGACAGTTTGTTTCCTGTCTGATAGCACCACACCTGAACCAATCTTTCTGACATCAGCACTTTACCAGAGGCATAAACACAACTGACTCACATTTTGGTGTGTATGTGTGTGCGTAGATGTGCTTGTGCTCATGTGTGTGGTCAGCGGTATATGTGCGTGCGTGCGTGCGTGAGCGTGCACTTGCCATTTTAAGATAGCCCTCTCATCATCTTTTAGTTCCAAAAAAGAAAGGTGCCATGTTTTTACTGGACTATGGAGACCTCTCGTGGGTTTCCTGCCCCTCCCTTCTCCCCTCCTGCCCTCTCTGCACTGCTTCTTGTTCTCTCTGACATCCTCTTCCGGGACCCTCTGCTTGGATTCGCTAAGAAGGGCCCTGGTAAAATAGTAGATCTCAGTTTTCAAGACTACAAGCTCTTGTTTCTGTTTAATCTGTAAGTTACCATGCTAATAAGGTGCACAAAACAACTTCGCACTACACTGCAGCTCTCTTCAGTTATAGGTCGCTTTCCTCATATTTTCAGTTTTGGTGATAATTGTCTTCAGATTTAAAGTGCTGTTTAGATTTATTAGATCCCATATTTACTTACTGCTATCTACTAAGTTTCCTTTTAATTCTACCGACCCCGGGTAAGTAAAAGTACTCTAATAGATCACAGAGTGTGTTTTTGCACTGTCTGTACCTAAAGCAATAATCCTATTGTACGCTAGAGCATGCTGCCTGAGTATTACTAGTGGACGTAGGATATTTTCCCTACCTAAGAATTTCGCTGTCTTTTAAAAAACAAAAATTACAGTAATGCATTTGAGCGTGCCCAGAACATCCCCAGGACAGGGAAGCAGAGGGAAATGCCAGGTTGAAGAACGGGGGCTTAATTTATCAGTATATGAGCCAAAAAAATGCATCGTGGAACAGCTTTTGTCATTGGTATGTTTGGTTTTGTTCTCTCCCCTCTCCCACACCCCCAGCCCCTACTTTTCTAGTTAACTTTTTCCATATTCCTCTTGATATTCAAAACTATTCAATTACTTAAGATTCAGTTTTCCCCATTTTTTGTAATATATATATTTTTGTGAACTAAACCTTGCTGTTTTTAAAAATCAGTTAATTAAGTTAAGAAGTTGATGTTTTGTAAGACCCTTTTTCCTAGCAGTGTCATTTTTGAATGCTTCATAAATTAATGATTCTGGAGCTTATGTTTCTTATTCTCTGTTTGCTTTCGAACGTATTTGCTCTTATAAAGTGGACTTCTGAAAAATGAATGTAAAAGACACTGGTGTATCTCAGAAGGGGATGGTGTTGTCACAAACTGTGGTTAATCCAATCAATGTAAATGTTTACTATAGACCAAAAGGAGAGATTATGAAATTGTTTAATGTTTATACAGAGTAATTATAGGAAGTTCTTTTTTTGTACAGTATTTTTCAGATATAAAGACTGACAATGTATTTTGGAAGACATATATTATATATAGCAAAGAGAAAAGGAAAACTATTCCATGTTTTAAAATTATATAGCAAAGATATATATTCATCAATGTTGTACAGAGAAGAAGTGCTTGGAGGTTTTTGAAATCTTTAATATTTTAAGCCTATCACTGACACATCAGCATGTCGTCTGCTTTAAATTAAAATTTTATGGCAGTATCAAGGCTTGCTGCGACGAATCCTACTCTAAAATATATAAGGAGCTTTCTTGTTCCCTATTAGGTCTCAGAAAGAAGTCAGTCACCCAAAAGCACAAAAGGGATGTTAGTCAAATATTTATTGGATGATACAGTGTTTTTTAGGAAAAGCATCTGCCACAAAAATGTTCACTTCACGATTATGAGTTCCTGGAATGGAATATCAGTGCAAGCACCCCAAACCATTCTGTTCTCCCTCACGGGCATGTGCGTCTTATGCAGTATAAGGTTGATATCGGTGCTATGTGTATGCTTTATAATTTGACAGATGTTTTGACTTTAAAGATGATTGTTCATTTGTTTTGCTAAATTGTGTAATGTCAAGAGATTCTGCTGTTATTGCAAAGAGACATTTTGTGTTAGATTAAAATACCCTTTCATTGATGGGATTTTCTAGTTTCCTGCCTTCAGAGTATCTGATTCTTTAATGACCTTGGGGTCTCCTTGTCAATCCATCACAATGCCTCTCTCACAGTGTCATAGTCTTGGGAAACCTGATCAATAGGATTTTCCTACTAGTATCCATTTGTCCTAAGCCACAGATTATGGTGGGAGATGGGAGAGTACTGGGATGAAATACATTGTGCAGGTAAATAACTAATAAAATAAAATAAACAAAACTGTTGGCAATCTTAAGCAGAACTGAATAAGTGATATTCAGAAAGAGACACAAGTGAACACAGAGTTGGCCTTTTTATAGGTAAAGAGGTTAATTGCAGCAGAATTATTAAATGGCAGTAGTGACTGAAACAGAGACAAATGATATGTTTAAGTGGAGAAGTATTGAAGGATTATGCTCTGGATCATCCACATTCATTGAAGTAGAAAATAGTAGCTAAAAAAACTGTATTTGAGCACTGGTCTTTCTTGGAATTAGTTTATTTTGTATCAAATGAGCATCACAAATGTTTTCTGCAGAAGAAATAAAAAGATCATAATAAGACTTATTCTTTTGAGTGCCAGGGGAGGTTTCAGAAACTTGCCTCATTTTAAAAATTTGAAAACTTTGGAGTCTGTATAGGTGCCTTATATGTAGGTCATTGTCACCACACACACATGAGCACTCACTCCTGGACTCGCTGCCTTCTACCCGGGGCAGTTAACCACTAAATAAGGCAGTTCTGCTAAATGGCTTGGGAAGGCAGTGCCCCATTTGAAATGACTTGGATCCACCAGGTCAAATGAGTTCTGCAGACTGCAGTTATTATCAGAGTCCTGTTGTCATTTTTCACCTTTTCATCATAAGCATCTTTTAGAGATTAATTACTTGGCCGTTAAAAATGAATCCAAATCATATGTGCCAACATCATTTAGACACGATTTGGAATGAGCAGCCTAGGACTTCCTGACAAGGTCACATCATCATTTCTTTTAACTAGGCTTGCAAAGAAAGGCAAAAATTGATCAGCCTGTCCTTCTGCCCCTGCCACCTTAAGGAGGTAGGTAGGAAATGGGAGGGCGGTAAGTGATCACTTCTTCCTCTTGAGAAAGTGGCTACCTTTTGATGGTTCAAACCCCACACCATGCAAGACAATGATTGGCCTTTCATCTTCAAATATAACAGGCTTCCATGAGACCATCCCTTGATGCAGAAGGATCCGTTGTTCAAGGAGACTGCCATCAGGATTCTGGCATTGGGTGGGTAGGAAGCTGTAACTAGAGAACCCGGTTTTGTGAGGTAACGCAAAATAATTCTGAATGTACATTTAAAAGGTCTTGGATCTGTTTTCTGACAAGTCAAGAAGAATTTTAAGTGGAGCCCCCACCTCTTATCCCCCTCCCCAGAGTAAAACAACAGACCTTCTGTAAAATGCAAAGTTATACTTTGCTTTTAATTTTCTCCCAGTGTTCCTTTGAGAAACCCTCAGACTGTATCCGAGTTCATCAGAGCTATCCCAAGGCAGGCGGGCTTGGCCTGCTTGCCTGCAGGGAGGGCGTGTGGAGGCCTGGATTTAATCTGAGGTCACTAAGCTGCAGGGGAGTGGAGACTAGGTGTTCTGCCCTCCATGTGGTGGACACCTTCTGCTCCTAGTCTGCCAGCTTCTTGCTAAGGGCTCCCAGGCCCCCACTTGGGAGGCCAAGGTCTCCTCCAGGTTTTCTCTACAATTAGTAATATTTTAAAAATGAGCAAAGCCTTATCCTAGACCTTGATCTATTGGATTTGGCAACTGAAGTCAGTACATTTTACAGAGGGCCAAGTGCATGTAGGGGATTGTGTGTGTGAATATTTAAGTCAAGACATGCAATCTTTAATTTGGGAGAACCTTACCAAACATAACAATAATCGACCATTATCCTTGTGGCAACACCACAAAGACTGCATCTGTTAAACGGGTACAGGTTCACACGAGGCCAGTTTAATTGTACACCGTGATATTGGTGGTGCTTATGCTGTTAAGTCCAAACCTTTGTCTGTTATTCTTAATGTTTAATAAACTTTGAATTTTCTTCTTTCTTGCATGTATTGTTGTGGACAGTCTGCTAGAAATTAGATTCGATTCCCACTTATCACCAAAAGACCATTTACAGGGGTTAATTACATAGATAAGAACATGATAGCACTATCTAATTAGTAATAAATTAACATTTATTGAGTGCTTGTGTACCAGATACTGTGCTAAACAGTTACATGGACCATGTTACATGCCATATCAACCCTACGAGGTAGGGACAATTGTTATCCTCATTTTACAGAAGAGAAAATAGAAGGTTCAGGAGGCTAAGTAGCTTACCTAACGTCACCTAGAAGTGACAGAAATGAACTCTGATCCATTGAATGGGCATTATTTAGAGGGTGGTTCCCAAAAACAAGTCCAAAGACAGTTTTCTGGTTGGAAGTATAAGAATTGTGTGGGAACATATTATAAGACTACAGATCTAGTGATTCTGAATCTGTAGATCTGGAGTGGGGCCCAGAAATCTGAATTTTTTTTTAAAGGCTCCCCGCTAACTCCCATGTGTGGCCAAGTAATTGGAGCCAAGGATTTATTGACTTGGCCTTAATTTGAGTTCCTGACCTTTGGGGGATTCATGTAGAAGCTTTAAAACTTTCCTAATTACCTGAAATTGTATGCAACTTTTTGTGTATATACACGTATATTTATTTTTCTTTAGAGGAGAGCCATAGCTTTGGTTCCTCCCCCTAAAGGAAGCTGTGATGTAGGCTAGAATAAAGACTCCTGATTTATAGGAAGGCTGGTGGAGTGCAGTGGTTCCCAGCCCAGGCAGCCAATAGAGTCACCTGGGGAGCTCAAAAGGCTGGCACTGCGTGGGCCACAGCCCAAGCCAAGGAGTTCAGCATCTCTGGCATGTGAGAGGGGGCTCTGTGGTGAGGAGTTTGATGATACTATTTTCAAATCTGTCACTTAGCAGGTGTGTGACCTTGAGCAGCTACCAAGAATTTTTGAACCTAAATCTACTCATCTGTGAAATGAAGGTGTAGTCTCCACTTCTGAGGGTGGTGGAGAGAACTAATGACAGACATAACACGTCTAGTCTCTGGCACATCACGCGTCCTCAATAAATAACCGCCGTGGGGGCCCAGGGAGTAGAATGTGTGCCTGGAGGGCTTTTTCCAGTTCAATATTTCAGACCATTTGTTCCTTCAAAGAGGGCAGAAAACAATTCTTCTCAGAAGGAGGAGCAGGTGGCTGGTGGTGTGGGAATGGGTGATGTCCTCACATAGATGTGGGCTCATACTCTGACATCCCTAATAGGTCGGAGCTTTGTACACAGGTCAGTGGGCATCCGTCCACTTGGTGGCACCATCCAATTTAGATTGAGCAGTTACAAGTTAGGGTTCAGCTCTGTTTTCATCATCAAACACCTTTCTCCTCTCAGAGGAAGAGGTACAATGACCTTAACTTAGATTCTCTTTGGGTAACTGATTTTGTATTTGAGGTCTCCAAATCTCTTAGAGGAAATGACTGCTTCTCCATGCCTGAGAGACTTTGGACTCTAATATGGCAAGAACAGATATGAAGCCAAGCTGTGTAGACACCCAGTCACTCACAAGCCCTCAGTCCCCAGGGCCCATCACATGTTGCCCATGTGGGATGGTTCTCCCATTCACATTTAAGACATAACAAACCGCCCAACCATCAAGCCCTTCTCTTCAAAGTCAATGAATTCAATTCCCTCTTTGAAAATCATTGGCTTAGAAGTCTCTTTGGGCATCTTTAGTCAAGAACTGGGTAAGAATTATTGAAATCTTGCCTTTGTGATCAGGAGATGGCTTTTTGGTGATAAATCAATAGGGCGTTTTAGAGGAGAAAGGCCAAAGTGAAGAAGGTGGTGAGCTTCCTCTGCCTCTTGGGCTTTGAGTCAGTGAGGACTTGGGTCCAAAGGCCCCTCCCTCTGACTTTCCTTTCATCCTGCAAAGCCTGGCACAATGCCTGGAAACCATAGGAAAAGCTGAAAGTTACTGAGTCCAAGCCCTGGACCTGCCACATCTTATTTAATTCTTACACCATGAAATAGGTACTATTATTATCCTTGTTTTGCAGATGAAGCAACAGGTTCATGGAAATGAAGTAAGCGGAATTTAAACCCAGACGCAAAGCCCGACTCCAGAGTTGGTGTTCTACACCACTCCACTCCATGGCTTCCTCCGTAAATGAGGTGCTCACAAAGGCAAAAGGCATTGACTGTGGTTAGGAGGGTGAGCCTGGAGCAGACAGTCCTGGACTTGAATCCTGCCTCTGTTACTCACCATCTGCACGACCTTAGAAAATTCACCAAATTGCCCTGAGTGTTATCTGTAAAATGGGCATAATACCACTCTCTTTATAGGGTTGTTATTAGGAGTAAGTGAGAACATGCATGTAAAACACTTAGCTCAATGCCCAGAGTATAACAGGAATTCAACAAATATTTGCTTTTTGTAATAATAATAGTAATTATTAATAAATATTGCTTAATTTGATTTCACTAATAATGTGTTACAATAGAGTCAGACTATATATTTTATATTTTAGTGGATGCATGTTCATTCTGCAACTGCTTGATTCAAGGGCCACTGCTGTGTTTTGGCAACATCCCTGCTTTATGGATGAGTAAACAGGGTAAAGAGTATGACCACTTCATGAGCCAACTTGTGTTTCTGAGGTTGGTTTTATATACATAAAATTCATGGGGCATTACCAATTTTAAGCCAACTATGTTGCCTGTGATATTGTTGGGATTTTGGAGACCTTTAACTAATGTACTGAATGGTACTGAAAGGCTGACCCTTGCAGTGTGAGAGCAGCCTCCTGCTCACACAGAGGTGAGAAGTCATGGGTGATTCCCAACGGTTTTCCTATTAGCTTCTGCCTTCAGGCCTGCCTCAGTCTCCCCAGTCTATATCTATATCTACCTCTATACCATCTATATCAGCTCCTGCTAATCACCTGTAGACCCAGGCCCAGGCCCACACTATCCATGACAAGGGTAAGAAATATGTCAGCAGCTTACCAAATCCATTTCGGTTCATCATTCCTCTAGTCCACCTCTTCCAGCTTCCCTTGTATTTAGTGTGGCCATACAACTGAATTCTGGCCACTGAAATAAGAGTAGAAGTGATCATGGGTGTCACTTCACAACTGGCCCATAAACATTGCCACGTGATCTCCTCTCTCTTCTCCTTTTTCTGGTTCCAATAGACACCCTGGGAAAGGTGGAAGTCTCCACCTCCACCTAGAAGGAAAGTACATAGGCGCCTGAGTCACTGAACTGTTACATGAGGGAGAAAAAACTTCTCTGTATTGAATCTTTGAGATATTGGGGTTGATTGTTGCAGTGGCCAGCCGACTCTGATATGAGACCCTTCTTCTGAAGTCCAGTGTCCTCATTTTGTCCTTATTTGAAGCCTTAACATCTTTGCCAACCTCCTCCCCAGCTGGGGAGTGGAGGATCATTCCTGGTTGGAATCCAGGCTCATCACCTCTCACATACTGACTTGGAAGTTTACCTACCCTCTGGACAGACCTCCCTCCCTGGGGTGGCGTAGCCTGCTGGTTTGGCCTTCAGAATATCACTGCCTGCATCTTGCCTCAGTTTGCCCTGCATTTGAACATTGTTCAGAGCTGTCCAGTTGCCCTCAGGGGGACCAGCCTCTCCATCCAGGTCAGCTTTCCTAGTCTTCATCCCCTCCCCCAGTCCAGACTTTCTCCCTGGCCTCTTGGTCCATCCTCCATCCCTCATCCCAGATATTCACATACTCACCTAGAAATGAGGCCTAACATATCTTAGAGCACTGATCTTCCCGTTTTGTTACTTACATGCTCCCTAAAATTCTTTTTAAACCATGAACCTGCATTGCACATTATAAAGTTGATGTCTAAAATTTTTCATCATGAGTTTAAATAGTTGCAAAGGATGCAATAGCTGCTGGAAGTATTGGTATTTTAAAATAAACCACTACATGACTCTTTTTAATGTAGCCAATGAACTATAAAAACCCTAGTGATTTGACACTTACCAACAACCATTTGAAAAATACAGTTGGAATTTACATCACTTCTTTTTTCCCCAAAATTATTATTTCCATTGTGTTTTCCCTCCTTGAATTTGTTTCTAATGTAATATATTTTTGTGCTTGAAAGTCTTGTGTTGACCCTTTATCGTAGTTTTCAGCCATAAAACCACATCTACAGACTGAGATTATTATTTTTATTCTCTCTGAACTTAAGGCTCAAAAAGTTTTTAAAAATTTTCTTTAGGTATGTTTTTATTACTGCTATACAATTGATCAAAACCATATACATATATTAAGTTTTTGGATAAATTTATTATTGACCTTAAAAAGCAAAACTTTAATGAAACTGCAAATCTAGGGAGATGGATGTGGGTGGTTGTGGTGCCTTGACAACAAAAGACAGCCATCTTGCACATTGTCTCCTTAGTGCCCCAGACATTTTTACACCTGAAACTGGAGCCCTGAACCATGGTAAGATTTAGGTTGGGTGGGACGTATGCATATCTTCGGTAAAATGGGAGGAGTGTGATTGTGAAAGGGGAGGATAGGAAAGGAGAAACAGGATGAGGCCTCATCAGCAAGTGCTTTCTTGGGCAGATCGGTTTAAGAAAAAGCACATATAGAAGTTGAGGATCTAGAAATTCCCTTAAAATTTGCCTGTGCACACATATCCCTTGGATATACTTTGTGTACCACTAGATGCATGGCTCCCCCAATTTGGTGTTATGCTGGCTCAAAGGAGGACATTTGAGTGGGGTGGATGGGAGGTAGGGAGCAGAAAGGTCATTTGGCCAAGTCTTACATTTTTGAAGGGCCTCAAATTAGGATGAGCTGTCACCAAATGAATATGCATTCACAGAGATAGAATGACAACTTTTTTTGTAACTTTCTTCGGGCATTCTTCATCTTTTGAAATATACTTAAAATACATAAAATAGAACTGTCCCCAAGCCTCCCTCAACCTCTGATGGGGAGCGAGATGGATCTGGGTGGGCTCCGTGAGGAAGGTGGTGGTTGAGCTGAGTGAGGAAAAGCAGGAGTTTGTCAGGAAAAGATGTGGAGGGACATTCCAGGTAGCAGCACAGAGGTGAGAGAGAACGGAGCCCTGCTAGGGGTGGCAGCATTGTTGGATCATAGGGTATGAGGGGGAAAGTGATGGAAAATGAGGTATGGCCAGACCATGAATGTCCTTGCACACCACTCCAAGGCCTTTGGACTTTTTCCTGATCAGGAGAATGACATAAGCAGATTCCTGTACTGGCAGCCATGTGTAAGATGGATTGCAAGGAATTAGGAAGAGTTGGAGGGTGAGGGATGTTCTACATTAGTCTCCAAATAAGGCTCTGGGGATGAGATGGATAGATAGATTCAAGAGCTATTTAGGGAGCTTGAATCCACGGGGTTTGGTAGAAGAGTCAAGGACAGCCCTAAGGTTTTGTTCACATGATCTCAGTTAATCGGTGTTTCCCAGCCAGGGATGCACAGAAGGCTCATCTGGGGAGCTTGTAAAAATATCCATGCCTGCACCACCCTGAGACGTGAAGCCTCTGGTGTGAAAGACCAGACTGTTTTCCTTAGAAACCTCTCCCACTTGAGTTTCCCCTGCACCTCCGTAGTTGGACCGCACTGCAGTGACCCTCAAAACACCCTGAGAAGGATGAGGATCAGAAATTGTAGCCTTCACCTTTCACTTAAACAAACTAAGGCTCAAAGAGTTCTAAAATCAGAATTTCTGGAGCAGAACATACAACTAGGAAATGGTAATGCCAGGATTTGTAGCCAAGCTTTTTGGACTTCAAAACCCTTTACTGTTCCAGATATGCTGATCCTTGCCTACCTGCCTGTTCCCCTGTTCTATTGCCCATCTGCCCTATAGAGTCCCCAGTGGGGCTGACATGTTTATACCTTGTGAGCCCCACCTCCATCCATAGCTGCCAGAACCAGGAGGGACACCTACCCCCAGAGAAGCCACTCCATCAAATCAGCTGAGAATCTGATCTAAGACAGTGGCTCTCAAATGTTGCTGCTCAATTGAATCACCTGGGGAGCTTTAAAAAAGAAAATCCCGATTCTCAGGTCATAAACCTTTAAAGCAATTGTATCAGAATCTGCTGGAGAGGTGGAACCCAGGCACCAGTAGTTTAAAAAATCCCCCAGGTGATTCCAACTGCAGCTTGTGAATTAGTGATCTAAGTTATTGCTACTC
Organism: Ceratotherium simum simum; assembly: GCF_057802395.1. Lineage (NCBI taxonomy): Eukaryota > Metazoa > Chordata > Mammalia > Perissodactyla > Rhinocerotidae > Ceratotherium > Ceratotherium simum. The sequence goes on along the minus strand of NC_141915.1, from coordinate 32,020,008 downwards.
AGTGTGGTCCGCAGATCAGCAGCAACAGCATTACCTGGGAGCTTGTTAGAAAGGCAGACTCTTGGGTCCCACCCCAGTCTTACCGAATCAGAATCTATGTTTTCACAAGATCCCCAGGTGATGCCTATACACATTGCAGTTTGCAAAGCACTCCTCTAAACAACCTGGAGGGACTGAATGAATCAGTGGTGGAGGGAATGCAAATTAAGAAAGGTCCTTGCAACTCTGCAAAATCCTTGGACCTCTTCAATTCCTGCCCTTTGTCATATTTAATTGTTCAGCTTCCCTTGGAGTCAATGTGATCTCTAGCATTATAATTACCCCCCGAACACCCCACCTTTTATTGGGCTAATTGGAGTTAGCTGCTATTTCTTGCAAACATGGGTGTCATGAGACACTTGCTTTTTAAAATTTCCTTTGGTTGGAATCAACCAACATGCCTTGCAGAGTGCCTCATCAACATAGTGGGAGCACTACGTCATCACTGGTTTTTGGTGCATGGTCTCAAAAGACTTTCTCCTGAATGACAACTTTTTGGACAGAGCTCACCAGAGATGTGGGGCTTTTGGAAAAGATCAATCCCTATTTTCCTCTTCAACTTGGGCTTGAGGATGCAGCATGGAAATAGCTTGAATTAAAACGAGATTAAACCCTGTCTCTGACATCTATTCAATAAACAAATATTTATTGCACATTTGCTATGGAGAAGCCCTTTTTGGCTGGTAACACTAAATCTTTCTGAACCTCAGAGTCATTTAGTGACATCTTACTATTGTTTGCATTAAGCAAGATAACATATATAAAGCACCTGGCGGCCTGGAGTATTAGACCCTCAACAAGTATATTAGTTCCTTCCCTCACACTGCCCAGCCGCCTTGCCCTTCCTCGACCTTGCAGGAGATAAACAAGAAGCTCTTGGAAGGAGTGGCCCAGGATTAGTGTCCTCTCTCTGGACATTTGATTTCATTTGAAATCAAATGACTAACACAAGGACATGACAAAACATGATGAGACTATTTAGCACTTTTGTCCCTGAGGCTAGATTTACTTGTAAGGTTTCTACTCTAACATGTTAGAAGAGAGGGAATGGATTAAGACAGGAATCTTGGAGAATGTCTCAACCACTACCCTTGTTTTAAGATGAGAAATCAAACAGTTGTTGGTGGAGACTGGATTCCATCCTAGGTTTGCAAACTCCCAGTCTAATGCTCATGCTGTAACATCAACCTTGCCGCCTAAGAACATCATCACGTCTTTAATCTTCCACTCCAAGACGAATTGGTAGTGGAGCATTGCGGACTTTTGTACCCCACGATCACCACTCATTTCTGAAAGCCTCCCCAAATTAGCACATACTTAAGTAAAACCAGGCTAACATGGCTCCAGGTTCTTCTAGTTGTAACCCCAACCCCCAAATAGATTGTAGCCCTTAAGCTCCTTCTACCTAGAATTTCTGAAGCCACTCTGAAAATGAGTCCCTGGATGTAAAGAATCAATCTGTCCCTTTCAGTATGAACCCGCAGGCCCCAGACAATTGGAATTGTGCAATTTTCCTGGGGAGTAGATGGTTTCCAGCATGAGTTACAAGGTCCGGCTACAATCCAGGTTTCTTCTCCAGTAATCAATTCTGTCCTTTCTCTTGGCAGCCTCCTGTGACTTGAGAAGGGGGTGAGAGGAAGGAAAGAAAAGGGCAGGTCTCCTCATGAACTTCTCACATGAGGAGGATGCACTCAGGGAAGGAAAACTATTCCCTTCCACATGCTAAGGATCCCAACATGTCTGAACACCGTGCACAGGTGGACATTCCCTCGTCTGTTTCTCATTTGGGCCCTTTCAGCAGCCCTGAGAGGCACTCAGGGAAGAATAAACAAGGAAACTGAGGGTTGGGGATGACAAGCCTTGTCCAAGTTTTGAAAGGAGGGGGGAAGCCTGTGCCGCAGAGGATGTGTGACATTCCTGCAGTCCCTTAGGGGGTGTGTGCTGACCTCAGCCCATCGCCTGTATCTCCTCAACGCCCTGCAAACATACCCCAACTTTCTCAGCTATAATTAAAGAATTTTGAATAAATAAAAAAAAAAAATAAATGCCTCTGACAGGGTGCTGACTCCCCAGGCTGCACTCTGGTCCTTTTCCACTCACCACCTTGGAGATCAAAGATTGTGATTTGTGAGGGAGCAGCCAGGGCTCAGCTGATTTCATCTGAGATGGGACTGCCTTTCCTAAAAATGAATTTTCCCCACTCATAACCTTATTCTCCTCTTCCTAACTTTTCTGTTCACAGCTTTGAAGGCCAGAAAATGAGTGTCCTTTGACAAGGCTCCTGCGACAGCCTGGAGATGGCTCTCCCTGTCTCCACCCCACCTCACCTCCTACCTGGGCAGCAGACCCGTTCACGGTTCCTTCAGGTCCCCTGCCCCCGGCTGCCCTCCCGGAACTACAGAGGGAAGCAGACACACACAAAAGCCTCATGAAAAGGTACCTTTAAAAGACCAAAGTGCCTTTCTTTCTTTTGAATGAAGATGAATCTCTCAGAAATAGAGAAAAAGTAATTTAAAAGAGGAGACAGGGATGGGTGAGCAGAAAGGAGATGAGACTTCCCTTGGTCTCACAATTCTCAGTGGGAAGCTGGGATTTGAGCTATTTGTGCACTGAGATGGTCTTTCTTTCTCTCTCTCTCATTCCTTTTCTTACTCTCCCCTGCTTCCTCCCACTCTCCCCTCTTTCTTGGTGTGTGGTGGTGCAGGGGGGGATGTGAGTGGGTGGATGTGGATGAGAGAGGGGAATGACTATAGGGGAAGTGGGGGACGGAGATTTAAGGCCCCAGGCAGGTGCATGGGACAGGAAAAGCCCAGAGTTTCTGGCCCCCTGACTGCGACCTTGTAAACACCACAGTTGACTCTCTTAAGTGAAACCCATTCACCAAAGTGTCTGTGTGAGAGGAAGCCCAATTCCCATTCTCAGACACCCACTCCAAGGCACTTTTAGGATCACACAATAATATTTGAGTCAGAGGACATGAGATATTTCATCTGGTAAATCCTTCTGTTTCTCAGATGAGAACACTGTGGTATGAAGAAGGAAGGTGACTTGCGGAATGTCACACACAGTAAACACAATTACAGCAATCCCTTACTTCCCAGGCCGTGCTCTGTACAACAGAACACCCTGTCCCCTCTTTTGCTATTGTCCATGTGGACCCAGAGGGCAAAGATGATCTGATTCTTGTTTTGCAGATGGAGAAATGGAGGCATGAAGAATCTCATTACCTCAGTCCACGATATTCTAGGACTAAGCATAGTCTTTAAGTATCCAAATCCTACCCTCTCTTCAAGACAAATTGAAATGTCACTTTTCCCATTAAATCTTCTCTAGTCTCCTGGTTGGAAGCAGTCACTCCGTCCTCTGAATCTCACCCCACTTCCAACCCAAGCTCTCCACCTGCCCATCTCTTAAGATGCTAATGTCATACAGTGCTACATTTGCCCACAATGTAGCCCCTCCACAAAGATGTCGTCATCTTTGAGCACAGAGACTGTACATTCTGGATCTCAACCAAACCTAGTTCTAATTAATTCAATGTGTGATCTTTATTCTTTAATGTGTTTCTGTATTTTCATATTTTTCTTGCAGAGAGTTAAAAAAAGAAAAAAAGGACCTAATTTTGGAACACTGTGATTCCATGAAGGCTGCCTTACCACATAGATCCTTCACTGAACAATGAAACTTACCTCCTCCAGGAAGCATCCAGGAACAGACACATACCAAGGGCTGGGTGGCAAGATGGATCAACTCTGGGTGTAGGCAATAAGAGGGTACATTGTCTGAAGTGATTTTAAAAATGATAATATGGAGGGGCTGGCCCGGTGGTGTAGTGGTTAAGTTCACGTGCTCTGCTTCAGCAGCCTGGGGTTTGTGGATTCAGATCCCGGCTGTGGACCTACGCACCGCTTAGCAAGCCATGCTGTGGCAGCGTCCCACATATAAAGTCGAGGAAGATGGGCACGGATGTTAGCCCAGGGCCAATCTTCCTCAGCAAAAAGAGGAGGATTGGCAACAGATGTTAGCTCAGGGCTAATCTTCCTCACCAAAAGAAAAAAATGATAATATGAAGCCAGCCTTGATGGCCTGGTGGGTAAAGTATGACATACTCTGCTCCAGTGGCCTGGGTTCGGTTCCCAGGTGCAGAACCACACCACTCGTCTGTCAGTAGCCATGGCGTGGCAGTGGCTCACATAGAAGAACCAGAAGGACTTACAATTAGAATAAACAATTATGTACTGGGGATTTGGGGAGGGAAAAAAAAAAGAGAGGAAGGTTGGCAACAGATGTTAGCTCAGGGCGAATCTTTCCCAGCAAAAAAAAAAAAAAATATATATAATACCAATATTCTCTGTTATTCAGCCAATTTCCCTGTTTTTGCAGAAGAAGAAAAATTTTTGAAGTTTTTATCAAATACAATAGAAATATGATGGATTTTCTGCTGAAGGTATTTTAGTGGACATTTTCAACTGTGGAGACTTTGGAAAGCTGCTAGAATAGATCCTGGAGGGATACAAAGACATGGGCAGTGTTGCAATTTCTAGAATTTATTGAGAAACAGAATATTTCATGTATCTCTGCCAAACTTGCCCACATGTAAGTAAGAAAATTCCTATTTGTAAACTTGTTGCTTTGTGTGAAAGAAAATTTCAAAATTAAAATTAATAAAAAATTCTTCAATGAACTATGAGTGAAGATAACTTGACAAATCCGGCTGTACTGTCTACTGAACATAAATATGCAAAGAAGACCAATTTTGACAAAATCATTGACAACTTACAGAAGTTAAGGCATGAACATAGAATCTATAATCTTATTGTTCATTATTGCAACAGACCAATATGCAGGTATACAGTTTTTTCCTTTAAAAGAAAATTCATTAATGTGATTTAAAAGTATTAATCTACTACTCTTTTCCTTTTTCACTATATTTATTTATTTTTGTTACTGACATGATTATGTATATGACATTCAATAGAAGAAAAATTTCACAGTTTTCTGGCTGTTATTATTATTTGTTTTAATTTATGATTGTTACTAAAAATAATTGTGTTGTACAGAGGAGAGGAGGTTAAAAATTATTTGCTCTGAGTACACCCCTGGGTGACCCCATGCCCATGGTGAGCACAACTTCCTCTCAGTCCTCTGATGCGAACTTTGATTCACCCATCCCCCAGGGCATTTTGGAAATGAAGCTCCTATGAGGCTATGTCTCTGGTAAGGTTTATCAGCTGTGTCTTCCTTATTACATTGTAATCACCTTGGCTCTGAATCCTTGTCCATTTTTACAAGTGAAAGGAGAGAGACAATTTCTTCCCTTGGAGTTGTAGGGGGAAGAAATTTTCCTCTACCCTTCTAGGTTCTTCTGGCTGGTCTAAGACATAAATTGACATGTGACAGAATAACAGGAGAAAATCAAACAAGTTTAATAACATGTACATATGGGAGAAACCCAGGAAAACTGAGTAATTCACCAAAATGGCTGAAGCCACAGCCTCAAGTGTCATCTTCAGCTAAAGACAAAAGAGGATGTTGGGAGCAGTGGTTTGGGACTTCAAAGGGGTGGAAGGAATTCACATGGAGATGGAAAAGCAAATGCTTGGTAAACACATTTGCCATGCCTTGCAGAGACAATGGGACACGGAGAGGACTTTGATCAAATGGGCCTTGCTGGGTTCCTCCCTGTCTATCACACCTGGTTCATATTAGACTATAGTTATCTATGTGTATTAGCTCCTTCCTGCAACAGTCCTTCTATCTTAAATTCTTTTAAGCAAGCAGAAGGAAGATCAAAGTTTCTTCCTGAGTCTTTTGTTCTTGAAAGTAATCAAGCCAAAGAGACATATTTTGGGGTGGCAAATTCTGCTCTCCTACAGAGTCCCCTATAATATATAAGAAAGTTTCTCTACCTCAGCACTGCTGACACTTTGGGCCTGATAATTCTTTGTTGTGAGGTCTGTCCTGTGCATTGTAGGATATTTAGCAGCATCCCTGGCCTCTACCCACTAGATTCCAGTAGCATTCCTTCTCCACAGTTGTGACAAACAAAACTGTCTCCAGAAATGGGCCCAGTTGAGAACCACTATATCAGACTGAGACTCAGCAGCTTGTATTGAAATGCACCTGGAAGAGGCCCTTTTCTCAGTTGTTGAACTTGAACAAGGCTCCCCCCATCCACTGAGTCCTTGTTTTCTGCATCTGTAAAGTTGGAATAAGAACATCTATTGTGATTTGATATGAACTTCAAAAAAGATAATGTACATGAAAACGACTTGTATGCTCTAATCTATTTATGGATGCGTGAGGTCATTATTAAAGAGAAGTCAAAATTTTTACACTGCAACTCAGTTGTGGAAAAAAATGTAGCTCTTAAAAGTATCTATAATTGATTTCATTTTTATTTGAATCCCCAGAAAACTTAATGGGCCAATTAAAAGTAATTTCTTCTTTTCCAATTTAGAACAGCCTCTTTCATTCAACTTGATCTCTTTGGGTTAAGAATTCAATCAATTCAAAGTACAAATGTCCAGGGTAGTTCCCCTCAAGATATCTCCCCACTTTCTTCTCTTTCTCCAGATTGTGTCTGGGTGGAGAAGGAACTTACAAGCCCTATGGCAGTGAGTGTAGTCTCAGTTCCACGGGCTGGCCATGGGTCTGTGCTGATCCATGGCCGTTCTGGTCTGGTTCCTGGGTATCTGCCTGGGAAGGGAATCCCACGTTGACCTTAGGAGATTTGTGTGTGGTCCCTGACTTGGCCTCCAGAGGTGAGTCCCCACTCCCTGCAGCCACCTTATCTACCGCCCGGATCTATTTTGGTCCTTCGTTTCTTTCAACGTCTGTATCTCCCTGGGGACTCAGAAACTCTCAGATGTGTTCCCTGCACCAAGCTGGAGTCTGCAAGTCTCTGCAAGTCGTATCTCCGGCCCCCTCACCTGGACACCTTCCTCAGCCCTGGTGCCCACTGGCCTGGAGCCATGCTGGACGTGTGCTGGGCCTACCAAGGGTTGTCTAAAACATTTGCATTTCCCAGGGGTAAGTTATCCTATTTCCCTAACTGGGTATTACTGAACCCCTGCTAAACATCTTTCCTCCACTCCTAACCCTCAACAATCCTGGGTGTGACTTGGATTTGGGGAGCAGAAACACCCCCATCTTACACCTCTTGCTCTGTCTTCTCTCTCTTCTGAGCCCCCTTCTCAGACCTGTAAATGCTTTTCCTCCCCTTTCCTGCTGGGCACGGAGTTCCCTTAACATCGTATCCTCCTCTTCTTCCCAGCGGCAATATGGCCGAAAGGCTGCTGGGAAAGAAACTGATTTATCAATAAGAGAAAATACATTGAGATGTATTTTAAAATATTAGCAGTTACAGCGATGGCTCAGGGCCAGGTGATGGGAGAGAAGAATCCTCTGAAAATGAAAAGCATGCCCCAAACTGTCTTCAGACTTCAGCCAACTGTCCTCCCACACAGACAAACTCCTGCCCTTGCGAAGCAAAGCAGCCTCAGAGAGAACGTCTCTTAAACCTTTTAAACCTGCCTGCCTTCTCTTCTTTTCCTCTTTGTGTTTCCATTGTCATCTCCTCTCTATCTGGATTTGGTTTCCTGTGTGGTTTGCTCTGGGGAGTTGCCCTGGAAAGAGGCTCTTGGGTGAGCAGAGGGCTCCCTGCTTGCTTTCCCATCTTTTCTGGGGAAGCCGGCTGACACAGCTGCTCTGGCAACCAGTGTTTCCAAAGAGAGCCGCCAAGCATGTGGAGCCTCCCTGGAGAGCACTGGGATGGCATCTCCTCATGGAAAAGCCATTCCAGCCCGTTTCTTTAGAACCACCTGAAAGGGCCGGGGCAGACTTCAGGGCTGTTCACCAGCCTGAGGCACCTCGGGAAGCAACTCCCAATGGCTGCATCAACAGGTCCCTTTGAAAATTCAGATCCGTCAACTTGTTCAGGGCTAAGTGTGCATTCTTGGTAGATTCACACTACATGCACACACACACGTGTGCGCATACACACGCACACATCTCCCCTTGGACTCTGTTGATGAGCATGGATTAATAGAACGGAACTTCCTTGCCACATGGACTAAAATAACTCGGGCATCCCCTTCCCGATGGATTTTAATGAGGAAAGACACAGCATTTAAATTATGCTTACTACTTTCAGTTGCGTGTACAGGCTGTGGATTTAGGAAAAAGCCATGGGAGTCATATGTGCTGGATTTTTTAACGGGATGGCTCTGGAAGGGAAAAATTCAGGGTATTTTTAACCTCTTTCTCCCCTTCTAGGCAGCCTGGCTGAGAAAAGAGGTCCAGGATCTAAGATCATCATCATCACCATCATCATCATTATTATCATCACCATCATCCCTACTAACATTCCTTGAGTGCCTACTCCATGCCAGAACTCTGGCTAATATGCATGTTATATGCATTATTTTATTTAGTCAAAAGAATTAGAATTTGACCAACAGACCCTATTGGGGACTATCGATTTCTAGGGGAGACTAGGGATGAACACTTAACATAAATCAGGGGTTCCTCCCTGGAGTGCCATGTACCTATCCTAGTGCCTGGCTGTTAACAGTACAGATGTGATGAATGGACACATAAATAAATGAATGACTGAATGTAGTGGATGTGCTCAGAATGAATCAGATGCAGAAGAATTATGTACGGGAATAGAGTCTTTTACGCCACTGGGCTGAGTCCTGGCCACAGATCTTGCTTTTGGGTGGACCAGGTAAGTAGTATATTGTTGCATTCTCCAATGAATGGATAACTTTTTGGTGGGATTTAACATTTGGAAGAATGGAAAGAATTTCTCTCCTCTGCCTCTCTCCCCTAAATCTTTATTGGTATCTCAAAAAAGATAAACTTCCAGGCTGCAACTATGATTTTAAGCAAATTAGTTAACTCATCTGATTTTCTATTTCCTCAACTGTAAAGTGGCTATAATAGTAATATCTGCCTCAGAGAGTTTTCTAAGACTCATAAAAGATTAGATACATAGCTAGGAATTTGGGTTCAAATATATTAAATGACTTTACCAGCATTACTCATTCAATCATTCAACAAATATTTGATGATCTATTATGGGCCATACCCTCTTCTAGATGCTGGGAATACAACAGTGAATGGGACAGAAAAGGTTCATTAGTAGGGCAGGGGAGACAGACAATAAATAAATAAACAAGCTAATTTCAGATTACAATAAAAACTATGAAGAGAGTACAAGAAAGCAGAGGGAAAAAGCTGTGATGGTGGTGGGGTGGGGGAACTTGAGATGAGATAGTCAGGGAAGAACTCTCACAAAAAATGTCTTTTAAGCTGAGATCTGAATTATAAGAGGAAGAAGCCATGTATAGATGGGAGGAAGAGCAGTTCAGTTAACAAAAAGAGCACGTGCAAAGGCCCTGAGGCAGAACTGACATTGCTGTGATGCAGAGATAGACAGAAGGTCAGTGATCTTAGCAAGCTAGCAAGGAAGAGAGGGGTCCAGGATAGGGCTAGAGAGGTAGGCAGATGCCAGATCATGGAAGGTGCTAAAGGACATGGTGAGGAGTTTGGATTTTATTCTAAGTGCAGTGAAAATATTTGGAAAGTTTTAGCTTGGGAGTGGCATGTTCTGATTTACATTTTAAAAAGATCCCCCTGGCTGCCATATAGAGAATGAATTTTAGTGAGGCGTATGTGGAAGTTAAGTGGAATCATCGAGGGCTGTAGAGATGATCATAGCCTAGTCTACTGGGTAGCAACGTGATGGAAAGGCTTGGATCCAGCCGGTACGTAAGGGAACTAAAACCGAGGACTAGAACCGGGGCTTGCTGTAGCATCTGCACCTCTGGCCCACCATATGCCAGTATAAATATTCCTGCTTTTTTTTTTTAAATGGATTTCTCATCTAACAGTATTTGTTGCAGAGCCATAAGGTGACCGGGAACTGCTGATCTACCCCTGAGCAAGAATAACATGCAGGTGTGATAACGCCCTCACCAGGGTCTCGAAGGTTCACTGTCCTGGCGTGCTGGACGTGAAAGGGGCCCAGTGAACCCAGGAACGGCAGGAAAAGAGGGGCTGGTGGGATCCTGGGACTCCTGCAGGGGATGGGGCTTCTTGTCCAGAAGGCGAGGTCTGAGGAAGACACAGTAGGGGTTACATCCAGGAAGGAGGAGGCCCATTTCCACGGAAGCTCAACGAACTTGCAGCAGCACAAGGAGAGAGACTCTGTGTGATGAGTGTTGGGGAAGAGAGAGTCGGTGGGAGCTTGCGGCCTTCAGAATGACTGGATAGGTACATGCCCTCCCCTTTGTAAACCTGAAAGGAAGCCCTTAAAAGCCCCCTCTCTCTTTTCAGCAGTTCATGTCCCCTCTGCAAGTGAGGAAGAGGGGTTACAAACACTGCCAGGTGTTCTGTGTTCCTCAAATGCCCTGTGTATATCCCCATCATTATATTTCAAACATCTTACTATAATTCTTTGTGGGTGTATTTCCCCCATGCGAGAGTGGTCCTCTTGGAAGGTGCCTTATTTACTTTTGCATACTTGGACCATATCAAAGGACCGGGTACACAGTAGGCAGTTGTCAAAAACTTGCTGAACACTTAGATGTATGACATTCCTAGAAGCGAAAACCAAAGAATTGCTCTAAGTTAGATTATAAGAATTTATAAAGCAACAAATCCAGGGATCTTAACCTTCTTTTGGTCACAGACCCTTTTGAAAAAATGACAGCCATGGACCCTTTCCCCAGAAAAATCCACAGATAAAAAAATTTCTTTAATATACAATTTTTTTTTTTTTTTTTTACAGATGGGAAAATTGAGGACCAGAAAACAAAATTGACTTATCCAAAGCCACCAAACTTGTCTGTGACAGTCATACCTGGAACCCAGATGTCTTGACTCTCCCATCCTGTGCCCCTTCCACCATGCCTGGGCAGAGCAGGCTAACGCGTGGACTCTGCCGCAAACGTCACACAGAAAGTGCAGAGAACAATCAGAACCATACCAAGAACTGGCCCTGCGGTGAGTTCTTAGAAAACAGACGATTGCAGAGATAATAAGCTACCACCCTGGGCTGCAGTGATCATGCTATGCCTATCTGGGACAGGCCAGGAAGAGCCCACAGGGTAGGGTATTGAAGTCCTGAAAATGAGTGACTGCTCAATTGTCTCAGAGCAAGGCAATGATACCATGTGCTCAGGAATCCAGACCTAACTGTAGTCACTAATTAGCTCGTTTTCAACCTCCTGGGCACAAATGCCTTGAAGCAGCAAAGCTCTGTCTTTGCACATAGGTTTGTTTAGGACAAAGTCCCTAGGGCATGCAGGGACACGGATGTCCCTCAGAGCCTGCCCCCTGTGCGTGGCTAGAGCAGAAGGAAACACAGAATGGATTTCTGCCAGGTTTATCCCACCTCCTCCCTCTTACTGAGAGAGAGAAAGAATGTAATAGAAGAAAAGAAGAAGGAAGAAGGAGAAAGGAGCAGAGAGTGTGGTATGAGAAAAGAAGGAATAAGAACACAATTCCCTGACAATTCTATGGGTCTTTACAGCCTAAAAACACTTTCTCAATCAGTTATGCCAAAGAATCCTCCAGCACTGGTTGTAACGGCTGAGAAGATCTGGAGGAAAAAAGTAACATTCTCTGTAACTATTCTGATCCTTTTCTTCCTTCAAGAGCCATAGGGCTGGGTTCTCAGGAAAAGAGAACAAAACAAAACACACTAAAAAAAAGACAACTAACTTCCCTCTGAGGATTGTCATCAAACACCAGATGTCCAGTAGGAAGAGACAAAACCAAAGCAGCTGTGTGGACAGTGCTCAAGCCACCTCTCCTTCCAGGCGCCTCAGACTACACGTCTCTGTGGCTTTCAGTCTGAGGGCAGCTTCAGCTCCAACGAGTGCAAAACCACGTGAGTCCCTGGCTTTAAAGTTGCCACACTGTTAATGGATGGGGATGATCAGACACTGTTGCACTCTCCTCTTATGGATGGACTCCTTTCTCCAGCCCTCTAGACACCCGGAAAATTCATATTCAGTCTTATTCATCCCAAAAGTTACCTCTTCCATGTTGCTTTTATTCCTAGACTCACTCTTTCCTCTGCTTGAAGATGAGGACGGCTAACATTTATACATCTATTGTGTATCCACCATGTGCTACATACAGTCTCTTAAGTCTCAGAACTAGGAAGAGCTGGGTTTCTTCTTCAGAACTCCGCACTTATCTTGACACTGAATCATTTAACTAACCATATTTCCTTTCTTTATTGCCTTGGGTGCAAAAAAGCTCAAAGCCAAATTTGTGACCCATCACTAGCAAGAATACAGACTCTTATGATGTGATCTAAGATTCTAACCTTATCTCTTGTTTTTCCTCATTTTTTCTCTCCTGGCTTTTCCTTCACCCTGATTTTACTACCTGCTTGAGAAAAAAGTCACTGGGCTAATTTTTGTTTGGAGTGGGTAAACGCAAATCCTATCTGAAATGGGTCATGATACAAATAAAAAGTAAAAGATGTTGGGGCTGGCCCCGTGGCATAGCGGTTAAGTGCGCGCGCTCCACTGCTGGCGGCCCAGGTTTGGATCCTGGGCATGCACTGACGCACCGCTTGTCAAGCCATACTGTGGCGGCAGCCCATATAAAGTGGAGGAAGATGGGCACAGGATGTTAGCCCAGGGCCAGTCTTCCTCAGCAAAAAGAGGAGGATTGGCATGGATGTTAGCTCAGGGCTGATCTTCCTCACAAAAAAAAAAAAAAAAAAACAAAGTAAAAGATGTTGTATATACATCTCTGTAAATTTCATAATAATCTTGCAACTTTCAGGGAGAGTGGAGTTCAGAGGGTTTACATAACTTATTCAAGATCATGCAACTTTTAAATCAAAGAGCTAGGAGTCAAATCTATATTTGTCTGGCTTCAAAGCTCATGCTCTGACAATCATAATTGCTTATACTTAGTGAGTGCTTACTGTGTACCCGGTTTTATGCTGAGTGTCCCAAGTGTATCATCTCATTTATCTCCCCAACAATCCTGTGAAGCAGCTACTATTATTAAAACCATTTTATAGACGAAGAAAGCCAGCTTCACAGAGATGAAACAGTCCAACGTTGCTCAGCATACAGGGATTCAAATCCACGTGGCCTGAACTTTGAATCTCTGCACTCTTTCCAGATTCTCAAACTTCTAATGGAGATAAGCATACAAAAAACAGATTCCCGATTAAGTGTTGTTTGACTTCTTTTGAATGCCCAGCTGCCTGGTTACATCCTAAAGGCTTATCAACTAACATATTCTATCGGAGAAACGGGTGTCTGGCTAGAAGTAGGTATTTCTGAGCTTCACGGAGCAGATGGATCAAAAACACAAAGCCTGTGTGCAATACTAGATTTTAAATGCCAGCCTGAGCGCTGGCGGAGAGGAAGATAGCTACCTAGCGCCCAAAGGGTGGAAATAAAAGCCTTTGGAAAGGGCAGCACTGCTCACAGGCGCCATCTGGCAGTAAAGGCGGGAAATTGCTCTGAGAAAGAAACCAACATAGAAAATGAAATTGCCCAAAGTACAGTTTATGGGCCTCTTGTTGAGTGCTTAATGCACATTTCTTTCTTTCACACCAATCCTGCAAGACAGATATTACTCTCTTTATTTTATAAATGAGAAACTTGAAACTGAAAGTATTGATTACTTGCCAAGAGATTTGACCACCGTCTGTTTAGCATCCCTCAACCTTTATTTCTACTGGACTGTGCGAACTCTCAAAAGTGGTATTCCTCGGCAGCTCCTGTCTTCTCCAGCCCCTCACGGCTGGAATCACGGATGCTCCACACTTCATCTTGAACCATTCATGAAACAGGCAGGACACATGTCAGCAGCGGGTACTGGTAGGTCTGGTGTCCTCTGGGCCCACACAGTTGGCCCAATTCAGAGTCAGGGATTCCTGCCCTGGGGACTATGTCTGAGGCTCCAGCTCTGAATTTTAGTCAGCTTAGCTGGGCCTTAATAACCCTTATTACTCTCACCAGCCCTCTCTCCTAGAGAGTGGCGAATGCGGGGTTCTCCTCCCTCTGTCCACTAATTGTGGACTAGGTGCTCTCATGATTACAAAAAGAAGCCAGCCCTGGGCCACACCGCAGCCCTCTGGGCGCAGTCTGAAACTCTGCTATTGATGATTTCCCACACAACACCTAGAGCTGTCTATTAGCTGCCCAGTCTGCCCACATGGGAACCAGCCTCTGAGGTTGAGCTGGTGGTCCCCAGACCATGCTTCTCCTGGCCCAACCAGGGACAAGACTGCTAAGGTTGCACATTAATTCTCAGACAATTGTTATTGTCCTTTGAGAAATGTGTGACGAGATGAAAAGGAGGCTAGAAATTTGAAGCCAGACCAATGCTGCCTCCATTTTCAAAAACGGGCAATGATGGATCCTTGCTACTTCACTAAGTATAACAGTCTTTAGAAACAAATGATGTGTGAACAGTAAAGAAATAGTGAATAATAAGAGTCGGAAAAATTCGCTATGAATAAATTACATAAAATTAACCAACTTTCCTTTTTAGAAAAAGTTGTCTTACTAGTAGATTTTGGAATGCTAGAGACATAGTTTGGAAACAGATAAAGATTTCAAAACTAGTTAATGGAGTAAATGTCCCCCTGGAAGGGATACCTGGTAGAGCACCAAAAGGCTGCTCTGTGCTCTGACTTGGGGCCAGTAATGTTGTCCATGACTTAAATAAAACTTAAAAAAGCATACCTACTGATGCCAGGATTCAAAATTATTGGACATCTTGGAACAATAACAAAAATTAAGAAAATGAAATATAATTAGTGAAAATGAAAAGTCTTAAGCCCACTTAAAAACAGTCCAACACAGGAAGAAGTAGCCAGCAGTTCAGGATGAAAGATTCAGGTTTTTTTTTTTTTTTTGCTGAAGAAGATTGGCCCTGAGCTAACATCTGTGCACATCTTCCTCTATTTTATATGTGGGACGCCTGCCACAGCATGGCTTGGTAAGTGGTGCGTATGTCTGCTCCTGGGATCTGAACCTGCAAACCCCAGCTGCCAAAGCGGAGCGCGTGAACTTAACCACTACACCACCGTGCCAGCCCAAAAGACTTGGGATTTTGATGACTACAAACCAAGTATGAGTGAGCAACATGTTGCAGCTGCTTAGGAAGTACAGTGAACAGGGTCTTCAATTTCCACAATGGCACAGTAAGGATTTCTGAAAATCTACTCTTCCGTAAAAGCAATGAGCACACTGACAAAAATCATCAGAATCAACATTTTCAGAATTCTGGAAATTAACTAAAATCTTGCAACCATCTGAGCAAAAATAGCTGAATCTCAGCAAAAACAGTGTGTTTTGTGGCATTTAAACTTGTCGTATTCCTATCTGCCTCTCATCTGTAAATATATTATCTATATGTAATCTTAGCAATGTGCCTGGTACATACACACCACTTAATAAATATTAACTTATCAATAACTCTTCTTCCTTTTTCCCTTTCCTTTATTAGTTCTGCCTCCATATACAATCAGTTGCTAGATCCTCTTCATTCTTCTTTCTTAATTTTCACAGGAGCTAGCAAGTCCTGGCAAAAACAGTGGCCTCCTAGGTCCATGCTAGGGCTCCCATTATAGGGCTGCATCAGGCTGGGATGTCTCTGGGAAGTGAGAGGCAAATGTGAATTATAACCGAGGACGAGAACCAAAATTAATGTCAAAGATGAGGCTCAGACCCTGAACCTGTGCTAGCATAAGACAATAGACAGAATGCGAATGGACAGAATGAGAAGAAATGGTGCAAGGAGGAAGGAGGCAAACTGCACAGGATGCAGCTGCGATTGAGCAAGGATGCCTGGGGGCAGCAGGTGTAAGGTATTGGGTCATTGGGCTGCCCCATTTTCTTCATCCTTGCAGTTATCCTTTATCCTGAGTCTTCGTCCATTCACTTGAGTGTTTGGACCATTGCAGTGGTTTTCAAATTGTGTTACATAGAGATACAACCAAGGTTCTCCCAACATTTAATTCAATTTTTAAAAACTGTAGCCAATTCATCATTTTGGGGGCTGTAGGAAGGTGAGAAAGAAGCCTGATAGGAGAAGACCCAGGTTCCATACTCCTGTTTCAGCCAGAACAACAGCTTCATTTCATTTCTCTTAACTATTGGAGTTTCTCTTAAAACTTAGCTTTATTAAGAGTTTTTGCTGTAATAAAGTTTGGCTTCACCCTGGTCTATTGTAACATTGCCAGGGGCATCCCTGACTTTCATCACTCCTCTTTCCTGCACTCCGCTCTAAATAAATCATGCTAACTGCCTCCTTCATTAAGTTACCTCCTCCCTACTCCAGAATATCTGTTAACTTTTTATCATTCTCCAAACAAAGGTCAAATCCTCAGCCAAGCCTCTGTGGCCCTGTTCCATCTGAAAGAAAGGAAAGGGATGATACCTTATGCTGCTTAGAATCCTTAGTGCATGGCAAGCACTCAATAAGTAAATACCAACTTACTATATTTGATTGTTCCTTAAGGGAGCCTTTGCATCCTCCTGACTCCTAGAACACTACCTTGCACACAGAAATAGTACCTTGCAAATCAAATGAGACATTCCTCTTCACAGCATACTTTCCTGTGCACAGCTAAGCTTCCAACTGGGGAAATGACCTGGGGATGTTTAGGAAGGGTCTTGAATTTCTATCTTCTGTGGACAATGGTATGGTGATGTTTAGGAAGTGCCTTCAACTTCCATTTTCTGTTGTCTGGAAAAATACCTACTTCTGGTTGGGGTGACCTAACTGAATCCTTTGAGTGCTTCATCATTACACCTGGCTCATGGTGTCCCCTGGTGGCAGTCTGTCACCATGAAGACATTAACAAAATGAACATGAGAGCTATCATTTAGTGGGTGCCTAACTCTGAGCCAAATATCATGCTGGGTAGGCATTTTCCATGGATTAGCTCATTTAGCCTCACCACAATCCTCTGAGGTAGCTAGCATTAGTGTAATAACTTGTTCTAAGTAACATAGCTAACAAGTGGCAGAATAGAGTATTGACTCCAAGCTGGCTGGACTGGAGCTTGTGCTGCTAACCCCTATGCTAACATGCCAAGAGACATTATAGTGGATATATAAAGATGAATTAACAGGTGGAACTTCTGAAATGATGGAGTAGCAAGCTTGGCAGGCTTTCTTCCCAGCAGAATAACAATTTAACTGAGAATATTATTTAAAATATCCACCATTTAAAGTCTCTGGAAAGTGTTTTAAGGGCATACAGCAAAGGAGAAATATTCATTCAAGAAAATCTACAAGGTGTCAATAAGAACAGCAAAAGTCTGTAGTGTTTGAGCCAGGCTCTGCTCCATTAATCTCCCCACTAGCTCCATGTTATGGAAGCTCTACCCAGGGCATGTGTAGCCAAGGGGCTCCATCTCTCCTGAGATTCCAGTCTGGGGGTGTGGTTTGACTCCAAAGAGGCAGGATGCTGGTTCTTCTCAGCCCCCAGCCCCATTTTGCAGAAGTTCTATTCCAGATAGGCATGCCAAGAGGACCAGCTGTCCCTTTCTTCATCTAGCCTGCACTTGTAGGGTGTAAGCTCTTCTCCAGGCATGGCAAGTCAAGGATACTGGGGCCCTGATTTCCCACCCGCAGGGGAAGAGATTCCATGCTGGGAGGGGCAAGCTGAGAAGACAAGGGCTTTCCACATCCCCTTCCCCCAGTACCCACTTGTAAAGCAGAGATGTCACTCTAGGAAAAGAATGTCTCTGACCCAGCTCCAGTGCCGTGGTAGAGAGGTTCTGCCTAGTGGGAAAAACAGCCATAAGGGTGAAAAGCTCCACAACTCTGCCTGAGAGGACTGACTTTATTTGGAATAAAGAATGCAGAACTCCATGCCTAAGAGCACTGTTGAACTCCACTTTGTGGAGAGCAATTAAAGATGGCTGGTATCTGCATGATACAAGCAAAATGGCAGGGCAGCCGGAAGTTTAATAGAGAAAGCCAGGGAAAGAGAAAGCCAAGAAGAACTCTTCTCTGATCACCTTCAACTCTGCAGGTCAGGAAGGCTGTACTACACTGCACCCCCTCAGGAGCAATCAGAGCAGGATGAGGACAGAGAGGTCGTTGGGGAATTTGAGAGGAGCCATTTTGGAGTGGTGAGGGGAGAAATCAGATCAGAATGGGTACAAGGGTGAAGGGGGAAAGTATGAAGGTGAAGAGAAGTGGAGACAAGACAACTTGTCCGAAGTAAGCACGAGGAGTGAAGAGGATAGGGTGGTTCTCTAGAGCCATGTGGTATCATCAGAATAGTTTGGCTAGTTTGTAAAGGTTTTAAGATAGGAGCTCTTGCACCATTTGTGTGCAGATGGGATTGATCCAGTTAAGAAGGGGCGATTAATGACATGCAATAGAGAGAGAAAAACCTGGTGCACGTTAAGAGATTGGCCCTTCAGAGGAGGAGGAGGACACCTGCTCCACTGAACTAGGAGTGGGAGAAAAGATGGATGCAGACACAAGCAGACTTCCTGAACTGGTCAAAGGAAGACAGTAGCACTTCCAAATGATGGCATTTATTTATTTATTTATTTATTTACTTATTTATTTATTTATTTATGCTGAGGAATATTCACCCTGTGCTAACATCCATTGCCAATCCTCCTCTTTTGCTTGAGGAAGATTAGCCCTGAGCTAATATCCATGCCAATCTTCCTCTATTTTGTATGTGGGACACCGCCACCTACTGGTGAGTGGAGTGAGTGGTGAGTGGACTAGGTCCGCGCCTGGGATCTAAAGCTGCGAACCTGGGATGCCAAAGCAGAGCACGCGGAACCTTAACCACTTGGCCACAGGGCTGGGCCGGTGATGGCTTTTATTTTAACCACAAAGTAAAAGATAAGAGATAAGAATAGGAAATTTGAGGAGTGGAAAAAAGGTGTGAAAATAGCCAAGATGTGGAAGCAATCCAAGTGCCCACTGACTGATGAATGGATAAAGAAGATGTGGTGTATATATATATACACATACATACATACACAATGTAATACTACTCAGCCATAAAAAAGACAAAATTGTCCCATTTGCAACAACATGGATGGACCTTGAGGGTATCATGTTAAGCAAAATAAGCCAGACAGAGAAAGACAAATATCATACGATTTCACTCATATGTGGAAGACAAACAAATACATGCACAAAGAGAACAGATTAGTGGTTACCAGAGGGGAAGAGGGTTGGGGGGTGGGCATAAGGGGTAAAGGGGCACATATATATGGTGACCGATAAATAATAGTGTACAACTGAAATTTCACAATGTTATAAATTATTACGACCTCAATTTAAAAAAAAGGTGTGAAAATGTTGCTGGAGAGAATAGGAGATCAAGCTGTTCAGAGAGACAGAGCAGGAATCCTAGGTATCACGATGTACCCACTTGAAGTGAGTTATTCATTTAAAGTGACAACAGTTTGCTCCATTTTGTGGTTTTCTGTAGCCATTCCTGGAGGTGCTGGTATAGCAACTATTCAATTTGTAAGGTGAGTGTGATGAAAGCAGAGAAGAGTAAAATAGTTAAAGATAGTGGCAGGGGAGTAGTGATATTGGTAAATCACGAATTATAAGTCATGAAGATGTAAGTGAGGTCAAGAGAGGGCAGATGAACCAAAGAAAAAAATAAGTAGTTGGATTAATAGATTGGAGGCCTCCATGAAGCTGAAGAATTCTGGCAAGATAAGAAGATGTGGTCTAAAACTTGGATTTGCAACATCGTGAATTTGGAAAGGGTGCAGGTATTTGGAGATGACAACGTCTGGGGTGGGACCACAGGCATGTGGGCTGAGGTGCAGTTGACAAGGTCAACGAGTTGATGGGCAAGGTGTTGGGTGAGCAGCTTACCTGCGTGTAGAAGCTATTAAGCTCAATGGCATGGAATGCAAGAGACAAAGACCATGAATCGTGTCCTAACGTCTCCAGTGAATGAGCGAAAGTGACAACTGAAGGAGGGGAGAGGGAGGTAATGTAGGATAGCAGGAGCTCCAAAGGAGCTGTGTTTGTTGTTGTTGTTGTGTGTTTTTGTTTTAATAAGAGGGTAGAAGAATAATTGTCTGGAAATAGTAATGGCGAACAAGAAGGACTGTTATCTTATCGGACCCCGAGCTGTGGGAGAGTAAGGGGGCACACAGTTATCTTGGGTTTCAACTAAGGCAAAGAGGTGTAGGAAATACCCAGAAGTGTTTGAGGATATTGATGAGTTTGCTGATCACTTAGTAGAAATTCTTGGTGGCAGAGAGTAGGGGTTGGGAGGGAGGGAAGGAGTGAGGGGTTGGTTAGATGAGGATATATGTAAACGCGCTTTTATTTTTTTTAAAAAAAGAGCACTAGCAATGCTGATTGGTAACTAACTTACTGTAACATAATTTGTTAATGATATACATTTATATGTATATAAAAATAATCTTCTCCTACTCAATAAAATAACTACAGAGAATCTCACTGGCCTCTGATTTTATTTTTTTTTAGACATCTTGCACACTTGTTGGTGATTTGTGGCTTTGATTCTGCTCAGCCCAGCTGGAAAACATTAGGAAATGCATTTGGGCCTCATTCTGTGCCCAGCAGAAACAACAAAGTGTATCTATTTCATTAGCACACCAGGACCTGGGGAGAGGTGAGAACTCTCTGGAAAGAAAAGAACTGGAGGACTGGGAGAGATGTCAGCCAAGCCCCACAAATTCAATTTCACTTCTCTCCAGACTACATCTTAATCAAAGCAGGTAGACTCGATAAGGCTCTCTGGTGAAGATGCTGAAATTGATATTCAGATTAAAGGTAACGTGAGAAGGACTTTCTCAGGTGGAGAAGGGTTTTGTTTTGGGGAAAAGAGAAGGCAAATCAAAGGAAGTGCTGAGGCTCCCAAAGAAAACGAGAACAGGAGAGGGTGATGGAGAAAATGGTTTAAATGACCAAAAGAAAGGCAATGCTTGTCTACACGGGTCTGGCCTGCCAGTCAGTTGAGTTAGAACTGTGGGCAGCTATCAGCTGCTCTGAATACATGACAATTAGCGACCTGCAATGACCCAGCTTTTGATTGCCTCAGCAATGGCATCTATGGAGACCACAGGGACCCAGCTCCTCTTCTCTCTTGCTAAGAAACACTTAGAGCCATTCACTGGAGCCTTCTTTAAAGATATTACGTTGATAAATTAAATGAAATAATATATCCAGCCTGCTTAGCACAGAGGAAGGCTATTTTCCTTCCGCGTCAATTGTTATAAAAACAGAATGAAACAATGGAAAACACACATTGCTGTAAAGATTGTGGGTTTTTTCCCTCTGAATTCTAAAATTACAATTATTATAATACTGAAATCATTATTGTTATAGTTGAGTCTAAATCACTCTCTCTGCACTGGGTGGAATTCCATGTGAAGTGAGTCTTTCCGTGGCCCCAGTCCCATAGGTTTAGTCAGCGAAGCAGCCTCACCCAGAAGGTGGGCTCACAGCAATAATGATAATGACTCTTGTTGAGATGCTCCTGTGTGTCAGCCAGGTACTGTGCGTGACGTACATTATCCCCATTTTTCCAGAAACTCTATAACAGAGGTATCAGCATCCCAATTTTATAGATAAAGAAACTGAAGTTTAGAAAGGTTCTGCTGCTTGGCCAAGACTATTTTATTAATGATCAAATTCGTAAACAAAGGTTTTGTTTAACTTCTGTCACGTCATTGGTGAAGCATAGCTGACCTTTGATTAGAATCTTAAGGAGGATTTTAAAGCCCTGTGAAACTGTTACCTAAGCCTGGGTCACTGTCATCAAACACAAGAGGTATATGGTTAAAAATGACAAGTGGAAATTCATGCCTATCTTATTTGTCTTGAACACTGGTGATTTTGGTCAAAACGTAGCTCCAACTACAGGAATCTGTCCCTGGTCTCTTCTCTTCTCTTTTCCCACTGACTCTCTGGGCACTCTCACTCACACTTAGGGCTTTAACTGCCAACTCTATTCTGTTGATTTCCAAATCTTTAATTACTCTTTCATTAATTACTCTTTCCCAAGCTCCAGACCCATATTTATCCAACTACTCAATTAGATACCTCATCCTGAGGGTTCCTAAGGGAACTTAAACTCAATATATCCCAAACTGAACCCATCTCAGTTTGTTCCAAACAAGCTTCTCCTCTTCTGGTCCTTGTCTACCCAGACAGCCATAGCAGGAACCTGCAAATCTTCAGAGACTTCTCCCTCTCCCTCTCTTCATATATCCTATTGGTGGCCAAGTCCTATAGAGGAGAGGTTCTCAAAGTAAGGTCTCCAGATCTCAGCAGCAGCATCTGGAAACTAGATAGAAATAAAAGTGCTTGGACCCCACCCTAGTTCTCCTGAACCAGCATCTTTGGGGATAAGACCCAGCAATCTGTGTTTTAACAAGTCTAGGTAATTCTGCTGCATGCTCTAAATTAACCTTCCTTGATATCTCTCTAATTACTCCTTTCCTGAGGCTCCTATCTTAAGGCAGGCCCTCATCATCTCACACCTGAACTATTGCAGTAATTTCCTAACCAGTGTACTTCCTCCAGCCTTAATTCCTCCAATCTATCCTCCCCTTTGCTACCAGAATGTTCACTCTAAATGCAAATCCGATCATGTCTGTACCCTACATAAAATTCTTCAACATTCCCTCAATGCTTAAACAACACTGTATAATAGAAATATAATGTGGGCCACATATGTAATATTTTTTTGTGGCCACTAGAAATTTTAAAAGTAAAAAAACAAAACAAAACAAGTGAAATGAATTTTAATAATATATATCACTGAACCCACTGTATCAAAAATATTATCATTTCAATACGTAACCAATATAAAAATCATTAATGAGATATTTTACATTCTTTTTTCATGCCAAATCTTTGAAATCTACTGTATATTTGTATGCTTATAGTGTATCTCAATTCAGGTGTTAAATTTTCATTGGAAATACTTGATTTACATTTGGATTTCATAAAATTTACAATTGAGTTGAAAGAGTCAATGTATTTATCCAAGTTGCTCCAAACATACTTAAAAGTTTTCCAATAACTGATTTGAGTACCAGTTTGTAAATTTAAATGAATTAAAATTAAAAATTAAATTCCTCAATCCCACTAGCCACATTTCAAATGCTCTACAGTCACATGTGGCTAGTAGCTACCATATTGATCAGCATGGGCTTAGAGGACAACCTCTCAGCATGGTTTACGAGGCCCTCCATGATCTAGCTTCTCTACAAGTTCTTCAGACTTATTCCCATCTTCATCCCCTGCTGCACATAATGATTTAGTTACATGGAAGTGCCTTTCCTGAGATACTTTGAGTCATTTCATGCCTCAGGACCTTTCCCTATGACACCTCCTCTCCCCTAATTGCCCTGTCCCTCGTCTCCCTATTCACGTGGAAAAACTCACTTATTTTTTAGACTCAGCTCAAGAAGCATCCCCTCTATCAAGCCTCCCATTTCTGTTCTCTGGGACTGACCAATCCCTCTTTGAGCCAAATTGAACTCTGTATCAACCTCGAAGACTCATACAAGATTGTATTTCATTTACTTGTTCACGTGTCTCTTGTTACTAGAGAGTGAACTTCTAAAATCTTGTGTTATTCATCTTTTTTGATCCCTAGGACCCACAACACCATCCAACACTAATAGACAAAAAATGTTTGTTAAATGAAAAAGTTATTAATACCCAAATTTGCACCCTGTTTGTATCACATACTCCCTTCCATGGGCCTGAAGGGCAGCAGTTTACTAAAACTGAAGATTTAGGTGCTCTTGTTGTAATTGTCACATTACAGCAATTTCCCTGAAGCTGAAAGAATGAGATGGGCTTTCTGCTTTGTCATTTCTTCCTTCTTTTTTTTTTTTTGTGAGGAAGATCAGCCCTGAGCTAACATCCATGCCAATCCTCCTCTTTTTGCTGAGAAAGACTGGCCCTGAGCTAACATCCATGCCCATCTTCCTCTACTTTATATGGGATGCCACCACAGCATGGCCTGACAAGCGGTATGTTGGTGCGCACCCCGGATCCTAACCCAGGCCACCAGCAGCGGAGCGCGCGCACTTAACCGCTATGCCACGGGGCCGGCCCTATCATTTCTTCCTTCTCCAAAGGTGATGAGGCACACCTTTGAGTGTACACCTCATAAAGGATTTAGAAGACTGTAAGTTCTGGCGATTGTTGTCACTCTCTGGTTTGCCCAGGCCAAGTCCCTTAACCTCTCTGAAGCTTGGTGTCTTCATCTGTAAAATGGGGATGATAATACCTGGCCCCCTCATGGGGATGTGATAACCTAATGCACTAAGGGATGTAAAATGCTTGGTAAACTGTGATGAGTTAGGCAAACCTAAGGTCCTATTATCATTTAATATCAGAAGGTCACCAACATAGACTAGAAGAGAGAAAGCACCTCCTCTACGCAAGAGTCTACACTGCCTAAAGAGGCATCTGTAGAGTGAACCAACTGCATGGATCGACTGCCCCCATCCTGTTTTCCTCATCACATTACGCTCCTAGAGGGAGAAGATGCTGCTTTTTACTCTCGCTAGTTCTGGTGTGTCACCCAATTACTATATCTGGCTTGTCTCCCTCCAAATGTTCTTTCACCCTCTTGAGATCTTTCTGCATACAGGCCACTAGATAAAAGGTCTCTGGAGTCCAAGCTGGGACTAAAAAGCAAGAGCAACATTATCAAATTGTTGGGTCTCGAGAGTGACATCAGAGTCCAGGTGTAAGTTGTAACGATTTAACAGGATACTTGCTGAGCTAGGCTCCCCTCTGCCCACCTCTGTCTCCCAAGAGGAAGAACATTAGAGGGTTGGAATGAAGGCAAGAAAGCAGATGGCGAGTGTACCTGAGAAGGGATCCTCCTCCCCAGAGTCAGCTTCAAAGGGGGTGGAATGATAGTGTCCCAGATAAGTGTTAGTATCCAAGAGGAACCCTGCTCCGATTTTTGCCTGGGAGCCAGGCAGCGTGCAGGTGTTCCTCATACCCCTGTGGCCTGAGGGCAGAAGGCAGAGATTATTATGCTAGAGGCTGAGAGCAGAGAGAGTCTGAAGCAGGCACTTGCAGTTTCCTAGGCTCCAAAGCAGTGTGGGAGAATTCCAAATTGCCCCGGGGTCTCCAAGAAGGGCAGTGAGAGACAGCTAGCCTGGTAGATCCTGATGGTGTCTGCATCATGATGAAGCAGATGGACAGGTAACCACACCACAGGTAACCACACCTGAGGATTGGGCAGAGGCAAGCACAGTGGTCACAGGTGACACCCAGTTATCTGATGCCTTCCCTACCTCTAATGTCTACTCAGTGTATGAGGCTTAGAACTCAGATGCAGTCCTAGGAAGTCCTAAGAAGGAAAAGAAAAAAACATGGAATTGACTGAGACAGCCTGGAACTGGCTTGACGAAGAATTCAGTTGGCAGGGGGCGGTGTGGATGGAAACTTTTATAGAGACTAAGTCAAGTTACAGAAAATAACAAAGTAGGGATGGGTTTCTGGTGCCCATGAGATATATCACATCCTCTATGAATAGTTGTTTGTATGTCTGGATCCCTGCTAGGCTGTAAATTCCTTGATGCCATGTTTTGTGTCTTATGCACGCCTGCTTCCCCCAAGCCCAGGGTTTGCACATCATAAGCCCACCTGTGAAGTTTGTGAACTTGCTCTGAAATGAGCTAAGCGGGAGAAGACACGTTCACCTGGCACACTGGGGCTGCAGCTCCTCTTTTCCATTGTTCTTCTGCTGTCACAGCGCAGGAAGCACGCATGCATTCCTTCGTTCACTCATTCATTCATTCCTTCACTCAGAAAATATTTACTGAGTGCTTGAACTGTGAAGCTCTACAGATGTGTGTGGGGAGGGAAGTGGAGATTTAAAATGATGCCTTGTATTTTCAATTTTTGTTTGGTTTTTAATTTTCTAGAGTCCTTTCCTATCTATCATCTCGCCTTAGCTTCACAGCCACAGCAGAGGTGAAGGGAAACAGATGGTGCTAACTTCACTGCACAGGTGAAGAAAAAGAGAGACGATCTGACCAAAGTGACACGGAAATGTGTGGTGGAGATGGGGCTGGGGGACCTCAGTTCTTCTGATTCTTTACTTCATGCTCTTAGGTAAAAAGACATCAGAATGTATGTTTGGGTTAAAAGTGGAATCAGCCAATGGAAAGAGCGCCCAATGGCCAAAGCTAGAACAATCTGAGGAACAAAATGAAGTAGTATTGGATTATAACCCAAAGTATAAAATAAGTATCCATGAGTCTATACTGATATAAATAAATGATGGAATAAATAAGTAGATGGAGAATAGCCATTCTCCCTGCAGAAGAATTCCAGATGATTTATTTAGATATTCTGCCCTCAAGGAGGTGGAGCATAACTCCCCACTCCGTAAGTGTGGGCTATGCATAGTGACGTCCTTCCTAAGAGCATAGTATGGAGAGAGAGAAAAAAGGGTAACTTCACAGTGGAGAAACCTGACAAGCACTCCCTCAGCCAGGCGATCCAGGTCAACATCACCAGTTGCTAGTATGCACCCTTGGTATGAGGTAACGAGAATGGCATCTCTCCCTCTCGAAAACCCATAACCCCAGCCTAATCATGAGAAAAACATCAGGTGAATCCCAGTTGAAGAACATTCTACAAAACACCTGACTAGTAGTCCTCAAAACTGTCAAGGTTATCAAAAACAAGGAAAGTCTGAGAAACTGTCACAGCCAAGAGGAGCCTAAAGAGACACGATGACTAAATGTAATCTTGAATGGGAACCTGGAACACATAAAAGACATTAGATAAAAACTAAGGAAGTATGAATAAAGTATGGACTTTAGTTAATAATTTATCAATTTTTGTTCATTAATGATGACTAATTATACCATCCTAATGTAAGACGTTAATATTATACCCCCACACCCAATAATAACTGGGTGTGAGGGTATAAGGGAATTCTACACTATCATCAGAACTTTTCTGTAAATGTAAAATAATTCTAAAATTAAAAGTGTATTAAAAATGAAATAAATTAAAAAATAAAAATTGCACACTGAAAAAATGTGCAATAAATTTATTGCCGGCATTATCAGGGTGAAGGTGGGAGGAAGGTGCTATTCAAGCCATTATCCTCTTTGCCTATGAGTCTGCAGGGTTGAGTCAGCTCTGGTTGAAGTACCCCAGCAAAGGGCTCTTGTGTTCCTATTACAAATATGTGGCCCCTCCAGTGCTTGGCTGATTCTGGATAGACACATTTTCCACACCAGCATCTCTAGAATCTTTGCTCTCGGAGGTCAATAAGCCTATGGACATTTCTTCGTCATCTGGCTACCTGGAACTTGAATATCTTCTGAATTATCATCCAGTTAATTTTCAGGATCCAGAAAAGAGGAGGAGATTGGGAGTCAGAATATCACCTGGGAGTATCACCTAATTGCCATGCTCCTGACTTGACCTTTCTCATTCTCTATTTCTTCATCCATAAAATGAAGATAATGATGGTCCCTGGGGTAGTACAAGGTTGAATGGTATAAGGTATGTGAAAGCATTCTGTGACCTAGAAAGGGCCGCGATGTTTTATTTTGGAATGTCCTTGTCTTTTGGGAGACTAGGACTTCCTGCATCGTTTCTCCTTTTAAGCAGCACTCTGGCTCATTCACTCAGTTCATTTCAACAGACATTTGTCAAGTATCATTAATACATTAGGCGCATTAAGAAGGGCCTCACCTGGGTAATGGCATCCCTGGAAATGGAAGAAGATGGAGAAATTTAGGTTTGTTGGAATCTTCATGGTAGCATGTGGCTGGATGGATAAGCTGCCTGGGGTGGGGATTATAACCCATAAGAGGCATGCATCAGCTATGACGCCTTTGAATGTTGGGCATTGAAAACCCAAATCAAAATGGCCTAAGTAGTTGGCTCATCTAACTGGAAGGTCCAGAGTTAGGTGGACTTCAGGGTTCAGTGATACAGTGGCTTAACCATAGCATCAAGGATGCAATTTTTCCTTTTTCTGTTCTGTTGTCTACAGTAATGGCTCCATCCTATAAATAGCTCCCCTCAGGGTATGGGATGGTTGCCAGCAGCAAGCAGGGCTCTTAGCTTCCTTGTTCAGGATGAGGCGGGGTAGGGAGGGCACTTAGAAAACTAAAGCCACCACCCGTGACCTTGGCCACCCTATCGTAATTAGCCATCCTCTCCCTCCAGTCTCTTGCTCGTCCCTAACTCTGCATTATTTCCTTCACAATTTGAAATATTATTTATTTTTTACTTTACTTTTTATTTATTTGTATATTTACTCATTTATAGCCAGCTCCCCCTCTGGAACATAAGCTCCACGGGGTCACGGATTTCATCTTGTTCACCACTGGTCACTAAACTGCCTTCTAGGTGAGCAGGTCCCTCCTTGACCCACAGGAGAGGCTGAGACTGCTGTGAGGGGTCTTCCTTACCTGTTCTCCTTCCTAAGCCCACATTGCTTCCTGCCTGGGTCCTGATTACTGGGTGGAGGTGCTGCCAATCAGGATTTTATTGGAATAAAACAATCATGGGTGCCACTTGGGTAAAGTTGGGAAGACAAGGTTTTTGGACAAATTGTCCTCAAAGTAAGGAGGAAAACGAGTAGTGGGTAGCAAGGTTGGTAGTCAAGTGGGTGAAAAGCAAAATGGCATGAGATGAAAGGTTCAGGACCAAGTCTGAACAGAGGGTGGGCATGGCAGAGCTCCTGTCACACAAACCTTCTGTCTACATTCCTGAGCTTGTTAACCACACTTGGCATGGCAATGCTCCAAGGGCCCTGTGAAATATTAATAATAGTTCTTCACATTTTAAAAGCAGTTTATAAGTTACAAAACATATCCCCAGACATTATCTCATCTCATTCTCACAGCCATTCTGTGGGGTTGATCATTCTTATTTTGCAAGTGAAGAAAGCAAGCCTCAGAGCGACTTTCCAAAAGCCACACTGTTCAGAAGAGAGAGAGCTGGACGCAGATATTCTCCTTCAAGTTTTGAGTTCATCCCACCTCACTGCAGTTGAAGAAAAATGGGCTAACAATTTCCTGAGATGGAAATACATACTTAGGCCTAGCTTTCTTGTTTTGCATTATTTGTCTTTTTGTCTACAGTCGAGTTGCTGTGTACCGTTGTATACATATGAAATTTTCCATGATAAAAAGGTAAAAAAAAATTAAAAGAATAGAATTGAGTTGCTTGGTCAGCCCCTGGCGGAGTAAATCAAGGGAAGGTCAGGCCCCAAGGAAGTCAGGTGCTCAAGTGTTTGGGCTTCAGCGCCTTAAGATTTGACTTAAAAAAAAAAAAGGAAAAGAACATTTGGGAATAAGGAATAAAAAAAAATCATGTGCATGCTCGAGCAGCTAAAAAAAAAGGCACAAAGGAATGAGTTGTTCCCTCTGGGTTTTATATTCTCTTGCCAGATCCTTTAATTATGTTTCTATTCTTTTTTCCCAAATTTAATTTTCCCCCAGACTTAAATAAAGAGCAGATGATGCTTCATAGAAGACTTGGTACAGTGGCCTTTCAGAAGTTATTTTTGCCCGGGTGCAGGCCCTGGCTTGATTCTCCAATTTGCCGTGTGATCTTGGGTTATTATTTGCCTCCTAGGAGGTTCACATTCTCCAACTGTAACAAAGGAATTAGAACATTTGCTGCCTCCAAATGGCCTCCCAAGAAAATTGAAAAAGAAGGCAGAGGGAGAGCCATATAAGCACTTGGAAAATTTCCAAAGAGGAATGTCTTAAGCTGGGAGATGTTATTATTAGAGCATTCCTTGGAATCACCTGGGTTTGTGGGTTACTGTAGTCTAGGGCCCTTGCTGCCCTGGAATTAAAGCTGAAAGGGCCTTAGTGATCCACCTGGCTGAGATGGGACCTTAGATCTTCTGAAGTGGGTGCTCTTACTGGTCCTCCAGAATGCTTTCTGGTTGATTTGGTTGGTTTGACACAGCTTTCACCCCCTAAGGCGTCATCAATTTGCTCTAATGCTTCAGGAAACAAAGTAAACCACAGTAAACCAACTGAGAATAGATAAGGGCCTTAACTAAGGCAGTGCCCATGGAGAAGGTGAGGAGTTAGAGAGAGGTAATCTGAGTAGAGTATGAGACTTGGGGACTGATGGAATGTGGGGGATAGATGTGAGGGCTGGAGAAGTCTCGAATGGCTCCCAGGTTTCTGGTGTAGGTGATTGTGTAGATAATCATCCTGTTGGCTTACATAAGAAATAGAGGAGAAGAATCAGGTTTGGGAGAAGAGATGATCATTTAGCTTTGAAGATACAGTCGTGCCTTGCTTAAGGACAAGGATACATTCTGAGAAATGCATTGTCAGGCGATTTCGTTGCTGGGCAAGCATCATAGAATGTACTGAAGGGGAACAAATTTGCCACTCCAAAATGTATCTCTGTAACATGAGGATTATCTTAGGCTGATTATTTTTAAGAAACAAAAGACTCAGAAAGTTTTTCTTGTTACCTCCCCCTTTACTGCCTAAAAGAATTCAGATTAAAAAACCTGTCTCAGGAAGCAGCTATCCCCTCAGCATAACATGAACTAGGTGGTAGACAGGGAGGAACCTAGAAAAGCCTGTTTGTTGGGCTCCCCTCTGTGTTCTTCTGTTTCTGTGTGGCCAAACACTCGTTTTCCAAACGTTTGCTCCTTTTCACCTACCTGTGAATTGTCTTCCTTCCCTTTGAAGTTCCTGACTCTCCCCACACCCAACACCTTCTTTTGTCTTTAGCTGAGGATGGTATTTAAGGTGAGGGCTTTGCCATTTTGGCAAATTACTCAGTTTTCCTGGGTTTCTCCCATGCATACATGTTATGAAACTTTTGTTTGTTTTTCTCCTGTTAATCTGTCTCATGTCAACTTAATTCTTAGACCACCCAGAAGAACTTAGAAGGGTAGAGGAAAATTTCTTCCTCCCCTACAGTACTTGCACAAACCTAGATGGTATACACACCTGGGCTATATGGTACTGACCTTATGGGACCACTGTCATATATGCGGTCCATCGTTGACCGAAACATCATTGTGCAGCGCGTGACTGTATTGACTTTGAGATGGGAATGGGACATCTATGTGGAAATAGCCAGTAGGCAAATGGGTTTAAAGATCGGGAAGACAGGAGAGAGTTTGGGGATAGAGACCCTCCCCATGGACATCAGTGAGATCACTGAGGGTGAGTAGGGAGAGAGAGAAAGAGGCATAAGGAGGACCTGGGACACCAATATTTAAGGACCAGTAGAGCAAGAGGAGCCAGAAAAGAAGACTGAGAAAGAGAGGCCAGAAATGCATGGGGGAAACCAGGAGGCAGCAATGTCAGGGAGGCCAGGCTGAGGGGAGGTGTAAGAAGGGAGAGTAGACAATGCTGTCAAGTTCCTTAGGGAGGATAAGTGTGATGGAGACCAAAGGGGAGACATGGTTAGTAGAGCAAGGCCCATGTAGCTGATGGGCTTGAGGAAGAGATTTGGATAGGAGCAGGGCCGCCTGTCATTAATATGGGATGAAAGGAGCTAAGTAGGAGAGCAATCTGCTTGTACCTCTTTGTCCTAGTCCCTAGGCAAGGGCTATTTCACACTCTCCAGAGCACCTCTGATGAAGAAGAATAGTTGGGAATGGAACTCGGCATGTATTGATTGTCAAGTCCTGTGCTAGATACTTTGAGCAGATAATCTCACCATGGCCCTTTGAGGCTGATACAATAATCCTCCCTTTCACAAGGAGGAAATCAAGGCTCAGCAGGGCCACGTCACTCGCTCTTTTCCTCTCTGCTGGTTGCCAGGACACAACCCCCAAAACAGATCTGTGAAGAGACACACCAGCGTCTTCACATCTGTGAAGAGCCAGTCTTCTTTTAATCTCTCACTGGCTCAAGCTCCTAAAGCTGATAAGTAAAAAAGACAGACTTGGGCCAGATATAGGACGCAATTTCTACCACTGAGGCCTCCACATGAACAAGTTAAATCAATGGGCAGAAGAGAGATAAGACACTGCACAAAGAAGCTTTCTTTTAAAGGAGCAAAGGACAACCAGGGAGGGGTGGAGGTGGGGGTGGATAGGGGAGGAAGGTCGTCCAGGGTGACTTCGGGTCCCTCCCAGCTAGTGAGTTGCAAATCTCCCCTCCTAAACAATTAGACAATTCAGGGCTGCTTGGGAATACATTGGGAATACACTTTCTATCTTTAAGATGGGTGCTCATTTTTAAATTAACATTTTTACAGTGTTTCCGCTACCCCCTGAGGTTGATTGTCTTATTCCTATAATCTGCATTTTAGAGATAAAAAAACTGAAACTCAGGGACTTGCCCAGGTCCTTTCCACTGTTTAGGAGCCAGGACTCAACTCGGTATTCAGAATCCAGATGCTAGGATCTTTCTGATACCCAAGGATAAATGATTCCATGAGGAATTTCACTACTAAGAACAACCCCACACATACACCCATGAACCTTACAGTGGCTTCCAAGGCCCTATGTATCCCACCATTCAGTACTCCTGTTAAAGAAAAAATTATCCAAAACACTTATTGAAGACGGTAAGGCAGACTTTATTCAGCGGGGCTACTGCAATGGGGTTTTGTAGTTGGGAAGAGAGAGCAGACTCAACTCTAACTACTACAAGAACAAAGGGTGATTCCTAGCCAAGGAGCAGGGTGGGGATCAGTGGATGGAAAATTACTAAGAGGAAACATCAAGGCCAGGGGGATTCTTACTGAAGGCAGGCCGGGGTTATGAGATAGCAATGGCATGGCGGGGGATGAGGAATTTCATTAGCTATCAAGGGTGGGGGATTTTTGCTTAAACTGGACTAAACCAGCCAAGGACAGAGCCCAAAGTCAGGGACTAGTCTGAAAGAGGACTCAGAGGAGCCTGACAAGAGTTTCACCAAAGGAGAGAGTCTCTGTCACCCCACTGACCTCACTGCCAAGACTGCTCTCCCCCAGCTCAAAATATTTCTGGGCCAGGCACACTCCTTTCTCAGGCCTGGCACTTTCTGTGGCCTCTGCTGGAATGCTTTTCCCAGCAGGTGTCAGGCCTCTCAGGTCTTTACTCCATCTCCCCTTCTCAATGGCCTTCCCCAAGTGTCCTATTTATGAGGGCACGTCACCCACCAGCACTCCTGTCTCTTTCCTGATTGATTTTTCTTCAAAGCACTTACTACCGTCTAACATACTATATGTTTTACTTATACTTTTTGTTTACAGTCTGCTTCCCCCCGACTAGAATGTCAGTCCCACGGGGCAAGGACTCGTGTCTGTTTGGTTCACTGTTGTATCTCCAACACCTGGAAGAACATCTGGCACATAAGAGGGGCTCATTCTGTGTTGAATGAATTGGACGCCTGGATGAAGGTCTCTATAAATACCCTCAGATCTTGATTATCTATGTCAACAGCAAAGGATAATAATCTCTAATGATGGATCATTTGTCCAACCAGTTCATAATGTACTTTACCATGCATTATTTCAATTTTAATACACTAACATAGGAATTAGGTCAAATGAACCATAGAATATTTGTCTTCCATAAGAATTCTATGGTGTTACATGGTTGTGAGGGGTAGAAAAAAAGGAAAAGGAAACCCAGAAATATTGGGACAAAGAAACTTGTGTAGGAATCAGAGTTTGCTGCAGAAAAATTCACATGCATACAAGATCATCTTCCATATATATATATATCATGTGTAACAGGCCCTCAGTAGGCACTCAGTCTAAATTATCATCATCTCCCCTTCCAGACGTTCCATGCTGTTCCTGAAACCTGCCATGGTTTCTCCTACCACATGCCCCTGCACACGCTGTTTCCTATGCCTGGAATATTGTCTTTCCCCTCTGCCCCCTCACTTCTTGTCTTGCTAGTAATTCCTCACTCACCCTTCAAGTCTCAACTGAAATTCCCTCTGCAGAGAGGCCTTCTGACTCCCCTGGGAAGAGTTAATCACTCCCTCCTCCAATAATAGCGTCCAATACAAACATTGAGATTATGTTTCATTATAATTGCTAATTTGTCCCCACGTCCTTCTCCCCAGGAGATTGTAGGAGCCTGGAGGGCAGAGACTTACCTTCTTTGGTATTGTATCCCCAGCCACTAACACATGTATGACACATAGCAGGGCTGGGGTGAATGATGGAGTGGCTATAGGCAGCCCAGACGCTGTAAACAAGGACAGAAAACATCTCGGCCCAGACAGGTGTTTCTCATTCATCATCCTTGCCTGGGAGGCTAGGTAAACCCTGCTTCAAAGGAACATGCCACACACGAACAAATGTGCTGCTGAAGTCGAGGGTGATTCATTCCCTCTCAAGGATTACATATTTGAGGGCAGAGTTCGCCACAGGCTCCTTTACATAGTGAGCTTCTTGACTGCTCTCCAAAGCAAGAGCTGATTTCCAGACAGGGAATTCGAACCCAGCCCAGCAGACACAAATCTATTGCATGAAGTAAGGCACCCTTGGTGAAAAGCTAGTTAAATCAGCACCACTTTCTAGTTGCCTGTACACATTGTCAAGTTCACTGGCCACAGGCATCTGTAGAGTGCAAAAAACAGAACGGCAAAAACTCACCAAGGCCTCACACCCAGAAAAAGGGAGTGGGGGTGGGGAATCATCTGGCCTGAGCAACAGGCAGTGGTTTTGTCTTTTTTTTTTTTTTCCATTATAGCATCTCCAATGCCTAGACCAGTCCCTGGCACATACTTGATACCCAATAAACATTTGTTGATGAATGTGTGACTAGGAGACCCTACGACATCACTGGGAAGGAAATAAGATGGAGAAGACATTATAGCTCTGTAGTTAGAAGTAATCCTTTAATAAGCCACTAAGGGTCGGTCTGGTGGGTGAGTCTCCCAAGAAGCATGCTCATGGAACAATGGATGGTGACCAAATTGCTGTCCAAGGCATGTGGGTTCAGTTAACTAAAGGCCTCTGGTTGGACTAAGTGGAGTATGCACATTCCCATCTGGGCACAAAGAGACCTGCCCAGCTGTCTCCTTTTCCACTCTTTGTCCATGGACTGCTCAGCCTCTGTCTCAAGAAATATTGAATATTTAGAGAGCATTTGTTTCAAAGGACACAAAATCATCAGAAAGCCTGGGGTGACCACGTGCCTCAGTTTAGCTTTGGCCATACATAGTTTGATCCAGGACCATTTTTTAAGAGCTAAAAAATGCACAAAATTTTTGAAGAGTGCTACTGAACTGTTCCTTCAGGTTGTTTCTGCATGAAAGATCTCTGCAGGTGGGCTATAACCATCATTTTAAAAGCTCAGCCATATGGGAAAGAAGCTAACATTTATCTAGTGCCAATCATATACCAGAATGCATAAACTAGACACTTTTGGTATATTATTTAATCCTATGAATGTACTACGAGGGAGGTGCTATACCTCTTTTGCAGATAGGAACTGAGGCCCAAAGGTAGTACGTAACTTGCCTAAGCTCACTCAGCCGATCTATCACAGGCTGGCTGATTCCATGCTGACTCAACACACAACTCGAAGATGGCATTCAGAAAACACCCGTGATTTTAAGAGAACCAAATCCTTTTGACCAATAAATGTCCCTGACTTTTTCAGTGACTGACACATTTGTTGGGGTGCACTGTTTGGCCTGGCACAGAGTAAGAGTGTCAAGGGGACCTATGTCCCCTCCCAGGAGATGAGGTAAGGCTCCAAATGTTTTCCCGAGGCCCCCTTAAGCCTAGCCAGTCTATTTCGACTTAACGACTTCTGACTGCAGTGCAAGTCTGGGTGATAATGAGCTGTGTAGGAGAATGTGAGCGTTCTGTTGTGTTGAACAGGCCCCTGATGAGAATAGCTTAACTCCCCTCGCAAAGCGGCTAGAGTGCACAGTGGCACTGTCTCTTGGAAAAATAACACCACCGAGGCATTGCAGAGATGTAGGTGGGAATGGCACAGAACGTAAGAACATGTTGGCACTGTCTGTTTAAAATAGCAAAAGCAGCAGAAAGACATGAATACAGTAATTCTAACCTTGTTAAACTAAAAACATTCCTCGAGTCCTCTTGGGAAACTACTTTGCTTCACAAGGAGGGAGGTGAACCAGCTTCTTCGAGGTCAGTTTCCTTTGGCGATTTTCCTATTTCACTCTCCATCTAACTGGCACATGAGAAGAGTAGACATAACCTGAAGATGCCAAGTGAAAGTGTGGAGGTTTGGAATGAGCTTTATTTTTAAAAGGCCTTCCTTTGGGTAAACCCACTAAAAAACCTTTGACCCAGAGACTACACTCCTAAGAAGGACAACAGCCTCCAGGCTTCCCGGGCACATGTGGCTCTGACACTTACCTTGAACAAGGAAACTCATTCATCTGTGTGTATTTCCTCATGTGTAAAACGGGGATAATAAAATTATCTACCCATAAGTTTTTTTGTAAAGATTAAGTGAGATAATCCATGTAAACCAGCACAGTACCAGTACCAAATACATAGGAAGCCCTCAATTGTCTCAACTGTTTATTATTATTACCTTCAAGACCCAATCACAAACATAGCCAAAGCTTTGTGCTACGACATTCAATGCAGCATTGTTTATGATAACGAAAAATATGAAGCAATCTAAAAACCTAAAAGTAGGGGACTGATTAAGCAAAATAGGCTGCATATCTGGTCCAGAAAGATAATGGGGCCATTAAAACTTCTGGCTATGAAAACTAAATAATAACATTTTTTAAACGCTTATGATATAATAAGTGGGAAAAAAGTAGTGTATAAAATTGCATATATAGTATATTTACAACTATATAAAACAAAAACCAAATCTTATAAATAGAGGGAAAAAAGATTGACAGGAAATACATGAAAATGCATTAGGATGAGGGAACTCTGGGTAATTTTTAGTTTTCTATTCTCTATATTCCAAAGTGTTTTATATAGTTGCATGATTTTTAGAGTAAAAATATACAAAATAATATTAAAAACTATGTTAAAATTCTTGCTTTTTTGAGTGCAATCTGCACTAAGGCTCAAAGGTTGCAGAACTGAATGCTATTTCTATTTATTTTATCATGTTCAGCAGAGAGGACCGGATGGCTGTAGGGTAGGCAAAATAATTTCCAGACTTACAAATTCTTGATAGTTGGTTCCCTGGAAGCTTCAATAAACAAGCTTGGATTTTTCCTTATTTAGGACACTCTGTCTAATATTTCTATGCCAGTTTCTGATCAACTTTCCTGTGGTTGCCACGAATGTTCTAGCTGACCCTTGGTCAGGGAAGCCAGTAAGGCCAAGGAAGCTAGTCAGGCTCCAGGCACTTAGTGAGAGCCTGCCTCGGTGTTCACGGTGGACAAGATGAACTTGGTCAAGACCAAGCCTGTCCTAAAAAGCACTTTATTCTCAGTCTCTCTCC
This sequence comes from Ceratotherium simum simum, assembly GCF_057802395.1. Classification (NCBI taxonomy): domain Eukaryota; kingdom Metazoa; phylum Chordata; class Mammalia; order Perissodactyla; family Rhinocerotidae; genus Ceratotherium; species Ceratotherium simum. The sequence goes on along the minus strand of NC_141915.1, from coordinate 31,982,580 downwards.
TCCACAACACCATTCTCTAACCTGCCCCTCCCTCTCTCCTTTCATTCACAAGCGCTCTTTGCACTCCCACTGTGAGCCCGGTGCTATGCTAGAAGCTGAGGATAGAGGTGGATGACACTCAGCTCCTGCCTTGAAAGAGGTCAGCCCCAGGACCACAGAGGGAACAAACACAATCCCAGTGCAATATGACGGGGGCCATGAAGGAATATCAGCGCTGTAGAGCCAAAGTGGAGGGCATTGCTAACCGTGCATGGGGCCTGGGCCCACAGCGCAGTAGAGGTGGCATCTGAGGGAGGTTTGGAATGGGCCAACGTTTGCCAGGGTAGGAGAAGGGCTGGGGAGGGCATTCCAGGCTGAGGAACAGCAGGTACAAAAGCACTGTGAGGGCAAGGTGTTGTGGGGGAAGGCTGTGAGATCAACTGTGGAGCTGGCGTCTCATGGGGTTCAGTTGGGGAGAGGGAAGAGGAGTCAGCATGCAAAGAGACCATGCTAAGGGGGTTGGCCTGAGTCATACAGGCTAAAAGTCAACGGAAGTTTTGAAGCAGGGGAGAGACATGCTCAGATTCTCTTTTAGGAAGATAATGCTGGTAGCACTGTGGAGCATGGCTCGTTGAAGGGGTGTCACCAGTGGCAGGGGGACAAATGAGGGAGTGGCCACAGTAGTATGGGGACTGCTAAGTAGGGCTTTTCAGGGTCTTGCAGTGGGAATGGGGTGAGGAACCAGATCAGAGAGTTGTGACTGGTGTGGAAGTGACAACTCTGGCTGACTGGTTGGATCTGGGGGTGGTGACAGAAATCAAGGATGGATGAATGGGTATGGCCATGCCAATAACTAAGATAGGAAACTTCCGAGAAATGGGTTCCGCTTGGGATAATAAACTTAGTTTGGGACAGGTTGAGTAAAATGTGCCAAGGGGTGTCTGGGCAGTTGATTAGAGAGGTCTTGCCATCAACGACAATTCTAGGCTGGAGATATTGATCAGGAAGGTAACCGCACAGCAGTGGGCGGATGCTCTAGAAATAGATGAGGTGACCCTGGTGGACTACAGGACAGGATTCTTTGGAAGAACAATGTTTCAAGACATTCAACCTTCAAAATTAGATTTGACAGAGGGTTGCCTGAGGGTCTATGGAGGCTCTAAACTCCATGAATAGAGTTTTCTTTTCCATGTGCATGCCTGATGAATCTTCAGTTCAAGTTTTTCCATTCGTTTGTTTTTGCTGACTCTGACAATGAGTGGTGTACAGTGAATGCAGGCTTTAGAACAGGACAGAGCTGGGTTCCTGGCCCAGCTCCCTGACTCAGGATGAAGCGGTAAATGTCTCTCACCCAGTTTCCTGCACTGTAGAAGATGGAGAATGACACCTAATACTCTCAGAGTTGTTAGGTTTGCAATATGATGTATGTCTGGTTGGTAATATAAAAGCCTGTAACTTCAGTCCTACAGTATATTACACAAGCTAAATCAAAAGGCTTCTCTTGCTAAAGATATGTCATTTATAGAATTTATAATCTTTAGGCCCCAACTAGTATATTTTAAACTGAAAATGTGTGTTGATTTTAATGTTTGAGCTGGCTATGGCATTTCAATTATTAAAAAGTGACTAGAAAGTTCTAGATGACAGGGCACATTTATTTTTCTTCCCATCCTGACTTTTCAAAAAAAAAAAAAAAAGCTAGTATATGAATTACAAATGCTGGATGAGCTCAGGCTCTCAAAAATGCATTATCATTTTCACAGTCATCTAATTTAGAGACAGTGGAACAAATCCAAGTAACAATTTTATTCTAGTCTACAGCACAATTTTTTACATACATTTTAGTGGTTTTGACAGTGTTACTTTTGAGTAGACTTCAAATGAATCTACAAAAGTTAATATATTAAAAATAAAATATACACAATAAAACAACAGGCATCTAGATGTTCAGAATCATGCAGAAAGGGGTGGTCTGGTTGTCGTTATCACTGGGTACTTCGCCTATTTAAGAATTCACCAGCAAATACCAGTTCTTCTGTGCCTCATTCCCATACAATTCACCAAAATCAGAGCATTCTAAACATACACATACAAAATAAACCCTCTTTTAAAGCCAAATCAGTACAAAATTTCAATGAATGAGACTAAATGTATCATCAAACCAACAATTCCATTGATCAAACCCATTACTAGAAAGTAGTCGATGTCAGCACCCAATCTAAAGGCAGGGTCAGCTCATTTATGAAAACACCAACAAGAGATTAACCAACAAAACAACTAATATGTTAATCTTAATATAAGACACTTAGGGAAAACCAAAAATAATATATTAAATATCACTCCACTGAGCCAGGATATAACCCATGGACCACCGACACATGAGTTTCTATCTGTCAAACAGTGCTTTAAATATTTTTCTATGAAAAAGAAAAGTATATCAGGAGATGCAGAGGAAAGGCAGAAATGTGAATTCATGCATCTAGTTTCATAATTTAAAATGAATATCAAATTGATAATATAAAGCTAAGTGACGATGACTTAACTGTCGGGCACCAAACAGACAATACCACTGTTCACTGTAATTCGTAAGTCTCTTCAGGAGTTTTCAGTGGATGGCCAACCCAATAATACTCTCATAATTCAGATGGAATACTCATCCACTGTTTTCAGAGACCCTGAAGAAAACATGACAAAGGCAAAGAGAAAAAGTTGAATCTTCTGAAAAAGTTGATGATATCAAAATACTTGTCCATCATTGGTAAACCAAACTAGGTCAAGTAGATGGCCCAAAGCAGCACAGAATTCAGAGTCAGAGGCTGGCAAAAAGTTTGGAAAACTGCAGTTTTTAAAAATTGGCAATTTCTCCATGCTTAATAAAACTATCAGAAGAGGTATAATGTTCGTTTGTGGAATGTTGACAGCTTGCTGCAAAAATTCACATGGATGAGGAAACGCAGAGATGCGCTTCAATGAAATATTTTTTAAAAATTTACAAAAAACTAAGGTTTCTATTTAAAAAATAACCATGTTATGCCAAGATGAAACATGGTAAAAGTAGTGTAAGTTCTGTCCATGATTCTTTACACAGCTAATGGGAAAGAGATAGAAATAATTTTCTCTTAAAAAGGAAGATTTGTTATTGCACTGACTTTTACAACCTGACTTAGTAATTTAGAAAAATCATGTAGTAAAATCTGTAAAATTAAAATACAAAATTCTGGTTTGTAAACATCAGTTGGCCAAGTCTATCCAGAGTCCTTCATGATAGTGGAATGGAATGAATAATTAATTCACTACCTTATTTATTTGCTGTGAGGGGGAAAATTCCAGAACACAGCCTTTATACTTTCACAGTAATTATATTCAAAAGATATAAAGGAAGTCAGTGCAGTTGTCTTCTTTTTCTCTGTGCAATTTTCGGCTCTTACCCCACTCCCAAGTGCCATAATTGAAATAATACTGTTTTGGAGACCTAGTACAGATTGGTCATAAATGGCGCATAAAGTCTGTAGGGCTTCGGTAAAGATATTTCCAAATGGCATAGTAATGCACTGCAGCTGCCGTGGCCACAAACAGGTGCCAGATGGCATGGGCAAATGGAATGATGCCATCGCTCTTGAAGAACACAACTCCCAGGCAATAAATTAAGCCCCCACAGGCAAGTTCGTGAAGTCCATCGGTGTTATTCTGTCAACAGAGGAAAAAAATAAAAAGGTTTTGATGTTACGTTGATGTGACAAGCTAAAGAGATAACTGCAATCCCCCCTAAGCCTCCTGATTTTCTAGACAATGAAGCGGCTCTGCATGGACAGAATCCTGACCTGTAAACATGAACTAAACTTAAAAGTCTCTCAGACATCCACCTGGATTACCCTCTGAGTTGACCGTCTTGATTTGACCAAGCAGTAGGGTTACAGGTCCCACAGTGACAAGCAGCACTTTCTGCTCATCTATGGCCTGTTGAAGCAGACTGCAACTGCATCATGACACGGTAGTTCATTTTAATAAAGTACAATCCCTGGCTTTCATCTTCCTCTTTAAAAGCTCTCCTCCCTACGAGGCACGCCCACGCCACTCCATTTATAATTTACATCTCAGCCACAGTCTTCTCTTCCCTTTGTCCTCCTCAAACACTGTTTGACACTGATTGCTTTTTTTGTGACTTTCCCTGCTTGTGTGAACTTGCAGTTTCCTTACGGCTGACACAGGAAAATCTTAGCTAGACGTGACCTCTGAGATCAGAGATCATACGGTACAACATACTTCCTAACCTTCTAGACGTTGCCAGGCCTTTTTGTCCCTGAGCCTGGGAGTTTCTTAGCTTAGCAGGAAGTTAACAGTTGTGTGTGCTTTAGCACAAAAAGGAGAATTTTTAGGCTGCTTTTCATTTTCAAAGACCTAGGCCTACCTAGAAGATTAAACTGGGTTGTATGAGTGAGAGGGGAAGAGACTAGAGGCAAGGCTTAGGAAGTTGATGAAACAAGTCAGTCCCCTGCATTCCTGGGGATAGGAATTGAAAGGTCTCGGGTTCTGAAGGGTGGGTGGAAACCTAAGCCAGAGGGTGGCAAGGCTTTGCAAGGGGACAGGTGTGTGAGTGTCCCAGAGGCCTGGGCACTGATGAGCCTTGGAGCAGGTCCCTGTGGCCAAGTCCAGCAGGGAGCATGGGGAAGCTCTAATGCAGCCTCCTACTTGAAGGGGCCCCTGGGCCTGGGCTAAAGCAATGGCAGCAATGGACGACCAGGAGCTAGGAACCAGGAGTGAGGATCTAGGGCCACAGGTAAGGATCTGTCCTATTTTCAAAGTTCACATAAGTCCCACAGTTTTTGTAGGGTCAAAAGGTGAGGAAGAAGCCAACCCAAACTGACTAATACCGGATTTCTCATTAACTTTGTAAGATGAGACTGAGCCAGATTTATCTTTATTTAAAAAGTGAAAAAAACAAAACAAAACAAAAATACCATATATTACTTCCTAAGGTTATAAGGCAATTAATATCCATTAATTATAAAAAATTCTCTGTGTACATGAATTAGGGGTATTTTTCTAGAAGAGGGTTAAGGTTTTCATCAGATTCTCAAAGGGGCATGTGACCCCCAAATGGTTAAGAGTCCCTCATCTAAAACAACCTGCCTATTCTAGAGACGAAAAGAGTAAGGCCAGAGAAGTGAAGTAACCTGAACAAAGTCACATAGCTGGTCACTGCCCCAGAAGATACCACTCTTTATTCGTTCTGCTAAAACAATAAGCGAGAGACCAAACCAAGCACACAGGCCAGTTTTGACAAACATTCTGTTGATAGATAGTTCCTCACGATACCACATTTACCTTATCAACTTTCAAAGAACCAGAACAGAGTTAATCCTAAAACAAACAAAACAAAAATGTTTCTTCATTATCAACGTCTTTATCGAGTTACTATGTACCAGGCACCGTTTAAAGCACTTCCAGGGCCGGCCCCGTGGCTTAGCGGTTAAGTGCGTGCGCTCCGCTGCTGGCGGCCCGGGTTCGGATCCCGGGCGCACACCGACGCACCGCTTCTCCGGCCATGCTGAGGCCGCGTCCCACATACAGCAACTAGAAGGATGTGCAACTATGACATACAACTATCTACTGGGGCTTTGGAGGAAAAAATAAATAAATAAAATTATTAAAAAAAAAAAAAGCACTTCCATGTATTCGCTCATTTAATCTTCACAACCCTAAATTAGGTACTATTAAACCCTCAATTATCCCAACTTTACAGATGAGAAAACTAAAACACAGAGAGGTTAAGTAGTTGCCCAAGGCCACATAGCTTTTAGATGTCACAATCAGATTTGAACCAAGGTGGCCTGGTTCCTGAAATTACATTCATTTTTGGGGGCTGGGGGGGAAGAATGATTAGAAATTGATAATTAATTTAGAGTGTAACACATAGATCTTAAGTGAACAGTATGGGTTTTGATAAATGCACACCCTTATGTAACCCATACCCCTACAGAGATACACAACTATCCCATCAGCCCAGAAAGTTCTGTGGTACCCCTTCCCAATCCTGGACAATCTCTTCCATCAAAGCAACCATTGTTCTTATTACTATTGCCACAGACTAAGTCTATCTGTTCTAGAACTTCACATAAATGGAATTATACTGTATGTACATTTTTGTGTCTGGCTTCTTTTTTGCTCAATGTAATGTTTTTGAGATTCGTGCATGTGCTTGTGTATATTAAACATTCATTCCTATAACTTAGCATTCCATTGATTTATTTAACGTAATTTACCAATTCTTTCCATTTTGGGGTTATTACAAATACAATTAATATTTATAGTGTTTTACGAGTCTTTTTGTAGATATATGTTTTCGTTTCTGTTGGGTAATACTCGTCAACTCATAAATGTACACTTAATTTTATAATAAACTACAAAACAATTTCTGAAGCAGTTATACCATTTTACACTCTCCCCCAAAATGAATTAGGGTTCCAGTTATTTCACATCCTTGACAGCATTTGATGTTGCCAGTCTTTTTAATTTTAATCATTCTACGGGGTGTGTAGTGAAGCACACTGAGGTTTTAATTTTCATTTCCCTGATTTCCCTGATGATTAATGATGCTGAGCACTTTTTCAAGGGCTTACTGGACACTTGTATATCTTTCTTTGTGAAGTGTCTGTTCGAGTGTTTTACCCATTTTTATAGGATTGGCTTTTTATTATTGATTTGGAGTGTTTTATATATTTGGGATACATGTCCTTGGTTAGACACCAGGACAAAGCAAATATTTTCTCCTGGTCTGTGGCTTCATTTTCAAGTTCATTAATCTTTTCTTCTGCAGTTTTCAGTCTGTTGTTAAACCCCTCCAATAAACTTTTTTCTTACTATAGCATAGTTTTCAGATCTAGAATTTCCATTTGGTTCCTTTTTTATAGTTCCATTTCTTTTCTGAGATTCCTCATCTGTTCATTCATCGTTCTAAAGTCCTTGTATGCTAATCTGAACATCTGTCATCTTTGGATCTGTTTCTATCGAACTGTTTCTCCTTATGTGTGTGTGTGTGTGTCACATTTTTCTGCTTCTTGCTTATCTACTAATATTTCCTTGGATAGTGGATGCCAAGCTGTTAAAGAGTATAGATTTGTTGTCGTCCTTTAAAGAATGTTGAGTTTGTTCTGGTAGGCAGTTTATTTATTGGAAAATCAATTTTATCCTTTCGAGGTTTGTTTTGGGGCTTTGTTATGGCAGTTCCAGATCAGCCCTCACTCAAGGGCTAGTCTAGCTCTTCTCCTAAGGGGTGGCCTTGCTAGGGTCAACAGAATACCTGAGTTGTTCAGCACGGTCTCTCCACCCCTGGCTGGTTGGAACTCTCATATCTCCCAGCACTGGGCACCTTCCGGAATCTCCATTTATCTCACAGCCTTCCGATAGCTCTTCTCGGCCAGGGCATGCAGAGTCTTGCCCTGCACAAATCCAGCTTAGTATTTGGGCAAGGACTCAAAAAATGCCTTTGTCGATTTCTGGAGACTTCTCTCTGTAAGACTCCCTACTCTCCAGTATCCTGCCCCAAAAGTGCAGCTGGCTTAGCAGCTGAAATGCTGATTTCTGTTTCCTCCACCCAGACTGCTGCTCTCTGGCTCCACTTTCTTTTGTTACAGTTTGGAAAGTGTCCCCGGGGAGACAACTGGGGTGAATTTGAAGCTTATCTTTTGGTTTCTCTTCCCTCAAGGATCACAGACCTATACTGTCTGTGTCTAATGCCAATAAATAATTGTTTCATATACTTTTTCCAGTTTTATAATTCTCTATGGCAGCAGGATAAGTCTGATAACCATTATTTTGACCAGAACCAGAGCTCTGAGTCTTCGCTCATACTGTTTCTTTATTAGTTCAGAGGGGTTATGAGGTTCTTTTTTTTTTAATTTTGGTGAGGAAAATTGGCCCTGAGCAACATCCACTACCAATCTTCCTCTTTTTGCTTGAGGAAGATGATCTCTGAGCTAACATCTGTGCCAATCTTCCTCTACTTTGTGTATATAGGATGCCACCACAGCATGGCTTGATGAGTGGTGCGTAGGTCCGCCCCTGAGATCAGAACCTGTGAACCCTGGGCTGCCAAAGTGGAGCATGCGAACCTAACCACACCACCGGGCTGGCCCCTATGAGGTTCTTTTTGATCTGGTCTCTGTCTAGCTCTCCAGCTTTATCACAAGACTTGTGCTATCTGCATAATTACCCACTTCATGCATATATGCATACCCAAACAGGCACATACACTCACAATCCAAACAATGAACTATTTTCAATTCTTCAAAGATTCTAGTGCTTTCGTCCTCTCCAGGGCTTCCTTCATGTTGTGTCTTTATCTACACCACTTGTATCACTTGTACTATCTCTCGGCTCCTATCTGTCTTTCTGAAACAGCTTAAATATAATTTCCTCTGGTATTTCTGTCATGTGCTCCCATAGCAGCCTACACTTTCTCCAGTCAAAGACACTTAAAACTTTATTATAGTTTCTTATTTAATAAGAATTGTATTTTTCTGCTTGACTCTAAATTCTATGAGGGTAGTATGGGGATTACCCTGTTTGATTATCATAAACACTGTACCACTTGTCAAAATGTCAATTAGAGATTCAGGCTAGTAAAAATACTGGATAAACCTGCTCTTATGATACCCCGAGGGGATTTACTTCAAGTTCTACTCTAACGATTGGTAACCTATCCACATAGACTTTGCTTATATTGCTTTGGGTGTCCTGAATATCCTTTGACTATACAGCCTTCAAGGCAGATTGCCTCATTTCAGTCATCCACTCCTCTCCTCATCATTCCCTGTTGCCTTTACCATCTAAACTGTACGTATTTTTGGTGCTAGGTAATTCTTAAAGCCATCAAAAACCTCATATCTCAAAGAACACACTTTGTTGCATTCTCATAAGACATAGCCTCTGAAAAAACATAAGCAAACCTGTAACTCTTAAACCTTTTACAGGTGTTTTTATGACCATGGCAAGAATTATGTACAGTAAAATTACATTCTTACCATGTGCCTATGAGCTCAGGGGTGAAATTACAGGTACAATTCTTCTGACCACTGAAGGCTGAGAAGAGAGTTCAAACTAAACACCTTGTGACTTTCTTAATTAATACAGTGGCTAGTGCCAAAAACTGTAGCATATAAGACACTGGAGCACACAAGCTACAGGCACCAGTCAGCAGGTGGATGGGATCGTGGGGTTGTAATCATCTATTTTTGTTTCAAATTGACAGATATACATAGATTTTTCAACAGTAATTCAATGTGAGAGAGAGTTCAAAATATATACATGCAACTGCCTACCACAGGTAATGTTACACTCTCACCCATAAAAGTCCCACAAATTTTCAAGCAAAGTTAAAAAAAAACACTTTCCTGAGACAAGGAAATAATATGATTTAAAATCAAGTGAAAGGAAAAGTAAAACTGAAGAGATTTGAGAAATATCCAATAAAATGTTGAACCAAATGACCTTTTAAGGTCCCTCCAATTCTTAAGATTGAAAAAGTTGGTAATGTAAATTTTCTTCATCGTAAGAAACCTCAAATTTTACCCACTTCCATGGATTTAGGGTTAAGACACTAAGTAATTCATGCAGAAATACCTACCTTTGCACAATCTCACACCTCTTTGGGAGAAGGGTGGGGGTGGGGTGGATCACAAGGTTATCCAAAAGAAACTCATACAGAAGATTACCATATGGGAAGAAGCATACCTAAATGTATAATTTCTCCAAACCATAGATAGTAGCTAGTACAAGTTGCTGGCACTTTGTTACTTACATACTTTTTCTTTTGAGTCTCTAGCTAATGGACACCGTCCTAACTTTAGAAAGAAAAGCTACATATTGCATCTTTAGACATATTAAGAGTCCCAGCAATTGCAAAGAAAATAAGGTGAAGTAACTAAAATTATGAAGTCACTTCTTACCATTGATGTCACCACCAAGGCTGGAGAAAACCCCATCGTAAGATAGAAAAAGAGTTCAACCACCTTATACCTGCAGGATAGAAATGCAGTTAATTTATCTATTCCTACAACACTGAGACCATTTCCATACCAGTTTTTCCTTTTGAAAAAGAAATGTAAACTCTTAACTATTTAAATGAAATGTATTTTCCCAGTAGGAGACCAGTAGGCCTGTAACTAAAATACTGTCATTGAGTAACAATGAACTAGCATTCCTTTCAGGACTGAAAAGGCATCAAAGTCCACATGCTACCTGGAAAATATTTTCTGCCAGAAGTAGTTATCATCGAATCCAATCCACTATGCTTTTCCCCCTTCTAATCCGAGGGTGTTTGCCTTCCAATCCATAGCTTTAAGAAACTGAAATTATGAAGATAGACGGGGATGCCGCTTGGGGCCTGGTTTCTCAGTGGCAAAGGAACAGAGCCCCAAGGAGCAAAGGGCATGTATTTTTGTTTGCCTCTTTATTTTGCATCTGCCCACAAACTCCAATTTGTAAGGCTTCTCACATTAGGCTATAGAATGTCTGAAAATGCTAAGAAACATGGTGTATTGAAATTCAACTTACATTTCTGCCAAGTTAAACTAGACTCTATCTTCCTCACAGGCAGGGGCCAAGTTTTATTCACGTTTGGATCTGCAGGGCCTAGAACAGCACCTGGCACAGTTTAGGTAATGTCCCTAATATCTGCCACACCGAATGGCCCAGGGTGACTCACACCCCATTCTCAGTGTTTTATACTCAAGTCCACCATGAAGTAACATATCAAGGAGCTAGGGAGGAATGGGAGCGTGGGTGTGGTTTACATTAGAAGGCCTGGAATAGGAGGAAGGATAGTTGTATTACTTTACTTTCTACTTTATCCAAGAATATAAATTAGGGCTTTGAATCCTAGAAGCAAACTATTTCCTTGGATTTATATATACTGTACAACACCACTCAGAATTGCTAATTATTGTCAAAAATGCATTCAAGTGAATTTCGAATTTAGAGAGAAGTTAGTGAAAACTACCATTTTCTTCTGAAAAGAGAAAACAATTGAATACTCTGTGATAAACACAAATTATGTTCAATTCCGAGAGCCATTCTGCCAACCACAATAGATAAAGAATTTAATAAACTGTATCCAATGACAATGATTTCATGGTTGTGAGTTTCTCAAACTCAGGCATGTGAAATAATGAAAAGAGCTATGGAATAGGAGTTAGGACACTTGGGTCCTAATTCCAGATGAGTCACTAATTAATGCATGTCCTAAATGTTCTCATTTTTTTTCTTTTTTTTTTTGTGAGGAAGATTAGCCCTGAGCTAACATCTGATGCCAATCCTCCTCTTTTTGCCGAGGAAGATTGGCCCTGGGCTAACATCCATGCCCATCTTCCTCTACTTTATATGGGACGCTGCCACATCATGGCTTGACAAGCGGTGCCTTGGTCTGCACCTGGGATCTGAACCTGCAAACCCAGGGCCGCCACAGCGGAACACGCGAACTCAACCACCACGCCACCAGGCCAGCCCCTAAATGTTCTCATTTTTTAAGCATGAAGCTGGATAAGACGACTTTGAAGGTCTCCTCTAGACGTAAGATGCTAAATTTCAATAAGCTTTCCTTTTTACCTTGTTTAACACTTCTGACTAAGAGCTACAAATAACAGGTTTAAAAAATTATGCCCCATGGTTAGGATATTAAGAGTTTAGATGCCCTTCCAAACATCCCCTTTCTCAGGAGTCCTAGTCTGGAACATCTTCTAGGTTCCTATCTAGGTAAGTGTTGTACTGGGCACTTCGTATCTATTCTCTTCAATTTCATAGAAACATTGAAAAGCAGTTATTTTTCTCACGTGATAACTGTGTATCACAGAGGATAAGGCCAGTCTACCTGAGGATGTGAAATGAGGTCCAACTGACTCTAAAATGATGGTCCAGCTTGTCCCTTAACTACATCACACCACACAAGTGCCTTCATTTCTTTCTGCAGCAATCTATCCACTAATAATGAATACCAAATGGTTTTGAAAATTTGTTAAAAACAATATTTATTCTATTTATGTATTTCTACTATTTTTTTTTTTTATTTTTATTTTTTTTTTAATTTATTTTTCCCCTAAAGCCCCAAGTGATAGTTGTAAGTCATAGTTGCACATTCTTCTAGTTGCTGTATGTGGGACGCGGCCTCAGCATGGCCGGAGAAGCAGTGCGTCTGTGCGCGTCCGGGATCCGAACCCGGGCAGCCTGCATCGGAGCGCACGCACTTAACCGCTAAGCCACGGGGCCGGCCCAGTATTTCTACTATTTTGAAGTGCAAATATAAGTAAATTGTGTTGTACTGTAGATAAAATTTAGGCAGTTAATTTTAAAACTATCAAATGTAAATTATTTTCTCTTACTTTTCATGGTAGAGAAATACATAAATGGTTCCTCCAGCTGCCATGAGCCAGATAAACCAACGCATATGAGATGCCAGGGGTCCAAGTTCACGGAGATTTAACCTAAAAATGTAAACATGACAACAAAGAACAGAAGTGATAAATGAAGGGAATTCTTATAACCTGTGTTTTCCTCTAGTCTTGAAAACTGGGAAAGCAAGTACTAGAGTAAGACCAGGAAGAAAATGCACTCAACACGCCATGGAGTTATTTGGGCAATTTGGGTAAAATTAATAACTCAAAGACAAAATTGTCAGTCGACCTTTAAGACTCAGAATTAGTTCCAACCTGGTTTAAAAATAGAACGTAGAAGTGAGTCCCATCACATCTGTGGTACCGACAACTTTCCTTAGTAGGCAGACTGCTGTAGAGGTTGCTTGCCTTCTTATTTCTGATAACGTATTTAGGAGCAGATTGCTTACAAAGCTTAATGAGAACCCTGAACAAACTCCTGACCCAGGATCACATACTCATAGTGGATAGCTAATACACAGGTCTCCATTATTAATCTCTCTGCCAAGAGAGAACATGAGAAGAATCAGCCCAACATATGTTATGGCAGACATTTTGTTAGAATTTAACCATGGACTCTTGAGAAGCCTGCATTTTAAAATGCTGCAAATTCATTTGTACTAAATTCATACTAAGAATAGATGAGAAAAAAAACAAATGTTGTTCTGCTTGACTACTACTACAAAATTAATATTTCCAAATGGCAAAGGTACCACCTGCACGTCGGAGACTACATATGAACAAATTGCCTACTGTAATACGATTCCTCAGCCTACATTTAAAATTTTTATTTACTTATTTCAAATTGAGGTATACTTCACAAAAGCCTTTAAGTGTTCTCACTCCAATATGATGCAGACCTATAATTTAGTAACAGGTGATGGGGAGAGAAAGCACTTACTTCTTACTCCAACAGATAATTAGGTTTCTTTTGAATGACAGATGCTGCATTAGTCAGAATCTAGAGGCCTGCTATTTCTAATGACTGTAGTAGTGATGGCATAATAGGAATTTCTAAGTGTTTAAAACTGGACAATGTCTTGACAGAGGAAAACTAATGTTTCTTTAATTATGGGTTTCACAAGAACAAAAGATTCTATCTGATCAATACCAAAAGGGCAGGAAGATCAAGTAAATTGAATTGAATACCGGATAGTTTAAATAGCTAACTAATTTGGCTAGTCCTTTTAATTATATAGCTAAAGAAGTGAGAAATGTATTCCATACATATAGTAGCTACTCTGCTATGAAGTGAATTGAAGACAAACAGTATAAATTTCAAAAGTGAGCTTGTTTTCCTCATACATATTTATAGCATTTCCACTTAAACAATTAGATGTTCAAGTATTCTGAACAGCAGCAGAAGTACATAGAAAGAATACGGAAAGCAAAGGTAATGTATTTCAAAAGTGAGTGAGCTACCTATGCACAAGTTGATAGCATTTCTCTTGAACAATCCAATGCCAAATACATATTCTGAACAGCAGCAACATCCTCCCCTTAAAATACACAATCTGACCCAAGCAAATCAAAATGGAAAGAAAAATGCATGTTATGTATGTGTGTCGAGGGGAAACGGGTGGGGTATATGTATGGGGGCTGAGGACAGGGAGAGGAAGAAGGGAGGAAAGGAGGACTGAGGAATTCTATCATAAAAACACTATCTTCAAAAATAGAAAGACTGTATCTTACCATGGAGCATAGGAAGCAGCAATGAAGAAATAGATGACCATTCTATCACACATGTGAAAACAATGCTCCACTGTCCTAGTGGGGAGAAAAAAAGTTAGACAAAGTTTTCAGAAAACTTTCAGACTGAAAGTATGGGTTATCATTCTACTATGTTTCAATTTCCACTCTTGTTCTAGTTTCTCATGGCATTTATAACTTGGCCTTCAAAGTCAAATAGCTATTTTTTTTTTTTTTTGTGAGGAAGATCAGCCCTGAGCTAACATCTGATGCCAATCCTCCTCTTTTTTCTGAGGAAGACTGGCCCTGGGCTAACATCTGTGCCCATCTTCCTCCACTTTATATGGGACGCCACCACAGCATGGCTCGACAAGCAGTGCATCGGTGCGCGCCCGGGATCTGAACCGGCGAACCCCGGGCCACCGCAGCGGAGCGCATGCACTTAACCGCTTGTGCCACCGGCCGGCCCCTCACATAGCTATTTTTAATGATATGAAGCCGCTAGTAAAAGCTTTATATTATTTTTAAGATTGCACATACAATAGATACTTACCACGTATGAGATACAGGGACAGAACCTCACAATAATCAGGAACTCCGAGGTGTTTAAAATAAACAAACAAAATCTGTCTTTTCTGATGTCTTCCATTTCTTTTAGATCCTAGCTAACAGGAAAATAAAATTCCTTGAGGGCAGACCACCCCTCAACTTCTATCACATGCAGGGCACGAAGTAGTACACATTTCCCGAAGTCACATTTTTCATGTCTTTTTAGAATATCTTTAAAGAAGCCTTTACTTCAAATAGCTAAGTGTAGACAATAAGTTGTAATAAACTAATTTAAGAACAGCATTAACAAAAAACAAAAAAAAAATGGCGCGTTTGCTGCAAGAGGGTAGCCACTTGGATTTCTAAGCAAGTTCCTCCTTCCAAAACTGACAAGTCGGGAAGTGTAAAAAGATCTGGCTCACTGAGGTCTAGCCACAGAATGGAGAAGACAGAATCCCCCCTTTACTGAGGTAATTCAAACGTATGAATGCACTGCATTGTCTTGAATCCATTGTCAGTGTTCAAGGGGTAGTAGCTATGATTTGGTGGAGCACTAGTATTAAATTTTTGCCTCACACACACACAGTATGAACCAAAGCACGCTGAGGATGTTTTAGTCATGGTTAGTGTTAGTGAAGAAGTGAAAAGAATTGAGGTCGCAGGTCTAAAAAAGCGAAAGCTTCTCAAGCTTGACTGCATGTCAGAATCACCTGGGGAGCTCATAAAATATAGTCATGAACTCCAGTCCAGAAGATTCTAATTTAAAAGGGCTAGATGAGGAGGGAGAAGATGGAGGGAAGAGGAGAATATTTTTTTTAACTTCTGGCATGATTATGATTCTTAGCCAGGTTTGGGGCCTTTCTAATTCTGCTTTCTAGATTGTTATGCACTGTTACAGCAGGTAAAGGCAGACCTGCAATTTTATTCAAGATCTGCCACCCACCTCTCTGGCCCTCACTTTCCTCACAGGTAAAATAGAAGTAATACCATATTACTTCTCTATCATAGAGTATGTGTGAGCATTAAATGTGTTTAGCACAGCACCTAGCACATGGTATGTACTCAATAAATGCTAATTCCTTTCCCTCTTTTATATAAATTAAGGCTATACTTGGATATTTAAAAAAAAAATAATGCAGAGCAAAAATCCACACGTGGCTTATGATTCTAGCAGTGCTATTTCAAGGTTCAAGAGAGTCTGGTTTCTATTACACCTTCTTGTCCAGCCCCCAGTAGGGAGGCTCTGCATACTGGAGTAAGCATCTACAACTCTTTATTGATTCCAAAACCTAGACATCAAAGCTGAGTCAGCTGAGGCAACCACAAGCATGGGACTGTGCCAAGAAGATAATGAAGTGCTCTGGCCTCTGGGCTCTGCGACAGTGCGTTCTGAAGAGCCAAGACAGGTACTTGTGAGGCTCTCTTGTGAGCGTCCCAGAGCGCCCTTATGATTCAATGCTGTGCCTTTATTTTAAGCCCAGGGAACTGTCACCTCACAGGCAAAGCTATAAGCAATATTGTGAAGCGTGTGGTGAAAAAGCCAAAGGACTAGGAGTCAGAGGTCCTGAGATGATCACATTCTGCTGGTATCAGTGGCTTGGGCACTTCTCTGAGCCTCAGTTTCCCCAGGTGAAAATTAGGGATCATCTAATCCAAACCCCCTAAGGATATTTCCAGCTCTAAAACTCTATGATTCTGCGTGTGAAGAAACCAGTAATCATCATGTAAATCCCAAATCCTGTTCTGAAAGAAAGCATTCTTAATATTAGATTGTTTAAATAGTTTGAGACTTTTTGGGACATTCCATAAAATCCAAAAGCATATTCTACTATTATTTTAAATCACTCTAAGTCTGCTCTGAATTCTCTTTTTCTGAGAAGAAATTTTGCCCTTTTGGGTTGTGCAGAATCTATTTCATAAGGAACTTATTCCCACCCAAATGGCGTGCTGTTCCCTTTGGATTCCTCCAATTAACACTTCACTCAGAGGAGGAATGCTTTTATGTCCTTCTCTTGGGAGGTTAGGGACCATGGTATTGTCTGGAAAGTGCCTGAAAGCTAATAACAGCAAAATATGTGAATTTTGTTTGAATAGATATCTAGGACCTAATTCTGAAAGCTGAACTTCCAAAATAGTGAACTCAAGCTGTAGTATACCTCCTTACATCACTTAGTGCTAGAGTCTTTTACAATTTTCAAATCATTTTCACATGTATTATCTCATTCACCTATCACAATAACCCTGAGTCAGGCATTATCATTCCCATTTTAGTGATGAAGAAACTGAGGCTCCATGAGGTCAAGTGACTTACGCAACACTTAGTGGCAGGGCTGGACTCTAAGCCCCATTGCTGACTCCCAGTTCAGTACCTTGTCAGTACCCCACAGCTGTCACACTCTCACAGTATCTTTGGTGTGCTTGATACAACTGGAAAATAGGTCTCAGGATTTTAAGTTGTATGTCTTGGGGAAGCAGGGCAATTCTGTTTGTGGTATCTGAGCAAAGGCCTGCTTTCTTAGATACATAGGAGGGTCCTCCAACTCTGTCCAATTCACAGAAAATTTCCTGAATAATGCAAAAGCATTATAGCCTACAAAGCAGGAAAATGTCTACCCTGCCTCACCAGACCAAAACTAGCCACTCGGAGGCTAACCCGAGTGAACTATTCTGTTGCAATAGCGTGCCATTCACTGTACCTTAAGTGGCTCTTTTTCCATGATACAATGTGAAATACTGTGGAAACGATGAAGAGGGCACAGAGGCCCATTCCATAAATCCACGCTGTTATCTTTTCCCAGCAGTCATCAGACAACCGATGGAGGAGGGCACTGCCCACGATGGCCGGAACAATGAGGAACTGAAGGAAAGGCAGAGAAAAGTAAATCTCCTAAGTTTTACTGAATCGAGACCTTTGTTAAAAATACATAAGTTTACCAGGGAAAATTTTAGAAAGATTATTTTAAAACAAACATTTGCCTCTCCTGGATAACCACAACAAGAGCCAGGTAAAGTTGTTGGTTGCTGCATTGGAAGCAGGTACTGCTGTTCAGAGCCCACACCTATTCAATAATTTTAAGAGACCAGAATCTTAGAGAGAATTTTGCTTTCTGCACCATATTTTATAATTCATATGGACACAAATTTCAGTGTCTAGTCATATCTGTATGACTATCACTAGACTAAACATTTTATATTAACAGACACACTCAGGAGAAATAAACTACTTTATCAGATGCTAGAATAAGCATACCTGGCACAGAATGCAAACTTTAATACTCTTATCTTTTTTTTCCCCCAACACCTATTTTTGCCCCCTTGCAACAGAAGACTAAATCCCCTAGACAAGACGGGCATTGAATTTTCAAATGCTGAGGTTTTCATTGGCCCAGATGAAATGAGAAAATTAAGAACAGTAAACAATAAAGTTCTTATAAAATAGAATTTAAAAACAGAATTTAATTATTTTGAGATTATGCCCATCCTACTTTTTTCTTATTAAAGTATCCTCTCTTTAATAAAATGATGATGATGGACATTTTGTTTTGTTTGTTTTAGAAATTTTACTACTCTCTGAAATTCAAAAACCAGGGATACAGTTTATTAAGATGACATTTTTTTTTTTTGTCAGGGAGATCGCCCCTGAGCTAACATGTGTGCCAGTCCTCCTCTTTTTTTTTTTTTTTTTTTGCTGAGGAAGACCGGCCCTGAGCTAACATCTATTGCCAATCTTCCTCCTTTTTTTCCCTTTTTCTCTCCAAGGCCCTAGTAGATAGTTGTATGTTGTAGTTGCACATCCTGCTAGCTGCTGTATGTGGGACACGGCCTCAGCATGGCCTGACAAGTGGTGCGTCGGTGCATGCCCGGGACCCGAACCTGGGCCGCCAGCAGTGGAGCAAGTGCACTTAACCACTAAGCCACGGAGCCGGCCCCCGAAGATGACATTTTCTATTCTAAAAAATTAACATGGAGGTTTTGTCAATTTTTCCTCTTACTTTGTCTTTTACTAGTGTTCCTTAACTTGTGACAGATCTAGAAGAGATAAGTTAAGGAATTATTCAGGTCCATTTCAAGCAAATATTATTCCTAAAGGTGAGCTGTGCATCTCAGTAGCCAAACTATTATACTTAAATGCTCAACACTATGCTAAGTAATAAGCACTTCATTGACTGCTCTTACTGGTCCCTAGTATGAAAACTATCAAGGCACTATTTTCATAATTTTTATCAGTGTTGTGCAGTTGGTAAATGGAGAAAATAATGGATGTATACTGGAGCCATGAGTGAACAGGCCATATAAACTAACTGCTATTCAAACTTTTATATTCCTTATATCCTAATCCTGATCTAGACTTAAATACACATGCATGTGCGCGCGCGCACACACACACACACACAAACACACACGCTTATTTTCTTAGGGGCCTGTGCACAACGATTATCTTCAGAAATAATT
Source organism: Ceratotherium simum simum (assembly GCF_057802395.1). Classification (NCBI taxonomy): domain Eukaryota; kingdom Metazoa; phylum Chordata; class Mammalia; order Perissodactyla; family Rhinocerotidae; genus Ceratotherium; species Ceratotherium simum. The sequence continues at coordinate 31,963,486 of NC_141915.1, read as the reverse complement.
TTACTTTTAGCTTTATTAAATTCATTGAATATTTAGTCAAGAATAAAAGATGGAAACCCAGGCTGGTAAAGGAGACAATCGAATTTGGCTGTGCACTCTTTAAAACCAAGTTTGGACTGCAAACATTTTGACCCTCTGTGTTGTGAAGCTCGCTTCACATGAGTGTGTCATTAAGGCAAAGCCAGGGGTCAGCTCAAGTCTAGAGAATTCCACTAAATCCCTCCTGTCCCCAGAATCTACCCCAGGGAGACTGTCCACTAGAGAGGTTACTCCAAATTTCATTACTGAAGCCCTTTTACGGAATCCAGGGCAGGCATGTCAGGTACTAACTTTTTTCTAAAGAAATTTTAACAAGATTCCAGCATATAAATTATTTAAATAAAAATCTTTTTTAGCACCTAGGAAAAAAGGACACCCAGTGATAAATTAGTATGATGTTTCAGTATTACCAAGTAATGTCTGAAGACCACTATTACAATACATAAAAGAGAGGCTTTATAAAGTTTGATTTATGCTAAGCAATGACCAAATGGCATTGTTCTATTAGATTATAAAGAAATTCACCAAAAACTAGTTTATTCTGGGTTTATTTGGCATCATGATTCCTTTACAGAAAACATCATGACTATTCTTTGGCGGTAGGGGGTTGGGGGGCGCGTTAAAGAAATGAAAGGCACAACTTAGTTCAAGCAAATTTTATTTTAATGACATATGTATGTAACCTACATATTGTACCAACACTGTCTAAAATAAATTAAAGCAGCCTGTTCTAAACACTCTTCACTAAAGGAGTAAATTGGTCTCCTCTATTTCTTGTCTTCAGACTATATCACCAGCCACCATTTTTCCCTCAAAAGTCTTACTAAATGCAACTTTCAAAGGGAATATGAAATCACACATCAAGAGAAATTTAAAATGACACAAGAAAATGCCAATAGTATGACACTAATAGGAAAACTATGAAAATATGTACATATTCACAGATACCACAGTCAAAAAGAAGAAATGCACCAAATTATTAACAATTTATTTCTGAGTAGTTTTGTTTTTCTTATATATTCTTCAATATTTTCTAAGTTTCTTATAATGAGCATGTTTTACTTTTATAAGGAAGAAAAAAATTAAGAATTTAGGGATCAAATCAGCTTTTTCTTCAACAATATGGAGTAACATCTGCTCTGAGAAGCACTGCCCACTGTTGGGGTGGGGAGGATGCGGCTACCTGTTTCAGAGGATCACTTAGTAAAAAAACACCTTTCCAACAAACTATGAACTCTCCTTGCCAAATGAGTACAGCTGACTGTCTTAAAAAAGCGATTCATTTCATTCTAGGGGTGACAGTCTTCATAAACAGTTTTCCTACAACTCGGGTACTTACTATTATTATCCTTTTAAAGAAGATCTTGCCAGAGAAAGCAAGTCCAGGATGGACAGAGCTGAGTGTAGGCTGGAGCACTCAGTCTCTGACATGCTCATAGAGATTCTGGTGACATGACCCAGCACTGATACCCTGGTAGGTAAGGTCACAGAGATGGCTAAATCCAACTACTCAGGCTGAGGTTACTGGAGATAATTGCCCGTTCCTCTGACCAAAGCCCTTCAGGAAAGATGAAAAAGGCAGAAAAATTATACTCACTGCATGTGTGTAACAGTTAGCAGCATGTTCATAACAAGTTGGTTTGTAGCGGCCATTGGCTGGGGCCCGGTGGTTCATGAACCTTTGGAAACAAAAAGACATCATGTGAGAAAAGCTCGAAGCCTGTGAAGAACAATGGGGAAGCCTGCCAATGGTTGTCCGGTCTGTTCTAAATGAAGAAGCGACTGCTAGAAATACCTAGTTATGGGAACAAAACCAAAGCCACCAAACAGGTGTAAACTGAGCCAACAGCAGTGGTCCTGAACCAAATGCCCCAGTTTATTGGATTAAGTATTCTTTCAGTTTATTAAAAGAAAAAACTTCTACCAGCCAAAAGCAAACAGAAACCAGCCCCTTCAACTGGTACCACCCCCCCAAAACTATATAAAAAAAATTAAAGATAAAAATGGGCACAACCAAATCTTAAATCGTGACAGAAAAACATCATAAGTATTTTTCTAAACTTTACAAATGCAGGTCGCTGCCATTAAATGAAAAGGGATACAACATATTTGAAAGGTTTCTATTTTCTCTCTCAAAATTTATAAAGCTTTATACATGTAGATCTTTAAACCCTACATCCCATGATTAGCAGGCCTATCCAACCAGTTTCCCTATATTGCATTACCTGTTCCAGATGGCTCAAATAAATGATACCTGGCTGCTTGTGGGCCAGCCACCAAGAGGTACGTTTTCACCTGCATTCTTCCTGAATTAAGAGTTTGCTTCAAAACCCAAATATATGACTAGGACCTGATACTTCAGCTATAAAATTCATATATACACACAAATGTGTGTATGTATCTAAATACCAAAATCTATTACACATATAGACATGTGCCCACATTCTATACTTGCTTTGGGTTAACTTGGTGGCAACCAGCAATCCTACAGTGAAAAGCACCAATACCATCAGACCTGAAGAGATGAACGTGTCTTCCATTTGTGTGTGGGTGAGGATCCCCCCAAAACCAACCCATAGCCCTGCCATGTTTCATGAAGGATTCCGGGTTAGTGTGTCTGTTCTCTGGAAAAAGGGAGATAGAAACTCAGGAAGATAAAAGAGCAGCTGCCTAAAAGAAGCAGACGCAGAGAAACAAACGGACGTGAGACAGCACTCAGATCTCAGCACTCAAGCTGCATTCCTGCGCTTGGAGCCTGCATGATGTCAAGAGGCTTTGCGCTATAAATTATCCTTTTGCTTGAGCTAGTTTAAGCTGGGGGAGGGCGATTTGTTATTTGCCACTAATGAGTTCTGACTAGTCACGTCTTATTAATTAACACGATGAAAAACGGTACCACACTGAACCAAATGGCAGAGCCAGGTTGTCAAAAATTGGCTAAAACAAATGGTCAAGCCATTCTAAACAGTGCCCAGTTTATTAACAAAAGACTAGCACTTTCTCCCTGAATTAAGAAGAGCCTGTTATCCTTAGAGCAAATAAATAAAAATAAAATGGCAGTCTCTATTAACCCAACATGGAGAGTTCAGGTGGAAAGTCCACTGGGGAATGAATTTGGGACAATGAATATATTTCACTTGGACTACCAATGGGTTAGCTATCCAACTAACTATATTGGATATAGTTGATATATATTGGATATATACTGGATATCCAACTAACTATATATCCAACTAACGTGCAAAATATATATTGAATAGAATTCACCAGATGTCTGGAAAACCGCTTAAGAGAACATGGAGTTAATTCCTTCACAATTTATCCAAGCTATTCTCTCACACAGATAAATAAATCTTTTCTCCCCTGATAATCCTTTAAATAATTTTACTAATTTCTTGAGGGACAAGAGTGTTGCTATACAGCTCTTATTAGTAAAAAAGAAAATAATTATACTCTTGGGAAGAATGCTTTAAAAGCGTCCCAAGCATTCAAGAATCTACTACGTCATTACCCTGAGACATAACAACAGGGCTATGAGAAGCATACCCTATTAGGAATTGCAAAGGGTAAAGAGCAGTCTCCAAGATGCTTGAGGGTAGACGCAATTGAGAGTGCTCTGTGTGGGGAACAGTGAGTGAGGTTTGTCTACCCACCACCAGGCTGCAGCCTAAAATAGCAATTTATATCTCTGGCAGCCCAATCTAAAAATAGTCAGGCTGTTACACAGCAACACGGACAGATTTTCACATTTTCTCCTAAAAGCAAAGAAGCTGGGTGCCATGTTTGTGACTGCTTAGTTCCTGCCCACCTGGAATCACTCAGGTTAAAAATAAACTCGAAGTCGTAGAGAAAAACATCCCACCCCTGGTGACTTAAGGTGGGCTCTCGTTATGGACAGAGCCAAATTTGGGCAATAAGGGAAGAGCAGCTATGCTAGAAGCAGAGCACTGTCTGGGGCTCAAGGGATTGACAGCACAACTGTTCCACTGGGAAACTGATAATGCGATTTTTCCATTTCTTTCTGATCTGCCGGGGTACAATCAAGCCTCGATTTAGCCTCCTGAAGAAATCACAAGGAAGAAATCATATCACCTAAGACCTAAACGGAAAAGCAGATGTAAAATGCAATTCAACTCCCACACACTGAGCCTCTTCTCTTTCCCCTGCAAAGAATGAGGAAGGTTCTCAAGTGTTATGGAAAACAGCACCCATTTACGGGAGACACCCCTAAGGCAAGTAACACCACGAACGGTTCCCCAGTGCTAGAACAGAGTATCCAGCATGCTTCGGAGGGTCTGCGGGGAGTGGATTTAGTCCTGAGTATGGGAACCACACTTAATAGAGCTATTAGTTAGTGAGGGTTTGGTCATTCATCACTTTCTCTTTCAACACTCTCTCTTGCATCCCCTTGGCCCAGTGTCCTTATGCTCTCCCCGCCATGACAGAATTTCAAAACTATGGAGAGAACAGATAGGGACTCACAGGGGGACACTCCTCAGCACACTTTAAATGTAGCCCATCGCACTGTGCCTTCAGAAAGTAAATCTACAACCCATCAGCAGATCTCAGAGGCCCAAGATTAAATCCCAGAACTTGTCCTTATTCTTATGTGTTCCTCATTCTCCAAATGCAATGATGTCCATGCTTCCTTCAAAATATATTCCAAATCAGTCCACCTCTCTACAGTTCCACTGATCCTACCTTAAATCAAGACATCGATGTCTCTGGTCTCTGGTCTCGAAAAATACAAAGTCTCTTAACTGGTCTCCCTGCTTCTTCGCATACGGACTCTCTTCTTTATACAGCAGCTGCAATAGTCTATTAAAACTAGCTCACACCACACACCCCAACCCCAGCTTAAACCTGTCTTTGGCTTCTCAAGTGCTTAGGATAACACTGCAACCCCTCAGTGGCCCACAAGCCCTATTTCTCCAGCCTCGGGTGCCACCTTCCTCTCACTTTCCACCCTCCAGCCACACCACCTCCTTTCTGGTCCTCAAACCACCAAGGTCTTGTCTGCCTCATGGCAATGGCATTTGCTGTTTATTTCTGCCTAGAACATTCTTTCCCAGAATGATCAGCTTTCTTCTCACCAGTCAAACTCCGCTCAAATGTCACCTCCTCAGAGGGTTTCCTGACTGTCCCACCTAAAGTATCACTTCAGCCTTCCCCACCCCACCAGAGCCCTTATCACAATTAGTAAGAATCTGACTATTTAAACTTGTTTATTTTTTATTTCATCCTTTCCCCTGTAATGTGAATTCCATGAAGGCCTCTTGTCCACCACTTCATTTCCAACCCCAAGTAGAATGCCCAGCTTGTTGCTGGAGCTTAATAAATAAGTGCTGAATGAATGGAAAGACAGACATTCCGGCTGCTGCTGAACTATTTTATCTTAACCGAGAGATATTCCATCGTCAATTAGTTTCACTGGGGATTCAGCAGGTTCTGTATGTAACAGAGAAACCAGCAGTCTTGGAGCCAAAAGAACCTGAATCTCATGAAAAGAAAATTCTTAAAGGCCAAGACCATGGATATTCCAAGGGCTCCTTCAGCATCACCTGATGGGGCAACATAAGCTGATCCCTGTGCATAGCATCTTATTATTAGCTCTCCTTTATAAATGAGCATGATGTTCAGGAAAAGTGTCCACTGCTAGAGGCAGTAATACTGTTGGGGGACATTTAACTTCATTATATAATAAGGGAGAAAACATATATAAGGAGACTACTCCATGCCTATGATTCAATGCTCTGAGAACGTGGACAAAAAGAAAACAGGCAGTCCTGGAAGACTTCCTGATGCTTTAGAATAAGATGCTTTACCACATTTTCAATTAGAAGCTAACCAGTGGTCACGAGGCTGGGGCTGAGGAAAAGAGCGTCCTTTTCCTTGGATTTTTGGTTGCCAGGCTGGAGAAATAAGTATGCACCAACAAGATAACAGTAGAAGCTCTGTGGGTCCTAGGCCTCTACACTGAACATACATATGTTGTGGTGTGGGCAGGGAGACAGAAAGAGGTGAACTGGCAGCATGGGTGGTGGAGAGGGACAGGAAATTGAACTCTTGGGCCTGCCTCTTCCTAGGTGTGTGTTTATGGCAAGTTCCCCTCTAGTCTCCAACTCTATTTGCTCTTCTATTTAATAGGTATAAAATTTGTCTTCCAGGATTACAGTTAAGGATGAGATGAGTAATATACAAATACTCAGACCCTGCCCAGCACAGGTAGGCCCTCAATAAATATTAGCAGTTATTCTAATCAGTCAGATGCACTGTGAAAGGGAGAGAATGACTGTGTGTGTGTTAGGCGGGAGACCCAGGTGTGGCAGGGATAAAACAAGAGAGAGAAAATACGCTCCGTGTTTCAGGGGGATTTTTCATATCCTAAGCTTTCTGAGAAGCCATGCATGCATAAAGCCCTCCACTTAGGACAGTGGGCTGTCTCCTCACAGCCCTCCTCCAGGGAAGGGGCAGAACTCTGGAACTCCAGAAGTTGATCCAAAGCCACAATGAACACCAAGTTTCCATTGTGAACAAACCAACGAGGTGTTCAGGTTTTCTTATAATTTAGGCATAGCCACAAACTATGGCCTAATGAAATGTTTTTATTGCAATCAAATGTGCTTCAGTTGAGTCCTGATAAATCTATCACAGGAGCACATGTGTTCAAATACTGCATGTCCCTTCCTCCAGTTCCTCTGTAATTTACCTACCTGTAACTATCATGAATGCTCAAAAGATGTATAATGAACACTGCTTTAAGAGGTACAGAATAGTACTCTCAACATTTTAGTGTGTGGACGACAAAAAACCAGGACTTTTTGTTTTATTACTTTTTATTTGCAGGCTTTATGTCCAAGTTCAAAGTGACCCTTAGAAATATCTTTCCAATCTAGCCTATAATAGAAAAACAAGAAGTTATGGGATCATTCCATCTTCAAAGAAAATCAGGGTAGGTCTAGATGTCATTAAGAAAATAACTGTTAAATATCCATTGTTATTGTGCAGCCACTGAGAAAATTACAAAGTCTATGCCAGCGCAAAAGAAAATGCCTGCGTTTTTCGTTTTTAAATGAATGAAGTAGAGCACAAAATCACATTATAACTGTGATAATAAGGACCGAATAGATTAGCGTCCAGCAAAAAGAAGATAGTTCAATCAGCTGAGATGGTAGGATCCTAAATGAAGTTTGGTTTTTTTTTTCATTTCTCTTAACACTTTTTTAATGTTTGTGCAACATATAATAAAACAGGCTCTTTTTTTTCTTTCTAGAGAGGATTTCAAAGGATAGGAAAGAAATACAAACTCTTTTTTTTTGTTCTTGAGGAAGATCAGCCCTGAGCTAACATCCATGCCAATCCTCCTCTTTTTGTTGAGGAAGACCGGCCCCGAGCTAACGTCTATTGCCAATCCTCCTCCTTTTCTTTTTCCCCCTTTTTCCCCCAAAGCCCCAGTAGATAGTTGTATGTCATAGTTGCACATCCTTCTAGTTGCTGTATGCGGGACGTGGCCTCAGCATGGCCAGAGAAGTGGTGCGCGCCTGCAATCCGAACCCGGGCCGCCAGTAGCAGAGCGCACGCACTTAACTGCTAAGCCATGGGGCCGGCCCCGAAATACAAACTCTTAATCAAATAAGAAAGGGTAATTTCACAGAATATTGCCACTGTTCTCTGAAAACAGGAAGAGCACAGATGTGCAGAGAAGTAAAACCAAGTCAAACAAACCACATGCACGGGGCTTTGCCAATCATGCCCGAACACATGCTACATTCTCCCTTCAGACTCTCCGTGCCTGACTTCATGTTCTAAAGCCAGATATCACGGTTCCTCTTTGCCTTTAGAAGCACTGATAAGATGTTCCCACTGGGGGAACAGTGCCAGGCATTCAGCACACCCCGAAGCAGGAGCAATATTCATAAGTTGTTAAGCCAAGTCTTCAAACGGATGGCCCTCCTGATGGCACAGTCCACCACAACTCTTCCTATGCATTTTTGGCTCCTCTACCCTTTGGGACCGGTGGGGGAATGAGACAAGCATAATGGGTGAACGGGCAACGAGGGATTAGGGAGCTGGAAAGAAAAAAAAGTGCACTTTAAATGTCTGAAATAAAAGGCAGTGCCTAAAAACTCAACAATAATCTCCTTAGTAGGTTTCATGCATTCCTTTTCTTCTCTCAAATCCCCCCTGTCACTGCACACTAAGCTAGCCTGCTGGTGAAGGTCTGGGAGTGGGGACTGCTGCCTGATTCAGACAAAGGGATGGAGAGTTACCACAAACACAGGAGAGGTGAACTTTCACCCACTTAAAAGGAAGAATTAGAAAAAAAGCCCAGAGCTTCCTCTCTGAACCATGGGCCAGTCTCCATCCATTGCTAGATGGCAGAGACCCAGAGTCGGGATTAAGGCCACGGTGCCTCTCCAGATTGGTGTTCCCACCAGCTCTCCAGCGAAAGACCGGCCGGCTAGCCTTCCGGTGGCGCCTCTTGGGTTCCTCCTCCCCGGTTCCCAACACAGGCGCCTCGACAGTAGGTCTCACCACCGGAAAGCTAACCTGCCCCTCCGCAGGGCCCAAAATAGCACCGCCCTGGGACGCTGAGCCTGAGAACCAGCAAGTACCGGACGTGGCCAGGCAAGGCTAAAGCAGCGGAGCGTGCCTCAGTTTCCCTATTGCTAGGGCGGTTCACAGACAAAGCACCTACCATGTCCAGCACCCCCTCTTTACCACAAATCTCGCTGCAGAGCGCAACAGCCACCCGGGGCCCATTCCGCACACCCGGGGAGCCCCCCACGCCGGGGATAAGAGGTGGAGGCCAAAGCCGGGGTCGGAGGACCCGGGGGCGGCGCCTGCAGCCGGGGTTCGGGTCCTCAGAGCAAGCAAGAGCCCAGCCTGGATGGAAGACGGGAGGGTGAAGCCGGGTGAGCAATGGGATCTCCTGGGAGCAGGGCAGGCTCCGGGTCCGGGGTCTGGGAAACGGAGGTCTACAGATCGCGAAGGGGAACCAGGGTCGAGCACGAGATCCCGGTCCTCGGAGGAAGGGGATCGCCCAGGGACAGCAGGGCTGGGAATCCCCCGGGAGCTGGTCCCCGGCCAAGGTGCCGGATCCACGGGGGGATGGATCCAGGTGAGGAGCCGGGACCCACGCGGGAGGAGGCGGGATCCGGGACTCGCTCCCGGCACGGGTGGCGGGGCGGGGGCGCCATCCCTCTCACCGCTGGAATCGATTCTTGAACCGCATTGATCCTCCGCTCCTCCTCGCGGGCCGGGAGCTCCGTCTCGTCAGCGCCGGCGGCCGGGCGCGCGGCCCTCATGGGCTTGGGCTGCTCCGGAGGCCGCCCGCGTGCCCGGCGGACCGCTCGGCGGGGCAGGGCCGGAGTGGGCCAGGCCGGGGGTCGGGACAGGGCCGGGGCCAGACCCGGCGGCTGGGGGCGGGAGGGAGGCCGCTTAAACGGCCCGGTCGCCTCCCGCCTCCCGCCTCCGGCTCCTCCGCCCCCGGGCGCCCGCGCCCCGCCCCGGAGCCCGGCTCCACCCCCGCCGGCTCGGCCCGTCTGCGTGCTCCCGCCTGCCAGCGCGTCACCGCGCCGGGCGGCCAATCAGCACCCCGAGCGGCGCGGCGGCAACGCTGCCTTCCATTCCCGCGGGGCCTGGGCGGAGGGGCGGGGCCTCGCGGCGGAGGGAAAGACAGCGGGAAGGGCGGCGCGCTGATTTAAGGGGTCGAGGTGGAAACGTGAAAACAGAAAAGGCGGGGGGTGGGGAGAGGACGAGCAGTTCTAAAGGAGGAGATGAGCCAAGAATCTCAAAAGCAATGGTGAAGAAAATAGCAGCAAACAAGCACCCCTGTCTGAGCTCTAGTCCTGGCTCTGTGTCGTTCATCCATGCTTCACCCTTCATTTCTCCATCCCTCCGTTCATTTATTCCTTCATCATTTTGAGGGTCAGCTCTGCCTAGGCTATTGCGCGAGGCTGCGAAGCAGATTTAAAAACCTTTCCTTGTCCGTCATACGTGGAGGTTGAAATCACTAAGGCATCCTCTAACTCTGAGATTCCATGAGAACCACAAACGCAGGTATCCTCTGCAGGGATCCTTTTATGTTGTCCTCCAATTTATTTATTTATTTTTATCCGAACAGCTTCCAAATAAACCAAAAAGTAGGTTGAATCGGGGTCCTGTCGCTAAACTCAGGGCTTGCTGGAAGAGAGGTTCAAAGGAAAGTGAAGGATGGGTGACTTCTTGATCCTTTCCCTTACCACTCCTGGAATTTAGATGTGCTCCCCTCCAGGTAGCCTGTCCACACCTATCCCCCTACACGCCAAACCGGAAACTCAGGGGGACATTAGGCCAGCCTGTTAGGAGTGTTTACTCTGCCTGCAGTGGAGCATTGAAAAGTGCTGGGAATTCTTTCACCCGGTAATTCAAGTTTCTTTAACACCTTCCAAGTGACAGGATCTAGCAGGGTGCTTTCCGGGTTATTTCATTAATTGCCCCAAGAAATCCAGGAGACAAGGGTTATCTTACCCATTTCACAGATAAGGAGGCTGAGAGGTTTAGAAACTTGCCACAGGCAAAACTAGGATCTATACCTAGCTTTGTCTCACGTTAAAGTCCCAGATCCCTTAATTACACCAGATTGCCTCTCCCTAAGTTTTAAAGTAGTATATGTCTTTAAAAAAAGTTTTTTTTCCTACAGCAAGTCAGAAAAATGAGCATGAATTGGAAGTTGACTAATCTGCTTTGTCGGGCCACTGGGCTAATGAATTGGTGGGGGAAGGGAAGGTTACAAAGGAAATAACTAATAAAAATAGATAAAAAATAATGTTATGAAGTAACATAAGAAGGACTGAAAAAACAAATAAACCAACAGACGCCGGGTCACATCCTATCAATGACTTAGGAAGGTGCAGAGATAAGCTATCAGAGTGTGATGGGGCTAATTAGGGAAAGGAGAGCAGGAGAGAAGGAAGTCTGGAGATGGATTTTGAAAGAGATGATGGGCATGACTTGGCACAGCTTTTCATATGGGGAGAATGGTTTGAACAAAGATGAGAAGTAGTTAGTATTGGGAAAATATGTGGGAGGCCATGTAGGTTTAGAAACACCAGTGTGAATAGTATTTACCCAAGAAAAAAAATGAGTGCGATAAAAATCAGATTCAATTGTTAGAGTAAAATACCTTGACCTACAGTGGTCTCTTCCACAGAAATGCAGAAATATTAACTGAAAGTGGCTTGTTTAAACAATATGATGGCAAATTTCAATCAGCCTCATTGTTGGTGAAACTCTCCCCCAAAAGTAAAAGCGAACCTCAAAAGATAAAAATAAAACACAAGAAACAGCTTTGAATTAATTATGCAAACACCTGCCACACGTTTTTTTTAGAGTGGTGTCTGTTTGAATCTGTTTCTGAGGAGGACTCCTGAGTTTGTTTACAGAGAAGAGGTACTAGATTCTACTTAGAGATTAGTGTTGCAGGAGAGGAAGAAAATGGAAAGGTTTCCGCATTAGCAGGATGTGATATTTTTGTTGAGCTCTGAGATATAGTTCTTTCTGCAAGACTGCAGGCATATTTGCATGGGCAGGGCCTGTGCCTAGAAGAAAGGATTTGTGATGTAGCCGAAGCCAGCTGCAAAGGAAACTCTTGGGAGAACGCCTGCTCTGCTCGCTGAGGAACAGGATGCTAACCGTACTAGGAAGCACCTGGAATCTAGTCCACTGGCCGGGATCATCCAATCAGAAAGTAGCAGCTCTGCTCCAGACTGTGACTCCAGATGCACCAGGAAGGTTGCCTGAACTTCTGATCACAGGTCTTGTTCTGTGACTGGTTTCACTCTGTCTCTTTACAAATATGACAAAGTAAAGTAATTATTAAAATGTAAATGCTCCCAGCCTTTCCCCTTTCCTGAAAAGAGGAATGCTGTCTTTTCCTACTTAATCTTTTGCCCACATTCCCTTATGCTATGGTCTGAATGTTTGTGCCCCGCCCTCCCAAATTTGTATGTTGAAATCCTAATGTTCAATATGATAGTATTAGGAGGAGGGGCCTTTGGGAGGTGATTAGGTCAACTACTGCTCTCGTGAATGACACTAATGCCCTCATAAAGAGATGAGAGCTCCCTGGCCCTTCCACCATGGGAGGACACGGGGGAAGTCAGCAGTCTGCAACCCGGAAGAGAGCCTTCACCAGAACTCAACCATGATGGCACTCTGATCTTGGACTTCCCTCCAGAACTGTGAGAAATAAATTTCTGTTATTTATAAGCCAGCCAGTGTGTGATATTTTGTTATACCACCCTAATTGGACTAAGACACCTGACCTTTGAGGAGTACCTGTCTCTTTCATGCCCGGTTCCTGGACTTCCATGATGAAAAGAGTTGGAGAAAACAATGGGAAGAAAAAGAGATCCAGAGAGAAAGGAAGGGCCTTGGTAGATACGCTATATTGATCTACCGGATGAAGATGAGTAGGAGAAAAAACATTCCATGATCTGGGGGTTACTAGTAAAGGTTTTTGAGGTGGGAAGGGATTTAAGTAAGACGATTTGTAGAATTGTGGGATATGAGAACAGGAAAGGGATTATGAGAAGTTCTGCTAAGAGTAGGAGTTGGATACTCTAGTATTTTCCAACAACTAAAGTTGAGAGTCCCTTTTTTATTATTCTTGGCTGTTTGGTTGTATTTATTTGAAGATGATTTCTTTCAGAAACTGGACCACATGGGTGGGGAATGTACAATGGTTACACAATTTCAACTCTTTGAGTGCCAAGCATGGTCCTGAAACTTTTACATCTATTAGCTCATTTTATCCTTAAGACCATCCTGTAAGGTACATGGTATCATATCTATTTTATACATAAAAAAGTGAAAGCTTACAGAGGTTTTGTGAGTTACTTAAATTTGAAAGTATAAGTGAAAAAATCAAGATTTGAACTCAGGTTTTCTGATTCCAAGACCAATGCTTTTTCCCTCCATGCCTCATCAAGGTATATGACTGTGTGTCATTCCTCACTGCAGCCAGTCGTGTTCTATTCTCAGTGAAAAATCAATACATGACATTCTGCTGGCAGAATGGTTGTTTCCCTGACCACCACCCCCTTCCACAAAAAGAACATTATTTGAACGTAGATCCCTCATGATGTTTTTAAAGTCCCTGCTGAGCACAGAGGGTCAGGATTGCTGCAGCTCTTTCTTCCAAAGAAGATTTGAGAGGCGATGAGGATAAGTGAATACAAAGAGGACCCCAAAAGACCAACACAGGAACGAAACAAAAGTTGATGGGAGTGGTTCTCATAGTGTGAGTCAGAGGCCACAAGATCACACTAGGGACTTTCGTATTAGTCTGTAAGAAACTCACGTCTACACTTTTGCTTCAGTCAAAAAGAATAAAGAATTATATTTAACAAAATGCAGATACCCCTTAATTGGGGTCATTTAGCATTTATTTTAATACTTTTTGTTTACTTAGGTTTGGGCAATAGGAAATTAGTGAGGCTAGTCAACCTGTGAGATCTTTTATTCTACCAAGGTCAAGGAGGAACTGAAAAGATTCGAGAGGTTCTTGGTGCCTTGTGTGGCCTCCGCTATTTTATTTGCTCATGATAAATAAGAAGTGCTGACAAAGATGAAGTGTAACTTCTCTCGAAGAGAGAAAAGCAGAGTATGTGGGTGTGAATACCCATGAACATTTCTAAACTCGCACACACTGAAAGATACTGCTCTGAAACTTCACCTGCTGTTGTCAAGTGTCCAGTCCTAGTGTCATTCATTTATTTGTAAACCAAATGCGACTGGGCCACCTTGCACCTGCTATATGGATTTCAGTGAATGTGGAAAAGGGAATTAATTACATTGTGTATCACCCATAAACATCTCTGTCTCTCCAAAGTTCTACATCCTTTGGGAGTTGCTATTTCTTTTTCTCCCAAATAACCCTATTTCCCCACTAACATATGTTCTCCACACCAATGGGGAAAACTCCCCACCTCCAGGAAGTCTGTCTGTATATTTTCTCATGCAAGAAAATTTGCTCTTTCTCTTTTGGTTTCTACTATTTGCATCCCCAACAATCACTCTGCTGAGCAAAACAAAGGGTCTTCATGGAGATCTACCCTCTTTAAAAGATGCAGGAAGGAAAGGACTTGAAAATAACTAATAACTTATTATTTTTCTTTATCACACATTTATTCAATGGACATTTATTGAAAGTCTAATGGGCATATAGGTGCTGCGTACAAAGTTGAATAAGATGCCCTATCATCAAGGAACCTCCTGGTGGTGGGAGAAAGAACCAATTGACCATAAATCACTGTTCAGTGTGTTAAATGCTATGATGGAGATTGTTCATGATGCTTTAGTGGCACATAATAAGAATCTCTAATGACATTGAGGCAGGTTGGGAAGAAGAACTTTTAAGAGGAGATGGCATTGGGTCGCAGTACCCAGTGATTAGATAAGAGAGAGTAAGTAAGCTCAACAATAAAGAAGTTGACATTCAAAGGAGAGAGAGCACAGCATATGCAAAAGCACGATGTGTCTGAAGACCTGCAGTTCCACATGATACAAATGAAAGGCATTGTATACTAGATGAAGATGAGGGGTAAGTGTTCAGATTAAACAACAGACTGATGCACTAAGCCAAGGAGATTTGGAGTTTATACTGAAAGCAGTAGAGATTCATTGAAAAACTTTAAACACACAAATGAGGTGATGATTTTTATGTTTAGAAAGATCTCTCTGATAAAATTTGTATGGAGAATGAATGGATTGGAGGGGTGTGAACAAGATTCCTGGTTGTCTACTCTATCCAGTAGAACTTTCAATGATGATAGAAATGTTCTGTATCTGTGCTCCCCAATACCATAGTGGCTAGCCAGTTACGCTATTGAGCACTTGAAATGTTGCCATTGCATCTGAGGAACTGCATTTTTACTCATTTAATTTTAATAAATTTAAATTTAAGTAGCCACATGTGGCTAGTGGCTACCATATTGGACAGCACCACTATAGATCCTTCTCCTCTTTATCTCTATTGATTGAAACCCCAATTTTTAAGCTGAGCACATGGCTGCCCTGAATAAAGACCTCATTTTCCAGCTTGCCTTATAGCTAAGTGTGACCCACATGAGTTCTGGGCAATGGGATGTGAGCTGAAGTGCAATTTCTGGGTTATGCCTTTATTTTATTTATTTATTATTTTTTTTGTGTGTGAGGAAGATCAGCCCTGAGCTAACATCCATGCCAATCCTCCTCTCTTTTTTCGCTGAGGAAGACTGGCCCTGAACTAACATCTGTGCCGATCTTCCTCCACTTTATGTGGGATCCCGCCACAGCATGGCCTGACAAGCGGTGCATTGGTGCACGCCCGGGATCCGAACCCGGGCCACCAGCAGCGGAGTGTGCACACTTAGCCACTGTTCTACGGGGCCAGCCCTGGGTTATGCCTTTAAAGGTAAGTTGTGCCATCCCTTTATTCATTCCTTTTCCTCCACAGGCTGAAATGTGGACATGGGAGAAAGGCATTTGGATTATGTAATGTGGGAGATTAAAATTGGCCACTCTGAAATATGTCTCTTTACCTTGATTATTTTCTCTGATGGACATTTGACCTCCCCCACTAACTGCCTAAAGGAATTTAACTCTGGGTATGGACAGACTGGCAGGGTCCTCGCTAAGCCCATTCTTTTCAAAGTTCTGTATACCAAATATTTACATTTGTAAAGTATCTCCCTCTGTGTACTGGGAAGAGGTGGGGGGATGACCTTATCTCTGGAAACTCTTATCTGGACGGAAGAAGAGGACTTAAACCTACATACTCTTGATTACCATAATTTCTGTCTCTCCGGCCACATTCTCTATAGGTGGCCCTGCAAAGAATTGTCTGACAAACATTTAAATTTCCCTCTCCATGTGAATTGTCTTCTTTCCCTCTGAAATCCCAAACCCCCCACCCCCAACATCCTCTGTCTTTAGTTGAAGATGGTATTTAAGATGAGAATCTCTGCCATTCTGTCGAGAAACTCAGTTTCCCTGGTTTCTCCCATGTATACATGTTATTAAATTTGGTATTATTTTCTTCTGCTACCCTGTCTTTTAATTATTTGGCCAGCCATAAGAACCTTAAGGGAAAGGGCGGAGGGGGATTCTCCCTCTTCCCCGACAGTAACATAGCAGAGTAGTAAGATGGAAGGAGCCTGGGATCTGATGGCTTTGATCCAGAGCTGCCATGCCACTCAGACATTTAAGAATGTGAGAAATAAATTTCTATCTCATTTATAGCACTCTTATTTTGGGCTACTGTCACATGCGGGTTATCCTAATAGATACTGTGAGTGAAGCTGGAAGTGGCATGACCAGTCAAAACACAACTAGAATAATAACCCAGGCAAGAAGCAATCAAGGTCAGAACAAAGGTGATGCCAATGGTAGTGAAGCAGGATGAACTGGTTCTTTATACAAAGCCTAAATCTGTGAAAACTCAAGGAGGAATACAATTCCATTCATGACTGCTTCTGTGAGCATCACGCTCAACTCACAATTCAGTGCCATTTAAAAATAGAAATCTAATGAGGAAAGAGAAACAAAAATAGGACATACGCTCTTCCCTAGACCCAGCTCAGATCTGCTGCAATATAGATATAATTAAATCAATACAGTACCCTGACCTATTCAGAAATGGAGAAATCTTTTTATTTTGGACTAAATGAAGGGAGGACAAACCGAGAGCTAACGTACAGTACAAATTCTAGAATAATTTAAATATGTGTATTTTGTGCCTGTAGAGCATCAACTCCATGTCAACAAAAACATTGATGATGTCTTAAGAGATGTCTTAATGAAAAAATGATTCATTTTAAATTGCGGCATGTCCATTGCTTGCCAACAATTTCCTAAGACTTAATGATATTTTAAGCAAGTTAAGCAAGTTTTCTATTCCTTTTTTTTAGCACTAAAACTTTGCATCAAAAGCTCTTTCTTTACGCACAAGTTGTAAAAAATTCTAGTTGGATACAATTTGATTACGAAGGATCTTACAGTATTTTGAGTGAATTAATGAATGATCATTTGTTAAGCACAGGTTCCTATGCCAGGCACTTTTGAAGATGAGAACTGCAAAGAACTCTGGGCACATAAAGATTCCATCCAAACCCCTGCACTAAGAGACTTGACCAACTCTCACAGGACTTCTAGCAGCCTAAGGTCTGTCGCTGGGAAGACCCAGCCCCCTTTGAGTTCCTGTCTGAAAATCTCAGGGTTGTTAAAATAATTTACTGTTTGTTCAGTAACCTGAACAATTGTCAGGACCTGACAATAGGCCCCTGACCTCCCTTTCCTAAAGCCTTTACTAAAAAACACTTAAAATTGTAAATCCTTCCTCTGCCCCTTTGAGATGTATATGTGTCTCCTACAACTTAGGAGTGTCTTTCTCAAGGACCTGAAAGCCATTCCTTTGAAATGTAATCATCAGAAAGGATAGGGCCTCTGTCTCTCAGTCTCTGTGAGAGGATAGAATCCTGCTTCAGTAATTGTCAGCTAAGAGACACAGCTGGCTTAATCGCATTTACACTAACCAGTCCTCTGTAATTTTTCACTTCCCTGACTCTACTTGAGCCCCCGATCACTCCTCCACCCCAACTCCCTCATTCTCCCTTTAAACGCCCAGTCACCTCTGCACAAATTGGAATGGGGCTCAGCTCTTTCCCCTACTGTCAGTAGTTACTGAATAAAATCTATTTTCATCACTTTAAGTACAATTGAGCATCACTTAATGGTGGGGATACGTTCTGAGAAATGCATCATCATGCGATTTTGTCGTCGTGTGAACATCATAGAATGTACTTACGAAAACCTAGACGATATAGCCTACTACACACCTAGGCTATATGGTCCTAATCTTATGGGACCATATTGTCCGTCGTTGACTGAAACTTTATTAGTTGGTGCATGACTGTAACGTCTGGCTTTGTCTCTCTTTGACAAAGGCATGAGCCAGAACATTCATCTAACAATTCTGTGACATTGGCTTCTGTGACATCCTTATTTTGAAGATGAGGAAATTAATTCTCCTGGAGATTAAATAACTCACCCAATATCACATTTGTAGTTCATTAGTATTTGAGTCACAGAATTACATAATTATTGAGCTGTAGGAAACTTTAAGGTTCATCTTGTTCAGCCTTCTCATTTTGCAGAGGATTCCAAAGATCCAGAGAATTTAAATATTATCTGTTGTAAGAGTCAGAGTTGGGTAGTGTTGCCAGATTTAGCAAATAAAAATACGGGACGCCTAGTTAAATTTGAATTTCAGTTAACAACAAATGATTTTTTGGTATAAGTCTGTCCCATGAAGTATTGGTTGTTTATTCATTATTTATCTGAAATTCAAATTTAACTCAGCATTCTGTATTTTATCTGGCAACCCTATCTCAGGGCTTCTTCTTCCCAGCGTCCTTCCCACTCCATAACTTAGTAAAGCAAGCATGAACTATTTCATAATTTCTTTGTAGGAAATTTTGGTCATGTCTGTATGAGTTACAAGACAGGAAGACTCATTTAGTGAGTTTCGTGGTTTTGGTGAGACACTAAACCTTTCTGAAGTTGGGAAAACCCCACAAAGTAATATTGATGAGGAAGGCATGGTTCATTTATAAACAAACCCACCATAAAAATTAAACTAAATTTAAAACCCTCTGCATCTTGTAAACTTAACAGTATCAGAGAATCACACAGTTGACTAGACTCTCAAGCTGATATCTCTCTGGGCCATCTCTCTGTTGCCATGTAATTTTCTCTGCAATCAATTAAGGGTCCCCTGGAATCACAACCTTGTTGGGGGGGCGGTGTGTGTGTGTGTGGAGGAGGCCATCTAGGCCCAAGGTAGCAGAGAAGGTAACGTTTGGCAAAGCAGAGAAACATGGGAAGACTCAGAGCCAAGACTATGGAGAACTGGCCCAGGAGAGTGTTCCTGCTGTTGAGTAAATAGGGCCCTGGAAAAGTAGATTCGTCTTACTGATAAAGAGTCTGGTGCTTCCAGAGTTGATTCATTAGCAAGAACAAAGGAACGTGAGTATTTTCTGGCAATACCCGTGACTTTGTAAACACAGAATCCAGTGAGGGAAATGCCATGGTGATAACATTACCTTTCTCTTTACTGATTGGCCCAGCACCACTGATAAAAGCCATAGTTTACACACAAGTCCTATGGAATGCTTGGCTTAAAAAAATGCTCTGTATTTGCACAGCCTTTTCACATCCTCTGTCTGAGTTAAGCTACAGCCACAATTATTGGCTGGAGGTAGGAGGCAGGACAAATGTTCTGTTATTGGCTGTCCCCTCACCCACACCCATTTAATAAATGAAACTGTTGAGGTTCAAACACATCAAGGACCAGTTCGAGGTCACACGAGTTAATAAGATGGCAGATCTAGAACTCCAACAAGGTCCTCTGACTCTGAGTAAGGAATTCTTTCCCGAGCGGGAGGGTCTGCAGAGTTGGAGCTGAGTTGAGCTGAGGACCATGCAATGAATGTGACTTCTGAGTCCACGGGCTGAACCTTCAATATGGAAACACAGGCTCTGAACAAGTGCACATGAGTTCTTTTCATCTCAAAGAAACCGCACTCAATTTAGCTCACACAAAGGTCAGTTTATCATAAACAGTCGAGTTCACAAAATCCTAAGGCAGGAAACGCAATATTGCCAAGCCCCTGGGAATTTTACAGCTGACAGGAAATGAGGTCTTTCTGCGGCTGCATAATCTTTCATTTACGTTTCTCTCTATGCTTCTCCTGCTGTTGTTGTTGTTTTTTCCTCTGTAGACTGGCTTCCTCTGCTTACTCTTTGGCTTGTCCGTGACCTTCAAAGGGGTGCCCCATCTCTGAGTCTTCAGGACATTTCATCCTGCCCTGCCCTGCCCTGGGGAAATAAACATTTCAGCACAGAGGTTAAGGGCACAGACTCTAGAGACAGATTGCTTGAGATCGACTCCTGATTTGCCACTTACCTTCTCTGTGTTCCAGTTTCCTCATCTATAAAATGGAGCTAATATCAGCATCAGCCTCACAGGATGTTGAGAGGAGTAAGATAATGTCCTCAAATTCTCAGCACAGTGATGGCACATAGTATAAGCACAATAAATACAGCTGTGTTGTTGTTATTGTTATGACAGCAATTCTGGGGTTTACAGCTCCTGACTGAGTACTTCCAAGTCCCGATTCGAAATTCTCAATGGAGAGAGCCATTGGCTGAGCTCAATTTGTCTCACAAGGCCTTAGGTCACTAGGCTTTCTCTGAATTGGCTACCTGATCCAATCAACTCAGGCTAGAGGGTGGACTGTGGTAGAACAGACAGATGACTTACCCACCATTTCATCAGGGGCTGTGAGTGGGGGGCAGTGCTTTTAGAAGGGAGGATGGGTACGAGCACCTAAAAGATGCTCAATACTAAGTGCGTGCAAGACTTTGTTCTCAGATATTAAATATCTAATATTAATAAGTGCTCGCAGCCCCTGGATTATAGCCATCTGCTCTTTCTTGCCCCACTTGGGTAGATGGGAAATTCTTCCCAATCTCCATTCCAATGATATGCTTTTCTGCATCCCAGAGATTCACATACCCAGCCCACATTTGTCAAATGCCTACAGTGTATAAGGCACCATGGCCTGCACTGTGCCTATTGCGAAGGTGGTGATGGTGGGGTCTGGTCAGAGGATGGGATATAGAGAGTAATTTCTGTCTTTCAAGACACTTAAAATCTGATGGGCTTCACAAAATAACTCTAAACCAAGAGAGAGTATGATAAATATGGTATTGGAGGCATGAAGTGTTAAGCTACCACAGAGAAGTATAGATACATTCTGTCTGCTGGGGTTTTAAAGAAAGTCTTCATGGAAAAAGTCATTCGGCCTGGCTGGTGAAGAATGGGTAGATACTGACCAGCAAATGTGAGTGAAGAGTATATTACATACAGGTTGAGTAAATATCACGAATAAGCTTTCAGAGATGGGAAGGCATAGAGCCCATTGGGATCACAGTTAGTGTGGTCCAGTTTATTTCAAGTATAGGTTACTAACTTAATGGGGAAGAATGTGTTATGTGTATAGAAATGTTGGCATCAGATCATGAAAGACTTTGATGCCAAGCTAAAGAGTTGGTGCTTAATTTTATAAACAAGTAAAATCTATAAAAGAGAAGTAATAAATTTGTTTTTGTTTTATGTTCTTATTTTGTTGGCTGCTTGTGTTGTAAAAGTATGCCATTTAAGTGTATTTTTCTCCCAGCTCCTAGAAGGTGAGAATTATATAATAACCAACATAGCCTGAGTACACACCTTTGTACCTGCCAGGTGCTAATCTAAGCACTCGATATGTATTATGTCCTCATAATAACGCTCTGAGGTAGGCATCATTATCCTCATTTTACTGATGGTGAGGCTGGCACTGAGCAGAAAGCAACCCAACTAAGGTTACCACCTGGAAAGTGGTAAAGCTGATACGTGAATCCAGGTATATTGCTATGTCACACTGCCTCCCGCTAGTTATGAAATCCATTTGCAGCAACATCTAACCTAGCTCAAACAACAATTCTGGGCTTTAAGGAAAAGAATGTATTGCAAGCTATGCACAAGATGATGCTTTTGATAATCATAAAGATACGAGATGGAGGAAGCCCAGTTACCTACGGCCTAGTTAGCTATGTGTGGCCTTTCTCTGCATCTGAGAGATCAAAAACGCAGCCTGGACCCATACTTGAGATATGGGAGAAGATCCCTGTCTCAATCAAAGACCAGAGAGCAATTCTCTAAAGGACTTCAAGCCCTGAATAATTTATGAAGCGACTCATTCTCCCACTTATATGAAGCTTTTCCTCTCAAACCAAAAGAACAAACAGAAGTACAGGTGTTTTCTTAGAATCACCGAGTATCAGAGCGGGAAGGACTTTTAACTGCGGTTGGGTTCAACACCTCCGCTCCAAATTCAGTCCTTGGATCCCCCCACTACCACGTTGCCATCCGTCTCAGCAGTTCGCAGCCCTTTTTCCCACTACCCCACACCTGATGGATAATGCTCACGTGTGAGATACATTACCTGTGCAGATGAGATAAGACAGTGTGTGGGTTGTGTGAAATTCCTGGCAAGCTTTGTGCCACGCCTTTTCCTTCCACTCAGAGTGAATCAATAATGCAAATAATTAAGAGGGATGCGATTACAGAGACAGACTTGATTGCATTCTAAACTATATTTTTAAAGTCACTCATTTGCAAAGGTTGGCAGTTTATTAATAGCCAAAATTACTAGTAACGCTCCACTCTGCTGTCCTTTCTACATAAGTTTTGTGCATGAAAAATGCTGATTTCACAAGTGGTTGACATCAACCAGTGACTGGGCGTTCGCCAATTTGATGGGAGCCCATGACAACTTTGGACAGTTTTACTGTCAGCAAATTCTTCCTTTTATTCAGTTGAAAAATGTCTCTAGCTGCAACTGGCCCATTATAGCACTGGGAAATCCATTTGTCCCCTGCTCTGCATCTTCTCCCCATGTTCTTAGAACCTGTTCTGAATTTTCGTTATCCTCTTCAAGTCCTTCACTCCACTTCCATTTCTCGCATTTAGGAGATGACCTTCCCTGGGATGTGCTAAGTGTTCAGAAAGTGTTTGCTAGTTGAGTATCTCTTCCTCTACAGAAGAGTTGACATGAATGCCTCACCTTCTAAATTCTATCCTAACAATTAATTTTAGTTGCACATGGGAATTACCCGGGGAGCTTTAAAAAATCCTGATGCTCAGGCCATATTCCAGACCAACCAGTGAAATCAGAATTTCAGGGGGCGAGGGTAGGAACTGGGCATCAGTGTCACTCCTCTTGGGTATTGGTATTTTTAAAGCTCCCCAGGTGATTTCAGGGTGCATCCAAGGTTGAGAATTACTGGTCTAAACTCAATCCTTGCTGCTCAAAGTCTGGTCCTAGCCCACTACCTTCATCATCATGTGGGAGCTGGTTAAAACTGTAGAATCTCAGGCCCCACTTCTTGAATCAGAATCTGCATTTTTAACAAGATACTCTGGTGATTTCTATGCACATTAAAATTTGAGAAGCAGTGGTCTAGACCAGACTCTAGAGCCAGCAAACTAAAATCCAAAGGTCAGATCCAGCTCACTGCCTGCTTCTTTGTAAATATAGTTTTATTAAGCAAGCTCCCCCACCCCCGTTCCTTTCCATGTGGTCTATGGCTGCTTTTGTGCTACAACGCAGAGTTGAATGGTGGTGATAGAGACCTTATAGCTGACAAAGCCTAAAATATTTACTATCTGGCCCTTTTCAGAAAAATTTTGTTAACCACTGCTTTAGAGGATGGAGTGGTTAAGAGGCGCCAAGAAAGCATCTCTGGGCTTTTGTCAGGATATGGGTAGAAGGGAGATATATCAAGATGTCTCTGCCCTTATGTTGGTGATGTCCCTCATGAGGACAATTCTTCTGGCACACAGACCTTTTTTCTTTTTTTTTTTTTGTGAGGAAGATCAGCCCTGAGCTAACAGCCGTGCTAATCCTCCTCTTTTCACTGAGGAAGACCGGCTCTGAGCTAACATCCATTGCCAATCCTACTCCCTTTTTTCCCCAAAGCCCCAGTAGATAGCACACAGACTTTTTAAATTCACTTACCAGGGTTGTCCTGCCAAAACGAGCCTGTTGTTTCCAATAGAATTAATTCTGGATATATTCTCCAGAGAAACAGATGGGCTGGCACGAGCCGCCCTCAGAATCATGGTCAGACACAAGCGGACATTTTATGTCATTTAAATGAAGTTGCAGCATCATTTGACTAATGTAATATTGCAAAGTCTGTACTGGAAAAACAGGACTGCATGAATCAGGAAGATAAGCTCTAGTGCTTGGCAATCAAGATGATCTCTTCCACTCTACTTCCCTCCAAAGATAAGAAGGTGTTTTTTTTTCTTTCCCTCTCTCTATATCAGCTTGATTATAATTAACCACTGGCCTCCAGTTAGAAAGTCAGAATTTACTTAGTTTGCCCAGAAAAGGGGCACTTGGAGCTGACCTGCTCTATGTGGCACACTTTTGCATGATAGCTGGCACAGCCTAGGTTCCAGTCTTTCCTTCGTAATCACAGAAAGAAGCTAACCAGCTCATGGCGATATTGATCTGTGATCTTGTCCCAATAGACACTATATAGCATTGCTTCTCAAACTCGAATGTACTAGAAATCATCTGACCAGCTTGTTAAATTGCAGATTCTGATTCAATAATTCTGGGGCTTGGCCTGAGATTTGGCATTTTCAAGCAGGGCCCAAGGTGGTGTCGACCATCCCAGGACCATGCCTTGAATAATGAGTCTGGGACGGAGGGTTGGCAAAGTGTGGCCTTTGGCCACATCCAGCCTCCTGGCTGTTTCTGTAAATAAAGTTTTGTTGAAATACAGCCATGCTTATTTGTCTCACATATTGTCTGTGGCTTCTTGCATGCTACAACGGCAGAGTTGAGTAGTTATAACAGAGACTATATGGCTTGCCATGCCTAAAGTAGAAAAAGTTTGCAGGACTGATTGTCCAAGGGTGGCCCAAGGATGGCCTGCATCAGCATCATTTGGAGGATTTGTTACAAATGTTGATTCCCAGTATCATCCAAGCCCTACTCCTAAGACCGTTTGGGGTGGGCCCTGAGCCCCATTGTTTGCAAGCTGCTCAGGTGCTGCCGATGAGCCAGACTTTGAGAAGGAAGACCACACCCTGTGTCACTGAGGGGACCTGTCCGAGACACTGATGGGGAGGACATTTTCCTGGCATGGGATGCATTTCTTTAAGGAACTTATACTTATTAGATGCCTAAATCTAGGTCGTGCTGAGGCCATCTAGGCCATGCGTGCCTCTCTTTCCTGCCATCAAAGTCCTCATGGAGGGTGGGCTATTAGAATCACAGTGGTGCTGACTGGGTCCCCAGAAAGCTGACTCTGAAGTAGAAATTTGTGTGCTGGAGGTTTATTAGGGAGTGCTCTTGGATTAACACCTGTAGAAGGGAGGGAAGGGAAGAGGAGGGAAGGAGAGGAGAAAAGGAATGGGCAGGAGGGAAGGAAAGGGGAGGGGGACTGAAGGAGAATGAGAAGACAGGCTGCATACAATCTCAAGGGAGGCCTTAGCCAACCCCGTGGGAAGCTCTGATAGCCCTTCAGACCGATCCCCAAATAGGCGAGAGAGTCAGAACTTTGTTCCCTCCACAGCTGCCCTAAGGATGTGGCATGTCCGTGGGCCAGGTGGTTCTCTTCAACCAAGACAATTCCTGAAGATGGCTGAGAGCTGAGGGCTGTCTCTGGAGCATTCCCAGCAGCTGGGGAAACAAGTCCTTCCTTTATTCACGAAGGGGGATCTGGAAAGTGCCTCACAACCTCCACTCCACAAGGTGTCATTTTAATAAATGGCAACTGCCATTTATCGGGCTCCCATCAAGTGCCAAACAATATCTTCGCTTATTTCATCCTCACATACCCTTATGAAGTTGAATGATTAGCTTACTTTTAAAGATGGCAAAACAGAGACTCAGAGAGGTTAAGTAAATTTCCCAGGGCCCCACAGTAAGTAGGTCATCAGGTGATTCCAATCTAGATTTGCTGACACCAAAGGTCATGATTTTCCATTAAACCAGCATTTCCCAATTTGTATTCCTCAGAACTGATGCTAATAGGTGTTACAAAAAGAGAGAAGAAAAGTCTGTATGGTCAAATGGCTTTTGGAAATCTTGCATTAAGCATAGTAGGCTGTACAGTAGGCTTTCTCAGGAACTTTAACTTGACAATGGGCAGCGTGAATCTCCAAGAGTCATTAATACACATGGTTCCCCAACCTTATTTAAAAATGGGATTGTTTTGTAGCAGAGGGTACGTGGACCACATTTGGGGACACGACATATTACCCTAACCAGTCTCCTCTGGAAGTCTCTTTCCATGGGAAGATGGGAGAATTTGCCTTGAAAATATGCAGTCCTGTGGCAGCTCCCTTTACTCCCCCACCTTCCTCCTTCCCAAGAAGGGAACTTTCACAGCGCTTTCTTAGAGGCATGGAATGTAGAGTTTACACTTTGTTGCCTTTGGTCCTGATTTGGAAATACTGGTGCCAGATGTCCTGGGCGGAGGGAGGGAAGTCAGCCTCTGAGCAAGGATGGCACTATCAAAGCGGAGCAAGGCCTTTCCGTGTCCCCACCCAAGCTTGGCAATGAGCCAGGTCTATTTCCCACGGCTGCTGGGGGGTGGTGGTGGTGAAAGGACTCCCTCAACAAAGGAGGCGGGGAAAGGGCTCTTGAAGTTAACATACCTTCTGTACATATTTTTAAAACTAACAATGACAACAAATAATACTGGCAACCTTAAATTTAAATCCCTTCTAAAAGAAGTTTGAAAGGCCTCCATTTTAAGTTTTATTTCTTTAGTGTTTGTGCAAAGTAAAGGTGAAAAATCAATCACAATGCAAAGTTCCTTTTGCTAAAAGCCTTTTCCTAAGTAAGAAAATGTTGAGGAAACACTCCATGGGGGAGCTGGGGTGGGGCTGGTGGCAGCCAGATGGATAGAAGGTGGGCAGGTAGGTAGAAGTGCAAGGTTATCTGTATTGCCATTTGCCTTGAGGTTTCCACCTGAAATATGGGGGTAATTGTAGACCGGCATGCAACTTGTAGAAATTAAACCCGGGGCCCATTTTCGACCATTCAATTAGATTAGAATCCACGTCACCTCTAACCACTTGGAAGAAATGGCCTTGGTCACTCTTGCTGACCACGAGATGGAAAGGCTCTTTGACTGGGACAATTTTGGAGACTGACCAGATTTTAGCAGCATCCTTGTACACTCCACTTATCAATCTGACTATTCCTAACCCTGGGTAGTTTAAGGTTTACGTAGTGCATCTCCTACTATTAGTGGAATATGAAATTGAGGACGTGAAGAAGATTGAGACTTGAGCTCAGCAAACTAGATCATTTCTGACCTGAGGGACAGACTTCACAATTTAAAATTCACCCCTTCCACCCCCACACTGTTTGAACCGTGAATCTCTTGCCTCAGATCACAAGGGGTCTCTGCGCTTGGTTACCAGATAAATAGACTCGTGGGGTGAAAAAGAGGCCAGGGAGTGGCCACGGAGGACACTTTTGAAATAGAACCATAAAACTTTAGAAGGGAGGTGATTTGTCCAGCTGCGAGAAACTTGCTTTAAAAAAATTCCATAACTGAAAAAAATAGAACAGATTGGTTGTGAAACTGATTATTCTAAGCTCTGGTTACAGCAAGGCTGAGTTGGAAAGAATCTTATACTTTTTGTGGCCAAAGTCTTCATTTCACAAGAGAAGGGCCCAGAGAGGTAAAGTGATGTCCCCCAGGTCCCACAGCTGTTAGTTGCAGAGGTGGAACAAATGGCCAAGTATACTGAGCCCACTTGACTACTTCTTCCTGCTACCAAAACTGAATGAGTTGACCGCTAAATGAAAAACTAGACAATATTCTGGCAGGATTGAGGTCGTCTTATTACACAACTTCCTAAGAGATGGAGCTTTAGCAATATTGGTAGTTGCATTCATGAATATTTAAGCGGTAAAAATGGAAGACATGATCCTGGGTCAGGAGAGCACTAAGTGATCTGGAATTCAGGTGGGAGTTTTCATTCTGAGCTTACATCATGTCAGTTTTTGGCATTTATTGTAAGTGAAATAATTCACTTCAGACCTGTCAGGAATTGGCCTTGAAACGGCCCCATAGTCTCTCCTCGAGAGGTCTGTACTGTATAATTGAATATTTTGAATAGCAAAACAGAGTGACCAGAAATGACAGCTCGCTTCAACTACTGTGTGATTCAGGGCAAGTTTTTCAGTTTCCTCATTGCTAAAGTGAGAAGAATATTGGTACCTATCTCACAGAGTTGTTGAGAGATTAAATGAGCTGCTAATATAAAGTCTTACCTGGCATATAGCACACATTCGATTAACATTAGCTATTTTTTGGTTGTAATTTTGATTTCGATTTTTTAAAATAAATTTTAATTTTGAAAATGCTCAAATATATGGAAAAATTGAGAGACTAGTACAATCATCACCCAAATATCAACATCCAGATTTAACAACATTTCGTCATATTTGCTTTACCTACACATAGGCGTGCACACATGTACTGCTTTTTTCTTTTGCTAAAACTTTTGAAAACAAGTGTTAGACCTCATGGCACTTCAGCCCTATATACCTCAGTATGGATGCCCTAAAAAAAAGATGTTTTCCTTCATAACTGTACCATTATCACACATAAGAAAATGAATTATAATTCTCAAACGTCTAATTTCTAGTCCATAATCAGATGTTCTTAATTATCCATTTTTAAGCCTTTTTTGAACCAGAATCCATTGAGGGTTCACATAATGTAGTTTGGTTTGATATCTCTCTAGTCTCCTCTAATCTAGAAGAGCAGCTCCCCTCCCCCTCTCACTTTCCCATGGCATTGATGTTGTGAAGAAGGCCAATTGTCTTGAAGGATGTCTTACATTCTGTCAGGGTCTAATTGTTTGTGGTGTTCACTTATTCATCTGTCTTATGTATTTACTATAAATTGGAAACTAGGTCTAAAGGCCTCATTATATTCAGGATAAATATTTTGGGCAAAAATGCAGTGCTTCCCAGGTCATGTTTGGTGCTTCATATTGTATCACTTTGCTGGGCACATCATGTCAGGCTGTCAACATTAGCTTTCATTATTACCAAAAAAGGATACAGTACTTAAACCTTCTTCAGTGGTCCTTTGGTGAACACGCCCAGGACATGGCACCAGAGAGGAGAGTTAATCTCTGTGTATAACGGTGGTGGTGGTGGTACAGGGGGAACCAATAAAAAACCTTAGCCCACTTTTTTCCATTAGAGACTTTGGATTATTCAGTATCTAGGCTGGTCATATAGAGCTTCTCCTGTCAGGTTTGAGGTTCAAATTTCAAATTTTAATTCAGTTAGTTAAAACATTTCCAAATATTGCTATAGGCCAGATATTGTGCCAAATACCTGGGATGGGAGACAAAGATGACCTTAAGCGTAACAGTCTAGTGACTTCTCAAAATTCTCTAACACTGGCTAGGGGAATCACTATGTTTATTCTCATTAAGGACATTATTTGTAGGCTTTAGGAGTCTGATTTATTTTTCTTTTCTTTCTTCAATTATTCTCAATTTCAAACGGAGGTGGAATCAGGGGATAACACAGCAAACAAGGCCATCTCCAGAAGAGACTTATAAGGATGTGATCAGAAAATATTCAATGAATGATGTGTTCATATTCTTTCCACTCACCCAGTTTTCATCTGAAAAACAACCTCAGCTCAGGGAATTAGCTTGGAGTAGACATGAGAAGCTAATGTTTATTCAAGTGCAGTATCTGCTTTGGAGATAAGTGTGTCACGATCTACTGATGTTTTTCTTCCACATGATAATTTATCACATGTCAGACAGATGGGTTCAAACCCTGGCTTCCCCTTATAATGGCTGTGTGGCTTTGGACAATTAACCTCACAGTTTCCATATTCTTTTTTTAAATTGTAGTAAAATATGCATAACATAAATTTTACCATTTTAAAGTGTACAGTTTGGTGGCATTAGCATAGTCACAATGTTGTGCAACCATCAGCACTATCTATTTCCAGAGCTTTTTCATCGTCCCAAACAGGTCTGTACTCATTAAACAATAACTCTCTCTTCTCCCCTCTCCTCGCTCTCTGGTAACCTCTATTCTACTTTCTGTCTCTATGGATTTGCCTGTTCTAGGTATCTCGTATAAGTGGAATCATATAGTATTTGTCCTTTTGTGTCTGACTCATTTCACTTAGCATACTGTCTTGAGCATACTGTCTTAATGTCTCACCCATGCTGTAGCATGTGTCAGAATTTCAGTCCTCTTTAAAGCTGAATAATATTCCAGCGTATATATGTATCACATTTTGTTTATCCATTCATCCGACAATGGACATATGGCTTGTTTCCACCTTTTGGTTGCGTGTCCATATCTTTTAAAGGAGTTGATAATATCTATTCACAGGGTTGTTGTGAGGA
Source organism: Ceratotherium simum simum (assembly GCF_057802395.1). Taxonomy (NCBI): domain Eukaryota; kingdom Metazoa; phylum Chordata; class Mammalia; order Perissodactyla; family Rhinocerotidae; genus Ceratotherium; species Ceratotherium simum. Next base: position 31,933,386 of record NC_141915.1, on the reverse strand, counting down.
TAAGAAAACCAGAAAAAGGCCTGGTGCACAGTAGGTGCTCAGTTAATGTTATTTTCTTCCTTTTTCTCTGGTACAAAAGTTCATATATTTCCTTTAGGACTAAAGTAAGGGAATATGATGAAGAGGATAGGATAAGTCTTTTCCTTTTCTTGTGCCTTGTCTGATCCTCTGTTATAATATCTCTAAGTAATAGCTGGGCTCTTTAAATTATTTATGGGAGGAAGTTTTCATGAGGATTTGCTGCGGTGTGGGAAGGGGGGATAGAGGGGAAAATATACTGGTAGAAGACAGAAACAGGCATCCAGTTGGTTATATATTGCTAGGCCTAGGAATGTTTGTTAGCTGAAGGATCTGCTAACTTTTTCCAAAACAGCAGTAGCGCTTACTGTAGAGATAATAATCGTTGAAACTTGACCCTCTGTTTTGCAAAAGCCTCGAGTGTTCAGATCTGGGCCATTAGGACTGGAACTTGAAGATTTTTATCTCAATGTTCATCCTTTTCTTCTTTCTAGGGCGGATGTTCTCCCCAAATTGCAGTAGGAGAGGGCAAAAGGCTATGTTTTTCTTCTGTAAATTAGAGGAAATATGTGTTTCCAAGGATCCTGAGAAAGAACATGTTTAATCTTGAATTTGAAGGGGTTTAGAGCATGCCACCTCTGAAAATATGCCACTCTGATATGAGGATTATTTTGAGCTGAAGGCAATTGAGAAAAAGCAGACACAAGACAAACTCTCTGCCCTCACCCTCTCTATTAGGAAGGGGAGAATGATTCTTCACCACTGGAGACAACTCTAGACTCTTACCAGCCCTGAGATGGCACCAGAGGAATCTACATAATAAACTTTACTAACTAGCCCTTATTTTCTGTTAGTTTCCCTTATATATTTACCTTTTCACAATTTGCTGACCTTAAAAACTCCAAGTCCTTTTTCTTTGTCTTGCCATTTCTCTACAAATTTATTGTTCTTTTGTTAAGAAGCTATATAAGCCCAAATTCTAACCAACTCTTTGAGCTACTTATCACTGAATACTCCTGTGTGTATGTGCTACACATGTGTTAATAAACTTCTGTGTTTTTCTCTTGTTAATCTTTCTTTTGCCAGTCTAATTTGCAGGGCCAATGAACCTAAGATGAGTAGAGGAAAATATTATTTTTCCCTCCCCTACAAATTCTTCTTGTGGAATATAAGTGGTTTAAGAGCTTCTAGAAGCCAACTGCACTATGCCCCTCTCTTTAGAAAGCCAATGTCCAGACAGCTGGAGATACTTGCCTAGCCAGGGTCATAAAACAGATTGGTACAGGGTAGGGACTAAAACCCAAATCTCTTCATGCCTAGCTAAGTGTTTTCTGATTTCTTTACAAATGAGCTGACGTCTAGCTGATTTTCTAATCTTTGACTAGTAAGGGAAGCACCCAGGATACTCTTACTGAAGGTTTCTAGAGGTTTCTATTTGAGAACGGTGCTCATTGAATAACTACCTACCCTATGCAAAGTCTTTTACTGGGCACTATGAAGGAGAAACAAAAGTCATGGTGGAATGGAGATGCTAGAGAGAAAGAATGAATATCTGAAAACAGCATGAGGGCGTATTTGGGGTGGGGTGGTAATTGATATCTATAGTGGGTTTAATGATGGCCCCCAAAAAGATATGTCTACATCCTAATCCCTAGAAACTGTGAGTATTACTTTATGTGGCAAAAGATTGAATATTACTTTATATGGCAAAAGATATGATTAAATAAACGATCTTGAGAATAGGAGCTTATCCTAGATTATCTGGCTGGGCCCTAAATGCAGTCACAAGTATCTTTATAAGAAAGAGGCAGGGGCCAGTCTGGTGGTGTAGCAGTTAAGTTTGCGCGCTCTGCTTTGGCAGCCCAGGGTTCCAGGTTTGGATCCCTGGCACCCACCAATGCACCGCTTGTCAAGCCGTGCTGTGGCAGTGTCCCATATAAAGTAGAGGAAGATGGGCATGGATGTTAGCCCAGGGCCCATCTTCCTCGGCAAAAAGAGGAAGATGGCATTGGATGTTAGCTCAGGGCTAATCTGCCTCACAAAAAAAAAAAAAAAGAAAAAGAAAGAAAAAGACAGAGAGTTTTGAGATAGAAGAGGAAGAGGCAATACCACCACAGAGGCAGAGATTGGAGTGATATGGCCATATGCCAAGCACTCCTGGCGCCATCAAAAGCTGGAAGAGACTAGGAACGATTCTCCTCTAGAGGCTTTGGAGGGAATTCAGTCCTGCTGACCTCTTGATTTTGGACTTCTGGCCTCCAGAATGTAAGAGAATTAATTTTTGTTGTTCTCAGGCATTCAGTTTGTGGTAATTTGTTACAACAGCCACAGGAAACTAATACAATATCTAATCTTTGACTTTTTTGTAATTGTGCATATTTAATGTACACATTTTGTGAGTTTGAACTTTATTTTGAATAAATACCCAAAGTGGGATTGCTGAATCATGTGGCAGTTCTATTTTCAATTTTCTGAGGAAACTCCGTGCTGTTTTCCATTGCAGCTGCACTATTTTGCATTCCCACCAACAGTGTACAAGGATTACAGTTTCTCCACATCCTTGCCAACACTTATCTTTTTTTTTTAATAAAAGCCATTCTAACAGGTGTGAGGGGATACCTCATCACAGTTTTGATTTGCATTTCCCTGAAGATTAGTGAGTGATGTTGATCATCTTTTCATATATCTGTTGGCCATTTGTATGTCTTCTTTGCAAAAATGTCTGTTCAAGTCCTTTGCCCTTTTTTAAACTGGGTGATTTTTTTTTTCTATTGAGTTGTAGGAGTTCCTACTGTATTTTGGAATTTAATCTCTTATGAGATACATGGTTTGCAAATATTTTTTTCCCCATTCTGTAGGTTACCTTTTCCCTCTGTTGATTGTTTCCTTTGCTGTGCAGAAGATTTTTAGTTGATGTACTCCCACTTGTCTAATTTTGCTTTTGCTGCGTGTGCTTTTGATGTCATATTCAAGAAATCATTACTAAGCCCAATGTCATGAAGCTAATCTTTGACCTTTTGTATTTCCTTGCTATCTTTCAAGTGATGTGGGCAAATCTCCAAGTCCCTTCTGTTTGTCTAGTTATGTCCCTCCCTGCCTTGAGAGGCATAGAATGTAGATCTCAGAATGTTAGAAATAGACTACTTAGTCCTTTGGTTTCACTTTACACAGGAGATGACTGAGGCCCAAGAAGTGAAGTGACTTGTCCACACTCTCACAGCTGCTTAATGGGAGCCTAGACTTGGAACCCAGGTCCTCTGATCCTCAGTATTTACTCTTTGCTTTCTGCTTACAGCCTAGAAAGAGGCAACTTGCAGTTGAGTTAGGAGACAGAAGCTCACAACCACAAGACAATACCAGCATAGCACAGATAACGTGTTTAGGCACCAGTAGAGTCCAGACAGTAATACTGGAGAGTCCCATAGGTTCTACCTCCAAGATCCATTTCTAATCCATCCACTTCCCTCCATCTCCCTTGGCAGTACCTCACTACTTAAAGTCCCCTGGTGGCTTCTCATCGCCCTTAGACTAAGATCCAAATTCCTGATTGTTGCTCGCTGGCCCTATGTGATCCAACATATTTCTTCCCTAACCTCATTTCTTCCAACTGTCTCCATCCCTCACTACCCTCCAGCACCACCAGCCTGGTCACACCTTGGCCTGGTCCTAGAGAAGCCCAAGGTCTTTCCTACCTCAGACCTTTGCACTTACTCTTCTGTTTGCCTAGAATGCTTTCCTCATGGCTCTTGCCATGATTGACTCATGTTTACTGTCAAGTTTCAGCTCCAATAGCTCCCCAGAGAGGGCTTAAAGCGGGCCCTGGCTATTTCCTCCATGTGTTTCTTATCACATGCTGAAGCTATCTTATTACTGGTGTATTGTTTTCTCTTGCCACTACAATAAAAATGCTTTGAAAAGGACCTTGAGAAAGATATATCCTCCAGGCACTTGGAACAGTGCCTGATACATAGCAGGTACTTAATAAATGTTTGTTCAACAAACGAATTTGCTTGTTTTCCTAAACTAAGCTGCCTGAGGAATTACTATTTATTCCCTACAAAAAAGGTTTGCGTTTTTGTATCTTCTTGAACATTCACAATACCTATCAAAGGCCCTGAGAAATTCTAACGTAGACACTTGAACAAACCCAGCGTTCCCCAAGCTTATTTGGCAACACATCCTTTTGTCAAGGAATTTGTGTGAATATTCCTGAGTATAGGTGTTCTGTGGAACACAGTTTGGGAACTTCTGGAGTAAAAATCCTGCTGCATCCAGTTAGGCTACCAGTTTGTTTGCAAATAGCCAGTTGACACCAGACTGTACACCTGTGTTTGAAAACACAGTTTTGTGTATAGAAACAGCAGAGCAAAGGCGGTAATAGAGCTGGGTTAGTGATGGTGATGCAGGAAAACTCCCAGACTGGAGAAGTAGGAGATTGACACTGGCCCATGGATCATTAACATTGAATGGAGGGGAAATGAGGTGGAACAAGTTCTCAGCTTTTCGATAGGACTTTGACCATGAGTCTGGACAAACCAAGAAGTTGCTGTGAACAGCCCACAGAAGGCTCCAGCTCTGCTGGCTCCAAGTGGTCAGCTCACACAGTAGCCATCCTGTTCCAGAAAATGGGCTTGGACGTCACTCAGCATACATCCTGTTTATGGGTGACCTGAGAGTGACCTCTGAATGTTTGACTTTGCTTTCTAATAAGAAGAATGAATCCGTCAGTCATTGCTGTATTTTTTTTAGTAGGACTCTGCCCCTCCCCCTCAACTGTGTCTTTCCTTAAACATAAAGCCCCAGTGAGAACAAAGCCATTAGGTTAGATCAAATATTCTCCTTTTGTATTTGGTGGAGCTGAAGTTCAGAGATGAAAAGTGAGATGCTTAGTGATCCAAGTCTCCATGGTGATGATGGTGGTGATGGGAAGAGGAGGGTGTGCTCCCATACTCTCAGCCACCCTTTTCTCTGAAGTACACACCATCTGGGCAGTTCCTCAGAATATGAGACCGTACAACTCCGTTTCCAAGCATATGGGTCACTCCTGTTTTCCACTCTCCTCCCTTCCTTTCACTTTCAAGAGGCCCACAAATCTTTTACATTATCCTACAGGTCTCTTGGCAAGTTCAGTACTGCTCTCCAAATGAAAATGGCAGTAGTGATCCCCAAGTTTTTTTTTTCCCCCTAACTTTTTATTGAAGTATATCATATATACTAAAAGGGCACATATGTACACAGAATGGATTTTTAGAAGCTGAACACATCCTTATAACCAGCACTGAAAACAAGAAACAGAACATTACCAGCTCCCTGGAAATCCCCATCACTCCCTCTGCCCGCTGCAGGTATGAATATACCACAGTGTATTTATCCAGTCTACTGGATGGCAGGTCCCCAAGTTTTAATAGTAAAGTCCACAGATGCTCAGAACAGTTGGTCAAGACAATTTAAGCATGGCAGTGGGAGGGATCTTCATTGGGTGATATCTGGAATAACCTATAGTTTTTTCCTCTTTTGAGGGTCAGTAGCAGAGCCCTGATTCTCTAGGATATATCTACCACTGGCATGGCCTCATGGGAATTTAACTTCTGGTTTGACCCCATCTTCTCATGCAGAGAGAAGTCAGCCCGGAAGGCCATCAGGGCAAGTTAGAGTCAAGCCTACTTCCTCCTCTTTCCAACAAAAGGGTCATTACCAGCTGATCACTCAGTGTCATCTGATCAGTGAGGGAAATTTTGACAAAACCAGAAGTAACTGTCCCAGGAAGTAGGTTTTGAATATGTGTTTGGTAGGAATCTTTGGAATCTTTGTATTCAAAAAGTGGGTTTAGAAAGATGCTCACTAAAGGGAGGAAGTACTAAGAGGTAAATGAAGCTGCTAAATAAATGATCCCAGACAAGACAAGTCTTCAAAATAAGATGGGAAGGACGGAGAAAGGGAAGTGTCCTGTGGCATTCTGGTATGCGTGGGTCAGAAATCATCCTGGCTAGGTTAACTTCCTCACCAAAAAATAAACAACCTTCACGGATTACCCTCTTTTTAAAAATAACGCCTGTATTGTTTTGCTTTTAAAATTATCACCTGTTATTTTTTTAAACCTAGAAAACATAGACAAACAGAAAGTAAAAATTTTAAAATGTTAATTTCACAATTGGAGATAACCACTATTAACTTTTTGATGACTATCCATTTAGTCTATATACATGTATTTATATGCCTTTTTACACTAATGATGATAGTATACTTACTACTTTGCAATTTGCTTTATTTCTCTAAAAATGTGTCATGGGCCTTTTATGCAGATAAGGCACACAGGCAAGTTCAAAACCTCTGGCTTCTCATTTGAGAAAAACATGATAGGGAAGGTAAAATAATCAAAACAAATTTAAAACCTTCACAATTTATCATGAACATTTTGCCATTAATTATTCTTCTACAATATGATATTTAATGATCATATTTTTTCCATCTCTAGGAAGTACCATAATTTAACTTATTCTCTGTGTGTGGACATTAGGTGATGTCTAATTATTCATTACTAGAATGAACACTGCAATGGATTATTTTAGAGAGAAATCTCTGTGCACATTTGTTATTGTTTACATAGAATAAATTCCTAGAGGAGGAATTGCCCAGGCAAAAGCTATGCACTTTTCAAAGCATTTTGATACTGATTCCAAATTGTCTTTAGAGAGGTTGCACTGATTTACAATCCTGCCAGCAGTTTTTATGAGGGTTTGCCAATACGAGTGTTTAAAGAAGTCCTTAGAAGTTTGATAGGGGATATAGGCATTTCGTGGAATCCTTAACTTGGGTTGTGCACAAAGTGTTAAGTTCTCGTCTTGTCTCTGGTGCCTTTCACAATGCGGCCACCACCTATCTTTCCGGTCCCGTCTCCTTCTATTCTACACACACACACACACACACACACACACAATGACTTTTGTTCAGACAAGATTCATACGTTCCTAACTTTATTTTTTCTATGTTTCTTCTCCCCAGATGAGACTCATACTCCATCCACTCTCACTGTAGCCTTCCAGTAATATGTCTCAAAATCCATCATTTGAGACTATTTCAAAGGCCACTTCCCTCATCAGGTCTTTTTCGATACTCTCAAGCAGATGTAATCTTTGCCTTTTTCTCCTGCAAGTCTTTTCTGTTAATTATCTTACTCTACCCTAGTCACATCCCTAGTTCCAGAATGAGAGCTGTGGCCCATTTCTTAATTCTATCTGGCACTAGGGGCAAGTCATTTTTTTCTAAGTTTTCTCATTTGTAAACTGAAGAAGACTGATTCAGGCTGGACGACTTTTAAGTACCATTTCACATTTAAAAATTTATTATTCAGTCTTTATATACGACTTATTCCACAACCAGGACAGAGATCCTTAAATTTGCTGAAGCCACAGCCTCTGAGAATCTGATGAAAATTTGGAGCCCTATTTTCCCCTAAATGGGTTTAGAGGCATGGATATTTAATAACAACACGGTCATTGAACTGTCACTGGAAGTCCATTTAAGGACCTGAGGTTAAGCACTGTGGCTCTTTAAGTGTTTTGTTAATTTTTGTTTTACTCTTGAATATAGTAGGAAGGCCCAATAAGTATTTGTTATTATGAATCACATTCAAGCAGTAAGGTGGTGAGACTAAAAAATAATTATGTGAGTTTACTCTTTGGAGCTTACAGATAAATGTTATTACTTTCTAGTCACCTTTGGTATTAAATCTCCACTCATGTCAACACATAAAAAAAAAAAAAATCAGACTGAGAGGCTTTCAAAACACATTTGAAATAGGCCATGACCTTAGTCTTTTAGGCACCATTAAACATCAAGAATTTGGTGAATCCTACATAGCAGTTTGCAATTTCAGATTTCCTCAGTCAGAGGATTGCAAATCAGTAAGCCGTTATAATGTCATGTTATTCCTCCAATGCAGGGACACAGATTTTTAAGAGATTAGTTCATGGGGTAGGGGTAGATTGGGAGAGGATAAACCAGGCAGTTTTCAAGTAAGTCTGCATTATTAGAAAATACATAAATGCTCTCTAAATGAAGAACAGTGTTGACATAGGCTTGCATTTAAAAACAAACAAACTCCTGTTGACAGTTCTTAGGATCTTTATCTGGCTCTCTCGCTAAAGAGAAAAACATTTGTAAATGCCATTAACCCACAGGACACTGCATGTTCTCAAGTCCAATGGCAGTAGAGAGTTGGGATTTGCCTGCTCTCTGAACATCCACACTTGGGTATGTGCTCCTTGTTTTCAGATTGTGCTTTTTCTCTTTTGTTCCTCCTTCCTCCTTCATAGTAAATGGAAATTAATGCAATAAAGTGCTTAGTCAGTTTGAGGGCCTTAATCCTTTATTTTGATCTTGGGTTTTTTCTCTTGGTGCAACTCAGTACTAAGTTGAGAGTAATGACTTGATCCTGTGTCTGGGTGTTCTATTACTTATTGTCTCTCTCATTATTTTTTCTAGATTTAATATATATATATATTTTTTGCTGGGAAAGATTCGCCCTGAGCTAACATCTGTTTCCAATCTTCCTCTCTCTTTTTTTCATCCCCAAAGCCCCTGTACGTAGTTGTACATTCTAGTTGTAAGTGCTTCTAGTTCTTCTACGTGAGCCACCACCACAGCATGGCTACTGATAGTTGAGTGGTGTGGTTCCGCACCCAGGAACTGCCAGACTTTAACCACTAGACCATCAGGGCTGGCTCCTTACTGTCTCTAAATTGCTCCTCCATCCAAGCAAACAAACAGACCCACACTCACAATGCACCGTGATGGGAGTTTAATTAATATTTCTTATGATGATGCTGGTGTGCTGCTGATGACATCCATTTGTGTGGAATGAGAAGTTGACTCACACTATTGATGATTCCAGTTTTAAATGATCTGTGTAGCTCTAAGTCATCTCCAGGTCACCTGGGTTTGACTCATCTCTACGAAGCAGTCATCGGACCCAGTTTTCTGCAGCTCAGTCCTAGATTTCTTTTGTTCAAACTTACTCTTCTGAAAGAAATGCAAAACCCATCTGGTATATGCACAATTTATGTGTTTATACGGGTCTTTTATGAGGCTGAGCTTAAGGGACAAAAAGTTGGCTGAAGTGTCCCCACCTCAAAGAAGCTGTCCCTGAGACTCAAGATGAGGTTAGGCCCTCCTGTTAGAAACTCTCATACCACTTAGTTCTTTAGAATTTTAGGGTTATTACAATCTCATTTATATAGTTAGTTATGCAATTATTTGTTTACTATATTTGTCCAAAAGGAACTGTATCTTTTAAAAAATCATTTCTCTATACCCAGGGTTTAATAAAGTGCCTATAATACAGTAGATGCTAAAAAAAGATTTCTTGAATAAATTATTATTATTGTTATTATATTATTATTAATATTTGTAGAGTTCTTTATGGTTTACAAAGTACTGCACATTAACTCACCATGGATAGATCTTAAAAAGAGTACTGCGTGAAAAAAGCCCTGTACCACGATATCATTTATGTCAGTTTAAAACACATAAATATACAAATCAGCACTATGTAGGTTTTAAGGATCCATATACACCTAAGCACATATAATGAACACGTTAGAGAGAGCGAGTCTGGGGCAGGAGAATGGGAGTGATGTAGAGAATAAATTGAGAAACATAATAAAATCAGGCAGGAGTAAGGCCTCACAGACTAAGGGTAATAAGATATTGAGAACAGAGAAATATGATTACCTCAACTCTGACCTAAGGCCAAGGAGAGGGAGAAGGGAGAGATTTGTCTAAACTATATTTTGGAAAAATATAAAGTCATTATTTGTACCATATTTTGAGTGCATTCAGTTTCTCAAATACCTGATTCTAGACTCAACATCCCTGTACTCCTCGAAACTATCGTCCTATTCCTCTTCCTTCTCTCTCTCTTTCTTTTCTCTTGCTCATACACTCTCTAAACATCTTCATCAAAAAGAAATGATTATCCGTGCCACAACATGGATGAGTCTCAGAGCTAAAGCTAAGTGAATAAAGCCAGACTTAAAAAGCTTACGTACTGTCTGATTCCATTTATGTGACATTCTGGAAAAGGTAAAACTATCACAACAGAAATTAGATTAGTGATTGCCAGAGCCTGGAGATGGGGCAAGAGGACTGATTGAGGATAAAGAGAGAACTTTTTGGAATGATGGAAATATTCTATATCTTGATTATGGTGGTGCTTACACAACTGTAGTAGTCAGCTAGGGCGGCCATAATAAAATACCACAGATGGGGTGGTTTAAACCATAGAAATTAATTTTCTTGTGGTTCTGGAGGCTAGAAGTCCAAGATCAAGGTGCTGGCAGGGTTGCTTTCTTTTGAGGCCTTTTTCCCTGGCTTGCAGACGGCCACCTTCTTCCTGTGTCCTCACATGGCCTTTCCTCGGTGGGAGCACACTCCTGCTATCTTTTCTTCTTCTTATAAGGACATCAGTCCTATTGGATTAGTCTCACCCTTATGACCTCATGTAACTGTAATTACCTCCTTAAAGGCCTTATCTCCAAATACAGTCATATTGAGGGTTAGGACTTCAACATGAATTTTGGGGGTACACAATTCAGTCCATAATAACAATTGTATAATCAAAATTCATAGAATTGTGCACCTTAAAAGTGTACATTTTACTCTATGTAAATTATACTACAATAAACAAAAAAATAAATTATTCATGAATGTAAAAATTGCACTGTACATTTAAAAATAGAAAGCAAATACATTTCTATGAGTATCCAGAAAAATACAACTTGTTTATTTTTATGATCTCAATTCTTGAATGAGGAAAAACACTTCCAAGACTTCCGCTCAGTGGTAGTACTGAATGAGTTAAATGTATCCTTGAAGTCATATTGTTTTTGATTCTGTAATATGGTTAGTAAATAGAACAATTCAGGGCAGAAACCTCTTGCAGAAGAAGGCTGCAAATGTAGGCTACATTAGGAATCCACTGGGAGATTGGTTTGGAGCAGCAGATGGGAAAGCCTGTAGAAATGGGTGGTAGCCAAATTCATATTTTTCTCTAACTTCTTTGGGGGCTAGCTGAGGTCAAACTTGAAATAATTTAGGGCAGATTTTGGGGGAAGCAGTCTAGTACAGTGGAAAGTATATGGCCCTGAATTACATTTTGGATTTAGATGGCTAGATATAGGTTTCACAGTTGGCTTCTCCACTTTTTACCAGAAAAGTTATTTAACCTCTCTGGGTCTTTATTTCCTCATCTGGAAAATGGGCTAATAAAAGCTAGCATGTAGGGTTGTCATGAGGATTTGGAATAAAGAATGTAAAACCCCAGTACGGTGAGCTGGCACTTCATAAGTACTTAACAATCCACAGTATTTATCATTCATTGTGATTTGGACAGCAGAATTCATAATGTGTTAGGCCCAGAGATAGAAAGCTCAGGTCTATGGGGTCCTGGGGCTCTGATGTGGTCTAGGACCCTGGAGAGCTCCTTTGGGGGCCAATTGCTGTGTCTAAGGAATTATAGAAGTCTTTTTTTCCACCTCTAGGACCCTAGAGCTACTTTCTGAAACTCTCTGTTAAAGAATCTTTCCCTTATTATGACAAATTTAGTACCTAAGGAGCAAGGGATTTGTCTTTATTCACCTAAGAGCATTTGGCCTCTGAGTCAGAAGGAAAAGGTATTTCTTCTGTCCTAATTGGAGTTTCCACAGGATCCCCCAGGCTAGATAACAGTAGTACAATTATGGGGTGGACACATATAATAGGAAAGTGTTGATGAGTAAGTCCATTGTTTGGTGTGGTGGAAAGTGCTCTGTGTTAGAAAATCGGAAACTGGGGCCATTGATCTATTTTTTTCCCTAATAGGTGATTTGAGGTAAATAATTGTTCCTCTTCAGGTTTTGTTTTCTGACTCTATGAAGAGTGGAGTTGGTTAAGTGACTTTTAAGGTCCTTTCCAGCCAGGATAGTCTAATATTCTATGTTTTGAAACGGGAGAAGGATCTTAATTAATCAACTGATTTATACAAGGCTTGCTGTAGCATTCATTCCATGTTGAGCCCTGTGCAATGTTCTGGGCAGTCAGTGATGAACAAGCCAGACATAGACCTCTCCCAGCCTGAGCTTGTATCTCTGTTGCAATGCTACCTGTCCAGTTTCCATTCTCACTTACTGCTTTTATCGGTGACATAGAAGGCATGTTAATTCCATTTGTGGGAGGTTCAGAGCTAGGACTGTTGACATTGCAGAATCTGATTCTTGCAGAATCAAGTTCAACAATAAAACAAAACACTTTTAAAGTTTGGAAAGATGGACCAACATTCATAAGGTAAATATATGAGATACAATCAAGTACAAATAGAAGGAAAGTCCTTAATTCAGGTTTAAAATAAATTAGATTTACAGGTACAGGATAAGACATATAGGGTGGTAGCTTTAAGCATCTGATCTACACTTCCGTTCAGCCTCCAGGGATTACGTAGTCACAATGTAACATTAGTCACAAAGTTGGAAAAAGAATGAGTCTCCCTAAGATCTCTTTGCCTGGCCGTTTTATGATGCCAATGATATGGTAGGAACCAGTTCCATCATCTCTTCCACTCAGCACTCTCCCCTCCCTTTCCTTCCATTTGCTTCTTTGAGAGCAGGGTGTGCCTTATCTAATGCTATATCTACTCCTGTATCCCTAGTCCATAGTTCTTTGATTTGCACATGATAGGCAATTAATAAAATAGAAATAATACCCAACTTTACAGTAGTCCATGTGAAAATAGACCAGGAGTTTTAATTGATATCAGTTAAACTATGTGATGGAGCTGCCAGGAAATGCCAAGTTCATCTTGGGCTGTGTTGACAGAAGTGTGCAGTGGGCAGTAAGAGAATTCTGTACTCTGTGCTGGGCAGGTAAGTGCACAAACATTGTAGCTCAGTCTCGATATCACTTTAAATGAGAGGCATTAAAATTGGAGACTGTCCAAAGAAGAATGAAAAAATTGGTGGCAGTATCGCAAAGTGGTTAAGATCATCCTCTTTGGAGTCAGACAGACTCATTCAGGTCCAAGCTCTGATGCTTACTGTGACCTTGGGGAAGTTACTTAACCTCCTATAGTCTCAGTTTCCTCATCTATACAATGGAAATAATGAACAGTACCTATCTCATGGAGTTATGGAAAGGATTATGATGATGATAATAAATTATGATTTATATTTGAAGAAATTAGTCATTTACCCAGAAAATTTGAAGACATAAGAGTAGGGGTGGGGGGATGAGGGAAGTGAATGGGAGGTGATATCTATCTTTAGATATTTGAACAACTGCTATTGGGAAGAGATATTGGACTTATTTTGGGTAGATTCATATGACAGAATTAGGTCAAATAGTAGGATTTTCAGAGAAGATAATATTGCTTCAACACATGGCAGAAATTTTGACAATCAGCATTGTTTAAAAATGGAATTCAAGACCATAGAGAGTGTTCAAGCAGATGCTGATATCCACGTCTTAGGTTGGTATAGAGGGGACTCCTGCACTGGCTGACTGAGTTTGGGCTCTTCGGGTTGCCAGACTTCACTGTGCATCAGAACCATGTGGGAGTAGAGCTCAGGACTCTCTAATGAGCACCTTAGGTGGTTCTGATAAAGCTGGTCCTTGCATAGGTAATTTAGATCCACTGCACTGGAAAATGAGTCTCTTTTCACCTACATTAGGCTATGATGGAATTCTGGTGGGGAGATGGTGAAAGCAGGAAGACATGAAGATAATGGGGTTCAGGGCAGGCTGCCCCAAGATGTGCCACTCTGGTATGCAGATTATTTAGAGCTGAAGACAATAAAGGCTCAGAAGACTCTGACAGAAACTTTGACCACCCCCCTTCAGCACCACTACCTGCCTAAAAGGATTTAAGATAGAAGCCCTGTCCCCACGACAGGGTATGGATAGACTGGGAGGGTCCTTGCTAAGCCTATTCTTATCAAAGTTCTGTTTACCAAACATTTACATTTGTAAGGGAAGTCTCCATTTGTAAAGGTATCTTTCTCTCTGTGCTGGAAAGAAGGAGGAGTGACCTCATCTCTAGAAACTTACCAATGAGGGAAGTGAGGCCTTAAATCTGCATAATAACCTTACTCTTGTTTATTATGCTTTTCTGGTAATCTCCCATAACTGACCTCCTAACCTCCAACATCCTCCTTTGTCTTTAGCTGAAGATAGTATTTAAGATGAGAACCTCCGCCATTTTGTCAAGTTACCTAGTTTTTCTCATGAGGTCTCTCTCATGTATACATGTTATAAAGCTCGTTTGATTTTCTCCTGCTATTTGGTCTCATGTCAACTTAATCTGTAGCCCAGCAGAAAGGACCCAGAGTGGGTAGAGGATAGTCTTCCTCACCTTCAAAGATGGGAAAGTGCCAAACATATTTTGAAGAATGGAGGTGTCATGTAGAAGTGTGGTTGAGAGTCTGATTGGAAAGAAGTTAGGGCCAGCGTGTGGAGAGTTTTAGATGCTAAGTACAGGAATTTGGAGGTTACTAAGCAGGGTTCCATGATAAATGTAGTGCAAATGTAGTTACAAAGATTTCTCATTCTGGAAGGGTGAGCTAAACGATGAATAAAGGCAATTCCAGACACACTATTCCTTCCCTCTTGGAGTTCACCATCTCAGAACCTGTAACTTGAATCATCACCTTCTATTTTCTTCATTTCTGAGCTGCTCTTAGTTAGACAGTATGTAGTGATTGATCCATGACATTAATGATCCTTTCCATCCCCAGCATGTGGAAAGAAAAGGAAGACTTTCACTTATGTAGTTCTCCCAGGAAGTAGAGGAAGCACCCACGGGTCTGCTCAACTGAAAAGCAACAGTTTCAAGATCACAGTCTTGATGACATCAGAGGTGCCAAGGGCTGGAAGCCAAGTTCAGAGTTTTCATCTGAAGGAACAAGTTCTTCTGCCTAAGTCCAATCTACTGAATTCCTTAATATACGCACTTTTGTTCTTATCTCAAGGCAAATTCTTAAGTTAATTAGTTGCAATTATTAGCTCTACTGCAGTGGAGTGCACAATAACAGAAGGGGAAAACGAGGTCATTGGGGAGATGCAATTGGGTGTTCTGAGACAGCATATAGAGGAGGTGCAACTGATCACACTGACCAATTTAAGTTTTAAAATCAAAAGTCTGAAACCAAAACCTACTCCCGAATCCTCAAAGAGTCAAGGACACATAGAAATGGCAACCATGAGGCAAACACTGTACTTACACAGTGTTCCTTCTAATATCTGCCCACATCCTGAGGCAATGTCCCCGAAGATGGTTTCCTGTGGGAATAAACCACAGCAGACAGAAGAACAATGGGGCTTGTCAAAACTATAGGTTTGAATGCTTGCTTTTCTTTATTAGCTATAGGATTTAGGGCCAGTCAGTTCCATTACCTGTAGGATGAGAGTAAAGACACCAACCTTGCGGGATGTTGGGAGCCTTGTGTGTGAAGCACCTATGACCATACCTTTAGTTTGATAGATGCAGATTGAATTCATGAATTCATGCAGGTCTCCACTGCAACCTGGCTCTCAGGCTGGGCCAACACACGATTGGCTTGGCACTAATTTTGTGCCAATAGTGGTGTCTTTCATGAAGACACCACTATTTTCTAGGATTGTCTCTGTTGTTCTAGTAACATTCCTAGCCAAACATATCTAAATTTACATCTTTTCAGCAAGTCAGTATAATAATGTGTTTAAGAGTTTGGGAGTTCTATTAGTTTCCCAGGGCTGTTGTAACCAAGTACCAAAAACTGCAGGGCTTAAAACAACAGAAATTTATTGTCTCGTAGTTCTAGGGGCTAGAAGTCTGAAGTCAAGGTGTCAGCAGGGCCACGCTCTCTCTGATGGCTCTAGGGGAGAATCCTTCTTTGCCTCTTCTAGCTTCTGGTGTTTGCCATCAATTCTTGCCATTCTCTGGCTTGTAGATGCATCACTCCAGTCACATAGCTATCTTCTCCCTGTGTGTCTCCTTATCATCTTCCTTCTGTGTGTGTCTATCTCTGTGTCCAGATTTCCCCTTTTATAAGGACACCAGTCATGTGGAATTAGGGCCCACCCTGATAACCTTCTTTGAACTTGATCACCTCTGTAAAGACCCCATTTCCAAATAATGTCCCAATCTGAGGTACTGGGGATGAGGACCTCAACATAACTTTTTGGGGTGATGCAATTCAACCTATAACAGGTGTCAGACAGATCTGGGTTCAAATCCTGGCCCTACCATCTATTGGACATGATCTTGATCAAGTTATTCCTCTCTCTAAGCCTCAATTTCCTCATCTCTAAAATCAGGACCATATTATTAACCACGTCATAGGGTCATTATGAGGATAAAAGGAGAAACTGTTTGGCAAATGCCTGGCAAGTGATGACGGAAAAGGGCATTTTCATGGACACATCACTCTTTTTTTAGAGAAAGGAAAGCCTTTCCCAGAAGCCCCCTGAAAGGATGGGTCACATTTCCTATGTCCTAGATACAAAAGAGGCTGGGAAAGTAAATATATGACATTTTCAGCCTCAACAACAGGAGACAGGCCCCTGCCAGCAAAGAAGAGGGGTGGTGTGTGTGGGAAATGATCACCAAGTAGGCAACCAACAGTGTCTGTCAGGCCTAGGTAGCAACTGTCTTTCCTGTACACCCTTCTCTTTGCATTTCTCCAATAGAACTCAGGCTTTCTCTGAATATCTGTATACATACCTGAATATACTTGGGTATGAGTTGACTAAATGTGGTTAGTGATGGAATTGACTGGGGTTCCTCTCCCCACAGTGATGTACAGGGGACTGGATGGTAGCCCCCTTCCATCCATTTGTGACCTGAAGCATCAAACTTAGTTGAAGAGGTGTCCCTTTCCTCAGAGAAGAGTAAAATTTTGCCATCAAGGGTACTTGATACATTGGTTCCTTTACCATCTCAATAGAGGGCTAAGAAAGAGACCAACCAGCTGTGATGGAAACTTATGGTTGGGGGAGGTTATTTCTCAGAATTTGTTCAGCCTCAGAGACTAGGCCTTAGATCTCCAACTATCCAGAAGGGTTTAGGAATAATAGATGAATTCAGGAGGATAGAAACAATCATTTTCAAGCATATTTCTTAACATAGAACCCCTCCTTTAAATAGAAGCTTACAAAGAAGCCCAATATATAAAACATATTTCAGCAGAGCTATTCTGGTTGTATGGGGTTGTTTGGGAAGACCCAGGCCTATTGTATTTACCCTAATTTTTTGCAGTGTCCCTTAAGACACCTTTGTGGAACCACTCAGCCACCTTGGGAATTAAAAAACCATTGGGTTAAATGTTCATTGGTGAGGATATGATTTCCAACCCAGACCCGTCACAATTGATGTCTAATTTTGAGTCTGGGGAAGGAGAATGGAACCTCTCTACAGTAGCAGGGAGCCTACAAGCCACCACCAGAGGTTCTGCAGACCCGTGCACAACCTCCTTCTGTGTGATTTCTCCTGAATTCTATAGTACTCCATCTCCTGGACGGAGAGGGCTTTCTGTGTTCCTAATGCAACAGCAGCACCCCCAAGTTTCTCCCAGGCATTGAGTTAGCTGCAGATCCTCATACTGACTTCAGAGGATAGAGGATTTGTTGCTCTTTTGATGCATAAACAAAGCTTCTAGCCAGTGTTCCCATCCGGTTCAGTAGCCCTATAATGTTTAAAGGTATAGGAATGGAACAGGCCTTCTTGATAGCATTGCGTAGGACCACAGGCAGGCATCAGGATCCTTGCATCATCTGAATATGTATTCAAATCTGGTTGTATGCCAACGGAGCGCAGTAGCTGAGAGTCAGACCCTGCATCTGCCACGCTGATTTTGAACCCAGATTTGCCTCTTTCTAGCTGTACAAACTTGGACAAATTATTCTCAGCCTTAGTTTCAGCATGTATAAAATAGGGATAATGGTATTCCCATCTTAGGACTGTCGTGAGCATTAAATGAGGTGATGTGTGCAAAAACACTTGTCCCTGTGTGTACTCTCAGTAAGCAGCCCATTGCTGCTGGCAGGTGTAGAATACTTCAACTTCCTGGCTGGATCACGTCACCGTTTTTACTACTAACAATACCTTCAACCCTTTGACCCTTCTTTCAGAAACATGATCATTGCTGAACAAGCCTGAACCTTCCTATGGGGCAGGGCCTGGCTAGCTCGAATGTCCTGTAGTAACCTCATTACCACTTATAGCTGAGCCCCATGAGCAGAGGTAGAACAGAAAGAAATTGGGTGGGATCTCATGCATGCTTAGAAATACTGTTATTTTGGCACAGGAGCGGGTGAAGGGGCTAAGTACACAGTGCGCTGAACGGGAAAGGCGGGGGCAGGAAGAAGGATGTGCTCTGAAAAAAAGCAAGGACCTTCTGACTATCTAAAGCCCCAGGCTTGAATACTAAATGGTTGAGAGCACAAAGACAATTTGGGTTTCTCATAAAATCAAACCTGTGATAATGATATTGTAGTTATGATGGAGTTGGATGCTTAAATATTTGAGTGAAAATCTCTCTCAAACTTCTGGTCCCAATCCCAGATCTGCTAAAATAGACTGTTGATAATGGGACCTGAGCATCTGTATTTTTATCAAGCTCTCCAGGTGATTCTGCTTAGCATGCTCATTGGTTGATTGTTGGGATGTGTTGACTTACTCCAAACCTACATCCCTTGTTTAAATGCCCTCCCAATGTGGTGTAGAAGTGTAGAGGTGCAGGATTTCTTATAATAATTATCATGTAGGTAGTGTTTCATAGTAGTTGAAGGAACTCTGGTTTGGGATCAGAAGACCTCAAGTCTAATCATCGTTTTCTTTCAATGTTCCCGTAGTAATTTGGACTAATCATATAACTGCTGTCTCTTAGAGATAATGGTTGCTCCTTACACTACGTTATAATTGTCACAGGGTCTGTATAACAGCAGGGACAACAACCACAATTATCTCTTATACGTAACGTTACAAAATTCCTTGTTATCTTAGATTTTTCTATGCTTACTGATTTTTCTAGGTAAATTATAGACTGTCACATTTTACTTATCTTGAACTTAGCTGTCACACACTCATAGTAAAAAACTGTGGGAGAAGCACATTTACATGCACACATACATGCAGACATATTTTCTCTCTCTCTCTCTCACACATACACACACACACACACACACACACACACACCTTTAATTAAACAGCCAGATAAGATGGCACTAAGACTCAAGATACTTTAAATGTAGGCAATCCTCTTAGAACCTTACTCAGAGCTTATTTACTCTTATTTTATGTGTAATTATAACAGAACTTGGTTATCTAACTTCCAAGCCTCAAGTAGACTAGAAATAGCAAACAGACAGAACAAAAATGGGATGACATAGGTCGATATGCTGAGAGCATCAAAATCTGAGAGCTGAATGCCCAATGATAAGGGAGGAGGAAAAGGAAAAAAAAACCTGTAACAAACAGAGCAATCTGGAGCCACTGAGTTTAGGGATAAATAATCCTTTGTGCCTCCATGGATCCTGGCAATGCTGTGATATAGCACAGTCTGATCCCTTCTGTTTTTGAGAATGACTCTGAATCATCAAGGAGGCTAAATTAAGTTCTGTATTTTCTGTTTAGGAAGCATGGATGTGGGTATTCTAGCTAAGAAAGATTTATAACAAAAATGTTAAAAACTTTCAGATAAGATTTGACTTCTGAGAATCAAAGAGTTTTAGAGTTGGAAAGCATCATCATAATAATAAAATGATAATGTCTCAAGTGGGCATTGACAATAACTCTCTCCATTGTACGACCAATCAGATGTGCTCTTCTGCTACCATTAATTGAAGTTGGTGAACTGGACAGAAGAAATCTTTTTGCCATCCCAGTGTTAGATGAATCTTAATATTCTTTCCAAAATTGTAGAGAAAGAAGTTAGAGGTAAAGAAGAGAATTCATCAATTCCCACAAATAGCACATGTCCAAACATCCTTCCAGTTACTGCTTCCCCTCAAGTACCTTGTCTTCTGCACCTTGTCTACAAAATCCCCTCTCCATTCCATCTGGAAGCTGTCTGGAACCCTCAGTGAAACTCTGAACTTCCGTGGGATGTTACTGATCTCTCTCACTGCACATTTCAATTTCTATACTGAATTAGAGGTTTTTTATTTTTTTTTTTAAATTAGGGCTTCCTCCTCTTACTAACCTGTAAATGGCTTGAGGACAGAATCTGGATTTGATTCATTTCTGTGTCTCCAATAGCACCTGGCACAGTGTCTCACGTATGGTGGGTGTTTGATAAATGCGTAGTGAATGGATAAATGAATGAATTGAACCAGCTAGTTATTTATCCTTTGCATTTGTCAATGCTGCCTGGTTGACATAGAGAATTAGGGATTCTAGGGGAAATGTGAATTTACAGACAAGGGCATTCATATGGAAAATTAGTACTCTGATCCTTTGTCCCTTAGGGGAGTAACAGCTTTCCCGTCTCTTAAAATGTGGGGCCTAAGAGTGCTGGCCTCTCCCAAATGAAAAGAAAGTCACTGAACATCATAATGTGGCATTGCACTTATGGCTATAGCTTCAAAGCACTCCGTGGTTCGTTGGTTCTTGGCAAAAAGTCATCTAATAATGCCTTACGTTTGTGTAACATGCAGGGTTTTCAAAATGCTTTGACATGCACTTCTTTTGGCTGTCATAAAAAAATATAATGGCAGGCAGAACAGATGTTATTATCCTTGCTTTTAAGATGATGATTCTGAAACTCAGTGAACCAATATGAATTATGCAGGGTTACGTGAGAAGTGGCAGAACCAGGGTCATTGTTGCCAACTCTCAGTCTAGCACTAAGCTGGTAGAACACACAGAAATTACTAATTCAAACCTTGTTTGGTTTAGGATAAGTGTTCTTTTGCATCTTTGAACACCCACAGTAAGCACTGGTTCTACCACTTATTTTGCATTTCCTACATTGTATTTTAAGTTTTTTTTGTTGTTGTTAAATATAGAGATAATGTGATGGTTAATTTTATGTCAACTTGGCTAGGCCATAGGACCCAGATATTTGGTCAAACATCAGTCTAGATGTTGCTGTGAAGGTACTTTTGGATGAGATTAACATTTATATCAGTAGGCTTTGAGTAAAGCAGATTACTTTCCATAATGTGGGTGGGCCTCATTCAATCCACTGAAGGCCTTAAGAAAAAAGACTGAGGTCCCCCAAGGAAGAGGGAATTCTGCCTCCAGAAGCCTGTGGACTTGAGTTGCAACATCAACTCTTCTCTGGGTCTCCCGTCACCCTGCCTGCCCTGCAGATTTTAGACTTACCAGCCCCGACAATCATGTGAGTAAATTCCTTACAATAAATCTCTCTCTCTCTATGTCTATGTATACATACATACACACACTCTATTGGTTCTGTTTCTCTGGAGAATGCTGACTAGTACAGACAGCTCCTAATTTATGAAGATAATTTGTTTTATAAATGTATTGAAATTTAACGTATAAGAACTTGATGAATTCATAATGATACCAAACTTTTTTAAAAAGAAAGAGAAAGAGAAATCTCCCCAACAGACAAGAAGCGAACAAATAAAATACTTCAAAAACAGAAAAAAACTGGACTCCCCTGGAAGTAACTAGGATTTCAACTCCTTACTCTGAAAATTGACCATTAAAAGGAAAGATATGAGGGGCTGGCCTGGTGGTGTAGTGGTTAAGTTTGCCCGCTATGCTTTGGCGGCCCGGGGTTCGCCGATTCGGTTCCCCGGTGTAGACCTATGCACCACTTATCAAGCCATGCTGTGGCAGGCATCCCACATATAAAGTAGAGGAAGATGGGCACGGATGTTAGCCCAGGGGCAACCTTCCTCAGCAGAAAGAGGAGGATTGGCAATAGATGTTACCTCAGGGCTAATCTTCCTCACAGATAAGAAAAGAGAAAGAATTGAAGATTTATTCTGTCCTTCCTGTATAAACTACACTGGAGGGTAACTGAGCCCTAATTGAGGAGGGAACTTTTTTTTTTTACAAAATAATTCCAGCCAATAAATGTAGAAGGAATGACAGACCTAGAACTATTTTCTAACCTCTAATGCAATAATTCAGGCAATGACCAACAATGGATAAAACCATGAAATGCAAGGTTGATTAAGAACTTTACAAGGGCTTAATCATGCTGATAGCACCTGAATCCACTCATCAATTTCTGTATCATTAAAAATGGGACAACCAGACTTTGTGGACCTCTTGACATGAGGTGATAGACAGTGAACAGAATCATCTATAAAGAATTCTTGCCAAAAAAGAAGTTGAACCTGAATTGAACCTTTAACTAATGTACAAGAAATACAGCAGCTAGAAGAAAAAATTAAGCAAATAACAAAACAAATGAGTAAACCCAAACAGGTAGGGTGACCAAGAATGAAAGGGGTGTTATTCATAATTATGCTGTGACAAAAGGTCTAAATTGGGACTGTTGCCTGCAAAACTGGAGGAATGGTCATCATAAGAATTTGGTACATATTTGGGAGTTTGCTGATTGCAATGACATGAGCCAATTTTGCTCACCTATTTCCTTCTTTTGCTCTTCAATCAACAGCCAAAAGCCTATCTCCTGAGTCAAGTCAGGACGTTAGTCACATGTCTGCTGAGTCTGCAGTAGAGACTCAAAAAACCTGCCCACATGATCCTTGGAGGCTGGAAGCACTTGCATTTCCTCTTTCTCCCAGGCAGAGGCAACCCGATGCCAGCCTGTTGGCTTGGAGGCTGTATTATGAGACACTCCCCCAGAGGCCCTTTGCCTTTCTTTTAGATACTTGCACAAGTAACAGATACTCGCTGTGAAAAATTGGAAACTACACCAAAGTATCAAGAAGAAAAATTTCACAGTTGCCCAGGGTTCAGTACTGCTAATATTTTAGTGCATGTGCTTCTAGACATATATATATATATATATATATATATATATATATATATATATATATATATATTATATTTTTTGTACCATCATGGGATCATATTGTATATGCTATTCGGAAATTTGCTTTTTTCACTTAGTGTTATGTGGTTAACATATGACCGTGTTAATGGATTCATGCTGCAAATTTTAAAGGCATATCTGGTCAAGTTGCCCTATAAATAACTTGTATGAATGTATATGCTCAGCAACAGCTTGTGAGCACTCATCTTCCACCATCATCATTACCATCATCATCATGATCATCATTATCATTATCATCATCACCATCACCATCATCATTGTCACAGCTAGTGTTTATTGAATTCTTGGTATGTGCCTGGCAAAGTTCTAAGCATTTTATTCAAAGCAACTCATTTAATTGTCACAACTCTGTGGTAGATACAATGATCATTCAAAATGTATGACGGGGAAACTGATTACACATGACTATATTTAAAAAACAGAAGTATGTAAGTGAGAAAAGTTAAAAAAAAAATTATTTCCCCCATCTTAAAATCCTACTTTATTGAATAGTCACTGTTAAAAGTTTATGTGTATTTGTCTAGATATTTCCTATGCACATAAAAACATGTGTGTGAATGTACTTTTTTTTAAACACAGAAGAGATCATACTACATATACCATCAAACTCCTCTGTAATCAGCATTTTCTTCTAGCACTATATCATGGCCATCTTTCCATGGCAGTTCATGCAGATTTACCGCATCCCCTTTTAGAGTTGCATGACATTCCATTGTATGAGTGTACCATGTTGGCTCATGTGTCTCTCTCATCTCCCCAACGAGGCTGGAAGTTTTGGAAATCTATAGCACAACTCCGTAGTGCTTAGCAAAGTCTGAGCTCATAGCAAGTGACCACTGAATGGAAAGAGTTGTTTTCTGTAGAATGTATATTTTTTCTGAAAATCTAGGTATATTAAATGGAATTGCCAATGTGAGAAATGCCTCCCTAAGGAAGTTATAAATTACTGGCTTCAGTTAATGCCTTTAGAAACTGGCTGCAGTTGGTTGTGTATTTTTGTGGGAGTCATAACACCTTTGAAGTTTACCAATTAGTTGGTTACATCATCCAAAGCATCTCAAGCAGAGTGGAAAATCACTAGAAAGGTGCCTGGGTGGCTTTCATTCTGGTAGTGACCATGCCAGCTGTAACCCTGAGTGGGGCACTCTTCCTGTCTGCCTCTCTGGGGCCTTAGGGATTTGGCTGGCGGGCCATGAGGGCCCTATCTAGCTTTGAGATCCTATGAATTTACAAGCCAGAGCAAAATCCACCTCTGTGAGCCATGCGGTAAGAATGGGCATGACGGCTCATGTTCTCCGAAGAATCATTTTAACTCTTGGCATGTACACTTGACATTTTTTAAGATGGGAAAATACAGAAAGGAGAGCATATGATATCGTCTCAGAGTGAGACTAAGACGTGAGCCAGATCTGCCGTATGGTCTCCCAGAAGCAGAGCCAGAGAAAACCAGTCTATTCGTTCTCTCCTACTTGAAACATCTTCTAAACAGCTTTGCAACGGTGGTTTGGGATGCTCTGTTATAAGAGTGCAGGGATACACGGGATAGGGTCGTATGTAAATTCCCTTATTTTATTTAGAAAGTGAAAAAAAGTACCAACTTATACACACTATGATTATTAATATGTAAAATATAAGTTAAAAATGGCAGAAAATGCAACAAAACAGTATAGTGATTATCTCTGGGTAATGGGATTATGGGTGATTCCTATTTTCTTCTCTATACTTTGCTCCAAGTTTCCCCAATGACTAGGCATTCCTTTCATAATCAGAAAAATATGATCAAAGAATGTTTACAAATATTAATAAAAAAGAAAAGCAGACAATTACGCTGAATGCTACTGGAGATCACCTAGGTTAGTTAAAATCATCATCATCTCTTTCCTTTCCTTTTCCATAGTTTTCAAGTTTGTCCTGACAAACACGTGTATTAATTTTAGAAGGAAAAGCATCCCCGCCAGGGCAGTTGCCTACACCAAATTCATTCTCTCCCTTTTCCTTTCTAATGAAATCCTGATTTTTGGGGGGAATGTCAATGTACCCAGCAAAAATCGACATCTTCCAGGTAGAAGTTTTTGAATGGGCCTCTCAGCTGACTTGACTGGCATGTGCCTGTTTGCCCTTCCACTCTTATTCCTCTCCCTTGCTGGAACTCAGATGAAAGGTTTGGAGCTGCAGTGGCCATCTTATAATAAGATGACAACTTCAAGGAGAGAAATCATGAAGTAAATCTGGTGGAGCAGAAATAAACGTACCTGGGACATTGGGGGCATCTTGGAGCCACTGTACCAGGATGAACCATCTCTCTCCCAACTTAAGGCTGCAGGAGAGAGAATAAAGTCCCCATAGTGTTTTAGCCATTGTATTTTCTGTCTCTGTTAGTCATAGCTGAGCACAATTTCTAACGCACCCACTTAAAAACCAACACACACACACAACTTTTTAATTCCTAACCACTTTGGCCATCTTAAAAAAAGGTTTTAAGGGAAAGGAAACTGAAATTCACTTAGGACGGAATAAAAGGCAATGTTGTACTAAAAATTAAGGATTGTCTCTGAGGCTCCAATAAATCTAATCTGTTTCACATTGTCAATGTTCCACGCATGGTGGTAAGTTCATTATTTTTACATTTGGGGACAATAAGTTTGTTAATCCATCCCAGCAAATAGGAAATCAATGCATCACTATATGCCTAAACTGAGACCATTTGTCATGGTTTATGCTCCTTCCAAAGAGTGCAAAACAGACCTTAACTTGAAGAAGCACCAAAGTGGGGATAGCTATTTGAAATGTCAGATGGAAAACATGTTTGAAAATGGGGTATTTGCATGCATTCTGTGAAAGGGAAGGACTCAACCCTCTGTTAAGCTTCCCTTTGCAGCTCCCTGATCAACAACAGTGACACAACCATAGGCAGTTTTTCTTTCTGGTGACAAATCCTCTTGTCACTAGTTGCTTCATTCTAAAAGGCCAGTGGGGGGAAGAGAGAGGAAAGGTCAGGTAAAAGGAAAGATGCAGGGTCAAAATGTCAGAGCTAGAAGGACCTTGGAAGGTTGCTGATTAACTTCAATGCTTTCTTTTTGTAGAGGAGCAAGTGAGGCCTAATGCCTCCCTGGAAGTTAGTGACTGGGTTAGAATTAGAACCCAGATCAGTAGCCCCCAGGCTGCTGCTCCCAGCCACAGGGACTGCAGAATAAGGAATATGAATGAGAACTAAGCACAGAGTCTAATGGCGCAGGGGCATTGGCGGGCCAAGTCAAAGGGGGAGTTGCAGCCATTTTCCTGGTGCTTCACTAGAGGCGCCACCATAGAAGAAAAAGCAGAGAGGAAAAGAAGAAGTAAGGGTGCTTGAGTATGGCTGGGGCCAGAATGGGTAGAGAGATGGAAGGACTCATCTCTATTGATCCAGTTTCTCAGCCTCCTCTTCCCTGTGCCTGGGGAGAGACGGCTCTGGCATCATCTCGGCTCCCTCATTCATTACAAGACTATCTGTTGCATTTTCCTAGTCCTCCGTGCTTAGGGACATCAGAGCAGCCCCGCTTCCTCCCTACTGTGTCTGGGGCAGTTTGTTTCCACAGGAGAGTAATTCCTATTCAACAATCGAAGTAAAAAGTCTCCTTCCTTTTTCTAACAAAGTCATCACCAAAGGATGGAGGTTTCCTGACATGTTCAATCCTTTACTGGTTGCTGTGGGGAGTTGAAACAGATATACAAGACACTCACTCTTTTGTTGGAGTTGCTTAAGATCCCGCCAGGAAGGAGAAGTCAAAAGAAAGGAGTAGGATTTACAAATTAACAGAAGAACTTACCTTTGCATATAGAAAATCTCATCATGGAATTTTGCCAAAACAACTTTAGCAATACAAAGATCTGGTCCAAATTTGAAAATTATTGGTTTTTGTTTTTTAAAAAAATATTTCCTAGATCAAGTTCTTACGTCCAGAGCAAAACCTGGGGTTGAGTGGGTATAGACTGGAGGTAGATTATGCCCGTTACACAAAGACAAAATCAGGAGACTGCATGGTGGAGTGGGGTAGAACAGTGGTCTCAAGGTGACGTGTAGAGGAAGATCCACATAATGTACGTATAATTTATAAGTACTATATGCATATGTGGATATATAATACATAACCATCTACAAATCTATACCCATTTAAATATATATATTATTTAAATATACATAAATGTATACTTATTTAAACATATGTGTATACTTATTTAAATATATATATCTACACGCATACACACACACACAGCTGAGCACTAAAATTTTCTTCACTGAAAGGAATGCATGCTCACAGGTATTTGGAGGCTACTGGGTGAGAAAATGGGCTTTACAGTCTTAGCTGCCAAAAACGTATATAATTGGGAAAACGCTCGTACCTCTTAGGGTTGTAGTGAAGATTCAGACAATATATGCAAAGTGCTTAGTAGTTTTTCCTGCAACTTGGCAAGTGTTGTGAGGACAGAACTCGTATCTGTCGTGTGAATAATGTATCCCCCAGGCCTGACATGAGGTCTGCACAAAGTAGGTGCTTTACAAATATTTGTCAGATAGATGAGTGGTCCATAGGTTTATGCAATTCCTTCCACACTAACTGTAACTTCACTTCTGTCTGTGTTGCACAAGCAGCGACGTGGGAGTACATGGAAGTGAGACAGGCATTATGATTGGGATAACCTTCAATTCACCCCTTATATAAAAATAGGTAAGCCGTTCACAAAATTAGGTAATTTATTTTTAAAGATTTTATTTATTTATTTTTTCCCCCCAAAGCCCCAGTAGATAGTTCTATGTCATAGCTGCACATCCTTCTAGTTGCTGTATGTGGGATTCGGCCTCCGGATGGACGGAGAAGTGGTGCCTCGGTGCGCCCTGGATCCGAACCCGGGCCACCAGCATCGCAGCGCGTGCACTTAACCACCAAGCCACGGGGCCAGCCCAGGTAATTTATTTTTAGTAACAAATGCTTTGCAGCACACCTCACAACTGATGGTGATTCACCTGTACGCTATGACCCCATCCATGGGTATGAACCAACTGTTAGAGCCAAACCTACACCTCGCCATCTAATCTGATTGGATTCTTTCACGAGACATGTTTATACAAATCACTGTCTAAACAGTCCTTCTTTATAAAACCCAAAAGGGATAAGTGAGAGAAAAATGAATGTAAAGTATAAGAAGAGATTTAGATTAAATATAGGGAGACTTTCTTGATGGCAAGAGTTGTGAGATTCAGTCTTGTTGCCATTTAGGAAACCAATTGTTTCCTTGTCTGAATGTTCTTGTTTTCCTCCTGAGCATGTGTATAATGACTGTTACATACAAGTTTTTCTCCAAAATTCTACCATAATATTAGTTTTTCTCCCTCCCCTAATGGCAAACAATTTTTCACTGATAAGTTTCCATGACAAAAATGTCTTTATCAATTCTGAAAAACAGTTCAGATTCCAAATTCCACTGCCACTTTTCTACTGAGCTATTTTAAGCCTATTGGGCAATTTTAAGTCCTCCCTTGGAGCAACATGCTTTTCTTTCCCTTGGTCCCCTTCATTCTTCCAAACCAAGTCCCCATCTTTCTAGCATCTCCTGGGCCTTGCATGCCTGTCAACTTTAGATGGTAGCAGAGGCCACCAAGCTGGAGATGGGCTTGGTGAGAGAAGCAGCAGACCCCAGCATATGGCTGGTATTTAATTAAATAACGGTTAAGCACAGAGAAGCCTTGAACAGAAAATAAATATGTGCAGACTGCTTCCCAGTATCTCGGGAGGATGTGAAATAGCTAAGATCTTTCTTAATCCTGCTGTCACAAAGCCCTTATCTGGAACACTGACAGCCCAAGAAGGTCAAAGTCTAAATGAACTGTTACAGCAGTGGTAGATAATAAATGCTGTCTTACTTTCTATATTTCAACCACCAGTGTTCTCAGGGAAGATGAAGCCATGAGAAAAAGCCTGTCCTTGATACTTCTGAGCAATCCAGGACTGTGTCTGCCCTCTGGTTCTCAGGGACTTTTGCCCTCATCAAGAGGATTGTGTTATTGTAAAGGCAGTGAGAGACAAATCACAAAATGTGGCCGTTCTGCATCCAGCTTGCCGAAGCACTTGGTTACTCTGCGTAGATTCTGGGCAGCTATGGAATTAGAGGGCAAACTCAGGACTGGGTCAGAATCCCTGGGTTCTGTTAATCCCCTTCTGTCAACCAAAGGTTTATGCAAGACCATCTGAAACTTCCTTGTCTCTAAAATAAGAGAAATGATTCCTCCCCTACAAATTTTCAGACAGATTAAGTGATGTGCCTGGCAGCCATGAGTGGCTTTTGAAGTATCTACGGGCTATCTGGAGGGATCTGGATTCTTTAGGGAGAGTTCTGAGCTTTTTTTGGCTTCAACCCAATGGGTTTGCACTTGGCCGGTCTCCATAACATCTTTCTTTTGTGACTTGGCTCTTGTTCCTCTTTATAGAGCTGAGAGTTTCTCACTCTCTTTCCTCTCAATCATCCTTTGCATTCCATCTAGCAAAAACACAAGCACATTTTATTCCTAAAGATGTTTTTCCTGTGTTTTCCCCTCCTTAAAAACACAACAAATGGTAGCTCTGCTTGTGCAGGGTCTATTTCCTAGGTAACTCTGATAAAGCTTGGCCTTCTAGCTTCTGCCCAAGGCCCCAACTCAACATGGTCACATCCAAAAGAATCATGTCACTGGCCCTAAAAGGCCTTGAAATGTTAAGCATCCCATCACATGTCTTAAACATTCCCTTTAGATACTGTATTCGTTTGCTAGGGCTCTCCTAATGAAGTACAGTGTACACACTGAGTGGCTTAAACCACAGAAACTTATTGTCTTGCAGTTCTGGAGACTAGAAGTCTGAGATCAAGGTGTTGGCAGGACCACGCTCCCTCTGAAGGAGCTAGAGAAGGATCTGTTCCAGGCCTCTCTCCGACCTTCTGGTGGTTCCTTGGCAAGTGGTCATATAACTCCCATCTCCACACGACATTGTCCTTGCTTGTGTCTGTGTCCAGATTTCCCCTTTTTATAAGGACACCAGTCATATTGGATTAGGGGTCTACCTTACTCCAGTATTACCTCATTTTAGCTAATTACTGAAGTACTGGGGTAAAGACTCCAACATATGAATTTTGTGGGAGACACAATTCAACCCATGACAGAAACTTGCACGTGTTTCCAAATTTCTACTGCATGTGGCAGCTCTCCAAGCATATACTCCTTCTCTTCAACATTCCCATAAATGAGACTGAACCTGCCCAAGTAGCTCTGGCCTCCAAGTGATGAGGCCCCCTACTTATTTTCACTTTATCTGCTGGTATAATACTAGTGGCTTTCGTTTTGTTGAAATCCTACCATATGCCAGACGCTTTATGTATATTATTCTAAACCTCACCAACATTAACATTATACCCATTTTTAAGTTGAGGAAAAACATAGGAAGTTAATTGATGCATAAAAAGTTCTACAGCAGGTAGTGACAGAGGGGGATTTGAGCTCAGTATTTCTGGTACTAAGCCCCAACTTAGCCCACTCCACCCTGGCATCTTCTGGAACACCAGAAGATAATGTTTTGGCCAAATTACAATAACTTATTTTTCCCCTGCTGGTAGCTATGGTCATCGTATTCAGAGGAGAAAATTTGAAAGACTATTAGATTATTTAACATTTATGGAACAGCTTCCTAGGTATGCAATTCTAGCATGGGAGAGAGATGGAGAGGAACAAACGTGGGTTTGCTACTAATCTTGAACAGCTGTGAAAAAATAGATAGCAGAAGGTGACACATCTAGAGCCGAGTTCAAATCCTGCCTCCCACATGGACCAGCTGTGTGGCCTTGTACAAGCTCTAGCATTTCCCTGAGCTTTCATTTCCTTATCTTTAAACTAGTGTTAATTGTGTCAATCTCATGGGGGAAGGTGAGGATCAAGCCAGATATGACTAAAAGTGTCTGGCATGTAGCAGACTTGATAAATATCCATTCTCTCCCTCGCTTCCCTTGCCTTGGAAGTATTTTGTTTGTGTCCTTCCCACAGTTATTATCCAAATTAGGCCAAAATGTTGCATTTGCTTTAATAAAAATTGTGCATGATGGGAGAATAATGAATTAAAAGAAAGTGGGATGGGGGTCCTAATTCCATAAGGAAACAAAAACAAGGCAGTATCGGATGTTCAAGGAACTTCTTGGTTCTACCTAGCAATCCATTCCACCAGGGTTTAAAACATTAGTTAGAACTTCACAGCTGTGCAACTAATACTTCCGTTGGGAAATAAAGCTTTGTTTAAAAAAGAAGAAATAAATAATGAAGTTTTAAAATACAAGCAGGTGGAAAGAACATTAGGGGACAAATAAGAAAAAGAGAAAAATAGGATCTTAGTCTCAGCTCTGAAACCAAATGCTGGGGAAAATCACTCTTCCTTCTGGGCTGGTTTCCTCAATGGTAAAATTCTTAAAGGTACTTCTAGTTCTTATAAGATTTTAAGGGTACATGCTATCCAGAAAAGACTATTTTAAATGCTGAGAAGCTGGATCCTGCTTGAAGAACACAAATTGAATGAACCACAAAGCAAATGCACCAGAGGCTTGGAAAAGCTTAATACCTGCTATTCCAGCACTCTCCTCAGAGTCTTTTTAGTTTCTCTCTTTCCTTCTTTTTTCTCTCCCTTGACTTTATTTCTCCCGTTATGTGCTGTTGCTGTTATTATAATTATTTGTTTTTTTGTTCTCCTCCTTCTTTATCTTAGAATTTATTTTTCTACCCTCCATCTCTGTTCATCTTTCCTCTTCAATTGGCCCCAATATGGAATTGAAACATAATTGAAAATATTTGCATTTTTAAAAAGGTTGAATGAATGTTTACTTCATATTCTTAACTTTAAAATTAGATGAGTTGAGCATTTTATATCTCTCTCTCAAAAAGCTAAATTAATTATTATTGTTATCATTGCTTTTTTGTGATCCACTGATTTTTTTTCTCCACTGATATATTTTGTCTCCGCTGATATGTATATTTCCATGATATGAGAAAGAAATAAGAATAGTCCAGGCAAAGTTCACACTAGGGAATGGGCAGGTTCTTAGAAACTGCTTGTGAATTTACTTTATTTTCCCATTTATTTTACATTTTTATTGTAAAGTGGAGATGGCTTCTTGACATAAAAGAAAAAAATTCCTCTGAAGAATTTTCAATATATTTTTCAAATCACATACTTAAGAAAAAATATGATTTTCTGATAAAATATGAAGAAAGTTAAAAATATTAAAAATCTGAAAACAAAATAATAGATTATCTTCATTTTTATTCTAGCTACTTAACAATCCAAGGGCAAAATAGTTCCCATTGATGAAGCTGGCAGGGCAGGCTGGGCCATCCCGCCTCTTCAGTTTTCCATAGGATAAATTGAAATTTAATTTCTCACTTCTTTCTACAGTTTTGGAACCTATCAGAGTCAGTGAACTCCACAATTTCTGCTTCCAAGCTTTGTTTATGTTATCCCTTCTGTCTAAAATGCCATCACCTGTCCCATCCTCCAAGCCCCCCCCCACACTTTTGTCCTTCTAGAAAATAGCCACTTATCTTTCAAGACATATCATCTTATCTTTGATGTCTGAGTCTGAGATGAAATCGGCGATTCAACATCATTCAGATGTTTCTAGGCTCTCATGTCTCTGTGGACTCCTGCACTCTTTGTTGACTTCTGGCAGAATATCAGCAATGCTTTCTTGGCCTTCATCATCTAAGTCATGCCTGACTCCTTTTCCTGTTAGGCAGCCAAGACTGGAGGGCAGAGGTCATGGCACTCATTTCTTTGTATTTCCACCCAGTGCCTCATTGGAAGAAGGGGTTTAGGAAGTCACCAATGGAACATACAGGTTGCTCTGAGCTCGCGGAAGGGAGGATTAATAAAAAAACACACAATGGAGATAATAATTCAAAATTATGGCAGCAGATGAACGAGCAGAGAAAAGAAAATTGGTTAATAGCTACACAGAAAGGGAGTGAGAAGAGAGCAAGCAGTGCTCGAGGGAAAGAAACACCAAGCTAGGAGACCTCAACATTTTGCAACGAGTCCTCAGTAACTTTGTATTGGACCAAGTCGAATTTGAGGACTGAGATTAAACTTCTTGACGAGAAATATGAAAGGGAATAATATTAATAATCATCATAACAGCTAACCTAGGTGCCAAGCACTGTCTCAGGTGCTTTCAGTGAATTAACTCATTTAAATACCCCAAACAGCCCACAGGTCCTACCACTAGCCTTGTGGCACAAAGAGGTGGCCCTGGTCACACAGCAAGTGTCCTAGCCTGGTCACCCAGCTGGTAAGTGGAGGAGGCAGGGTTTGAACCCAGAATCCAAGCTTTGTCAGTTAACCACTATGCTCTATAATTTCTGTGTTCATTGTACTGATTCACAGTGGGGAATAAAATGTGAAGAGCTGGTATGTATAGAAATAATAATAATAATAATCTGAAGTCTGGAAAAGTTCAATGGTTGCCTTGAAAAGAAAGGATTTGCTAAATATAGGATAGATTTGAGCTAGTCTCATTCCTCATTATACACACACATATACACACACACACATACACTGTGCATTCTCTTCTGTAAACTCTTTGAAGGGGAGCAGAATATGCCCCCCCAAAATATGCCATTTTGGCATACTGATTATTTTGAATTAAAGTCACTTGAGAAACAGCCAGTACAAGAAGGAGACTCTGACCCTCCTATCTCCCCCTGAAAGCAGGAAATAAATCTTCCATGTGAAAGGTACCCTCCCTGTATGAGGAGGGTAGAAGGCATCCTTATCACCAGAAATAGGGTATTTAGGGGCCAAGAAGGCTATATAAACAAAACTTGTTTTTTCTTCACTAACTTACTACTCCAACCCTAAACTTCTTTGTCTTATCAATTTTTCAAAAATTTTTGTTTCTTTGTCTAAAAGGTATAAAAGCTGCCTGCTCTGGACACTTCGTTGAGTCTCATAGTTTTTTATGGGGCTCCCATACATACAAAATTAGATTTGTTTTTCTCCTGTTAATCTGTTTTATGTCAATTTAATTATTAGGCCAGCCAAAAAACCTAGAATGGAAGAAGGAAAAAGTTCTCTGCCCCTACGCCTTACTCAAGCATCAGTCTTTCCTAGAAGTGGCAAGGACGGCATGATCAGGAATGTACCAGTAACCAACTTCACTATACAATAGTATTGCTGAGATTTTGCATCTAGAGAACTTGACCAAAGCCACCGTGGGCTTCTTACCTTAAACAGTTGCTTTATCCACAAAGAGGGTGATGGGAAAGCGGAAAGTAAGGCAGAGTTGCTGCTTAGGTAACCAAGCAGGACCCGTGTGCTGAGAAAATTGCGGCCGCGTGAAGAATGGTTTGTCCAGGATGTATAGTGCTCTCTCCCCAGTATGCCCTGCCAGCCTCACACCACTGTACTTTTCTTCCCTAGTGGAGCAGCATCCCCAAAATGGAGGCCAGGTCCCCTTGCCCAGGGGCCCCCTGGAGCATTTTGCTGCATCACCACCAAGCGGATGGAGGGCTGGGCATCAAGATTGGCCTCGGGAGCATCTTCCTTACTGGGGTCCTTGCCTCGGCAGTCATACAGCACGCAGGAGATGAGGAAAACCAGGAGCAAGATGACGTAGCTCACGACTAGGATGATCAGGTTCAAGGTGACGGGGTCAATCTCCAAGTAAAACTCCATGACATCTCTCACGGTTGGGAGGTGGGTCTCAAGAAAGGCAACGGGGTCAGTCGAGGATTGCAGGAAGCAAAGCCTAGCTCGTCGGAATAGCTACATTGGCTCTGGAGTAAAAATACATTAATCCCCATGGCTCTAGGAGACCTTACAGATTACAGCTGCTCAGTTTAATAACTTAAGCTCTTACTGTTAACACCAGAGCCACCAAAACACAGGAGCTGTCTCTCATCAATTCACCTATGCAGAGAGAGAAAGAGAAAGAGAGATGGTTCATATGCTACCAAAGTGTGGGGCCGGGATGGCGCAAGCGGTTAAGTGCGCGCGCTCCGCTGCGGCGGCCCGGGGTTCGCTGGTTCGGATCCTGGGCGCGCACCGACACACTGCTTGGCAAGCCATGCTGTGGCGGCATCCCATATAAAGTGGAGGAAGATGGGCACAGATGTTAGCCCAGGGCCATCTTCATCAGCAAAAAAAAAAAAAGAGGAGGATTGGCGGATGTTAGCACAGGGCTGATCTCCTCACACACACAAAAAAAACAAAAAAAAGTGTGGTCTATAAGCAGGGTGTCCATATAATTCATTGTCCAAACAGGCAGTTTGGTGAGCATAAGTAAGTGCTGTTAATAAGCATACTGTTAAAAAATCAGATTGTCCTGGAAAAATTGTGAAGTGTGGTCACCCCTTATATAAGGGAAGTTTAAATGTCAAGTATCCATACGTGGAGTGATTTGGGCCATCAGGTCAGTAGGCCTTGGGACTAGATGTGTTTCTTTAATGAGAGGAACACACCCAGTGCCTGACATTTTGGCCCTTTCTTCATTTGTTGGTTTTTTCATTCATTAATTTAAAAATACATTCTGAGCACCTCCTGTGTTCCAGGCACTGTGCTAAGCAATAATAGATTGAGAAGCATTTAGTCTTGCAGGGGAGACAGACGTTCAACAAATAATTGCACAAAATACTGGGAATAAGTTTATAAAAGATAAGGAGAGGGTGGTAGGAGAGTGTGTCCTAACGTGGGTCAGAGAAAGCTTCCATGAGGAAGAGACATTTAACCTGTGACCTGAAGGATATGCAGCATTTAGTTAGGTTAGGACAGGTAGGGAAGATTCTTCTAGCCACAGAGAACAGCATTTGTAAGAGATCTGAGCAGAAAGAAGCCTGGAAAATTGGGAGAATTGAAATATGAGCAGTTGATGGGAGTATAGAGAGAGAATGGGGAACATGGGGAGAGAGGGAGGCGGGGTCAGATCGCAAAGAGACTTGTGGGCCAGACTTTAGACCTGATCCTAGAGCAATGAGATGCCACTGAATCATTTTATGCAGGGGAGTGACACAGTCAGATTTGCATTTTACAGAGATGGCCTTGGCTGCTGTGGGGATGCAGAAAAACAAGCAGATTGAAAGGAGGATCAGATGAGAACACAGATATCCCTTGATTTACAAAGCATCATCCTCAGTTATAGCCCCATCCCAATAGTCCTGTATAGGGCCAACTTCACAGGCCTGTGACCTGTGTGGTTGCACAGGGCCGCATGCTCAGAAGGGTCCCACCCTTGGTTTACTGCTCTGCTGTCACCATGAAATTCTTGATAATTTTTTATTTTGCACTGGGCTCACAAATTATGTATCTGGCTTTGGTCTCATATATGCATTTTCTGCCAGACAGGGCCATTTCCCCAAGAGCTAATGGGACTCTTTTGATACCTCTAGTTAAAGACCAAAGCTCCCAGAGGTCTGCCGATTTTTATTGTTGTTAAGCTTTACTGCCTAGCAGCTTCCTGCCTGGCTCCTTTATACCCAGCTTCCAAGGGAACCTGAGGGTTCGGGGATGCTGTAGAAAAGAGTTCTTATTGATCTGGAGGCCTTTTTCAAATAAAATATTCCATGATTCTGTGGTCCTGGACTAACCTATGGAATTATATTCAAGATGAATGGCTGGCAGGTGTAGGGCCAGCCTCACTGGGATCAATTGGGCTTCTTAGGAATACCGATTCCCAGATCAACCCCAGATCTATTGAATTAGAATCTTGGGGACTAGAGTCTGGGAATCTGCATTAGTAAAAATCTTCATGGATAATTTTGATATGCAACTGGGATGGAGAATCATGGCCATAGAAGTGTGAAAGAATAGTCACCCAGAGCCTTGGTTGGCCGCCAAGAGATGTCATAGGAGGCATTCAACACAGACTTCAACACTGTCTGACGTTGTGAGTTCGACAGGCTCAGATAGTTCATTTGTTCAGGTGGCAATTCACATTGACCAAGCTCATAGGAGACTGAAGTTTAAAACAGAATACCAGTTTATTAAGTTACAGTGAAAAAAACACAGGTCAGGAGGGCTTGTGCTGGAACCATGGTAGCTTTTTCTCCCTGGAGGCAGATCTACAGACAAAGTCCATTTATAATCAGAAAATTTCTTGGCGAGCTCAGAATCGCTGCAAGTGGAGCTGTCTGGTACATCTGTAAGTGACATGCGGTGCTCCCAGATCATAGCAAGGCTTTAAAAAGGCAACATTACATTCCAGTTAATTACTTTCTTTTGCCCACTCTGAACTCCAGTTTCTACAGTAAACTGGTATCTGTACAGCACAGGTTCTCCCATGTAACAATATTTAGGGGAGTTCTTTGATGACTTTAAATAGATGACACAAGGATTTGCTAAAACTGACTCTGAAATGAGAACTACATACATTTTAATCTGCATGAAATGAAACTGAAATATATGCAGCAACTCTTGTATCCAGTGGAGTTTTCATATCAGCTCAGGGTTTCTCCGTGCAAATGATAACCCTTAATCATGGTGGTTGATCTGATCTGGCTTCCTCCCCCTTGCATTGTCCCAGTTCTGCTAATTCTCTCCATGGTGTTCCAGAATATTTTGTTCAAGGCTATTGTTTTTATTACTGTCTGCAGAGAGTTTTTTATCTTTGTGTCTACCTAGGCTCAAAGTGAGCCTTGTGGAGGCTTTGCTTCCTTCCAATGTGTTCAGTGAAATGCTGGCTACCTGTTTTGCTTAATTAACCCCAGGAATGGCCACTTTATTCACATTGCAGCCAACATCTCCGGAGCATCTTTCCTGCTCTCCCTATTTTAAAGGAACTTTCCTCTTCTGCTATCTAGTGGCCAAAGCAGAAACTGCCAAATAAAGAAAAAACGTTGGCAAAAGGCAAACTGCGCCAGCTATTTCTAACCAGCAGTAGAGGGTGCCATAGGTAATAATAACAAGCCACATTTCAGAACAACCTCTTGAGGTAGTCAGGACATAATCATTCCTTCATTTGCTAAAAAACACATATTGCACACTTACCATGTGCTGGCGGGGTGCTAGGCGCTTTGGAGCTTGATAATGTGATAACTACTGAAGCTGTGTCACATTCCCAGTGTTAGAGGGCACTAAGGAAAGAGGAATCATCAACTTCACTTTAGGAATGAGGAAACTGAAACTCAGAGAGACGATGGAATTCTAATTAGCTCATTCTCATTCCATTTCTCCCTCTCACCCTTCCATCTCTCTTGTCTACTGCATGAAACATAAACCAAATATCTACACAGCATACCCTATGCCTTGTGCTTTGGGGCATTCGAAACCCAGAGAGGTATTCCATGGTTCTCGGCTGTATACACACTTATTTACAGGATGGTCCATGTTTTCTGCTGACCTGGAACATCACTTAATAACGCCAGATAAATACGTGCTCCAAGTAAACGCATTTCGAGGCAACTAGAGTCTATGCCTCAAACACCAACATATTTTTGTACTTAACTATTCGGGATAGGAATTTATCTCTGATATTATGCAGTGCCTTTCTTCCTCAATAAAATGCAGTATCCTAAAAGTCTTCTTGTGGTTTTAAGTTTTAATAACGTCAGAGGTAAAAATGTCACAAATTCACAAAAAGGATCATTGGAAATTTAATTATGTTACAGTTGAGGATGTCGAGGCTCAGGGAGATGACTTGCTTAGGGCCTAACAGACGGTAAATGACAGAAATAAGACTTTAAGCCAAGTTTTTTGAATTCCAATCTAGTGCTTTTTTTTACGGGAGCTATTGACTAGAGTGGAAAATGAAAGAGGGCTAGACGTTATAGATGCTAGAAAAGTGAGAATGCCAATAATAAAAAAATCAAATGCTAACCATTTATATCTTCAAAAGTCCACCTGATCTAAAAATTTTCACTAAGACAACATGACTCTACTCCCAAACTGCTGCCCTTCTCAACTTTCCAATCGAAATCTGTTGTGTGGCTCATCTGGGAGCTTCTGGAGAAATACTGCCATATTTTATCACAGAACAACTTCAAGGTATTTTTTTCACCTGTACTGAGCTGGATAGTGTCTCTGTCCAAATTCATATCCACTTGGAAACTCAGAATGGGACCTTATTTGGAAATAGGGTCTTTGCAGATATAATTAGTTAAGATGAGGTGATACTGGATAAGAGTGGGTCTTCAATCCAATGACTGGTATCCTTATAAGAAGGCCATGTGAAGACACAGAGACACACAGAGAGGAGAATGCCGTGTGAAGATGGAGACAGAGATCAGAGTGAGGCATCTACAAGCCAGGGAATGCCAAGGATTGCCAGAACCACCAGAAGCTAGGAGAGAGGCATGGGACAGATTCCCCCTTAAAGCCTCTAGAAGGAACCAACTCTGCTGACACCTTGATTTCAGACTTCTAGTCCCCACAACTGTAAGGGAATAAATTTCTGTTGTTTTAAGCGATCCAGTTTGTGATGATCTGTTACAGCAGTCCTAGGAAACTGATACACCATCTATGTAATGCTTAGATAAAACCAAGTATGGCTTGGAGCAAACTGTGAGGTATACAAAGCTCTTCTACACTTCCCTCTGTCTTCTTTTGGCACTTGTCCCTTCTAGCCCTGGGTTTGGTTCCCGGCTTCTTCTTCTCAGGTATGGCTCCATGAAGAAAATGCCCGAGATGAAGGAAAATTTCTGTATGTGAAATTTGCTTCCATAAAAAATAAACACAAGACCTTCAGTTTAAAATAGCAACTGGCTGGCAGCCCCTGATGTAGTATTTTATATCTTCCTAATAAAATTCTTTGAAAGACACGGAAAAATATAAAAGCCTACAAGAGAAATGAAAAACAGTGTAGCAAGGGATGATATTTTTAAGATGTTAAGGCATTGCTTCTCCCCTCTCCCCTTCCCAAGAATTATTGGAACCCATTTGTCTTCTCTTTCATCATCCTGGATTTCAAAAGATAGTGACTCTCAGGAGAGGTACAGCCTGGAAGAGTCAAATTCATCATTCTTGAGCTCCTTTGTAGACTTCCATAAATTTATACCAAAATCCATAGACTTAGAGCTAGGTATTGTGGGGAGAGAAAAGCCATTTCAAAAATTGTAAAATATTGGATTAAGAGACCAAGAGCATAAAATTTGTACCACAGGCCAAAATATAGGAAAGAGAAAGTGAAGAATGCGAGCACCTTTGCTACTCTTAAGGCAGTAAGAGTTGAAAGGTGGATCCCAAGGGGAATTTAGATGTTGGTGTGCCCCTATGAAGGCCCTTTCCTTCCCCCACACACCATCTATTGGTGGAGAGACCATAGAATCACCCGGATGGGCACTCTAAAGCAAAAAATCTTGGGCTTTGATTCCATAGTTTATCTCTGGGAGATTGTCAGATTCTTGGAGAAGCGCCCTGCCCTATATGACACTGACCAGCAATGTGCTGGAATAGTAGAGAACAATTTCCAAGAAAGGTGGCTAATTGGACAAACCAGGGCTACATTACAACTGAAGATATGCCAAGATGGTGCAGAGCGAATAGCCAAGAGTTTCTAAGACTCCAAAATGGGACTGAGATGGAGGAGTTGAGAGATGTCTGATTGAAAAGGGCTCGTGGTTTTACCAAGGGCATAGAGTGAGCGGATCTGACAATTGTGGGACTGGAGGCTTGGACATGAG
Organism: Ceratotherium simum simum; assembly: GCF_057802395.1. NCBI lineage: Eukaryota > Metazoa > Chordata > Mammalia > Perissodactyla > Rhinocerotidae > Ceratotherium > Ceratotherium simum. Next base: position 31,892,709 of record NC_141915.1, on the reverse strand, counting down.
CAGTGACATAGCTGGTACATAGTCTGATGTCCAAGAACGAATGGGACAAACCACACCTCAGTGGGGGATATTGAAGACAAATGATAATATGTAGACTCCATGCTCCTTCCCCAAAGCTGAAACAATGCCTAAGACCCTAGGAACTTACATGATTCCCAGGAAGAAGGCAAGAAGAAGACGAAAAGGAAGAATCCAGAATTTGAATATGTATATACTTTCCACAAGAGGAAGCTTTAAACAAGAAGTAGTTGAGTTACTTTTTATTGAGAAGATTGAATTTTCACCATTGGCAGACATGGAGACTTCTGAATTAAGTTATTTTAGTTACAGAGAAATAAAAGAAAGTAAGTTTTGTATATTTGAGTCATGCTTGTAATTTATACATGCATTAAAATAAGACTGGAAGACAAACTAATACAGAATTTGAGAAGACTCTTGATAACTATAAGGTAGATGGAGCTAGATTAAGTATTTAAACAGTCTTTGCTGCAGGACATAATCAGGCCTTGCATTATGAAATAGAGACTATTTGAGGATAGTTGGACATTTCTCCAACCAACCACTATGTCAGCCCTGTATCACAGACCCAGGATCCATGTAACCTCATTGCTATCCTCCTATCCTCAGCATCTTCAATCCAAAAGAAGTTGAGTACAGAGGGAGGGTGGTGGTAGTGGTGATGCCTTACATCACGGGCAGTTATTCCCCACAAGTAAAAGATAAAGGTGTATAATGTAATGTTTGATATGTTACATGTCAACTATATTTCAATAAAGCTGGAAAAAAAGAAAAGAAAAGCAAAAAAAAAAAAGTTAAAAGAAATAAAAAGAGCAGAAAGACAAGAGAAACTCTGAGAGAAGGCACAATGAGCAAGAGAAAATTCCAACTCAATCACAAAGCTGTACCAGATGAATGTAGGATCAGATCACATAGGGCTTGGCAAGCTGTATCAGAGAGATTCAAACAGAGTGACAGCGATCACGATTAATTTTGGAGAAACTCTCAATGGCTGTTCTGCAGAGAATGAATTATAGAGAGACAAGGGTGGGAGCAGAGAGATCAATAAATGAGGCTGCTGCAATGCTGTAGGTGAGATATGGCAGTGGCATGGTCTAGTGTATTGATGAAGATGCTAAGAAGTGGCTTGGATTTGAGAAATATTTATTGTACTTATTGAGGATCGGATGTAAGTGATGACAGAAGGAGAGGATTTTGGCCTGAGCAAGTGGGTATATGGGGGTACCATATAGTGACATGTGGATGACTGGTTTTGGGGGATAGATCTAGAGTTCTCCTTAGGATTAGTTAAATTTGAGATGCTGTGGAGGGAGCTGGACATCTGAGTCTGGATCTTGGTGGGAAGATTAGTGTTGCAGATACAGATTTTGGAGTTATCAATAGATAAGTAGTATTACAATCAAGGAACTGGATGAGATCACATTGGAAGAATGTGTAGATAGGGAAGAGGAAAGGGCTAAGCAGTTTCCTGAGTATTCCAACATTTAGAGATTGATTAGAGAATGAGACAGAGAAGAAGTGGCCAGTGAGGTAGGAGGAAAACCAGGGAAGCATAGTATCAGAGAGATCTGGGAGAAAGTGGGTTTAAAAAAAGAAGTGGCCAGTTGAGTTAAAGGCTGCTACGTGATTGGGTAAGATGAGAATGGAGACTTGACCATTTGTTTTGAGACCTTGTTAAAAACTGAAGGAATTTTTCATGGAAGGGGTGGGGTGAGGCATTACACCCAAAAAAATTAAGTTGAGAAAAGAATAGAAGGTAAGAAAGTAGAGACAGTGAGCAAAGATAATTTTGAGGAGTTTGGCTATGAAAGATTGAAGAGAAATGAGAAGTAGTTGGAGGGCAGTGTGGAAGTGAAAGACAGTTTTTTTTTTTTTTTTGGTTTTTTGTTTTAGATAAGTGATATTAAAGCATGTATGTGAGCCAAAGGGAGCAATCCAGTTGTGAAAGGATAATTGACAATACAAGAGAAAAGGGAAAATTATAGGAGCAAGTCCCTTGAGCGGGGATGAGATCCAGAGTAAACATGGGTGTATGTCTCCCAGCTAGGAGCAGGGACAATCCTTCCATTGTGTCCAGACAGGAGAAAAAGTGAGTGGGCTTGGAGTGGCTTTAGTGGTAGGAAGATGAGGTTCGTTTCATCTGATTCCTGAGTTTTGTTTTGTTTTGTTTTCTTACTCAAGAATGAGTTAAAGTCATTAGCAGAGATTGAGTGAGGGAAATGTGTGGTATATGAAATTGAGGAGAAGTTTTGAAATGTTTATTTTGGGGAAAGAGAAAAAAAATATCCTAGAGAAGTAGAGTAGAATTGCTGGGCAGTGTTGAGTTTCCATTTGAGATTTGTCATCATGAATTTAAAGTGAGATGTTTGGCTCAAAGTAGGTAGATAGTTTGATTAAGCAGATTGGAGGCTTAATCAGGCAAACAAAACAGAGGGTAGCCAATAGGGGTGTTAGGAAGGAAATGGTTCTAATACTAGCTCAAAGCATCTAAGCTGGACAAGGAGGGAAATGAAGATGTGTGTGTGTGTGTATGTGTGTGTGTGTGTGTAGTGATGAATGGTAGGGTCAATGCACTGGCAGTCCCTGTGTGGTCAAAAGAGAGTTGGAGTAGACAATTGAGTACATGCACTGGGAGGATTGGAAGCGGTGGTTGGAGAGGGGCATGATTGAAATTGAGATTTGGGAGGGGGTATAGTTGGTGGTGACGACAAGATTTAGGGAGGACCCTGAGAGTGTGTACGGCTGACGTGGAGTGAAGGGCGTCTCTTTTTAGTTGAAGAAGTGAAAAATCTGCAGTGGCAGAGTATTGCTGAAATTGCCAAGAAGGCTGAGAGAGTAAGCGTAAAGAGAATGAAGCGAGCTGACATGAAAGCTCCTGGTGAGAGAGGGGTGGTCAGGAGGTTGCTGGATGACAGTAAAAAGAAGTGTCTGGTGGTCAAGTCTGATGACATGTCCTTCACAAGTGTAAGCACACCAGCCTAGCATTTTGAGGGAGAAAGGGGAAAAATATGTGTAGAAGTAGTAATTCAGTATAACAAATCACCTAAAACTGCAGGCTGTATATGGGTATATTAGTTTCCTGTGGCTACTGTTAACAAATTAACACAAACTTTGTGGTTTGAAATAATAGAAATTTATTCTCTCACAGTTCTAAGTCACTACTGCTGGGCCAAAATCGAGTTGTTGGCAAGGTTGCACTCCCTCCAGAGATTCTAGGGGAGGGTCTGTTCCTGGTCTCTTTCCCCTTTTGGAGGCTACTGGCATTTCTTGGCTTGTCGTCACATCACTCCAGTCTTCAAAGCCAGTGTCTTCAAATCTCTCTGCTCTATCTTCACATTGCCTTCCCCTCTATGTGTGTGAAATCTCTTATTGCTCCGTTCTTATAAAGACACATGTGATTGCATTTTGAGCCCACTCAGATAATCCAGGATAATCTCCCCATCTCAGGATCCCGAATTTAATCACATATGCAAAAATTGCCTTATAAGGTAACATTCATAGGTTCCAGGGATTGGATATGGATATCTTGGAAGGCCATTTTCCATCCTACCACATGGAGTATGGAAAAAAAAAAATCAGCTTTTGTTTGAGAGGGCTGATGGGGAATGAATGCCTCCAGGAATGGTCAGTCTTCAATAAAAATAATACTAGTAATAGTAATTGTAATAATAATTTCTACTTAATGAAAATTATCTTGGTCTAAAATCTCAGATTATATGAACAAAAATTGGAGAAGGAAACAATGAGTACAGCTATGCTAAATTCTTCAGTTTAAATAAGAAAAATCCAAAAGATACCACTTCTTCATAACTTCAGCACTTAGAAAACAATTTTGTGGCTTGCCTTTGAAAGTATCGACAAGAACTGTCATGAAAAAGTAATTGCACCATCCTAGTCTCCCACTTTTAGGGATAGCAAATTTTATCACTTCCCTGGTCTGCCTTCCTTTCTTCTGCTTTCTTTCATTTTTCTAGTTAGAAATGATTCACACCCGTGATGGCATTCTATATTTCCTTATCTGAATATCATACCATCTGCAAGCATTCTGCCTCCTTTTGGCTTTGGATTTTTTAAACCTGTGAATAGAGTATAGATGATTGAAGATGCCTACTATATCCAGTTTCCTATGTAGGATTTAGGTCACATTAGTGTTCATTTATGTTGATATGCAGATTGGATTTGGGAGGACATACATGGATTTAGGATGAGTACTTGCCTCTAAGATATAGAGAATGCTCACGTGCAACTGAAACTTTGACAGTGCTAATTGTCAGAATGCCAAAAGCAACCCAGAAGGAGATACGAGCACCAGATGGGATAACAGAAAATCCTGGTGGCTCTACATTCAAAATGCTTCAAGAATCTAAACCTTTCTTACTATCTTCACTGTTTCTGCTTTGCATCAAGCCACTGTTACCTCCTGATTTGACTATTACAACCAGTCTGCCTGCTCTCTGTTCTCCACAGCCCCCACCCAATCTACTGTCAACACAATAACCTGAGTGAACCTTTTAAAAGATGGGTCAGACCATATCATTCCTTTGCTCACAACCTTCTAATGACTTCCCATTTCACTCCATGAAAAGCCAACATTCTTACAGTGGCAGTAAGGCACTGCACAAGCAACCTAACCTCCCTCCTCTCATATCCAAGCACTTTCACTCTCACCTGGTCTACTCTAGCCACTTTGATGTTCCTTGGACCCTCCAAGCCACTCCCACCTCAGGATCTTAGCACTTGCTGTTCTGTCTGCTTGAAATGTTCTTCCTCCAATGATCTGCACAGCTTGTTCCCTGGATTCCTTGGGTCACTGCTAAAATGTGATCTGATAATAGAGGGCTTCCATGACCACCTCTTATAAAATAGTCACCCTCCCTGCCCAGGACACTCTGTTTCTATCTTATTCTGCTTTCCTGTTCTAGCACTTGTTCCCATCTGACATACTCTACATGTCATCACATTCTTTGTTAGATGTGTGACACTCCTACTAGAATGCGAGCTTCATGAGGGCAAGAGGTTTGTTTTACGCACTGCTATATCCCGGCATACTGCCCATAACATGGCACATTGGGAGCATTGACTACATATCTGAGGAATGGTTGAATGAATGAGCCACTCACAAATACACCTCTTGCCTTTCTTGATACTCTCAAACTGTTTATTATGAGATAATGGTGATGAAAAGAGACCTCTTTGGCAGAGGATTAAAGAAAATATTATAATGAGAAAAAAGGGCCTAGCCTAGCGTTATGGGCTGAATTGTGTTCCTCCAAAACTCATAGGTTGAGGCCCTAACCCCCGGTACCTCAGAATGTTACTGTATTTGGAGATAGGGTCTTTAAAGTGGTGATTAAACTAAAATGGGGGCATTAGGGTGGACCCTACTCCAATCTGATTGGTGTCCTTATAAGAAGAGGAAATTTGGACACACAAAGAGACACCAGGGATGTGCACGCACAGAGGAAAGGCCTTGTGAGGACATAGAGAGAAGGCAGCCATCTGCAAGCCAAGAAGAGAGGCCTCAGGAGAAACCAAATCTGCTGATACCTTGATCTTGGACTTCTGGCCTCCAGGTCTGTGGGAAAATAAATTTCTGTTACTAAAGCCACCCAGTCTGTGATATTTTGTTATGGCAGCCCTAGCAAAGTAATACACTTAGCTTCAGGGAAAAGTAATATTTTAAGTTGGGCTTTCAAAATGCCTAGGTCTACTTACATGAAGCCAAATGAGACATATGGGCTCATTAAAGGTTTTGAAGGTCCGGTAGTTCCAGGGAGTTCATCATTAGTAAGAGAAAGGTGTTCTATTACTAGCAGCAATTGTATAAAGCTAGACTGACTTCAATCCTGAAATAATGAAGGATCCCCTAAGAGGCAGACCACCACTGTCATTGTCATCACCACAGTAACTAACACTCACTGAAGGTTTGCTGTGTGCCAGGTTCTCTCCCAACTGCCTTACCTGCATTCAGCCTTCCAACCCTTGAAATATCTCAATGCAAGTTTATCACTTCATTTTACAGATTAAAAAACTGAGGCACAGAGAGGTTGAGAAAGTTGCCCAAGGTCATATGTTTAAAGTGGCAGAGCCAAGGTCTGAAGCTAGGCTGTGGCTCTGGGGCCTGTGCTTTTAACTCCTGCACTCTACCTCCTTTTATGTGTCTTCCCCTGTCTACAGAAGGCTTCTGCACATTTAGATTTGCTAGTCACTGGCCCACAAGGACGAGTTCATAGCTTAGCCTTCGATTAGCACAGCTTGCCTTTCCAGCTTTATTTTTCATTTTCACTTATATCTAGAAAAACTGTCTCATCCCTCGTCCCCCCATCTGCACCCCCCAGCCCCATGTCCTTGGTTTTTTTATCTTTGCTTTTTTGGTCATTCATATAACACCTGTGCTCATTCTTACCTATTGTCCTCATTTAGAATCTACTCTTGAAGACCAAATCCATATCCTACTTCCCCCATAATGTTTTACATTAACTCTCCTCTGAAAATTTCATTGTACACACTGCTAATTTGGGAATTAATCATGTACCTCCTTATTAAAACTCTTCTATTAATTGTTTAATATTCTATGCAAACATTCTTAGGACTTAACTTTTCACCAGTTTTATGTCTCATCTTGCAAATAGATTTAATTCATTGAGGGTGGGGATAAAATATCTACTACATATGATTCTTTGAACATAATGAAGACACAATAGAGATTTATTGATCTACTTTGATTTGAAAAAAGAAATGGACAAGGTAGAAGAAGGGAATAGTAAATGTGATCATTCTGATTAATAGCTAGCACCATGCTGAATGCATTATACACATTAGCTTACTTATTCCTTACAATGTTACTCTATGTATTATTATTATTGCCATTTTATAGATGAGGGAAATGAATCTTAGAGGTACTATGTAGTTTGTCCAAAGTGACACAACTTGTAAAGGTTAGGGCTAACATTGAGAAGTATTGTGATGGGTCAATAGGAGGGATTTATAATAATGAGGATTTGAATATGGTGAGTTATCAGAAGGTAGAATACAAATTGACCTCTAAAGTTGTGGTAGCCATAGCCTAGAATTTGGTTGTTCACCGAAATCTGTACTCTTCTTGACCACACAGCTACATCACATCCCCTGCAACTAGGTATGGTTTTGTGACTGAGCTTTAGCCAATGGAATGCGAGCACCATCAGTGCTCACATTTGTCTGTTTTACTGACTGGATGCAGAGGATGATGATGAGGCCCTGCAGGATGGAAGAGCCACAAGATGGAAGAAACCTGGGCCCCTGAATCATTGTGTGGAGAACTGCTTGTTGAGCAAGAACATCTCCTTGGGGCTGTTAAGCAAGAAAAAAGCTTATTGGAGGGATCTATTTCTTACTCCAGCCTAGTTTACCTAGCTGACACACTCTAGTAATTGTCAAGTGAGTCAGAGCACTCTCAACCGTCCTGGTACCAAATCAAGTATTTGTTGTGGAGTGTAAATGACAATTTAAAATATCTCTCACTTGAAGAGAGAGACAAAGGGGCTGAGAATCTATTTGAAGAAATAATAGCTGAACACCTTCCTAACCTGAGGAGGGAAACAAATATCCAGGTACAGGAAGCACAGAGAGCACCAAAAAAGATGAACCCAAAAAGGCCCACACCAAGACATGTTATAATTAAAATGTCAAGAATTAAAAATAAAGAGAGAATCCGACAAGGTGCAAGAAAAAGGCAACAAGTTACTTACAAAGGAAACCTCATAATGCTATAAGCTGACTTCTCAGTGGAAACCTTACAGGCTAGAAGGGAGTGGCATGATATATTTAAAGTGCTGAAAGGAAAAAAATCTATAACCAAGAATAGTCTACCCTGCAAGGTTATCATTCAGAATGCAAGGAGAGATAAAGAGTTTTCCAGACAAGCAGAAACTACAGGAATTTATCACCACTTAAACAGCCTTACAAGAAATGTTAAAGGGACTTATTTAAGTGGAAAAGGAAAGGCCACAGATAAGAATAAGAACATTATCAAAGAAAAAATAAATCACTGGCAAAGGCAAATATACAGTAAAGGTAGTAGATCAATCACCTATAAAGCTACTATGAAGGTCAAAAGACAAAAGTACTTAAAATATCTACCTCCATGATAAGAGGTTAAGGAATACACACACACACACACACACACACACACACACACACAGAGGTTAAATAGGATATCAAAAACAAAATGTGGGGAGAGGGAGTAAAAGTGTAGAGATTTCAGTAAGAGATCAAACTTAAGAGACTATAAACTTAATATAGATTGCTGTTTACATAGATTATTATATATGAACCTCATGGTAATCACAAACCAGAAGCCTGTAATAAGTACACAAAAAATAAAAAGATAGAAACCCTAACATAATACTAAAGAAAGCCATCAAATCACAAGGGAAAAGAGCAAGAAAAGAAGAAAGGAACAGAGAAGAACTACTAAAACACCCAGAAAAAAAGTAACAAAATGGCAATAAATACACACTTATCAATAGCTACTTTAAATGTCAATGGACTAAATGCTTCTATCAAAAGACATAGGGTGGCTGAATGGATAAAAAAACAAGACCCATATTTATGCTGCATATAAGAGACACACTTCAGACCTAAAGACACCCACAAACTGAAAGTGAAGGGATGGAAAAAGATACGCTATGAAAATGGCAATGAAAAGAAAGCTGGGGTGGCAATTCTTATATCAGACAAAATAGTCTTTAAAACAAAAACTGTAACAAGAGACAAGGGCATTACATAATGATAAAGGGACCAATCCAATAAGATGATATAACACTTGTAAATATCTATGCACCCAACATAGTAGCACCTAAATATATAAAGAAATTACTAGCAGACATAAAAGGAGAAATTGACAGTAACTCAATAATAGTGGGGGACTTTAACACTCCACTTACATCAATGGATAGATCATCCAAACAGAAGATCAATAAGGAAACTTTGGCCTTAAATGACACATTAGACCAGATGGACTTAATAGATATAAACATAACATTCCATACAAAAACTGCATAATACACATTCTTTTTTGAATGCACATGCAACATTCTCCAGGATAGATCACATATTAAGCCACAAAACAACTCTCAATAAATTGAAGAAGATTGAAATTATACCAAGCATCTTTTCTGACCACAACAGTATGAAACTAGAAATTAGCTACAAGAAGAAAACTGGTATAGCTACAAATATGTAGAGATTAAACAAAATTAAACTGAACAATGAAGAAATCAAAGGAGAAACCAAAATATATCTGGAGACAAATGAAAATGAAAATATGACATATCAAAATTTATGGGATACAGCAAAAGCAGTACTAAGAGGGAATCACACAGGCCTACCTTAAGAAACAAGAAAAATCTCAAACAAACAATCTAACAATACACCTAAAGGAACTAGTAAAAGAAGAACAAACAAAGCCCCAAGTCAGTAGAAGGAAGGAAATAATAAAAATCAGTGTGCAAATAAATGAAATAGAGCCAAAAACAAAAAAAAAAAAACAAAAAAACAAAAAAAAAAAAAAGAAGAAAAAAAAAAAATCAATGAAGCTAAGAGCTAGTTCTTTGAAAAGACAAACAAAATTAACAAACCTTTACCTAGACTCACCAAGAAAAAAAGAGAGAAGGCTCAACTAAATATGAAAGAGGAGAAATTACAATAGACACCACAGAAATCCAAAGGATTACAAGAAAATACTATGAAAAGCTATATGCCAACAAATTTGATAATCTAGAAGAAATGGATAAATTCTTAGAATCAAATAACCTTCCAAAACTGAATGAAGAAGAAATAGAGAATCTGAATAGACCAACCACTAGTAAGAAGATTGAAATAGTAATCAAAAACCTCCCCCAAAACAAAATTCCAGGATCAAATGGCTTCCCCAGTGAATTCTACCAAACATTCAAAGAAGATTTAATGCCTATCCTTCTCAAAATCTTCCAAAAAATTGAAGAGGAGGGGATGTTTCCTAATTCATTCACCAAGGCCAACATTACCCTGATACCAAAACCAGACAAGGACAACACAAAAAAGAAAATTACAGGCCAATATCACTGATGAACATAGATGCAAAAATCCTGAACAAAATACTAGCAAATTGAATACAACAGTACATGAAAAAGATTATATACCATGATCAAGTGGGATTTATTCCAGGGATGCAAGGATAGTTCAACATCCACAAATCAATCAACGTGATACACCACATTAACAAAATGAAGAAAATCACATGATCTTCTCAGTAGATGCAGAGAAAGCATTTTACAAGATACAGCATCCATTTATGATAAAAACTCTGACTAAAACGGGAATAGAAGGAAAGTACCTCAACATAATACAAGCCATATATGACAAACTCACAGCTAACATCATACTCAATGGTGAAAAACTGAACGCTATCCCTCTAAGAACAGGAACAAGACAAGGATGCCCACTTTCACCACTCCTATTTAACATAGTATTGGAAGTCCTAGCCAGAGCAATCAGGCAAGAAAAATAAATAAAGGGATCCAAATTGGAAAGGTGAAACTGTAATTATTTGCAGATGACATGTTTTTATATATAGGGTACCCTAAAGAATCCACCAAAAATCTATTAGAAATAATAAGCAAATACAATAAAGTTGCAGGGTACAAAATCAACACACAAAAATCAGTTGCATTTCTATACACTAACAATGAAATAGCAGAAAGAGAAATTAAGAATACAATCCTGTTTACAATTGCAACAAAAAGTATAAAATAGCTGGAAATAAATTTAACCAAAGAGGTGAAAGACCCATACACTGAAAACTATAAAAACATTATTGAAAGAAGTAGAATAAGACATAAAGAAATGGAAAGATATTTCATGCTCATGGATTGGAAGAATTAACATAGTTAACATGTCCATATTTCCTAAAGCAATCTACAGAGTCAATGAAATCTGTATCAAAGTCCCAATGACATTTTTTACAGAAATAGAACAAAGAATCCTAAAATTTATATGAAACAACAAAAGACCCTGAATAGCTAAAGCATTCCTGATAAAAAAGAACAAATCACAATCCCTGAATTCAAAATATACTACAAAGTTATAGTAATCAAAACCGCTTGGTACTGGCAAAAAAAACAGATGCACAGATCAATGGAACAGAATTGAGAGCCCAGAAATAAACCCATCTATGGATGTGACACACCACATTAACAAAATGTCCATCTATGGACAGCTAACTTTTGACAAGTGAGCCAAGAACATCCAATGGAGAAAGGAAAGTCTCTTCAATAAATGGTGTTGGGAAAACTGGACAGCCACATGCAAAAGAATGAAAGTAGACCATTATCTTACACTATACACAAAAATTAATTCAAAATGGATTAGAGACTTGAATGTAAGACCCGAAAGCATAAAACTCCTAGAAGAAAACATAGGCAATACATTCTTTGACATCAGTATTAATAGTATCTTTTTGAATACCATGTCTCACCAGGCAAGGGAAACAAAAGAAAAAATAAGCAAATGGGACTATATCAAACTAAAAAGCTTCTGCAAGGCAAATGAAACCATCAACAAAACAAAAAGACAACCTAACAATTGGGAGAAGATATCTGCAAATCATACACCAGATAAGGGCCTGATATCCAAAATATATAAAGAACTCATATAACTCTACAACAACAAAACAAACAACCCAATCAAAAAATGGGCAAAGGATCTGAACAGACATTTTTCCAAAGAAGATATACAGATGGCCAACAGACACAGGAAAAGATGTTCAAAATCACTAATCATCAGGGAAATGCAAATCAAAACTACAATGAGATATCACCTCACGCCTGTCAGAATGGTTGTAATTAATAAGACAAGAAATAACAAGTGTGGGAGGAGATGTGGAGAAAAGGGAACCCTCATACACTGCTGGTGGGAATGTAAACTGGTGCAGCCACTATGGAAAACAGTATGAACATTCCTCAAAAAATTAAGAATAGAACTACCATATGATTCAGCTATTCCACTTCTGGGTATTTATCCAAAGAACATGAAAACACAAAGTCAAAAAGATATTTGTACCCCTATGTTCATTGCTGCATTGTTCACAATAGCCAAGACTTGGAAACAGCCTAAGTGCCCATCAATGGATGAATGGATAAAGAAGATGTGGTATATATACACAATGGAATACTGCTCAGCCATAAAAAAGATGAAATCTTGCCATTTGCAAGATGGATGGACCTTGAGGGTATTGTACTAAGCGAAATAAGTCAGATGGAGGAAGTTAAATACTGTATGATTTCATTCATAAGTGGAAGATAAAAACAACAATGGATGGTAATACGTCTTTGAGTGGTGAACGTGATGTAGTCCACACAGAAATTAAAATATAATGATGTACACCTGAAATTTATATAATGTTCTAAGCCAGTTACCTCAATAAAAAAAAATAATAGAAAAATAAATAAAATATCTCTCACTCATCAATTAGTACCCTTTGTCTCACATATGGTAGAGTAACACTATAGTGTTGGTTCAATCAACGATGGTCTATGATCCATTGTGCCACAGAAAAGTTTTAAGTGAAATGAAACAAACTGGAGAATAATACCTTCTATAGTTATGAGGAATAGACATCTCCCATCTGCACCTAAATTGAAAATTCCCTGGTCCACGCACGCCAGGTTCTAAGGCTTCTGAATTTAAAAGGCCCATACCACAACTACTACTTTATCTTTATAGAACAATTTAGAATTTATAAGGCTCCATAAAAACTCAAAATACTCTTGTTACCTTAGTCCATAGTTCAAACATAAAGACTTTTGAAAATATCTAGAAGGATTGATACAACTTATGAAAAACTTTTAGATGAGTGACAGAATCAGACATTTCTGTTAAGATGACAGGCGGGAGGGAAGCACAGTTTTGGCCAGTTAAGCTCTCTCTCCCTCTCTCTCATTTTTTGTCCTCTTTCATTCATTAAACCTTAGAGCACCTATCTGATGTCAAGAGACGCCCTCTTGGAATTTTTAGGCATTTCACCCATTTAATCTTCCAGCTCTGTGGAACTCAGAACAGTGCTCTCTTCTGAGTATGGACCCAACCTTAGTTCCAGCCTTGGAGGAACCTGAGAATTTCCTGTCCCCTTTCTCCCTCTCATGCTCCCTCCTTCTTTCCTTTCTTCTTATCAGTTAACACATTTATTGAGTCTGAGGCCCAGGGCCAAATTCTGGGTTGGCTTCCTTTTCCTCAGCGCAGGCGGCTGCAGTCTCCCTCCCTGACAGTAGAGGGCACCAGAAGACCACAACCCTGTGTAAGTCTGAGGTTTATGGTCCAACTTTCCTTTCCATGCCGAACAGGAAATGGACAAGTGGTTTTTGGATGATAATGGAGTTTTCTCATTTTCCACTTCTTTATATCACCAGTGACATCCTTTTAGCAACAACTGAAAAAATAAACTACTTTTTTTCCACACGACCACTCACGGTTTTCATCCATCTCACTTCTCTCTCCTCTTCATACTCTCAGTTAACTTCTTCATTTCCAGGAACTGTTTTCCCTATAATGCAGTGCTCGAATGATCTGTGGGAATGTCCAAATCCCAAGATACCACAAGTTTCAAGGCTCTCCTCTCTACCGACCTTAGTTGCCTGGCCCTCAGCACACTTAAACCTGTTGTGTTGAAAGTCTCAAAAAAGGAATCATTTAGGAAGAAGATATCCTCAGAATCCCATAACCCACTCAAAAAGTATCTTTCGGTTGATATGCTGTTTGGCAGATTTGTAGTTTAAAATGGTGGTGGGGGTGTGTTGCAGGAATGAATTGTGATTCTGATGTGTTTACATAATTTACTATCTCAAATAGGCTTTTTACTGTCAAAAATATGAGAAGAAGAGAAAGGGAAAAGTGTTTGGGCCAATTATCTCTGGCTGCTATGGAAAATTCAGAGACCAAATCTGCCACAGCCAGAAACAACATTTTTCTCCTGGGTAGGGATTCTCCAGTTAATTCAGAGCCATTATCCCCAGCAAATATGGTCTAAGTACCAAGCATTTTATATTCAGACAAGATGAGCCATATTTTCTAGAAGTCAGGGAATGTCAGAGAAAGAAGGGATGAAGATCATCTAGTGCAATCTGCTAACTTTATAAACAGAAGCTCACAGGCCTAAGGTCACTCAGCTGGTTGGATCAAGTTTTCCTCAGTCTGTTGCTCTTTCTCTGACATCTTCTCTTATTGTTAAGTAATCTGTCAGGGAAATTGTATTTTCTAAGGGTTACATGAGGATGAAGGTAGGCAATTCTAATAAGGAATATATATATATGTTTCTTTCTTGGACTGAAATGCCTCATTTGGCTTTTTACCAAGAGAGGGCACTCTCTGAGCAGGAATTGTCCCTTCTAGACCATTTTATAGTTAGAAAAAATAGGCCAGCCCTAAATAGATCACTGAAGATGGGAACTACCTTGTATCTACCCTCAGAAAGCATTCAACTTAGTAGGGGTGGCAGAAACGAGGCTGTGCCCACTTTGTGCCAGAAGACTAATCTCCATTTCCTCCTGTGTCTGTATCTCCACAGCTTCATGTGTGTGCTCATGCTGGCCTCAGCCTGAAATGCCTCTTCCTTTCTTCCTAGTGACAGGTCAGAGTCCTAAACTATCCCCGTCACATTTCAGCCTTCTCTCCTCTGTATTCCAGAAATTTTCACATCCCAGGATTAAAGCACATATTATCCATTATTTTAGTGTGTCTTGCTGCCTGGACTGTGAAACCCTGAAAAGCCTGGATCATGTTATCTCATTGTTAGCCCCAGTGCCTAGCCCCATGTGAGGCACATAATAAATACTGGACAAGTGTTGGTTGCACATATGAACACACAAATCAATACAGTTACTCACAACTGTTCATTAACTAGGATATCCTCACAGATTGGTGGGATTATTTGAGGAAGTCTTAAATCTATAGCTTAATTGTTTTTGCTTTTTCTGCTAAGGTACTTCAAAGAAATGTACTTTGCATGTACAGAAATGTAGGCAAAAGACACATCTGATAAAGGACTGTTATCCAAAATATAAAAAGAACTCTTAAAACTCAACACTAAGAAAACAAACAATCCGATTAAAAAATGGGTCAAAGACCTGAACACACACTTCACCAAAGAAGATATACAGATGGCAAATAAGTCTCGCCCCATGGGGATTGCAGGGAAAAGATGCACCACATCATATATCAGCAGGAAAATGTAAATTAAAACAATGAGATACCACTACACATCTATTAGAATGGCCAAAATCTGGAACACTGACAACACCAAATGCTGGCAAGATGTAGAGAATAGGAACTCATTCATTGCTGGTAGGAATGCAAAATGGTACAGCCACTTTGGAAGATAGTTTGGCAGTTTCTTAGAAAACTAAACATACTCTTACCATAGATCCAGTAATTGTGTTTCTTGATATGTACCCAAAGGAGTTGAAAACTTATGTCCACACAAAAATCTGCACATGGATGTTTATTCACAATCGCCAAAACTTGGAAGCAACCAAGATACTCTTCAGTAGGTGAATGGATAAATGACTGTGGTTCCTCCAGACAGTGGAATTATTATTTATGAGTGACGTCACCAAGATGACGACATAGGTTGTTCCTGACTTCGCTCCCCCTCACAAGAAGAACAACTAACAACTATTCATAGACAAGACACCACTGAGAGAATCCTAGAACACAGGGGTGAGGTTGAAGCATCCCCTGCACCACAGAGACCAAGGTGGACCTCATTAGAAGCGTAAGAGGAGCAACTACATGTTGACCGCTTAGCGCCTCCTCCAGGCCAGCGTAGCAACGTGCGGAGAGGTTCTTCGAGTGGGAATAGAGAGCCCAGAGGGGACATCCAGCTCCCCCACCATTGTGGGTCACTTCTTGGGAGCCCCTACTCTAGTCTTGCCCCATGGGGATTGCAGGGGAATCTGTGGGGCTTGACCACTGGGAATCTGCTTGTGATGGAGAAGGGGGAGGGACTTCCAATAACCAGCACTGAGATCTTGGCAGTTGGAGCTCCTACCTGCAGAGCCCAAGTAGTAGACCCAACCAGCGGCTTTGCTCATCTGCAGAACTGGGTTGGTGGTGCAGTCTGAGCAGGGAACTGTAGCTCAGCCCACTGCTCAGTGTAGCCCCCAGAATATTATTCAGTGCTAAAAAAAATGAGCCATGAAGAAACTGTAAATGCATATTACTAAGTGAAAGAAGCCAATTTGAAGGCTACATACTATATGATTCCAACTGTATGACATTCTGGAAAAGGCAAAACTATGGAGCCAGTAAAAAGATCAGTGGTTGTCAGGGGTGGGAGTTGGGGGAGAAATGAATAGGCAGGACACAGAGGACTTTTAGGGCAGTGAAAAAACTCAGTATGATACTATAATGATGGATACATGTCATCATATATTTGTCTAAACCTATAGAATGTACAACACCAAGAGTGAACCCTAAGGTAAACTATGGAGCTTGGGTGATTATGATGTGTCAATGTAGGTTCATCCTTAGTAAAATATGTACCATTCTGGTGAGTGATGTTGACGATGGGACAGGCTATGCTTGTGTAAGAGTGGGAGGCGTATGGGAAATCGCTGTACCTTCCTCTGAATATTGTTGTCCTCTGAATAAGACTGTTCCAAATAAATAAAGTCTTAAAGAAAATGTAGCTAAAGAGATTTGAACAAAGAACCAGGACATCTGGGTAGAATTCAAGCTCTGCCACACCCTTCCTGTGTGACCTTGGGTGTCACTTAACGTCCTTGAGTTTTAGTGGCCTCATTTGCACTTTTAGGGGATTCTTTCCCATGCTTGCTCTCTGTCTTTCCAGCGCTATTTAAGATTGCATGAAGAGGAACTAACAGACATTAATATTTATTCTGAAAAAAAAAAAGGAAATATTGGTCAGAACCATCCTTTTCAGGTTTCCTCTAACTGTGATACACAAGAGATTTCCATGCACAGATGTTAAAAAACAGAATATGGTTAATTAAAAAAAAGCTAGTTGGTTTTGAAAATAATCAGCTGAATTTTGCCCAAGTCATAACTAATTTTCTGGGAAAAATATTTTATACAATATTTAAACCTAATTTTTCTTCCTAAATAAGTTAGCATATGTAGATACAGCCCAGCAATAGCAGATGAATCTTCACTGAATACATCGTTGGCCTTCTCATTGAGTCAACTGAGACTGCTTCCAACATCATTCATAAAAGACTCCAAGACAGCCCTTTGGGGACGAGGTGTTTAACGGATAACTCACCATCAAACTGAAAGCTGAGCTCTCCCCCAAAGCCTGAGTGAAGGAAGAGAAACAAAACGAGAAAGTTTGATCTGAAAATAACAAAGCTTTACAAATCCACCACAAGAATCTCTAAACTCCACTAGGATTTGGCAAAAGATCATTTGGACGGATTGCATGTAAAGATGATAGGAATACAACTTGGCTTTCCAGAGATTGCCTGGGGCAGTGATGGCGGTGGAAGGGAGATGAGGATTGCAAATCAATCCAGCTCAAGAATATGAAAACAACTAGTGTTGCTCTCTGAACTCAGAACCTCAAAGCGGAGTTGACTTCAGCCCTTCACTACCATTTACAGACCAAGCCCTGGAGTCCTCCTTTGGCAGCTGAAATCTTAGTGGAGGCAGAAGGTTTTCTGCTTAGCGATTAGGATGCAAATCTAAGAGTTTTAGAGCTAATTAATGCAGACGGCTCCAAGAGGCTGTTAAAATGCAGGACAGCAGAAAGAATTGCTTAGGTGTAGAACTCATTTGGGAGTTGTGCAGGAAAAAAGAAAAAGTGAAAGGGTTTTTTTTTTGTTTTTTGTTTTCCCATCTTCTTCCCTTAGGCAAGTTTAACAGTAGAATTAGGCAGCCAGGCTCAGGGAATAAAGTAGAGGTATCTTATTGGGGCCTAGCCAATAATAATGATATAATTTTCCTGCTCCCCCCATGGTCATCATAGTTGAGATCTTCTGGACTTCCAGGTTCCATTTCTATCTCCTTCCAAACCATCCTTCTAAAGCAACATGTCTTCTGAGTCACTCTGGTCTCTACCAACCTTTGCTGGATCTCCATCATTCATGGATTAATCTCAGTCATTCAAGGACCTTCAGAATCCCAACACTGCCTGTCCCTTTTCTCCTGCCGATTTCCCTGCATATCAAGCTTCCCATTGTTTCCTGTTCAAGTGGTGGTTGCTCATAGCTTCATGTCCTTGCCTTCCTAGAATGCCATTTTTCTCCTGTCACCTTGGTGAACCCCTATGAATTCTTCAAAACTTGCTCCAATTGTCACCTTCTTTGGAACTTTTTGCATCTCCCCAAGCCAGAGTCCTTTATCCCTCCATATATTGTCTTAGCATTGTGTACACTCAGGCCTCCATTTTTGTTTTCATTTCTCTTGCCCTAACTACACTGTGACCATCTAGTATTTATCTCTGTGGCTCTGCCTCCTAGCAGTGTCAGTCATATGACTGATGGATAATAAATATTTGTGGAATAAATGAATTTCTTGGTACTTCACTTTCGGTCTTGATAAAGTGGGAATGTTATTTCATATTGGCTACATACTGAGGGAAATACGTGTTGAAGGAAAAAAAACACTTAAGTTATTTTTTCCTTTGAAATCCAATTCTGTTTTGTGTGGACTGGTTTTATTCTGACTGCCCATCAGTACTCAGTCACTGTTTTCCACAAACATGGACCTGTAGTAGACATAATTGTTTAAGAGGTGGAATGTAACCATAATAATAAACTAAGAGAACACAATAGTCCTGAGGGGAAACCAAACAGGCGCTAAACAAACCAGACAATGGTAAGATAGAGTTAATGAGGAAAAGATAACATTCAGGGATATTTGCCATCACACAGAAGAAGTATTTCTCCATTGTGTAGAAGTAGATCATTCATACGTCACCCAAGTGTCAGTTGTGTGGACGACCCATCCCCTCACCTTCTGGAGTCAACCTTTGTTTTAAAATCCGAATAAAATATTGCCACGGATTTTTGTGGAGTCTACTTGTCTTTGTCCATTCTGCAGTGTGCTTCCTAAATATTGTTCCTGGTTTCTGCTGTTTTTCTTTTTCTCATTTACCAAAGCTTTGCAGTAACTAAAGGGATTACAGCATGGCAACGTATAGACACCAACTTAAAACTGAACATTAGATATTGTTGTCCTAAAATTCTCTGCTACTGGTTGGTTACATGGAGGTTATGTGGAGGGCTGGCCTCTCTTCTTGTGGGTCATATCTTCTGCTTATCTCTATTCTCTTCATATCATCTTGCCTGAGTTGCCTGCTGAGATTCAAAGTTTTCAGTCAATTGTGTAGAGCAATTCCCTTTTAATTTTCCATATCCTTCCAGTTTATGGCCTGAGGTTGGGTGGGGTGGACGTTCACAATGAGTTTCAACACAATGACGATTTTTTCTAAATGAACAGCATCACCTCTGATCTGATGCTACTCTGCAAGGGTGTAGAAGAGATCACAGCCTGCTCTTGTTCTAAATAGTAGTTTTCTTCTTTTGGATAACTATAGAAACAGTTGCTTTCTAGGCTCAGAATTTTCTAGAGCCAAAAACATGGAAGCCTAGAATGTCTGGTTTGGAAGCAATGTTAGAACTCAACCAGATAGGATAGACCTGTGTGTTTTCTTTTCTTTTTCTTTTGTCCATATGTTTTCAACAGTTTATCCTCATGATTTGCAATCCAGATGTGTAAAGGCTATATGGTGAACTACTCTTGTAGTGTGAATATTGGCCACAAGACAAAAATGGGTCCAGTGCTTCCTGCAGACTTAAGTCAGTCCTATTCTTCCTTATTCAATAATGCTTTAAGTCGCTCCAGTTTAACGATTTACTTTAGTGGAATTGAACTTGAATGTCTCAAAATACTATCATTAAACATATTCAGCTTTGATTACAATTACAACTTGTCCAACAAACCTTGTGAAATTTATAGTTGGTAGTGGTCAGACATAGCAGCAATAGGACACCCGTAACTAGCTAGTCTGTTAAAAAATCCTCAGGAATAATAAAAATTATAACAAAAACAACAGCTATAATTAATTGAGTATTCCTATGCACCAGGCACTCTTCTAAGCACTTTACGTGTAATAGCTGCCTCACAACAACCCTGTGAGGTAGGCACAATTAGCATCCCCATTGTACAGATGAAGAAATAGAAGCACAAATAGTTTAACATGTAGAGGAAAGGGAGGCCTTAGCAAGGGGTCTATTGGGCTACATTTGGCCAATGGGTCTCATAGGAGAGGTGAAGAGACTGATTCACAAAAGTGAAGACAGTTGTGAACACTTGGACTCAAATCAGCCGACACCCATTTTGGTGCTCTCTGCATTATAACGCCTGCTCCCCTTTTCCCAAAGGGCTTTGGAGTTTCCATTTTTGCAGAAAGGGACGTATATTTTGCAGCTATCTGGAGGTAATCACAAACGGCAGCCAAGGTACTGTAGCAGCTGTTTGATTCATCCGTTACTAGGAACATTTTGCCATTGTTTTTAGAAAAGAGTTAACTATTATGTACTAATCTGTGCCTGATTCAGGAATGCAGTTGGACATTACAATAAAACATTCTACTGCTATGACCCTCTATTGACCTTATAAGTACAGTACATCATTCTAATTATACAATAAAGCATATACCTTATAGAATAGAGATACACAGAAAATAAGATAAAATTTCTAACTGTCCAATCATCTTTTAATTATCTGGGGCTCTGTGATACCAAGCCACTTCTCTGTCTCATCATATGATAAGTTAATTCAGAAAAAAGGAAAAAGCAGTCGAAGCAATTTCTGCATTATAGTTTTCAATTCAGTTGAAAAAAAGTCAGTTGAACAGCAGCAAAATTTTTGTTGCCAGTAATACAAATCAGTTCGAATTAGTCTAGGCAAGAGGGAAGAATTTAACATAATGGCATAGGAGGGTGGCCTGGAAGCCAATGGCAAGAATACAGCTGTGACTCAAAATCAACTAGAAAGCCAAGAACTTGAAAAACAGTCTTTCTCTCTATTTTGTTTCTACTTCTCTCTGCAAAAGCTTTTCATCTTGCTGTCTTTGCAAATCAGCTATCTCTGTTACTTGTCTGCTCATAAAATAATGGCTATGCTCTGGTTCCCAAGTTCATATAGTTTTTATATAAGTGAACCCACACTGACATTTCACTCTCTCAGTCACGGAGCCCCAAGGAGGGGCTCTGATTGGCTCAGTTTGGTTCTGGTGTTCAGCCACTGCCAATCAACTGAGCCCTAAGTGGGGGTGTTATGTAACAAAACATGGTTTCCAGAGGGTGGTCCCCAGGGATCAGAGTGGAGAGCTGTTCTCAGAGAAGAGGGACTTGTGAGCAGGACAGACGCCACAAGGGTCTTTTCTATTACTGTTAAACTGGGTCTCTGTGTGAACCAGCCCTTAGAAATTCAAGGACTAGGTCGAATTCAAGGACAATGTCTCTTTTATCCAGCAAAGTATATTTTTAGACTAGATGGTTGAGTATGGAATTAGGGCTACAAATTTAAAAATCAACCTGAATAAACCAAAATGTTAATTTGAGTTTGCTGTAAACCAACAAATATCACGGATCCCAAAGCTAGGTGGAGGTGTTTTGGATTATTGTTGACACTACACCCTTAATTTGTGGGGATAATTGGGATGTATCCCAGCTTTTAGTCTTGCTGGTGATGTTTAAGGTTTAGCTTAAATTAGACTACCACATTTCCTGCTGTAATTGATGTTCAGAGCCTTGGATTATATAAACTGATTATATAAATCAGTCTGGGGAATGCATGAGTAGAGAAAGAGGAAATTCTTGTCATGTTCCTAATGCATCTTTTGTATTCTCCTAAGACCTGAAAGAATCTTGAGAGATCATCCAGTTAGATCCCCTCATTTTACAGATGGAAAGTGAAGCACAGAGAGAGGAATTGACTTGTCCGTTGTCAAATGACATTTGAGTGGCAGATCCAGGATTAAAATCCTGGATTCCAGTCTTCTTTTTGTTATGTCCTACTATTAACAGTAGGAGTCACAGAACATACTACAGCACTGCGAGGCAATTATATTTTTACTAGTTTTTAAATTACGTTTTTCCATCATCTGGGCTGTAACATATTCAGTCTAATAACAATTTTCAGGCCTTGAGTATAAATGCTTTGGATAATTTTCTGGCTAATTCAACTAACCTGTAATAATAACAGTAGCACAGATGATTAAATAGTAGAGAAAAAATATATGTATATTTTTTGTCTATTGTTTCGGTAGAGAGCTAGGTTTAAATTTTCTTAATTGCAGAGGAAAAACAGCAAACATACGCTTGGTAATTTGAAGTAAATTTGTTCTTCACTACAAATTGTTAAGAAATCTCTAAGGACAAACTTCCATAACAATAATTTTGTGTTGGAACCATGAGAATACATGGCCCACAATGCCTTTTATCTTTGTTTTCTCCACTCCATGAAGGCAGGCTCCAAGAAGAACTGGGCTTTAGATTAGAAATTAAAAACGGGTTCATAGATTTATATGTGCACAGTATTCTTTCAATCTTTCTTCTTTTATTGTTCACAATGAGCAAAAAGGAAATATGACTAAAGAGATGTTACCGATCCAAAGATGGCCATGCTAAATTCCAATATGCATTCTCAATTTCAAATAATTTTGGAAACAAAGCATGATGATAAACAGGAAATTGAAAAAAAAAAGTAAGTGTAATGTGCCAACTTCCCTTGGCCAAATGGTGTGGGGTTAGAGTTCTGAATTCTTTGATTGTAATGTGTCCAAGTTTTAAATACATATTGCATTCATTTGCTTTTTCAATTCGACAGAATAAATTGTTTGATTTTCAAATGGACTTTTATTTTTAATTTCAAGATCTTTTTTCTGGAAAAAAAAAAAAGAGCTTGCTGGAAAGAATAAGCTCCTTGGTGATTGTAATTTTTTTAAATTTTAATTATAATTATTATTGAAGAAAAGCAGAGTCATATTGTAAAAAACCAAATACGACTGCAAGGGTCCAGCTCCCTAACATTGAGTCATGCTCCCCAGGAGCAGAAACTTGCAACTCGTAGCTGATTCTTCTGGCTTTTATCTCCATTTTTCTAAATATGCTGAAAAAATGTCATTTTTTTTCAATTTTAGACATTATTTTACTGATTGACTTTCTGAGCATAGCTTTCCAAACTCTCATCCTCCTGATGCAGCTGTGACAATATTTGCGTGGTCATATTATTAACATTGATTTTTGGCTTATCCCAAAATTGTAATATTGGGAAGGTGAGAGTAGAAGAAGTACGTGTATATGTATAAATAATGTTAGTGTACACAGATCTAAATTCTTTCCTTCCATCATCAAATTACAAAATTATACATAAATTTATATATAATTATATAATATGTTATATAATATAAAATGATATTATAAAAATCATATTATACACAAAATTATATAATATTATATGTTTATAATATAATCAATATATTAACAAATGTAAACAATTAAATATATAATTGATATATTAATTAATAAATATAAATAATTAAATATATAATAGATATGTTAAGTAATAAAATTATATATAAATTTATATATAATTATCTATAAAAAAATAAAGATTGAGTATCAAAATAAACAGGACTGCTGGCAGATTCTGCTCCTTGGTGAATATATTTGTTTTTATTAAAATGTATGTTTAAAAAATATAAGCAAAGAAATACACAGTTACGTTTCTCTTTTGAATGCTTTTGTTTTTCCCAGCATTAATCATTGCCTTAGTTTTTGAAGTGCCTGTTTTTCCACGTCTATCACTAATTCATTCTAATATGCTCTACTGGAGTTGTATATCAACTCTCAGTACAGTCAAACATTTTGGATAGTCTATCCATTCTATTTTTTTTTTTTTTGGAGTCACCCTTGTTGGAACTTTCTACCTTCTTGTGCGAATCTTGACAGGTTTCTAGGCTTGATGATTAGCTAATATTCTGGGACTTCCCTTTACCTTCATTCTGGAAACTTCTTACCCCTCCCGTGTGGGATCCACTGTTTCTTGGATCCTTTTCCTTGGGCTGCTTTCTTATTTTGTGGGGTATATTTTCCAGTCACTTGTTGAGAAACGGTGCTTGACAGTTAAATTTCTTGACAGTATTTCACATCTGAAAACATTTTTATTCTACCTTCTTATATGATTAGTATTGTGTGTGTTTGTGTGTGCGTGCGCATAGAATTCTATGTGGAAACTCATTCACTTGAATTTTGAAGATATTGCTTCTTTGTTTTCTAGCTTCAAGTGTTTCTGTGAAGAAGTCTAACATTAGTATGATTCATAGTCTTTTACATGTACTCTATTTTTAAAAATCTGGATTTGAATTTCACAATGATGTGTATTAGTGTGGGTCTTTTTAAAAATTCACTGGGCTGAACACTCAGTGGGATAGTTTAATCTGGAGATTTATATCCTCTAGTGCCAGGGTATTTTTTTTTCTTGAGTTATTTCTCTGATAAATATCTGCCCTACAAAATGATTTAGACCTCTCTGAATAGGGGTATGGTTTGTTGGTTTCCTTTTAGGGAGACTGGGTATGGACTTTGCTGACTTGTTGCGGGAATTCCCTGAAATCCTGAGCCTCTCATTTTCTCCAGAGAGGGATCCTCCAATCTCCTGCCTGGGTGTTACAAGCCTGGCTATGAATGTTGGGGAGTGTGATATTGTGATTTATAATAAGAAATAAATTTTGGTCTTCATCCACTGTTCCTGGCACTGAGCTCCTAAAACCTCTGAGATTTCCTGAGTGATGACTGCAATAATGGTGTCTTTTGCTACGTAAATGAGGTGACTTTTGGACCACACCTAATGATGGGGGCTGGCTGCCAGGAGAAGTAACCATGTGATTAGAGAGTTAGAACTTTCAGTCCCACCCCTTACCTCCAGGAAGGGGAGAGGGGCTAGAAGTTGCGTTTATTTACCAATGGCCAATAATTTAATCAACCATGCTGATGTAATGAAGCCTCCACAAAAACCCAAAATGATGGGATTTGGAGAGCTTCCAAGTTGGTGAACACATGGAGACTTGGGGAAAGTGGCACACTCTCAGAAGTCATGGAAGCTCTTCACCCCTTCCCCATACCTTGCCCTATGCATCTCTTTCATCTGGCTGCTCCTGAGTTATATCATTTTATAATAAACTAGTATTATAACAAGTAAAATATTTCTCTGAGTTCGGTGAACCACTCTAGCAAATTAATCAAACCCAAGGAGGAGATTGTTGGAACCTCCAATCTATAGCCAGTTGGTCAGAAGCACAGGTGATAACTTGGACTTGCCATTGGTGTCTGAAGTCGGGGGTGGGGGGGTAGTGTTGTAGGACTGAGTCCTTAACCTTTGGGATTTGAGGCACTCTCAAGGTAGATAGTTCAGAATTGTACTGAATTGCAGGACACCCAGCTGGTGTTGGAGAACTGCTTTGTGGTGTAGGGAACACTTCCTCCCCATCAGAATTGGTCCTAGAGTCTTAGGAAATGAGTGGAAGAAGAAAGTAAGGAACAGAACCTACAGAACCTCTCTGGTTAAGTTTCTCCAGACAGTAAACTTCCTGTCTTTTACCACAGTGAAGGAGGGGTAGTACACTAGTTTGCTGAATTATGGAGGAGCTTAAGGAGTAGAACTCTTCTTTATGTAATCTTTCAATCTCGACCCTTGCCTTGCCTTTCTGAGAAACCTGGTATCATAATTTTCTGAGCCTTTCTGGGGTTCTGTAGAATGAGTTGCTTGCATTTTGTTGGTTTTCTCTTCTGTAACCTAGACTTTATCAGATTTATTAAGTCAATCACCACACATTCATCCTTTTTTCAAGATCTAAAATTTTGCTGATATCTTTTATATACTGATACCATCTCTCCTATTCTCTTTACTCTTGTGTATTTATGTCATTTTAATTTATATCAATTAAATCCCTTTACTTCCTTCCTTTTTGGAACATCTTTGGGAGAGAAGAGAGATAAATATGTGTGTTCCTCCAACACATATATATTTGGGGGAATCAAGACTTGACTCTCACACACTACTGCCTCAATCCTTTTACCTTTGACTTCAATAATTTATTTTGGCAGGCTAATCTCTGATTACACTCACAATGTAATATCAAACAGCTATTGAGAGAAATACTATACCTATCTGATTAACTTGCTTTTCTGATTAGAATTTTTTCTAATTCCTCTTGTCTTTCTCTTTTGCAGGTCACAGTCACGAAAGATGCAAAATTAGAAGAAATAGATAACACATTGGAAGACAGAATTAAGAATTAAAACAAAAAGATGTGAAGTAGACCTGCACATAAAAGAAAGCATTTAATCTTGTTAAGTACAAATATTGCATTGGACATCAAAAAGCCAAATATGGAAGTGTAGGATGGGGACTCCTATTTTGATAGCTCTTCATATGAAAATAAACTGAGAGTTTAAAAGCTAAATATGATATACATTTTGTCAGTGATGTTAAAAAAGGAAATGTGTTTATAGATTATATTATATAAGTATATAATTTAAATTAAAAAATTCAGACCACACCTAGTATTCACTTCTGAGTACTCTGTTTTAAAGGAAGATTGAGAAACAGAAGTGTGTATAAACAAGTGTGCTTAGGATAGTGACAGTTTCTGGAAGCATGTCCCGTGAGAATGGTTAAATGTACTATGGATAATTAACCCAGAAAAGAGAAAACCTGGTAGTTCTATAATATTTGAAGGTTTGTCAAGTAAGAGAGGAACAGATTCATTTAGTCTTATTCTAAAGATCAAAACTAAGACTGGTCTAATGATTAATGTTTAACAATATAGAGCTCCTTGTCCGTGCAAAGAGCTAGAAGAGATTCTTCTTTGAGGTGGGATTTTGAATCAGACACTTGAATCATCTGTCAGTGTCCTTTTAATGAACAGCTTGTTGGAAAAGTGCCTTTGAAATTACTTTTGGCTTCATATGACTTGGCTCAACTTGGAAAAGACATAGCTACTCTGTCTCTAACAGACTTCTTGCCGTCAGCTTCAATTTATGAATGATGTGGATGACTTTTGACCTTGGCTTTCTGTAGTGAGTCCTGCCATAAGACTTCCTCCATCACATTTTTGATTCTCAGCCCTTTCTCTTCCTTCCTTTTCCTTTATGTTATTCTATTTTATGTTTATTTTTTATCTTTATTAAGCTATCATTGACATATAATAAACCACATATATAAAGTATTCAATTTGACAAATTTTGACTTATGTATATACATATAGTTGTCTTTTGCTTTTTTATCCAATTTGACAATCTCTGACTTTTAATTGGGATATTTAAACTATTTACATTTAATGTGATTATTGTTATAGTTTGCTTTAAATATACCATCTTTCTATTTGTTTTGTATTTGTGCCATCCATTTTTTGTTCCCTTTTCCTATCTTCTGCCTTCTTTTGTATTTAAAAAATTCCATTTTATTTGTTGGCTTATTAGATATGTCCTTCTTTTGTGTGATGCTTTAGAGTTTATAGTATACATTTAACTTATCATAGACTACCTTCAAGTAATGTTATACCACTTCATGTATAGTATAAGGACCTTCCAACAGTATAATTACATTCCCCTGTCCTGGCTTTTGTGCTCTTTTTGCATATATTTTATTTCTATCTAAGTTATAAATCCTATACTACATTCTTATTATTTTTGCTTAAAACAGTCTTCTGATGATTAATTATATCTTTTGTAAGTCTGAAAAAATCTTTATTTTACATTTGTTGTTGAAAGAATTCTAAGTTGGCAGATTTTCTTTTTTTCCTCTCAGTATTTCAAAGATGTTGTTTCACTGTATTCTGGCTTACATTGTTCCTGGAGAGAAGGCTGCTTTTATTCTTATTTATATTCCTTTGTATGTAATGGGTCTTTTTTTTTCTTCCTCTGGCTGCCTTTATGATATTATCTTTATCACTGTTTTTAAGCATTTTGATTATGCTTATATTTGATATGCCTTGGCTTTTTTTTTTTTTTTTATTTCTTATGCTTTGGGTTCATTAAGCTTCTTGAATCTGTGCCTTTATAGTGATTATCACATTTGGAAAAAATTTTGGCCATTTGTTTTGTTCAAATATTTTTTCTATTTATCCATCACTTTCTTCCCTTCAGAGACTCCAACTACATGTTATTAGGCCTCTTGAAGTTGTCCCACAACTCACTGATGCTCTGTTTATTTTTTGCCTGTCTTTTTCCTTTGTGCTTTATTTTGGATGGTTTCTATTGTTATATCTTCAAGTTCACTAATATTTTCTTTTGCAGTATATAATCTGTTATTAATCCCATACAGCATGTTTTTGTTGTTGTTGTTTTTGTGAGGAAGACTGACTCTGGGCTAACATCCATTGCCAATCCTCCTCTTTTTGCTGAGGAAGATTAGCTCTGAGCTATAATATGTGCCCATCTTCCTCCATTTTGTATATGGGATGCCACCATAGCATGGCTTGATGAGAGAGGTGTGTGGGTCCACGCCTGGGATCTGAACCTGTGAGCCCTGGGCTGCCAAAGCAGAGTGCTCTAACTTAACCACTATGCCACCAGGCTGGCCCCACAGTATGTTTTTAATCTCAGACATTTATAGTTTTCATCTCTAGAAGATCAATTTGGGTCTTTCAGAAATATTTTCCATATCTCCACAGGATTAGTCATACTTCTACCATTTTGAACATATGGAATATAATAATACCTGTTTTAATGTCATTGTTTATTAATTTTATCATCTTTGCCTTTTCTGGGTCTGTTTCTATTGATTAATTTTTTTCCTCACTCTGGGTTATATTTTCCTGCTTCTGTACACGGATTGGATTCCAGACATTGTGCAACTGTTGGGTGCTGGAAATTTTTATATTGTAATAAATATTCTTTAACTTTGTTCTGTGATACACTTATATTAGTTGGAAGTAGTTTGATCTTTTTGAGCTTGCTTTTAAGCTTTTTTAGGTAGGACTGGAGCAGCCTTTGATCTACGGCTAATTTGTCTCCATTACTGGAGTATATCTTTCTGAGTGCTCTACCTGATAGACCATGAATTACAAGGTTTTCCACTCTGACTGGTGAGAACAAAAACTATTCTTGGATGTGTGAACCTGGAGATTGTTACCTCTGCTCTTTTGGCTTATTCTTTCCACAGCCTTGTGTAGTTTCCACATGTCCTGGTCAGTACTCAGCTGAAAATTTGGCGAGGGGGATCTTTGAACATTTCTGGAACTCAATCTATCTGTGCAGATATCCTCTCTTGAAGGATTTGTCTTGCAAAGTCTGGCACCTTTACTTCCTTGGACATCCAGCTCTTTCTCCTCAATTCAGGAAGTTGCCTGAGCTCAAACCTTCCACCTCCCTGCACTGCTGTAAGGAAGATCTCTTCAGATAGTACACTGGGACAATTGTGCTTACTTTGTTTGTTTGGTGTCATCCAGGGATCTTTGTCCTGCATTCCTGTCTGACATCCAGGACCTGACAACTGCAAATATGTATATATATATATTTGTCCTTTTTTTTTTTTTTTTGTGAGGAAGATCAGCCCTGACCTAACATCCATGTTAATCCTCCTCTTTTTGCTGAGGAACACCGGCTCTGAGCTAACATCTATTGCCAATCCTCCTCCTTTTTTTTCCCCCTAAGCCCCAGTAGATAGTTGTATGTCGTAGTTGCACATCCTTCTAGTTGCTGTATGTGGGATGCGGCCTCAGCGTGGCCGGAGAAGCAGTGCGTCGGTGCGCGCCCTGGATCCGAACCCAGGCCGCCAGCAGCGGAGCGTGCACACTTAACCACTAAGCCATGGGGACGGCCCTATATTTGTCCATTTTTAAAAGTTATTTAGTGGAAGGGTAAATCCAGTCCCCTATTACTCCATTTGGTTAGAAGTGGAAATTCTGTTATTTTATTTTTACATTAAAACTTAAGTTTCTTGGCTCTAAACTATTCAGTTTTACTTTGGAATGTTACACTCTAGGTGGCAATATTAGGCATCATGTCATCATTCTTAGCTTTATAAAAGCCACTATAAGGATCCTTATTTCTAGCATCTGTAAAGTAGTTCTATTCCTACCTCAACAAATGTTTATTAAGTGCTAGGTCCCTGAACTTAGGATATAAAGTGAAGAAGACAGATGAAGCCCTTTCCTTTAAGGAAAAGACATTAAACAAATAATAATACAATAGCTTCCTGTCACTATCTCCTTACCTTACTTTATTTTTCTTTATAATACTCTTTGCCACCTGATATACCATATGTCCCTTGGTTTATTTTTTGGTTTTACTCCAGTGAGATTGTAAGCTCAATCAGACTAGAAAATTTTATTTATTTATTTTTATTGCTGTATCTCCAATGCCTAGAAAAATGCCTGGAATGTAGTAAATACTTAAGAAGTGTTTGTCAAGTGAGAGAATGTTGAAAGTGCTACAAAGAGGAAGACCAGGAGGCAATGAAATTCCATAACCTGGAATACCTCTCAGGATGTAGTCTTTGGAACCACTTGCATCATAATCATTTCAAGTGATTGTTTAATATGCATATTTTTGATCCCCTCCCCAGATCCACTGATATTGAATTTCTGAGGGTGAGGATAGGCAATTAAAAATTTTAATGACTTTCCCAGAAAATTTGTCCAGACCCTGAATTTAGAGAACCACTGGTTTGGGGTATAGGAACGGTTGAAGAGAAGTAGTCATGTAAATGAAACTCTGAATGGAGTGTGTGTGTGTGTGTGTGTGTATGCATGTGTACAACCTCCAGGTGGGAAGGAGATATTTCAGGAAGTGTTTTTAGCAGGGGAGTGACATGATTAGGTCTGTGTTTTTAAAAATATCATTCTGGCTGTAGTGAGGTAGTTTCATTTATCTCAAAAGTTTCCTTGCCTTGTAGCTGAGAGGTCCCATATGTAGAGAAGAGATCATGTACTTTGTACTCAAATAGACTAGACACAGCTTCTTCTTAGTGTATGACAGAGAAAAAGTACATAACTTCTCTTAGCCTGACTTTCCTCACATGTAGAATGAGGATAATAATACTTTTATTATTGGGTTTTCTAAAGAATTGACTGGCTTAATTCATATAAAATACCTGGTACAAAACGACCTGAGAATAATATTGGTTTCTTATGACCCTCATCCTCAAGGTGCTTCTGCCTTTTGGAAGAAATCAGGGAAACACATCAAACACTGGTATATCCAGGGCCAATGTTGGTGAGTTGTGAAACCAGTCACAGGTTTGAGACGTCCTGCACAATGTTGGGTGAGACTATGGGTAGGCAAGTGCTCCTAGACGCAGTGCCAGGAAAAGCAGAAGAAAGTGGTGTGACCAGTTCTTGCTGAAAAAGACATGAATAATTTAGACACAGACAGTCTGTCATCAGGGTCTGGGACTGGCAGCCAACTATTCAACAACATCTTTCTCAAAGACCAACACAAATCACTTTAGTTCCAGTCATAAAGTTTTCCTAGTATTCCATTAGTTTTCTCTCTTTCCTGGTGATACATTGCTCTTGATTGCCTAGGAATAAAAATATCAAGAACATTTTGTACCTTGTTTTCCCTTCTTTCCTTCCTTCCTTCCTTCTTTGCTTCCTTCCACTCTCCTTTCTTTTCTTCCTAACTTACATCTTAAAAAATTAGCTTCTAAGAGTTGGAACTGTTTCACATTTTCCTATTACTAGAACTGAGTGATGGTTTGAGCAGAGATCCATGTTCCCAAGCCAGCATCATGTTCCTCCCTCCCACATACACTCTCCACTGTGTCCAATCATCTCTCATTAAGTTTCTCCCTGTCTGAGTGTAACCTCTTTCCCTTTTGAGGCTGTCCTTAATGTTCATTGTAACCTACTTTCAGCTGGTTAGCATTAATAGGGAGATATCAAGAGTAAACTTTTGTTTGTTGAGACATTCTTTCATTCAATTAAGTATACATAAACACTCGTAGGGGAGATAAACAAACACATACACACAAGCACATGTATAATAATAATAAATGGTGATAAGTTTCTTAAAGGAAATAAACATTATTAGAGAATAACAAGGAGAGAGGAAAGAAGCTTATTTAGCATGATCTTGAAAGCATCTATGAAGATAGGAATTTGCAGGATAAGAAGGGTCAGCCATGCAAAGAGCAGAGGAACATGAACTCAAGACAGAAGGAGCAGCCTGAGTGAAGTTCTTGATACAGGAAAGAACTTTTCATGTGTGAGGAATTGAAAGGAGACCAGTGTGGCTTGGCATGAAGCATGAAGGGAAAGAGTGGCCCAAGATGAATGATGACCAGGGATTAGATCATGTCAGCCTCTGTAGTCTCTGAGTAAGAAGTATGAGTTCTATTTTGAGTGCATTGGGAAGACATTGAGAGCTTTTGTGAAAGGACATGAAATTATCTGATTTTTATTTTAGAAAGATTTACTCTGGCTTATCTGTGGAATATGGATTGGAGGATCAGGGGAGCATGCAGGAAGCCCAGTGTGGAGGCTATCGCAGTGATCCAGCAGAGAGATAGTAGTGGTTTGAAGCAGGATGGTCACAATAGCAATAAAAAAAGTGGGTGTATATCATGTTTATTTTGGAAGCAGAAGTGAAGGAATTGATTTGGGGTTGAGGGAGAGTAATCAAGGCTGGCTTACAATTTCTAGCCACTTATTGAGAAGAGGAAAGGCTGGTGGAGGAGTGGTTTGGTGGCTAAATCAAGAGCTCAGTTTTGAAAAGGTTAAGTTTGAGATATCTGGAAGAAATCCAAGAGTACAAATCACATATGTAGTTAATTTTATAAATTTGGAGTTGAGAGGAGAAATCAAGGCTATGATAAATTACAGTTCCATCAGTATATAGATGATATGTCAGTTGGGATACCAATTAATATTTTAAAAATTCCCCTAAATACTGTGAATCAAACAAGATACAAGTTTATTTCTCATTCATGTAATGGTTCAGAGTTGGGTGGGTGGTCTAGATTAGGTGGACAGCTCCACTCCACAAAGTCATTCAGGGATTCAGTTTACCTTTATCTTATAGATATGTCTTCCCCTTGAATATTATTCTTCTCTGTATGGTTGAAATTGGCTCACTAGCACCAGGACCACAGTCCATCATTCAGAAAAAGGGAACAACCCAGCATCTTTTTAAGGAAGTGACCCAGAACATTCACATATTACTTAGCTGCAAGAGAGACTCTAACATACAGTCTCTAAACTGGCCGTGTGGCACCCAGTGAGGTGTTGATTCCGCTACTAAAAAGAAAGGGAGAATGAATACCAGAAGACAAATACATATTTTCTGCCACAGACAGCATATAAAGCCAAGGGACTGAACATACAGGGTTTCTCAATGTCAGTACTATTGACATTTTGGACCAGATAATTCTTTGTTGTAGGAGGCTGTGCATTGTAAGATTATGCATTAACCACCAATGTTTAGCAGCATCTCCATCCTCTACCCTCTAGATGCCAGGAACATCCTCCAGTTGTGACAATCAAAAATGCTTTTGTAATTGACAAATATCCCCAAGGGGGCAAAATCATTCCCTGTTGAGAACCCTTGGGTTATATAAGAGAGAGGATAGACAGAGAAGATGAGAGTGTGGCAGCTAGGGTTTGAGCAGTGCCAATGTTTGAAGCTTGGGTATAGAGGAACAAAGAAAGGGAGCAAAGTGAGCAAAGGAGACAGACATGGAATAGTCAATGAGATGTAATGAAAACCAGGACTGCAGAGTGTCACAAAAGCCAATGTAGAAGGGAGTTCCAGTAATGTAGGAATGATTGACTATGTTAAATGTTACTCTGAAATCAACTGAGATGAGGATAGAAGTGTGTTCATTGGATTTGGCAACATGGAGATTACTGATGACCTAGACAAGGGTAGTTTCTATGTAGTGGGGCAGATGAAATGCAGATTGCAGTGAGTAAAGAGTGAGTCAGAAGTGAATAAGTGGACACAATATTTGTAGACAACCCTTAAATGAAAAAGTGCAGAAAAATGGAACAGCAGCTGGAGAAATAGACAGTAACACAATAATAGTAGGGGACTTTAACACTCCACTTACACCAATGGATAGATCATCCAAACAGAAGATCAATAAGGAAACATTGGCCTTAAACGACACACTAGAACAGATGGACCTAGTAGATATATACAGAGCATTCCATCCAAAAACCGAAGAATACACGTTCTTTTCAAATGCACATGGAACATTCTCCAGGATTGATCACATATTAGGCCACAAAACAAGTCTCCATAAATTTAAGAAGATTGAAATAATACCAAGCATCTTTTCTGACCACAAAGGTATGAAACTAGAAATCAACTATAGGAAGAAAATCAGAAAAGCCACAAATACATGGAGATTAAACAAAATGCTACTGAACAACGATTGGGTTAACGAAGAAATCAAAGAAGAAATCAAAAAACACCTGGAGACAAATGAAAATGAAAATACGACATGCCAGAATTTATGGGATACAGCAAAAGCGGTTCTAAGAGGGAAGTTTATAGCAATACAGGCCTATCTCAACAAACAAGAAAAATCTCAAATAAACAATCTAACAAAGCACCTAAAGGAACTGGAAAAAGGAGAACAAACAAAGCCCAAAATCAGTAGAAGAAGGGAAATAATAAAAATCAGAGCAGAAATAAATGAAATAGAGACCAAAAAAACAATAGAAAAAATTAATAAAACCAAGAGCTGGTTCTTTGAAAAGATCAACAAAATAGACAAACCTTTAGCTAGACTCACCAAGAAAAAAAGAGAGAAGGCACAAATAAGTAAAATCAGAAATGAAAGAGGAGAAGTTACAACAGACACCTCAGAAATACAAAAGATTATAAGAGAATACTATGAAAAACTGTATGCCAACCAATTCGACAATCTGGAAGAAATGGATAAATTCTTAGAATCATACAACCTTCCAAAACTGGATCAAGAAGAAGTAGAGAATTTGAATAGACCAATCACCAGTAAGGAGATCGAAACAGTAATCAAAAACCTCCCTAAAAATAAAAGTCCAGGACCAGACGGCTTCCCTGGTGAATTCTACCAAACATTCAAAGAAGACTTAATACCTATCCTTCTCAAACTCTTCCAAAAAATTGAGGAAGGGGGGGAAGCTCCCTAACTCATTCTACGAAGCTGACATTACCCTGATACCAAAACCAGACAAGGACAACACAAAAAAAGAAAATTACAGGCCAATATCACTC
Source organism: Ceratotherium simum simum (assembly GCF_057802395.1). Classification (NCBI taxonomy): domain Eukaryota; kingdom Metazoa; phylum Chordata; class Mammalia; order Perissodactyla; family Rhinocerotidae; genus Ceratotherium; species Ceratotherium simum. The sequence goes on along the minus strand of NC_141915.1, from coordinate 31,857,439 downwards.
ATGAACATCGATGCGAAAATCCTCAACAAAATACTAGCAAATCGCATACAACAATACGTTAAAAAGATTATACACCATGATCAAGTGGGATTTATTCCAGGTATGCAGGGATGGTTTAACATTCGCAAATCAATCAACGTAATAAACCACATTAATAAAATGAAGAACAAAAATCACATGATCATCTCAATAGATGCAGAGAAAGCATTTGACAAGATCCAGCATCCATTTATGATAAAAACTCTGAATAAAATGGGTATAGAAGGAAAGTACCTCAACATAATAAAGACCATATATGAGAAACCCACAGCTAATATCATCCTCAATGGTGAAAAACTGAAAGCTATCCCTCTAAGAACAGGAACCAGACAAGGATGCCCACTGTCACCACTCCTATTTAACATAGTATTGGAAGTCCTAGCCAGAGCAATCAGGCAAGAGAAAGAAATAAAAGGGATCCAAATTGGAAAGGAAGAAGTGAAACTGTCACTATTTGCAGATGACATGATTTTATATATAGAAAACCCTAAAGAATCCACCAGAAAACTTTTAGAAGTAATAAACGAATATGGTAAAGTTGCAGGATACAAAATCAACATACAAAAATCAGTTGCATTTCTGTACACTAACAACGAAGTAGCAGAAAGAGAAATTAAGAATACCATCCCATTTACAATTGCAACAAAAAGAATAAAATACCTAGGAATAAACTTAACCAAAGAGGTGAAAGATCTGTACACCGAAAACTATAAAACATTTCTGAAAGAAAGTGAAGAAGACACAAAGAAATGGAAAGATATTCCGTGCTCTTGGATTGGAAGAATTAACATAGTTAAGATGTCCATACTTCCTAAAGCCATCTATAGATTCAATGCAATCCCTATCAAAGTTCCAACAACATTTTTCACAGAAATAGAGCAAAGAATCCTAAAATTTATATGGAACAACAAAAGACCCGAATAGCTAAAGGAATCCTGAGAAAAAGAACAAAGCTGGAGGTATCACACTCCCTGATTTCAAAATATACTACAAAGCTATAGTAACCAAAACAGCATGGTACTGGCACAAAAACAGACACACAGATCAATGGAATAGAATCGAAAGCCCAGAAATAAACCCACACATCTATGGACAGCTAATCTTTGACAAAGGAGCCAAGAACATACAATGGGGAAAAGAAAGTCTCTTCAACAAATGGTGTTGGGAAAACTGGATAGCCATATGCAAAAAAATGAAAGTAGACCCTTACCTTACACCATACACAAAAATTAACTCCAAATGGATTAAAGACTTGAATGTAAGACCTGAAACTGTGAAAGTTCTAGAAGAGAACATAGGCAGTACGCTCTTCGACATCGGTTTTAGCAACATCTTTTCAAACACCACGTCTGACTGGGCAAGAGAAACAATAGAAAAAATAAACAAATGGGACTACATCAAACTAAAAAGCTTCTGCACAGCAAAGGAAACCATCAACAAAACGAAAAGACAACCTAACAATTGGGAGAAGATATTTGCAAACCATACATCTGATAAGGGCTTAATCTCCAAAATATATAAAGAACTCATGCAACTCAACAAAAAAACTACCAACCCAATTAAAAAATGGGCAAAAGACCTGAACAGACATTTCTCCAAAGAAGATATACAGATGGCCAAAAGACACATGAAAAGATGTTCAAAATCACTAACTATCAGGGAAATGCAAATCAAAACTACAATGAGATATCACCTCACGCCCGTCAGAATGGCTATAATTAACAAGACAGGAAACAACATGTGTTGGAGAGGATGTGGAGAGAAGGGAACTCTCATACACTGCTGGTGGGAGTGCAAACTGGTGCAGCCACTATGGAAAACAGTATGGAGATTCCTCAAAAAATCAACGATAGAACTACCATATGATCCAGCTATTCCACTGTTGGGTATTTATCCAAAGAACTTGAAAACACCAATTTGCAAAGGTACATGCACCCCTGTGTTCATTGCAGCCTTATTCACGATAGCCAAGACTTGGAAGCAACCTAAGTGCCCATCAAGGGACGAATGGATAAAGAAGCTGTGGTATATATACACAATGGAATACTACTCAGCCATAAGAAACGACGAAATCCAGCCATTTGTGACAACATGGATGGACACTGAGGGTATAATGCAAAGTGAAATAAGTCAGAGGGAGAAGGTCAAAGACCATATGATTTCCTTCATTAAGTAGTAGATAATAACAACAATAAACAAACACATAGGGACAGAGATTGGATTGGTGGTTACCAGAGGGGAAGGGGGGAGGGAGGAGGGTGAAAGGGATAATTCGGTACATGTGTGTGGTGATGGGTTGTAATTAGTATTTTGGTGGTGAACATGATGTAGTCCATGCAGAAATAGAAGTACAATGATGTACACCTGAAATTTTTACAATGTTATAAACCAATGTTACTGCAATAAACAAAAAATTAAAAATAAATAAATAAATAAAAAAATAAATAAATAAATAGAAACCTAAAAAAAAAAAAAGAAATATGCTGAAAAAAAAAAAAAAGAAGTGAATAAGTGGACACAATATTTGTAGACAACCCTTAAATGAAAAAGTGCAGAAAAATGGAACAGCAGCTGGAGGGTTATGAAAGTTCAAGGCAGTGCTTTTTTTTTTAATTAAATGGGAGATGCTAGAGCTTGTTTTGTATGAATTGAAGGAAATAATCCAGTATAAAGAGTGTGACTTATGATCCAGGAGAGAGAGGAACAAATCAAATGATCAAAGTTTTTGAGGGGATAGGATGCAGGGCACTTATTGAGAAATTGCCCTTTGAGATGAGAAGGGATACCTGGATGGTAACTGGCAGAGGGAGATGAAGGATGAAGTTAGGTCTGTATATCTGCTGATGGGAATATGAGGGAGTTCCCATAGGATGGGAATGTTCAATGAATTTGGAGATGGCTCTTGGGTTGAGTGATGGAGTCATAGAGCTGCAGTGGCACTGTGTGGGTGTACGGGGGATGGCTCAGAGATGACACTTGAGGCAGGCATGAAAATAGTGGGAGAGTTAGACAGTGTTGAGAGAGTCTGTCTTAGATTTGAGGTCATATGTCTGGAGTGAAATCAGTCTTCCTGGTTGTGTGGACACAATAGCAAGGGATGGACTTGCTTAGTATTCCAAAGCGAAATAGCCAACGGAATATACAGTGTCCAAAAGCCTACCCTGGAATCACTTCCCTCCCCAGTCTGAGTGAAAGCAACTCTCTTCTCTGCTCCAGTTTCTGGAAAGGGGTCTGGCAAGAGCAAGAAAGGTTGAAGTCTTATGCAGTCCTGGTGTACTAAGGTGAGAGCTGTGAATAGCTTGTATGGAGAGCTTGTAGGAAGTTAGACTTGACCCTGAGTGGAGGGTATAGGATAAACATTTTTACATAGATCTCTGGCATTTACCGGAACTGATTTGAATGAAAGAAAATTTAAAAACACTATGGGACTAGATATGCCTCATTCTAAAAGTGTATTACTGACGATAACTAAATTTGATTGCAGCAGTGACTAAACTAATAAATCCAGCAAAGGATGATCTCCTGATGTTCACCAGTAGCTCAAGTCTACAGCAAGGATCCTCAACCCTGCCTGGGAAGACTTATGCCCATTTTGCAGAGGAGAACCTCAAGATTTGAAGAGGTTAAGTAATCTGCATTAGATCACATAGTTAATAAGTTATGATTGAGTGCCAGGTCTACCTGATTCTAGCTGTTAACCACTGTGTTCTAAGCTTCAGTATAGTCAAGAAATATTTCTTGAGCACATTTGCAAGGTAATATGCTAAACACTATGGGGAAGAGAAATCTTAATTAGATGTAATACATGCCCTTAAAGACTTTGTGGTTTACTAAGAAGATACTAATCCCCTATAATGCATGGTAGACAATGGACTCAAGGATCAAGAACTCACCCTTTAGAAGACTTCCTAGAGGGGTTTAGCAGTGGAAGTGTGCCTTAGAAAAGGGGTAAGATGTGGCCATGCTGAGCAAAGAGGATAAGAATAAAGTATTCCAGTTGGCAGGCAGAGAAGGAGCAAAAATATAGAGGTGGCAAAGACAAGGTATTTTTTGGAAAAGTTAAGTAGCCAGTTTGATTGGACAGAGAGTATATGTGTGGAAATAGAAAGAGACGAGGCTGAAAAAATAAAGTGAAGATTTCAGTGGTATGAGTAATAATTACAGCTAATATTTGCCAGGCACTTAATAGGTGCCAAGCACTGTCCTGGCGGCTTTAAATTCATTATCTCACTGAAAACTTGTAACTAACCTGTGAGATTGGTATTATTCTTACCCTCCATTTTACAGATGGATAAACTGAGGTTTAGACAAATAATTTGTCTAAGGTCACATGGAGAGTAGTGATGAATCTGAGACTCAAACCCAAGTTTGTCTAATATTAAAACCCATGTTCTTATTCAGGGAAGTGTAATGGTGACCCAGCAAACACTACTATTGACACCAAATGGCCTCTGCTTCAGCGCCGCAGTTTTAAACCACTGGTGATGCTTTCCTTCTCCCTTGATTTATACTGATCTGATGCATGTTGTCATTTCCCTGCAAACTTTCAGAGGACCATGAGGGAAGAGTTGGCCCCAATTTCATCCCAATGGAGAAAGAAAAAAAGAAATGAAAAGTGAATCAAGTTACTCTCTGCTGAAAGTTGTCTTTTCTTCCCAAATGTAACTATGTGAAGATTAAGTCTTCACATTCTGCTGTAAGAGAATGGACTCAGCCATCCTTAGACTTACAGTGGGAGAAGGATCAAGGGGTCATTCCCTATGGATAATATATCACTTGAGGCATCTTCCAAGAACGGATACCATGTTGGCTTTACACAATGTTACTGATTTAGGGTGGCCATTCATCCTGGTTAGCTAAGAGTGGTCTTTTTCTATGCCTATTAATCTGGCATAATTATTAATAGTGCCATCTTTTACTCTCAAGTTGTAAGAGTTTGAATGATAAATTATATGGCTACTCTACTAAAGTTCAGGGTAGCTAAGGAGGTTGGACCAGCTCCCAGTACTATCACTTTGGGTGAGGTTTCTGCCTTACAGGGAGTTGCAACCAGGAGTCCAGACTGCTGGACTTCAATTCTGCTCCTTCACAATCTGGCAGAATAAATAATGCCTTGGAGATGTGGACCCTACCCACTAAACAAAATAACTGCTGATGTCCTTAGCTGCTCCAGAGACAATGACATCAGGTGCTCTTCTTGGCATTTGAGGGGATGAACTCAATGATAGAAGAGGAGAGGCTGTACTCATCCATGAAGTCAACAGTTTTGGGAATGGGAGGATACGGGCTAAGAACTTCAGTCTCAGGAGATCCTGTTGAAATCAGAGTCATGGTGAGTCACATTAAGGGAGACACAAATCATGCCCTCAGGTTAGAAAGCTCCTTAATGAGGCATTTATGAGGGCCCATTTTTCTAGGAAAGAATGTACCTATGTTGGAAGAGTTATTTGTACTCAGTGAAGTTTCTTACTAAAAATTAAAAAGTGTCTACCTATCTTGGGTTACCTGTTAACATGGCATACTTTGATTATTGATGATTTGGAGGATCTTATTCTTTCACGCAATTCATTCAGAAGATGTTTGTTAAGTACCCACAAGATGCTGGGCCACTGGGCTCAGGGCTGAGATTGGGAGAAATAAGGGTAAGATAATGTTGTCCTTGCTCGTAAAGCCCATTCTCACCATTCAGTACAATACACCACTTAAGCAAATATTTTTAAACACCCCAAACAATACTGTATATTGTTTGTGGAAAAGTTCATATGTAATAAAAGTAAAAAACATGCATGGGAGTGATGTAATAACTCTTGAATACTGGTTAACCTTAGGGAGGGTGGGAGGGAAGGAAAGGGATGGGCTTGGATTTAGCTGTGCTGGAAGCATTTTATTTCAGAGGTGGGGAGGTGAGCTGAAACAAAAATGGCAACATTTCAACATCTAAATCTAAAAATGTTATCAGGGATGTTATTTTCTGTACTTTTCTAAATGTTTGAAATATTTTATAAGTAAACACTTTAAAAAAATCCTATAACTGCCTTATAAGGAAGGTGGGTCTATTAAAATGGATGGTCCCTATAGAATGACAAAGACTGATCTGACAAGGAGATGATGAAGAAAGATGGAAGGAGGAAGAGGGGACAGTGAAAAGGGATGAGGCTGGGGCCCTGTGGGGTCACAGAGTCTATGAAAAATCTCCAAGTATGATTTGACTATTTCATAAAAAGGGATATCTATATGTAATTTGAGTTGTATATGTTGCTCTAATATAAACCTCTCTATCTAACTCACACACATGAGCCTGGTGAGAGCTGTTGTTTTTTAAACTGAGGAAGGTGCCAGGTTCTTATCTGGGTGACTCTGGTATAGAAAGAAATAGCACAGCAGGCAGAAGATCAACAGCTCACATGCTTAGCTAGCTCAGTGGAAGCAGGAGTTGAGAGCCAGTGTTGACTGAAAGGATCCACCTCTTGAGAAATTCACAGAAAATTTGAGGACTTTGGAATTCTACAGGGAAGGGCATAAGAGAGAGTGTTGAAGTGATTTTCTCTGAAATTTAAGAGCAAAGAGACATCGGAAGACTCTGGGTGAAATATTTCTCACACTGGTGAGGTGGGAATTAGTAAGCCCTTCAACCACAGTCCTTATGAGTGAGACTTTAGGAAAAGATGGAAAAAATTGGAAAGTGTAGGGGGAGAGGAGATGTGCGGGAGACGGAAAGAAGGAAGTAAAAATAGAAGAAAGTGCACGTGATAGGAACTTGTGGAGAAGCACGTGGGCTCCGCAAGGTCTCACTGAGTGACACTTGAGTGAGAACAGGCCACCCAGTCGATCCTCATTGGCTAAGAACATCCTCAGGCCCTTATGGAACTAATGGAACAGTCGAGGATGCTCGACATCCCATACACATCCAGAGTTCTGAGGGAGATGGCATTGGAGTGTGGCAGCTGGACTCATCCAGATGTCTTGCTTTATCCTGCCTTTCAAACTGTGGGTCACCAGGAATCTCACAAGGAATCTCACTGCCGCCAAGTTGCTGACTTATGATCACAAAACGGGCTGAGGTCCGTTGTCCCTTTAACAGCATAACAACTTTTGCCAGAAAAGGCAAAGTAGGGAAGTAATATTTTACCATCCACTGCAGCCACTGACCATTCATCTTTTTGTTTTCTAGGTCTGGTATTAGCTGGGGTCATGTAGCAGCTTATTTCCTAGATGGAGAAGGAGTTGATGCAGTAGTAGATGGGGTTAGGGGTGAGATGGTGAGGGAGGGGCTGGGGAGAGGGAGGAGGCAAGGGCCCAGAAGACTGCAAGGGAGGAGAGCAAAACAGGTTTCTTGGAAATGGAACTGCTTCCAATAAAGAACAGCCTGATGTGATAAGAGCCAAGTAATCAAAAACAGACAGCTCACATTTCCCTGGAAGTGGAGACCAAACAGCAACTGGATTTTGGCTGTTTCCAGATCGTTATATTGGCCCAAGTCCTTCCCCAGGCCCTGGGTGGGGAACAGGGTGGGGGAATCTTTCTTCAACCACTCCCTACCGACTCTATGGCAGAGAGCTCAAAGCCTTGGAAACGGTGAGGCCTCCTCCTTCCTCCACCTCCCAACCAATATTGCTCCCATCAGCACCACAATTGCAGGGGTGGAAAGTCTCCTTGCTCAGGCCACTGCTCCTTCCAAAACCCCCTCCCTCCCCTTTCTTACTCCCCACAGCTGCTTCACTAAATCATCCAGCCAGAAAGAACTGTCTACACACCGGCCATTCATTCTCTTGTTGTGTGGAGGGCTTGTCTAATTCTAAGAGGCAGAAGGTAAGTGGAATCTCCAATGTCACGCAGCTCACCATGGGAGGGCTTCATCTGACAGCCCTGGTTCAAAGGAGTCAGGGGTGGGATTTGATGTTGTATAAAACAGCTTACCCCTCCCACTCCCTCCTAACCCTTCGTTTTGGCTGATCTCCTCCAAGTGGGATCCCCAGAGCTTTCCGAAGCTTGTACCCAAACAGTCTGACTTCTTGCATCATCAAAAGTCTGCAGTTTCTGAAACCTGGCAGGAGCAGTCTGTTTCTTTGGCAGCTGGAAAAGGGAAGGGGCAGGTCTCTAAGAAGGAAATAGGACCTTGACTCTGAGCTGACAGATCAGTGGACCTGGGGGAATAGGCCCAATGTTAACCCAGAGTCTTCCTTTACTGGTGAGAGCAAGAGCAGGGGCAATTCCAAAGCTGAGATAGCTATGCAAAGGCGAGGATGAACATCTGACGCTTCAACTAAAGCCTAGTTGGGGAGATGAAAAGAGTAGGAAAGGATGGTTATGTAACTTTCTCACGTGTTAGCTGGTGACTGAGTCTGGGCACTCGTCCCTCTATGGGCTTCCCTCTCTTGATCCAAGTGGGCTCTGGGTTTCCTAGTCCCGGATGCAATTTAGTGAACATGATCTCTCCTTTTCTTTTAATTGTCATGGAGCCCGGTACAACAATATTGACTGAGTTCAGATTGTGTGTGGGGGCCCTAAGATGAGCTGAACACTGTGGTAGCTGTTGCAAGAATTGAAGATGTGACTTATGGTCTAACAGGAGAGGAAGGACACATCGATTTACAAGTGGTTTAGCTTAGACTTACAAAGTGTACAAATGACTTCAAATTAATGGTGAAAACATGGTACAGCGTAGTCTATTTATCTGACAGTTAAGAGAAATTTTATACAAGATTCTTATCCACTAAAATTTAAGCTTCATGACATCAGGAGTTTTGATCTATTCTACTTCCTGCTGCATCTTTAATGCCTTGAATATTGCCTAGGCATACTGCATGTATTAGAAACTCAATAAAATTCTGTTGAATGACTACATCTATTCCAGCACCAAGCCTTCTTTTGTATTAAATACCTGTTGGAAATCTTTCCTAAATTCCTTATAATTTTTATTGGTACCCTAAAGAGAAGACACTAAACTTAGTTTAAATTTTTGCTTAGTGACTCAGGGCCCCATTCCAACTTACTTACACTGTTATAAGAAGAAGGTAGCTCTCATCAGATGTTACTGAGATGTATGTCTGTTTGCCTGTTTGCCCCTCTGCTAATGGACTCAGACTGTTTTGAGTTCTTCTGTTGTATTTGTATTGTTTTCCTATATCCTCCTTCAAGAGAATATTGTGGCTTTAATGTTTTTTATTCTTTGGGCATTTACCTATATTTGTAAGCTGATTAGCTGCTGTGGAGCTCAGGTCCTCATCTTTAAAATAGGAATAAAAGTGCCTCACTGGTTATTGTGAGAACTTGAGAAAATAACTGATGTATAAGTCAGATGCCAAGGAACTCACAAGCCTATGAAAACAAAATATAATTTTAATGATATTTTCCCATGTTTCTTCCATGTCCCACCCCAGAACTCAACGCCTCTTAACTAATCCCCCTGCTATGTCTTAGAGTTCCCAAAGGAGTGTTGCACATGTATCGTTTGTCTCCTGCTCCCACCCTCGCTTGTCAAGTGCGCTGTTCTCAAAATGAAGCCTCAACACCGCTATAGCCCCTGGGTGAGCTCCAGCATGCACACCAAGGAGCTGCTTCCAGATGATCCTGCATTCTCAGTGGGCTGGAGCAAGGCTCAGTTCTGTGCAGAAGGAAGAAGGAAGAAGGAAGGCCTTCTTCCTAGCTGGGCAGTACTGCAGCCCCTGGGGAGCAAAGCAGCCCTGCCTCTGTTCAGAGTCTCACAAAGGTTTCCCTGAATAATTCAGGCAGCTTCTGTGCATCATTTCTAGCCTGGACTCTCACTGTCTGTCATGAAAGAACAGTTTCATCGGTTTCCTCTATGCCTTTTCCTTTTGCCTTTTTTCCTCTATCCCTGGCAACATAACTCCCAGCTAGTGGGGCTGTGTGGGCACAGGCACCGTTCTAACGACTCTGTACATATCCGCTCTCTCCTTGGCCCCTCCTGCCTGGACTCAAACTTCTTATTTTTTCTTTTCATCTGAGTTACAAAACCCAAACTGTGACACATGTAGGGTAGAAGGAGAGCACTGTGAATGAGACAAGAATGGTGAGTTCCAATGCGAAAGATGTCTGAACTGGAAAGAATTCCAAAGAGGGACAGAGAGTCCAAAGAGATAACAGTGGAAACTGCACAGACAGGAGGCCAGGGAACCATTATCCCAAGTTTCCGTCTGAGTCATGACTACAACATGCAACATGCAGACCAGACCCCAGGGTGCCAGGTTCGTCACGGCAAGGGAATATTATTGGGCAATTGATCTTGCAGTCAAGAACAGGCTGTGTAAAATCCATTCATTCAACTAATATTTATTGAGCTCTTACTGGGAGCCAGGCACTCTACTGTGCTGGGAGTGTGCAGTGTATCCAGCCCTCACTGTTCCTTCTCTAGTGGAGACTTCATTTTGGTGGAGGTGAGAGGCATTAATTAGTCAGATAAGTGTATAATGACAAATAGTGAAGATGATGATAGTGATAGTAGCTAACATTTATTGAACATATAAGTGTGTGCCACGGATTGTACTAAGCATTTCACATGTGTTATTTAATATTCTTAAAAATGCTTTGAAGTAGGCACTATCATTATTCCCATCTTATAGATGATAAAACTGAGGTTCAAGGAGGTTATATAATTTGCCTAAGTTCACACAGTTGCTCAGTAGAAAATCTGGGATGCCAATTAAGCAGTCTAACAGCCTCCCTTTTCACCTATACTGTGATTATTGCTATGAAAGAAAATTACAAGGAGCTATAACTCCGTATAACAGTGGGCCCTGACATGGTACGAAGGGGTTGAGGTAAAGAAGGCATCTCCCAGGAAATGATGTTTAAGTCGAGATGCAAAGGGAAAGAAGGAGTTAACGAGGAAAATGGATTGGGAATTGGAAGAGCTTTGCATGCAGAGGAAACAGTATGTAGGCAACAGTATGTGGGCCTGCGTTGGAAAGCAGCATGATGAACTTGAAGAAGAAAAGGAAAGTTCATATTATGGGCTGTTGTTCATTTTATGGTTACAAGTTTGGAACAGATGATGCTTGTGTGTCATGGGAAACAGTGTTTTGGGGAGAGAAGTGAACTGATGTGGGTCAGCTGATTTCTGCTCCGATTATGGGGGGTGGGGCATCGCTATAGCAGTGACATTATTTTTTGTATTAAATTTCTTTCAGTTTGAGCTCAAGATCACTAGAATCTCACCTTTTCTCATCCCCCTGCTTAAAAATCTGTCAAACATCTTCTCATTACTCTTTGGATGAAGATGAAACTCCTTAACATCCCTCCAAGCGCTGTGTGGTTTGGCTGCTTCTCGCTCTCCAGCTGTCCCGCTCATCCTGCTCCCCCCGCGCCCCCCCCCCCCCCCCGCTCTCTGTACTCCAACCTTACCACTACGCTAATTGTTTTGCAGTCCTTCATGCTCTTTCCATCTCTTTCTGCCTAAACAATTTTGCCTTGTTCATGTATTCAAAATTTTTTTCTAGCACCTACTATGTGTTGGGCACTGTTTAAGCATTGGAGTTAAAACTAAAATCCAAGATGTGCGTTAGGGGTTGGGGTTGGGGAGGCAGACAAAAAAAAAAAAAAAAAAAAGAAGTAAAGAAGAAGAAATACGAGCTTATGATAACAGCCATGCAGAGAATTAAAGTCAAGAGACCTAATGGAGAAAAACTGGGTGTGATTTAGATCAGGTGCTTAGGGAAGATCTTTCTAAAGGCATGATATTTAAGGTGAAACCTGAATGATGAAAGGAGCCAGACAGCTCAAAGGCCATGAGTTGGGAATAAGCATGCAACGTTTTGAAGAACTGGGAGGACTGTGTGACTGGAGTAGAGTTAGGGACGAGACTGCGGGAGGGAGTGGAAATAGTAACAGGTGAGATCGGAAGACACCAGTGTCAGGTCTTATAGGGCTGTGTAAGCCAGTGAGAGAAGTTTGGATTTCTTTCTAATTGCAATTGGAGGGATTTTAGAACAGCGACATGATATGATTTACCTTTTGGGTGGATCACTATGGCTGCTGTGTGGAGAATGGACTATCGGGGACGAGAGAGAGAGACAGAGAGAGAGAGAGAGAGAGAGAGAGAGAGAGAGAGAAGTTGGTGGTGTCCTGGCCCTGGGCAGTGCAAGGAAAATGGTGAAAAGTGGTGGATTTGGCATATTATGAGAGCAGAACTGGCAATGTTAACTGATGACTGTCTTGGGGAGTGGGGAGTGAGGGAAAGAGAAGAAATGGGGATAATTCCTAAACATTTGATTTGATCAGTTGGATGCATGGTGGTGCCACTTACAAAAATGGGAAAGGCTGGGGGAGGAGCAGATGCTTGGTGGGGGGATTGAGAACACTGCTTTGGACGCGTAAATGTGAGATGCCTATATGCCATCCAAGTGGACTCTCAGGTCTGGAATTTTGAGGAGAGGAAGGGCTGGATATGTTCATTTGGGAGACATAGGCAACCACATGATGTTCAGAGCCTTGGGGAGATGTGTGGAGAGGGAAGAGAAGGGTGTCCAACTGGTTAACTCCTGATCATCATTCATATTTCCCCCCAGTGTCTCCTTCCTCATGGATGCCTTCCCCATCACCCGATTAGGTAAATTCCTGTTGTGAGTGCCCATAGCCATCACATACCCCTCCTTCCTAACACTCAACACAGTTGACATCTACACTTACTTGGGTGATTGTTTGATAATGTGATCATTGTGTCACCAGGCAATAGCTCCCTGAGGGTAGAGACTGTGCCTGCTCTTGTTTGTCATGTCGGGAAAGATCACCCAAAACTTGGAAATAACACAAAAAGGATGACCGTTTGTTCTCTCAATTACACATAGAGAATTGTGTAATAAGCCTGTCCATGGGAAACTGGTTATCATTTGACATACTATTCACCATTAATTAGGGCCCAGACTCTGTAAAATTCGTCCTGATCTTGTAGAAAACTAAGATGGTACAAATGATTTTTGTCTAGTAGAGAGGATTATTACCACACAGGTTATGGTTTTATTATACTGTAGGAATTAAGTGGCTTTGTATCCAACTTAGCAGTCTTATTCCAGCATTCTTTTTCTTTTTCCTTTTTTGTATTGTGGTAAAATGCACATAACATAAAGTTTACTACCTTTAAGTATACAGTTCAGTGATAGTAAATACATTTGTAATGTGGTGCAACCATCACCACCATCCATCTTCAGAACATTTCTTCCTGTAAAACTCAAATTCTATACCCATTAAAAAACAACTCCCCATTCCCTCCTCCGCCAAGCCCTTGTCAACTATCCTACTTTCTGTCTCTATGAGTTTGATTACTCTAAGTACCTCATATAAGTGGAATCATACAGTATTTGTCTTTTGGTGACTGGTTTATTTCACTTAGCATAAGGTTCACCCATGTTGTAGCATCTGTCAGAATTTCCTTTTGTTAAGGTTGAATAATATTCCATTGTATGTGCATAGCACATTTAGCTTATCCATTCTTCTCTTGATGGACACTGTGTTTCTTCCATAGCTTTTAGCTATTGTGAATAATACTGCTATGAACACGGGTATACAAATATCTCTTTGAGACCCTGCTGTCAATTCTTTTGGTATATATATAGAAGTGGAATTGCTGAAATACATATATTGCTGGAATATATATATTATATATATATATAATATATATATGGTTTTTTTCTTTAATTTCTTTCAGCAATGTTTTGTAGTTTTCATTGTACAAGTCTTTCACCTCCTTGGTTAAGTTAATTTCTAAGTATTTTATTGTTTTTTATGCTATTATAAATGGAATTGTTAATTTCTCTTTCGGGTAGCTTGTTAGTATGTAGAAATGCAACTGATTTTTGTTTGTTGACTTTGTATCCCACTACTTTGTTGAACTCATTTATCAGTTCTAACAGGTTTTTTTTTGTGTGTGTGGAATCTACGGGGTTTTCTACATATGAGATCACATCATATGCAAACAGAGATGATTTTTTTCTTCCTTTCCAATATGGATGTGTTTTATTTCTTTTTCTTGCCCAATTGCTCTGGCTAGAGCTTCCAGTACTATGTTAAAGAGAAGTGGTGAAAGTGGGCATCCTTGCCTTGTTCCTGGTCTTAGGAAAACTGTCAGTCTTTCACCATTGATTATGATTGCATATATGGCTTTTATTATGTTGAGGTAGTTTCCTTCTATTACTAGCTTTTTGAGTGTTTTTATCATGAAAGAGTGTTCAATTTTTGTCAAATGTTTTTTTCTACATCAATTAAGATGATCATGAAGTTTTTTCCTCCTTTATTCAGTTAATGTAGTGTATCATATTGATCAATTTTTGTATGTTGAACCATCCTTGCATTCCAGGAACAAATCCCACTTGTTCATAGTGTATAATCCTTTTAATATACTGCTAAATTTGTTTTGTTAGTACTTTGTTCAAAATTTTTGCATCAATGGTTCATAAGGATTATTGGTCCATAGTTTTCATTTCTTATAGTGTCTTTTTTTTTTTTTTTTTTTTTTTTTTTTTTTTTTTTTTTTTATAAGTCAAGGAGGGTTTCCTTTCTTTTTTTTTTTTTTTTTTTTTTTTTTTTATTTTTCCCCCAAAGCCCCAGTAGAAAGCTGTATGCCATAGCTGCACATCCCTCTAGCTGCTGCATGTGGGACGCAGCCCCAGCATGGCCAGAGAAGCGGTGCCTCGGTGCGCGCCAGGGATCTGAACCTGGGCCGCCGGCAGCGGAGCGCGCGCATTCAACCACTAAGCCACGGGGCCGGCCCTCTTATAGTGTCTTTATCTGGCTTTGGTATCAAGGTAATTCTAGCATCATAGAATGAGTTAGGAAGCACTGCTTCTTCTTCAATTTTTTGGAAAAGTTTGAGAAGGATTGGTATTAGTTCTTTAAATGTTTGGTAGAATTTATCAGTGATGCCATCAGTCCAGGGATTTTCTTTGTTGGGAGGTTTTTGATTACTGATTCAAGCTTCTTACTACTTATAGTTCTATTCAGATTTTCTGTTTCTTCATGATTTAGTCTTGGTATGTTTTGTGTTTCCAGGAATTTGTCCATTTCATCTGGTTATCCAATTTGTTGATGTACAATTGTTCATAGTATTTTCTTATAATCCTTTATATTTCTGTGGAATTGATAGTAATGTCCCCACTTTCATTTCTGATTTTGGTAATTTGAATCTTCTCTCTCTCTTTTTTTTTAGTCCATTTAGCTAAAAGTTTGTCAACTTTGTTGATCTTTTCAAAGAACCAACTTTTGGTTTTGTTGATTTTCTCTATTGTTTTTCTGTTCTTTATTTTATCTCTGCTCTAATCTTTATTATTTCCTTCCTTCTGCTAGCTTTGGGTTTAGTTTGTTGTTCTTTTTATACTTTCTTAAGTTGCAAGTTAGCTTGTTGCTTTGAGATCTTTCTTGTTTTTCAGTGTAAGTATTTTTTTAATTAATCAATTTATTTATTTAGTGTGTTTGTGTGTCTGTGAGGAAGATCAACCCTGAGCTAATGATCCATGCCAATCCTCCTCTTTTTTTTTTTTTTTTTTTGCTGAGGAAGACTGGCCCTGAGCTAACGTCCATGCCCATCCTCCTCCACTGTATATAGGACGCCACCACAGCATGGCCTGGCAAGCAGTGTGTTGGTGTGTGCCTGGGATCTGAATCTGGGCCCCCAGCAGTGGAACGCGCACTGAACCGCTACACCATGGGGCCAGCCCCTCAATGTAAGTATTTATAGCTATAAGTTTCCCCATTAGCACCACTTTCACTGTATCCCCTAAGTTTTGGTATGTTGTGTTTTGTTTTCATTTGTCTGTAAGTATTTTCTAATTTCTCTTGTGATTTCTTCTTAGATCCATTGGTTGTTTAAGAGTATGTTATTTAATTTCCACCAATTTTTGAATTTTCCAGTTTTCCTTCTGTTATTGATTTCTAATTTCATCTCGTTGAGGTCAGAAATGATACATTACATGATATATGTCTTTTTGAATCTATTGAGACAATTTGTGGCCTGACATATGGTCTATCCTGAAAAATGTGCTGTCTACGCTTAAGAATAATGTGTATGATGTTTGTTGGATAGAGTGTTCTGTATAGGTCTGTTAGGTCTAGTTGGTTTATTGTGTTGTTTAAGTCCTCTATTTCCTTATTTATCTTCTGTGTGGTTTTTCTTCCAATATTCTTTTTGTTAACCTGACTTTCTCCCTCATACTTCTCCCTCTCCCTCTCTCTCCATATATATATACATGTGTGTGTATGTAATATGCATACATATAATATATGTATAATAATATATACATGTATATATATATATATAGCATATATATATATCTTTATCTTGCATCATTCCTTGAACCAGCTTTGTCAACTTGATGGATCCTTCATTAGTGAGTCAAATACAACTTTGACATGTGCTCACTATGTATTTTTATGAGAATTATATTTTTATCACTTTGAAAATTGTACATTGACAACCATTCACAGTCTCCCAAACACTTGACATAGTCCCTGTCATAGAGTATATGCTCAATACATATTTGTTAAATGAAAGAATAAGTTGGTCTATGGCCCAGTGAACATAAATAGGGTTTCTGAGGCTAGCTATCATCTCTACCAAGTGCTTGGAAAAGTATTTGGTAACCAGGCTCTGAGTGAAGGTCCAGGGAGTTCACCAGTCAAGTGTATTTTCAATGTAGCACATCTCAATAGTCATTAACCTTGACAAAACAGCAATCTTCAAGGTGGTTGCATAGCTTGGCACCAGAATCTTCAATACAATTTTTTGTTAGGATACCTATTACAAACAAATGTGGATTTAAGGTGGGACTCCTTAAAGACCACCAAATTATTAGTTAATAATGATTTAACCCATGATACGGAATAAACAATATACACTTTACTAAGTTATTAACCTAAGCATAAATATATACATATAATATAAAAGGAACATATAGTGTTGTTCCAGTATAAATTTCCATTCTCGCCTCATGAAGGAATTGGTGAAACTCTTATGCAGTTGTAGATCAGGAAAAGGCCTCTATCTTGTCTTTTCTAGATTCTCTGTCTCTCTGGCCTTGTTCAAGTTTTGAATAGACCATTGATCTTGTTCTTTGACTTAATTATTGATCTGTATGTTACCATTAACCTTCTTCTATCAGTGACTTTATACAAAATGCAGAAAATTCTCAATCTATCTGTGTACAATTGCTAAAAGTACAGATTTTAAGTGTATCAACAGTATTTCCGTAGTTTCAATTACTACTCTGGTGCGAAGATCTGGAATTCTAGAGGAAGAGCTCACCTTCAAAATACTCAGTAAAATGCCACCTGCAGCTGTTTTTTTTTTAAACAGCTGGACGATATGTCACCTCCCGTCTTCTTTTTGTGATCATCTGCCTCTACTTGTCACCCATAAATCACTTTGGATACAATGCATCTATCCTCGTGTTTCCTTTCTGCTGAAACTGCTCACTTTCCATCTTGCTCTTGTCTGTTCTGTGTTTTAGAAAGGAGTTGTTGTGTACCTCCATGGCGTTTGTTGGGAAAGAGTGGCATTCAGGATGAGTCTGTCTTGAAAAATGTCTTTCCATTTTGTACAGACTCTGACTGCAAACTTATTTAACATTTCTGCTGGTGATAAGCAATCCATGGACTTGCTGCTTAATCATCTATGCCCATGTGAGATGCCTTTGGACATGCTCATTCTTTTTTTTTTTTTTTAATTGCAGTATGTATTTCTTTTTCTTTTTTTTTTGTGAGGAAGATCAGCCCTGAGATAACATCCATGCTAATCCTCCTCTTTTTGCTGAGGAAGACCAGCTCTGAGCTAACATCTATTGCCAATCCTCCTCCTTTTTTTCCCAAAGCCCCAGTAGATAGTTGTATGTCATAGTTGCACATCCTTCTAGTTGCTGTATGTGGGACACGGCCTCAGCATGGCCGAAGAAGCAGTACGTCGGTGCGCCCAGGGTCCGAACCCGGGCCGCTACTCACGGAGTGCACGCACTTAACTGCGAAGCCACCGGGCCAGCCCCATGTTCATTCTTTTGATGGTATGGAAGCCTTTTGGGTTCATCTCAATATCCTTGGTTCTTTTAGCAGCTCGTTGACCTCTGTGCAACTGAAGCTTTATGTCATATATTTCTGGGTGATATGGTGTAAGGGCATGGAAAAGAGAGTCGTTGCCTAGAGAAGATGAGCTTATAAACTGGGTTTTAAATGTAGAGGGTATGAGGAGGCATGCTGGTGAAGAAGAAGGAGGAGGCAAAAACATCTTCACAGAAACATCTAGAATAATGTTGAACCAAATACCTGGGCTCCATGGCCCAGCCAAGTTGACACATAAAATTAACCATCATAGATGGTGATAGTGCAATGCATTCAGGGCCACGCCAACTGCATGAGCAATAAGCTACATGAGTGGGTGGCAGTGAGGAATAGTGACATGTAATGTTTCTAAAGTGGAGAATTATATGTGACTTCATAAAAGGAAGTGACCTTTCCAGACTTTTAAGAATAAGTACATTATAACCAGTAATAAAATGATATTTTACCTAGATCATCCTTGTAGTAGTGGGGCTTTGAAGAATTCATGTTTAATTGCTTTAAGTGACGGTATGTCCCTTCTAAGTGCCCCCATTTGGGGGGCTATAGTGCCTTTGGCTCAATGCCTTTTGTACTCAGCCACACTACTGAGTGTGAGCAAACCTCTATCATCTAAGTGATTGATTGTGAGGGATAGTGTGCCATTGTGACAAAGCTGTTTGCTTCCTTTTATATTTTTATTTTTATTATTTCTGACAGAATTTACCCAATATTTTCTAAAGTATGTTCCGTGGTACACTGAGCCTGAGAAGTGCTCTGGGGAATAAAAGGTCAAATATATTTGCAAATAGCTGCATGTAATTCCCTTCTTAGAGATTAACATTGCACATCTATATTTATTGGCATGATGATAAAGTTAGGTTAAAAAAATCCTACTCGGAGACCCTGGATTTCTTTGAAAAAAAGAGTGTTATATTTGTTTAGTAAAATACCTTTCTAAGCTGCTGGGAGAAGGAGGCGAGGTCCCAAGGAATTGGATCAGCAAAATACAAAGTCACAAAGGAGACAGCTAAGTCACTGTGCATTAGAAATACTCTCCTTCCAACAGCAGAGAAAAGAAATGAGAGGAAGCAGGAGAAAAGAGAAATG
Organism: Ceratotherium simum simum; assembly: GCF_057802395.1. Taxonomy (NCBI): domain Eukaryota; kingdom Metazoa; phylum Chordata; class Mammalia; order Perissodactyla; family Rhinocerotidae; genus Ceratotherium; species Ceratotherium simum. The sequence goes on along the minus strand of NC_141915.1, from coordinate 31,838,260 downwards.
AGGGTAACTGAGTGACACAGTGGATTTTAGTTATTTACATTGTTGGCATGTAACCCCATTTATCATAGTTCATTCCACACACAGAGAACTTGCGTGAGAAGAACATGACAGATTTCTTCATTTTGGTCAACACCAGACTGGAGTTAGCCTACTAGCTGTAAGACACGGTAGGGAACCAGAATTCAGGGAACAGGGTGAGTAGGAGCCATTGGCGATCATCAGCACATAAGCCCTGGAGTATTTCATAGACATCACCAGGAAGATAATGGATTCTCCCTCAAGGCAAAGAGAAGGGGTTCATGACAATCTCTTTTTAGTCTTAAAGTACAGAAGATCCCCGCTGGCATCTGGATTGTGTGTATGTACATGTGTTCAAGACCAGTGATGGAAGTTTACTAAAATGTTAATAATTGTCCTTTCTGGGTGATGGACTCTCAAGTGGTCTTTACTTTCTTCTTTATACTTTTCTGTATTTGAATTTTCTCCACTAAACACGTATTATTTTTATAGTCAGATTAATTAAAAAATCTATTTTCATTTCTAAATCTCATTCTCAAATTTTGTTTCACTCAGGCAGGCTTTTGGTAGATATTTGGCAACAGTGTTCCCCCCAAGATTGTTTACCCCAAGATTATAAACCCTAGAAAGCCATGAATGCAGCTAATCAAGGTTTCCCATTACAAATCCACATGTCTTAATAGCCTAACTGGAGTAGAGTGGATATTCCTTTACGGAAATAAGTCTGAGAGCACAGGTAGCCGACAGAAGGCCATCCCACCTCTACTATGAAGTGGTCTAAGGGAGTGCTGTCAGTTTGGAATTTCACAGCAATCAATATGTTGATTTAGGCTCAAAACATCCTTTAGTTTACTACTGGCCTTCTCTTGCTTGGGAGAACCAGGTAGCTGGTGCCTCTCCTAACTTTTAAGGCCATTATCCTTTATTGAAAATGTGTTCATACTGTTTCAGTTCTGTTTTCAACCACATTGATCCCTGGAAAAATGAGCTCTTTTTGTTTGGTCCCTGGGTCCATATTTGAATGTTAGGTCGTGATCATGGGTACACAGATTTAACATCCGTACTGTAGGCTAGGCTTGGACCCCCCTCATTCTCTTAGCTCTGGTATATCACACAGATCCTAGGGCTTTTCCTTGGCTTTGCTTCTGTCCACACAGTTGCTTTTCTCCTATCTTTTCCTCAAGAGTTAGTGCCACCTGGGGGTTAAGAGCATGAGATTGGGAGCCAAACAGTTGACTTCTAATCTTGGCTTGGCCATTTAATAGCAGTGTGATCTTGCAGAAGCTGCTTGACCTCTCTCAGTCTCAGTGACTCGTCTATAATGTGCGAATAAAAATAGCTCCTTCTTCAGAGGTTGCTGTGAGGATTAATTAGATGATGCGTGAAAAATCCTTAGTAGACTCTTGAGCACACCATGAGTCCTCAATAAACATAAGCTGTTATTTTAAAAAATTATTTCAATTTCTATTTTCCTTCTACCTTCCATCATGGTCTTGTAGGGCTGATAACAGAGACTACTGAACCTCCATCCATTTCCACACCTTCACTTCTTTTCAGCAGGATGCAGTAAAAAGAACATGGACTTTGGAGTTAGAGAGACCTGGTTTAGAACTGTGATTACACAACCTACTGTGTGACTCCTGGCTGCTTATGATACTTACTGTCCCAAAGCCTCAGTTTTCTCACTTATAAAGTAGAGATAATAAAATCAACTTAAAGAGCTTGTTGTGAAGAAGATTAGATGTCCTCATCCCTCCAAATTATCAGGGTGCTCTGTCCATAGCAGATGATCAACAGAAGTAAGCACCACACTCTTTCCTTGTATCTGAATTTCTCTAAGATTTCACTTTATGGGTCACTCAGACTTCATCTGGGGTCAACAATACCCTCCTCTTATCCCTCCCTCACCAGGAAAGCCATATCTTTAAGTCTCATCCAAGGATAGATTAGTAGGGTGGTTAAAATTTAGAAGTAGGGCTTGATTCCTACTTTTCCCTCATTTATGCTGGGTAACTTTGGGTAAGTTTTAAAGTTTCTGATGTTAGGCTTTCCTTTTCTTTAAAATAGAGATAATGATACCTACTTCAAAAGCTTGTTGTGGGGATCCAATTAAATTTGGTTATACTCAGTATATTTTTAGCACTTACTATGTGTCAGCTGACATTCTGGTACTGAGATTCTAATAGATAGTGTGTTTGTGTGGTGCTTAGCACAGGGCCTGGTTTACAGGAAGCTTCAACATGTAATGTCTATCGTCAGCATCATCAGCATCACGTTCATTATCATCATATCTGTGTTATGCGACATAAGCACAGAATAATTCAATTACATTTTAAATCCTCTGGTCTCGATCAAAATAAGTAAATATTTCAATCTTAGGAATTCTGGGAAGATATGTCTTCCCACAGAGGTATCCATAATCCCCATGAGCATCATGCTATAGTAAAAAGCTATAAGTAAGGTAAAAAGCATTTAAGTAACTCTAACATACACCTGAGGTTGCAAATCATCGGTGTAAAGTCTACTGTCATATAATAAGTACCTGACTGAAGGGAAAGAGTAGTCTGTATAATCCTAAAGAGCAAAGAATATTTTTAAAATCAAATAATTGAAGAGTAGAATGGATAAATTTTGGCATATTTATACAATGGAATACTACACAGCAATGAAGAAGAATGAACTACATCTTCTTAAATGTAAGTGGAAATCTCACAAACACAGTGAGGAAAAGAAGCCACACATAAATGAATACATACTGTATGATTCAATTTATATGATGAACAAGACGGTAAAACTTATCTATGGTGATACAAGTTAGAATAGTGGTTACCTCTGGGGGATGCGTATTGACTGGGAAGGGCATGAAGAAAACTTCTATGTGGTGGAAAAGTCCTGTATCTTGATCTAGGTGATGATTTTATAGATAGAAGGACCTCTCAGCAGCTTGATATATTTACATCTTACATATGTAAATGTACATATATTTACATATATTTACACATCCTGAAGATGTGTGTACATTATTAAATGTAATGTTACATTTAATATAACATTTAATGTTAATTGTAATATGTAATGATAAATGTTACAATTAATGTTACATCAATATAAAGTAAATTTAAAAAAATTAGGTAATAAATATCTATCTATATATACTTCTGTCTATATATACATATATAAATATATTTTTTTCTTGCCTATTTACCTTTCAGTTCATTTCTGGTTGAGGCTGGTATTAAAATGAGTTTGTGTTTTCTAAGTGTATTCTTGGCTCTTCTCTTCCTTCCTCAAGCTTCTCAGCAGTGCTTATGAGGGAAGAGGCTGATCACTGCGTGGTGGGGGAATGTCATGGAGCAAATATAAAAGTAGTCTTGGACTTAAAATGTGCTGTAATAATTCTTAAAGTGAATCATCTGTATGTGGGTAATTGCTCATTACATGAGGCTGTTATGATTTTTTTCCCTGGCATTGACAGTGGAGTGCTGGGGTGCCTCATCTTGGCCCCGAATTAGATAGAATAATGGTAATTACAAGCAGGTCTATAGTTCTCCAAGTTATTATTTTGGGTAGATGATAATGGCCTTGGCAGTGCTGGGGTTGGAATAAGAGTAAGAAGACAGCAGGAAATTCCAGGCCTTGAGCATTTTCCTACATACAGATTTTGGTCTCTGCCATCCTTTTCTTTAGATCTGATTGACACCTGAGGGAGTAAGGGATGGTGCTGGCCTAGTTTCCCGTCTCCTTCTGACTTGGCTTTGCGGTCGGACGGCTATGGTGCCTGTGCAGAGAGCAGCTCGCTCCCTGAAGTTTGAAAGAGAAGAAAGTTGATAGTCAAAACATTATCTTATAAATGACCACGTGCTCTGAGAGTTCCCAGCTAGGCTCAAGCCCGTGGGGGTGGCGGGGGAGTAGGAAGCAGCAGCAAGATCTGTAATATAGAGGGAGGAGGCGACTCAGAGAAGGCACAGAAGGAAATATAGTTCTTTTCTGTAAAAGAGAGAAGAGAGACAGAAAGAAATTTGGCTACAAAACAGAAAATAGGAAATAGGAGTCGAGCTGGGAAGGCGGGAAAGACAGAAACCAACCACTAAAGAATAATTACTTGACAACCTCCAAATCATAATTAGGAGAAACTTCCTGGCCTCACATTTTCCACATAAACACTCAGGCGCTGGGCAAAGTTAATGGGTCCCTGACTACTGCACAAGAGAGCAGCCTCCGTCCAAACCCAGCAGCGATTGACGTCACAGACGCAGTGTCTCAGAGGAATGTGCTCCGCTCCCCTCATTTATATGTTTGACCCTAACCTTTCCCAGATGTGCAACGGTTCTTCCTTCCAAACAGCGAGTTTCAACACTGGGCATTGTGTGCTCTCTGAATCCCGTCCTGCGGCAAAAACACAAGTCCAAGTTGCTGAGTTTTGGAACTGGACTCATGCGCTGGAGTTTCTCTAGGTTGTTTGGGTTCCCCGCTGGAGGCTTGTATAATGGGGTTTCTGTCTTTACTGTGCTTGTTATCTCATGTCTCAAGCTGCTCCTTAGCATCTGGCTGGCTGCCTCTCTTTGTTTGGCTGTGGAGAGGTGGGAGTGCGACAGGCAAGCCAGGTCCTTTATGATGGGGCTCCAACCTACTCCTCCCCTCCTCCTGCCTTCCTGGCTCCAGGCACACATTATTTGCAGTTGTACTAACACTTCTTGGTGACTCACGGCCCTGTGGCTTTGCCCACTCTGTTCAGGCTGCTGGAATGTCCTCTCCCCTTTTCCCTTTTTCACCTGGTGGACACCGAGTCCTCATTCAGCCCTCAAGTCAGCGCAAGCTTCTCCTACTCCTGGGAACCTTGTCTCACTCCCTTCCCCGCCTCCTCTCACTTCTAATTGGTTGCTCCCTCCATAGCTCCCTTGCCCTGCGTTATACAGACTCCAGACGTTATGCTTCACTACGCTATGTTTACTTTTCTCTCTCTGCTTTATGTTTGAGTTGGTTGTTCATGTGTCTATTTCAACTAGGTTGTGAGCCCTTTAAGAACAGAGACCATATCTTGCCCATCTTTGAACCTCCCATTTAGTATTTAGCCCAATACATAGTAGGTATTCAATCAATGTTTGTTGAATGAAATTAATGAATATGCCCAAGGAAATGAGGATGATGATGTAAAGAAGACAAGTAGCTCAGTGACTTTGGAAGAGTTAGCATTGACAAAATAAGAAGGCCTTGTTACCACTGATGAAGAACAGTGTAGAAAAGTAAACATAAAATTTACATAATAAGGACAATTACTGTTGCTATTACAGGTTCTTAACGCTGTCACTTCCTAAGTGCTTCACTGATATTATCTCATTTTCTTCTTACCATATCCCTTCTCCAAGTGGCATGGGGAATCTGCAATCATTGTTTATATTATTTCAAGTTTCTAGACAACATGATTCTGCAGCCTGCAGTGGAGATGTGTTCCGAGACCTCTCAATCCTTTGGAGGGCCCTAAATCCCTTTGCTGCAAAGCAAATGCACTACCTGTTACAAAGCAGCTGAACAAAGGATCATGGCTTCAAAATTCCCTCTGTGCTTATTACATGAAAACTGAACTTCCCCTCCCCTCTGCACTCAGAGTCACCAGCCCTCCTTTCCCCAAACCTAAGAGCCCTGATGGAAGGCCAGATCCATGAAGAGGTAACAGGAGCCACCAGCTGGGCTCAATTAGTGTCTTTTCCCTGGAAGATAAGAATATGTATTTACAAAAGAGCTATTCATATCTTGAACAACCTACACTCCACACTAGGCTTCCGTTTGTCAGAAAGGGGATGGAAGTTGTAGCAAAATACCCAAATGAGGAAAAAATGAAAAAAGGGTTGAGGACGCATTTGTAACAACATGCCTTCCTATGATCTAACTTAAGTCCATCTACCCATTGCATATCTTCTGTCTCCGTCTCAAGGGATCTGACCCCAAATGTAGAGTTTAAAGAAAGCAGAGGAGAGATTTTGTCACAATGCTATCACTTTAAAGGGATAGGAGGCAACTATCTCTTTCCATGTGGTATACAACATAAGGATGATTTCAGGACTTAGAGCAGCCAGAGGGCTGTGGGTAGGGGGGCATAAGGTATCCGATTGTAATAATTTCAATAAGTGGAGTTGGGAGAAAAGTCCCCTTGTCTGACTGTCCTCTGGGAGGGGAACCAGAAGTGGTGACTCTTCCTATGATCCAGAAACTTTTCTGGCTTCCCACTGGAAAAGGAAATTTCCGCAGAGAGTTTTCAATTTGCTGCCTCTCTCGGGGTCAGTAGACATCCAATTTTAGCAGAGTTAAGGGCTAAGTGGATTAAGCCCTTCAGACTTGCTTGGAATACATAATTATGCAAAATAATTTGTACATTTTAGAGTGTAACTATGTATTATAATTATAAAATTATATATAATATATTATACATAAGTATAAATTATGTAAAATAATTTGTAAATTATGTAAATAATGTAAAAACCAGGCCTTAAATATTCTGTTGTTCCCATCTTTCTGTGCAGCCTCCTTAAGAACTGCCTTCATTGAAATAGGATAAAATGGCTTCCCAGAGTTATAGGGATTTTCCTAAGGAAGCTGTGAATTTGTGAAGCTGGGAGGACTGTAGGAAATTAATATTTTGAATCAGAAACAAAAGATGTGTGTTTTTCCAGAGTTACGGTGGATGGGGATGTTGCATTACATTCTCTCTTTTAATTTCAAACTCTTTGTTAGTTTTCTTTCAATCTCATATCAACTCTGGACACAGAACTTTAGCCTATGAACATTTCAAATCATAGAATAAGCCTTGCATTCATTTAAACTTTCATTAAGTGATACTTACAAGGAGATAAAGGCAAGAGAATGATGGGAAAAAGTAAAAATAATCTCCGGCCAAATCAGATAGAGGGAAACGAGGAGGAGGAGAAGGAAAAGGACAAAACACAAAACACACACTAACACACCAAAAAGGATGGAGGAAACCTGGGAAAGTGGAGCTATCCTATTACTTCCCCAGTCAGGAAATTATTGCTAAGTTAATTTCATGGGTACAGGGAAGAGTAAAGTCAACACGCTATGGTTCTGATGAGAGATTTAACTCTCATCATCTCAATGTTTGCAAAAAACATTCCTCTCCAATGGTTGGGAGGTGGGGAAGAATAATAAAACTTATTAGTGCTGCTTTAGGGATTAGGATCCCCTGAATTACTGTCTCTAACAAACACTTGTGATGTGCCTACTACGTGCAAAACATGGGCAAGACTTAATAGGTATAAACTTGAATAGGTCACTTGACCTTCTATCAAAGTGGCCCTGAGTTCTCTGAAAGAATACGAACCAAAGAGATGAAAAAAGAGGCTGATGAAACTGATTGCTGTCTTGGATGAGTGCCTCCTGCCTCAATGTTCCCAACTGCTGCATAACTAGCATTATGAATCATTTTTCTATCCTGTCCTCCTGCGTATTAGCTCTCCTCCCTTCCTCCCTCCTTCCCTTCTTCCCTCCCTTCCTCCCGCCTCCTGTCTCCCTCCCTTCTTCCCTTCCTGCCTTCCTTCTTCCTTCCTTCTCTCTCTCTCTCTTTCATTCTTGTCATTATCAGATTAAGGAATTTCACTTCTATTCTAGTTTGCTAAGGACATTTTTTAATTATTAAAATATTGTTTGGATATCAGCAACATGGCAGAATGAGCTGTTCCATTTATCTCTCTCCCTCTGAATTACAACTAAACAGATGTTCATTGACAAATGGAGGATACCCACACAGCGCAACAGGACACCTGAGAGACCTACATAGCTATACATCTGAAGGTGGATTGACTGGGTCCCTGGGAAGCAGTGGAGATAGGTGAGTGCTTTCCTACCCCTTCCTGGCAGCAGTGAGCCAGGTTGCAGGTCTTCACACAGTGGCCAGCACTACTCTAAGAGGAGGCAGAGACAGCCCAAACTGAGGGTGAACACTATCCTGGCTGGCAGGAGTGCCCACTCTGCTGCCATGGCCCCGTCAGGGGGAACGCACCTCAATGTGACTGTAAGAAGAGATGGTGGTAGTCCTGCGTATGTGCGCAAATGCTTTCCCTGCCAGCAGGAACACCCACTGTCACCGTGGCCCCACCAGAGGGAACGTGCCTTGGTGCGACTGTAAGAAGAGGTGGTGGCAGCCCTGCATGTGCATGTGAATGCTTTCCTGGCCAGCGGGAGTGCCCACCATGCCACTGCAGCCATAACGAGTGGCCCCAGCTCAGACCCCATGAAGAAGCCCCATCCACCAAGCACAGCAGCTGGTGGGACTGTAAGCAGACAGGATGACAATATGGCATGAGTGCAAACACTATCCTAGTCTATGGGAGCACCTACCATACATGCACAACTTCCAGCAAATGAGGTGGGATCAGAAACACAGCTCCTGCTTCCCCCCAGCTGTAGCAGGTGGAATCTTCAATCTGATACTACCACAAACGTGCCAGCAAAGGATTAGTTCATCAAACACCATGAAAAAGTACACTAGCAATTCAGAGCAGAAGGAAAATGACAAGTCTCCAGAAACCAACCCTGAAGTCACAGAAAATTACAATCTAAAAGACAGAGAATTCAAAATAGCTGTCATAAAGAAACTCAGTGAGTTACAAGAAAACTCACAAATACAGTTCAATGAGCTCAGGAATAAAATTAATGAGCAGAGGGAATACTTCACCAAAGAGATTGAAATTATAAAAAAAAAAGAAATTCTGGATATGAAGAACACAATCAATGAGATAAAAAATAATCTAGAATCTTTAACAAATAGAGCTGATGTTATGGAAGACAGAATTAGTGATTTAGATGATATAAATATAGAAATGCTTCAGGGGAGGAGGAGAGGGAACTAAGATTTTTTAAAAAATGAAGGAATTCTTTGAGAAATATCTGACTCAATTAGGAAAAGCAGCATAAGTATTATAGGCATTCCAGAAGGAGAAGAGAAGGAGAAAGGACCAGAGAGCTTGTTAAAGAAATAATAGCTGAGAACTTCTCAAACCCAGAGAAGGAACTGGACTTACAAATACATGAAGCCAATAGAATTCTAATTACACGAATGCAAAAAGACCTTCTCCAAGGAATATAATACTAAAACTGGCAAAAGTCAATGACAAAGAAAACATTCTAAGGACAGCAGGGCAGAAGAAAATAATCTACAAAGGAACCCCTATCAGGCTTTCAGTGAATTTCTTGGAAGAAACCTTACAGGCTAGGAGAGAATGTAATGATATATTCAAAATACCAAAAGACAAAAACTTTCAGCCAAGAATACTCTATCCAGTGAAACTATCCTTCAGATATGACAGGGAAGTAAAAGCTTTCCCTGATAAACAAAAGCTGAGGGAGTTCATTGCCACTAGACATTCCTTACAAGAAATAATAAAGGATGCCTTCATACCTGAAACAAAAAGACAAGGTCAACAAAGCTTTGAGCAAGGAGATAAATAGACAGACAAAATGAGAAAATTGCAGCTAACAGAACAAGTTAGCAAACACTTAATTATAACATAAAAGACAAAGGGAAGGAAAACATCAAAAATAACAATAAACACTTCAATTTAGTCACAAACTCACAACACAAAACAGAAGAATTTTTGACAACAATAACTCAGAACAGGGAGAGAAAGGGATGGAATCTGATTAGGCTAATGGAGATAAGAAGCTATCAGAAAATAGACTATCTAATCTATGAGATATTTTATACAAACCTTGTGGTAACAACTGAACAAAAAGTCAGAGCAGAGCCACAATTCATCAAAAAAGAGAAAACTGAGAAAATCACCACAGAAAACCACCAAACTGAAATGGCAGTCAGAAATACAAGGGAAGAGAAACAATGGAAACATAGAACAGGAAAATAAGAGATAAAATGGAGGTATTAAGCCCTCATATATCAATAATCACTCTAAATGTAAATGGATTGAATTCCCCAAGCAAAAGACACAGAGTAGCTGGATGAATTATAAAACAAGACCCAACAATATGCTTCCTCCAGGAAACATACCTCAGATCTAAAGATAAACATAGGCTCAGAGTGAAGGGATGGAGGACGATACTCCAAGCAAATGGCAAACAAAAGAAAGCAGTTGTAGCCATACTCATATCAGACAGTGCAGACTTCAAGATAAAAAAGACAATGAAAGACAAAGAGGGGCAGTATATAATGGAAAAGGGACATTCCACCAAGAGGACATAACACTTATGAATATATATGCACCTGACACAGGAGCACAAAAGTATATAAAGCAACTATTAACAGACCTAGAACAAGAAACTAACAGCAAAACAATAACAGTAGGAGACCTCAACATCCCACTTACATCATTGGATAGGTCATCCAGACAGAAAGTCAACAAGGAAATAATGGATTAAGTGAAACTCTTGAGCAGATGGACTTAATAGATATGTACAGAACATTCCATCCAAAAACAGCAGAATACACATTCTTCTCAAATATATATGAAACATTCTCAAAGATAGACCATATGTTGGGAAACAAGACAAGCCTCAATAAATTTAAGAAGATTGAAATCATATCAAGCATCCTTTCTGACCACAATGCTATGAAACTGCAAATCAACTAGAAGAAAAAAGCCGGGAAATTCACAAATATGTGGAGACTAAACAACACACTACTGAACAACCATTGGATCAATGAAGACATCAAAGGAGAAATTAAAAAATACCTGGAGACAAATGAAAATGAAAACACAACATACCAACTCTTATGGGATGCAGCCAAAGTGGTTATAAGATGGAAATTCATAGCAACACAGGCCCACCTCAACAAACAAGAAAAATTTCAAATAAGTAATCTTAAACTACATCTAAAAGAACTAGAAAAAGAAGAACAAAGCCCAAAGTCAGCAGAAGGAGGGAAATAATAAAAATTAGAGCAGAAATAAATGAAATAGAGACTATAAAAACAGTAAAAGGATCCATGAAACTAAGAGCTGGTTCTTTGAGAAGATAAACAAAATTGATAAACTCTTAGCCAGACTCACTAAGAAAAAAGAAAGAAGGTTCAAATAAATAAAATTACAAATGAAAGAGGAGAAATTACAAGGGATACCACAGAAATACAAAGGAATGTAAGAGAATACTATGAAAACTTATATGCCAACAAATTGGATAACCTAGAAGAAATGGATAAATTCTTAGCTCATACAATCTCCCAAAACTGAATCAAGAAGAAAGAGAGAATCTGGATAGATGAATCACAAGTAAAGAGATAGAAATAGCAATCAAAAACCTCCCAAAAAACAGAAGTCCAGGGCCAGATGGCTCCTCTGATAATTCTACCAAACATTCAAAGAAGATTTAATACCGACCCTTCCAAACTATTCCAAAAATTTGAAGAAGACAGAACACTTCCCAACTAATTCTACCAGGCCAACAGTACCAGGATACCAAATCCAGGCAAAGACAACACAAAGAAGGAAAATTACAGGTCAATATTGCTGAGGAACACAGATGCAAAAATCCTCACCAAAATATTGGCAAACTGAATACGGCAATACATTAAAAGGACCATACACCATGATCAAGTGGGATTTATACTAGGGGTGCAGGGATGGTTCAACATCCATAAATCAATCAATGTGATACGGCACATTAATGAAATAAGGAATAAAAATCACATGATCGTCTCAATAGATGCAGAGAAAGCATTAGACAGTATCCAACATGCATTTATGACAAAAACTCTCAGCAAAATGGGTATAGAAGGAAAGTACCTCAACATAATTAAGGCCAAGTATGATAAACACACAGCCAATATCATACTTAATGGTGAAAAACTAAAATCCATCCCTCTGGGAACAGGAACAAGACAAGAGTGCCCACTCTCGCCACTCTTATTCAACATAGTTCTGGAGGTTTTGGCTAGAGAAATTAGGGAAGAAAAAGAAATAAAAGAGATCCAGATTGGAAAGGAAAAAGTGAAACTCTTGCTGTTTGCAGATGGCATGATTCTATGTATAGAAAACCCTAAATAATCCATCAGACAGCTATTAGAAATCATCAACAACTACAGCAAAGTTTCAGGGTACAAAATCAACTTACAAAAATCAGGGGCATAGAAAAATCATTTCTATATACTAATAATGAAATGGCTGAAAGAGAAGTCAATAATAGAATCCCATTTACAATCACAGCTAAAAGAATAAAATATCTAGGAAAAACTTAACCAAGGGAGTGAAAGACCTATACACTGAAAACTCTAAGACATTATTGAAAGAAATTGAAGAAGGTATAATGAAATGGAAAGATATTCCATGCTCATGGGTTGCAAGAATAAAAATAGTTAAAATGTCCATATTACTTAAAGAAATCAGAGATTCAATGCAATCCCAATCAGAATCCCAATGACATTCTTCATGGAAACAAAACAAAGAGTCCTAAAATTTATATGGAAGAACAAAAAACCCCGAATAGCCAAAGCAATCCTGAGTAAAAAGAACAAAGATGGAAGCATCACAGTCCTTGACTTCAAAATATACTACAAAACTATAGTGGTCAAAACAGCGTGGTACTGGCACAAAAAAAGACACAGAGATCAGTGGAACAGAAATAAAACCACACATCTATGGACAGCTAATTTTGACAAAGGAGCCAAGAACATACATTGGAGAAAGGAAAGTCTCTTCAATAAATGGTGCTGGGAAAACTGGACAGCCACTTGCAAAAGAATGCAAGTAGACCATTATCTTACACCATACACAAAAATTAACTCAAAATGCATTAAAGACAAACATATAAGATCTGAAACCATAAAACTCCTAGAAGGAAATATAGGCAGTACACTCTTTGACATCGGTCTTAGTAGCATCTTTTTGAATACCATATCTACTCAGGCAAGGGAAACAAAAGAAAAAATAAACAAATGGGACTACATCAAACTAAAAAGCTTCTGCAAGGCAAAGGAAACCATTAACACAACGAAAAGGCAACCCACCAACTGGGAGAAAGTATTTGCAAATCATATATCTGACAAGGGGTTAATTTCTAAGATATATGAAGAACTCATACAACTCAACAACAAGCAACCAATCCTATGAAAAAATGGGCAGAGGATACGAACAGATATTTTTCCAAAGAAGATATACAGATGGCCAACAGGCACATGAAAAGATGTTCAACATCACTAATTATTAGGGAAACGCAAATCAAAACTACTATGAGATATCACCTTACACCTGTCAGAATGGTTATGATTAATAAGACATAAAATAACAAGTGTTGGAGAGGATGTAGAGAAAAGGGAAACTTCATACACCCCTGATGGGAATGCAAACTGGTGCAGACACTATGGAAAACAGTATGGAGATTTCTTGAAAAATTAAAAATAGAAATACCATATGATCCAGCTATCCCACTACTGGGTATTTATTCAAAGAACTTGAAATCAACAAATCAAAAGAGATTCATGCACCCCTATGTTCATTGTAACATTGTTCACAATAGCCAAGATGTGGAAGCAACCCAAGTGTCCTTCAGCTAAAGACTGGATAAAGAAGATGTAGTATATATATAACTATATATATACATATAGCTATATATATATATATTATACACATACATAATGGAATACTACTCAGCCATTAAAAAAGACAAAATTGTCCCATTTGCAAGAACATGGATGGACCTTGAGGGTATGATGTTAAGTGAAATAAGCCAGACAGAGAAAGACAAACACTGCATGATTTCACTCACATGTGGAAGATAAACACATGGATAAAGAGAACATATTAATGGTTACCAGAGAGGAAGGGCATTGGGGGCTGGGTGAAAGGGATAAATGGGCACATATGTGTGGTGACGGATAAAAATTAGACCATTGGTGATGAGCATGATGCAGTCTAAACAGAAACTGATAAACAACAATGTACACCTGAAATTACACAATGTTATAGACCATTATGACCTCAGTAAAACAAACAAAAATTTTTAATAATTTTTATCTATTAAGGTGATTATATAATTTTATTTTTCTTTATTCTCTTAATTTGAGAAATCACATTGGTTGTCTTTTGAATGAACCAACCTTGCACCCCTGGAATAAACACAACCTAGTTATTCTTTTTGTGTAATCGCTGGATTTGGCTTACTAATACTCTGTGTAGGGTGTTTGCAGCTATGTTCATGAGTAAGAGACCTTCCTGCAAATTTCCTTGTTTATAAGGCCTTGGTGCATTGAACTTAGTTGAGATTACACTGGTTTCAAAAAATAAGAGTTTAGAATTGTTTCCTTTTCCTCTCTTCTATAGAAGAGTTTGGCTAAAGTTAGTTTTATTTCTTCCTTAAATATTTGGAAGAATTCTCTGGTGAAGTTACCTGGGTCTCAAGTTTTTCTTTATCCATTAACTAGGATTCAACTTCTTTAATGAGTATAGGAATATTTATATTTTCTATGTCTTCTCATATTAGTTTTGAAAACTATGTCTTCTTGTACTAGTTTGAATGGTATAAATTTACTTATTATTTTTTTAGGAATTTGTCTATTTCACCTAAAGTTTCAAATGTATTGGCATAAATTTATTCATAATATTTTCTGTATTGCCCTATTAATATCTGTGTTATTTGTAGTGATATCTACTTTCACCTTCCTGATATTGGTATATTTCCCCCTTTTTCATAGTGGTCTAGCTGGGGATTTATCAACCTTATTATGTCTTTTCAATGAATCAATTTGTGGGTTTGTTGAAGTTCTTTATCGCTTGTTTGTTTTCAATTTCATTAATTTGTATCCTTTTAAAAATTATTTCCTCTTAAATTTGGGAGAAGGGCTTTAATTTTTTAAATTGTGGGGGGCTTTAACTTTTCTTAAAAACTACCTTCTTGAGATAGATTCTTAGCTAATTGATTTTCAGCCTTTTATTTTTTTTCTAATGCATGCATTTAATACTATGTGTCTTTCCTCTAATATGGCTTTATTTTCATTACACACATTGATATGTCATATTTTCATTAGTATTCATTTCAAAACATTTTCTAATTTCTGTTGTGATTTCTACTGTGATTGTCTGATTATTTAGAAATGAATTGTTTCATTTCTAAACATATGGAGACTTTGTTACATATTTCTAACTCAATTCTACTATGTTCATAGAACATATTCTAGATTATTACAATCCTTTGAAATTTTTTGAGACTTGCTTTATAAACCAGCATATGGCAATTTTTGTCAAATTTCCAGTTTAGTTTTGGATTTGTAGATATTGCATGTAAGCCTTGCCAATTTTGGCTTTATATAGGTTGAGGCTAAATTATGAGGTGCATACAGATCAAGAATTGTTATGTGTTCCTGTTGATTTGAACCTTTTGTCATTAGGAAATGTCCATCTTTATCTCCAATAGTTCCTCAGTCTGGTTCAGGTGATGTTAATACAGTCACGCCAGCTTTCGCTTGGTTAGTATTTGCATGGTTTGTCTTTTCCTGTTCTTGTACTTTCAACGTTAGCTTGTTCTTACTTGTGTCTCTTGTAAACAGCATGTGTTTGTACTATTTTGTGTATCCACTCTGGCAGTCTTTGTCCTTTAATGGGAATATTTAGTCCATTTGATGTAATTATTAATAACTTGGACCTGTTTTTACCATCAAAATTTTTTATTTGTTTGTCCCACTTTAAATGTTTCTATTTAATCCTTTCTTAATTTTCTTTGAACTACTATCACTATATAACCTCATTAGGATTAGATTTAGCTTATTCTCATGTCATTGTTTTCTATCTCCCACTATGCCATTATATTGATAACACCCAGACCAATGGTTCAAACTTTTTGGGCTCAGAATCTCTTTACACTCTGAAAATATATTTGGAACTCTAAAGACTTTTTGTTCAAGGGAGTTATATCCATTAAAATTTATCATTTTTCAAAATTAAAATTTAAAACATTAAAACATTTTTAATGCATTGAAAAATAATAGTAATAAACTCATTACACGATAACATAACATAACTGCATTTTCCCGAACAAAAGAGTGGCATTGTTTTACATTTTAGCCAATTTCTTTTTGTCTGTCTTAGAGAAGACAGCTGGATTCTCATATTTGCTACTATATTCATTTTTTTAAATTTCATAAATCATATAGGCTCTGGACAGGTGCTCTATATACTCATGAGAGAGAGTGAAAAGGCTAAAATATTTTGGTATTATTATGAAAGTTGTTTTGCCCTTGGGGGATCCCCTGAAAGGATCTCAGGGATTTCCAGGGATCAACAAAGCACAGTTGGAGATCAGCGATTCTCAAACTTCAATGGTGCCTCCAGGTCACTGGGAGGGTGTGTTGAATCATAGCTTGCTGGGCTCCACACCCAGAGTGTCTGATTCAGTAGGTCTAGGGTGGGGCCTGAGAATATCTATTTCTCACACATTCCTAGGTGATTCTGCTGCTGCTGCTGGTCCAGGCCCCACACTTTGAGAACCACTGATCTAGATTTTTAATTCTGGGTGATTATGGATGTGATTTCTCTTTGTCTTTGCTTGTAGCTACTTTTTAAGACAACATCAAAATCTACTAAGATATTTGATCACTGTTATGTCATATACATCTTACACTGTCTCCTGGAATTATGTCTTCTGTAATTAAAGTACTTAATACAAAATTGATTTTAGTATGAGTCTTTTTGTGGCCATTTGAGGGTTTTTATGCCTGAGAATGTTTTTATCATCCTTTCTTATTTATTTACTTTAAAAATTATTTTATTGAGGTCATATTGGCTTACAACATTGTGTAAATTTCAAGTGTACATGAATATATATCAGTTTCTGTATAGACTGCAGTGTGCTCACCACCAATAGTCCAGTTTTTATCCATCACCATAACGTGTGCCCCTTTATCTCTTTTGCCTTCTCCCTTCCCCTCTGGTAACCACTAATCTGTTCTCCTTATCCACGTGTTTTATCTTCCACATATGAGTGAAACCATACAGTGTTTGTCTTTCTCTGTCTGGCTTATTTCACTTAGCATAATACCCTCAAGGGCCATAACTGTTGTTGCAAATGGCACGATTTTGCCTTTTTTACGGCTGAGTAATATTCCATTGTGTATATATACTACATCATCTTTTTCAACTCATCTGTTGATGGGCATTTGGGTTGCTTCCACATCTTGGCTATAGTGAACAATGCTGCAATGAATATGGGGTGCATACATCTCTTTGAATTGTTGATTTCATGTTCTTTGGATAAATACCAAGTAGTGGGATAGCTGGATCATATGGTATTTCCATTTTAAATTTTTTGAGAAATCTCCATACTGTTTTCCATAGTGGCTGCACCAGTTTGCATTCCCATCAGGAGAGTACGAAGGTTCCCTTTTCTCCATATCCTCTCCAACATTTGTTTTTCTTGTCTTGATAATTATAGCCATTCTGACAGGTGTAAGGTGATATCTCATAGTAGTTTTGATTTGCATTTCCCTAATAATTAGTGATGTTGAACATCTTTTCATGTGCCTGTTGGCAATCTGTATATCTTCTTTGGAAAAATGTCTGTTCGTATCCTCTGCCTATTTTTTGATCGGGTTTGTTGTTTTTCTGTTGTTGAGTTGTATGAGTTCTTTATATATTTTGGAGATCAATCCCTTGTCGGATATATGATTTGCAAATACTTTCTCCCAGTTGGTGCGTTGTATTTTCATTTTGTTGTTGGTTTACTCTGAGTGCAGAAGTTTTTAGTCTGATGTAGTCCCATGTGTTTATTTTTTCTTTTATTTCCCTTGCCTGAGTAGACATGGTATTCAAAAAGATTCTGCTAATGTCAGAGTGTACTGCTCATATTTTCTTGTAGGAGTTTTATGGTTTCAGATCTTAGATTCATGTCTTTAATGCATTTTGAGTTAATTTTTGTGTATGGTGTAAGATAATGGTCTATTTTCATTCTTTTGCATGTGGCTGTCCATTTTTCCCAACACCATTTATTGAAGAGACATTCCTATCTCCATTGTATGTTCTTGGCTCCCTTGCCAAAGATTAGCTGTCCACAGAAGTGTGGTTTTATTTCTGGGCTTTCAATTCTGTTCCACTGATCTATGTGTCTATTTTTGTGCCAGTACCATGCTGTTTTGATTACTATAGATTTGAGGTATATTTTGAAGTCAGGAGTGTGATGCCTCCAGCTTTGTTCTTTTTTTCTCAGGATTGCTTTGGCTATTTGGGGTCTTTTGTTGTTCCATGTAAATTTTAGGATTCTTTGTTCTATTTCTGTGAAGAATGTCATTGGGATTCTGATTGGGATTGCATTGAATCTGTGATTGCTTTGGTAATATGGACATTTTAACTGTGTTAATTCTTGCAATCCATGAGCATGGAATATCTTTCCATTTCTTTATGTCTTCTTCGATTACTTTCAATAAGGTCTTACAGTTTTCAGTGTGTAGGTCTTTCACCTCCTTGGTTAAATTTATTCCTAGATATTTTATTCTTTTTGTTACAGTTGCAAATGGGATTGTATTCTTGACTTCTCTTTCTGATAGTTCATTATTATTATATAGAAATGAAACTGATTTTTGTAAGTTGATTTTGTACCCTGCAACTTTGCTGTAGTTGTTGATGATTTCTAATAGTTTTCTGATGGATTCTTTAGAGTTTTCTATACGTAGAATCATGCCATCTGCAAACAGCGAGAGTTTTACTTTTTCCTTTCCAATTTGGATCTCTTTTATTTCTTTTTCTTGCCTAATTTCTCTGGCCAAAACCTCTAGAATATGTTTAATAGGAGTGATGAGAGTGGGCACCGTTGTCTTTTTCCTGTTCTCAGAGGGATGGCTGGTAGTTTTTCACCATTAAGTATGATGTTGGCTGTGGTTTTGTCACATAAGGACTTATCATTTTGAGGTAATTTCTTTCTATACCCATTTTATTGAGAATTTTTTTTTTTATCATAAATGGATGTTGGATCTTGTCACATGCTTTGCCTGCATCTATTGAGATGATCAGGTGATTTTTCTTCCTCATTTTGTTAATGTGGTGTATCACATTGACTGATTTGCAGGTGTTGAACCATCCTTGTGTCCGTGGTATAAATCCCACTTGATCATGGTGTATGATTCTTTTAATGTATTGTATTTGATTTGCTAATATTTTGTCAATGATTTTTGCATCTGTGTTCATCAGCAATGTTGGCCTGTAATTTTCCTTTTTTGTGTTAACCCTTCTGGTTTTGGCATCAGGGTAATGTTGGCCTCATAGAATGAGTTAGGAAGTATCCTGTCTTCTTTCATATTTCAGAATAGTTTGTGAAGTACAGGTATTAAATCTTCTTTGAATGTTTGCTAGAATTAACCAGAGAAGACATCTGGCCCTGGACTTTTGTTTTTCTGATAGGTTTTTGATTACTGTTTCAATCTCTTTACTTGTGATTGGTCTATTCAGATTCTCTATTTCTTCTTGATTCAGTATTGGGAAGTTGTATGAGTCTAAAATTTCATCCATTTCTTCTACATTATCCAATTTGTTAGCATATAGCTTTTCATAGTATTCTTTTATAATCCTTTATATTTCTGTGGTATCCATTGTAATTTCTCTTCTTTCACTTCTAATTTTATTTATTTGAGTCTTCTCTCTTTTTTTCATAGTGCATCCAGATAAGAGGTTTGTCAATTTTGTTTATCTTCTCAAAGATCCAGATCTTAGTTTCATTGATCCTTCCTACTGTTTTTTTACTCTGTATTTCATTTATTTCTGCTCTAACTTTTATTATTTCCTTCCTTCTACTGACTTGGGCTTTGTTTGTTCTTCTTTTTATAGTTCTTTTCGGTGTGGTTTAAGATTACTTATTTGATATTTTTCTTGACTGTTCAGGTAGCCATGCACTGCTATAAATTTTCCTTTTAGTACTGCTTTTGCTGCATCCCATATGAGTTGGTATCTTGCATTTTAATTTTCATTTGTCACCTGGTATTTTTTAATTTTTCCTTTGATTTCTTCATTGATCCAATGGTTGTTCAGTAGCATGCTGTTTTAGTCTCCACATATTTGTGACTTTCCCAGCTTTTTTCTTGTAGTTGATTTGTAGTTTCATAGAATTGAGGTCAGAAAAGATGCTTGATATGATTTCAGTCTTCTTAAATTTATTGAGGCTTACCTTGTTTCTCAACATGTGGTCTATCTTTGAGAATGTTCCATATGCACGCGAGAAGAATATGTATTCTGCTGTTTAGGAATGAAATGTTGTATATACATCTATTGAGTCCATCTGGTCCTGTGTTTCATTTGAGGCCTCTCTTTCCTTGTTGACTTTCTGTCTGGATGATCTATCCATTGATGTAAGTGGGGTATTGAGGTCCACTACTATTATTGTGTTGCTGTCGATTTCTGCCTTTAGGTTCATTAATAGTTGCTTTTACACTTTTGTGTTCCTTTGTTAGGTGTATATATATTAATAAGTGTTATGTCCTCTTGGTGGAATGTCCCTTTTATCATTATATAATACCCCTCTTTGTCTCATTTTCTTGTTTTGTAAGGAAAATTGGCCATGAGCTAACATCTGTGGCCAATCTTCCTCTTTTTGCTGAGGAAGATTAGCCCTGAGATAACATCTGTGCCCATCTTCCTCTATTTTGTATATGGGACGCCACCACAGCATGGCTTGACCAGTGGTGCATAGTTCATGCCAAGGATCTGAACTCACAAACCCTGGGCCGCAGAAGCAGAGCACATGAACCCAACCACTATGCCACTGGGCTGGCCCCTCTCATTGTCTTTTTTTATCTTGAAGTCTGCTTTGTCTGATATAAGTATGGCTATACCCGCTTTCTTTTGCTAGCCATTTGCTTGGGGTATCACCTTCCATTTCTTCACTCTGAGTCTATGTTTGTCTTTAGAGCTGAGATGTGTTTCCTGGAGACAGAATATTGTTGGGTCTTGTTTTTTAGTCCATCCAACCACTCTCTGTCTTTTGATTGGTGAATTCAATCCATTTACATTTAGAGTGATTATTGATATATGAGGCTTAACATTGCCATTTTATCTTTTGTTTTCCAGTTCTGTATTTCCATTGTTTTTTTTTCTCTTGTATTTTTGATTGCCATTCCAGTCTGGTACTTTTCTGTGGTGGTTTCCTCAACTTTTGTTTTATTTACCATTGCTCTGATTTTTTGTTTAGTGATTAACATGAGGTTTGTATAAAAGATCTCATAGATGAGACAGTCCATTTTCTGATAGTCTCTTATCTCCATTAGCCTAATCAGGTTCCATCCCTTCCCTCTTCTCCTTCTATGTTTTTGTTGTCCCAAATTATTCTTTTTTGCATTGTGAGTTTATAAGTAAACTGAAGTGTTTATAGTTACTTTTGATGATTTCTCTCCCTTTATCTTTTTTTTTTTTTTTTTAGTGAGGAAGACTGGCCCTGAGCTAACATCCATGCCAATCCTCCTCTTCTTTACATGGGACACTGTCACAGCATGGCCTGACAAGCTGTGCATCGGTGAGCACCTGGGATCTGAACCAGGGCCACCAGCAGTGGAGAGTGCGCACTTAACCGCTACACCATGGGGCTGGGCCCTCTCTCCCTTTATCTTTTATGTTATAATTACGTGTTTGGTAACCTATTCTTGTACAGAGCTGCAATTTTCTGATTTTGTTTGTCTATTTATCTCCTTGCTCAAAGCTTTGTAAACCTTTGCCTTTTTGTTTCAGGTAGGAGGTTTCCTTTCATTTTTTCTTGTAAGGCTGGTCTAGTGGTGATGAACTCCTTCAGCTTTTGTTTATCTGGGGAAGCTGTAATTTCTCCATCACATCTGAAGGATAATTTTGCTGGATAGAGTATTCTTCACTGATACTTTTTGTCTTTCAGTATTTTGAATATTTTATTCCATTCTGTCTTAGCCTGCAAGTTTTCTGCTGAGAAATCTGCTGAAAGCCTGATGGGGTTCCTTTGTAGGTTATTTTCTTCTCTCTTGCTTCCCTTAATATTTTTTTTTCATCATTGATTTTTGACAGTTTTAGTATTATATGCTTTGGAGAAGGTTTTTTTGCATTGACGTAACTAGGAGTTCTATTGGCTTCATGTACTTGTATGTCAAGTTCCTTTTCCAGGTTTGGGAAGTTCTCAGCTATTATTTCTTTGAACAAGCTCTCTGCTCCTTTCTCTCTCTCTTCTCCCTCTGGGATACCTACAATCCTTATGTTACTTCCCCTAATTGAGTCAGATATTTCTCAAAGAGTTTCTTCATTTTTTAAAAATCTTAGTTCTCTCTCCTCCTCCACCTGAAGCATTTCTAGGTTTTTATCTTTGAGGTCACTAATTCTCTCCTCCATAAGATCTACTGTATTGTTTATGCTTTCTCCATTTTTTAAAATCTTATTAACTGTGTTCTTCAAATCTAGAATTTCTGTTTGTTTTTTTCAGAGCTTCAGTCTCTGTGGTGAAATATTCTTTCTGTTCATTAATTTTATTCCTGAGCTCATTGAACTTTCTGTTTTCTTGTAACTCATTGAGTTTCTTTATGATAGCTATTTTGAATTCCTGTCAGTTAGATTGTAGTCTACGACTTCAGGTTTGGTTTCTCGTGAGTTGTTATTTTTCTTCTGCTCTGCAGTGTTATTGTACTTCTTCGTGGTGTTTGATGAATTGATCCTCTACTGGAGCATTTGTGATGATAATCACCCTTTCTTATTTGGGTATAGCTACTTTGCTTTTCTGGTCACCTGGATCTCATGTTCCTCCACTGGCTCTCCACCGCTTGGATGCTGCTGTCCCATGCACCACCTGTGCTGGCTCTTCCCAGCTTGTCTTGGGGTGCTTGTTGCACTGCTTCCAGGGGTACTGGGTTCACAAGTGTCACTGTCACTGGCAGGGGCCTGGGGATCTGGGGACTTGTATGCACCCCCCACTGCTGGTGGACCTGGTGTCTGGGTTGCCACCACTGGGGTCTGGGTCACTGGTTCTGCTGTGGTTCCTGTTGCTTCTGGTTACAGATTCCCCCTGCCACCATTGGGTGGGGGCAGGGGCTGTTTTACCTGTTCCCACCCTGTCTGCTTGTGGTTGTGCTGGTCAGCTGCTCTGCATTTGCACAGGCTGGGCCAGAGCCCCTCAGCAGGGTGCCTTCACTCAGGCCAGGTCACTGTGATTGGCAGGTGGGTTGTGCTCATGTGGGGCTGCTGCCTAGCAGGGCACCTTCATGTGGGCCAGGCTGCCACCACTCAGCAGGGAGCATTTGTGCAGGGGGCCACTGTGGCATGGTGGGCACTCCCATGGGCCAGGCTAGCACTGCTCTGCCAGTGTTCGTGTGCAGGCCGGGCTGCCCCTGCCTCCACTCACAGTCACGCTGACCACTGCATGAGGATCAGCAAACTGCATTGCTGCCACCGGGGAGGGGGAGGGGGCAGCTCCCCTTGTTCCACTGCTTCCTGGGGGTCCAGTCCACCCATCTTCAGATGTATAGCTGCATGGATCTCTCACACATCCTGTTGTGCTGTGTAGGGAATCCTCTGTTGGTTAATGGATGTCTGTTTAGTTGTAACTTAGAGGGGAGAGACAAAGCGAACAACTCACTCTGCCATGATGCTGACGTCACTCTCCTGGGACATTTACCTTCATATATCAATAACAATTTTAGGTGAATAATAAATTCCCTGGTTTCATGGCTCTAGATATTTCCGCCAATACTTTGAAAACATTACTCTAATTTTTTCATTTTTTAAAAATGTTTGTTTCCAGTGTTGCTATTGAAACATCTGAAATTAATCTAATCCTTGCTTATTAATGCAGGACCTATCTTTTTTCTCAAGGAACTTTCATAATTTTCTCCTAGTTTTTGATATTATATTTCTTTATTAATGTCTACTGTGGGGTTTTTCCTTATTTCTCCTCTTTGCGACTCTCTGGCCTTTTCAATCTGAAGCCTCCTCCTCCTCCATTTCCTTCTTCTTCTCTTTCATTCAGGGAAATATATCTCCAGTATTTCTTCACATATATTCTCTCCATTATTGCTCCCTCTTTCTGGGCCTTCTATTATTCTGGTGTTACTACTTCTATTTCTATTCCTCCTACCCTGTCATCCTCAGATTTTATTTTATGTTTTACATTTCTTTACCATTTTACTTTTCCCTCTGGGAATTTTTTCTCAATCCAGTCTTTCAGTTTGCTAATCTATTCCTTAGCTAATTCTTTCTGTTATTTATATTTCTTTTATATTTTTTTATTATAACTAGTATCCTTTCATATGTAATATTTTTTCTTGGCCCTTTTTATACTCTTTTTCTTGTTTCAAATTGCTAGTAACTTTTATTATGTCTTTAATATTTTTATTGGGAAAAAAATTTTTGGTGCTAATGTTTCTCCTTTTGGAGGAATATAAAAACTGCTAAGTTATTTTCATTTGAAATAGTTGTACTCAAATGTCTTGTTATTTTGGCTTGTGAGCTCATTTTACCCTGGTATACTGGCTATTTTGTCAGACAAAGGTAGACCTTAATTTGCAGTGGCCCTAATTAGCTCATGTTAGGGAGCTAAGCCATGCAAAGGAGAAGGGCAGGCATGGGAAAACCAATAAGTCACTTCTGGCCCTTAGGTCAGGGCCTCATTCTTTGCCCACCAATCTAAGGAATAAGCATCCTTAGATTGTAAAAGTTAAACAGCCCAGGGAGTTTGGAAGGGAAGGAGAATTTCTGCCCAAGGTCATTCTCTGTTTCTCTGAGCACCTCACAAGCACGTGTCTTGTGTGCTGCCTTGTTTGTGTTGCGTAGAGCACCTGGACCAGAGCTGAGAGCCACGAGTATGAGGGCAGAAATTGTTTGCTCAAGGCAATAACAGACAAGAGCAAGAGCAGAACACCAAGAGTCCTTGTCTTGTTGTACCCTCCCAAAGTGTGCACTTATGCCGCCTATTAAAGGCCAAGGAGTCATCCACACACCAGTTCAGCACAGCATAACCCCAGCTCTCCTGGAAACCTCTTGACATTTTTCCTCTGTAGTTTCCTGGGGAAGAGAGTGAGCGTTCATACTGGTTCAGTGTCTTGGAGTATCTTTATCCTAATCCTGTTTCCAATTTTTCCAAAAGTGTAATCTTTGACAAGTTACTTTATTTATCCTTAGTTTTCTTATCCATAAAATGGGAATAATATCTAACATTGATAGCAATGTAAAGGTTAGAAATTATTCACAGAGAGAGAGAGTGGTTAACATTGTTATTGGCATAGAGTAGACACTCAATGAACCATAGCTGCTGTTATAATTATTGCTGTTGTTACTGTTGTAAATGATAACTAGAGCTGATCCTGCTTTTCTATTCTGCGGTGGAATGTTCTGGATAATGGGGTGCAATATTGCTGCCCTCATAACGTAAAAGTTGTCTTTATTGCATTTAGATCACACCACAGAGATTATGTTTCCGTTTTCTTTTGGGTCTGGTATGTGCAGTTACTCAGAGAATTTGGGGGCCCCGGCTCCAGGAAAGAGAGATGTGGTCCGTGGAAATCTTATTGAGGGTAAGTAACATGATGCTAAAGAACCAGAAGGGAGGAGATGGTTGGTCATTGTGGATACTGAGAACAGCCATATCCATGATCTACCATTTACTTTCCTTTTTGCATGTTGCAATTCCTTTCTGTTAGAGCCCAATGCCTTCAATAAAGTGATATTATACATTACAGAGGGGTCTTGCTTGTGCTGGGGTAATTAAAGAATAGAACTGGGTCCATTCTTGGGGTGATGATTCTTGAGAAGCTGATCATGAGATATTAAGAAGAGTCTTCTACAAAAAGCAGATCCAGTCTCAGATGGTTAACTGAAGTGACAAGGGACAGACAGGCTGGACCTGTGGGACACCCCAACATGCCTCAGGGGTTCTGAGAAATACTTAGGGTGAGGAACCTGGTAAAAGACTGGGCTTCCTATAACAGTAGGATAGGAGATAGACAAATTATGATTTGCCCTTAAAGGAAATTGTGACCACTATAGGATGGGAACCAGGACCTTTGCATTGCAGTATTAGTTCTGAATACTATATGTTAATGGTACCACATTCCAGAACGCTGAATACCCACTAGTAACAGAACTAATGTCTGTTGCCTCCTCTCCTGCTTGGAGGGCTCCTGGGACAGATCTCTTGCCCTTAAGACACTTGATTTGTTAGCTCCCTGCGGTGGGCATCCAGTCACCACTTCAATTGACTTCTGAAGTGGACCTGGCAACATCACAGTCAGCTACACCTACTGCGTGACCTCAGCAATGTGTGTCCTCAATTTATCTCTTCCCAGGGTGGGTATGGTGTGGGAAGCAAAGAAAATATGTCTGCTGATTTCTTAAACTCACTTATATTTATTCTTGAAATAGATGCTTCTTTTCTCCTCTCCTCTAGGGCTAATGAAACCTGCTCAAGCTTTCATTTTCACATTTAAAACGATGTGACTCATTTCTTATCCTGGTCTAAGGAATGGCCAATTGCTGGTAGGTCAGCACATTTCCAGAAAGGATAAGATGGAAGGAGACGCTATTTTAAAAATGCTAGAAAATCTGCCACTCTGCCTAAATATGGCCACAGGAGACATGGATTCTTTAATTACATTCTCCCAGGTTTAATAATTACTTAGAGAAGTTTCTCTGAGTGAAGGGTATCTGAGCAATTCAAAGGGGCTTTGACTCCTCGTGGGCCACTTCCATGAACTGAACTTTGCAGTGGAGATGCATATGCCTCATAAATTCCAAAAAGACTGGACAAAACGCAGCCCCCCTTCTTTGGGGGACAGGCCCTGTTTCCTTCTACCCTAAGCAGTGACTCTCACAGCCTTTGTTATGGCCTCCTCAGAACTCTGTACATAGCAACCAGGGCATGAGGTGAGCTGGTTTCTTCCCATTAAATATGATGCCACCAAGCTGTTACTGTCAGTTACTGCCATTAAAATGACAGCTGTTGGTCAGCCCGTAGTGGAAAGAGTCACTTCCTCCCTCCTCTTTTTTCTCAATAATAACGAACTTTTCACTCTTTCCCAAAATGTGCATACCGACCCGGAGAGGGTTACTCTGAGAATATTCCCAGGCACGATCCACCCAGCAAGCTCAGAGTTCTGAACTTGAGGACAGAAACTTGCCAGCTCTCAGGGACTCAGCTTGAGCCTCCACCCTTCCTACCCTCCCCCTAAGCTATCCCAGTGGTTGGGCGTTGAGCTAAGAATTGTTTCTTCCTTCAAATAAGTAAAATCCATCAGGGACCCTTGCGGCCCCACAAGTCAGGGAGTTGTCATGGAGGAAAGAAAGAGACAGATGTATATGTGTGAGAGCGTGTCTGTGTGTGTGAGTGCACACATTGCTCCTGCATGAATGTGTACAGGATGGGCATATGTGAATTTTGGGGTGCATGTGTGTAGTGCATTGGCAATCAGAGCACTTCAACCCCCTTTCCTCTCATTTCCCTATCCACACCCTGCTTTTCCTTATCCCAAGTTAACCTCTTCTAATTTATTTTATTTGCTTTATTTTGTTTGTCTTTGTGTATATGTGTGCAGCAAAAAAACTAACCAGAATTTTGGCAAAGGCGATTGTTTGCAGATGTGATCAGTTCTTCTTGGTTTGGTGGAGGTCTTTTTCCTGGAACCCAGTTTCTTGGGCCCATGTGGTAGGAGGACACTGTCCCCAGTTGATGTCATCAACCCTGCCCCACCTCCCTACCCACCCCACTTTGATTAGGAGGCTGTGTGCTCTGGGTGAGGAAGAATGACTTGAGACAGCCTGTTAATCCTAACTAGTGAACATAGAAGAGTAAGTGGGAAAAGACAATGGCTTCTGATTGTTTTTTTAATCAAACTCAAGCGCCTGTAATTGTTCCAAAGCTTTCTCCATTTAATAACATGTCCTAAAAACATCTCTCAGATTTAATATCTTGTGAATCTTCTTCAGGGACTCACTGATACAATCATATTAACCCAATCTCTGTTTCCTGCATATGTCTGGAAGTATAACATGAGATTTGGAGTCAGACAGGCTCAGATCTTGAACTGAGTTACTAGCCCTGTAACCCTGAATAAGTTAATTAATTCTCAGTTACTTCATCTAGAAAAAGGGGATAATAATGAAA
Source organism: Ceratotherium simum simum (assembly GCF_057802395.1). Classification (NCBI taxonomy): domain Eukaryota; kingdom Metazoa; phylum Chordata; class Mammalia; order Perissodactyla; family Rhinocerotidae; genus Ceratotherium; species Ceratotherium simum. The sequence continues at coordinate 31,810,213 of NC_141915.1, read as the reverse complement.
TCTATCTAATAGGACCATTGTACAGATTGAATGAAACTAACTTCATAAAGATTTTAATGCAATACTTTACAAGTAGTAAGTGGTCTGTTCACTATTTTTGTCTTCCCCTTTCTGATCCCAGCTATTGTTGGTGTTAATTCTCTCACATCTATTCCTCCCTTTGCTTCCCTACTATGTTGGTTTTCTAGGGCTGCCATAGCAAAGTACCACAAATTGGGTGGCTTAATACAACAGAAATTTATTCTCTCCCAATTCTTGAGGCTAGGAGTTTGAAATCAAGTTGTCAGAAAAGCCATACTCCTTTTGAAGGCTCTAGGGAAGAATCCTTCCTTACTTCTTCCAGCTTCTGGTGGCTTCTGTTGTTCGTGGCTTGTGGCCACATAACTCCAATCTCTGCCTACCTCTGTCTTCACATGGCCTCTTCTCTCTGTCTCTATGTCCTCTCCTATTCTTATAAGGACACCAGTCATTGGATTTAGGGCCCATCCCAAATCCAGTATGATATCACCTTGAGATCCTTAACTAATTACATCTGCAAAGACTATTTCCAAATAAGGTCTCATTCTGAGGTTCTGGGTAGATATGAATTTTGGGGGGGCATTATAAAACCTACTACACATACCAAGCTAGGCTCCTTTCTTTTTAAAAATCATCTCAAGAGTTGTTTCTGTCAAATTCACTTCTACTTTATTCAGATTTTGCTCACTTTTCTCCATCCTCTCTGCTATGACCTATAGCAACTTTCACCTGTGTGACTCACTACCCTGTGAATTGATCTTGCTTTTTCTCTGGCCTCACTCATATCTATTCTCCACGTGGCCTCCTAGGTGGTCTTTTATAGTATAGACAGATATGATCAAAGGTTCTTTCTTTTCAAAAACTTTAAAAACCTCCCAGTTGTCTTTAGGAAAAAATCAGCATCTTAGCACTTGAGGTTCTTCACAAGTTGGTCCCAAATTGCTTTTCTAACATCCCACTATGCTCTACACTAATTACCCTCAAATGTCCAAGCCCACTCTGAACTAGATCTAAGGAAGAACCTCAATATTGCTGCAGCCATGCCAGGCTTGTTCCAGGGTACAGCCTTGGAGACCAGGCTCATTTAAGTGGGAATTTATTGAGAGTTCCTTGGAACAGGCATTCACTCAGGTGTGGGTGTGAGGAAGGAATTTGGAGATCAGTTCTAGAGAATCTGGGTCAAACACCAGGCTTGAGGGATGTGTTTGGTGCCACAAACACAGATAGGAGCTTTGGAGCCAAGGAGATCAGGATCAGATTTGGAAAGGGAAGACAAGTGGGTGAAATGGTTGAGACTCTAGCGCTTGAACTCAATGAGCGTGATGAACCCATTCACCTATTAGAGGCTAGCCGAGCAGCCTGGCTGGGCAGGCTTGACATCACGAGGGCAGCGTGGAAAGTGCATTGTGTGGTCAGTCTCCACAAATCTCTCTGGTTATCAGGGAGGGACGCATGGACCACAGAGTCAGTGACCTAATCCTTGAGACTTTTTGTTCTCTTTCTTCTCTGTTTATTCTGTGGGATCTAAGGCACTGACAACTCCGAGCCAGAACTTGTTTGTGTAGCTGTTTGCTGTTGTGGTTTCCTAAACAGCTGGGCAGATGGAAGAACTGAGATTTCACTGTTTTTGAGAATGTCAGACCCTGTTTGTGTTGACTCTTGCTCTATTGCACTTCTAGTCTCTGAGTCAGTTTGGACCCAGACTGAGCATGAAATAGGAGACCGAGCTTGACTTGGTGGTGTCTAAGGAGTTCCATCTCTAACACTTTACCACTCCGAATCCAACAAATTAGCTGAATGAGGTGGCATTTTTCCTTCCTCCCAGATTTGGCCAGTATGCTCGATGCATGACTCCTGCTGAGTAGCTGACATCCTGTAATCTTTTGGCACAGGCTGCAGTGTAAGGAGGGAATGAGGGACTTAAGCTGCTCAGAAGCGATTTACAAGGCTCCCAAGATATAACCACTTCTCAAACCCAGGTTGTAATTTATTATAAAAACTTTCTTTTCCCTAGCTTTCCCTGACCACACGTCATTTCAGGGAATTAACGGACTCAGAGGGTTTCAAGGTTGGATTAGGCCTTCAGGATGACTATTTCTCTCAGCCAGTTTGGGCTGCTATAACAAAAATATCGTAAACTGAGTGGCTTAAACATTTATTTCTCACAGTTCTGGAGGCTGAGAAGTCCAAGACAAAGGTGCCGGCAGGTCAGCTGTCTGGTGAGGGCCCGCTTCCCAGCTTCTTCCTATCTCCTCACATGGCTGAGAGAGATCATCTCTCTTGGGTCTCTTCTTATAAGGGCACTAATCCCATCCATGGCAGCTCTACCCTCGTGACTTAATTACCTCCCAAATGCCCCACCTCCTAGTACCATCACACTGGGGATTAGGCTTCGACATAGGAATTTTGGGGGACGCAAGTATGCAATCCATAGCAGGATCTGACATCTTCATTGAACAGAAGGGAAAATTGAGGTGCAGCACCATGAGGTCCCCTGCAAGGGTCCCCGAGCCAGTGAGCAGCAGATTGTCTGGTTTCCAGGGCTTTTCCCTCCTCTGTCATGATCGTGATTCTTTCTGATTATTTAAATGATGTAATTTTATTCTCTCAATCCTGCCTTGACTATTTTCTCTTTCCTTTCACTTGAAAATAGAAGACTATTTATAAGAACACAGAGGAGCAAGGATTCAGGGAAGACGGACACCTGACTGCAGCCCTCTTCTCCTTGACTCTCAACTCCCAGCTCCTCCTTCTCTTGAGCTAGAAAGGAAGGAAATGAGGCTGAGTTGAGGAGGGGAGACCCAGCAAGGGTTTTCTTTCTCAAGAGCAGAGTCAGAGCTGGAAAGGAGATTGCCCCGGATAAGGAAAGGTCAGGCTGAGAGATCCTGAGAAAATGCTGGTTCTGGGATCTATGGACCCAAGGGAAAGGGTGCCATCAGCCTTGAGGGTGTCTGGTTTCTCTGGTCCCTATGAGGCCAAGCAGGAGCTGGATCTGGGGGCTGCATCCTTTCTGACGCTGAGGGGGCAGAGTATGAGGACCTGCCTTGTGCTAGAATGTGGAGTCACTGTTTGGTGCCTTAGCAGGCGACTGGCAATCTGCAGGATTCCACTCTCTTAGAGGTAGAAGATATTTCCCCCACATTATTTGTGTGAGTAACACCAGTTAGGAGATTCCAACAACCAGACCTGAGCATAGATGAGCAAACAAAATGAAATGAAAACTCAACTAAGTGGTCCTGGCAGCTGGAAGAGAAGACCAGTTAGAACTAATAGAACCCCTTCCATGGATATGACTTGCTGGAGCACAACGGGTGACAATCTGAACCAAAACTGACAAGGACATTGAAGGAGATTCAAGTGTACCACAAACATAGAGCTAAATCACATGGTTTCCCAATTCAACAATTTAGCAGAATGACTGAAGGAGAGGGTTATCACTGTGGAGGCAGGTAGAAGATGCATCTCAAAGCCCAGAGCAAAGATGTAAAGAAGAAAGTTGTGAGGGAAAAGAAGTTTTGGGAGAAGTATCTCAAAGACTCAACATGTGAAAAACAGAAGTTTGGAAAGGAATTGGAAGAAGAATTAATTATTTAACAAATAATAGGGAGAGAGGCTATCCTGAGTTGAGGACAGATCTGAATTTGCAGATTAAAAGGGTTCATCAAGTTCAAGACAGGACTGATGGTAAGTAACATTCACCAGGCAGTATTCTGGTAAAATGCCTAAACTCCTAAGATGATGTGAATATATTACAATCTTCTAGATAGAAAGAACAAGTCACCTATAATGGAAAAATAATAAGAAAAATATTGGACTTCTCATCTGTAACATTAAAGGCTAAAAGATAATGGAATAGCATTTGCAGGCTACAGAAAGAAAGGTAGCTATACAAGAGTACTGTATAAACCAATATAAACTTTATTACTTGCTAAGGCACAATAAAAATATTTGCTGATATTCAAGTCTAGGAAGTAGCATTCATTACTTCCCCCAATATTCCATTGGTTGAAACTCAGTCATGTGGCTCCATTTATGCAAGCGGATGAGACAGCCTGGGGAACATGAGGGGGCTAACTTATGCCATAAAACAAGATAGCACTAAAGAGAGAATAGAGGTAAAGCCCTTATAATTATTTCCTTGCTTGCTGTTTTCCGATTTTTACCTAATTCTTGTGATGAAATAAGTCAGATCCATGATTCAACCTATTAAGTCTACTGTGCTTTTCACTCATTCAATGGATAGTTCTTGTGAATCTACTCTCTGCCACAGCCTGATATGCAGCAGAGACTGAGACAGAGAAAAACCTTGTCCTCATGGGTCTAGTAGTGTCCTGATTCACATGTCCGTAATGAAGATTTGGAGGCCAGAGTCCAGTATTGTATAGTAGGATTGGAGCCAGGCAGATCTCTATTCAAATTCAAATCCTGACCATGACAGACAAACTCTGTGACCTTGAGAAAGGTATTTTACCTCTTCAAAGCACAATTCCTCCATCTATGAAGTGGGTTTTATAATATCCCACAGTGTTGTCTTTATGAGAATTAAATAAAAAATAAATAATGCATGGAGCACAAATGTTCTAGATCTTAGACACCTGTAACTACAAGAAAATAAGGTCTCATATATTCATTATAAAAATTAGTTTCTTAAATTCAAAACAGTCATGATCGTTATTAACATCTATATAGTACAGAAGGGTATAAAGTAAAAGATAAAAATGCCCACCCTTTACTTCTAGTCCTCTTTCCCTTAGGTCATCATATTTACCTGTTCTTGCCTATCCTTCCAGAGATTTTCTATGTGTAGGTAAGCATCGGCACATCTATGTGCATGTTTTAAAAATTACAAATGGAATTATGCTAAAAAGTGTTCTGTTATCTTGCTTGCTTTATCACATAATATGCCTTGGACATTTTCCCATGTCACCATATATAGACCTATCTTACTCTTTAATAGCTGAATGATGCTTCACAGTATGTGTATATATCATGGTCTAAGTGTTCCCTACTGATGGATATTTGGTGTATTTTCTGACTTTCTATGGCTACAATGCTGCCACAAACACCTGTGTACATTTGTATTTACATATGTAAGAGAATGTATCTGTAGGATGAATTCCTAGAAATTCAATAACCGACACGAGGGGTATGTGCATTTTACATTTTAATAGAGATTGCCCAATTACCTTCCAAATGAGTTGTACCAAGTTTTATTCCCACCAACCAATTTATGAGAGTGCTTCCTACCCCACGCCATGTTTGTCACTAAATTACTTTTGATGAAAATAGTATCCCATTGTTACATTTCTTTAATGACTAGTGAGGTTGAACATCTTTTCATGTTTATCACCATTTTAATTTCTCTTTTTTCTCAGATCTATGTCCTTTGCCATTTTTTATGTGGGATTGTTTCTCTCTCTTTTTAATACATGCTTTTCAAGAGTTCTTATTATAAGGATATTATCATTTTGGTGTCAAGTGTATTGTAAATATTTTCCAATTTGCTGTTATTTTAAATCTTTGTTCATGGTATTTTTGTTATTCAAAAGTATTTTTTAGGACCAGCCCTGGTGGCCTAGTGGTTAAGTTCAGTGTGGTCTGCTTTAGCAACCTGGGTTCAGTTCCCAGGCATGGACCTACACCGCTCTGTTAGCATCCTTCTTGTGCTGGCGGCCCACATACTAAAAAATGAGGAAGATTGGCATGGATGTTAGCTCAAAGCAAATATTCCTCAGTGGGAAAAAAAAGTAATTTTTATTGCCATATTTATTATTCTTTTAAATGTATGGTCTCTGGGGTTTGTACCATCATTAAGAGGGACTTTCTCACTATAAGATTAATTAGAAAAAGTACCTATGTTTCTCTTAGTACATTCAAGGTATTTTTAAAAACGTTTAAATCTTTCTTACACCTGGAATTTATTTATTTATTTATTTATTTATTTTTTGAGGAAGATCAGCCCTGAGCTAACATCTATTGTCAAGCTTCCTCCTTTTTTTCCCCCTTTTTCTCCCCAAAGCCCCAGTAGATAGTTGTATGTCATAGCTGCACATCCTTCTAGTTGCTGTATGTGGGACCCGGCCTCAGCACGGCCAGAGAAGCTGTGCATCGGTGCGTGCCCGGGATCTGAACCTGGGCCTCCAGTAGTGGAGTGCACACACTTAACTGCTAAGCCACGGGGCCGGCCCCTGGGAATTTATTTTTGACTAGGATTAGGATAGGCATCTAGCTTTATTATTTTTCTAAATAGGTTGGAAGTTGTACTAAATATCACATAATGATATTTGATATGTTTTCCAGCTACCCTCATTTGTACTTGTTTCCCACTATATATCCATATGTGTTTTGGTATATTTTTTGAATTCTGTACTATTTCATTGATTTATCTGTCTTTTGTGACATAATTGGATTACATTGAAATTACAGATTACTTCAGGGAAATTGATTTCTTTTCAACATGTGGTCTTCCAGTTGAGGAATATTCAAATTTTCTATGTCCCTTAGATGATCTTTAACGTTTTTAAGTAAAAGTCTTGGACATTTCTTCTTAAGTATATGCCTGAGTATTTTAATCTTTCATTTACTATTGTAAACTAGATTAAAAGTTTTCCATTACATTTTGTAATGATTTTTTGTTATCAACCACTTACTTAACTCTTATTTTTTAAAAATGTTTTTCAATTGATTCTCTTAGACTTTCCAAGTATAAATCACATTATCTATAAATAATGATAATTTTTCCTTCTCTAATTTTTTTTTAACCTGTAAATTATTTTTTGCATCAGATTGCATTAGAAAGTATTTCCAGAAAGATGTTCCTTAAGGGTGGCGATAATGGCCTTTCCATCTTTGTTTTTCCCTTTAACGGGAATGTTTATAATACTTTACTATTAAACAGGTAGCATAGTTTAAGATACTAATTTTTTTTCATGTTAGAGAAGTATCCATTATGACTTTTCAGCATCTATTGAAATGAGCATAGGGGTTTTTTGCCCTTTCATTTATTAATGTGATGACTTCTAAGAACATATTTCTTAATGTTGAACTATTCTTGGATTTCTAAACAAGCCTCAGATGGTCTTGATATAGTACCCTACAATGTACTACTAAATTCTCTTTGTAATATTTATTTTATAATTTTTGCATTGATATACATTAATTGAGCCTTAAGCACTAACTTTGTCAGATACTTGTGTTATTTTTTTGGTGGCTGAATAATAATGATATGGAATCTTCTTACTCTATACTCTGGAATGGTTTAAAAAACACTGAAACTCTTTAACCACTTTCACAATTGGTCTGTTTTAATTTTTCCTCTCTTGAGTCAATTTCAGAAGTTTCTATTTTTCATGAAAAGAGTCCATTTCTTCCAGGTTTTAAAGTGTGTTTGTATAGACCTTTGCAAATATTTCTTATATTTATTTTCATTTCTTCTTTCTCTGTGGTTATTTTCCTATTCTTATGCCTTCTCTCTTTTGCTCTTGATTCGTCTAGGTAGTGATTTACCTATTTTATTGTTCATTTTAATTACTGTTCTTTTTCAAAGACCCAGATCGTACACGCATCTTATTCCTTTTTGTTTATAATTAATTTCTTCCTTTACTTTTATTGATTCCTATATTTCACTTTGCTTAGAATTTTTTGTTATTCTTTTTCTACTTCTTTGTGCCAAATGCTTAATTAATTAGTGTACTTATTTATTCATATATTTACAGTTATTAATTTTGATGAATTTAGTTCTAAATATAGCTTCATCTAGATAATACAGATTATTAAAAAATTTATCAAACATGAATTTATATTATTTACAGGGTCAAATAGTTATCTAAGTCTTTATTATTGACACAGGAACTCCCTATTCCTGGCAGGTAGTTGGAGGTAGATATGGAAATAGACAATAAGATAACTTTAATACTTACATTATTTGTACCTTCATCCATTTATAGTCTACTTGACCTGCCATATGCTATACAGTTGCCTCAGAGGACACTAGAGAATGCTCAGCGGACCTTAGTATGTGGAAGGGGCCTCATTCCCCCCTCTACCAGGACAGTTCCTTTTATTTCTTTTGTATATAGTACTTCAACTTCAGATTTCATAGGAAGGCAAGTTTCAACATAATGTTTCAATATAATGTTTAAAACTCATTAACCTTACATATATGTACAGTGTTTGTATGGAAACCCAGCAGTAACAGCACAATACGTTGTTTGACTCCAAGAAGCCATGGATGACAAAACACATCATTATTTAATGTGATACTAAGAGAGAAAAAAATACCTTGGCCCATTAAATTATGACACATTATCTATCTTAAGAGACATATCAATATCAGAGATGTTAAAATATGGAAAAAAAATGTGTATCTTAATGTAGACTAAGTATGGCATATATATGCTTGTTAGATGTGAATTAGAATTAATGTCTTAGGTTTGCTCCACAATTTTGTGACTCTGTTCAAAGGTTAAGTGACAAATGAAATATAAATTGAGGAGGAACTCTAACAGATGATCATTTGCTAACTGGGGATCTGAGTTTAGCTTGAAAAGTGACATTTCGAACTTTTCTTCTCCATGTTTTCATTCCAGATGGTCCAGACACCACCGGCTTTGCTCAGTCTCCTTGGCAAGACAGCACATCTCCAGGCGGGAGCCTGCTGCTGAAGATGTCCTCTGTTCAGGGTTTGGAAATGTCTTCTTGGACAACTTTAAGCCACTAAGTGCACAGATGAGCTCCTGCTGTTTTGTTCTCCCTCCCTGGACCATGTGTGTCACAGCTGGAGCCTCATCCGCTGCGGTCCCACAGTCTGGAGGGCAATGTGTCATCAGCCTCCTTCTCTTGGCGTGCCTCTGCTGCTTTCTTGACAGTAGTCCAGAGCTTCTCCAATGTTCCCATACAGTGGCTCTGATGACCCCAGAGTGTGAGAGTATAGAACCTGGAAGCCTGGGGGCCAACCCAAAGTAACCAGCCCTAAATCTGAAAACATTTTATGTCTCTCTTTATCCTAAACTTTTATACAAGGTAGATATTTAATTTTGTGTTTTTGGAGTATGCATACAGTATTTTCCAAAAAATCTTTAAGTAAAATGGCCCCAGAAAGCTGTGCCACATGTACACGTGCTTGTTTTGTGTAACCCACACACCACGTGGCTCTGGGGTTACTCATCACCCACTTGGAGAAGTATGGATAAAAGAACCCAGGAGAATCTGGGTTCAAATCCTGGCTTTGTCACTTAGGAATTATGTGATCTTGGAAAGTTAATTAAACTCTCCAATTTTCAGTTTCTTCATCTGGATAAGGGGGTTAAAAACACCAAACATGTGGGTCGGCCAGGTGGCGTAGTGGTTAAGTTCACTCACTCTGCTTCGGCAGCCAGGGGTTCACAGGTTCGGATCCCAGGTGTGGACCTACACACTGCTCATCAAGCCGTGCTCTGGCAGCATTCCACATACAAAATGGAGGAAGATTGGCACAGCTGTTAGCTCAGGGCCAATCTTCCTCACCAAAAAATAAATAAATAAATTAAAAAAACAAAACAGCAAACACATGATTATTGTGAAGACAAAATTGTATATTAGATTGCCAGTTACAGTCCCAGGGATGTGGCAGGTGCTCAATAGCAGTTACTTTCCTTTCACCGTGTTTCCTCCTTTTCTAAAGAAATGACTCCTCCCATCCCTCCAGCCTCAAGCCTAGAGGAAGAGGACCAGATGAGATGCAGGGACCATCTAGTTCATCCCCCTGTCTCTGCCACATCCGTAATTTCAAAGCATCCTAAAAAGTGAGCTCTCTGACCTTATCTTAAAAGTCCCCAGACAAGCAAACTGCCATCATTTGGCAACTCGTTTTAGCTTACAAAATTTGTAAGCTAAATTTGTAATACATGCTATGTATGTTTATTGTGACTAGACAAATGGGAAATATAAAAAGATATCTGACATAATTCTCCTCCTTAAGATGCTCATAATATAGTGCAGAAAATCTGCAAATAAACAGTGGCAATGCCAAGTAATTAGTGCTCTGATAACAAATATCCAAAGACTGTTCTAGATCACATAGGATGGGCATCTTCCAGGACTGGGAGCAGACAGATCGTACAGGAGTGTTGGAAATGCTCCCCCAAGGCGGGGACACCTGACCTAAGACCTAACAAGCAAAGGTGAAAAGGGGTTTTGAAGGTTCATTTCAGGCAAAATCTCAGAGGTAGAGAGTATGATTCAGGAAAGTGCAAGTTGTCGAATAAGACTCAGCATAGATATCATGAGGAATGGTGAAGAGAATGAGGTGGTAGGCAATAAGCATATTGTCCAACTTCACTCCTGTGAAAATGAAATACGTAGGTCTGAAGGCAGAGGAAACAGTTAGAAAAGTTACTGTAGTAATCCAGGTAAGTCATGCTGAAAGTCCAAGCTAATGGCTGGGGCAAAACGAGAAGAAGTGAGAGACACAAAGGAGGTAGAACCTTCAAAACAGCGATGTACTACTTCCCGGGTCACACAGACTCTGTCTCTCTCATTCTTAATTTCCACTTCCCCTATAGTGTTCAGGGCACTTGGAATTATATCACTTTATAGTAGTTGCTAAACGAAGAGGCAGTAGAAACGTTTGTTGAGAAATTTGATATTTTAAATCTGACAATGACAAGAATAACAATAGTACCCATTGTTTGTTTTTTAGTGTATAAAGAATATACTATTGCTGAGTTAAGTGATAAAAAATTAATATTTCCAAATATTTTATTTTTCTATTGTTAATTAGTTCATTCATCCATGAAGTCAGTATATCTTCAGGTTGATGGGAGAAATATGCATAATAATAATGTATGTTATAGTGTATTATAAACTATAGGGTGCTTTTATGTACATTTGCTCATGTAATTCTCCCAGTTTCCCTATGAGGTAAACATTTACCCTCATTTTACAGACAAGGAAACTGAGGCACAGATTTACTTGAGGTTACCCAAGACCTAAGCTAAGTCTCAGATTGGTATGATTCCATTGCTACACTGCCTACTCTATGATGCCAAGAGTGAGATCAAGATTCCTTCTTCTTTGAGGAAGCTGCCAGGGACTCTAGGTCATAGCAAGAACCTGCAGGAGGAGACAAGAATTCGTCTTGGTTCACATAACTAACTCTCTCCCTGACCTCCTCTAGACAAATCACTTGGCATGCTATTGGAGGGGTGGGGGTTTATTTAGTTTTTCTGGATGTTTCTTTAAGGATGTTAAGAGGAACCAGCCAATACTAATCTCAAACAGGATATCCTTTGAGGAAAACACTCCACACTAAATACAAACAAGAGGTTTCAGAATGAAGAATGGCAGACACTGAAGAATCCCTTTAATTTAGTTCTTGGTGTGTGTGTGTGTGTGTGTGTGTGTGTGTGTGTAGATAGTTTTAGAGTATCTCTTGGACTTTCAGTGGACCACTTACTAGGGATATGTGTGAACCGTCTGGCATCCTGCGTAAATCTTGGTGAATGTTTCTTCAGGATTTTCCCTCCTTCTACATATGCTTGTTTGTGCACATATATTTTTTTCTTTATATTTTTTTCTGTGCTCATGTCTCTCTGACTTTTTTTTTGCCAATGACCTTGCTCCTGGAGTAGTCAAATCCATTAAGACACTTAAAAACAAGAAGGACCAATGAGCTCATCCTCCCTAAATTCAGCTGCCAGGACCACCCGCAGTGGATCATGTGGACAAGGAATAAATTTTCACTGGGGACAAATCTTCAGTAGATTTTGCTGTCCTCTGGCTTGAGTGTCTGGTCTCCACCATCTCTTGGGTCACGGAAAGTAGGAACCTACTTCTGTAGTCTTCTTACTGAGATTCAATCAGCGTCCTTGGAAGAAGAGGGAGTGACACTTCAGCCCCCTAAGCCTCTGTTGCATTTGTGTTTGAACATCCCTTTCCTGCCTACCAAGTGTTCTTCTGAATACCCCATTGTTATAGGCACACTCACCACCCTTTCGAGGGATTTAATGGCTAAATCAGATCTTTTTTTCATGGCACGTCTCAAGGCGGACCCCAACCCTTATCTCAGCAACTGATCTTTCCCACTGCAAATCTGGTGCCAGTGTGTCCCAGAACCTTCTCAGCCCCTGAGAGAGCACTTCAGAGTAAACAAATCGAAATACCAAGAGGATATTTACAGCCTCTGACCAAGCTCCTAATTTCCTTGGCTGGCCCTGTAGACAATGTACTCCTGCCTCAGCCTGCAATTGTACTGTCAGAAATTGATACAGGACCAAGATTGAGAAAATATTATGCTAAGCCAGTCAATAGGCAAACAAAACACTATCTACCATTTCTTCAGAGGATCTTGGGCTAAATGTTTGTTTGCTTTCACAATGATATCTCAGTCCTCACAAATTCTGGGCCTCTCCTGCTTAAACTTCCTGATCTATTTCCCAGGGACTCAAGGGAACCTGGCTTTGGAGCAGGGAGAGAGGCCCATGGCACCTAACAGCTGTGCTTTCCTTGTGTCTGGGGTCAAAGCTCTCTTCATCAGGAGTCCTGCCACTCGGCCCGACTGTGCAAACTCATAAAATTCACATCAAAGTAATTCTGAGTAGAAGCTCCTATGCCTGTCTGATACCCTTTACACCAAGTGTCTCAAGGCCCCCTGCGAGCCAGTATTACCAACCAACTGATGCTGACAAGTTGAAACCTCTAGATTTTGTTTTGAGGCTCTGGAGAGAAAGGCAATTAACTGTAGGGTGATCTTAAATTAGTTCCTTCTGCATTAAAAGCTAATTCTTTTTCAAGAATCTAACCACGTATTAAGAATCCAACTCAGTGTTTTAGAATCTATGATCCATCCCATTCAATTCTTTGTACAGTTGTGTTCACTTCTCCCAACTTCACACACCTGCCTTTGTTCCTTTGCATTTGTTTGTTGAAACTAGAACACCTTTCTCTTCTCCACCTCGCAAAAGATTACTCATCTGTTCAGATTTGTTTTAAAGGTCCCCCCATTCAATCCATCCATTAGGATGTGACATATATGACCCTGAGCCTCCTCCCATCTCTCTACATTTTCTTCATCATTCATATAATTTGCTCTTTCTACCACCGCCTTCATGATATCCAGTGCTCTCCCCTAGGGCTGGGACTAGGGTGGGGCAAGGTGTCCAGGGTGCAAAGTGTCGGGAGGCACTCACTCTCAGGGCTGTGCACTTAAACTTTGAGCCTAGGTATCTCACTTGCTCACCCCAGTCCTGGCCCTGGTCTCCCTGAACAAATCCTTTCTCAAGAAAGACTGATACTAGTCATAAAGGCCTAAGTGTAAATGTACTGCCTCATATTCAAATAATACCGTTAGGCTGCTTTGTCTTGATTTTTCAACTTAAGATATTATCTAGCAATTTCTTACCGTGGCTGAAGACAATCCAGCTCTCTTACACTGCTCCCCACTCCTGACACGCATGCTTTCCTTCCCACATTCTTGCAATATAACCACATCACACTTTCACAATGTTGGGTTAGTCTGTTTGCATTTTTATCACCATATGAACATTACTATAGCTGAATCTGTAGAATATAATATTTACATTTCTTTTCTCTATAACTTTTTACTTTTCTTAGAATTAATGGTTTCTTTAAGATTTTGTTTTTGCTGAATTATTCATTTACCTATCACTCATTGAAGCTTAAATCATTTCCAGAACTCCTGTCAATATGGTAAAAACACCAAGGAACTTCCTGATTCCATCTCCTCTGTCCTCCTGGAGTCCTTGGTTCTCCAAACGGGAGCTTGCTCTCTGGGCCTGCTGCTCAGCTAACACATTGGGATTTTCCTTCATCTTCCTCCTGGGAGTTCCTTCACCTCTCTGGTGCGGGAGCCCTGTGCCCCGGAGCCCGGAACTTCTCTATTCTTGGCTTACTCTCTTACAGCAGAACAAATCTTTGAGAACTTGCATGTAACAAAATATGTCTTTATTCTCCCCTCACTCTTGATTAATAGTTTGAGAATAGAATTCTGGGTTTAAAATATATTTTTTTCCAATAGCGTGGTAGCATTGCTTCATTGTCTTCTAGCGTCCAGCACTGCTGTTAACAACAATTTGATTTCTGATATTTGTATGTGGCTCTCTCATCTCCCTCCTTTTCTTCTCTTTGGAAGTTTTTAGGATTTTCTCTTTTTCCCTAGTATTCTGAAATTTTATGTTGACGTACATTGGAATAGGTATTTTTTAATGCATTGTGTTGGGCACTCAGTGTTTTGTTTTTCTTTTGGTTTAAATCTGGAGACTCAGTTCTGGGAATTTTTCCTGTATTAGTATTTTGAAAGTTTCCTTCCTTCTATTGTTTTGTCTTTTTTTCCTCATCTCTCTTTCTAAAATTCTTATCAGTCAAGTGTTGGCCCTTGTTCTGGTTATCTATTAATATGTAACAAACCCTTTCAAAGCTAAGAGGCTTAAAACAATGGCAATCATTTATTTTGTTCACAAATCTGTAATTCAGGCAGGGCTGGAGGGGGAGAGGATGGCTTCACTCCTGCTTTATGTGACGTCACTAAGGCATCTCCAGTGGAATTAGAGGAGCCACCGCCAAGATGGCTCAGTCACAGAGCTGGCAATTTCTTGGTGGTTGTTGATGGGGGCCCTGGTACCTTTCTGTGTGAACTGTCCACAGGACTGCTTGAGCTTCCTCAGAGTATGGTGTCTAGGTTCTAGAGTGGTATTATAGGAAGCCTGGCTAGAAGTGGCAAGGCTTCTTTCGACTTAGCTTTGGAAGTCCCAGAACATCATGTCTGCACATTCTATTGGTCAAGCAAGTCACTAAGACCACCTCTCTTTCAAGAGGAGGGGATTTTGACTTCACCTCTCAATGGGAGGAATAGCAAAGAATTTGTAGCCATCTTTAATCTGCAATTTGTTGCAATTATGCTTTGTAATTTCCATATATTTCTGTCTTATTTTTACACTTCTGATTTTTCCCCTAGATTTTAGATTTCCTCATCTTGTTTTCCAGTCCTGCAATTGACTTTTAACAACAACAATTTTTTTTTTAAATCATATAGGTCTATATCATGAACTTTTCTCTGAATTCATCAGTTCTTGCTCTGTGGATACAGTATTTTTCTCACCATTCTAAAGACAGTCTAAAGAAATTATACTGTGTTAGTTTCAGTTTTCTTCTGCTCCCTGCAAGTCCCCCTTTCCCTTATCCTTCTTCAGTTCACTTGTTTTGATCTCTGTCTTTTATGTTAGGGACTTTCCTCAAACATCTGGCATTCTTTGGCTAAGGAAAGCACTTAGAAGCTGACAGGGGACTCTCAGTGCAGTGAACTTTAGGCATCCTTCTAGGGTGATCAGGCCTGAGCCAGCTTTTTCCTCAGATGAAATGTCAGTATCTGTAGGTGTTTTTTCTGAGGCCAGCCTGCTTCTATGGAGAGGAAATATCCAAATCCTGCCCAGGGAGTATAATAAGACAATCTGACAGAGGTCTGGGAGCCGTGCAGAAGAAGGGAGCTAAAGGTCTTACCATTCAGAATGTAAATATTCATTTTAATAGCCCTCTTTTCAGTAGGACACTTCACCCTGCTCCTGTTGGTGCCTGGTGTCCCTGGTTCAGAGCCTCTGTGGTTCACTCCTCCAGAGAACAAGCCTCCATTTCAAGTGTGGATCAGGGAGGAACTCTCCTGGTTGTTCTGGAGGAAGGAGGGGATGAGAGGAACCAACTGCTCTATACACAGACCGTCAACCCGTCCTGTTGTCAGTCTTACCCCTCAACTCTGCTCTGAGAGGTATGTGGTATCTCAAATTCCCGAGCCTTTTTGGACCCCAAAAAAACTTGCTTCATTCTGATTTCCCTTCATAGTCTTTGGTTTCAGCATTTCCTCCCTAGAAAGTCTGTAACCATGCAATTATCCTTTTTAATCTTCAAAAATATTATTAACTTTTTTTATCTTATTGTCTTTTTTCTGTTCTTTTTGTCTTCATGAGTTTCCACTTTTTTCCCCTTTACTACCATTTTATTGGGGCTTTGAGACACAGTGAAAATATGTGTTGAGTCTGTCATGTTTAATCAGAAATCTGCCTGTATTTTTTCCCCTACTGTGGAACATTCAAGTGTTTCTTTTGAGATAATAACTACTTCCTTCCAGAAGACCCTGAGGAGATCCAAGGTCTAGACTGAAGACTCTCTCATTTCTGACCTGCAGGACAAAAGCATGCTTTGTAGGGCTAATCCAGACAGTGAAGGAGCCACTAGTTGCCATGGCTACCACTGAGTCCTTGCAGGCTCACGTCTCACACACGGACAAGCAGAGCCAGCTATAGTCCAAGTCCCCTGCCTGCTTCTACATTCAGAGACCAAAGAAAAACCACATTTGTTGGATTTGTCAGTCTCTAAGTTACCCACTTAGATGTGGTATGCCTCATTCAATTCTTATAACAAATTTACGAGGAATATATTGTTATTACCCCCATCTTAGAGACAAAACACCTAAACTACAGAGAATTTTAACACCTTTCTAAGACCACACAGTTGGGACATGGCAGAGTTAACCCAGGAGGTCTGCTTTGAAGACTGTGCTCTTATTCCGCTTTGCCTCCCAGTTATATATAGCCTATGTGATGTGGGGATCTGATTGCCCTTCTTGTCTGGGGAGCACCACGTCTGGACCAGGGATTTTTGCCTCTGGCCTAAGTACTGAGAGGAGGAGAGACCCATCAACGTTTCAAATATAAAAGCAGGATATAGGGAAGAGCTTATGTTGAGCCATTGTAAGTTGGCTGGAAAGGATGGAAGACGGAACATGGGAGTGAATAAGAAACATATCCTAATGTATGAACTATATGGATTAGGTTTTAACGAATAAGTGCCTTTTATGTACCAAGCCTTATGAGAGATGCACGCAGACTTATTGCTTTGTTTAAGCTTTAGAAAAGCCTTAAGAGAAAGGTGATGTTTCTCCTGCTTTTCAGAGGAAGTAGCTCATGATCAGGCCGGTTAAGATACCTGTCAAGGTCATATGGGGATGAAGCACAGAGCCGGGACTCACACTCAGATCTTCTGACCCTTATCAAACCTAGTTCCCTTTTCAAGGCAAGATTTCATTGTTTTCAGGAAAAATAATATCTGCTACGGGAATCTTTGATCACACTGTTTGGTATCTATGAGGCCTTAGAAAGATCTAAGAGAGAAAATTAATCTGATCAGGCTTCTATTACATATTGACATTAGCTATAGATCTTGGGCAAATGACTTCACCTCAGATTTTTCACCTGTTAGAAGGAGGTCATAACACCTTCCACATAGAGATAACAAACAGAAAATTCCTTGCATGGTGACACATGCACTGTAAATTTCAATAAATGGTAAATATTATTACAACAGTCCTATAGGCAGGCTATATCTTTGGGCTAAAAAGTGCATCCACTTGTACTTTTTTTATTTTTTATTTTTTGTGAGGAAAATCAGCCCTGAGCTAACATCTGCCAATCCTCCTCTTTTTGCTGAGGAAGACTGGCCCTGGGCTAACATCCATGCCCATCCTCCTCTACTCTATATGGGACGCCGCCACAGCATGGCTTGACAAGCGGTGCATCGGTGTGCACCCGGGATCCCAACCGGCGAACCCTGGGCCGCAGCAGCGGAGCACGCGCACCCAACCACTTGCACCACCGGGCCAGCCCCAATCCACCTTTAAGTGAACTTTTGGAGGCAGGGTCCAGGTCTCTCCCTTACACCATATAGCTCAGTACTCTGTGGCTTTGACAACAGGTCTTTGGGTCCAGAAGGAAGACAAATGATGGGAACTATTCTGCAGAGTTGTTTTAACTCATGTGGATGTGGTCTCCTTCATGATCTATGCAGCTCTAAGGACATGTACCCTCTCTCCTCTCCAGTTTCATTTCCCCGTAGGAATGACACCATGCATGATTTCCAGTATCTGGTTTAGATACAACTGGTGATGAATCAGGAGAGAGGGACTACAGGGTCTGAAACAGCCCCAGGTTCCTGGGGTGGAGTGAAGGAAGGGAGTTAAGAAGGCTCTTGGCCTGTGTCTGGTTAGAGGTGGAGGCTCGATCCCCCTGTGTGATGAGGGGGCGAGGAAAGCTTCGGCAGCCCGATTCCAATCCGAGTGGAGCAGCGTGACTTAGAGCAGAACTTCTCAGTCTTTGTTGTGCAAACAAATCTCTTGGGAACTGCATTAAAAGCAGATTCTGATTCGTAATGTCTGTACTGGGACCAAAGACTCTGCCTTTCTAATAAGCTTCCAGGGACTGCATGCTGCTGGTCGTTGAACCACTCTCTGAGGACTAAGAATTCAGGAAACATCAGAAAACGTGGGCCAACTAATTGTGGCATCTTGGGCAAGTCACTTACTCCTCTAATTCTCAGATTCCTTATCTTTAAAATGGGAAAACATAGCACGGAAGCAGAGAGATTTAAAGGTGTTTATTGCTTTAAATGTTTATAAAGGTGTTTAGGGAACTTTTAACGCACCATTTAAATTTAAGGGACCATTCCTGTTGTGCTTGTTTAATAAGCATTTTAGTCTGAATCCAACAAACTCGATATGTGGTTTATAACACAGAGGTCAGATTTCTAAGGGTTTAAAGGAACATGTTAATATATGACACGTTAATTTCATTTTGTTGGAAGAAAAGCACTCCCTATCTCTTTCTATTTAAGAAATCTGAGAAATTACAGCATCTGTGAGGCACTGTTTCTTCTTAATTTAAAATTCTTCCAATTTTACATAATGGAAGTTATTTGATCAACAGAATCCCTTGGAATTGGCATTGGCAAAACCTACATCCACCTCTAATAGGAGTTCAGTTAATGGTCACTTGAAGATGGAGATGAAGAAAAGGGCTGTGAGAAGGATTGAAGAAAACCCTACAATTACCAAATGTTACGAGGTAGAAAATGAACAAATAAACTAAAAAACATTACATGAAAATTCATGAAAAGATAATGATTTTTAACAAGAGCTTTGTAAATTATGAAGCACTATAAAATCTCTTATACGTGACTATCAAGATAACTAATAAAATTCGGAAGAATATCTGGTGTCAGGACTTAATGGATAATTTATACTGATCAGATTCAATGAGTATAACTCTTTCCACTCTGAACTTTCAGTTAATTTAATGTGACAGTAATAGTAACAATAGTAAAGATTATAAAGCAAACGACAGTTAATTGAATTTATAGAATCCACTTCTTATTGAAAGCAGCTGTGGGGCTTCTTGCCACAATAGCTCTCCTCTGACTTTCTGGGAGGGCTTCTGAAAGTGGGGAGCCCGTCTATTGCAGGCATTCCTATCCCATGGGTAAGGAAGGTCCTTGGGTCCTCTTGTACCCCAGGTTTTGAGTACAAGGCTCTGGATTGCTTTGGACACCTAATTATTCTCGTAACAGTAAACATAGCATTTGTTTAATTTCTCCAGCTTCTCAGAACAATGAAGTCAGAGGTGGGGGCAACTTTGTATCTGGGCAACAAATTATGACAATCTAGCAATGTTCCTTCTCACTGTCTTGGAGAGAGGTGAGAGAATCCCTATGCTTGTGCTGAAACTAAATCAATGCAGACTGTGCATTACATTGAGTTCCGAGGTCTATGAGGTGCAGCTCAGCTGGGACTAGTCAAGAAGCCCCAAGCTAGTGGTTCTCAAAGTGTGGTCCCTGGATGAACAACATCAGCATCACCTTGGATCTTGTCAGAAGTGCAAAATTTTGGGCCCTAACTTGGGTCTACTGAATCAGGAACTTATGGGGAGGCACCTGGTCTGCTACAGTTTAATTCTCCCCCCCAGGTGACTCTGATGCACAATAAAACTGGAGAACTACTATCCTAGGCCAAAGTCTTCCACTGGAACAAGAGCCATTTTGGCAATTTCTTCCCTCAGTAGAGCCCAAAGTCAAGAGAATAAGAAACGGAAGAAAGAGGTAAGGGAAGAGGAAGCTGGAGAGTAGCCTGATGTTGCAGCCTCTGCTCAGACAAAGAAACTACAATACCCTTGGCACTGAAGCGTCACATTTTATACTTGGATAAACTCACTTCCAGTAGTGGGCTGTGGTGGGGGTTGGGGCTGGGGAGAGAGACTTAATTTGTAGCATTTGCTAATATTCATAGTGTAAATGCTCGCACCATGTCTGATTTTGAGCTAACAATGTGCTTGTTGCCGAATACAAGGCTGGGAAGAGATGCTACCAGTTGGCTCAAGCTGGTTTGAGCCGCTGTGTCGCTCCTCATCACCAAAGGAAAAAGAAACCCTCTTCTCTCCAGCTCTCTCATCCACTGCCCAACAATCTCATCTTTGCTTAGCCAAGCACACTTACAGGAGAAAGGAAGAAAGCATTTTTAGTTGAATGTAGCGAAGACTATTTTACTAGTTATATATTACTAGCATACTCTTTGATTGACTCTTTTTTTTTTTTCTGTGAGGAAGATCAGCCCTGAGCTAACATCCATGCCAATCCTCCTCTTTTTGCTGAGGAAGACCGGCTCTGAGCTAACATCTATTGCCAATCCTCCTCCTTTTTTTTTCCCCCTTTTTCTCCCCAAAGCCCCAGTAGATAGTTGTATGTCATAGTTGCACATCCTTCTAGTTGCTGTATGTGGGACGCCACCTCAGCATGGCTGGAGAAGCAGTGCGTCGGTGCGCGCCCGGGATCCAAACCTGGGCTGCCAGTAGCAGAGCACGTGCACTTAACCGCTAAGCCACAGGGCCGGTCCACTGATTGACTCTTTATGGACTTATTTTCCCCAGAGAATGAAGTGTGATATAGTGGGGAAGGACTTGGAGTTAATTCACCTAGGGCCTAGCCTAGATTCCGCTATTAATTAGCTGTGTAACCTTGGTCAAATTACTTCTACTTTCTGGCCTCAGTTTTCTCATCAATAAATTGAAGCCTGGCTGAATTATGATTAAAGGGCATTATCACCATGATCTCAGCAGCCTCTTTATCACTGATGATCAGTGGGATTTGGTTATGCCCCTTGAAAGACAGGTCCAACCCGCTGATGATGGAATTCCTTTGCAGAATCTAAACAGCTGCCTTGTAAGCTAAAACTCCCATAAGCCAGCACCTTGGGAAAAAGGGACTCAAGTCTTTGCCACAATCTTCAAATTGAGAAAGTAGACTAATCAAAAGTGTATTAGCTTTGGAATATGGCAGATCTGGTTTTGAATTTGGTCTCAGCCACTTACTACTGTGTGACTAAGCAAAATCATTCAACTTTTTGGAACCCTAGTTCTCTTGCTTGTAAGATGGGGTAATAATGCCTGCTTTAGGCCTCTGTGACTATTAGATAAATGGTATGCATAGATAGTCAGCTCTCAGTAAATGATAAAAATTACCATATTGTTAAAGGATGATGGATATCAACTAAAGCAAATTAGAAAAGCGATATTGAAAATAATGAGACTCCAAGACTTGTAGTTTAGAGAAGACTCAAGATGGACATGTTATGGGTCCTTAAGTGTTGGAAGGAATTAACCTTATTTTGCCTGGTCACCAGCAGTAGAATTAAGAGCAAGAGGTAGACTTCCAGGAAAACCAATATGGGCTCAACATTTCTTAATCATGGCCATTTAGAGGTACAATGGGCTGTATTCAGAAGTTATGAGTTCCTGGTCACTGTACATACTCCTTCCTAGGTCAGTGCTTCCCCAACTGTAATGTGCCTGTGAATCTCCTGGGGGTCTTGTTATAATGCAGAGTATAATTCAGCTGGATCTGGGGAGAAGCCTGAGATTCTGCACTTCTAAGAAGTGCCCAGGTGATGTTGATGCTGCCAATGGATGCATTGATGGATCCATCGATGGTGATGGATGGTTGATCAAACTTAGAGTAGCCAAGCCTAACATCATGTGCTCTTAACAGGGGTGACATCTTCCCCAAGGAGGTGAAAATTGGTTGAGGAGAGGGTGGCCAAAAAATGTTACTCTTTGTAAAGGATAGGTACACATATAATACTTAGAGATATACAGTGTATCTGTGGTATTAAAATTTTGTGGGGAGAAGTGATTAGGAAAAATGTCTAAAAGAGCTTCTAGGGGGAAGAACACTAGGAAAAAAGAAGGTTGAGAATCACTGTGTGCGCAGATGAATTAGCAGAGCCAGCCTGTCCCCATCTGTGGGGAGGGCAGGATGCTCTGTCTCCATGAAGCCATACTCTTCCCACCCCAGACAATAGCAGAGAATACCTAGATTAGGGGATCACAGGGGTCCTAGGATTAAAAACTTAATGGGAAGCCAATGGTTTTTAGTATCTCCCTACATGCATTCCTTCTCTGTCTTATGAAGAACCCCACCCAATAATCAGTGGAGATGTCAACAATTCCGCAAGACCCATGGGTGGTGTAATATATCACTAGCCTCAGGCTCCCAGATGTCCTATGGGGTTTTCAGACTCAAAAGAATCACAAATGCACAAATAAGGACTGAAACCTCTAGAGTGACTATCTCAGTAAACAATGAACCATTGCAGGGTTTTAACCCTGGATCTGTTGAGGAGTCAGTAAACCCCTGTTCTGGTGTAGATAGGGCACTTGGGGACTCCTGTGCTCTCTTCCACACTGCTGGCCCTGGTGGGATATGTGGCACCTCTGACTTACTAACTGGTCTCCATCCTCAGCACAAGAAAGCTGGCACCCTTAACTTCCAATCGGTTCTGACACTGACTACCTGGGTAAGCTTCTGAGCCTCAGTCTCCTCATCCACGAAACAATAGTATCTAACTGTAGGATTGTTGTAAGGGTGAAATGAGATAAGAACCAGGCACATGGTTAGCTCTATGTTAGTTGCTGCTATTCTTATTGCTGCCCCTGTTGTTGTTGCCAAAATGGTGGCCGAGTACACTCCATAAATATTTGTTGAATTACTGATGACTGGGTGCAGCCTGTTTACTCCTGTCTCTCTGTCCTATTTACATTGTCCTTCTCAGAAGTTTGCATGAGTTTCCTTGGGAAGGGGCCCCCAGACCACACAGTCAGGAAGGGTTATGTGAGCCAACTAGGCATTCCCTGCCATTCCAGTTTCATCCCAGCATTTCTGGAGCTGCAGATACACATCTTAGCAGCCTGTCTGGTCACCACTTGCTTGTCTAATCTTACAAAGTTAGTCATGGCTCATTTGAGCAAAAGTCTTTTCTTGATCACAGCATGATCTATTTCCTTACTTTCTTCCTTGGGTGCATTTACGATTTCCTATAAAGGTTGAGGAGTCGCTTACTTTCTGTCTTCTGTGGCCTTTTGTTGCCTAATACGATATGTGCCCTGTTATTCTAACAAGACATGGCAGCAGGATACCTATAAACTGCTTCTATGAGTGTATCCAGGAGTTGGCAAACTTAAAGAGCCACATAATAAATATATCAGACTTGCAGGCTGTGTGGTCTCTGTTGCAACTACTAAACTCTGCTGTAATTGTACAAAAGCAGCTATAGGCAATGGTCGTAGTTGTGTTTGAATAAAATTTTATTTTCAAAAATCATATGGTGGGCCATATTTGGCTTGTGGGCCATAGTTTGCCAACCTTTGTTATATACTGTTACCTGATTTTCAATTTCTAAAATATTTTTCCTTTTCTCTTTAAAGTTCATTCCTAATCCTCTCTGTTTTCTCAAGTTGGTCATATCTCCGTTTTTTCCATGTCACCCAAAATCTGATAGTTTGCTTGGAAGTCTCATGGTGCTTACAATGAGGTCATCAAGTCATAAGAACTACACTTCTTGCTCTCTTGTCCTGGCTAATAAGTTGATTGTATCATTTAATACAGGGGATGAACGACCTCCCCCACCTATGATGACTCCATCCTTGCCCCAGTCGTGGAAATTTAGTTTAAGTATAAACTGTGTTCCTTCAATGGCATTCAGAATAGTGTAGAAACAATTATACAAGAATCTTTCTCAGGCTTCTGGGGTTCAAGACCCAGTTCTGCCACTTGCTGGCCACACGAATGTGGCAACTTATTTAATACTTGAGCCTCGGTTTCCTCCTATGAAATGAGACTAACAATAACTAGGGTTGTTGTGAAAAAAATGAGGTAATATATGTAAAGTATCTGGTTTTAATAAGTACTCAATTTATTAACTTTTTCTACTTAGAAATGTTTGGACATAGAGATGACTTGGTAGGGCAGGTTTTCTCAAGACGTCTATTTGATGTATTAATTCAGTGGGGAAAGGTTTGTGTGGGATCCTAGGGGCAGAGAATGGTGGTGTCGGGGGGTGGGGTGGGTAGTATAGAGCCTTGTTATTCAAAGTGAGATTCCCTAGATCAGCTGCTCTAGTTTATTCACTTTAAAAACATTTATTTTTCATTATTAATTTTTATAGATGAAACAAAGAAATACAAGTCTAGAACAAGGAGAGTTTCTTTTAAGAAACATAAACTAAAGAGTTTTTTGTTTTTTTTTTTTACTGTAGACCCTTGGGCAGAGGTGGGGAGAGGCTCTATGCTCATTTCAGTGAAGCTGCCATTGATCAGAATAGATTGGTGTATAATTTTGGCAGAAGCCTTCAGAGAAAGTTTATGAGTCAATCAAGAAAATCAGTCTAACTGGGCCTTATTTTTGATAATTCTTGATATCTTAGTTTGAGAACCATAGTGGTTTTAGTATATGTCTGAAAATTTGACATTTATCTCTTTAAAAGGTGAAATCCAAACCCCATCCTCTTGAATGTGGGCTAGACGTAGTGGCTTGCATCAAGGGAATAGAATTTGGCAGAAATGATGCTCTGTATCTTTCAAAGATAGGTCATAAAAAGGATAGCTTCCGTCTGGTTTTCTATCTCTTAGATAGCTTATTCTAGGGAGAGCCAGCTGCTTTGTCACCAGGACACTCAAGCAATCTCTGGGAAAGGCCCACGTGGGGGGGAACTGAGGCCTCCCATCAACAGCCATGATTGATGTCACTTTGGAAATGGATTCTCCAGCCCAGCAAAGCCTTCAGATGACTGCAGCCCCTGCTCACATCTTGACTGCAACCTCGTGAGAGATCCTGAGCCAGCACTGCCCAATTAAGCTGCTCACAAATTCCTGGCTGACAAAAACTGTGAGAGAGTGCTTTTTGATTGTTTTAATCCACAAAGTGTTGGAGTAATTTGTTATACAGCTATAGATAACTAATACTGATTTTGATACTTGGAAATAGAGTGTTACCAAAACAAAAATCTAAAATGTGAGCGTGGCTATGTGACCAGGCAGTAAATGGAAGCTGGAAGGACCTTACAGAAAGTGTTAGGGAAAGCCTAAAGAGCATCGAAGAGACTGTTAATAGAAGTCTGATGACCTTCAAGGAGGCTGGTAGCGAGGAATGAGAGGAAAGTGAAGAAACATTATTGGAAACTGAAGGAAAGGAATGCATTTTCTCTAGTGGCAGAAAGTTTAGCAACACTGTCACCTGTATTAATGTAAAAAGTAAGAAACATACTTAATAAAGTGGGTGAGAGTTAAGGAGTTAACTCTCCAGCTAAGGAGAGTTAAGACCAGGATGTTGAAGATGCTATCTGGTTTATGCTTGCTGTTTTTAGTAAAGTGCTATAAAGAGCTATTATAATCATTTATAATTATAAAGAGAGAAACTAAGGAAGGAACGGTAAACAAAAAGGGGCAGAACTTGCTGGTGTTGAAAATTCCCAGCCCTTCAGATGGTAATTAATGCTAAAATCAAGATATGGGTTCTGGCAAGATTCAAATCTGAGGCACTGTCAGGAAAACATTATCTGAAAAAAGGAAGCTGAGGATAGGACTGTAAAATTCTCTAAAGTCTCAAAGATCAGAAAATTCTTTAGTCAAACAGTAGAGTTTCTATGGTCGCTGTCCCTCAGCACCTTCATCAGAAGCCAGGTACTCTGCCATGGTCTGAATGTTTGTGCCCCCCTCCCCCCATTCAGATGTTAAAATCTCAACCCCCAAAGATGATGGTAAGAGGAGGTGGGGATTTGGGGAGGTGATTAGGTCATGAGAGCACAGCCCTCATGAATGGGATTAGTGCCTTATAAAGAGACTCCACAGAGTTCTTTAGCCCCTTCCACCATGTGAGGAGACAGCAAGAAGTCAGCCGTCTAGAAGCTGGAAGAGGGCCTTCACCAGAACCTGACCATGCAGGCACCCTGATCTTGGACTTCAAGTTTGTGGAACTGTGAGAAATAAGCCACCAGTCTGCAGTATTTTGTTAAAGCAGCCTGAATGGACAAGACAGGTGCTTATTTTGAGGAGATTCATGAGTGTTGCTAATGGAATAAACTCCAATATAATTTGTAGAAGACAGACAACATTCTTAAGAGAATTTTGTTGTCAGAAACACTGCCAGCTTGGACTGAAAGGGACAGATAATATAAAAAGAAAAAAAAAAATCCTTTGGACTCCCAAACTTCTACAAGCGGGAAATAGGCTGAGAAAACTAGTCAGCTGCAAACTTGAGCTGTTTTTCAAGTGAAAGTAAGAATGACTCAGAAGTCAGAATCAAGAGTCCAAAGGGCAGAGGCAAGTCCAGAGGCAAGAGCCACGGAATGTTACTCCCAGGCCTACAGTCTAATCAAGGAACTGCCACCACGTGACCTGATCGATTTCAGAATTGCTGTGGATCAGATACATCTGTGAGCCTCCTTTTCTCTCCCTTTTTGAATGGGAAGGTCTATGGGTGTATTACAATTATCCTATATCATGTCACTATTGTACATTGGGTATGAGACAATGACAATGGCAGAGGAGAGGGGGGACTTGTCTTTATAGTTCACAGGTCTACAGATCAAGGGGAACTGTATTTGAGGAACTAACTTGAGGAAACATACCCAAGGATCCTCATCCGCAGTGGGACGTGATTTGTATGACAAGATCCTAGACCTCAATGCTGTAATGGGATGAAAATTTTAGAGGCCTTGAGAGGGGTTGGGTGTATTTTGCATGTGGGATAAATATAAATAATTTGTGGTTGAGGCTGGGGAAGGGGTTTAAAATGTGCCCACAAATTCTCTGACATGCTTCTCTTCAAAAAGTGGATGGTAATTCTCCTCCCCTTGAATTTAAGCTGAATTCGATGGTTTACTTCTAACGAATAGAATGTGGTAGGTGTGATGCTCTGACTTCCAAGGAAAGGTCATAGAAAGAATGGATGATATCTGATTCTCTCTCTTTTGGATCACTTGCTCCAGAAGAAGACAACTGCCATATTGTGAAGACACTCAAGTAGCCTTTTGTGTGCAGAAGCTGAGGCCTCCCACCAACATCCAGCACCAATTTGCCAGCCGTGTCAGTAAGCCACCTTGAAAGTGAATCTTCCGGTCTCTTTTGAGCTTTCTCATGACCGAAACCCTGCTCAGTCATAACATCATTGGAGTATATTTTACATATCATAAAATTGAACCATTTCAGGGGTACGGTTCAATGATTTTTAGTAACTTTAATAAGTAATGCAACCATCAACATTAATCAATTAAGGAACATTTTTATCCCCCCACACTAATACCCCTCACACCCATTTACAATTAATCCCCCTTCCCACTGCCAGCCCTGGGCAACTACTAATCTACTTTCTGCCTCTAGAAGTTTGCACTTTCATATAAATGGAATCATAATATGTGGTCCCATGTCTGGTTTCTTTCATTCAGCATAATGTTTTTGAGGTTCATCCATGTTGTAGCATGCATCAGTAGTTTGTTCCTTTTTTCTTTTGCTGAATAGTATTTCATTATATGCATACACAACACTTTGTTTCACTAGCTGATGGATATTTGGGTTGTTTCCAGTTTTGGGCTGTTGTGAACAAAGCTTCTATGAATACTCATGTGCAAGTCTTTGTGTGTACATGTTTCAGTTCTCTTGGGTATACACTTACGAGTGAAATTAAATATGATAATTCTGTGTTTACCTTTTTGAAGAACTGCCAAACTGTTTTCCACAGCAGCTGTACAATTTCACATTCCTACCACCAGTGTATGAGTTCTTGTTTCTCCACATTCTTGCCAACATTTGCTATTGTCTGTCTTGCTATAGATATTTTAGTGAATGTGGAATGGTATCTCATTGTGGTTTTAATTTGCATTTCTCTGATGACTAATGATGTTGAGCATCTTTTCTTGTGCTTGTTAGCCATTTGTATATCTCCTTTGGTGAAATGTCTGTTCATATCTTTTGATCGATTTTATGATTGGGTTGTTTGTCTTATTGAGTTCTAACTGTTCTTTCTAAATTTTTGATGCAAGTCCTTTATTGGATAAGTGTTTTGCAAATATTTTCTCTCAGTCTGTTGCTTGTTGTTTCATTTTCATTGTCTTTTGGAGTGCCAAAGATTTGAATTTTGATGAGGTCCAATTTATCCTTTTCTTTTTCCTTTTAAGGACCATACTTTTAGTGTCATATCTATAAACTCTTTGCTTAACTCAAAGTCTTGAAGATTTTCTCCTATATTTTCTTCAAAATGTTTCTTCTTATTTTCAAGTCTATGATCTATTTTGAGTTAGCTTTTGTGTATCCTGTGAGGTGAGGGTCTAAGTTCAATTTTCCCAACGTTATTTCTTGAACAAATTACTCTTTCCTCAGTGAATTTCCCTGCACCTTTGTCAAAGATCAGTTGGCTATAAATCTGAGGACTTATTTCTGGTACAGTACCACATTGATTTTGATAACTATAGCTTTATAGTATGTTTTAAAATTGGGACACGAAATTCCTAAACCTTGTTCTTTTTCAAATTGTTTTGTCCATTCTACATGTTTTGCATTTCCATATAAATTTTGCTTATCAACCTACTCAATATTTTGACGGCAATCTCCTGGGAGACTCTGAGCCAGAACTGCCCACCTAAGCCATTTCTGAATCCTTAACCCATAGAAACTGTCAGGATGATAATGATAAATGTTTGTTCTTGTTTTAAGCTACAAACTTCTGGGTAGTTTGCTGCACAGCAATAGAAAAGTAATACAACCACCCGATTTTGTTTAGCGTGTCCCTGCATGACATTTGGCACCTCTAAAAATCATGCTGCTCTCAGATTTGAAAATTTGCTGCTACTGAGGAAAAGAAAAATGTGGCAGGTGATGGAAGCAAGGGAGCTAGGGAGAGGAAGGAAGGGTGAGGAATGGAGTAGAGGAGGTCTGGAGCATCAGTCAGCAAACTGGCCTGAGGGCCAAATCTGGCTCAGAGACAGTTTGAGAATAATTTTTATATTTTTAAAGCATTGTTAAAAAAAAAAAAAAGAAGAATGTGCAATAGAGAATTTATGTTACCCTTTACAGAAAAATTTGCTGATCCCTCATCTAGAGCACTGGAGAAGGGTCTAGACTGAAAGATTTTGGAGTCATGAGCATCTAGGTCATATTTGAAGCTAGGAGAAGAGGTGGTTTGATATTTGGATCTAGGGCCTGGTTCCAAGACCTGTCATCACTGGGGAGGAGATAAGTCCTAGGCTCTCCCAGGCAAAGAATCAGAGATACAAGTGGTCATTTGGGTCTGACCCTACCCAGCCCAGGGACAAGGGGAACGCATGACTGCTTATACTCCCTTGCAGCAGGCTAAGAGTCCTGCCACCACCTGGTCCCCTCCAGGCCTTGGTTCTCAGGTGCAAGAATGAGACCTGGGCTCTCATGTGGAAAGCTTCTGTAGTTCAAGGTATAAAGGCCTGCACCTAACAAACCTGTGGTGAAATGAAGACTTCCAAGGGATGCCCCCTCCCACTGACTGTCAGCTCTGCCCCCCGACCCCCATCTCTTACAAGCCTGGGTATTAGGCATGCATCTTCTGAGGAGACTGGGCTTGAGGGCCTGTGGTTCTTAAAGGTATTTGGACTTATCCCTCCAGAGCCCGAGAACAAGAGAGGACACACAAGCTGTCCTCTACCCACTCAAGTTGGCTGCCTGTTCTGCACCAGAACTACTAATTGCCCTTGCCAATGTCTGTAGGGGTTACTATATAAGTCCCGTAGACCTAAAGAACAAATATGTTCCATTGTGAGAGTTGTCCCATTCTGTGGATTCAGCCGCCATCAGTCCTTCAAAGCTCCTTGCTCTCAGCACTCTGTCTGTGCTCAGACTTCTCTGCTCTGTGGTTTACAAATCCCTGCAGCTGTAAGTCAAATCAATGTTTTCTCTTTCTGTTCTCGGTTAAATGGAGATCAGCTCTTCAATCTGTGTTTAATTTTCAGCGGAAGGGATGGCATTACACTTTTTTCAGTATAGATAACAAATAGCAACGACAACTTCATTCATTGCTTATTTTCCCAGGGAGAGGGAGGGTGGGATTGTAGACATTTCTGCAGATTTCTCTGTTGTGGTGAAAAAAGCTCCAGATTTGAGGTCCAAAAAACTAGATGAATGCCCAGCTTTGAGTGACCTAGAGTAGTCAGTCAGCCTGATTGAGCCCCACGTTAGTTGATTTGTGTTGTGGGGATAGTGCTGAGGATTACGTATGATGGAATTTATAAAGGCATTTGTACCCTGCAGATTTCTACGCCTAAGGAAGGGGATGTTTTTATTTTATTTTCAAACATGGGAAATAGTTCAAATCTTTGTCCATTGACAATGTAGAGTTAGCGTTTCTGTTTATCGTAATTCATATCACAGATTACATATAAGGACAGAGAGTTCCCAAGTTGATGTTACTGTGTTTCTTGAGAGAATCCAATTACATACAGTTAATAAACACTTTTCGTAAACGGATGTCTCTCTGGAATTGATAATAGGGGTGAACTTGCTATGCTATTCCTACTTAAAATGAAAGGCAACTTTATGAGTCTTGGCTAAAGCAGAGGAGAATCAAACCCAAAGAAATAAAGCTCTCAGGGTCTTCTTCCCACACACTCTTTTTCCTCTAAAATTGGTTTGCCTTTTTTTTTTAGTTGTTGTTTTTAGTTTTGAAGAATTAGCTCCTTGGGAAGAAAATTCAAATTGAATCTCTACCAATGTTTTCAATAGAATAAGTTTCAACGACCCCAGGTCAAATGCAGTGGGAAAGTAAGTTCGACCTTGCTCATGAAACAGCATATTTATTCATTCATTTCATCATTCCCTTTAAGAAAATTACAGCCTCAATGAAAAGCTTTTAAATTGACAGGACCCAATACCTATCAGATTTCTCTCACGGACACGTGGGGATGAGTAGGCCACCTCTGGTCTTCGGTGGGATTCTAGGAGTCCAGTCTGCAATGATGAAAGCTAGAATGATCAGGCATGGGCTCTCATGGGTTCCCGCTATTTTTATCTGCAAACCTGAACTTCTTCATTTTCACCTCCCCCTATTTGGATTGGTGTCTAGATTTCAGGTGATCTGTTTGTTTCTGACAAGTCTCTCTTTGCATGGTGCAGCTGAGAACTGCCTTTTAGGGTTCTTATGCCAAAAGCATGGGCAAGAGGTGCTATTCCTCTTTCCTGGCCCATGTTTGTGAGCACCTTCAAAGTCACTTATCTATATTTAGAAGTTACTTCCTTTACATTTAGAATAAGATCTGAAGCACCTGGTACAGAGTATGCATTAAGTAAGAGGCAGTTTTCTTCCACTTCCTCTCCTTCAATTACAATATAAGATCACGACACCATCCACCATCATGTCCAACCACTCCTTCCACCCCTTCCCAGGGATGTGGGTCTAGCCTTTAGTCTGTTGAAACTTGGGACTTTAGAGTCTGCCCTTGTAAGTTAAAGATCTTGGGTTGGAACCCAGATCCATGGGCAACCAGCTTGGTAGTGTGCAGCTTAGACAATAAATCGGACATAAAGGAGTTCCCTTGGAGTCACTTGCACCGGCTACCTTTCTTTTGCAGTTCTGCTATTGTTTGCAGACAGAATGGCTAAAGGTTATTTCTGATCCCTTGAGGACTCTATCAGGATTTATATCGGCAATTAAAAGCGCGCTGTGTAAGGTGGCTGAATGTATCCAACAGTACAATTTTAGGCAGGAAATAGTGAGTTACTCCCATTCACTCCCAAGCCACTATGCCACTTACTTGAACACTTTATCTTGGTCCAGCTGCCAGAAAACTTTTCATTCCCTTCCCTTACACACAGGGAGCCGCCTTTCCTTGGATATCTGAACTCGGAAACATTTAACATTCTCCCAGGAAATAACTCCATTCAAAGCTATTGTTTTTAAGTGCTGGAGTGATTGACTTGAAAGTAACTTGCGTAAATCAGTGTTGTGGATTATTAAACACAATGGTAATTACTAGGGAGGATAACGAAAACACAATATAGTCGTATGAGTAACATGCCACAATTGAAAGTAGGACCTATAATGGACTTTTAATATCATATCCTGTGGTCAAAGGAACAGGGTTGGCAAGTATGTGGCTTGTATCCTTATGCTACTTTCCCTGTTTCCTCATGCGGCAAATATTGTTAAGTGATCTCCTTTTTTTCCTGCTTCTGTACCTGAAGGCCTCAGTCCTTCCCAACTAGTGCTTCAGGTGGCCATTACCGACCAACCGGATTTGTGCAAAAGATGAAAATGATTTTCTATCCTCATGATGGAATATGTTTTCACACACTGGACTGCGAGTTTTTTGAGGATGGCAGTCTTTTATTCACCTCTGTATTTCTAGCACCTAGACTTAGTGCTTAACATGTAATAATCACTCAGTAAATAGTTATTAAATTGACCACCTGACAATACTTAATTACTGCTAAAGCACTCTTTATTGAGTCAAGAAGAGCTTCCCAGCTGGTATGTCTATGTGGCAAATGGGCTATAGGGATGTGGACATCTTGGCTCCTTCAGTTCTTACAGCCTGATATGGTCCGAGAGTAGTCAGAGCCCCAAGACAGTGGCTTCCTGCTATGAGCAGCCTCATCTAATTACCCGAGTATGCCCTACACATTTTATCATTTTCTGTGCTTGCTATGATGTGAAAAGGATCGGAGAAAGGTTGGGAAGCGCTAAATTAGAGGACTCTCGCTGGATACCATTGGAATTAAATAACTCACACTAATATTAGGTCATCTAGATGATAGCTCTGTATTTCTTTATGAAGTATTTCAATTCCTTGAGATCTCAGATGATCACAAACAGAAAAATATGTCAATAAAGTGAGGAAGGAATTATCACAATCAAATCCTAGTGTGTGTATGTGTGTATATGTGTGCATGTGAACCCAGCAGCACCATAATGAGTTCCTGCTGCTTGTAAAAGAGCCTTTCATCTCTCAGAAAGGATAGCCAAGGAATTCTACACGTACTGATCAGACAATACTCATCACCCTTTTATATGCAGTAGATATAAATACTTTTCCTGGAAGATAAATACTATAAATCTCCAAAGAGAAATGACTTTTTTTTCCCTATTTTCTAGTCATGCTCTCTGAATTCTAAACGCAGTAAGGAAATCTTCAGAACCAACATCAAAGATGTGAGCTGACATTGGGGCCATCTATTTGAAACTGAGACTATCTCTAAAAATCCAGGATGCGTAGCTCCCATTCTTCTAACGGAAACGTATACACCCTGGTAGTGTTCTGAATGATGTATTTTCAGAATGTGTGTAGCATCGTGGGAAGAAGGCATGGGAAGTCTTGGAGGTTAAGTGAGCGGGGAAGGCAGGTGTCATAGGCAGGTGCCCAGGTGTTTTAGCCAGGGCAAGTTTCCAGTGTTGTGTGGTGGAGAGAGAATGGACATGAAGACAGACAGAGCTGAGTTTAAATCCTGGCTCCAAGTCTCCTTACCTGTATTGTTTTGAAGACTAAGCCTCAGTTTCCTATCATAAAAACACCTCAACAATGTTAATACACAGATTGCTGTGAAGATAAGACAATGTGTCCCAAGCACTAGTATACCTGGTACAATTAGACCCTCAGTATACTCCCTGAGTCACCCTCATGACCCAGCAAGAACCAGACCATCAGACGGGACAGACAGAGTCTTCGCTGCGTAGCAGAGTCAAGACCCTTGAAGCCTGCCAGACACACACTACTGCAGGGTTAGTGACAGAAAGGGCACTGCTCATAAGGCTTTGGGAGATTTTGACAAGTAGCTAGTGGTATATAGTAGGCAGAGTTCTAATATGGTCCCCAAGTTTCCTCCGCCTTGGTGTACATGTTCTGTATAGTGCCCTCCCCTTGAGTGTGAGTGGGACTTGTGAGTTTGGTGGGATAGTCACTCCTGTGATTAGATTATGTTATGGCACAATTAACTTTAAAAAAGGGAGATTATCCTTAGTGGAGCTCACCCAATCAGGTAAGCCCTAAAAAAAGACTGAGCTCTTCCTAAAGAAGGAAATTCAACATGGGGGAGATTGTTTTGTTTTCACTGTTGTTGCTAGCTTTGAAGATGGAGAGGGCCAAGGGGGCAAGGACCTGAGAGTGACTTCTAGGACCTAAGAGCCGCCTTTAAATGTTGAGAGAAACCTGCACTGATATGGAGCAAGGAGCTGAATTCTGCCAACAACCACATGAGCTGGAGGACTGTGAGCTCCAGAAGAGAACACAACTCAGCTGATGCTTTCATTTCACCCTGTAAGACCCTGAGTAGAGAACCCAGTCACACTGTGCCTGGACTTCTGACCTACAGAAACTGCGAAATAGTAATGGCTGTTGCCTTAAGTCACTAAATTTGTGGTAATTTGTTATGCAGCAATAGGAAACTAATAGAAAATATGCTTAATCTAATCCATTTGGGTCTTTTCTCTTTAGTCTCATTCAAGGTTTTAAAGGGTCTTTTGGAATTGTGGAATTGATCCCCCTCTGCCAGGTAGCGTGGGTGTCTGTTTTCATGCATGTCTTTCCAAACAGCTAGTAGGCTCGTTGATAGTGGGATCTAGCTCTTGTCATTGTTCTTCCTCAAATAGTCCAGTATAACAGTCAATAAAAATTTGTTGGATAAAGCATTTGTACAGCATTTGGCCTCCTACAAAGCGTTCATAGCGCTGATCTCATTTGATCCTCTCTATGTCTATGATATTGAGGCAGGGTAGAGAAGGGAGCTGAAGCTCTAAGAGGAAGAGAGATTTGCCTGGGGTTAAAAGGGAAAAAAACCCCATATCTTCAGAACCCCCAGTCCCTTGTAGTTTCACCACAGTAGAGCTTTCTCCATGACATAGATTAGGAGGTAAAGTATCTTATACTTGGAGCAGAGTTTTGCTGCAAATGACCTTGAGGGTTCTGATGGAGCCAAGCCAAAGGGAATAATGCCCAGACCTTTGAGTTCCACCTCATATTTTCCAGAGCTTCAAGGAGTTACATGCTTGTTTTCCATGCTCTATTTCTAAAGGACAAGCCAATCAAGGAAAATGTTCTTTTACTTTATAAAAACATTGAAATGAGAAGCACATTGCTTCAAGGAATTATTTCAAAAGCAACAATTCACATAAACATCTTGGCAGCTCACTGTATGCTGGGCTTATTAGAATAATTAGGGGTCTTGGCATTTTTGAAGTTACTCCTGCTGGTACTCACGGCCGCTACAAGATTCACAAGGACTCTAGGTTGGGCATCTTGTGTTTCTTGGTGCCAAGACCATGTGGACCCTCCAAATGTCATCATAATCACTGCTTCATTATTAATTAACTCATTTAACAGTATTTGAGTGCCCGCTATGTGAGAGGCACTGTAATAAGCATCGGGAATACAGTGGTCCATAAAAACAGACCTGGTCTTGTCTCTCAGTGAGCAAATCATGTTCTGGAAAGCTGTCCTTATCTGGGGAGAATTTGGAGACTTCTACTCTATGTTCTTATTTACTGTATATATGAGACAGATCCATTACAATCAATATCTCATAGTATAAAAGTTCTTTTGTGCCCATGGTTTATCAATTCCCTCTATAAGCTTCTCTAGATCAGGGAATGTACACTTCCTTCAATGTGCTCCACATATAGCTGATTAAATAACTGAAAGAGTAAATGAAGGAATGGATTCTTTTGGGTACCATATTTGGAGGTGATTGTCTTTGTAAATTCTACCAGGATGGGAGTTTTAGTAAGCTCTCTCTATTGCTTGGACCGCAGTAGACATTCAATATATATTTGTTGAATACATGTATTCTTCACAATCAAGGACATTTCATTTGTCCCAAATGTGATACAAATCCTGGACCTACTTCCCACGGGGTCCCATTCCCAAAGGAGGAAACTCAACTACAAAATCATGAACAGGCCAAAGGCAGATTCCCTAAGTCACACCCATTTTTCTCTAGGAATCTGGAGATGTTGCAACAACTGTTTATAATTGCAGCTCAAATCCCAAATTAGTAAGGCTAAGTGGAAGAAACAGGCAGCCATTGCTGCTGGCCCCTTAAAACATCTTTAAAGAAAAACATGCCAAAGCGACATTGACACTACTGCCGGAGGCTTTAAATAACCACAAGTTCTGACCACAGCTCTTAAGCCGAGCAGCCCCTACGCACGCCATGTCCCTGGCTCCCTGGGGAGCAGATAACTAGTCAACACGCCCTAGGAACCCCTTTTAGACCTCAGGCTCCGTTAGCAACAACACAACAAACAGTTGAAAGGGCTTCTGATGTAAGCTCTGGCTGCTTCAAGAATTATTGCTAAAATAAGGGGGGCAAACCTGCAGGTGTTCTCAGCCTTCAGAAGCTTCAGAAGCTACTAGTGCCGAGTCAAGGCCAGGCATGTTTGGCTGGGCCTAAGTGTAAGTCCTTAGGATAAGAGTCATGGGCTAGTCTGCAGACAGAGCGAGAAGGAAGCAGGGTAGATGTATTCGTTTTCTTATCGGATATATCAACCATCTAATTGAATTCTCTGACCCCGGGCTCTGTCCCTCTAAGTCGTTATCAATATCGCTTCTGGTTATCTTTTTGAAAATTAGATTGGACTTTGCCATTTATGCTTAAAATTCCCATCTGAATTGTCAGGGTAGAAAGAACAATGTCAAATCCATGGCAAGCATTGAGCCCCATTCCTCCGCCTGGCCACAAATTGCTGGTCAGCCTTATCTTCATCTTATCTTATCCACTGACGTCTATGGACACTGGGCTTCAGCCTCATGGAACTTCATCCCCCAAACATGCCATGAGCCTCGTCCCCCAGGGGACATTTGGCAATATCTGGAGACATTTTTGTTTGTCACAAATGGGTGTGTGTGTGTACTGCTGGTATTTGGTGAGTAGAGGCCAAGAATGCAGCTAAACATCCTCCAATGCACAGGACTGCTCCCTAGGATCATGAATTATCTAACCCAAAATGTCAACGGTGCCGAGGTGGAGAAACCCTGGCATAAGCTATTAACTCTACCTAGAATCCACTTCCTTTATCCTCTTTCCCTCCCCAATCTGGTGAAATGTTGTTCTTCCTTCAAACTTTGCTTAAATTTTCCCTTCTCTGTGAAGCCCTCTCAACCCTGCTTTCCCCTCTTTTCTTACTTTAGTTTCTTTGTCCAATCCTGTAATATTTTTTCCTAACATCTACTAAAATAGTTTGAACATTTCACTTAATTTTTTTTCCAAAGCAGCACAGATGACAAAGTTCACTTTCCCCTTAACAACTTGAACAATCTTCTTGAACTTCCAATTCTGTTCTTGGTAGAAGTCCAGACCACACATCCCTGCCCCCAGGGTTTCTAGAAATGGCAGTCATACTGGACTCACATGACTGCATCCTTGGCTTGTGGGTTGTCACCATCCTGTGTGTACCATCCAGTATGTGTGGGTTCTGTACCACCTCAGCCCAGACAGGAACTGGAGGCTTTTCCTCTATATTTACAAAACACCCACTCGCACTAGGCAATTTGTGCGGAGTCGACTCTACTGGAAGGAGGTGTGGAGGCAGTTTACATCACAGCAAGGCAAACAACTTCAAAGTGAAGGTTAGGCATCTCAGTTCTAAAAGCCGTGGCCACTTCACTCTGGAGACGCTTCAATAGCTGCTTCCCATGTTGTGTTCCAGGCACAGCACTAGCTTCACTAGCTCCTCGCTCCCCCCGTCTCTCTCATCTCCACCTCACTTCTGCTGGCTGGGATTAGCCCCCAGAAATTTAATTTATTTTCACCTTTTTATGTTTGGTCCTGCCACCTCCTTTTTCCAAACTCAAATCCGTGTCCACTTTTGTTCAAGTAAATCAATCAAGATACTCAGAAGGAAAAGAAAAGGCAGAAGTGGGTTTCCAGGTAATAAACTTGGAAGACAGCTTTAGTTTAAAAATAGCAATTCTTTTCTCTTTATTATATTTTGCTACCTGATGCCCCATCTTGAGAACACATTCTTCAAGGACAGAGCTTGAACATCGTTTATATTTCAGGGCTTAGGACAGTCCTGGGTACATCATTGATGGTCAGAGAATATTGAAGAGCTGTTCTCCCATTTTGGTGTTGCTGTGGAGAGAGGATTAGTTGGGACTCTTCCTAACTCTTGGGATTCCAAGTGGGTTGTGGAGGTGGCAGCTGTGTGGAGCCTATGTTTGCGTTTCACCTCTCTAATGGTGAACATCGTGAAATTAAAAAATAAAGGGTGCTAAATGGGAAAAACTTCTTTTTTCCCTCTCACAGCTCATGCATATATCTTTTACGCTCAATGAGCATCTCTAGAGGAGGTGCCACCTCCATCAACATTTAATCCCCTTTTGCTCCATCACAGAAGGGGGATACAATCAATGGCAATGGGGCTTCTTTCATTCTTGGTCATTTAGTGCCAGGACACATGATATACACAGCTTTGTGAGTGGGAGAGTGTCAAAGGAAAAAGCTTGGACCTGACTCAGGGAGGCTAGTTATTGACTTATGGTACTGGGCTTAGCGGAAACCAGTCCTTGTGAAGGCTGCTGTTAGGCCCCTCTCCTGGATCATAGAATGGAGACGTTTAATCCTTAACAAAGCTAGAGTCCCTTCTGGGAAGCCCCAAGCTCCAAGGGGCTGTGGACTTGCAGAGGTCCATGCTGTAGGCTAGGGAGGTAGATTGTAGTAGAGTTCAGAGTTCAATGCTACTGTTAGTACTGCTTCCTCTACTATGTTAGGGTTTGCTGGGCCACTTTGAAACTCTAACCACAATATTTTTGCACTTCCCATGGTAAAATGCTTTATAAATACATTTTTAATTTAAAGAATACAAACCTTTTGAATACACAATCGATTTGGAATTTCCTGCAATAGAAGTAAGAATAAGAACGCTGTTAAAATATTGTTGGGAGCACTTTCAATAAGAACGTTGATAAGCTGTGCATACAAACCTCATGAGATGAAAGTTAATGTGCGGG
Source organism: Ceratotherium simum simum (assembly GCF_057802395.1). Classification (NCBI taxonomy): domain Eukaryota; kingdom Metazoa; phylum Chordata; class Mammalia; order Perissodactyla; family Rhinocerotidae; genus Ceratotherium; species Ceratotherium simum. Next base: position 31,771,098 of record NC_141915.1, on the reverse strand, counting down.
AAAGGAGGGAATGGGGAGGCTGGGAACATCAGAAGGTCTAATTTCTAATCCCAGTCCTGCCAACAGCAAGTTCTGAGAAGTTAAATCATGATCTCAGTTTCCTCATCTCTCTGTGAAAACAGGATAACAATAGTTGTCCTGACAACAGTATAGATTTGCAAGGTGGATCTAAGGAAATAGAGGACTTGGAAAAGCTTTGGGAAGTTAAAACAGTTTTGCAGAGAATAACAATAACATTAAAGTTATCTGGGCCAGAATGGCTAAACCAGGTAATTGTCTTGTAGCAGAGTGTTTTCGAAGAATGTGTCATGATCATGGCCAACGACATTGTCCAGGCCTGGTACTTTGATGGTTCCTATGTTGCTTGAAGACACATACGCTGACAGAATTTCTAAGTGGCTTAGACACAGTATGGGGAGGAGAAAGATGTGGCACTGGATGATGATGGAGTGAAGATGCTGAAACCACTATGCCAAGAGGCCTCCCATAGATTTCCCAAGACCACTGGTTGGTCATTGGAGACGTTCCTTTAGGACCTTTCAAGGGTGTATACTGTGGTAGTGGGATGTGTCCTGGGAATTACATACCATGGGGATCACCCTGAAAGAGACTCCACAGCTCAGTGCACTCATGCTGGCTGCAGAAAACAAGCATTTCTGGTCCAGTGCTAAGTACTATTTCTCATAAAAGAACTATAAGGGGCTTGTGTATGTATAGGACCAATATTAGCTTTCCCAAAGATAGGTCCAGGAGGGTCTTCCTTTACTAATTCACCAATTTTATGGTATCCTGAAGTAAGGATCCTGTCCATGAATACCTCTCCTGTACCTTGTGTGTGGGGATGATACTTCCTCCTTGAAGTTGGTGGAAATCCCTCTGGAGGTTCAATGGGCCAACTTGAGGTGAGGGAGAGTGGGATTCTGTGGGTACTGCTTGTCTCTCAGGAGCTCCACCACAGCAACTATATTTCACAAGATGTGAAATATGCACATTAGCAAATTTGAGGACAGCAGAAGAGTTCAGGGGGAAGTTGTCTTGTGGCTGAAAGGAATAAGCAGAGACACTCCTTCACAAACCTTCTGTATCAATCCTGGTTCTGATAGGAAACAGAGGGCACTCAAATGGGGCAATTGAGGAAAATTTAATGAAATAACTCCCCTCATCCTTTTGTAAATAATTAAGGGAAATCAACAGAGCATGGGGAAATGGGAATGAGCTGGCAACAGCTGCGAGCCATTACCATCCCTAGATCTGATGGGGATAAGAGGAGAGAGCGGTTATCTGAGCTCCAAGAGAGCTGTAGGAGAGAGACACTGAACAGGAACTGAGGTTTTGGGTGGAGGCACATGACTAAACCCCCTGGTCCAGCGACGAGAGAGCGTGGTGAGGATGCAACTAGTCTGATCTCATTATTTTCTCACCCTTAGCCTCTGACCAGGGATCCCCATTGGCTAAATCCAACAGGAAGCCAAAGGACAAGGGCAAATGTGGAGGCTGCCTGTAGCCTCCCAGAGAGTGGAGAATCTTCTCAGACAGGAAAATGGAAGATATCCAGCACACTTTTCTTGGCTAAAATATGCTATTTTAAAACAAAACCACTCAAACAAAAACATAATTTAATGGAAAGAGCATAGAGCCACCAGTGAGGAGACCAGAGTTCTAATCCCAGCTCTGCTACTCACTTCCTAAAAAGTCTTGGGTAGGTGATGTTGACTCTCTCTGTGTTAGTACCTTCCCTTCTTCCTTCTCCAGAGTCGTGTGCGGATGAAGGGAGTTCATCAGTACAGGTACATGGTGAACGTGAGAAGACGGCTTAAGCCTGATAATCAGACGGGGAGACTGAGCGGCCAGAGATGATATAACTTAGAAGGAGAGAGAAGGACAGTGATGGAGTCACTCAGATCCCTTGGAACCTGGTGCAGAATGAGTAAGAGGAGGAGAAACAGAATCCTGAGAATAAGCAAAGCCCTGAGTCTCTCCCCTCCTCCCACGTTCAGCAAGACACCGGGGGATGTTCACTGACAGCTGCAGATGTGAGCATTGACGCAAGAAGACAGCGAGGCTCTGTTTATTCCTGGGTACAAGGAACACTATTTTCATTTAGTGGTTGCTTACTGTTCTTGCCTAGTTACCAGAAAGCACATCAGCAGTTATGCATCTCAATGACCATGTGTCTCAAGTTGGCTCTGTCTCTGTTTTGCTGCCCACTCTTTTGAATGTATAGTCCAGAGAGTCTGGGGTGTGCTCACAGTAAAGGAAATGTTAGAAGAGAGAATATCTAAGAGATATTAGTGAAGTACAAACCTAAGCCAAGTCTCAAAGTAGAAATATAGGAGAGGAGCAAGAGATAAGTGGAATAGATACGAGAGAGAAGTCGGAGGTAAAATGAGTACAGTCCTTCCCAGGCAAAGGCTAAGCTAGATACAGAGAATCTAGACTGACAGGTTGTTGCTGGAGTGGGATCTAGATGCAAGGAGCTGCGTTTCTTGTCCTGGGACTCAAAGCCACCAAGATTTGGAAGGGACAGGGCAAGTTCTGAGCTGCTACATTCAGAAAATAGAAGTCCAAGGGAAGAATAGTAGATAAAGCCGAAAGAGACAAATTTAAGGATGTTGAGTATCTTAGGGCGCTAGACAACTTAAATTACATCTTCAATCAGATCTTCAGCCAGGCCCTATAAGAAGCACCCGACACTTAGGAAACTGCTCTAGGAACTGCTTGCATGCTCTTTATTTGAACCCAAGCCAATGATCATCCTTCAGATCTCAGTTCAGTTGTCCCTTCCTCAGGGAAACTTTGCATGACTTCCCTGACCAGGTCAAGTCCTCATGTATCTCCGGGGACATCGCATCTGTTGCACTTACTCTAGGTGCGATCTTATAATTCTTTGCTTTGTGCCTGTCTTCTCCACAAGCCATGCCTATTTGCAAATCATCATACTCCCAGATCCTACTTCAGTTATGGAACTGTGTAGGTTCTTAGTCACATCAGTTCGATGGATAATGTAGCAATGAAGAAGTGTTCTGGTTTCTCAGATTCTTGTCCTGTTTCTTGGTACCAGGAATCTCTTGCTTGGCTTGGCCTCTTCACATTGATGATTTGGTTGCATATTTTGCTTGACTTTGATTTCAGTTTCTACACTGGAGACTGTCTTGGTTCTAAGGTCTGTATCTAATGGATTGGATAATGGTAGACACAGGAACCACGCATATAATAGAAGAACAAAGTACTTGAAGACACAAGTAAAAATGGCCAGGACCATTGATAAAAAGAAAGTGCTATAGACTGAATATTTAAGTGCCCCCCAAATTCATAGGTTGAAATTGTAACCTCCAGTGTGAAGGTGTTAGGAGGTGAGGACTTTGGGAGGTGATTAGGTCGTAAGGGTGGAACTCTCATGAATGGAATTGTGCCCTTAAAAAGAGATCCCACAGAGCTTTCTCCCCTCCTCTGTCATACGAGAACACATTGAGAAGACGGCCTTCTATGAACCAGGAAGCAGGTTCTCACCAGACACTGAATCTGCCAGCATTTTATCTTGGACTTTCTAGCTTTTAGAACTGTGAGAAATAAATGTTTGTTGTTGTAAGCCACTAAATCTATGGTAATTTGTTATCGCACCTGAACAGACTAAGAAATTGAGATCAAAATTCATTTTTATTGACTGTTGGCTGATTATATGAGTAAGGCATGAAATCAAAGAAACCATGAAAGAAGACACTCAAAGAATGCCCTGAAATACTAAATACAATCAAACAAATTTAAGTAAAGGAATATTGAACTCATCAATACAGACTCATAACTTGAGTTCTCTATGATGTCAATGGCTTTCTTACTGTTCTTTTGCCTCTTACACTCCTTCTAGTTTGTTCTGAACAATGCCGCCAAATTAATTCTTCCAAAATACTTGTTGGCCATGAAATTGCTTTCAACTCACAACTCTGCAGAACAAACATAAGTAAAAGCATTTATCTCTTTAATGGATCTTTGTATTATGTTTCCCATCCTGGAAGCCCCAGACTTCAAAATTTAATCCAGAATTAAACGATAAAAGTATTATTTATGGCTAATATTTATTAAGCACTTATTAGATCCCAAGCATTGTGCTGAAGACACTGTAGTTATTTTTATACTTAATCTTCACAAAAACCCTTTGGGATGGAAACTCTTATTATACACATTTTGTAGATGAGAAAAATGAGGTTTGAAAATGAGTAACTTGCCAAAGTCACACTGCTATTCAGGGGTGCAGCCAGGGCTTGAATGCACCTCCATCTGATTCTGGGGCTTAAGCTCTCATGGTGGTAGCAGCAGGAGCATGCAAGGCCCTTTCACTGCTCCAAAAACACCATGGAGCTGGTCATCTAAAAACCCTGGGGCCACAGCCATAGCCTCTAAAGCAAGAGACCAATCATTTTCTTCATTGTAATTGTCATAATGCTCATTATCCTCGTCATTATGGTAGCTATTAATTGAACATCTAATTTGTGTCATGCATATATGAGAAGCGTTTTATTTTCATTTTCTTCAATCCTGTTTTACAGGTGAGAAAACAGACCAAAAGGAGTGGATTTGGGCTTTGTATCATTAGATTGGAAACTCTATAGGACAGGGACTCTGTTTACCAGTTTATCCTCAGCACTCTGCCTGGCCCAGAGAAGGTGACCAGTAAGTCAATGTTGATGAATGTAGTCTATTTGATTATAAAGAATCTGTAGGCTTTCTATTCCTTCAAAAGCTGCAAATAATTGTAATAAAAGACACAAGGAGGGGCTAGACCCATGGTGTAGTGGTTAAGTTTGGCGCACTCTGCTTCGACAGCCTGGGTTTGCAGGTTCGGATCCCGGGCGCGAACCTACACCACTTGTCAGCCATGCTGTGGCAGTGATCCACATATAAAGTGGATGAAGATTGGCACAGATGTTAGCTCAGGGATAATCTTCCTCTGCAAAAAAAGAAAAAAGAAGAAGACACAAGGGTTACTATGAAAGGGGGACATTTTTGCTTATGAAATAATTGGGACCAAGACTGATACTAGTCAAAAGGAGAAGAGAAGCTTATGGCTCACAATGGGGAATTGTTTGAGTATAGACAATGCTCAGCTTAGAATATAAGCTGCTTAGAAGTTTTGTTAAAGGGTGATATGTGGAAAAGAAAAAAATTCAGGTTAAATATATATGAAATTAAAATGTGGTAAACATATATAAATATGAAAGTTTGATTTAATGGTACAGGGAACTTCAATGCAAGCAAGAAGATTGGTGTTTGGAGTCAACTTCAGGTGCATGTCAAAATAGGGAAATAAAGATGGATATAAAACATTTTCTAAGACATATACATGGAAATCTTTTAAAAATTTGCTCATAATAGTGAAAGATTAAGTAATACTAATTTGTATTTGCTTGCTGACAAGGCAGCTGGTAGAATTTTTATTGTTTACGGCCAATTGAAGTTGTGATATGTAAAGTGAAAGCCATTATACTCTCTGATTGTGCAATGATTCATTTTAATTTCTCAAAAGCCAAGAAATTTTGCAGAGACCGATTGAATTTCGAAAAATTCTTGTGGGAATAGGAAGAAAAAAGTGTAAATCTATAAAAGAGGAGCTCAAAAGCATGGCGTCTATAGTCTCTTTTCTTGATATCATACGTGAATTATTTTCTGGTAGTACAAAGAATGCTCTCAAGTGAGTTAAAAAATGCTGAAGTCTTTGAAGAACAAAGACAGATATGCATGATAATAAACAGAGGGGGAGAAAAGGGGAAGAAGATGAACTGTGAGGCTAAATACTGAAAATCAGAAATTCAATCGAGCATATCTATTGACAAGTTCAAGACGATAAAGGAAGAAAGAGATCAAGCAAGACAAAAGGCTCTGCTCTAGAGACACATTCCAGTGTCCAGGAAGTGACAAGTATAAGGATGATGATCCCCTTAAAAAGAAAGGATAAAAATTGTGCCAAGAAATAATCTGCCAATAACTAAGAGTCTTTCTTCTTTCCAGAACTTGTCTGAGGCAACAAAGCGGGCAAAGAGAAGGACAAAGATGGAGTCACCAAAAGATAAACTTGATTAAGGGCATAGCCCACAGTTGCAGATGTGAAAATCATGACCTGATTGTCAATGGGGAGACCCTTCCCTGGGTCTGCTCGCCTCCCTGGGTGTGGGGCACTTCAGAGAACTGTCAGCAGATTTTTGACTGCAGGATTCAATGATCTAAGGGAGAAGAGCTTGACAAGCTTGATGTAACAAGGAAGGTTAATGGTGATATTTAAATGGAAAGGGAAATATATATTGTATCAGTTTCCTATTGGAGTGTAACAGGTGATCGTAAACTTAGTGGCTTAAAACAGCGCACATTTATTATCTTACAGTTCTGAAGGTCAGAAGTCCAAAATGAGTCCCACTAGGATAAATTCAAGGTGTTGGCAGGAATGCGTTCCTTTCTGGAGGCCCTAGGGGAGAATCTGTTTTCTTGACTTTTCCTGCTTGTGGAGGCTTCTCATGTTCTTTGCCTTGTGACCCTTCACCCCTCTGACCTCTACTTCCATTGTCATCTCTCTTTATCTGACTCTCATCCTCCTGCCTTCCTTTTATGAGGATCCTTGTTATTACAGTGGACCCCATGGATAATCCAGGGTAATCTCTCCATCTCAAGAGCCTTAACTTAATCACATCTGTGAAGTCCCTTTTGCCATCTAAGGTAACATATTTACAGGTTCCAGGGTTAGGATGTAGACATCTTTAGGGGGCCATTATTCTGTCTACCCCAGTTTCCTATTCCTGCTATAACAAATTACCACACATGTAGTGGTTCAAAACAATACAAATTTATTTTCTTACAGTTCTAGGAGTCAGAAATACAAAATGGGCCTCACTGGGCTAAAATCAAGGTGTTGGCAGGGATGCATTCCTTCCTGGGGGCTCTAGGGGAGAATCCATTTTCTCACCTTCTCCATCTTTTAGAGACTGCCTGCATTCTTGGCTTGTGGCCCCTTCTATCTTCAAAGCCAGCAATGTTTGTCCAGTCTTTCTTACATTGCTCGGACAGTGACTCTTCTGTATCCATCTTCCATTTATAAGGACGCTTGTGATTCCTTGGGTCCACCCAGATAATCCAGGACAATCTCTCATCTAAAGGTCAACTGATTAGCAGCCTTAACTCCATCTGCAATCTTAATTTTCCTTTGCCATATAACCTAACATATTCACAGGTTCTGGGGATTAGGAAATGGATAAGTTTGGGAGGGGAAGGCATTATTCTGTCACACATACTCTCCCATTTGAACGTCAAACCAAGTTTAAGGGATGCCACCACCTCCATTTTATAGTAAGGAAGCAGACAGAGCGCACAAGTGCCTTACCCAAGGACACAGCTACTCCCATAAACAGACCTAGAATTGAACTCAGTTCTCTATGCCTTCAAAACCTGGCCCTTTCCACTAAACTGAGAATGTGAAAATGATGCAAATAGAACCTGCCTCATAAGTTAGAGTGCTTTAGAAAGTGCCTGGCACATTTTATATGCTCAACAAACAAGAGCTGGCATTATTATTCACCCATGGCTTACCCAACCACTCTGAGGCTTGCTTGCCAACCAGGGCAAGAGTCTTGGGGATAGTTCATGCAGCCGTGTTTTATAGGAATGCTCCAAAACAGTTTGTTAAAGTTGTTCAGTTGGAAACTTTATATATTTTTGGAGTCTCCAAAGTGAAAGGTCAAGTTGGATAGTAGCAGCTAGTGGGAGCCTAAAGCTGAAACTGTGTGGCTTTTCACAAATTCACATGGACAACTTCCTCTCTTTCCTGTCAGTTTTGTCATTGCTGTTGTACTGAGAGAAAGGCTTGGACCTGGACACCGGAGAGTCGTGTGATATTTAATCCTGTGAGATTATATGTAAGTTTCTATCTGATGTGCATTCTTCTGTGGAGAGGGTTTCTAACCCTGAGAGGAGATTCTGATTTTCCAAAATGTTAAGCAACACTGATTCAGAGAATAAGTCAAGAGAGAAGGATCCCGGAACTCAATGATCTTTTAAAAAGTTTCCTTCTTACAAATATTTCTTAACAAACCTAATTAAGAAAGAGAATGAATTATAGCCCATAAATCCTTTGGTGTTGGTTTGCCATTATGTCCTTTATTTATTAAAATTATCTAAGGATTTGATCATACAATTTACATTAACAAGAGTAACTAATTTTCAGTATTGATGAGTATAATTTTTTTTCTCAGAGGATGTAGTAGAAAATAGAAATATCCAATTTCTATTTCTAGAACTATTTTTTCTATTTCTAGAAATAGACATTGCAAAGGACTGCAAGACTGGCCTGGCAATTTTTCATGCCTGTGGTCACTGCTGTAGGTTTATACACTATCAGTAGACAGTATTAACGGTGTGAGTTATTTATCTATAACATGGTTTGGGTTAGTAAGTCGTTCATACCACTCAAGCACTAAATTCTTAGAGGATGTATACTTGGCTATTTTTCTATCTACTGGTCATGCACATAACGTTTACATGTATGGCATAGTGAATATGCTAGGAAAAAATGAATTCTTGTCAATGCCTATTATCGGAACAGCAGAAAATTTTAAAAAAAGATTAGAATTCAGCAATTTTTAAAGTGCATTCTGCATAAAGGGGAACTCAATTCACAATTTTATTCTTTTATAAATACTTTCATGAAATGTAGGAGATCAATTTCCTGATTGGTAATCTGGGTAGTTTATGTAAAATAGGCAGAGTTACAGTATTGCTCTAATATCATTTATTCATACGTTCATTCATCATTTATTTCCTGAGAGCGGCTGTGTCTTGGACCAAGGATACAACAGTGATGAGACAGAGGAGTGTAGAGAACTTGCTATAAGGTAGGAGCTCAATGTTATTTCCCTTCCATTGCTATTGGACGGAGTCACCATGCCCCCCTCAAAATTATTATTCAGAGTTGTTCAAGTTTATGTAACTGGAATGTAATTGGAAACATTGATGCATAACTCAGGGCTGATTTTCAGCAAAAGTGTCTGTGAGTTTATACCAAAGAGTAAAGGCACAAAAAAATGAAGTCTTCTACGAGAATTGTAAAATTTATAGCTTGTTTCTAAGCCAAGGGCAGGGAGAACATTCTTAAATAAACACTTCTCTCGTCTAGATGAAGAGAAGTAACAGCAAATGAAACCTGCAAGCTTCCCACGACTTCACGGCACTCAATTAGGTGACCTTCTGCAGCCGGGTCGGACACATCTTTGCATTTCTTCCCCAGCAATCCAGAAAGCCTGCAACAAGTCACATGTAGGAAAACTTTACAGTATGATAAAAATATTACTCTGAGGCTGGGGCCAAGAACTTTCTGGGCACCACTAGAGAGAATGACCTGGGCTGGACCTAACCTTTGCGTTTTATCCAATTAAAAAAATAAAGAATATCTGTCCAGTTTGCTTCCCCTCCCTTCCCTCCTTCTTTCTCTCCTTCCTTCCTTTTCTATATTATAAGTCCTTGTAGGCATGATTAAGTCTGTATTTTTCATCACAGTATCTTAGCACTCAGCAGAGTGCCTAGCATGCAGACATCCAATAAATATTGAATGATTGAGTGAATGAATGAGTTCCACAAATATGGGTGGAGAACCTACTGTGCATAAAGGAGTGGGACGGAAAGGGAAGTGCATTCAAAGATGAAGTACCAGTCCTGTGTCAGTGAAAGTCTATGCCCTTCTAGTTAGCCAGCGTTTGACCTGGGAACATGGCCTCTGTAAATCAGAATAGAATCAGAATGCCAGATTTGCATTCCCTTCTACTACATTCTAGCTGTGTGAGTTTAGGAAAATTATTGAAATCTCCTTGAGCCTCACTTCCTTGTTTCTAAAACGTAATAATATCTACCTGTCTTATCTACCAGTGTTGCTATGAGGATCAATTGATTTAATGTGTGTGAATCCCTCTGTAAACTATTAAGCAATTAAGTTATTTTGGCCTAAATAGGAGATGATATGTATAAAAACATTAATAATTATAAAAGTAAAATGACTATAGCATGAAAGAAGTTCAGATAAGATGACATGCATATGGTTCACACTGTAAAAGTAGTAATTAGAATAGTACTTTAAGCTCAATATTGCTGTCTTCAATTTTATAGATGAGGAAACTGATTCAGAGAAGTTAAGTGACTTACCCAACATCACAGAGCTAATAAGTAGCTTAGACAGGATGGCCAGATCTCCTCTTTCATTGAACTCTGTATCTATTCCACATTCAGTTCAGTTAGTTAGCATAGAAACATAGCCAAATTATGATGACATTATTGCCATTTTTCTGCCATTTCATTTTTTTGATATCTCTCTGAGTTCAAACTAGATCATACATAAAAGTATATCTTTTATACATATCCTTAAATGATCTCAAGAGGGTCATCAGGCATAAATCAGGGGAGAAATAAGATTTTGGGCTATTAAATAATACAATGATATTCAAATTTTGAAAAACTTTTGCATCATTGGTTTGGGGAAAAAAAGACTGGACTTCTTGTTCAAATAAACTGGCAGTTTCAAATAAATGGCAGCTCGAATGCTGTGGTCTGTCTTCACCTCCCACTCAGGACATTTTGTCGGGATAAAGATGTCATGTTCCCTCAGGAGAAATATAGCCTTGGAGGAGGAGAGTGAAGATTAAGCATGTCCATCAGTATGAGCTCAGAGTATTGTCAACAAGTAACATGTTTCCGTTCTCCGTGTTGGTTACCTTGTGACCTGGACCGCAGTCCTCCACAGGGAGATCCGGATCTATGCTGATGAGGATGATGTAGCTGGAAGGGATAAGACACGTCCGTCCCCAGAAATACTGCCGGCTGCTTTCTTGTGCCACTCAAGTTTAAAAGAGAACATTACACGCGTACCTTTGGGGGATAGGGGATGGATTCCTGGAAGTGACAGCCATAACCTAGTCAGCACTTGCTCCCCGTGGCTCCAGCACGGGGCCCTTGAATGCGAGTTTCAGTCATCCTGCAGCTGCAGTCTCATCTCCTCTCCCTTCAGATTCTCTCAAGTCGTGACATGCCTCTGACAATTTTTTCATTCAGCCACTGGACATTGGTTTGTTCCTCCTTGCTCTCAGGCCACAGAGAGGTTTATCATGGTCTTTATAAAGGGACTCACTCGTCCCCAGTTGCCTGCTCTTGTTATCCTGGTGGAAGTAGAGCACAGATCTGACACAAGACTGTGGGATTCTAAATCCCAGCTCTGTCATTTCCTGTTTAGGGGGGCTTGAAAGATGCTTCACTTCTATAAGACTCAGTTTTGTCTCTTATTCAAATGGAGATCATAATAGTACCTACCTCATAGAACTGAGATGACGATTAAATGAGATAATGTTGATCCAGTGCTTAGCACAATGCTTGGCACTGGGTGTGAAGTGGTCGGTAAGAGATGATGATGATGATGGTGGTGATGATGATGATGGTGATGATGATGATGGGATGGAGATGATGATGATGATGATGATGGTGATGATGATGGTGATGATGATGATGATGATGGTGATGATGATGGTGATGATGATGATGATGGTGATGATGATGATGATGATGGTGGTGGTGGTGAAGATGATGATGATGGTGGTGGTGAAGATCAGCAGCCACCACCTCATGTTGGTTCTGTTGTAAGTCATTCTCTCCCCTCTGTTTTTTACCTAAAAAAAGCCATTGTTCTTTTATCTAAAAAGAAGGGGGAAGGAGAATAATAATACTTTGGCTTTTTCAAGTAACAAGAATGATGAAGAACAGTGATGAGCATGAATGTACCTCGAAGACATATAAAGAACCACACAAATCCGAGGAAATATTATTCTCGATATACCCTTATCAGAGTAGAATCAGAACTGCTCTAGGTCCATGTGCTTCAGAGAAGTATGCCTGCGATTCCTCGATCAATTTTTCAAGAAACACAATTCCAGCACAACACATCTCTCCCCAGAGACCAATCAGTAACTGTCATTTGACACATTTACAGCACACTTCCTTCAAAGAAAATGCTTATTGAATGTTGTACAATAAACCATTTCCTCGTCCTGGTGCTGAACAACAGTGACCCACGGGCCCCTTCTTCATTTCAATGAGCTAAATGCTGTTTTTTTTCACAGCCTACCCAACTCAGCTTCCCACCTCATTCCCAAAGGATTAACTCTTTCTGCTCAAAAATGCACACACTTTCTTTCAGCCAGCACAAGGGTACTCATTCTAAATCTGCAAACACAGCAGGATAGCACAGATCATTGGCGTTCTCCTTGGAGGTTGGCTCTTCTTCGCTGGCAGATCAAATCCTCTACGTCTGGACTTACCTTTTCTACTGAACTAAAGTGACCAGGACTCCAAACCTACGTCAACACTTTCCCAGGACTGTGGCATCTCTGCCTTGCTAGGATTCAGGGTTTAGGGTTTACTTACAAGCCTTAAGGACTTAAAATCTGTGAGTTCTGGACTACTCTTTTCAGCAGGCTCTTCAACAACCTCCACTTGGTGTTTCTTGCCCTTTAGGCTGGTCTTGATGACTCTGGCTCGGGAGTCTCACTATTGATACCAGGGAACCTGCCTGCTCCTCCCTGCCTTGGCTGCTTTCAAGCACTGTCAGGGAGCCACAAGACCTAGGCTTGAATCCTGATGCAGAGATTTGCTAGCTGTGGGTGCATGGGCAAGTAAGCTTAGCCTCTTGAAGCTTCCATTTCCTTATTTGCAGAATGGGGTTTCATTAGTTTCCCCATATGGCTGTTCTGAAGATTAAATGAGATAATGAGTGCAGAAGTTGCTTTTTCAATAACTGGTGCATGAGATAGTCTCAAGCAATATTAATTGAAATTGGGTGCTTATCTGTTCCTCTAATCTCTGACTCCTTGTAGCTTCTATATCCTCCAGATCCTTCTAGTCCTGGTCTTAGCTGCCTAACCCTTCTTCATTGTTATTTATATCCCTTCAAGTGGATACACTGACCTTTGCATTTGATGCCTGGAAAATAATTTCTCTCAATATTCTAAGTCCATGTTAATTAAAATAAATTTAATGCATTTCTCAATCCTTCCAGGTTCATTTCTACTGGAAAAATCCAAATGCAAATGAGACATCTGGTTCTCATGTACAGATGGTCCATGCAGTATTTACATCTTTGTCAAATAAAGCTAATTTGAAGCCTCATGTAGACACAGTCCACATGTCCTCTCTTTTCTTTGTTAGGGATTAGAGAATATGATGACAAAAATGGCGAGTATGATGAAAGTCTTTTCTGAAGTCATACTAAGGTGTTTTACTGTAAGTTGAATCATTTGATTGTTTTGAGCAAATGCTTTTTTATTTTTCCCATGTGTGGCACTGTTTTCAGTTCTATAGGTAGTTCAAGAAAACCATGGTTTAAACTCTGCTCAGAAGGATAATGGAAACCCTTTCACAAGCCCTATCTTTTTATATAAAGTCTTAAAGTGTGGATTGCAAATCCTAGGGCTCGTTTTCTAATTGGAATCATGATTCTCCAATTCTGGGTCTGATTATTAATCTAAAATCAATTAAAATTCAATGAATATTCATTGTGTGTACTACAACTAGCCATGGATTATCAATGATAAAAGCTTGCACGTTAAGAGCTTTTAGTTTAATTGGAGGAGGCAGACAAGTAACTGGATAATTATAACACAGTGTGATCAGTGCAAATATCAGTCCTTTAAGAAAGAATTGAAAACATGAACACACATACTTGCGCACGCACACACAAGAGGGTTTTAGTCCCAGTTCAAATGCCAGCTTCCTCCTCTGAACTCCCCCAGCATTTTATCTGAACTTCCACGATGGCCCTTTTCCATTTTTGCATCCTCCACAAATATTTGCAGAATGTATGAACAATTTCCTTACCTTTTCCAAACACAGGAAGCTGGTATCTATAGCTGAATAGTTACTGCTCGATATCTGATCCTACATTCTATTAGCCAAGCTGTTAGCTGAGTGATAAAGTCCCTTGGAACCCCACCCCTGAGAACTTGCATCTTTGCACGATCCTGAAAAAGATAGGAATTTAATGAAATGAGTAAATGATCAAGAAAAAGAACCCACCTCTGAAACTTGAAGCATGGTTGACCTGGCCACGCATCATGCTGGGGGAGTGGGGGGCATTATATGAAAGCCAATTGTGGCTAAAGGATCTTCCCAAATATTCATCCAAGAACCCCTGCTCCTTCCCTTGGTCCATGGTTGCCTGTACTTCTCACTTTGTTTCTCCAACCGCCATGTTTACTCTGGCTGCTATCTGCTTCTGATCCTTCTCAGGTTTGGAGACCTGCCCTATCACACTTATCTGACCATTGCTTCCACCTTTATTCTGTTCCTTGTGTCCCCTTGAAATCAGCATTACCTCTAGCTTCAAGTAAAGGACCCCTACAAGGTGGCTTCCTCTCTGAGATACATTCACAGGCTGGGTTGGTCCCCTGGTTTTCCCCTAGGGAGGAAAACTTTGGACAAGTAAAAGAAGATGGAGTTGAGGTGTTTGAGTCCAACTATGCCACTTACCAACTGTGTAATCTTAGATATGGCTTTACCTTTCTGTGTCTACATCCCATCTGTAAAAACAGAGGTAACACCTGCCCCCAGTGGTTATGCTAATCAAAACTGAGTGTGTGTATAATCGCCTGGGACAAAGATGACATTCAACAAATAGCAGTTCTTTCTCCTGTCACCTCTCCCAGCTGTGGCCTCCATTTCCTCCCAGGCCCTGACGTCAATTTGACATTCCTCCTAAGGCAGAAGGATTAGGGATACCCGTTCCCAGGGAACAGGTCTCCTTTGGTGCTTCTTCCTGCTGTTCAAAGATGGTTTCCTGTTTGCTCTCTCGATTCATCTCAGGAACACTGGAGTATTTCTAAATCCAACATATGCCGATTATTTTGCAGCTGACTCATTGATAGTTGAACATGACACAAATCCGTGGATCAATAAAAATACCAAAAGAATCAAGGTATTCAACAAAAAAGCACTTGTGAGGTGTTACATTATTTCCAATGGTATAAAACACAGATGTCCTGGCTATCTTATTTTTAACTTGTACCTTAAGGATTTCATATTGCCTTTGTGTATACATAAACTTATTTACACGAACTAAGCGGTGAGAATATTTTTGCCTTAGTAACCCAGATCTAAGTGCTCCTTGTTCCCTGAGCCTCACCCTGTTGCCATCTTGAAGAGGGAATGGTAAACCCCTGCCCTTGTGGACGTGATAGGTAGTGTGGGTGCACCAAGAAAGAGAATAAATTTAAGAGATTTCTAAAGAAGACCAAGAATGCATTACAAGACATGGCATTGAAAGAATATGCCAAAAGGAGCCCAAGTTTTCAACAGTTTGACTTTACCCTTTGCCCTGCAGAATGGAGGCTAAATACATATCCTTGTCCTTGATGCTTACTCATCCTTGGGGATCGGGAAGGCAAATGGGACACTTGTCACTCCAGTTATTAGTCAAGGTTCTCCAGAGAAACAGAACCAACAGAATGTGTGTATACACACATCTTGTGTGTGTATATATGTGGATTGGAGTATTGGAAGATCAGGTTCTTGGGGAAGTGTTCAAATCCGTTTTGGGCATTGTAAATTTAAGATTCCTCCAAAAAGGCAGTTAATGTGGCAGTTTAAAATACCAGAGAAGGATCAAGACAAGCAGTTTTTCTTGGACGGTAGACCAGGAAGTTGCCTGTATATAAAGCTACATATTCTACAAGGGCTCTTTTGGGGTGTTTTATGACCAAAGAGGGTGTTTGGTTTCACCTGATTAAAAAATTTTCCAGACTAAAATGATGGCAGTAATGCTGGCTGGTGTGGAGTTTGGGATTAGGATTTTCCATCTGCTGTGTGCTGGAGAAACTCCCATATTACTTTCTTAGTATTCTTGTGAGTATTCCTTCAACTCACTTCCAATGGGAAGTGAGTTCCATGGCGGGGAGAGAGGGCTTTCTCTTCAGACACCTGTCCTTTTCTGGATCCTCACCAAGCACAAAGAGATGTCAGTTTTCCTCTAAGATCAGCTGGTTATTAGGATAAATAGTTCTACCCTTAACTGGTCTATGAGTTGTCATGAAATATTATTTTAAACACAGCTCAGAAATGCTGTATTTATTATTTACCATGAACTCCTTGCTTCATAGTCCTCCATTCACCACACCTTTCCTGAATAGTCTCTCAACCTCCAACTCAAGTGATTCCTGATTCCCTAAAAGCCATCACTTCCCAAAATGGAGGCTGACTATTTTCCTTTGAACCTTCAGGTGAGGAAGGAGCATGGCAGGGCAACGTCCCAGAGTTTTTAGCTAAAAACCCACGCTCCTCATACCGTCAAGCCTCACCATTATTTGTCCTTCCTCTCCACGTCCAGATGCCAACTTTCTGATCATCCTCTCATTCACAGAGTTTGGGCAACCAGCCCACTCTCTTTCTTTCTACCCCAAGTTCTGCCATCATTCTGGATCACCCCAATATCCTAGCTTCCTTATTTGCATTTTTCCCTAAGGCACTCAGTAGCGTGTCAGGCATTACATAAAGCTGCTAGGGAGAAAGAGAAAGAAAGTATAACATATACCTGGAGTCAAAATATTATTTGAAGATTTTGGATGCAGAACATGTACATTAAAATCAACACAGGTAGAGTATCAAGTAGAACGCAAATATATGGAGACTTTAGAAGAAGAATGGTAGAGATGGGCTGCTTAAAACTATGACCACAGACACGCAAGGCTGAGTATTTATTATGCTCTGTCTTTCAGGATTCTTTGGATGCTCCTTGCATGCCTCAATTCAGCCACCAGTTCCCATGGCCACACCCTGTGAATTTTATTCATCATCCAGAACTTGTTCATCTTTGAAGTTTTGTTTCTACACGTCATAGTCTCTCACGTAAACTTTGCCAATGTGCTTGCAGGAAAATGGTGTGTCTCATTGTTTAAATTCACGTTTCTTTTGATTCCTAAAGAGGTGGATTTTTTTTTCATGTTTGTTGGTCATTTTTATTTTTTCTTGCTTTTTTTCCTACTGAGGTGTCCATTTCTTATAGTTCATCAGTACTTTCATCAACAAAAATGTTTTATTTAAAAAATATTGTGTTGTTTTTATAAATTTTACATTAAAAATTATCAGATTGTTTTTAATTCAGCTTACTAAACTCTAAAAATTATTTTAAGAATAATTGAATTTAGACTCATATACATTTAAAAAAGAACACTGAACTGTTTTATTTTGTAGGTGGGTAGGTCTCACCTGACAATTTACTTGTGGCCAGTTCTTTTGAAATAAACCTTTTTCCTGCCTCTAGTAGTTTTAAATATTATCTAGAAGCTCATTAAAAAAATTTTTTTAGGGGCCAGCCCCATGGCCTAGTGGTTAAGTTCTGTGGGCTCTGCTTCAGCGGCTAGGCTTCAGTTCCCGGGTAAGGACTTACACCACTCGTCGGCGGCCATGCTGTGGTGGCGACCCACATATGAAATAGAGGAAGACTGGCACCGATGTTAACTCAGAGCTAATCTTCCTTAGGCCAAAAAAAAAAAAAAATTCTTTTTAGTCATTTTCATTAATTTTTGTGTTCAAATCTCATATCACTGAGAGAAGTTTTCTTTCTGAGGGAAGATTCTTTTTTTCAATAACTAATCAGATGAAATATCTAGTTAATGATATGTATAGCGTCACTCCAGACCTTGTTGGAACTACCAGGAACTTTGAAAAGACCCAAGTAAGCAAATCTAAAACAGACCCTTAGACCCAAAACAGATAGGCAGCAAATACTCTTGATTTCACCAGATGTCAAGGTAGCACATAATGTTGGATCTTAATATTAGGACCTTGCCCACAGCCTTCCCCAGCCCAGCTGTGTTCTCACTGAGGAGGAAATGGCTCCCTCCCCTGTGCTTCACAGTTTGTCAGGGGCTTACCAAAGCGGTTTTTAGTATAAACAGCTCTTTCAGTTTTGTTTTGCTTTACTTGTCATAAGATCCCTCCTCACGGGGAAGGCATCCAAATTACAGACATGGAGCTGTACTCATAACCCTAGTCCCATTTGGACACTGGGGCATTGTTTCTGGTAAAGCCCATCTGTCTGCCTCCCTCCTTTCTTTCCCAGGGGTCCTCTCAGGCCCCCAAGCAAATAGATCCATGGTGGGCCCCACTGGGGAGTCTGCCCCACATTCACAGATGTGTCAGAATCCAGAGGCAGTCGGGGTCTCAAGCTGGCATTCCTGCCCACTAGCACTGTGTATTCAAGAGCCAGAGGGTGAACTGTGGTATGAATCAGGGAGAGCAGAAGCTACTTAGCCTCTGGAGCTATTTTTCTTCCTGCAGCCCCAGGCATTTCTGGTTGAATGCTGCCACTCACAGCACTCACACAAGATCTGGAAGCCATTTGGAGTTCAAAGACACCCACAGTCTTCAGCAAAGCAAAGCTGGAGGCAGCTCCTGGCTGTACCAAGGACATTAACATACAAGACTGTTTCAGAGATGAGGAGACTTCTGGGTAGAGTTTCTGGCTGAAAAGTCGCTGAAGAAAATCCATGCCTGTAACATTTTCTCCAAGTCCAAACCCAGTTGGGTTTGAACAGGACCAGGAAGCACTCTTAGCACAATTTATGGAGTGTCCAGAAAGGGGTCTGTCGAAGGTCAGGAAACGAGGGCATCCTCTCCACCCTCTTCTCAGCATTCAGATGGCAAGGACTTGGCCTTCCTGACTGCTCAGGATGCAAATGGAACCCCAAGATGCAGTGAACCCCAAGTCTGTTCTTGCTTCTTGGAGTACACAGCAGACTTCACCTGAGTCTCAGCTTTGGAGTTTCTGAACCAATAACAAAAAAGATAGGCTCCATTCGGTTTCTTATTTAGTAACTCCCTTCTATCTCTTCCTTCCCTTTGTTTTTTCTCCCCTATCCTCCATTTTCTCACCTCCTCTTACCATTCTTCCTTCTCTCCTTCCTATCTTCAGCTCCTTCCCTCCCCCTGCCCACTCTCTCCTTCCTTTTCCCCCTTGCTCTTAATCCTCTTAGAGCTGAACTTTAGCTGCGGTTGGCACAAGACAATTTAATCTAGACTCTTGCATCCTTCCTGATCAATGTCCAGTTGTGCCTCATGACTGAGAGGGAAGGGTGCATTCCTCCAGGGCTCATGAGTCTGAGCCCTGAGACATTTCCTCTAGCAACCCTGCTGACAACTCATCTCCCCACATAGAAGCTGGGCAAACTTCCAGAGTAAGACAAGGAGGCAGAAACCACTGGGGGGACCCACTAGGGATCACTGGAGTGGCATTAAGAAGAGGGAGGGCATGGAGCCTGGGAACAATCAGTCAACCTGGGATCTAATCCTTACTTTCCACTGTGAGTCCTTGGGTAGGCCACCTTCCTCTCTGTGCCACAGAGTTCTACCTGCAAAAATGAAGACGCTGGACTAAAAGGGTATTTCCAATTCCTTGATTTTTTTGGTCCCCTTTGTTATGGCATTGCCATAAAAACTATAGGCTTTATCCCCCCAATAGTAAATGTTATCTTCTTTGATTAATGAATAGGGTTATAATGCAAGTGACTCCGGCAAATATTTCCAAGCAGAGATTGGGTAGTAATTTCTGTTCAAATCTGATCCCGGGACTATGGATTGTTGGTTCCAGCCTGTCTCCTTCCCAGCCGCCCACGGTCTCTGGCTCCTGCCTCTGTAGCCCATTTCTCACTGATACCACCCACTGGCTCCAGAAAATACTGATCTCCTTCTCTCTCCAGTGTGTGTGTGGGGAAAAAATCTTCCTTTTAGAAACTCAGAAGAAGGTTTGGAGGTTAAAAACTGAATGTTTACTAGAAAACAAACAGAAAGCAAGTGTTTCTGAATACAGGCTTCTGAATGTACTTGGGAATCAAGCTCAGATAAGTTAAACTCTCAATCTAGGTTGTTTTGGGGGCTGAGTTTCTAGATCTAATGAGATCTTCAGAGTTTCTCAGAAGGCTCACTCACTCCAATTTTTACAGAAACTAAATTTCAGCATTACCACAGGAGTTCTGACAGTCCCCAAAGGGGACTCTATGTTGGGAATATGACCAGTGTTTACTAAAAGTGGAGTCATCTAGTGGGGGAGGGGCAGCAGGAGCAGATCAAAGATAATTCTCACTCTGCTGAGAATGTTCTTTTACCGACTCTGTTCCCCCAGACCTCAGCTCTGATCCTGATGGTTCATTTCCCTGTTAGGAGATAAATGAAGAACATCAGCCTCTCTATCCTACAGCCAGTTAAGCCCCTGAGAATGGAAAACCAAATTCAGGAATTCATTTGGGGAAAGAATCACTGATTTGCTCCCTTGTCATCACACTTGGTTTTTGTCCCTGTTCATTAAAGATAGTTCCCACTGCCCTGGCAAGAGCCAGACCTACGTGAGAGGGGTCAGTTACAGCCCCGACCTTTGCTCCACTTCTATGGTGAGCCAAGAGCTGTGGGGAAAGGGGTGAGACTCAGAGATGATTCCCATTTGGGGAAAATAGAATAAAAATTAAGGCAAATAACTTGTACTAGAAAATGCATTGTTGTTTCTAGTGAGGAAGTTTCTCTCTGAAGAAGTGAATGCAGATAGAAAACAGATGCGGTTCAGAATACTCTCAATAGTAAAATGAACCAGTCTGGTCTTTTCATTCTAAAATATTGCAACTCCAAGTCTTTGGTTGATGATACCTAGAGTGCATTGGCAACAGACACCTGTAATATTCATATCCCGGTAGCCCTTTATAAATTATACTCTTCATAAATTATTACATAAGGAGGTTAATGGAGATAGCCTTTATGCTTGTCATCATGCCTGGAAATCTTTGGGACAGAATGGGATTCCCATTTCTCTTCTGAATGCTTTGTAATAATCATGACTGCTCCCCAAAGCTTTGGAGTTATGTCAATAAATCCTGCTTTCCTTTCATGGGTGGAAAAGCAAGGCCAGGTAACTTTTATGACTGGATGCTCTGGACCAGTGTTCCAAATGAGACACCATCAAAAGCTGCACCTTTCTGGTACTTGCCCTACTTTGAACCTCAGGAACGTGAAAGAATGTTAGACCTAAATGTTCTAATTTGGGTCCTCTGTTGGTAAGCTCCAGCGAACGATCCAAAGTGCATAATTTCTAGTGTAAAATGCAAACTGAAGTGACTGTGGATAATATCCTTGGGCACTAATGTGTGCAAGAATTTCAACTCTTAGGAAAACTAATGCTGGTAACACTTGGGATGCAAGGAGGTCCCCCAAAGCCACACTTCTTTGATTGCTTTTGCTGCTATTTGAGTAGCTTCCTGCCGTTGCTGTCACCCAGCCCGTTAAAAGTATATTCTTCAAAGATGATGCTTCTGGGAACATCGCCCTGCCCCTGAGTGACTCCTCCCCAACTTGTCCTGGGCCAGATGGTCGAAGCGCCACTTTATTACAGTGTGTGGAAATACCAGGTTATAACTATCCTCATGAGTAATATATGCCTGGACTTACTGCTCACTTCAGCTCCCAGTTTCAACATCATCTCCATTTCAACTTCCTATTTCACACCACCTATCACCCCCTCCAGTGACCTTCCTCTCCTCTCAAGCTAGAAATCTCTCTCATGCTCTCTCCCCACCCCCAGCTATCGCAGACGAACAAGAATCCTTCTAGATATATCTCAACTTCATAAAGCCATGTCCATGCAAGACAAGTCTCCCTCAAATGCAATCATTCTTGACTTGGCAGTCTCTCTGGGTTATGCCCCCTCAAATTCCCAGGCCTAGAGTTTTCTTTTTGATGCATAGACCCCAGGAGAGAAAGTCTAAGGAATACACCTCCAAGCTGTTCTTGCTTTCAGCTATCATGCTTTTCTCATCAGAGACCTTTGAAAATTTTTCCCCACAATTTCTCCAAATCTCAATATTTAACCACCACACAAGTCACCAGCATTTTTGAATAACACAGAGTTTATACTTTTATATGATATTTAAAACAAATATGCATATACATGAAACCTAATTCTATTTAAATTAAAATAGGCACAACTAAATATATATATAGTTATATCTATAAATAAAACTGAAGGGCGTTTACTTTTTACATTTTTAGTTATTTGAGTTATAAAAGTAAGATGTTCATGTTATAAAAACTCAAAAATGTAAAAGTGTCTAAAGTCAAATTAATATTCTCCCCCTCTTCTCCTCCGGTTTCACAGTAAGAGTTAGCCAACAGTGTGGTGTACACAAAGAGATATCTGGACATGGGTAATGTTTTTATTCCAAATGTGATCATATTCCACATACCATTAGTCTTTAACTCTTTTTTACTTGATATATCATGACTATTCTTTATTAATATATAAATCTTCCAAATTTTTCTATTGTTTTTAATTTACTAGTTTTTAAGAGTAAATAAAATATGTAAAGAATATCAAAAGAGTAAAAGCAATAAATGTACATAGTAAAAAATGTCAACAATAGAAAATGGGCATACAATTGAAAGTATCTTATCTTTCCTCAGACCTCTAGTTTCTTTCTCAGAAACTACAATTTTTAAGACTCTCTTGTGACTTGTTCCTGAAATTTGGAACAATGGATCTTTCTCAAATAAATGTCTACCTCACTTTCCCCCTTCGTTCATAATCATAGGTTAGAAAAACAAAGACCCTTTTCTTTTGTAAATGCTCAGGGTCTTCATGATCTTACAAAGGAATGAAGAGAAATCAGACATTTCTCAGGGAAAGCCACAAACCACCTGCAGTTGACAGAAGAGTATTATGATAGCTCAGACCTGGAAAGAGCCATGGCTATTACAAGTCCAGAGGGCTGTAATTTTTTTTTTGCGGTTCGCTGACCTGGTTGAAACTGTTGAAAGCTACAAACCATCTTCTCAGAAAAATAAGCATACATGTGTTTGCATATAATTGCAGGAGGCTCACAGATGTCCTGAAGCCCAGCCATGGGCTCTAGGTTAAGAACACCCGATCTAGTCCAGTCTCTTTCCTTCTCTTACCCTCGTTGTACAGCGAGGAAACTGAGGCACAGGTGAGTAAATATCATAGACAGCATGAGGCAGAGCTGTACTTGGGACCAAGGTCTCCTGATACCCAGTCTACCGGTTGGTTTAGATGACGTGGCCATGAGGACATCCTTTGTTTAATCTTCTTCTATGCCCAATAAATAAATGAGATCATCGTGCAAAATAGCAGTGTGGTGAATCTTCCTGCATAATATTCTAGGGGAAAATGGGCCACAGGGTTGTTGGATGATAGATTGTATAACATGCCTATTGATCGATGTATTCATCAGGGATCTCCAGAAAACCAGAACCAACAGGATGTGTATATACGGAGAGATTTATTTTAAGGAATTAGCTCATGTTTTATGAAGTCTGACAAGTTCAATATCTACAGGGTGGGCTGGCAGCCTGGAGATCCAGGGAAGAGCTGATGTTGCAGTTAAAGTCTGAAAGCTATCTGCTGCAGAATTCATTCTTGCTTTGAGGAGGTCAGTCCTTGTTATGTCAAGGCCTTCAACTGATTTGATGAGGCCCACCCATGTTATGGAGGGAGAGCAATCTGCTTTATTCGAAGTCCACTGATTTAAATGTTAATCTCATCCAAAAAACACCCTCCAAGTTGACACATAAAATTAACGATCACAGTCAGTCTTGTCTGGGTTTTTCTATCAGCTTCTTCAGACTTAGGTCACAACCCATTGGAATGTGTTTGAACCTGGAAGAGGATTTCCTGGAAGGAGAAGATGCATTTTTTGTTATTCTTTGATGATAAAACCAGAAATGTGTAATTTCTGGTACCAACCACTAGCTCACTAACGCACTGTATGTATGTTGTAGCAAGGTTATACGGGAACCAGAAATTTCATGCACAAATGATATTAAATTTGATTCCTTGGATTCTAGAAAGTGTTCAGAATTTCAGTATCCTGAACTTCTGCTCTTTAAGAGTCATTAATTCTTCAGATAAACATATATTGGGCACCTGCTATTGGCCAGGAAGTGTGTTAGCAATTGAGGAAATGTAAGAGGTCTTACATCAAGAAATTTATGGTTTAATGAGAAGGGTAGACCATAAAAATTCCCTCCAGCTAATGCTCTGAAAGAGGTTTGCACAGTGTGCTAAGGAAGCACATTCTCAAACATAACTCCTCTATCACAATTCAGTCCTTCTTCATGTTTACTGCAAACCCTTGCTTCCAAGATCAGGGAGGCAAGGATCCCTCTGGCTGACTTGCTTAATTTTCCTTAGCTCACTCCATCACAAATTCTTTAACTCCGGAACTGAGTTTCCCTATAGTGGTTTTATCAGGACAAAATAATTTCAATATTTTCCAGTTGCAATGTGGACTGGGGAATGAGGAGTTTGGGCCCAGAATATAATTTACCACTTCATTTGCAGGGGGGGAAGCCACATGGACTGATTTGGGTCCTAAGAAGCACAGCCTCTGGCATCTGCATAAATAGAAGCCCCTCTAATGGAGGCAGTTGGGTATATGATAGATTTCTGAAATAAGGGTTCCATTAATAAGGTCACTGTGTTGTACTGTTATGTTAACAGTTATCACAGAGGAAGTTAGTCTGGGATTAGGACCAGATTTTCCAAAGCTGGACTTGTAAACACCATGGAAGTAGACTTTCCTGTTGGTGATAGAAAGATTGACATTCACCAGCAGCCCTTTGTGCAGCAATGACAGGTCTGATTGTTCTGAAGCTTGGCCAAGCATGCAGGTTGATTACATTATGGTTTCATGGTTGTTTTAGTTTCTGGTTCACTGAGAGCTAGCTTTAAATGGTGGGTCCCAAAATTTCACCTCTGATACTTTGTGCTGTGCTAGCCCAGGTGGTCCCTGTAGCTGAGGGGAAGGTTCTAGATTGTGTTAACTATTTAGAATTAAAGAGGAACAGGATAGCACAGGCTGGTTATGGAAAGTGCAGTTCTGTCGTCCGGAGTCAGCCAGAAGTTCTCCTGAAAACCATTGTACTTTTGTTTCAGAATTTATGCTCCAGTTCAGAATTTAAAAATTAAGCAATCAGTGTATTACTGAATATTGGGAGTAAGAGAGTGCACATTTATTGTTTTTCTCCAAACTCAAAACAGAATGTTTTGAGAAAATAGTCTTTTCATTTCAAATAGGATCTAATATCTGGAACAGACTAAAGTGGTAAGAAGCTTAATTTTGTTTACTTTTGAGCCAACAAAATAAAACCTTGTTGGAAAATAATCCTATTACCCAGAAGAGAGAGAAATGGGAAAGATGTCCAATTAGGTCAACCCGAAAGAATAGTTTGACCTTACCTTACTAACTTGTCCTGGATTATAAAAGGAGAGCTAAAAATCATTTATAAAAATATTTACCGTGGTAGTATTAGTTAGGTAAGCTTTTGATGTTATTCAATGCATTATAAAAGAAACACTCAGATGTTATTTTGTTTCAAGCTGGCTGATTATCTACAAAACCAGATTTAGGACATATTCTGAAAGAGTTGAGCAATGTACAAAAATTGGCTCAACTTAGTCAATTCTTTCAAAATATTGTGGAGTAAACTTACAAACAGATGGTAAAACATAAGATTTAAGATGGAGCAAAGACCAAGTTGAAGTCAGTCATGATCCTAGTATAAAAAAATATTATTTATAATAGTATTAAAACATCATTGAAATTAATAATAATTTCAAAACCCAATGGACATGCTCTTTTGCTGGGTGATGTAAGCAATAACACAGGCCACTATTTGTGATCGTGTTGAAATAGGGCTCAATGATGATTATATTGGCAGTTTATCCTTGGGAGTCTCTTATTGCTACAAAAAACAAGAAAAGGGGTGATGCAAGAATGAGAAATGTTTTCATTAGCAGTGAGTCTCATTGAAGTCTACTAAGTGATTGGCTTTCTCCAACAACATGACACTAAAAGACAACTCAGTGACCCTGGCTATTGTGATCCGGCAGCACAAATATTTTGATTGGTATGAGCCAACAAATGACCAAAATAGGATTTCTAGAAATATATTAAATGGCTAGTGGATATGAATAAGAATATGATCTACTTTCCTTAAATCCTAGTAGTATAGAAATTTAGAAGTGTTCTACAGACTCTGCTCCCTGCTTATATCTTCAACTTCTTTTAATCTCATTGGCTCCTTCCCTCAACTTACGAATATGTTTAATTATTGGGTTTTTTAAAAGCTTCCTTTAATATAGTTTATCTTTCTAGCTATTTATTTTATTTTATTTATTTATTTTTTTTGTGAGCAAGATCAGCCCTGAGCTAATATCTGATGCCAATCCTCCTCTTTTTTGCTGAAGAAGATTGGCCCTGAGCTAACATCCGTGCCCATCTTCCTCTAGTTTATATGGGACGCCACCACAGCATGGCTTGACAAGCAGTGCATCGGTGTGTGCCCGGCATCCAAACCGGCGAACCCTGGGCTGCCGCAGCGGAGCACGTGCACTTAACTACTTTCGCCACCGGGCCGGCCCCTCTAGCTATTATTTTTTACATTTCTATTAAATGTAGAGGAGACAGCTCTGAAGGGACACCTTTAAAAGGTGGTGACCTTGTAACAAGTTGGAGAATGCGCGATTAATTGGCATTCCTGTCTGAGGAAGGCGAGCTGACCTGGCGAGTCTTCTGCTTGTGAGAGGAGCAGTGGAGTGAGGTCAGGAGAGGGAGTTTAGAACACAGCTTCCAAAGGGCAGCATGGTGGGGAGCAGGTGTGTGTCCAGAGCACAGAGATGGGAAGCAGCAGAGCAGGAAAGAGCCAGCCAAAGAGTTGACAAAGAATGATGGGCGTGCAATGTGATCACTCTTCTATGACATTCCCATATTTTGCATAAAGTTGTTAAATATCACAGCATTTTTATGACTGGATTTCTTGTGGAAAAGACAGAAAGGACAGAATTTCAGATCTGAGTAGGGTGCGGCACAGACCTCATGAAGCAGCAGAAATTCAGGAGAGGAGGCAGAGATAAGCTGAGGAAACGACAAATGAAATTGTGGAGAGAGCTTTGTGGGTCCTCAGGCCTTACTCTCA
Source organism: Ceratotherium simum simum (assembly GCF_057802395.1). Taxonomy (NCBI): domain Eukaryota; kingdom Metazoa; phylum Chordata; class Mammalia; order Perissodactyla; family Rhinocerotidae; genus Ceratotherium; species Ceratotherium simum. The sequence continues at coordinate 31,744,065 of NC_141915.1, read as the reverse complement.
GCTCTGACTCTTCAACCTCTGAGGACCTGGGCATGTAGGCTTACACTGGGATGAGGGCAGACGTTGAGTGAAAAATTACATAGGGGGCGTGAAAAATTACATAGGGGGCGTACCTATGTTCAATTACATTGTAACATGACCCACAGATATAATATGGAACCTTCAGTGAACTCCAGATTGAAAAGGAAACTGGATTTGTTTTGGTGAAAAGGGCCTAGAAGTGCTGGAAGTAATTTTTGGTGACCTTGTTAACAAGCTAAGTTGAAAGAATTGCTTCTTTCTCTCGAAGAATAAAACATCACGAAAAGGGAGTTGGCTTAGTTGAAGAGATTGCCATATATTTATAGACTAATTCAAAGTAGTTTAAGATACAGGACCAGGCAGAATATCATAGTGGTTAAGATCCATTGGTATAAAATTGCATGAGTGTATATGTGTGTGTGTGTACAGATGCACAGAGAGATATAGAGGAGGCTGTTCCCCGAAATGTTAACATTGGTCAACTTTGTGTAATGATACTTACGTTTTGGTGATATTTATATTCCTTTCTATTTTATACTGCTTTAATTTTTTATGGTAACCTGCTTCTACTTTTACAGTAAAAAGCAATAAAGCGACTATTTTAATTTTGAAAAGGAAAGAGTCCTACCTCTCTCTTTAACTATGTATACTCAATACGTATTATCTATCTATCTATATCTGTATCTATCTATGCATCTATACTAACAATAAACAACATTATGAAAAAGAAAGTACTCAAAGTAAAAAGTCATGTTTTTCTGTTTTCAAGAAAAATAAAGTTTACAACAGTCCTACTGTGTAATATTCAATATTTGCAAATATAAGGCATTGAATATTATATTAAATATTTGAAATATGAGGCAAAATATGAACCATGCCATGAGAACAATGCAAAGAGCTCAAGCATTTGCGAGGAATGGGAGGTCAATTGCAATTGGCAATATCAAGGAAGGCTTGCTATAGAAGTCTTGCAGCTACATCTCACCCTCTCTTAGGAATTCTACACGGGGACACCAAAACCTCTCTCAAAATCCCCAACGGGAAGGACATTGATACATGTTCAGAAATCAATATTCCAGGAAATATAAGAGGCTATACATACATTATTCCTTTAATATCTACAAGAAATCAATGAGATAGATGTTTTTCATTTCCATTTCGCAAATGAGGAAACTAAAGTTTAAAAAGTTAGTTGACGAGACCGACTTCGTGCCCCAGTATGTAGTGAACCAGAGATGGAACTCAGGACCTCCTGACTTCATTGCTCTGGCTCTCTCATACACATCTCCAGAGGCTCATCCTGAAAGGGGCTCAGCATAGAATAAAGAGGAACTTGGTTTATGACAAACACTAATGATGCACACGCAGATCAGTCACAGTCCTCATGGGAAACAGAGGGCACATTCAGTTAAGCCATTGAGAGTTTAATAGAGGAACCGTTTACAAAGTCATAGGAGACAGTAGCAAGTCATTTATAGGGGATAAACGGCAGAGTGCTCAGGGTTAGTAACAGAAGGGTGCCACTCACCCCTAGGCCCCGAGGGGCAGAGGAAGGGAGTGGTCACCAAGATCTAAGGCAGGGAGCTGTGTGGAGAGGACCACCTGACAGTTGAAGGGTACCATCAACCAACAGTGACCCTACAGGTAGGGAGCCACGAGAATGAATACACTGACCCCCCACATTCCACCCAACCTCTGATCTCTTGCTGTGCTCTGCCTTGGTCAAACTCAACTGGAAGTCTGGGGGACAAGGTAGATCTTGGGAGAGGCTGGCAAAGAAAAGAATGAGAAACATAGGACATAACTGAATGCTTCATTGTGGTACGTTGGCTGAGACTATTAGGCATGATATTACTACTTTTCCTCTAGAAAACAATGAATCTTCAAACTAGCCTGATAAGTTAAGTCTTTTGAGTTCCAAGACTGTGTCTCACACAACTTTCTGTTCCCAATGTCCAGCATGAGGTTTAGTATGTTAGCAGGCTCTCAATGCACGCTTATTGAATTGACTTGTATTAATAAAGGAATTGTGCTGCCTGACAGGTATGGACCTAAAATGTTTTAGAAATATAAAATTGTCATCTGGGAGGGAGTGCTCCCAAATTTCTCAGATTTTCAGGCTCACAGTAGGACTAGAAACTGGATAAGGGCTTGAAAAAATGTAATTGGATTACTAGGAGAACTTGTGAGTGGCTCTCAAGAATGATCTGTCCTTTGTAGACACAGAGTTTTGATTTATTCCCCTTGAGGTTCCCTGGGAAGAGGCAAAGGAGGCTGACTCAGCATTATTGCATCTTTATTCACAATCACTGAACACATGCAGAAGAGCAAAGATGATGCTGTCAACACCTCCTCATAGAGCAATGTGGAAGATTCCAACACAGTGTGTGTTGCTGTAAACAGACCCTCCAAGCAATGTGTAGTGGACAAAGTGTGACGGAGATCTCAGATCCCTTTCTCTGCTACCCACACGTTTATCTTTATGGCAGACACTCCCCACCTTTCTCACTCCTAATCACAAGAACCTGGTCAATAAAATTAAAAATCAGAGAATTCTAGATCCAAAGGGCCCCTAAATGTGCTTTGTTGTATCCTTTCATTCTGCAGCAGAGGAAACTGAGGCCAAACATTAAACATTGGTGGAATGCCTTACTTGCATTAAACCTGACAAAGCCAACATGTTCAAACCCATACCAAGCAAATAGGTTTTGTGGAAAACCTGGCCTTTACCCTCCAAATTCCTCTGGTTAATGGGGAGTGTTGTCTTCAACCAGGGCCTTACCTGTCTGAGCCTCAGTTTCCTCATTTTGTAAAAAGAGTATCACCATAACTTCCTTCCAAGGTTATAATGGTAAAAGTGAGTGAATGCATGTAAGTTTTGTAAACTCTAAAATGTAACAAAATTCATTCAATTCTTCACTAATAAATTAACAGTATTTACTGCCAGCCTACTCTGCCCTCCTCTACTTATGCTTTGGAAGCCAGCCCCCATTCAAGGATTTTGCTCTTGGAAATTCTTTCTTATGCTTCATCTTTTTCCCCCTACTAAATAAACCTTTTATTTTAGAGTAGTTTTATTTATTTATTTATTTATTTTGTGAGGAAACCAGCCCTGAGCTAACATCCATGCTAATCCTCCTCTTTTTGCTGAGGAAGACCGGCTCTGAGCTAACATCTATTGCCAATCCTCCTCCTTTTTTTTTTCCCCAAAGCCCCAGTAGATAGTTGTATGTCATAGTTATGCACATCCCTCTAGTTGCTGTATGTGGGACGCGGCCTCAGCATGGCCGGAGAAGCGGTGCGTCGGTGCGCGCCTGGGATCCGAACCCGGGCCGCCAGTAGCGGAGCGAGCGCACTTAACCACTAAGCCACGGGGCCGGCCCCATAGAGTGGTTTTAGATTTACAGAAAAGTTGGGAGCTAGTATGGAATTCCCATGTACCCCACCCTCTGCCTTATCGATTTTTCTCTGCCTTGCAGACCCTTCCCATCAGTACAGACACTTTATAGTGCCTCCCACCTTAAAACAGAAAGACAACATCTTCTGCCTTCCCATCCTTCAATTATTATTCCATTTCACTCTTCCACTTCACGGCAAAACCTCTCAGTCATTTATCTCTACCAATGATCTCCTCTACTTTACCCCTACTATCTCCATAACCCATTTTTGTCCCCATGACTCCCCTGACTTGAGTTTGTCAAAGTCACAAAATCCTCTGTTGCCTAGTCAAGTGGTCACTTCTCTGTCTTCATCTTATTCCACCTTTCACCAGCATCCAATTCAGTTTCTCTCTCCCTCCTCCTTGGAAATCTTTCTTTCCTTGGCCTCTGTGATACCACACCCTCTTATTTCACTGGTTGTCTCCCTTCAATCTCTTTTTCTGTCTACTCCTTCTCTAAGTGTTGGCATGCTTCTGGGCATGGTCAAAAGCCTTCTGTTTCCCCTTATCTATTTTCAGTGCCTAGGAGATCTCATCCACATTCATGGCTTATCCACCTTATATCCAATGACTACCACATGGATATTTCCAATCCTTATCTCTACTTTGAGGATTGAAATTGCATCTTCGCTTGTTGAGTATGCATCTCCTCTTGGATGTCTAATATTTATCTCAAATTTCACATAGTCGAAAGAGAACTCCTTGTCACTCTGTGCCCCAAAATGTACCTTCCCCACTCTCTCATCTCAGTAAATGGCACTATCCAGTTGTCCAAGCTAAAGAGCCAGGCATTGTCCTTCATTTTTTGTTCCTTTCAAACCTTCACATCCAATCTACTAGCACGTCCCTTCAACTCTACGTCAAACATACATCATCAATATATCCGCATTTTTCCATCTCCAAACAGATCACTCTAGTTTAAGTCACCTTCTCAAGCCCAACCTACTGAAATGGCTCCCAAAGTGGTTTCCTTGCTTCCACTTTTGCTCCCTCTTCCCTCAGTTACTTGCTGTTTCATATCTCAGTTTTAATTTCTCCATTACACATGTAACTATTTTAAATTTCCTTATTCATTTATTTGTTTGCCCTCCTCCCTCTAATGCAAGCCTGTTAAGAGCAGGCACCCTGTGTTCACCACCAACCCCAGGGCCTTGACACTGCTGGCACATAGTAAGGCACTCAGTAAGTACATGTTCAATGAATAACTGAATGAATGTGTTCAGCAATACGGATATAGTGGTGAACAAATATAAAGGCTTGTGATTGTTTTTAATGCTTTCACAACAGGGTACTTTTGATACCGACCATAGTGTCAAAAACCCACCCGTTCAGAGCCATGCATATATTCCCATCCCGCCTGGCCACACAAACTGAGAAGAAGAATGAGTTGACTGTTGAGAGCTTTGTCATGGGTTAGTGGAAGGTAGGTGACTTCTAGACACTTGCAGGAGCCCTGGATAAGACTGACAGTTAGGAGATGTCAGGATTATACATCTACTGGGCAGTGCAGAGGCATAATACCACTAACTGAACATCTGCCCTGTGCGGGGAATCTTGCTCAGTGCTTCCCTCATATTATCTCATCGAATCATCCCATCATTCCACAAGGCATCTATTTATTTATTTTTGTGAGGAAGATCAGCCCTGAGCTAACACCCATGCCAATCCTCCTCTTTTAGCTGAGGAAGACTGGCCCTGAGCTAACATCTATCAAGGCGTCTATTTATTACCCCCTTTTTTCAGATGAAATAACTGAGGCACAGAAGGCTCACATAAGTTGAAAAAAGCCACAAAAACCAGTAAATGACAAATCAGAGATTCCAAAGCCTGTTTTTTCTCCATTGCATACTGTAATTTTGAGAACTACGACACATTTCCAGGTTATAATAGAGGGAAGGTGAACTAATAATTGGATCCTAGGTCCCAGTAAGGCTAGAATTTCCCAAGTAATTTCTGTCTGGGGTTGAATTCAAAGTGTCCCAGGTATTGGCAAGAGGAAGAATCTTTTTGTGAGAAACTGGAATGATCATTAAAAATGTTCCAATATTAAGGGTTAAAATGAGCATTCTTCCCCCCTCTTATTCATTTCCCAACTCCGAGTAAATATTTACTGAGTGTCTACTATGTGCCAGGCACCTGCCAAATGCTAAGGATGTGATAATAACGAGACTCATACAATATCCTCTGGAGGTTTCCTTTGGAAGAAGTGAGGCTACATTTAATTCTTCATCACTTATATCATCAACTTCCACTTCCTTAATAGCAATGGTTCCTCCACGGTCTGGAGTCAGCCAGGCACTGTGGACAAAAGGGTCTTCCGAGGGTCTCCATGGCGATGGAGCATCAGTAATAGAATTAGATAGCATCATTCCCAGCCAGGCCATCTTCGGTTCAGCTTAGGAGTGTGGCTTGCTTTAGCTAGTTAAGCCTTAAAATATTTGCTTATAGTGGAGAAAACCTTCTTAGTACATTGTAAATTTATTGCATGCGTGTGGGAAAAGTTTAGGAAGTGATATTGACAGGCTTTGGGGATTGATTGGACATGAAAGGGATGAATAAATGGGAAGAGTCAAGGATGACTACCTGACTTTGGGTCTGAGCCACTGGGTGATTGATATTGTCATTTACTAAGAGGAAATGCACTAGAAGAGGAGCAGGATGTTTTGTTTTGTTTAGGAAAAAGATCACGAAGTCAGTTTTGGATACATCAACACAGAGGTGTCCGTGAGACATTCAATTAGGACGTTCAATAGGCAACAGAATACACAGGATGGGATTTCAAAAAAAAAAAAAGCTAGAGAAGAAACTGGGAAAATATCAGCAAATAATAATAAAACCATGAGAGTGGAAAAATATGTCTTATGAGAAGCAAACCATGAAATTAAATAATCTACATAAAGCGAATAGTTTTAAATTATTTAGACAAAGCATTTTTAATTCTATGGAGTTGTTTTCTTTAACATCCAAGTTTCTTCCTTTGAGGGGAAAAGAATAACAACCCAATCAAAAAAAAAAAAAAAAAAAAGCAAAGCAAACAAAACAAAAATCCAACACCACCTTCTCTTGTAATATTATCTCTACACAAGCTTGTCTTGTCTGGTCCTTTCAGCATCAAGTCAGATAATCATTTTCCCCCAAGGGAAGGATGCAGGCATGGAAACTGAATTAAATTCTAACAAAAGGAGCCAATATATTTCCTGTCCACTTCAGCCTTGCTTCACCCCTGTTGTGGCTGGTACCTCTGATGTAAGACCCCTGCATGTGTGGCTGATTTAAACAGTGTTGTGCAACACATACTCCTTCACCATCAAACCTTCTATTTTCTTTTAACTTTGGGTTGTTTATAAAGGAGGTTTTTCATTTTTGCTTTTTTCCTTGAGAAAATGGTGGGGCACACACAGACTTGGAGATGAAAGGTCTAACTTTCTATCTCAGTTTTGTGTCTTTCAGCTGAGAAACTTTTACTCCCTTCTCTCAGACACGATGTGACAATTGCCATCGGGGCTGCAAGACTCAAACTTGCCTGTGTGAGGTCGAAGCTAGTGGCCATTGCGGCTGTCGGTAGCCTGCCCAATGTCTATGCATTTCTTCTTTCTTTCCAACAGAACCCCAACTTTGTTCAGGGTGGCCGTGTGACCATCTCTTAGATTGAACCATATGAAATCGCCTCTTCATCAGTTAGAAATGCTGAAATATTGGCAGCCTCACGTGGTTCATTCTAAAGCAAACAAACAAATCTCTCGTCTTTGCTTTTCTCACTGCTAGGGGTGGCACAGAGTTCTTTTGGTCAATGAGATGTTGGAGGAGGTGTGTGTGGAAATACTCTTTCCTCAATAAAAAGGCAAAGCCCATTTTATCCTTCCTGAAATATAGACCCGACGCCTGGAGGAGCAACTGACATATTGCAGCTGTGAGGGCGAAAGCCAACACCAGAGATGGTGGAGCAGAAAGCTAGAAGGAGGCTTGGCCAGCGATCACTTCCTTGACAAATAAACCTCTTACTGGTTTAAGTCACAGGTTAGTTGGGTTTTCTGTTGCCTGCAGCTGATGGAAATTCCTTCTGATACTGTGCTCACCAAGTGTTAGTTTCTGTTCACCCCCCTCCCGATAATCATCCCATTTTTTAAAATTCCAAGATTCCTGGGGCCCTGAGATAGGGCTCCTCCTCAATCAGAAGTGAGTAAGTCCAAGCTACTAGTTGGAAAGATCTCAGTGCGCAGCAGTTATTCGATGGAATGACCTCACCCTCAGAACAATCACTCTCGTTTCTTGAGCACACACAACGTGCCAGGCATCATGCTAAACCCTTTGCATACAAGATCTCATTTAATCTGTAAAACAAGACTATAGGAAAGTAATATCAATCAGGACCCACATTTTGTAGAGAAGGAAAACAAAGAAGAGAGGTTAATCAACATGTTCGAACCACACAGCTTCTAATAGGATGAAACTAGACCAGAATTCACGTCTCTTCCTAGCCACTGTGCCCTGCTGCCTTGGTTCATTCCTTGTGCTGTGATCAAGCCTGCTAAAGGCTTCCCTTCCTGCAGAGTCATTCATTTCATTTCTTTATCCTGCCTTTCTCTAACAACACTGTTCAATAGAACTTTCCACAATGATATAAATACTCTATATCAGCCCCCTTCAACACAGTAGCTGTTAGCTACATGTATGTGGTCATTGAAGACTTGAAATGTTGCTAATGCAACTAAGCAATGGAAGTTTTTTTGACCAATTATGAGATTGTTAAGGAATAAATTTTATTTTATTGTTTTCTAGTTTTATTGAGATATAATTGGCATATAACATGTATTAGTTTAAGCTATACAATATAATGATATGATGTATGTATATATTGCAAAAGGATTACCACAATAACTTTAATTAACATCCATCACCTCACATAGTCATGTTTTTTTTCTTATGATGAGAACTTTGAAGATCTAATCTCTTAGCAACCTTCAAATACACAATACAGTACTGTTAACTATAGCCACCATGTTGTACATTACAGCCCCAGAACTTATTTATTTTATAACTGGAAGTTTGTACCTTTTGACCCCCTTCACCCATTTCCCTGACCCTAACCCCCAGCCTCTGTAACCACCAATATGTTCTCTGTTCGATGAGTTTGGTTTTTTTAAATTCCACATATAAGGGAGATCATACAGTCTTTGTCTTTCTCTGTCTGACTTATTTCACTTAGCATAATGCCCTCAGGGTCCATCCATGTTGTCCCAAATGGCAGAATTTTCTTCTTTTTTATAGCTGAATAATATTTCATTGTTTATATGTACCACATTTTCTTTATTCGTCCATTGATGGACACTTGATTTGTTTCCTTGTCTTGGCTATTGTTAAGTAATCCTTCAGTGAATATGGGGGTGCAGATATCTTTTTGAAACAGTAATTTTTTTTCCTTCAGATCCATACCCAGAACTGGGATTGCTGGATCACATGGTAGTTCTATTTTTACCTTTTTGAGGAACCTCTACAGTGGCTGCACCAGTTTACATTCTCACCAACAGTGCACACGGCTTCCCTTTTCTCCACATCCTCGACAACACTTATCTATTGTCTTTTTTAGTTTTTATTTTATTTTAAGTAATTTAAAGTAAATAGCCACACGCAGCAAGTGGCTGCCATATTGGGCAGTGCCACTTTAGAAGACCACAACCAGATCTAATCCCTCAGGTGCCTGCTCTCGGTGACAATGCCCTTGATACTCCTGATATTTTCCAGGGTTGGTGGTTGTCCTCCACAGACCTTGCTTGTGGAATTGACCAGAAGGGGTCAAGCCTTTCCGTAACACCCACATCTTTCTTCAAATTCAGTGCTACAAAAATGACAGCATCTGGTTTCAGTGTGTCACGTGTGACTCTTGCAGCAGAGGTAAAATATCAAAGGTGTTGTGAAATGATGGTAATAAACGTGACATTTTTGTGTATTACAAAAGGGTTATGAGACCATCATTTCTTGAGGTTAGTGATTTATCTGGGGAACTTGGATATTTAAAAGGCACAATGATATGAAAGGAAAACCAAATGCAAGTCATAAAAATCCCATAACACTTTTATTTATTTTTTTTATTGCAGTAACATTGGTTTATAACATTATATAAATTTCAGGTGTACATCATTATATTTTGATTTCTGCATAGGTTACATCATGTTCGCCACCCAAAGACTAATTATAATCCATCACCACACACATGTGCCTAATCACCCCTTTCATCTTCCTCCCTCCCCCGTCCCCTCTGGTAACTACCAAGCCAATCTCTGTCTCTATGTGATAGTTTGTTGTTGTTTTTATCTTCTATTATGAGTGAGATCATATGGTATTAGACTTTCTCCCTCTGACTTGTTTTGCTTAGCATAATACCCTCAAGGCCTATCCATGTTGTCACAAATGGCTGGATTTCGCCATTTCTTATGGCTGAGTAGTATTCCATTTTGCCATAACACTTTTATATTTCAAAGCTAAAATATCACCTAGAATTTTCCTACTTCCAGGCTGCATATTAATGTCTTCTTTATTTCATACTTGGGTTCCAGATGGTTTCTGACACTCCTAGTTGGATCTCTGCATCAGGAAGCAGTTGATCTAGTCAGTGGAATTTCTTAAGAAAATTATCTACTTATAGTCAAGCAACTGGGACAGCTACATGGCTATTTGCAAACTTCCTTCAAGTGATCAAACTGGATGGGATCACAGAGCAGAAATGATGATTGCTATTTTATCTCCTAAATTTGGGACAGGAACTTACAGTTGTTTGATGTAGTGAATTAGAAAGAGTACAAGAAAAAGAAACTGGGAAACCTGGTTTTCTCCTAATTTGTTCTGTCTTTGGTCAGGTAACTTAACCTGTCTCAACTGCAGTCTCATCATACATAAAAGCTGGGATAATGAGGATGGTTTTTCCAACTTCAAAATTTTGAATTTTATGGTGAATGGTGCATGCTGGGACAGCAGCAACATGGTGTTTTGGGTAAGCTGTGAAATATTGAGAGAGCCCAGAGACTGTTGCAGTGGCCCAAGTAGACAGACAAAGATGAGAAGGAGGAGGAGGAAGATCATGAGGGTTCACGTGGCCGTAAGTCAGTGGTTCAGATTTGGGAAGAGACAAGCCACAAGAGCAACAGCACAACTGTAGAAGTTCAGACACACAGATTCCTGAAGTTTCTGCTTGCCTGACTTTGACAATGGGTATAGTGTCAAATGTGAATAGGATGTTTGAAGAAGGGAAAAGAATGATCGTGCTGGAAAAAAATGTGGAGGAAGAAAGGGAAGGATACAGGAAAGGAGGAACAAAAGAAGAGGAGAGGTCACAGAAGCAACATCTAAGAAAAGAGAACGCTACTCGCTCTTACCTTCCGTAAGTATCTTCTATCACAGTTCTGGGCATGCACTGGTTCAGGCCACAGTCTGCACCTGTCTGGATTATTGCAATACATTTCTAACTGGTGCCCCTCCCTTCAGTCTTGCCCCCTCTAATCCATTTTGCATATGCAGCAAAAGTGATTTTCCTAAAACACAAATCTGAAGAGCATGTCATTCTCTTGCTTAAAATCCTTCATTAGCCTTCCCGTTGTTTATATGAATAAAGTCTAGATTCTTTAGTATGGCTTTCCAAGATCATCACGTTCTGACTGTTTCATATCCCTATGGCAGTGGTTGGCAAATTTGTTTTGTAAAAGGTCAGATAGTAAATATTTTCTGCTCTGCAGGCCAAATGGTCTCTGTGGCAACTACTCAAGTCTGCCATCATAGCAAGAAAACAGCCACAGACAACATGTAAATGAATGGGTATGGCTGTGTTCCAATTCAACTTTACTTATAAAAACAGGCAGCCCTCCTGCACACCTTAGCTTAGTGACTCTATCATCTCAAGATCACCTCCCTCACCCAGACACTTAACCCTCTGCACTCAAGACCCATTGAATTAGTTGCAATTCCCTAATGGTACTCTGCTTTCTCTCAATATTGTGTTTTTGCACATACTCTTCCCTCAGTCTAGATCACCTTCCCCCATCTCTCTGTCCAGTCCACCTCCACTCATCGTTGTGATTCAGTTTAAACTTTATTGACCAGTTTCATGCCAACATTGTGTTCCCACTTATCACACGGTAGTGTAATTGACCTATTTGTAGGTCTCTCACACCTCACTAGACTGTAGGCTATCAGAGGGCAGGAAATGTGTGTTCTCATTTCTGTAATAATCAAAGTGCCTCTGGCAATTAATAGACACTAAAATCCATTTATTATTATAAGGATTTGATACCCAAGGCATCCTTTGCTCTATTGCCTAGCTACAGAATGAATGCCTGGTATTGACTCTGATGATTAATCGAGTTTGGAAGAACATAGGCCATATTTTCAGTAATTCCAGTTTCTAGAAGTAAGAGATTTGATATAACACCCTAGAAAGGAGAAACTGAACTCTAGTCTCTTCAACTTGCTTTCCTGTATCCTAGTTTATAAAATTAGAAAGACAGAAAGAAAAAAACCAACTATACCTGTCTTATAGGGTTATTTGTAAGAATTACAAGAAAAAATGAATGGAACACCCTAGCATAGTTTTGAGTACATGAGTAAGAACTCAATAAATGGTAGCTAGTATTTCATAATCTTTGATAATAATATTGGCAATGAACAAATTAATATGGTACAGAACCTTCTTGACTTCTGGGTACAAAGAAGTTGTGAGCACTGGAAGCTGGCTCTACTTTGTAGGTTTTAATCAAAATAACCAATGGAATAACGAAAAGATGGGAGATGCTTCAAGAGTGTTTGAAACTAGGAAAGAGTACCATCCACAGGACGTAAGCTTTGAAGAACCTCTAGGAGATATACTTCAGATGGGACCAAATGTTCTTCACTCTAAGGATAATGCAGACACCTCTTCATGAAACAATGCAAAGACATGGAGAAGTAAGAGATCTCTGAAAATGGATAATTAGGAGAGACCAGAGAAGGTCAAGAACAGAAGGGGAACACACCACTTGGTCTACCTACTCTCTATAAATTCGTGGTATCTAAAGCAGCCTCCAGAGAGGTCCTGAGACTAAGGCCTTAGTTATCCTAAGAAGAAGGCTAGCAAGTAGCCACTCAAAGGAGACTAGACATCTCTGCAGCTTATTCCTGAATTAGAGATCAGACAAAATACAACACTGGAAAGTTAACCCTGACCCAATACTTTCAATAAACAAAAAGAAAAAACCATGGAAATAAGAATTTCACTCACTGGCACACCCTCTCTCTTTAGGTAACTGAATTACTAAACAGTGGATAGAAATTCACAGTTAACCAGTTTACTAGCTTAAGGTCTGAGAGAAGTCTCAGGTGGACAGGGAGAAAAACCAATTAAATAAATAAATAAATTTCCTCTTTCGGATTGCAGAAATAGGATAAAATCAACTTGAGGCCTATGGAAGTTCTGTAACATAAATGCTAAAGAACATACCACTCAAATGCAGCTGTACATCGCAGACAAAGCCGGCAGTGTTTCCAAGTAAACGACACTCGGTGAGGGGTCAACGCAATATTCTCCTGTTTAGAATAATGAGAATGTGAAAGCAGAAAGAACTTACTAACACAAACAACCATGTGTCATAAGGAAAATTCTTGATTGACTGAAATAATACTCTGGGAACCATCAGCAAAAAGCACCAGATAGAACTCACATAATTTAAAGATGAATAAAAAACAGAACGCAAAGTACTTATACAAATGCTACAAAAAAGATGTGAGAGAGAAACAGAATTCTTCTACACTATCAATAAAGAAGGAATACTTCCCATCTCATTTTATGAGGATAGTGTAACCTTGATACCAAAAAATCTGCAAGGATTTTACAGAAAGGAATTAAATAAAAGACCTAAATAGATGTAAGCACATAAGATAATCATGACTTGAATGACTCAATAGTGTGACAATTTCTCTCTAAATTAATCTATAAATTCCGTATAATTCTGATCAGAATCTCAGCATGTATTTTTGTGGAACTGACAAGCTCATTCGAAAATATATTTGAAAATGAAAAGAGCCAAGAAAAACTAAGATAATCTTTAAGAAGAACAAAATTGGAGAACATATATGGAGACGTTTCATAAAGTTACAGGAATTAAGAGTGTGATATTGGAATAAGGACAGAAAATAGTGAACAGAATAGAAAAATCATAAATTGACCCACGTATGACATGCATAGTCATCTAGTTCCTGACAAGGGTGCCCATGCAGTGCTGTAGGGGAAAGGATTGTTAATTGGGTAAGTAGAGCAGGATCAACTGAATATCCGTATTAAAAAAAGGAACGTTTACTCTTATCTTACACAATATGTAACAGGATGGCTAGATGGATCATGGACCTAAGTGTGAAAGGTAAACTATTAGAGCTTCCAGAAGACAACAGAAAAATATCCCTGTGATTTTAATGATGAAGATTTCTTAAACATGTCACAAAAAGTATTTATAATAGTAACAAATGGGCCTTCATTAAAATTAAGAACTTGGGTTCATCAAAAGACACCATTAAGAGAGTGATAAGGAAGACAGAGTGGGAAAAGATATTTTCAATCCATATATCTGATAAAGGACTTATATCAAGTATATCTAAGTATACCTAAGTATTCCATAAGTATATCTAAGATAGCAGAAATACTGAAACCTATCAACACGAAAAAGAAAGGAACAATTAATTAGGAAAGTAATAAGGAGAGAGAAAACACTATATCGAGAGAGAAAGAAGAGAAACCAAAACAAAGGTAAATTGCGTTGGTGAGCTTATAAGACATTGATAAGAAATGTTTGTGGAAATTTAGTTTGTCAATAAGAAGATAATATAAACTAAGAAGATATGTTTAGCATGTAAATGTCATTTTTTAAAACAATGACAAGGATAAATAATAGAATAGATGTGAACATTGTTGGAAAATGATTAAGCATTATCTTTTTGGATTTCAACAACCAAGTTTTCATTTGGAATTCCCCAAAATCAATTTGGAAGGGATACAAAGTTGGAAGATATTTCCGGCCTCTGTGGCTCAACTTAAAGGCAACACTGAGCTGAAATAAACAGAATATCTTGTGCTAGTAATCACTTGTACACAAAGAACTTTGTGAGTGTTACAGACACCTTCTAGTTGCTCCATGAGACCTACTCTCCACTCCCACTCCTCTATTCTACTCACTCTTTTCTCTGCCCCGGGAATTGACATGTGGGAACCCCTCTGGCTTCCAGTGGGTGTGGTCACTAGGACACACTTTCAGGAGATTGGAGGGAGGGAAGACAGTGAGGTCCAGGTGTTTATTCCCCACCTCCATTCCTGTAAGTTGCATCTGGCTGGCTACTGCTCCCCTTGAGTTGGCCTTTTCTACATATTTATCTTCTAGGATTCCATAACTGCCTCTCCCTTCCCATCTTTGAGCCTAGGATGGTCACTATCCCTGAGGAAGGCCCCTCTGTACCTTTGAAAATAGCCCCTTTATGGACCTGCCCCAAATTTTCCTGATTTGAGTGTGCTCCCTCTCTCCCACTGAGTCTCTAATTGAGAACATGAGGCAGGTGTCACTCAGAATTCTATTTACAATCACACAGTCATTTCTCCTGCGTTTAGGCAGAAACATTCTTTCAATAGCCTAGACTGATGCTTTCCTATCTTCTCCCAATGATTTTTAGGGAAAGAGATTCAATATCTTCCCTAAATAACATACCTTTGCTGGTAGAAATTCATGCTTTATACACAACGAATATCCATCCGTCTTTCCCTCCTTACATTTGTCATAGATCATAGGATATCAGGGTTAAGAAGGGACCTTGGACACCATCAAATCCAGTGGTTTCCAAATGGGTATTTCTGTTTATGCTCTGGATATATGTTCTAAGGTTTAAAAGGATAAATGGAAATTATTCATTTGTCTAGGATAGGACCACGTGGGTTATTCTGTTATTTGCAGTGTATTTAGTGGACAAAATCTTTCCAAATACACATCCCATATGAAAAGTCTGGGTACTCACCAACCTAGATTAACCTCCTCCTTGTAGCTCAGAGAGGTTATAGCTTATCCAAATACACTCAGCTTGCTGCATAACTTGGAATACAGCCCTGGTTTTCTTGCTCCTAGTTAGTCCTCTTCTATTTCATAATCCTCCTTCTTAGATGAAAAATTCTTGCCCCAATATAGCTTTTATTATCCGTGTTCCCTTAGGATAAATCTCCAAAAAGCAAACTGCCAGATAAGTGTAGCCTTGCTACTCAAAGTGCAGTCTGAGAACCATCTGCATCAATATCACCTGGGAACTGCTTAGAAATGCAGACTCTCAGCCGCTACCCCAACCTGCAGCATCTTAGCAAGATCCCCTGGTGATTCATACACAGATGAGAATTTGAGACACTCTGGCCTGTGGTCTTGCTAATTTCAGATCTATGGACAACGCTTGTCAGTGGTCCATCTCCAGCATCCAGATGCACAAGTCAATGCCTATTTTCCCTACCTTCATCACCTGCAGTGGAATTGGCTGTAAGAAGGTTCACAAAGGGGAGGAAATGTTTGAAACCTCTCTCTTGCCAGGTTGAACAGAACAGAACAGAAGGTTGATGCTGCATTAATATGACCCCAGCTGCCACCTAAGCATTCTTTGCTTCTAGGGTAAAATATTTCCAACTTTGTTGGTTGTCTTCATGAGTTAGAGCTCCTTGAGACCCATATTTCTTCCACCTCATTGCCTGAAACCTGCTAATGGAAAATAGGAAATAAAAATTGATGGAGATAGGGGTGGGGAGGGGGGGAAACCCAGCTGGACAAAGGGAAATCATTGGAAATTAAAAACAAAACAAAACATGAATCCAGGAGTCTGGGAGTTGAAAAGGGAAGCTTTATGTAATTCTAGCCAGTTGATGTCATTGTAGCCAGTTCTCTGACCGACTAGGGAGGCCAAGGGGAGGGAGGATGTGGAGGTGGGAAGGACCTAGACATTCTCCTTTGGATCTGAGGCTCAGCCTTATGCATGCAGGATGAGGTCAATGAGAACAAAGGGATGTGTCTGAGCAAGAGCCAGGGTCATTTCCCTGCAGAGACGATTCTACAGTCCCACAGAGGGGCCCACTGTGAGTTTAAAGCTTCGTCATCCCTTCTGGGCCTCTCTCTCCCTCAACCAGTCTTTCTGTGGCCTCGTGAGCCCACCCCCTATGCGGTGACGCCTTGCAGGCTTCTAGCTCATCTGTGTTCAGGAATGGGAGGGTCGGGGCCACTGACACACACCGGTATCCTGCAGCCTATTATTTCCTGCCTGTCCTGGCTTCCTTCCAAGGCCCAGCATGACAGGTGGATGAAGTTCACGAGGAAGCTCAGTAATGAGCCAGTTTTCCAGGAATGCTGCTGCTAGCTAGATTCACAGACTAAGCCACCCCCACCACCCCAGGCTGAATGGAGAGCCAGCTGAATGGGGCAGAGTTTTTTTTTTTTTTACTCTGTCTCCAGTCTGGATCCTGTGATTGTTTCAGCTGGTATAAGCAACTCCCTCCTCAGGCTCCAAGGTTCCAAGTGCTTCCAAAGCCCTGCAAGGAACAAAGGCGCTTAACTCATGCCTCCATTCCCAAGCCAACGGTCCGCAGATGAGGACTGGAAGGAAGGACGAGTACCATTGGATGGGAGTAAGGGAGGACGAGGACCTCAGGCTGCTTTAGCAAGAAAGTCTCGGGGTGATGTAGTAATCTGATTGTGGAAGGAGGAGATGGAGAAAAGCAAAAACAGACCACAGCTTTTAATAGATGATCCAGAAAGATTTAGAGAGCCAGATTAAATTTAGAGAGAGAAATTATTCCATTTGAATAGAGCTTGGAGATTGTAAAAGTGTCTGGTCTTCCAATATGCTTATGACGTTTTCTCCCCAAGTAAAACTGTGAGTTAATAGGACAAATAATCACGCAAATGATTCTTGTTTATTGCCTCAGGCTGAGCAGTTTAAAGCAACCCCCAAGCTGTCATGTATGGTCCATTCAGCAGAGCATTCAGTGAGCACCTAATCTGTGCCTCCCACTGTCCTGAGAGGGAAGGGAGAAGTGGAGAGAATGCAAAAATAAATGTAAGTCCCTGCCCATCTGGAGCTCAGAGGCAAGCCAGAAAGACAGACATGCAGGTGGATGAATTGTGGTATGGTATGGCTAGCGTCGAGATGGAGGCATGTGCTAACGCCATGGCAACACAGAGGAAGGAGACACAGGAAAAGATACCAATGCCGGGGGAGGGAGAGCTGCACTCTTTCCGGTTCTGGGTCAGCAGAGCCAGAATGGGATGGGCCTGGCTCACTGGATGTTACAGGCAGAAAACCTGCTAATGGAGCTGGCAGTCAGGGAAGGTGTCTTTGGGTAAAGGGCAATCTGTGGGCCAGGGTCAACATTTATTTTATCTTGAGCTCTCATTGGATGCTAAATAATCACCACCTGTTCCTGCTATGAGCCTAGGCACCAACTGGGACTATTTGCAGAAGTCCTTAAAAAGTTCCCAAGAATCAGCAAGGCTGCTGGGAGAGCTAGCTTCACACTTAACACAGATGTCCTAGAGATCTGGAGAGAAATTATTTTGGGATAGAAGAATGTGTCCCAAGATCCTGGCCAGTATCTAAATGACTTACTTCTACTGTTGACTCCATGATTAAATACTAAGCATATCTTCTTCATACTATAGCATCAGTGCAAAGGAATAAACCAGAAGAGCCAATCATCCCCCACCCAAACCACCTGCATCCTGCCCACAGGTGGGGAGGGGGGAGATTACTTGAATTTAAGATTAATAATCCCTCTTACTGCCTCTGTACAAGGTTCAGAAGAAGGCTGAGCAAAGGAGTTGACCCATCTCTGCACAGATATAAATATATAAACATATAAAATACCCTCCTCTTGGTGATAGGGGCTTTGAAGATTACATTTATTATAGGAAAAATGTTTCACTTTCTTCATAAGGCACTAGACTACATTTTTCTAAATATCAGTGTTTATTCTTGAGAGGAGGGGAGTGCATGTGTGTGCACACATGTGTATGCCTTTGAATCAATATTTATCTGCTTGGAAACTAAAAAGAAACAGAAAGCATATCTGGATGTCACACTGAGAGGGATCTATCAAAAGGGAACGAACTTGGAGTAACCAAAGTCCACCCGGGGCTGTTCATTCTGTTGGAATATTCAAGTCCACGCTCGAACTCTCTTGCCAAAGTCCCTATCTCCCTTATTCTCTCTTCCCCTCTCCTAGCTATTATTCTAAGGGGAATAAATGAGACTTTGGAAAATGCTGTAAGTTATTGTGATCTAGCAATTGTGCTATTGTGGTTGGGGCAGAGGTGGGGATGGATTTTACCTCTCTGGAAAAAGGGTGGAGGATTCCTAGGAATTCAAATTTGAAATGCAAAGGTCTATTGCAAAAACAAAAAGCAGTGCTCTGACAGAAAGGGCCAATTTTAGGACAGAAAAGTCAGCTAGCTAGACGGAAGAGATTATGTTCATGAGGAGCTTCCCCTGTGATGGTTTTAAGTTATCTTGGTCTCTTGCTTTGTTCCAGGAAAACAGTCATATTTCACCTGAAGTTTGAAGTTGGTTTCTCCTACTTTGCAATTCCCTTTTTACTATAACAACCCTTTGGTAAATTTTTTCACCTTTAAAGATTTCTTGGAACGGTATTGTAGGAATTGAGGTCTTTCCACTTCTTTATTCATTGAGATCCTGTTACAGTCATACCATTATCTTAAGAAGAACATTGTCCAGGCATTCTTGGTGGGAGTAAACCTGAGACCAAAGATCCTTTCCAAAAAAATATCTAAGGGAGAGCATGTTGAAAGAGACTTGGATATTTGGATAGAGGAAGAACTACAAAAGAAAGAAAAAGAAAAATTCTCATGACTCTGTTACCCTCAAGAAGTTTTAATTTACCCAAGAAGGTAAAGCATACACACATGACTCTGTTTTTCCAACTGCAGTCATCATTCACCCAACTCAATTTCCCTATTGTACCCCTATATTTATGAATGACGCCACCATCCATTCAGTTTCCAAGCCAGAAACTTGGGTGGCACGTATAATTCTTTCCTCTTCCTCACTATCTACAAATAATCAGTCTCAAAGCCCTGCTGGTTCTATCCTCTCAAAATATTTGTGATATTTTCATTTGATCCTGCTGCAGAGAATGACATGGGAGAAGATAGAATGGGGAAGCCTCTGGATGTGGCAACCAGATGAGATTTAATGACTTGTGAGGGAGCAGTTTCAGTAGCCAGATTACAAGGGGTTAAGCAAGTGTGGGTGATGAAGAAGAAGAGACGGCCACTTTACCTGATAAGTATTTGGGAGTAATAATATTTAATACGTGCTCAAATTAAAAAGAAAAAAGTCCAAATTATGCCTCCTTTAAAGATTCAAAAGAATACTCACTCTTCCTATTCCCCTGTTTTATTTCATAATTTCTTTTTCCTTTTTTAATTCGTTCTCCCTGTGGAGAATTAAGTATAAAAATCATGGTAATAGTATTTTGTGAGAATGTTAGAGCCTGGTAAGGTTCATGGTAAGAGCCTGGGCAGCAAAATTCTACCATCTATGCAGAACTACAATACAATTTTAAGAACCTCCTGCTTTCTGATGGTAAATAATTTTTGGCCCTAACCCCATGCTTCATTTTTTCTTATGACTACTAGTCTTTGTACATTTCTGAATTGTTTCTAGTTTCCCAGCTTACTTTCTGTTAACTAGACCAATCTCCTTACTATTTGTGTGGTCTTGGCTTCTATTCTTCTTGGCATTCTCATTTTATTCTATTTCCTCCCATCTCTCTATCCATCTATAATCACAATCAACTTCCAGATTCAGCTATGATTTAAAAATGTATAAAGAATCTAGCAGCCAGAGTGTTCAGGTTTGAGTATTGGGTACTGCACATAATCGTTGTATGAACTTAGAGAAGAACTTAATGTCTGATCCTCAGGTTCCTCACCTATGAAATGGGTGGAAATTATATCATTTTGCTAAGGGTCAACACAGGGCTAAATGAGAGCAAATATGTGAAGGTGCCTGGCTCGTAGTAGACATTTAATAAGTGTTAGTTTCTTTAGACACCTTCTCTAAATTTGCCAACTCAGTTTTTAGCTACTGACTTGCATTTCCAATTTCCTGCAGACGTCTCCACATCTGAGTCTCCAGTATCTCAAACTCAATGTACTTAGACTAGTGGAAGTCATCGTTTTCTGCCAAACCTGTCCTTCACATTTCCCCCCGTATTTTTGTTAATAATACCGTCAGTCCATCATTCATCACATTTTTCTACCCACCTCTTGTTCCAATGTCCACTGATACCTGGCAGAGACCTGGTAAGATGCCTTCAAGTTATCTCCAGGTAAGAGCAGAAGCACTTGTGTCTAAATAAGAAATAACAGGTGCAGAGAGCAGCAATCCATTTAGCAAAATTCCTTGGAGACTTTCTAAGCCTTCTCCCCTTCACTCTTTTTCTGGTTTGCAATGCTTGGCTCCTGATCCAGACTCAGGATCTGCTTTTATCTTTGATGTATGAGGATCCAACTCATCTTTTCTAGACTGCAGATTAACGGCTAATCTCTGGAACCTCAACTATTGCAAATACTCATTAACTAATCTCCCTTTATGCAGTGTCTTCCTGTCTAATCCAGCCTTCCAAAAGGGATCACCTTAATTATCTAAATAATTCCTTTAATAATGTTACTCCTCTACAGATAAACCTCAATAGCTTCCCATTTGTCTACAGCATATATATAAAATTATTTTTCCTGGAAATTATATAAGGAATTGCACAACTTGGTTCCTACTTATCTTTGTAGACGTATCTCTGATCATTCCTCTAGATGAATTCTTTGCTTTATGTCAATCTAATTTACTTACTCTCTAAGTAAAGTGTACTTTTCTTTTTGGCTTTCCAATGATTCAACCAACTTACCTTCTTATTTTGGGGACAATCCTCCCATTATGTTATTCTTGATGGGAGGTAGGGTCAAACGCACCATGTCTCCCCTTCTTGCTTCCATGGTATGAGCACTGACTTAGGCTTAGCCAATCAGATGTTCCCACCCAGGAGGATGAATACTGAGTGAGTGATGCAAAGACAGAGGAGCAGTTGGAATTCATTTACAGCATTGGTGGTGGCATTGGCTGAGTCCTCTGGCAGTTGTAGTAGCAATCTGGCTAGATTATTTTTGCTAAAAGACTATTGTGCTTCTTGCTTTTGGGCTCTTGGGAGTACACTTGCTTCCTATCTTTTTTTAAGCCTGGTCCTCTAGCTTTCTGATGGTTCTGTAAGCCACTAATATCATTCCAATATATTTCATTGTCCTTCTTACAGAGATGGTTTCTGTTGCTTTCAATCCTAAGAATCCTAATTTACATATTCCCAAACATCCCTTGTTGTTTTCACCATTATCTCTTTGATATGCTAATTCTGTGTGTAGAATGCCTTTCTTACTTCTCTCTGCTTTTCCAAATCTCACCTTTCTTCATCATCCTTACATTTTCTGAGTGCATCCTATGAGCCGTATCCTGGACTAGGAATATAGAGACAAAATATACAGAGACAAAAGACATAGCTCCTCTGCTCATTGGAGATGGCATGCTAGTGAAAGACAAACATATAAAGAACAATTACATTTCAAAGAGATAAAAACCAGGATGGAGATATGTACTAGGTTCATTAGGGCATGAAGGGAAAAGTTCTTACTTATGGTAGCTTCAATAAAGAGGGAAACTGTCAGGCATTGGACTGGAGGAAGGGCAATACATGCACAGAGTAAGCCATGAGCAGTGACAAGGAAGGTGTGAAAGGAAATGGCAATAACAGCAATGGCTGAAGTTCAGTGTGACCTCAACATAGGATGAGAGGGGAAGAAGAGTGGGGAGATAAAGCTGAGAAGCGGCAAGTTCACTGATGTGGGCGCCATCCTCTAGGCCACAGTCTCCAAACCTTTTTGATCGTGCATTCTATCAAAAATTTTTGAGCTTTCCTCCAAGTGTATGCACACTTGCTTACAAATATTATACAGTATTATGATGGATTCATATACAAAGTATTAATTATATTAATTTCATATTTAAGTAAAAAGGTAACAGTAAATACAACACTAAGATAGTCTTCTCACACTCCAAAGGATTGTCTTGCTTGGCCTCAATCTGGTGTTATTAGAAGAGTTTATTAGAGGGTAAAGGCCTATTTGCTTTTTTGTAAGATAATTCTACTAGCACTGTGGGGAAAGGGCTAGAGCAAAATTCTTGAGTTTTAATGTGTATAAAATTCACCTGGATTGCTTTAAAAATAAAGAACCAGAGTCCCCAATGAGTTAACAGAACCAAGCAATGTTCATCAATAGCTACCAATATTATACAAGGAGAACCAGACATTTAGTGCCCCCAGATGGAAGTATTCAATACTTCACACCACCTATAAAGTATTCTCACCCAAACATCAAATCTCAATCTGATCAAGGATTTACATTTAAATAATAAGGAAATTATTAGTAATTATTATATAATTATTAATAAATTAATAAAATACAAGTAAGATATATAACAAATTGTAAAATTAATTATTATATGACATTATTCTAGAAATTAAAGCAAATACTGGGGTCAAAGGACCCCTGTATTTCCTTTTAAATGATTGCTGTTAAATGATACCGCAAGGTTATAACCAGCAAAATACAGACTGTGGAAAACTCTACAGGACAAACAACCCAATTTCTTCAACAAATAGGAAGCAAGGAGGGGAAAGAAGAGAGTGGTAGAGGAAGAAAAAAAGGGACAAGTGATGTATCAGCTAATTGCAATGTGGGAAAGTTATTTGGTTTTTGATTCAAAAAATTGAGACAACATGGAAAATTTGAATACTGACTAGATATTTGATATAAAGGAAATATTAATTTTTAAGGTACAATAATGTATTGAGATTTCTAAAAAGTCTTTATCATTTAGAGATACACACTAAATTTACAGATATTTACAGAGGATATGATATCTGGGACTTGCTTCAAAATAATCCAGGGTAGGGGATTAATCAGATAAGATTGGCCATGGGTTGATAACAATCAAAGCTAGGTGATAAGTGTATGGTAGTTTGTTACGTTTTTCTCTCTACTTTTGAACATGCTTGAAATTTTCCTATTAAAAAGTATTTTAAATTCAGATTCCTGGGTTTCAACCCCTAGAGATTCTGATGCCTGCCATAGATCTAAGGTGATACTCAGATATCTAAATTTTTAACAAGTGCCCCAGGGTTTAGAATCAGATGGCCTCTAGACCATAATTTGAGAAAATTAGACTAGACCGTGCAGTGACTTGAAGGAAGGAAACCAACTAGGAGAAATTGGCAATCTTTACTAGGAGAAATTGGTACTCAAGACAAATATCTGCCAATTTTATTTGATGATTGTTTACAAATAATTGTGCCAAATCGCAACAGCATTGGTGTATAATAATCATTCAGGGTGCGATTACTGGCTCTATTGCCTGACGTGGGCCTTTTTTTCCATTAGATTTTTTAAGAGTCCCCTAATGCTTGCCTCATGAACCAAGGCTAATTCCCTGATTAGATAATCATCCTTGTGACTGCTTTCTTCCTAATCACAATGGTAGGAGAGATGTTGCCAGGCCTTCCAGGAAGGGAGAGACACCCAGTTGTGACCCATTAATGGCATCAGCTCTCACTCCACCCCTTCCAGGAGGAAAGGCTCTTATAACCCTGGAAAGGAGAGGGAGCAGAGAGGTGACCCATCCATCCCAGGGCTGTCAGGTCACATCACATCTCACGCACTCCCCACCCCCTTTTTCTTTCCACTTTTGGGACTTTTTCAACTGGAAAGTGCCCTGGGCCCTGGGATTGTACAATGGGCTGGGGTGTGTAATGAAGACAGGGCTGGCCACGTCATAAGGCAAACTAACTGAAAATGGGAAAGTCCTGCCATAGCTCCTCAGAACACAGGTCCTTCTCTAGCTGTGAACCTGCAAGTGGCCCTCCCAGCAAAGTCAACTCCAAATGCTGTTGCTGGTTGAGCCTCCCTGGGATTGCAAGCATGCTTTACATCCAGAAAAGCAGTCTACCAGAAGAATCTCCTCATCTTGAGCAGTTCCAGGCTTCAGACCTATCTGGGATCAGCTCACTTGAGAGTAGGTAGATGGAGTGGCTGCGTTCCACCACTCCCTCCCCAGTACCCTGTGAACTGCAATGACCTTGCCTCTCCTGCACAATCCAGGGAAACCTCATTGTACCCCACTGATAAGGTAAAGAAACAACAATAGCCAGAGATGGGCACTGTTCATGTCCTGATTTTACAGACATAGACCTTCAAGTTTAAGGTCTCAGTGACTTATCCAAGATCACTCAGCTCAGGGTCAGAGCTCAAATCAGGTCATCTTTCTTCAGGCTTTGTGCATTTAGCTTCCTCAGAGGTTCTTTGTTATTTGCCTTGGTGTAATCAACTTGCCTTTTAAATCCTATCCTGCTCCTCCTCCCTAAAGATAACCCAAACTCCTGCCAACATGAATTCTGTGCATTTCTCTGAACATGTCCCACTTGTTCTCATATATTTCCTTTTTCTTTCACTTCTCCTTCTTCCTGAAATGCTTTCTGTCCCTTAACTCCAATTTCTCTCATTGAAATCCTGCTCCATTTTTCAAAGCCTTTTAGGATTCACTCCCCCACTCTCATCCATAAATGACATTTCCCTCCTCTGCATCTTCATCACATTCTGTTGATAACACTTTTTGTCACTCACATTTGTTTCTTTTTCTTATTGTGGCATTATGGTCACGTGCATACTTGCCTTAAGAATCTTGTTATATTGCAAACTCCCTGAGCCCAATGACCATTTATTACTCAACTTTTTATTTCCTCCAGCATTTACAACAGTGTTTTGTATATAGGAGGAGCTTTAAAAATCTATTGAATTGGATATATGCCATCTTGAAATGGATACAGCTTAATTTTCATTTATCAAAATATAATTAAATGTAAAGGGGAAGTGAGATGCTGCAAAGAATTAACCTTGTGATTAATCCTTATACAATTAAAACAAAAACTTCTTAAGCAACATCATAATTTATGTCTTTGCTAAATCTGTATTTGCATGTTGAAAATGAATTGCCACCGTGTTTTGCTCACCCCCACCCTTCCTTGCCCCTTTGTGATTCCGGATTGGATTGGGTGTGTGAGGTGGGAAAGGGCAGCCCTCTGGGGAGATTAAGAATAAGGTCTGAAGGATGAAGATCATAGAGCAGCTTTGGCTGCAGACCATGAATTTAACCGTAGTAACCGGCAAAGGCTTTCTGATCTCCACGCTCCTCGATACCCCGTGTAATCTCACACTGCATTTTGCACCCTTTCCTGGGGTCAGCACCCTTCTCAATTACTTCCACCCTGTTTCTTCAAAGCTCCACCTCCTGCAAGACTATAGGTCAGCTGTTCATCTGCATTTACCCACTGTCTAGCCATCAGACAGCACCACCAAGAAAAGTTTTACAAAACTACTATGAAACCAATTTTCAGTTAGTATGAAAGTTCAAGGAAAGTTTGTTTAAAATTGTCTTAAAATATTTATCCAAAAGGAATTATCCTAATTGGTCTTCCAGAGTATTTAACTTCACTAACTAAACTATAGCCAACTAATAAACCTTATAATAGTTTACCTTTTAAACCATCTATTGCATGTTATTTGGGAATTACTCCAAAATAATCTGGTGGTAGGTGGGAGTTGTGGGGAGGGTACAAATGAACCAGAACAGGTCATGAGTTGATAATTGTTGAAGTTGGGTGATGGGTACCTGGGGGTTCATTATACTATTCTGTCTTGTTTTAGTATATGTTTGAAATTTCTCTTAAATTTTTTCTTAAAAAATCTATTTGTCTCCACATTCTGCCTCCACACAATTCTAGCATGGTTAACTTTTCTGTTTTAGGATAGAGGAATCACTTAGTTGAGTCATCTGCTTCCTCTACATTTCTTATTATCCCAACTGGTATCATCATCTTTGCTTGACCGAGCTTGGTGAAACACGGGTCTATCTGCTTGGTGAATCTCAAGTATTATCCACAGATCGGCCCAAGAATCTTGCCCATTGCGAACCTGAATGCTCAGACTCCTTTTGTAACCATTTAAAAATATGCCATGGTAGCGGGTGTTCCAAGTTTGAGGGTTTTATTTCCACTGGAGACTTCAAATACTGCCACTGGGCTGCAAATAGAAACGAAGGTGATGTCTTGTTTGCAAAAGTTGCTGTGTTCTTTTTCTCTTTCCTCCTTCCTTCTCTCTCTCTCTCCTTTTTCCACTATTGGAAAAGCATCTATTGGTGGGCAGTTACCAGTTCAAGGATACAAGAACTCTGGTGCTAAATATTTCCAGGATATCAATAAGCAAAGCTGTTTGGACTGCTATGAATGACACAGTAAGTTGGCACCCGTGTACCCCCTTTTTTTAAAAAACTATACTGTTGGTCTGGGAGAAAAACAAGCTCAAAACCCAAATGTGAGACCCTGTGTGAAAAGAGGACACTCAAGTTGTGCTTCACAGGTGTTTTGGCACCAGCAAGTCAAACATGGCATTTCTTAAATCACTCGAGGAGCCAGCCTTGCCATTTGATCCACAGCGGAGCTTGTCCTGCATAAACCACATCCAAAATATTATTCCACTCAGTGGACCATTCCGTGCCACATTAGCCACTGGCAAGCATCCCTTAAAAACTGCCCTCGGAAACTTCTCCAGGGGTGCTGCCATTCTCTACAGCTTGTCTGATCCCATGAGGCCAAAGAGACTTCTTGAACAATCAAGAAAGGCAAAGCAAAAAGAAAGAGCAGTCTAGCTGGTTAAAACTCCAGACTGTGGAGGAAGATGGCCAAAGAGGGTGGATTTACAATTGTCAATCACCCCCCTCATTTTGCACAGGAAAGACATTTCTTTAATCCACCTGTTCACTGATTTATCATGCTATGTGTTTCCTCTTAATTGTCACTCAGGCAAAGCCTTTATGTTGTAAGGGGACACCCTAGTATTTTTTAATGACCTTAGGCAGTGACTGACACCAGATCCTGGAGTCAGATGTTCCTAGTGACGCAACTTGTTCTCCCAGTAGCAGAAAAGCTTCCTGCCATGATTAAGTTAGAACTGTGAAAGTGCTAGAATGTGTTGTCAGCCTTCCTCCGAAGCAAGCACTTTCATTATAGAGTCTAGTTGCAGAGG
The DNA here is from genome assembly GCF_057802395.1 of Ceratotherium simum simum. Classification (NCBI taxonomy): domain Eukaryota; kingdom Metazoa; phylum Chordata; class Mammalia; order Perissodactyla; family Rhinocerotidae; genus Ceratotherium; species Ceratotherium simum. The sequence goes on along the minus strand of NC_141915.1, from coordinate 31,716,381 downwards.
AGTGAAGCAACTCGAATCTTGCCTTCAAATAGCCTTTCTCTCTCTGAACTAGCCACTATCTACAAAAAGCCACATATGCCAGACACTTGAAATACCAGTGGTCACAGTCATGCCTTCTCCAAACCTACAGTTTTTCTGGCTCTACTCCTCTCCCCCTTTTCCATTTGTTTTTCTGGGTTCATACGACAATGTGATCGCAACTGATTTATGACTGGCAGGCTGCCAGTCTCTGAACTCTCATTAACTACCCCAGTCAAGCAAAACAAGAAGCAATCCATTCTGTATTTGAACTTGAAATGGAAAATCATCTGTGTTTGCTTTTCTCGATAGGAGGCTGAGATGGAGCAAGAGTGTAATTCTATTTTTTTTGGATGTGGCCTACACTTCCCAGTGAAAACGCTTGAGAACCTGAGAGCAATGGGTCTCAGATCCACTGCGACTCAATGCTGGGTGATCCACTTCATGTTAAAATAACACAAAGGACTTTCTCAGTGCTCCCTTGGCTTATCTCTACTACTCTTCAGGGCTCCTAGGCAAAGGGTATTTTTAGAATGTGGCTACCTCCTGAGTGAATAGTCTCAATTACTGATTCATTAATTTACCAATGTTGTACCTCAACTGATGCAATGAGACCAGAAAACACTTAAGGCTATGGCCTATAAAAATCTGTGATTAACTTAGAAAGGAAGGGAAAACCAATAGGGAGTATGTTGGACTCCCATTACTTTTACACTCAAAACTCTTACAGGTGTTTATTCCAAATTGCTGTAGGCATTTTGTTCCCATTTTATCTTGATACCAGAGGTACTGAAATCCAACTATATGAGGTTAATACACAGATTGGGAAGTTGACCTCATAGGCTTTTACTGTTTTTGTAGAATTATGCCTGAAGTATCTTAGCCAGACTTATCTTAATTCAATCACAAAAAGTTACTTTTTACTGCTTGAATTTCCAATACCTAGATGTGCTTAACACATTGTAAGTGTTCAGGAAATATTGGGCAAATGAGTGAATGAGTGAATGAATGAATGGAGAGGAGATCAGTCTCAGAAGGGAGCTGGCCTGAATCAGCAATTCCCTAACATGGCTGCATACCAGAATCACTTATAAGCTCTTCATTTTTATTTGAAATGTTTCTCCAAGGACCACTTTATTTTCCCCTCTCATTCTATATCCTTTTAAAGTTAATTATTGCTCATTATAGTAATTCAAACAATACAAAAGTATCTAAAGAAAAATTGTCTCCTTTTCCTTGAAGTAACACCCCAATGATGTAAATGCTCTTAACAATTCACCTCGTGTTCTTCTATAATTTTTCTTTGTTTAAACAAGCTCAAATACACTTCCAATTTATTTTATAAGAATGATATTGTATGATAAATAGTTGAAAACTTGCTTTTTCACATAATGTATTGCAGACACCCTTCCAAATTAATATTAGTACATACCAATCTGCCTCATTCATTTTACTAGCTACATAGTATATGTAATATAGATGTGCCATAATTCATTCAAACGTTGTTTTTGTGTGTGTGTGTGCAAATGCTAGCATTGCAGAAATAAATATTCTTGTAGTTCTATTATATCTGACTTTCAGATAAATTTCCAGAAGTGGAATAAAGTTGCAATAAAAGAATACACATTTAATGGGGCCCCATGGCATAGTGGTTGAGTTTAGCGCACTCTGCTTCGGCAGCCCGGGTTTGTGGGTTCGGATCCTGGGCACTGACCTACACCACTCATCAACCGCCATGCTGTGGTGGCAACCCACATACAAAATAGAGGAAGATTGGCACAGATGTCAACTCAGGGCTAATCCTCCTCAAGCAAAAAAAAAGAGGAAGATTGGCAGCAGATGGTAGCTCAGGGCAAATCTTCCTTAGCAAAGAAACAAAAAAGAATACACATTTAAGTTTTAATAAAATATGGCCATATTACCTGATTCTTCACCCTCACCAACACTATATTTATCAACCTTCTACTTTATCATTTATCTATTGAGAAATAAAATGGTATCATATTGTAGTTATTAATTTGCATATCCTGGAACATTTTGTTTGTTTGTTTTTAAACACTGATCCTGGGTCCCATTTTGAATCCACTGTACCAGAACCTCTGGGGTCAGCACCTGTGAATCCTGGTCTTTACAGAACTCCTAGGTGAGTTGGATGCAGTCAGTGCTTGGACGGGCATTTGGGAACCACCAATCAAGAGAATCTCTTGACTGAGTCATAAGCTCTATTGAGACATAAGCTTCTATTATTTAAAAACAAAAAACAAAACACCCCTCAAAGGCTGTAAGAGCTGGTTAGTGAAAAATATGCATGCATAATCATGTTATATTTTCTACATGATTTAAAGCTCTACACTTATTTCAGATGTCAATGAAAATCTGTTTACCACCTTAACTTTTTTCAAATGTCTGTGTCCAATAGGAAGAACAATAAAGCACAGCTTTAGACGTAGCCAATTGAAGACTTGTTGAAATGTCCTTAACAGCATGGCCCAGGGGCATAGAACCCCAAGGAAGGGCATTCTATAAGAACCTACAATGCCTAGGTTAGTGAGGCAGCAGCAAGATGGAATGAAAAGACAGAAGACCTGGATCTGGGTGAGTCTTATTTCTATCATGTATGAACTATTTGATCATAAGCAAACTATTTAACCTCTCCAAGCCTCAGTTTCTTCATCTCAAAATGAAGATAATATTTCACAGAGCTTCTGGGAGGAGTTAGCAAGGAGATGCAAGTGAAAATGCTATGTCTACATCAAAGCACCATGGAAATGCTAACCAGCCCTCTACCAGGTAGCATCAGAGTTATTTTTGAAATATGTAAATTTGGATTTGGATATGCTGAACACAACTTCTGATCGAGAAAACAAAAAATTGATATGGACATGGATTTGGGGGGGGGGGGTTCCTGCCGGATATGGCTGAATGCAAATTTCTGTGTCAATCCAGTTTGCAATTTCACGTGTGAGGTAAACTGCTGTTTTTCTATTAATATTCCATTTAAACTGATTTTCTTCTAGCTTCTGTAGTTTTATATGTCGCACGAACTCACTCAAAGCATATGTCAGCTATGCTTTAAAATTAACTATCGAGTACCAGTCAGCAACATAAAGCACTTTATATCTATTAATCAATTAATACTTAATACACCCCTATGAAGTGTATCATTAGTAGTCCCATTTTGTTGATGAGAAAGCTGAGGCATGGAGAAACTGACTTGTACAGAGACACACAGCTAGTAAGTGGTAAAGCTGTATTTCAAGTCTAAGTACTTCGTCTCTAGAGTTCATGCTTTTAACCACAGTGCTACACTTCCCTGTCTTCAGGGAAGATAGTTATTGACGTGATGATGAGGAGGGAGATTTTAATTATGATAATATTTTTTCTTCATGATCCCCATAGCACTCATAGATTGAAGTGTTTCTGCTCAATTAGAACCTGAACATTTGACTTTCTAGTTCTAAGTTTGAGCCCTATGGATAGCGGAGTTATTGAGCCTCTTGGTTGGACAGAATTTTGCAATTGATAAATCCCCTTAACAAGTTCTTTCCTTTTCGCCTTACAATGATCCAGTGGGGTGGAGAGGCCGACGGCTAGCTCTCTCCTTTGCGACCTTTCAGCATTCACTCATGGTGTTCCCCCTGGGAGCATCCCTGATTGCTCATCCTTACTCCCTTCTCTTGGCTAACCCCTCTACCTGCCCTGGTCTTATCAAGTCACCACGTGCAGGAAACCTTCTTTGACTCCCCCCAAATTGTGTTAAGTTTTCCTGCTGTGCCCTTGCATCACACCCTCTCTCCAGTTTCAGGCTGCTGCTGGCTGATGTTGTGAATCTTGAATTTTCCACACAGGAAACTCAAGGAGGCTGAGAATAAAAGCACCAGCATGGGTGGCAAAAGATGTGGCCAGGGTTCTGAGCCAGCCCCATGTTCACTAATAGGAGTGTCTTGATATTTGTAAAATGCTAAAAATTTATAGAAGTTATTAGAAGAAGGCCTGGATTCAGATGCAAATGGTGCAGTAATCACCTACATTTTTAGTCCTGGTTTCTCAAAGCTGTTGACTCCCTCTTCAGTGTAAACTGAGACTCTTGGCCTGGTGTTGCTCAGCTTTCTCTTAGGACATTATCCACAAATCAGGTATTGAAAGCTTACTGTGTACCAGGCATAGTAGTTAAGTGCATGGGTATTGGAGTTTGAACTCAGACTCTGCTCTTCACCAGCTGTGTGATCTCAATTAGTTGGCTTAATCTGTGACTCAGTTTTCTCGTCTGTAAAATGAAGATAATAATAGTACCTACTTCATCGGGTTCTTATGAGGATCAAATGAGATCACCCATGCAAAGCTCAGAGCACAATGCTTGGGGCATCATGAGTACTTGATAACCGCTGTGGTTAGCATTTTCAGCTAAACTCCCAAAGTCTGTTCTGGTTTCCCGGTCTCCAGAGCACTTCTCCGAGAATTCTCTCTCGCTGCTTTGCTTCTTCAAAGTCCAGACCTAAATCTTAGTTTTTGACTCAAATGTCTTCTCCCATCTCTAGTCTGCTTTGCCCTATTCCAGTTCAAGTTCTGGTGCTGCATCCCCTTTCTTAAATTATACTTTAAAAGCGAGTGTTACACCTGCCAGAATGACTCGAATGGAAAAGATGGAAAATATAAAACATCGATGACGATGTAACGCAGCCAGAACTCTCTGATAGTACTGGTGGGAGAATAAATTGATTCAACCATCTTTGAAAACTGTCTGGCAGTAAAGGTGGACACACACCTACCCTTTAACCCAGGAATTCCACTCCTAGGTCTATACTCAACAGAAATGTGTTAAGTACGGTCACCAAAAATCACGTAGAAGACGTTTTGCAATAGCACAAAATTAGTTATCTATTGCTGAATAACAAGTTACCCTGAAACTTAGCAACTTAAAACAACAAACATTTATTATCTCCCGGTTTCTGTGGATCAGGAATCTGAGAGTGACTTAGCTGGGTGAAGGTCCAATTGATCCATTAGGCACAGTATGTAATTGTAGTACAATTTTCTTCTTATAATGAGTGAGATGCATACTTTCTTTCCTCCTTTTCTTTTCTTTCTTTCATTTTTCTTTTTTAATGGAAGAAAGGGCCCATGAAGACAAAAGTGCCTCGGGCCCACAAAAATCATATAATACAGCCCTTACTGAATGGTTCTCACTGAGAGTCTCTCGTGAGGTTTCAGTCAAGCTGTCAGCTGGGGACACAGTCATCAGAAGGTTCCGCTGTGGGAGGATCCACTTCCGTGTTCACTCAGGTAGTTGCTGGCAGGTCTCAGCTCCTCTCTGGCTGTTGGCTGAGGCCTCAGTTCTTCACCACATGGGCCTCTCCATGGCTGCCTGAGTGTCGTCACAGCACAGCAGATGGTTTCTCCCAGAGCAAGTGGAGAAAGAAAGAGAGAGAGACAGAGAGAGAGAGACAGAGAGAGGAAAACCAAGGTGGAAGCCTCAGTGTCTTTATAACCTAATCTTGGAAGTGACATACCATCACTTCTGCCATATTCTATTGGTCAAACTAATGAAAGCTGAGGTAATGTAGAAGGTGTGTGAATACCAGGAGGCAGGGATCATTGGGGGTCGTCTGAGAGGCTGGCTACCACAAGAACTATTCTTAATAGTTAGGAACTAGCAACTATCCAAATGCCTATCAACAGTAGAAAGAATAAATTTTGGTGTATTCGTACAATGGAATTCTACATAGCAATGAGAATGAACCATTTACAACTACATGCAACAACATGGATGTACCTCACAGAAACAATATTGCACAGAAGAAGCCAGGCACAAAGAGTACACACCATCTGATTCCATTCACGTAGAGTTAAAAAGCAGGCAGGACTACTCTATGTATTAGAGGGGAGGATAGTGGTTCCCCCTGGAAAGATAGTGACTTGAAGTGGATCCAAGAGGGGCTTTTGGGGGCTGGCGATGTTTGGTTTCTTAATCTGGGTTTTGGTTCCACAGGTTTGTTTAGGAAATTCATTGAGCTGTACACTTTTCTCTATGTACATTATACTTTAAAAAGAGTTTTTTGAAAGTAAGTGTTAGAATAACTTTACCATCTCCCTTTCCTAAAGAGACATTCTGGAAATGATATCAGTTATGGCTAAGCACAAATCTGGTATAACTTTGGTATCCAGTCGGCATATTGGTCCTGGCTCTAGGCCTCACTTGCTGTGAGACCTTGATTGAACAAATCATTTACTCTCTCTGAGCTGTAGTTTGCTCCTCTGCAGAGCTGGGTGGACCCTTGCACCGCTAGCCTCAAAGTGTGGTGGAGAATATCGGGTCATATCAGGTACCGTGGAGTACTGTTGTTCACAAGATTAAGTACTAAAGTCAGGGAGTCATGTAAAAATCAAGCACAAACAAATTAGCCCTGAAAATTCCTTAGATAAGCCTTAAATCACTAGGATGCCCTTGGAAGCTCAAAAGCCAGGCACCAGGAATTTAGTTCTTTTGTTTCTCTTTAGATTTCTGCCCTGGTCTTCCTTTCTGTGGGGCAGCCTAGAACAAGATTGGCTTGAATGGCAGTGGGAATAACAAAGGGATTTCTCGCTCTGCTGATCTCGTTTTTGTTGAGGGCACCTAATTGAATTTCCGTATTAAATATACTTTTACAATGACTCCAAGGTATGTGAAAGCACTGAAAATTATAACAATGTTAAAGAAATGTAAGTTATGATTCATCTTTGGAACAGGTGCTTTTGTCAGATTATTTTGGGTCTCGACAGCCTTTGTGGATAATGTCAAGGTTAAACAAAGTGACTGATTAAAGCCCTTTAGCTAAAACAGGGGGCTGCTTGATGCTCAATAGCATGTTGGGACAATATGCAGAGAAAGAAGCTGAAATCAACATTAGATATTATTATAAATAGTAATCTTGCAATTGTGTAGTACTTTATAGTTTACAAAATCTAAATCGTTTCTTAAAAATTAACGTTATTTTAAAGATGCAGCTTAACTTGTCAAGATCACCTGACTAGTTTAACAGCAGAGCTGGGATTCATAACCATATCTGCCAAGTTCAAAACCGTAATATTTCTCAGGAGACCAGGATCTCTCCCTCTCTCTCATTCTCTCAGGGGTGGTGGTGGTGCAAAGAGGTTGGTTTGAGGAGTTGTGATCTGGCTCTCCTGGGCTCATCCTCTGGCCTCAGCCGTCTGCCCGATGCACCTGACCTTGACTGCCTTCTCTAGACAGGACTCCCAGATTAACCGAGACAGTGAGGTGGCAAGAGCAGAGTTACCTGAGTTGCTGTGGTTCTCAACTGGGCAGAGACCTGCTGCACAGGATGAGCTTAAAAATTGTTCCTGTGCATTCTAGGATGTGGGGATTTAGGGAAAACCTGCCAGGTGATACAGCTGGTTTCTGACGCTCTGGGATGGGGCCAAGTTGTCTTTTTAATACATATATACCTGCATCATGCTTATGCATGCATTTAACTTCTGCTTATCACTATATAATAAAACCATCTGTAAAGACAAACCTTGCCCAATAAAGACATATGTTATGAGACATTGTAATATAACTCAAGTCTGGGTTTATTCTCCTCATGGGAGTTGGGATTCACAGTGCTTAAGGGCTATCTCGGTGCCTTAACAGCTTTGAAGGGATATACCCTTTAATGTGACTGAAGGTTTCCTAGACAGGGCAAGTCCTTCCTGTACTTACTAGAAGAATCCAGAAATAGCCATTGTGAAGCGGCTCTGGGAGGAGGGTAGGCTGGGTTCAATGAAGAGTATCCTCTGACTCCTCACATCTAAGAGAGAGATTGTTATCTCCAGATATGATCCCATTTCAGTCATTACCATTTAATCATTCCATAGTGTTTCTTTTGGGACTCAGGTAGCAGCATGAGGCCCCCTGGTGGCCTGAAATAATTCATGAGTTTACTTTTCAAGCATTTTGAAGGGCAGGTGTGGCTGGAGAAGTAGAAGGGTCATAAATACTCACCTAGACCTGGAGCTTACAGTAGGGGCAGGGAGGCGTGGGATGACCTGTTTTGGAAGAATCGAAAACTAAAGTATTTTCTTTCAAGAAATTAAAATAAATGGACTGTCATTCTGGATAAACCACTCACTTTCTGATTTTTCATTCTTTAGTTCATTTAGCAAACACTTATTGAGTACCTACTCTGTGTAAGACATTTTATTAGGCATCACAAAGGTAAAAAAAGGTAAAAAGGTAATCACAAAAGTAAAAGAAAAATGAGACACATTACGCACTTCTAAGGAGCTTTGGAAGAAGATAAAAACATTTCTGCCACCAACATGGTAGAAAATGAAAAGGTGCCAAGAGAGAATAAGGAGCAGTTACTTGCAGATAAAAGGGAAGGCTTCGAGGAAGAGATCATTTAAGTTGGGGCTCTAATAATGAGAAGCAGGATTTGGATATATTGAGTTGGAGAGGGACAGGATGGCATTAGGAAGGAGGGAAAACAGAAGTATGTACATACGTTGAGGCAGGGAATCTAATGTCTGATCCGGGAACTGTGAATCGTCTGGTCTGGCTAACTCATGAGTTTTCGGGTTGGTGGGAGAGGGAAAGCTGGATACATCTGTTTGGATCAGACCATGGAGGACCTTGAACACTTGCCTGAGAAATTTCTTCATTAAGCCATGAGGAGCCTTTGAAGATCTTTGAGCAGAAAAGAGACATGTCAAACCACAGACTCCCTCCCATTGAAATAAACACAATGCCACGCACTTGCATTTCGTCCAGCGGAGTGTTGATCTCCATGTGTTTAAGATAATTGTGGTGTGCTCTACCATAATCAACAACTCCAGAATTTCACCATTTGACCTGTAAAGTCCAGAGACACTAAGCCATCAAGGCATCTGCCCTTAACAAAACTACTTGAGCACCAGGAAGCAGTCAGTGCCAGAGGGCTCCTGCCATATTGAATTCAATTCCTTGATAGAATGCCTTTCATGGAAAGTGCTATGCTAGGCTTGTTTTGTTTTTCTTTGCTTTAGAAGGTTTAGAAAGGCTTCATGCCTAACTATCTTCCCACTCTAGTTCAATGTGGTTTAACGGATCAGGGATATTTCTGGCTGGAGTTACAGGGCAGAGTCCTAGCTGTGTGTAGAATAGCTCAATATCCACAGAATTTGAGCAGTAATCTTACTTGCATTGTATCAGAACTAACTCAGTTAAGCCACCTGAGCATATAGCTGGTGCTCAAAAATATGTTAAGCAAATATTTAACAACCGATTCAATAAATATCTAACACACATTCAACACGTTATAAAATTCCTGACCCTACACATTGATATCCTAACTGGAATGGCATAGAACTCTTTTAGAATATAGTAAACAATTAATATTATTCTTCAGAAGTCACAAAAGAAATGATGTGATAAAAAATAAAACTCCTGGGCCAGCCAGGTGGCGCAAGTGGTTGGGTGCGTGCGCTCCGCTTCGGCGGCCTGGGGATTCGCAGGTTCGGATCCCGGTCATGCACCGACGCACCGCTTGTCAAGCGATGCTGTGGCGGCTTCCCATGTAAGGCAGAGGAAGATGGGCACAGAGGTTAGCTGAGGGCAAATCTTCCTCAGCAAAAAAGAGGAGGATCGGCATCACATGTTAGCTCAGGGCTGGTCTCCCTCACAAAAAAAATAAAAATAAAAAATAAAACTCTTCTAGTTAAGTTAAGAAGAAGCAACATGCCCGTTTGAAAGCAACACAATAGAGTTGTAGCCAATGAGGGAAGACTGGCAATTTGGAAGTGCAATAAAGATAACTACAACAGAAACAACCTTTTAAGAAGTTTCAGCAGCAATGAGTATTTATTATTTCTAATGAAATGTACATTAAACTTTTATATAAAAATCATCAAAAGTGCTATATTGGATTATTTTAATATTAATTTAACCCCCCCATGTCATCTAGTAGCTACACCTTTTCCCTGTTTTTCTTTTCCTTCTGACACATCATTACAATCATCTAAAACTGTCCAACGTTAAAACATAAAAAATATTAGTTTATTCTTCAAGAAAAAGTACCACCAGTGATGAGTTACTGAAAGTGAAAAAACAGTGCCAGAGAATCAACTTATTGGAAAAAAATTATCACAGAATTTCATAGAAGTATGCAAAGTCCAAGGCCATTTAGATTCTCGGCAGGACATTTTTATGATACAACATCTTAAAAGCATGAGTTATTCCTTTTGGAAGCAGGTCGATGGTGTGCCAGAACTGTCTGATTATTTTCTCCTCTTTTCTTGGCTACTTTCCAAGGTGAACCAAATGTTGTCTGATGCTGTGCACCTCCCATGACCCCTAAAATGTTTAATGTAGAGAAAAGGCTGATTTTTCAGTCTTAAAATAGCCCTTAGAGTTAAGTTTGTCATTGAAGAAGACACAAGTCGTTCCTCACAAAAAAGAACCCCCTCCACCCTCCCACCCTCAAGCCACCCCCATTCCTCTAGTCCGCTGCAGGGCCAAGTCCATTCTCTCCCACCCATTCAGGGTGCATTGGCTGACAGAGTGAGAGCAGCTATTTCAGGCCACATATCCCATTTGGTCTCATTCAGTCCTAAGCAAATAAGCTTCTCTGATTTGCCACGAGAGCCGTCTGACTCTCCCGTCTCTTGGCTTTCTTGCTCCTCTGTCTCATCTTCCAGCACAAGGCACTGGAGGCTAACAAAAAAAGTCCCGATGAAAGAAGGACCAGACCTAAGATGGAGATGATGGAGCCGTGGGAATTGAAGCTGTAAGCCACAGCAGTGACCACGATCCCGGCGATGAGGACCACCACGGCGAAGGGGATGATGCAGCGGTAACAGGAGAGCTCGGCACCCCCCGTAGCTGCCGTCAGCTGAATCTCACTGACCAGGGGAACCAAGGTGACTATGACTTCGTTGTTGGGGCTCTTCTCCATTGTCACTGGCTTGGGAGACTTTGGGGCTCCCAGGATCTCCTTTATGGGCTCTTCAGTCATTTTTACAGCAGCGTCTCCTAGCTGAGTTCACAGACTAGACCTGGGGAGTCTTACCACGGTGGAAACTGTGGAGGAGAAGACAGGAGATGTCAGCTAAATGCATCAGAGTGAGCGGGGGAAACACCACTGTGGTCTTTTCTAGGAGGCATGGATGCGTGTGAAAATCAACTGTAATTTTTTTTCTAATTGTATTTCTAATTCTCTTTGTATTGGGCAAAAAGCAAGATAAAGCAGATAACCATAAAGAAAGGGACAATATAAAAAGCAGGAAGCACTTTACAGTGTTTAATATACCCTGGTGGTCTACAAATGTTTTACAAGCCTTTCTGTTTTGTCTATTGCTTCTTTTTGCTCTAAACACACAGAAAAGCCTCAATCCTAATCCAAAGACAGCCTCATTCAAGAGGAGAATACATTATAAACAATACTTTGAACAGTTTGTTCCACAACTCATAGCAACTTAGACTCTGCCAATGTTTCCGGGCATAACATGCATTCTTTCCAAACTATCACCCATTCACTGCCCACCAAATCAATGTCAGACCAGCAGCCATTGTACGAATGATGGTCTTCCATATCAACTTGACAGTCAACAAGGCTTTATTGTGTTAACTATTGAACACAGCCTAACATGTGTCCTGGGACCACGCTGGGGATGCAGTTCAGCAAAAATTCAGTGACACTAAGGCTAGGATTTGTGACCTAAAATGTGGCAATATCCTCCAATCTGTTTGAAAAAGGAAAAATAAAAAAAATTCAACAATTTTGTAGGATATAATTTTGTGCTTCCTTACATTAAAGATAAGATCAACTATTAGAGTAATTAGTTTTTAATTCATAAATTTTCCTTTAAACTCAACAAAGAATTTTGCCATTCCATGCACCATGACATGCTTAAAAAAATAAGCATGCTAGATTTTCAGTTAAGTTTCACAAGTTCATTTTTTCTCACGCACGTGTGTACAAAACTTGCCGCCAGTCACCTAAGTATTTTGAAACTGAACATTTCAGGACAAAATCTGACACTGTCAATCAAAAGCATCTGGTTGAAATACTGTCTATGAGAAATCAGTGAATACTCTTGCCTGCTGCTCAGACATGTTAAGTCATTCTCTTTCGTCTTCAAGAAGCAATCTAGCTGCTAAAGAGTTGAGTAGTTAAGTTATTAAAAGCATTCCAAGGAAGATACTTGAGACCATTTCAATGAGATTAATACTTTGAACATACTAAGCATCCATCGAAAACAAATTCAACCCCAGATCAAACTTCACAGGTTCTTCCCTGTCCTGGGAGGTCAAAATATCCCTCCCTGGGCAATAAAGCTAAATACTAGAGCTGCCTATTTGCATGTAATTTTGTCACCAAATTAAGCACTGTTGTCCAATGATACCCTAAATACTGGCTAGGCTAGTAAAAGGACATTTGAGACTATGTCTGAAAGAAAAAAGTCTTCGCTCCAAAACCGAGATTTAAGCTAACCTGAAAATGAAGCTCTGTCCCCAAACTACTTACGCGTACCTCCCAGAGAAGCAATCCATTACCAGGGAAACCACTCGACTTGGGAGGGAAGAAACAGCAACGCTTGAGCTTCTTCGGTCAGCTTCTGGGAAGAGAGCCTGTAACAGCACGTCTGTCGATAAAATGACAGGACAGGGCTCTCCCCTGGGGAAAAGAAAAGATGTAAAAATACTGTACTCTATGGCTGACTTTAGATCCTGGAGCTCTTTCTTCCACCCTACCTCTGTTCCTAAATGACGCCTGTCTTTCCCTCTCTCTCTTTTTATTTCCTCCCCCTCCGGATTGCCCCTCCCTGCCACTTTTTTTTTCCTCTCCGTTCTTTTCCTTGCCAGCAGATTCCGACTTTTGGCTTCCCCCAACTCTGCTCAGTGACATGATAAGTCAGAATCATTCTAGAGTCCCCAGAGACAGAAGCCAGTTTTTACTTTTATTTCTCTTGCAGCGTGTACTCAGTAGACTGCTTCACATTACTCATTTTTTCCCCAGCCAACCTCCAGATCTTCCTCCCGCCCATCAGGCATTTTCATAAGAAAATCCCCGAGTCAGCGCTGCAGACCCAGCTGAGGGGACAGAGCCGGAGGGACAGACGCTTTAGGGCGGCGGGAACAGCTGTGAAGTCATCAGGCAGCTGAATTCAGCCTGTCAGCCAGCAAAAATCCATGTTCCTAGGTTTCTCCGGGATTCTTTATTTATACGTGTGTGCTGGCCATCCGAAGCTTAAATCCTCCTTGTTTGACGTTAATTCATTTAGGAACCAGGATGCGAGACACAAATGTTGTGGTTAAGGGAGGAAACCTGTCATCTGGATTTAAACACGATTACTTACTACTTGGGAGGTAACTTTGGCAATGCTGAAATTATCATCATCATCATCATCATCGCTGTCATTTACAGAGCACCTACTATGGGCATGGCACATGCAATGTGCATGCATTGACATTAATTCTCACTAGCTTATAAATGAGTTTATAAATAGTTTACAAATGAGCCTCTGAGAGGTTTAGTAATCTGGCAAAGGTCACACAGAAAGAGAGAAACTCTTGTTTTGAACCCCAGTCTTTATGGGCACATAAATCATGTGGGGAGCTTGTTCAATGCTAATTCTGATTCAGTAGGTCTGTAACAAGCTCCTGGCTGATGCCAATCTACCGCTCCTTGGCCCACTGTAATGAGCAAGGTATTTTAAACATTCAAAGATATATGGCTTGACACGTCTCGCCCTCAAACAATAAAATTAAAGGTCTATTTCCCACTCCCACCCTGCAAATGGCTTTATAGTTTTCTACTTTCTAATAGACAAGCTATTTGAAATTTTAAAGCGCCAGATTGTCTTTTTGAGGCCAAAAGTGAGATAATACTGTGTAACTATTATATGCCCGTCCCTATACTTCTGTAGCTAAAAGTTACCCGTCCTCTATTTTTTAATCTATACAAGTTTTAATAACTTCTTTTTAATCAACACAGCCAATCTACAAATCTAAATTAAATCTCGGAGGAAACTGGTTTTCCTTCTCTCTCTCTCTGGTCGTTAGATTTCTCTAAGCGCTAACAGGGGGCCTGGGTGTCTTCTGGCATCTCGCCTCTGTTCCAGGACAGCCCACTCTTTCCAGCCTCATCTAGGAACAACACCTTGACGATTTTGTCATAAAAGCAGAAGGAACAGATGTTCTTTTCTCTAGAATGGAAGCCAGAGAGAGGGCTTCTTCATTTTAAAAAATAAAGTTGAGAAGTCCCTGAGGCCTGGCTGAGTTGGGGGAACCCAGCGTGCTGAGGTCGGTGAGTACCTGGAAGGCCTGGGTGCCACCATCCTCAAGCTTTTTAAAATGTGGAGCCTAAAGGGACAGAGTCATCAATCAGGAGCGCTGCCCCTTGGCGTTAAAGATAAGGGATCCTTAGAACCAGGGCATTTCAGCCCTCGCCAACCCTGCCCTGGGAAGATGGTGATATCGAGGGCTACTGGCTACATATACTGGAGGCTCTTGAGCTCCTTCAAAGAGCAACAGTCCTGCCACCTGTGAACTGGGGCCTTTGCCAGGCAATTCCTCTCTAGTTCCTAGCACAGGCTGCTTTCTCTCCCAAATAGTCCAATAACCCCACTGAAACTCTGAATGTCACCTGATCCTGTTGAAGATCATGTTGCCCCATTACCAAAGTCAAAAGTGCAGGAATCGAACTTGTTCCAGAGAGAAGCCAGGGGCAACTTTTCTCCATGACGAGAGCCCCTGGCTGAGTCTATAATGAGGGACAGCGAGAGTATCTGTGTGCTGGGAGCGTGCGTGGGCAGGTCTGTCATTATTTTTCCTAATACCAAAGCCTTCTTCCGGCTTCAGGTGTTGCATTCACCCTAATTCTTCTTCAGAGGGTCTGCATCTGCCTACATACACAGATGCACATCTCTAGACTCTAAGTAGACCACTGATGATTTGTATTGATAAACACAAAGAAGTAGAAAGCTTGGGGACAAAGCGGAAATTGTATCTGAAGAATAGAGACCTATCATTATACCCACCCACACATGCAATTTTAACTGACTTTTACCTCTTCAGATTGAAATTCAAAGAGAATTCCTAGTAATCAATGCCTGATGTCTTTGAATGTTTTTTCCTTCTTCCACTCTCTGCCTATAAGATATTAAACACCCCTAGGAATTCCTTAAGGGACACCTGCCCCCAAATGCAAATCTCATCCACAATGCGATCAGCCTTCTTTCTGCAAGCCTTCTTTCTGAAGGGAAGGGAAATCTTTCTGGTTTGTTTTAAAACGCATGGCTCCACGAGATTCCTTTAAGTTTGGAGAACTTTTCAGAAAGCTTCCAATGCACGAATTAATCTATACCCCGTTTCCCCATCCCTCCGTAGGAATTCAGCATTTCTCTCTTGGATCTTTCAAAAAGCAAGGCAAAGATTCTTACCTTTCCCAGCCAGAATCCGACTGAGACAGCTGCCAGCCCCGGCTAACAGCAACCCAGAAAGGGGGATGCAAATCACCGCACTAGGGACCGTAAACAAAGTTCGCCACAAGGCTTAAACACAATTTAGGGACCGGAGAAAAATTGGTGAGACGAAATCCCTTAAATGCTGCTGTATTTTGTCCTACGTTTCTATCAGAATGTAATCCACATTTTTAAAAAGGGAACCAAGTTTGAAAAGAATGTTCTCCTTTGTTTTTCTCTCCTTACATCCTCATTCAGGCTTTCATTTTCAAGATTTTCCCTGTCCAAAGCCCCATCCTGATACTAGCCCTCTGTAATACTGTGAACCTGCAGAAAAGATGTTTAATCCTTGTTCTATGCTTCTAAGCGGGTGTGGAGTTTGGAAAGTGTGTGGGGGTAGGGAGTGGCACGGTAAACTAATCTCTTTCGCTGTTAACAGGCAAGTAATAAAAGGAGTAAAGGAAGAGAAGGATTGATGGTGAAAATGGCATTTGGTGCTTGTGTGGACCCTCTCCTTAAAGTCAGAGGAGTTATCTTATCAGCGCTCTTCATCAGAGGATGGCAAGACACCATGGAAATGATGGTGGACTGGAAAACCACATCTCTGATGAACTGAGGCAACCCTTCACCAAAGGCATCATAAACAGCAGAGCTAGGAGCACTTGTTGTTCCAGAGAGAATTCCCCCAAATTTGGAAAATCTCATTTTACTTAGAAGCAAGACCAGAAACAAAGTTACTTAGGTGAGGGATACAGAAGTACAGGAAGGCGGGGGAGACGGTAAATGCTATGATAAAGAGAAGATTTTGCCTATTTCCCTCCAATAGAAGCCAAGGGTTCAGGCTCTAGGTTGGAAAGGGGGACATTTTGATTTTGCCATTGAGCATATGCTGTTGAAGACCTGGAAATTTCTCCTTTGGGAACACACAAATTTTGCATTTGTGAAGAGCACCCCCATGTGCATTCAATTACTCACCCGTATTTACTTTCAGTCTGCTTTTGCTTGGTGTGGTTGAGTTGGCTAATTTCCAGCAGCCCTGAAGATGCCAGGTCCTCCCGGCCCTCAGTGCAACCACCACATGCCTTTGATCTTGGTCATCATCCTGTCTGATTGGATTCAGTGAGATTCGGGAAGCAGGCCAATTTTTCTCCTCTCCAGCGCTTCTTTTAAGGGTGTATCTGCATTTATGTTCTGAAATCATGGACATTTTGGAAAGTGATCTGAGCTTGTGTGTTCATTTTGGATAACAGGTCATATTATTATTGCTTCCCCTAGGCACTTGTCTTTGAGGTCTAAGATCTGCTGGTACCCAGAGGAACGATGGATTATACATTAAACGTAAATATATATTTTACTATTTGCTGGTCAATTTCCAGGTACCAGAACTCATGTGGATATAGAAAGGAAAACATACATCTTTTAGATACACATCCTGGTCACCATTCTCTTACTCAGTTTGTTCTGAATAACTATGAAAGATCACATAAACATAAAAAAACAGAGCCACTGAAATCAAATGACACAGTGGGACCTTAGGGAGGGCTGAGTAAATCATCTCTCGCTTCAACGAGGACTATTGTCACTCCAACCTCGGATGAGAAGAATTGATTTTCTTGTTTTAAAATCCAAATATATGCTGAAACTGCTATGATCCTGATACATCCCCATGTTCCTTGCATAATTCTTTATATTTGTGTATATCATTCTTTGAAGGCCTAAGATGAGAAAGCTCAAAGATAAGGAGTTATAGCAAATTGGGCTGACATTTTCCCAAAACAGGTGTGTAGCACTCAGGTCAGCCTCCTCTAATGGGCTGTGGGTCCTGTATTCAGGGGCTTGTAGGAAGCCCACCATACTTGCCTTTTTCCAGGGAAGGAAAAATAGCGACCTCACGCTTTGCCACTCTTCTTGATACCTGATCATATGGGGGCCTACTATGCCCTTTTTACACACGCAATCTCTGTCTGGCCTCTGGTGACAAATGTCAGTCTTCCTGTCCATAAAATGATGTGCACATGGGGTGACTCCAATCCACTCTTGGCACATAATGTCTAGGCTTCAGCATCAATCTGGTGCTGGGGATTTGAAACCACGCTGCTATATGTAAAATTTTCTAAAAACCAACAATCTGTGACATCCTGTAAGGGTCAGTTAGCTTTTCTTTGTTCCATGTTCATAGAGCAGAATACACCTTCTGATCTGATTAGCCACCTCCCCCTGTTGTAACGCTGGTCTTAGAATGACTTGCATGGATGGGCGCATCCGTGCTGACCCTCCCCCAAACAATGAAAAATACAGTCGAAACCACAGATTTTAAGCTCTGTGCTTGGGTGAGAGGAATGTCGAGTCTACTTTCATGAGTAGTTTTTATCTCCATTTTTCAAAGAAAGAAATAGAGGGGCAGAGAAAATCACTCTTCCCAGGTTTAACTCCAGGGCCTGGCTGGGCTCCCTCATTCTAGTTGACCCACATGACATGCTCTGTTTGATGAGGAAAGGAGCACATTAACACTTCTGAAGCTTCTAATACGCACTACCTGTAATGCAGACCTTATTTCAGGTATTTGCATTCTCATTTTACTGTTGAAGAAACTAAAACTCAGTGGGGTTAAGTACTTGCCTGGGATCTACTACTAGGGAAAGAGGCAAAGCCGCGACTCAAGTCTGGGTGCCTCTTCTCCTATATTGTGTTATGAGGACTTGGTTGCTTATTATTATTTATAAGATTTATTAGATTGTGTGTACATCCTAACTTTAGCCTAAGTCTCATTTTCTTGGGTTCAGACTGCATACTCTCACTAGGTTTAGTTTTGGAAAAGCTCTCTGAAAAAGGGTACCTATTGCTTCTAGAATGATTAACTCATGTGTGTTGCGTCATATGCATCTGGGTATTGAAATGGAGGTGTGTTACCAAGCAGATTTGGATGAGTTTGAGACGTAAGCCTGGTACCAGTGGAGTCTGTGAAAGATGCTATGGCAGTAGGACATTTCAGAAGTTACCAAGAGGCCATTCCTCTGCTTTCAGGAGCATTTAAGTTCCACTGATGTTTACTGTACTCCTTTTGGGTGCCAGGAACTTACTCAATGCTCTATCTGAGCGGATACAAACCAGTAAACAAAGCAAGGTCTCTGCTCTCAGGGAGCTTCCAGTCCGGGACAGGAAAGCCACGGGGTAATCTTTTTGCTTGAGAGAATAACAGACTGCTCTGGGAGGCCCAAAGAAGATTAAATCAGCCTGGTCTAGGTGGAAGGGAAAGCTTCATGGCAGACAGGCATTTTGCAGTATAAGCAGTGAAGGAGAGAAGGTGATTCTAGGTGGAAGGAACAGTCTCTATAAACATAGCTCAGAAAAGTGCAGGTCTTCTGCAGAGAGCTTAGAGTAGCCCGTGTGGCTGAATTTAGAGAGCCTGGAGCAGGTAGAGAGCAGTCAAAATAAGATTGGAAATGGTTTATGGTGAGCTGATTGCCTCTAAGTCAAGTTTGGACTGTATTTTGAGAGCAATGTGGTTTTCGAGCAGGATGGCATAGTCAGCTCTGTGCATTATCAAAAGTTCCCTGGCATTAAAGAACGTTGGGATGCACTGTGGAAGGTCAAAAGGGGGATGGTGGAAAGTAACTGGGACACCAGTTAGGAAACCTGTGTGATTGTCCAGTGAGAGGCGCTGGGGGCCTGATATTGGGAAATGTGTGCAGGTGGGAAGTCCCTACAATGGGTAGAATCAGCAAAACTTGGCAGTGGATTTCATGTGGGGTTGGTTATCAAGGGAGAGGGGTTTGTAAGATTTTAAAGCTGAGGTAATTAACAGCTTGGTGATACTGTCAGCAGAAATACAGGGCCAGGGCAAGGAGCAGATATGGGGTGGAAGTTATGCACTTAATTTTGTTCGCCTATCTATGCTAAGCTATCCACATCTCCAGTGGAGAGGAAAATGCTAGAGAAAGTGGCGTTACTGCCTGCCTCCTAATTTGTGAAGCATTGTCTGAGTTGCCAAAAAATGCTGTCATGGGCTCACAGATGAGTTTTCCGCTAAAATTATGAATGTACAGAAACATACACATAGACTTGCTGACACACATACATTTTACACACATGATTTGAGATTGCTAACTTTTTGCAAAAAACAAGAAAATAAATATTTTAACAATTCCAATTTGAGCCTTTAATTGTGCTGACCAAATGCAAAGAATACATTGATTCAATTTTAAAGTTCAATTTTGAACTCCTTGAAAACGAGAATGTACCTATGCAACTGTTTTTGTACAGTATCTATCATGAAGAAAGCACCCCATAGACATTTTCTGGAAATGAAAATGTTTTCTCCTCCATTGATCTCTACTCCAGGGTACTACTTACCTAGATGAGTATATATAGAAAATTCCATTCTCCCCATTTCACATGTGGAGAACAGTCTTTGGCTTACCAAGAACTAACTTTATGTTGCCCCATAAGTCAATGCTTAAAAAAAAATCAGTCCAAGTTCACTATGGGTTTCTTTAGAATTGTCATGTTTTGGGAGTCCTGCAATATAAGCAAGCCTTTTTATTGGGGTTTACCAAGATCATGTTGACTGGAAAATCTCCCATAAGTTCCTAAAGTATAGTATCAGCAATTATACGTACTCAGAAAGTCTTTGCCAAATAAATAAAAGTGTGACTCTACATTGTAATAAGATATAAACTTGAAAATTCAGATCATTATTCAAATGGATTATTTCAGTGTCCAGATATTTTGTGTTAAGTACATTAATTATTCAGTTATAGCTGAATAATTATTCAATTATTACCGGCATTTTTTTAGTATTCTTTGGATGGTGGGTATTATATAGATCCAGCCACCGGCTCCATTAATAATAAACATAAATACTTATTGGGCACTTACTTATGTTATACACCTTTTATAGACTTATTATTTCTTTTAATATTCACAAATAATCCAAGAGGTCCGTGCCAGATGAAGATTAACCAATGAAGAGGTGAAGGGACTTGCCTTGGAAAGTCACCATTTGGAAAATGGTGGAGTCCAGGACTAGAACCAAAACCTGTTTGACTCCAAAGTTTACCCTCCTGATCCCTGTGCAATATTGTTTCTGTGTTCAGATGATGTGCACACTTTCTGTTGCTCATGAAGAGTCTATGCTCCCTCCAAAATAAACTCGGGTTTTGAAATGATTGTTATGCCAGAAAAACATGCAATCACCTTCCCACAGAACTTCTGTAGTGGTCCACGGATTGAGAATAGGACCAGCTCAAGAAACTGGAAACATTGTCATCCACTTACAAAGTCTTTGATGTCCACGACGTGGGTGGATGGTGGGAAATGGAACCATTTGTCCAGCTGAACTGAGTTCAAAATAGAACTATTTATCTCACGAACATATCTTATGGAACAATGCATAGAACAGATCTCTTTCTTTCTTTAGATAAAATGTTTTAAAGTCTTGCTTCACAAAGGAGATCTACCTTGCCGGCTCCTTCTTGTTTACTTAAGTAAACTATACAGGAAACAGGCATTATTGTCTTTGTAAAAGCAATTGTAAAGCTTGGTGAAACTAATGAGCCCAAGACAGTGCATGGCCACAGAATGAGAACACGATGTTCCTTCCATCAGTGCATGCTGAGGGGCATCAGGTCCACTTTGAACTCCAACTGGCTGCTTGCACCTGGTCAGTAAATCTGCCATCAATAACTTTGGATGACTTCCAATTTGATGGGCTCCGTAGTCTCAGGGGAAACTCTCTCCCCGGACTTATTTCTTGCTATTTATTTTCTAAGTTAAACTTAGTTTGGAAAGCTCTTTGCAGTGCTATGAATTGATCTTTATTTTCTAGGGTCACAAGGTAAGATTTTGGATCACTTCCAGAATAAAATTAACATTTCTGATTCTCCACTCTGGTTGTGCACTGAAAACAGCCCTGAACTGAAAGTCAGGAAACTTGGGTTTGAATCTTCTGTCCTCTGTGTGGCCTTGGGCAAGTCACCTACCTTCTCAGAGTCCCATCTGTCAGATCTCAGGGGCCTGTCTGTAGATCCTTTACTATTCTTTCATTTTATTCTATTTTTAAAAATCCTATTTAGGCTCACAATATCAGAGAACTTAGACAACTTGGGGAAATAGCTAACACTACTACCCAAGCGACCAGGACAGCTGTAGGAAGCTTCTTCTTAAAAAAATATTCCCTGGTGCAGCATCTGTCAGTAAAGCCATTGACCTCTCCCTGTGGATATTCATCTATTTCCCTGTGAAGAGAGTCACAGGCGTCTGGCTCAGAGACTGGTTACTTCCAAAGATTTTCTTCAGTTCCCATCAGAAATTCTACGTTTGCAGTGTTTGCACACTAATTTCCACTCTTGCTGATCCGAAGGCAATGTCATAAGGAGTGTGGGTGTCCAAGGAGATCAGTAGTACAATAAATAGTAAATTGAATTTGGAAGTCAAGCAGCAGGGGCCAGAATTCCCACTTGTGGAGCCTTGCTCTGCTGTAACTGACATGACATGACGTAAGTCCGAGACCTCAGTTCACGGTTTTATGTGACAGGACACGGGAGCAGCCAGCTTTAGGGCAGACTGATAGGAAAGCCCAAGGGTGAGTCTCCCTGGGAACAGGAAGCAAGTACCGCTGCACCAGCAAGGCTTTTGGACAGAGAATTTTGATAGGTTTTGTAGAAGCAATTGGGCTCCCCAGAGGCTGCCGAGAGGGTGTGCTCCTGTCACATGGAGCGTGTGTTTCCTTAGTGCTTCTCTCCTCCCAGGCCACGGAATGCAGAAATGAGCACTTTTGCTGCTGTGTGACTTGCATTAACGTTGTGGATTCCTTTATAGTCACCCAGTTCCGATTCTCACATATGGATTAGAGCAGAGAAAAAAAAAAGTCTATATATTCTTCTCCTTCCAAAATTCCTTTTTATTTCTTTGTGGTGGGATCACAGTCTTACCACTGTCAAATATAGTCTGTACATCAGTGAGGATTTGGACTAGCTGCATCAGAATTGTACAGGGGACTTCTAAACAATACAGATTTCTGGGCCCCACCCCAGACCTACTGCATTACACCATCAAGATATCTGGTATGCGTGTGTGTGCGCGTGTGTGTTGGAAGGTCAGGAATCTGCATTTTTTGTTTGTGTGTTTTTTTTTGAGGGAGATTAACCCTGAGCTAACATCTGTTGCCAATCCTCCTCTTTTTGCTGAGGAAGATTGGCCCTGGGCTAACATGCACGCCCATCTTCCTCTACTTTATATGGGACGCCGCCACAGCATGGCTTGACAAGTGGTGCCTCGGTCTGCGCCTGGGATCAGAACCCGCACACCCCAGGCTGTGGAAGGGGAGAGCATGAACTTAACCACTATGCCGCCAGGCTGGCCCCAAGAATCTGCATTTTTTATCTGCATCCCAAATGAAGATTGAGATCTTCTGCTTGACACTAATATAGCAAGCTATGGAGGATGTGAGTCTAACCATACCACTCCTCTGGTTAAAACTCATCAATGGTTCCCCTTATTGAAGGTCTGGAACCTCAGCATGACACACAAGGCCTCAAGAGTGGCCTCTCTCTTCCTCTCCAGCCTCAGTTCCACCGAGGATCAAATTACACATTACAAATACAACATACTATTTCATGTTCCTCATGCCTTGTTGGTTGCTACTCTTGAATACTCAAGATGACATCTACTCATCTTCCCTGACTACCTCAAGCATCACTACTTCTCTGGTAAGTCCTCCTCCATCTTCAGACCAGGCAGGCTTGACTTCCCTTCCACTGTGACCCCATACTGCTCTGTGCCGCAGTTTTTTAACCTGGGCACATTTGACCTTATGGGCTGGATGATTCTTTTTTCTAATTGAGATATAATTGGCATATAACCTTATATTAGTTTCAGGTGTACAACATAATGATTCAATATTTGTATATATTGTGAAATGATCACCACAATAAGTTTAGTTAACATCCATCACCATACATAGTTACAAAATCTTTTTTCTTGTGATAAGAACTTTTAAGATCTACTGTCTCAGCAACTTTCAAATATACAATACAGTATTATTGACTACAGTCACCATGCTGTGCATTACATCCCCAGGACTTATTTAATTTATAACTAGAAGTTTGTAGCTTTTGATCCTCTTCACCTATTTCACCCACGTCCCACCTCCAGCCTCTGGCAACCACCAACCTGTTCATCTCTTCTCTGTATCTATGAATTCTTCTTCTTCTTTTTCAGATTCCACATTTAAGTAAGATCACATGGTATTTATTTTTCTGTCTCTGACTTATTTCACTTAGCCTAATGCCCTTAGGGACCAATCCATATTGTTGCAAGTGGCAGAATTTCCTTCCTTTTTTATGGCTGAATAATATTCCATTGTCCATGGATGATTCTTAGTTGTGAGGGACTGGCCTGTTCATTGAAGGATGTTTAGCAGCATTCCTGGCCTCTACCACTAGATGCCAGTAGCAACCCCCCTCATCGTAAGAACCAAAATGTCTTCAGACATTGCCAGATGTCCCCTGGGGGCAGAACTGTACCTGGTTGAGACCACCGCTCTGTGCTTACATATTTCATAGCCCTTACCAAATAATGTAGAAAGTAGCTATTTGCTTGGTTATCTCCTCTAAGATTCTGAGAGCTTCTCAAGACTAGGGGCATACAAAATTTATCCTTGTGTTCCCTGTGCCAAAGCATAGCACCCCATGCATAGTAGGCATATAATTCACATTTCCTTAGCAAAACTTTCTTGAAGAACTAGGTGTCAGAAGACCTAAATTTTAGCTTATCTGGTTGGCTCTACTGCTTAAAATGTTGTGACTGTGGGCAAATCAGGTAGCATCTCTGTGCCTCAGTTTCCCTCATTTGGAAAATGGGGATAATAACACCAGCTTTGCTTCTTCAGGCTGTTTTATGAATGGAATGAGAGTGGGTATGTGAAAGTGTAAAGCAGAAGGAAGCCTGGTTTAGGCAACATGTCCTAAGGGAGGCTACTGTCATGCTTGCATTCTCTGGGCACAAAGTCTGGAGAGCATTGAAAGTTCAGGTCTACTCAAACAATATAATCCTCTATAACAATATAGGGAGGATTTCTTTAATGCAAAACATTATAAACACAAGAAACCTTGTTGAAATGATTGCACCTGCAATATGGAATGAGACAGATATAATTATTAACAGTTATCTGAAGTATAATGCTATACAACACACTATGGATATCCTGAAGGACAAACACTCTCAGTCACGCCTCCAGGGGCCTGATAAAGACCAGCCAGGCCTAAGGGAGTCTTCTCTGCTCCAGGCCTGTCTGATGTTCTGGCTCCCCAAGGGGCTGCCAATCTCATTCTTTGTACCCTATTCCGTTCTGGTCTTTTCTGCTCTGTGCTGGGATGGCTGTTTCCTTGTTCCCTGACTTTTAATATCAGTATCAGTATCAGGAAATTAGCAGGTTTTGCATGTGCAACTGCTCAGAATTCACACTGTTGGTAGGGAGTCTCATCCACTCTTTGTAAAGAAGATTTTTTTCCTCCAATACACCCTGTGGAACGCCTCCCCAGTTATTTATTACCTTCAAGAAGGACTTCTGTCTCTCTCTCTTCCTCTCTCTGTTTACCTACTTTATGGCTTCCTTTTACACTCTGGGCATTCCATCACTGCTGCCTCTGTGTTCCGCCAGCTCTGTGGTGGGCTGGGTTACATATCTCCCTCCCTCCTTGTGGCAGAATGAATTAGTCTCCAGATTGAGCTCAGCTGAGAAGGACCCCTGTTGCACAGAAATGTGGACTCTGATACTCTGTGTGTGCCACCATGATCTCCCCTCCAGCTGCAGCTGGCCAGGGCTTTCCTGTTAACCATTTCATGCTCTGAACATCTTTGCTGCAAAAGCACTTACAAATTGTAAAATTCTATACAAATGTGTCAAACGAGTACCTATACTTCTAGTGCTGCAAGAAGGCTTGAAAACCATCCATTTGTCTAGCTCTTTCATTTTAAACTTGAGAAACTGACGCCTGAACAGGTTAAGTGACTCACTCATTACCATTTTTTTTTTGCAGTCTCTAACCATCTCAAAAAGCCAATCTGAATCACTCTTTACTTTTTTAATGCATCACAGCTAATCTTTATTTTCCAACTTTTTCTATACTACATGATCCTCTCTTTCAGGTTAAAATAATAATTTCCTTTCAATACGGGGTTTGGAGATGTTTCATCTAAAAGAGGTGATAGATATTTTAAAATAGTGAATTCTATGTATCCATTGTTGCTGTTGCACATGGTTTAGAGCGATGAACACAGTTTTGTTTTTTTTACCCCCGAGACAATTTTTTTCATGCAAACTGAAAATATTCGGTTCCAAATTTTTTTCTTATAATTTATTTTAAAAATTTTCTAGGCAGATTATCAGGATTTGTTTGTAAAAAGCTGCAGTTTGAGAATATTTGCACTGCTTACTAGCCACTAACATTTTTCTGTTTGAGAATTTTGGAGAACTTGCAATATGGATGCACCTGTTTGCTAGTCTACCTGAAGAGCTCATTGAGGGCTTGATTGCGAAGCTTCTGGCAGCCTGCTGCAGCCTGAGAGTCTTAGATTGCTCATTGGTCATCAAAAACAGGATTTTCTTGGGGACTCAGATGAGGAAAAGAGTAAAATAGGTGGTGGGAGACTGACATAGGATTTCAAACCTTTGTTTTGCTAAACAAGTACTTAAAAAAAAGACCATCATCATCCACAGCCAGGATTGTTTCTTAAAAGAGAAAGTACTTTAGGATAAAAACAAAAAACAGGATATAATCTCACCACATGGCTTTTATTTTTCACATTTGAGTGTATGTCTCCGAATTGGCCTTTGGCAACCACCAAATCTAGATTAATTAATCCAGGAATCAGAGATGTGAATTACAATGTCAAATCCTGTTAAAAAAAAAAATGGAGGACCCAAATTCTTTGATTTGTATTGGTATTAACTATTGCACATATCATGTGGGCTTTTTAGTGGGGCCAAGGTGTTATTTATGTCTGCAGATTTCCAGATTCTTAGAAAAACAACATTGTGAAATGTTGACCACAGGCCCAGAGCAGAGAATCTCTAACTTCACCACGCTCCATAAAACCACTTAGCCTGTTTGTTTCTTCATCTTTAAAAGAAGGATACATTTCACAAGCTGTTGTATGAAATGAAATAATAAATCTGAAAGCATTTAATAAATTCCATAGTGATCTGTAGCTGTGAGATTCTGTCAGTATCTCTAAATTTTATGGACTTTTTCTTTAATCAACACCTTATCAAGGCTGTGTTAATCTGTCTACAATGTCTGATGAAACTTATCAAAATACATTTTACATAAGAGACTACAGTATATAAAGTGTATGTCAGTGCCTGGCATAAAACAGGCAATTAATTATTTTTAATTCCCTTTACCCACTAAGGTACATTTTGACTCTCCAGATAACATAATGCCAAGCATTTTGCAACGTAAGTGATGGCCAACTGCAGTTATGCGTCTGTGATCTTTTTGAAATTTTCTTAGATAAATGAGTGAAAAGGACATCAAAATAACCTTTATGTTATGAAACGTTTGAACCCAGCTACACATCAGCTTTCTCACTTCGCTTCCTTCCAGCGCTCCTCTGCGCCCTCTACTGACTGCAAGTCTGTATTGAATTAGCAAATTTAACTGTTTTGAACAAAAAGATCACAATTTTCTCCAACCTGTGACTGAATGTTATAACCCACAAATTACCACTTTAATGAATCATGGTATCTTCTTTTTCTCTTTTTAATGTCACCAGGAAAATCTAGTCATAATTTAAAAATGAGATATTATGGATAAATCTAAGTAGAAAGTAAAAATCAAATGTTAACTCTACTTTCAATAGAACTGTCCACATTTTTCTGTATCTTCATTCTATTTTCTCTACATAACATGTATTTTTTTCTTTTACAAAAATAGGATCATGCTGTATATAATTTTTACAAACTTGCGTCTAGCACTATCCATATATGGCAAACATCTTTCCATGTCAATAAATGGACCATCAGAAATGGCTACATGGTGTTCCATTGCAAGGATGTCCCATAATATCTTTTTTTTTAAGTTTTTCAATAGTTTTTTTTTTTTGCTGGGAAAGATTTGCCCTGAACTAACATCTGTTGCCAATCTACCTCTTTATTTTTCCCCTCCCCAAAACCCCAATACATAGTTGTATGTTCTAGTTGTAAGTCCTTCTACTTCTTCTACATAAGCCGCTGCCACAGCATGGCCACTGACAGACGAGTGGTGTAGGTCCACGCCCAGGAACCGAACCCTGGCCACCTAAGCAGAAAGCACTGAACACTAACCACTAGGCCATAAGGGCTGGCTCACATAATATCTTTATGTATTTATAACGTGCACGTTTGGTCTGCTTTCAGTTTTTCTCATTGCTGTTTCTTTTTTTAATTTTCCTCTTACGTCCTATCTTCTCCATGAAGACATGTCAGAGGCTACAGCAAACATTGATAATGCTCCATAATTAATATTGGCGGCTAAAAATGATACACCAGTACTTGAGATCTCAAAATACTGTGTTGTCAAATATTTCTCTTGCTCCTTTCCATTTCCTGCACTGCTTATCCTTTTCTACTAAGTTGCATTAAAATATATTTATCATAAGCGAAGAGCAAACATTTTGAAAAGATTTAAAATCTTTTCCTCGGTAAGATTCGAGAAGATATTTCATCTCGAAAGTGAGAGTTGACAGTTGTGAGGAAGGAAAAATATAAGGTCTTGAAAGACTGGGTGAAAATTAGAAATAAATTCGCCGTGTTCAACTCCCAATGAAGGAATGGATGTCTTATATTATACTGAAAAAATCCAACTAGTGAAGTTGCAGATAAACTAGAGAATTCTCTCACGACTCATAGGAAGATAATAAATAATTGAAAATAATGAGAGAAAAAGATAAGATAAGGAGTCCAAAAGATGTAGTCTATGCAAAGTAGGAATTCCAGAGCAGGAAATGAAACCAAGAGAAGGTAAGCAAAAAATAAAAGCAACAGAAGACATTTTTGAGCTAAAGAAATATTTGAGTTGGAAGCTTTAAAAAAATTCACTGAAAATTAATGGAACACACGTCTAGATAGGTCCAGGCAAAATTCTTGAATATAAAAGAGAAATTAAACTTTCTGTAAGAATCGAGTCTTTTAAAAGAAAACAAATATGTATTCTAGAGAGGAACATGAGTCAGGCGATTCTCCTTAAAGCTAAATGCCCATCCTCAATGTTGACAGAATTTTGAGGATGAGTCAAAATTAAGAACTCAAGGATAGTGAAGACATAGTTTAAAAGTACAAAAAGTGGGCAATAAAATCACACTTTTAAAACATTTTTCAAATGTAAAAATATAATTCTTTAAAGAGAAGATGTACGCTGTGAATCACAATAATAATAATCCAGGTTTTCATTTCAAAATAATATAAGCAAAATCAGAAAATAGCAGAGGCTCATGAGAGGCAGTATAAACTCCCTATTTTTAATTTTACACAGGGAAAGTTAGTAATAATTGTTTTGTTCTTGATGCTAATACATATGATATGTGTATTCCAAAACCTAACCATTAGTAGAATTTTCTTTTTTTCACTTCTACATTTCCTTCTTTTGTAAGACAGGTGTAAAGGACGTACATCGTCTGTTTTAGTTGTCTTTTGCTGTGTAACACACCACCCCAAATCTTAGTGGCTTAAAACAACCACCATTGTTTATTTTGCTTGTGAATCTGCAACTTAGGCAGGGCTCAATGAGGTGCACTCATCTCTGCTCCATGCAGTGCTAGCTGGGGCAGCTAAGTAGAGTGTGCAAAGGGTAAGCCAGAGGATTGACTTTCAAGATGAGTCACTTACATTGCTGGCAAGTCAGTGCTAACTGCCAGCTGGGAGCTCAGCCAGGGCTGTGGGCCAGAGACCTTGAATCCCCTCCAAGGGATCCTTTTCATAGACTGCTTGGGCTTCCTCACGTCATGGTGTCTGGGCACTGAGACAGAGTTCTAAGAGAAACAGGAAGCTGTATTGTTGTCTATGACCTGCTCTTGGAAGTCACAGAACATCACTTCTGATGTGGTCAGAAGCCCACTCTGATTCAAAACAAGGGGACACAGACTCTACCTGTTGGTGGTAAGAGTTCAAAGTCACATCAAAAGAGATTATGTGGGATGAGAGATATTGTTCTGGCCGTTTTTTGGAAAATACAGTTTGTCTACCTTCAAATTACTAAAGGAGAAAAAAGTATTTTAAAATCTCCACATATATGGTCTTATTTACCTTAGTCATTATGAGAAATGGCTAGGATTAGAAAGATCTGGATTTGAATCCTGTTTGTAATATGTACTTTCTTTGTGTCTATGGACATGTCATTTGCCTTTTTAAAAACCATTTGTTAAATGAAAATACTGATACACAACTCACAGAGTTTGTACTGAGAAAATGTACTTTTACTGAGCATAGTCCCTGACTCACATTAAACAGTCAACACATGATAGTTTTAAACAAGACAAGGCTATCTGTGATACCACTGTTTACATTGTTCTGGAAGTTCTAGCCCAGTGATTTTCAAGTTAATTTTTAAGAATAGGACCCTTTTCCCCTCATAGACTCTTTTGCAGATCCCCACTATAGAACACCAATAAAAGCTTAGCTCTTGCTTGTGAAGAAGGATGGGGGCGCCTAGAGCTCTACCTGCTAGTTTACCTTACCTCCCACAACGGAGCCAGAGGCATCGCCTCAGACATTTTGAAAATGACTGTTACGGCCCCTATAATAACACGGGAAAGGAAAAGAATTGGTACAGCTATTGGAAAAGCTATGGTGAACTTGTCCCCCACCTCTGACAATATGATGTCCATGTAGAAAAGTGACAACAACTTAAAAATGAATGGAACTGACAAAAGAATTTAGTATGGTGGCCAGTATATATACAATACACACACACAAACACACGTATATATACACATATACATGTATGTATACATATGTATACATGCAATTCATATATATATATTAAGGTCAACAAAATTCTTATATTAATTCACTCAATAGTATTTATGTGCCAGGTGTGTGCTAATAATTGGGGATCCAGTGGTGAAAGGGATGGACAGGTCCCCGCTGTTGAACTTATGGTCTGATGGAGGAGACAGATGCTCAACTAATTACAGATCAAGATCAGTGCTAGAAAGCAAATAGCATTTATTTGTTTACTTTTTACTGTTTTCCTCCTGCCCTCACTGGGGTGCAGGTCCAATCACAAGTGGCAATAAATTGTATATAGGAAAAAAAGCAAAAGGCTGAGATAGCAAATTAAAGAGGCTTGGGGTGGAAAGTCTATGGAAGAAAGATACAGGCTGATACTTGAAGGATGAGAATGGGTGAAGAGTGTGTGGAGAGCAGTTGAGGCAGAGAAAACAACAAGGGCCGTGTTTTTGAGGTGAGGAAACAACTTGGCATGACCTAGAAACCAAGGAACAGCAGGCTTCAGCCTAGTGAGTGAGCGGAGGGTGGAGAAGATGGGGATGGAGATGCAGGAAGAGCCACTCAGATGGTAAAGAACCCTGTAGGCTAGGGTAAGAAGTTTGAGTGCTATTTAATGCAACGTGAAGCCAATGAATGGTTGTAAGGAGGGGAATGACAGCAGTGACTCAGCGTGTTAATACAGCTCTCTGTCTCTCTGTGTGGGGAGTGGACACCAGCACGGAGACCCATTAGAAGGTCACTGGGCAGTCAGGGGAACAGTGATGGTGGCTTCCAATACGGTGGGCAGTGCAGATAGAAAGAAGTGAATGAATCCAAGCTATGTGGGAAGTGGAAATAGCAAAAACTGTGGACAAATTATATACAGGGTTTGAAGGAAAGAGAGGAGTATTGTTGTAAGGTTTTCAAACTTCCAAACAAATCTGATGGACACACAGTCCTAAGACAGCGAGTAAAGGAGACTGAGTCCTTTCCCCAGGTGGAACGAGTGTAAATTAAGTTAGCTGAAGTCATGCAGCGCATAGTCTCCATTCCCAGAGAAAGACAGTCAGGCTTCTGACCCAAACTTGAGACCTCCACTATTAGAGAAGATTCCAGGTGTACAGAAAAAAGGCACCGATATTTATACTGATTAATAAGAGAGTGCAGCTCTGCATCCTGGGGATCACAGCTCAAGCGAAACCCTAGACTTGGTCTGAAACACCCTGGTGCTGAACTCAGATCCTCGGTGGTGATCAGTCAGGGCAGCAGAAGGGACTTCGTAATACAATACTTCCAGCTCGTCTCTAGAATCCCCTTACTGGAAGGAAGGCGGTTGATGACTTTATTCTCTGATCCCTTCCAGGATCCAAACAAACTTAATTTTCTGAACAGTGGCGTAGCAGTTAAGTTTGCGCACTGTGCTTCGGCAGCCCGGGGTTAGCGGGTTCAGATCTCGGGCGTGGACCTGCACACTGTTCATCAGGCCATGCTGTGGCGGCATCCCACATACAAAATAGAGGAAGACTGGCACAGATGTTAGTTCAGGGCCAATCTTCCTCACCAAATAAATAAATAAGTGAATAAATAAATAAATAAATACATATTTATCAAACAAATGAGTACATGAATATATAAATAAGAGAATAAACTAAGGTGATATCTAAATCTTTTTTCAGTATTAAATTTTATAGTTTTGTGGTTATAATCGTTCATAAAGTCTTTTAGTAGTGAAAACCCTTACAGAGATAATTGGGTTAGAATCTGTGTTCATGCTTCATGTCTATAGATCCTACATCAGTCATAGGTGACATAGACGTGAGACAGCAGGCTCTAGAATCCGACAGAACTGGCTCCAAGCCTCAGCTCCACCTTTGACCTACCCATGTGACCTTGGACAAGTTACTTCCTTTTCCTAAACTTGAGTTTCTTCATGTAAAACCTGGAGATTATAATAGAACTGATTTCAGAGTGGTATTGTGGGGATTTAATGAAAACACTTAGCATAGTTTCCGGTTCATAATGAATACTCGGCGGGCTTAAACTATTATTCACCGATTTACACGTTATTATTTTACAAGCTTTGGAGCCCAGTAACAGCATCATCACCCTCTTTCATGTCTCCATTGCCCTAGCAAGATAAAACTCTTGAGCATTTATGCAGACATTCAACAGCACAAGTTGAACAGAATAGAACTAAACTGATTTAGATGGCCATTGAAACAGATTAAAATCAGTTCAGCTACAGAATTTAGAGATACCTATTGAGACAAGACATTCCATAAGTGTTCGCTTTCACTTTACAGAGTACTTTTATTGTATTATCTGTGTAATCCTCTCTGCAAATCCTTGAGATAGGTATTATTGTTTTCATATCACTGTTGAACAAACAGTTTAAAAAAATAAAGTGATTTGGCTGGTTCTTAAAGTGACTAGAACGGAAAGATTTTGATGGCAAAGCTAGTTTTTGTGACCACGACTCTATCTTGGGAATCCACAAACTGAATTAGTTCTGTACTGTGAAAAACATCCCTAGAGAAAATGAGAAGTTCTGATCTTTACCCAGATGTTTTATCTGTGATACCAAATATTTCATTCACTTCTCAGTTGCTTGGTGCCTAGCAGCTTTTGCTAGTAAATAAAAACAAATATACTTTTAGTCCCCCAATTAAAAAAAAAATACAACACTGATCAATCACAACATGTAATCCACGTATGTTCTCTGAGCAAAGTTAGGCACTTGTGAACATTCATTCATTCATTCATTCATTTTTCGTAGTATTCCAGAATGATGTTTTTCTTTTTCTTCTGCTATTTTTAATGGCAATTACAGTATTATACCTTTATTAGAATTAGTATTGTGCCTTATTTGCATCATACTTTTTTTTTTTTGAGGAAGATTGGCCCTGAGCTAATATCTGTTGTCAATCTTCTTCTTTTTTTTTTTTTTTGCTTTTTGCTTTTTTCTTCCCAAAGCCCCCAGTACAGAGTTGTATATCTTAGTTGTAGGTCCTTCTAGTTCTTCTACGTCGGATGCTGCCTCAGCATGGCTTGAGGAGCAGCGAGCAGGTCTGTGACCAGGATCCCAACCGGCCAACGCCGGGCCGATGAAGCAGAACGTGCATACTTAACCACTGCGCCACCGGGCTGGCACCTGCTTCATAGATTTTAAGGAAATAAAATGTTATAGGTACTGTTGAAGTTAACGTGAATCCTTCCCTTTCACATTTTTAAGTTTTCAGAGCATATGTATAGTCCATAAACACTACAAAGTCTCTTACTCTATGCGTCCTGCAACGTGCTTTCCTCATTCAAAGTGTTTTCAAGACTTATTCATGATATACAAGTAGATTCTTTGTTAATTTCAAAATCTATGTAACGAACATACCACTATTTATTTGTTTAGTCTCTGGTTGGTGGATATTTATGTTATTTCCAATTTTTTGCCACTAAAACACTCCTTTTATTGCCCTGTATATTCGTCAACACCTATTTTTTAAGTTTTTGCCAGTTATACATAAATGAAATGGTATAATTTATTTTGCATTTCCTCAATTACTAAGGATGTTGATCAGCTTTTTATGTGTTTATATGCCATTTGGGTTTTTTCACTGTTCAGATTTTCAATTGCATTGTTTGGGTTTTTCTTATCGATTTCTAGGAGTTCTGTGTATATTGTATTGATCCTTTGTTGGCTTTGTAAGTAACAAATGTCTTCTACCAATTTATGTGTTGGGTTTTATTTTATTCGTAGTATATAGTTGAACATGAATTCTTGCTTTTTAATGTAGACAACAATTAATCTTTTCTTTTATGGTTTGTGCTGTTTTATGTCTACAAGAAATCTTTTTTTAACTCTCAGGTCATGAAGGTTTACTCGTATATTATCTTATAAAAATTTCAACGTTTTGCCTGATACAATTAGTTCTTTCATACATCTGGAATTTATATTTGCATCTTATATGATATAGGAATCTCAATTTTGTATAAAGATAGTTAGTCGTTCCAATATCATTTTTAAATTGTCCATTCACTCTCACATGCTAAGTTTCAATATGCATGTAGATTTGTTTAGGGTTAGGGTTCGAGTTAGAGAGTTAGGGTTAGGATTAGAGGGTTAGGGTTAGAGCTAGAGGGTTAGAGTTAGAGGGTTAGAGCTAGGGTTAGGTTTAGGGTCACAGTTAGGTTTAGGGTTAGAGTTGCAATTAGGGTTAGGTTTAGGTTTAGGGTTAAAGTCTGGGTTAGTGTCAGGGTTAAGGTTTGGGCTAGAGTTAGAAGGTTAGGGTTAGGGTAATGTTAGGGTTAGAGAGTTAGCATTAGTTTTAAGGTTAAGGTTAGGGCTAATATTAGGGTTAGTGTTTGGGCTAGGGTTAGAAGGTTAGGGTTAGGGTTACTGCTAGGGCTACAGTTATTGTTAGGTTTAGGGTCACAGTAAGCTTAGGGTTAGGGTTAGAGGGTTAAGGTTAGGGTTAGGTTTAGGGTTAGAGTGTTATGGTTATGTTAGGGTTAGGGTTAGGGTTAGAGGATTAGGGTTAGGGTTAGTGTCTCCTTTAAAGTTAGGCACAAAACTGTTCGTTGTTTTCTTTACTTTTTTTCACAGTCCTGGTTCAATATCACAGTATTTTCTTTATTATAAATTCTAATATCTGATAAGCCTGGTTTCCTCTTTTTATTTTTCCCTCTTTTAAAAATTGCTTTCTTACTTTTTCAAATTGCTTGATCCTTACACTTCTCCTATGAATTTTAGAATTCCTGTGTGAATGTCCTTGAATACCCTTAATGGATTTTTATTACAATCTCATTGGATTTCTAATTTGAATTTATAGGAATGATCATCTTTACAACATTAAATATCCTAGTCCCTGAATGTGG
Organism: Ceratotherium simum simum; assembly: GCF_057802395.1. Lineage (NCBI taxonomy): Eukaryota > Metazoa > Chordata > Mammalia > Perissodactyla > Rhinocerotidae > Ceratotherium > Ceratotherium simum. Next base: position 31,681,106 of record NC_141915.1, on the reverse strand, counting down.
TGTCAGTAAGGAGTAAGTGCAGAAAATAAGAACTCTCTAGGTATTTTAAGCGTAAAGGAATTTGATGCAGAGAGTTTATTACTCGCTAGGTTCCTGGAGTAAGTGTGTATTTGTTTTGTTTTGTTTTTTAGTTTTCAAATCTATGGGAGGTAGATATTAGCTATTTTTGTTTCTTTCTTCTTTTTTTGCATTGTCATTAGAGAATGACATAGATTCTTTCGTGTTTGTTGACAACATCCTTTGTGGCTTACAGGGTCATCAATTTTAATCAATGTTTTACGACAGTTTGCAAATAATACGTGTGTTCTATTTATTGGATATGGGGTTCTATAAATGCCCTTTAGATGAACCATATGAATGATATCCTTAAGTCTTTCATATCTTCGCCAGCTTTTTGTCTGATTCATCAATCTATTTCTTAGAAAAGAGCCTTAAAATGTTCTACTGTGGTTGTGAATTTGCTGATTTCTCCTTGTACGTACTGATGACAATTTTTGCCTTACATATTTGAGATTATGTTGTGAAATGAATATAAATTTAAGCATTCATATTTCCTGAAGAGTTGTGTTCTTTAGCATTAACTCATGAACTTCTTTCTATTAATTTTTTTTTTGCCTTAAAGTTTATTTTGTCTGGTATTTTTAGAGCCACACCAGCTTTCTTTCATTTAGGGTTTACTTGTGTATATTTTCCATACATTTACCTCTACATTTTCTAAGTAATTATATTTTAGTTATGTCTCCTAAGAACATATATAGCTGGATTTCCTCAAAATTTCTATTTTGAATAATTTCAAATATGCAGAAAAGTTGATGGAATGGAACAATAAAAATGTGCCTACCCTTCACCTAAATTCATCAATTGTTTACATTTTGTCACTTTTGCTTCTTTTTCTATCTATATATCAATTACACAATTTTTTACTGAATTATTTGAATGTAAATTGCAGGTGTCATGCTATTTCACTCCTAAATTGAATTATTTATGCTAAATTGCATGCATTCCATAAAACATATTATATAAGTATGCAATATATTATGTAATACACACACACTCATACACACATTTTAATCATGTAAAATTTTATTGCTGAGTAGTACTTCATTGATAGATATATCGCAATTTGTTTTATCAATTCACCCATTGAAGGGCATTTGGCTTGATTCCACTTCTTGGTTATCACCAATTAAGCTGCTATGAACATTTGTGCATAAGTCTATGCGTGGACAATGCTATTTTTTTCCCTTGGGTAAATACCTAGGAATGGAATGACTAGATTGTATGGTAGGGGTATGTTTAACTATTTCAGAAATAGTCAAACAGTTTTCCAAAGTGGTTGTACCATTTACACTGCTACCAGCAATGTATGAGAGTTCTGTTTCTTTGACATACTTGCCAACACTTGCTTTGATCAATCTTTTTAATTTCAGCCATTCTAATAGGTGCATAGTGTTACCTCATTGTAATTTTAATTTACATTACCTTAATGACAAATGATGTTGTGTATCTTTTCATGTTCTTATTTGCCACCAGTATATCTTCCTTGGTGAAATGTCTGTTTAAATCTTTTGCCCATTTTTACTGGTTTGTTTGTTTTCTTATTATTGCATTTTGAGAGTTCATTCCATTAAATTTTAACATGCACAGGAGACTAAAATTAATCACTGTCTCCCATCTACCTCCTAAACAAAACTCTCATCTTACCCTTCACTGTTTTAGGATTTTACTGTTTAGAATTTTAGTTTCACTTTGTTTTTATATGTCTATTTGTCTATTTCCTCCCCACCCATCCACCTCATCTCCTACTTCTCCATTCTCTTCTTCTGCAACTCTAGGTAGAAACGTTTGACTTTTGCACTGTACCTTTCATGTCTCTCAATTACACTTTCACGTTTTCCATTTCTTTATATCTCTGTGCTGCTTTCTGGGGAATTTCCTCACAAGCCACCTTCTCATTCTCTTATTTATCTTGAACTGTGGCAGGACAGCTATCTTACCTCTCTTTACGTTTCTAATTTTAATGATTATATTTTTCATTTGTAGAAAGTCTGTTTGGTTCTTTTTCAAATTCATTTACCTTTTTCTTAGTGTTCTGTTCTTTCATTATGGTTTCTAGACCTTCTTTTCTTTCTTTAATGATCATAAATACATATTAAATAATGACTCTCATACTGGTCTGTTATCTGTAGCTCTTTGGTTCTGATTTTTATGTTTCCACATCTGCTAACTCTCTCACATGGAGAGTTGTTTCCACAAGGCTTTATAACTTGCTTTTGTACATGCATCTTCTGTGGGGTTATTCTCTCTTGGGTAATTCCATGTGTCCCAGTTGTGAAAGTGTCCCTGGGTTTGATTCTGGCAGGGTCACAGGGGCTTCGATGGTCCTGAATCAGATTTTGTGTTAATTTATCTCCTTGCGGCTCCCATACGGTGCAGGTAATACGAATTTAGATCCCATCTCTGGCATAGGCTTGGGGTTTGGTTTCTTCCTGTTGTGTTTTTATATCTTTCTACCTAAAGCTTCAGGAAAAGTCCGAGCTTCCTAGAGGGGTCCATGTCTGAAAAAGGCTGAGGATTTTCTGGTTTCCTTGGAATGGAAGGGATGGCTCTTGCAGGATCCAGGCTTTCTGAAGGAGTCCCCAGTTCGGCTTCTCACCATCTATGGCCCAGGGCCATGTCTTCCCCCCATGTGTGAGTATTAGAACCCCAGCCCTCACTGCATCTGTCTGTAGGGATTTTAGGAAGCCCCAAATATAATATTCCTCTCTTCCCTATCTGTGTTCTGAGTCAATTTAGAGATAGATGCCAAAGTCAGACAAGGGAGATTAGCATTTCACCTTTATTCCACTAAAGCAGTTTACAGAACAGCACTTGGGTCCTTGGCAACAACAGAATTACAACACTCTGCCTATAACCAAACTTGCTCTGCAGGCACAGGCAGCATTAGAAAATCTCAATTCTAGTAGCAAAGCCTGACCTCTTGAATTTCTATATAACCTAGGGCAGATGAGAATGCATATTTTCTACAGGGAGACAGGTCCCAAAAAGGAGGAGCCAGAAGGGTTGATCCAGACACACCTGGTAGTCCCTGCTCCCAAACTTATCAACCATTACATCACCCCTCTTCTCCTGTGAGTGAATGAGTGCAGCCAGAAGTATTGCTCTATAGGAAGGCAGTTCCTCCACAAAGAACTGTGGGTGCAGGGGATGCGGTGGGGAGCGGTCACCCCTTCTAAGGATGTCCAGGAGCTTGTGTCTCCGGCTTTCACTCTCTCTTTCCTTTCTGAAATCTGAGTGTACCCTTTATTTTCAGCTAAACTATAGATTTACGACTATTTTTGGTATATTTTATCCAGCATTTCTATGTTTGAGGCCAGGAGCTTCAGCTGTCATGTCGTGTGCAATTCCTCCAGAGAGTGTTTTTCACAAAGAAACAGGCAGGCCTATTATAATAGGCAAGTCCTGCAGGAGAACAGGCCTTTCTAGACCTCTTTCCAAGCCTGTTCTAGACTTCTGAGATTGCACAACATAACTATTTCCACATATGATTCTTTCCTTCATTAACTGTAATAAAGTAAACATAGGTATAAATCTCAACATACCCCAATATATATGTATTTGCCTTCTGAATTTAGTAGGTAAACACACCTTTAAACACATGCAATAAATACAATTTCAATTTCCTGCCTTATATCTTACATCATGCATAATGCCATTTATACTCACATCCTTATTTCTTGCATGATGCCGTTTATACTCTTATCTTCATTAATCTATTGCTATACAGTGATAAAGATGCAGCTTCATCAAAGCACACATTTATAATGGGATTCCTTGAAGATATTTGAAAATACTTCATAGCCAATGGTTTTTGATGAAATTGCTTTTTTAAGCAATTGAATTTTAGTTTAAATATAATATAGTTGTTATAATGAAGAGAATACTTAAAGGCATTATAAAAACAGTAGGAAAGTACGTCGCTAATCTCTTGTGTATTTAGCCTAGGAAAATACCACATCCCTCCTCCCATCCTCAAAAAATAAAACAGAACCAACATTCAACTCAATAAAGACGTAACGTATCTATGCTGCTGAATCTGATCTTATTTCTCTTCTTGGAAACGGGCAGAAACATAGAGTTTGCCATCACCTTGAAGGCTTTCTTTCAAGTCTAGAAGGAGAAACATTTCAATATAGTAATGTAAAAGGAGTGGACATTTTTATTGAACACTTACTTTGATAGGCATTGTGCAAATGTGTTGTATGTTTATTTTATGTAGTCCCCTCCTCTATTGTAACTGGCTGCACAATTCTTAACTCATTTTACAGATTAGGAAACATGGGTTTCCAGAGTTTATTGGCACCCACGGGGTGTTACATTGTTTTGATGTTTAAACTACCTACTTTATTCAAAGCCCAGTACAGTCTGCTGGTAGGAAATATAATAATACCCAAGGGTCCTGAGGGAACAAAAAGATCTTTGAGTTGCACAAAGACCTAGAGTATACAAGGTGCAGAAATCCTGGGTGGAGACCATGATACCTTTTAGATCATCTCTCACCCCCCAGGGTGGCAAATTACCTTGTAGATCCATTATGGATTAGCTTGCCTAACTGTTTTTGTGCCATGGACCCCTTTGGCCTTCTGGTGAATTCCATGGATCCCCTTCTCAGAATAACGTTTTTAATGCCTAACAGAAAGAACAGAAATTATTGAAATTAGTTCTAGCATCTGACCCTTGAGATTTTCTAGCATTTCTGTCCATCTCACCTCCCAAAGCGCTCAGAGACTTTCCTTACCTTCTTCAGAGAAGGTAAAAAAGAGACACCCAAGCAGGTTTGGAAGGTGTGCGTGTGGGGAGGAGTATGAGAGGGGCAACGGAGACGTTTCTGAGATGACATTAGCGTCTTCCTTTTCCCTTCCTTCTAAAAGCCTCCCCACTTCCCTAGCGCCTCCATCTTTTCCCAGATCAAGTCCAATTTCTCTCTAGTTTTACTTCTCTTCCATCTGCCCCATCTCTTGCTCAGCCCCGCCCAGTTTTCTAGACCCGCCCCTCGCTGGCTCCGCCTCCCTCTAGGCTCCTCCTTCCCCATAAGTCCCGCCATCTCCCCTATCCCTCCTCCATTCCCGGCCAATCACGCTGCACTCTCTCGCCCTGCCCCCGTACCGAGCCTGTCGGCGGCCTAGCCTACTAGCCGCGAGCCGCGGCTGCGGAAGGATGGCCGGTGAGGCCGGCGTGTTCTCGGAGGAGCAGTTCTGGGAGGCCTGCGCCGAGCTCAAGCAGCCCGCGCTTGCCGGCGCCGACTGGGAGCTGCTGGTGGAGGCCATGGGTCTTCGCTTCTACCGGCTGCGGGACCAGGTAGCGGCCGGCCCGCTGGAGGACCGCGGGGCGCCGGGGCCACCCTCCCCGCGGGGAGTGTGGGGCTGCGGCCGCGAAAGTCAGGACCGGGGTGGGGGTGGGGGTCTTCTGGAGCTGGGACAGCGAGCTCAGGGGCGATGCCTCCCGCTGACGTTCCCGGGGCAGATCCCGGGGAGTTGGGAGGTCTTCTGAATTCAGCCTCAGGTCTGAGGTGCGATGAGGGAAGTGGTTTTTTAAAAATTAATGATGAAATTAAAAAGTGGGTTTGCTGATTCTTAGCCCCATGCACTTGCCTGTAGGAGACATGGATCCCCCCTGCCGGGTAGATGCCAATGGTGTGTGTGTGGCGGGGAGTATCAGGGATTTGAACATAGGTGGGACAGGGTGGCTAGTGTGTGTGCACAGGACGGTTGCTGAGAAGGACCCACTATCGTCTGTAGTCTTTTTAGTGACTTGCTTCTTTTGGCTGCTGCCCCTTCCTTATAAGTTGCACTTAGTCTGAAGCTTCAGGAGGAAAGCGGAGGAGGAGTGGAGTGGGTTATTAAGCAAGTCGTGGGGCGCTCTTGGAGGCCTTTGGAAGCAGGTAGCCCTCTAGGTGGAAGGGTGGCATTGCACCTGAGTCCTGTCATCAGTTGCTCTGTGTGGTAGTAGTTGCATGGCAAATAGGTTAAAAGTTGCCTTTAGGCAAGGTAAGTGCAATCAAGGTTTCCTGGCAGAGGACCAGAGTATTCCAGAGTTAGAGCAGGGAGGAGCTCTGAATGTCTGTGTGGACCAGGGCCATTGGGTATAAGAAGATGAACAAGAGGTGCACAGTCTAGAGCAGGCAGAATTAATTCCCTAGTGTAATTGCAATTTCTTCGTGCAACAATGGACATGTTTTCAGACAGATTCCTTTTATCTTCTCTCTGACAGTTTCATTTTCCTTATCAGCTGCATCCAGGCATTAGCCAAGCTTTGTCAGTTGGACTGCTCAGACATGTCTGACATCTGGCTGGTTCCGTTCCCTTTCTTTCCTTTATGTTTGGCACTCTGGGTGGCACCTCTCACCCAGAATTGCAGTGACCTCTTAACTAGTGTCCCCTGCCACTAGAGGCCTTCCCCCTCTCTGATCCCTTCCATCCTACACATTACAGCCAGTCAAGCACCTGAAAGAGAAGCTGTGATCTTACTGCTTCCCTTTCAGTGCACTGTTGATTACAGAATTAATAATAATAACAACCATTGTAATAGCTAACACATTTCGTGCTTTCTTACGTTCCAGACACTGATTAAGTGCTTTGCAGGTACTGACTTAACCCTCACATCAACCCTAATGTAAGGTACTATGATTACCACTTTTCTAGCTATATGGAAAAGAAGATATGCAAAAGTTAAGGTGATTGCTCAAGATTCGAACTGGGAGCGGACCTCACCTGTCCAGCTCCAGACCTATGCCGTAAACATGCTCCTGCATTGCCTCTCAAAGAAGGCAGGTGCTGCCAGGTGGACTCCACTGAAGTATTTCGGTCCCAACTCACATCTCCAGCTGTATCTCCCATGCCTCACCCATACGTCTCCTTACAACATCATCCATACAACCCAGACCACTCCATCCCTCCCCACACTGGCCTGTGCTTTTTTGCTTTTGTGCCTTTTGTCCCAGATTATCCACTGCCTGTGAGTGAGACAGAGTGACTGGCTTTGTATTGTGTATTGTTTCCATTGTGTATTGTTCTGTAGCAGGGCCCACATCCCTCTTGTGGGGAGGACATGAGTGGTGTTCTGAGTAGTTTTTATCCCTATGAAAAGATATGACTATACTACAAGATATGACTTATAGTGTATAAGTATATAAGTACAACTCATATACTTACAGTATATAAGTACTATAAGATATGACTCATTTCAACCTGTTCTGGGAATGAGGGTAGTCATGGAACATTGATGTACAAGCAGTCCCAGAGAACTCCATAAATTTGGAGGGCCGTAAGATTCCTGTAGATGTGCTGTCGAGCCTCAGCAGCTGGGATGGGGGCTCATTGCCCCGTGGTCACTTGGTCTCCATCTGTAGTAAAATGTTAAGAGGCCCTATTGGGTCTGAGTAAAATCCCTTTCCTAGAACACTTACTGGGTTCTGGCATTATCCATTATAATTTGCTGCCCGACCCACTTTGCTCCAGCCTGATTTTCTCTCTAGATTGACTCTCATCCTTTACTTTCCTCTTGGAAGAGAATTCCCTCTAATCTCCAGTCAGTCAGTCTTTTCTTCTGAATACCGCTCTGCATCAGAGGTGAATTCAGCTTTCCCACACTATGCCCAGACCTGCACCTGTCTCCCCTAAACCCCCTCTGTCTTGTGGACCAGTGTTGTCTAATCCACCATGCATCTTGTTGCCATTACTTGTCTCTTCTTCCACCACCCCCTCCCCAGCCATTTTACCCACACATGTGCTTATGGCCTTGGGTCCCCAACTAAGGCTCAGACCAGAAGACCCTGGCCCCTCTCTTGATCTTCCTCTGGCTTAATCTACTTGACCATTGTCCCAGGCGATTCCAGGTCAAGGTTCTCATTGCAGTCTTTGCCTTCTAGCTTTTAAATCCTCCAACTGGGGTCAATAGAGTGAACTGGTTTGGGCCCTTTAATTTTAGGGACCAGCAGTAGGTCCACCCAACTTTTGATAGTGCTGCATTAAGACCTTTACCTCAACCCCATGGAAATCCACTTCATTCATTCTATTTTTTAATAACTATCTAAAGAGTTCCACTGTACTGGAATGAGTCCCTCTATTCTGCCCTCTCTCTCTCCCCATTTTCAGGTTAATTACTCTAATTTTCTTGGCTAGTGTAAGACCCATAAGAGGAAGCTGAGACAGGTAATCTGATAAGGCTTTTTGGATAGCAGTAAGGTTACATGTGGTACCTGGGCAAAAGGGCCCTCTTTATCAAGGTATTTACCGTGACCTGGGGAAGGGGCATATTCAATGGATGAATATTTCAATCATGATAAAGCCAGTCCAACATGGCTTGCATACAAAGCATATGAGCTGCTTCATCAGGATTTACCATTCGGAATTTATAGTATAGGAAGAATTGGACAGTCTCCCTTCTCAGGGTAAACAGAGTTTACAGTGGCTTTTATCTAGTCCACCAGGCTGGCTGTTCCCTGAGGGATAACCTTCTATGTGTCTGGATCATGTATAACCGTCTGTGATTGGCTAAGAGGCTGTAGTGAGCTGTGATCATGATCTAAATGATGAAATGACAAAGTTACTATTACATGTTTTGAAACAACTGAAATAAGTGTAAAGGCGCTTGAAAGAGTTTTCAATATAATGAATAAATTATATTTTAAAATAAAAAATATTGTGGCTTCTTCATAGAAACAATAATTCTGAATCTTGTTCTTGTACAAGTTGCTTTCTTTCTGATACTTTTTCATTTCTCTTTTTCTATTAAATCATAGAATTTTAGACTTAGAAAGTTTCTTCAAAATCATTCTGTCCAACACCATCATCTTTTCCTTTCCTTTCTTTTTCTACTTTCTTTGCCTACTCTGTTTCCTTCTTCTCTTGTATTTTTTTCCTCCCCAGGTTGTAATGGTAATAACTTAGCTTTTCATGGTGCTTTAATGTACAAAATCCTGTCACATGTAAGTTTTCCTTCATCCCTCTCAACAAATCTGGAAGATAGGCAGGGACAGGCTTATTTTCCTATTTTACAGATGGAAATAAGACTCAGTTATTAAGTGAGCCACACAAGACCTTGTAACTCGTAACTAGACATGAACCAGTCTAGGAGTTTGATAAGCTCCATTCCAAATATACAGCTTGCTTCAAGTCAAGAACTATATTCTCTTTCTGGAGGCTCAGCAAAACTGGTCCAGTGCTGTCACGTGGTATCGTGGGAAGAGCGTGGATTTTTGAGGAAGATAGTCCTGGGTTAGCATCTCAGCTATGCACCGCTATCATTCATTTATTCTTTCAGGAAATATTCATCAAGTTCCTCCAGGTGCTATTGCCCTCGCAGGCAACTGGAGAGAATTAGGGAACAGGAAGATGGAGCTGCTGCTTCAGTGAATGAGCTTCTCGCACAATGAACTATATTCATTGATGAGAATAAACCCATAGTATACAAGAAAATGTCAGGTGAAAAATGCTATGAAGAAAGTAAAGTGGGATGAAGGGACAGAGAGATGGTATGGCAGGGGTAGCCAGGGGTGATGTGATGTCCTTTAGATAAGGGAGTTTGGAAACCTTCTCCATGGAGGGAACATTTGAGTGGAGATAGAAATGAGGTGAGAGATTGAGTCATGCAGATATCTGGAGGAGAAATGTACCAGAGAGTGTTTCTCAAAGCTCACGCACCTTAGCGTCACCAAGCCCAACCCTAGAGTCTCAGATTGAAGTGACCTGTGGGGGGGATTGGATAGTCCTTTTGAAAAGGTCCCCTTTCATATAGAGGTTGACTCTGCTCTTTCTACGTTTGTGTATATTTGAAGTGCTTCAAAATAAAATGGGTTTTGTTATTGTTTTGTTTGTTTGTATGGCCTTGTAAGTCATTTATTTATTTATTTATTTTAATTTATTTAATTATTTTATTGAGGTCATATTGGCTTATAACACTGTATAATTTCAGGTGTACATTATTATATATCGGTTTCTGTATAGACTGCATCTTGTTCATCACCGATAGTCCAGTTTTTATCCATCATCATACATATGTGCCCCTTTACTCCTTTTGCCCTCCCCCTGCCTCCTTCCCCTCTGGTAACCACTAATCTGTTCTCTTTGTCCATGCATTTGTTTACATTCCACATATGAGTGAAATCATATGGTGTTTGTCTTTGTCTGGCTCATTTCACTTAGCCTAATACCCTCAAGGTCAATCCATGTTGTTGCAAATGGCATGAATTTATCTTTTTTTATGGCTGAGTAGTGTTCTATTGTATATATATACCACATCTTCTTATCTGTTCATCTATTGTTGCACACTTGGGTTGCTTCCATGTCTTGACTATTGTGAATAATGCTGCGATGAACATAGGGGTGCATAAACGTCTTTGAATTGTTGATTTCATGTTCTTTGGATAAATAACCAGTAGTAGGATAGCTGGATCATATGGTATTTCTGTTTTTAATTTTTTGAGAAATCTCCATAGTATTTTCCATAGTGACTGCATTCCCACCAGCAGTGTATGAGGGTTCCCTTTTCTCCATGTCCTCTCCAACACTTGTTGTTTTTTGTCTTGTTAATTATAGCCATTTGAATGTGAGGTGATATCTCATGGTAGCTGTGATTTGCATTTCCCTAATAATTAGTGATATTGAACATCTTTTCATGTGCCTGTTGGGCATCTGTATATCTTCTTTGGAAAAATGTCTGTTCATATCCCCTGCCCATTTTTGGACTGGGTTGTTTGCTTTTTATTTTTGAATTGTATGAGTTCTTTATGTATTTTGGAAATTAACCCCTTGTCAGATAGATGATTTGCAATTATCTTCTCCCAGTTGGTGGGTTGGCTTTTCGTTTTGTTCATGGTTTCCTTTGCCTTGCAGAAGCTTTTTAGTCTGTTGCAGTATCATTTGTTTATTTTTTCTTTTGTTCCCCTTGCCTGAGTAGACATGGTGTTTGAAAAGATACTGCTAAGACTCATGCCAAAGAGTATACTGCCTATATTTTCTTCCAGGAGTTTTATGCTGTCACATCTTATATTCCAGTCTTTAATCCATTTTGAGTTAATTTTTGTGTATGGTGTAAGATAATGGTCTACTTTCATTCTGTTGCATATGTCTGTCCAGGTTTCCCAACACTGATTTTTGACGAGACTTTCCTTTCTCCATTGTATGTTCTTGACTCCTTTGTCGAAGATTAGTTGTCCATAGATATGTGGTTTTATTTTTGGACTTTCAATTCTGTCCCATTGATCTGTGTGTCTGTATTTCTGCCAGTACCATGCTGTTTTGATTACTATACCTTTGTAGTGTATTTTGAAGTCAGAGATTGTGACACCTCCAGCTTTGTTCTTTTTTCTCAGGGATGCTTTGGCTATTCGGGGTCTTTTGTTTTTCCATACACATTTTAGGATTCTTTGTTCTATTTCTGTGAAGAATGTCATTGGGATTCTGATTGGGATTGCAGTGAATCTGTAGATTGCTTTAGGTAATACGGACATTTTAACTATATTTATTCTTCCAATCCATGAGCATGGAATATCTCTCCATTTCTTTATGTTTTCTTCTATTTCTTTCAATAATGTCTTATAGTTTTCAGTGTATAGGTCTTTCACCTCCTTGGTTAAATTTACTCCTAGCTATTTTATTCTTTTTGTTGCGATTGTAAATGGGATTGTATTCTTGACTTCTCTTTCTGCTAGTTCATTATTAGTATATAGAAATGCAACTGATTTTAGCATGTTTTTGTACCCTGCAACTTTGCTGTGGTTGTTGATTATTTGTAATAGTTTTCTGGTGGATTCTTTAGGGTTTTCTGTATATAGAATCATGTCATCTGCAAACATTGAGAGTTTTACTTCTTCCTTTCCAATTTAGATCCCTTTTATTTCTTTTTCTTGCCTAATTTTTCTGGCTAAAACTTCCAGTACTATGTTGAATAACAGTGGCAAAAGTGGGCACCTTTGTCTTGTTCCTGTTCTCAGAGGAATGGCTTTCAGTTTTTCACTGTTAAGTATGATGTTAATTGTGGTTTTGTCATTTGGCATTTATTACTTTGAGGTACTTTCTGTCTATAACCATTTTGTTGAGAGTTTTTATCATAAGTGGATGTTGGATCATGTTAAATGCTTTCTCTGCATCTATTGAAATGATAATATGATTTTTATTCCTCATTTTGTTGGTGTGGTGTATCACATTGATTGATTTGTGGATGTTGAACCATCCCTGTGTCCCTGGTATAAATCCCACCTGGTCATGGTGTATGATCCTTTTAATTTATTGCTCTATTTGATTTGCTAATATTTCATTGAGGATTTTTGCACCTGTGTTCATCAGCAATATTGGCCTGTAATTTTCCTTCATTGTGTTGTCCTTGTCTGGTTTTGGTATCAGGGTAATGCTGGCTTCATAGAATGTGTTAGGAAGTGTTCTGTCTTCTTCAATTTTTCGGAGTAGTTTGGGAAGGACAGGTGTTAACTCTTCTTTGAATGATTGGTAGAATCCTCCAGAGAAACCATCTGGTACTGGACTTTTCTTTTTGGGTAGGTCTTTGATTGCTATTTCTATCTCTTTACTTGTGATTGGTCTATTCAGATTCTCTATTTCTTCTGGACTCAGGTTTGGGAGGTTGTATGAGTCTAAGAATTTATGCATTTCTTCTATGTCATCCAATTTGTTGGCATATAGTTTTTCATAGTATTCTCTTATAATCCTTTGTATTTCTGTGATATCCATTGTAATTTCTCCTCTTTCATTTCTGACTTTATTTACTTGCACCTTCTCTCTTTTTTTCTTAGTCTGTCTAAGGGTTTGTCAATTTTGTTTGTCTTCTCAAAGAACCAGTCTTAATTTCATTAATCCTTTCTATTGTTTTTTTAGTCTCTATTTCATTTATTTCTGCTCTAATTTTTATTATTTCCTTCCTTCTTCTGACTTTGGGCTTTCTTTTTCTTGTTCTGTCAGGTGTAGTTTAAGATTACTTATTTGAGATTTTTCTTGTTTGTTGAAGTAGGACTGTATTGCTATAAATTTCCCTCTTAGTACTACTTTTGCTGTATCCCATAAGAGTTGGTATGTTGTGTTTTCATTATCATTTGTCTCCAGGTATTTTTTGATTTCTCCTTTGATGTCTTCATTGATGAAAGGGTTGTTCAGTAGCATGTTGTTTAGGCTCCACATATTTGTGACCTTCCAGGTTTTTTCCTATAGTTGATTTCTAGTTTCATAGCATTGTAGTTGAAAAAGATGCTTGATATGATTTCAGTCTTCTTAAATTTGTCCAGGCTTACCTTGTTTCCCAACATATGGTCTATCTTTGAGACTGTTCCATATGCACTGGAGAAGTATGTGTATTCTGCTGTTTTTGGATGAAATGTTCTCTATATATCTGTTAAGTCCATCAGGTCTAGTGTTTCATTTAAGGCCACTGTTTCCTTGTTGACTTTCTGTCTGATCTATCCATTGATGTATGTGAGGTGTTGGGGTCCCCTACTATTATTGTGTTGCTCTTAATTTCTCACTTTAGGTCTGTTAATAGTTGCTTTATATACTTCGGTACTCCTCTGTTAAGTGCATATATATTAATAAGTGTTATGTCCTCTTGGTGGAATGTCCCTTTTATCATTATATACTGCCCCTCTTTGTCTCTCATTATCTTTTTTATCTTGAAGTCTGCTCTGTCTGATATTAATATGGTTATACCCACTTTCTTTTGCTTGCCATTTGCTTGGAGTATCATCTTCCATCCCTTCACTCTGAGCCTATCTTTATCTTTAGAGCTGAGATGTGTTTCTGGAGGCATCCTGTTGTTGGGTCTTGTTTTTCAATCCATCCAGCCACTCTGTGTCTTTTGATTGGTGAATTCAATCCATTTACATTTAGAGTGAATATTGATATATGAGGGCTTAATACTGCCATTTTATCTCTTGTTGTCCAGTGGTTCTATACTTCCACTGTTTCTTTCCCCTTGTATTTCTGACTGCCATTTCACTTTGGTGGTTTTCAGTGATGGTTTTCTCAGTAGTCTCTTTATTTATGATTTGTAGCTCTGCTCTGATTTTTTGTTTAATGGTTACCATGAGGTTTGTATAAAAGATGTTGTAGATGAGATAGTCCATTTTCTGGTAGTCTTTTATCTCCATTAGCCTAAGTAGGTTCCATCCTTTTCTTCTTCCCCTTCTGTTTTATTGTTGTCACAAATTATTCTGTTTCGTGTTGTGAGTTTGTGACAATTAAGTGTTTTTTTTTTTTTTAAAGATTTTATTTATTTATTTTTTCCCCCCAAAGCCCCAGTAGATAGTTGTATGTCATAGCTGCACATCCTTCTAGTTGCTGTATGTGGGACTCGGCCTCAGGATGGACGGAGAAAGGGTGCCTCGGTGCGCGCCCGGGATCCGAACCCGGGCCACCAGCATCGGAGCACGCGCACTTAACCACCAAGCCACGGGGCCGGCCCGACAATTAAGTGTTTATAGTTATTTTTGATGCTTCCTTTCCCTTTATCTTTTATGTTATAATTGTTTGCTATCCTGTTCTGATAGAGAGCTGCAATTTTCTGATTTTATCTATTTATCTCCTTGCTTAAAGCTTTGTAAACCTTTGCCTTTTTGTTTTAGATAGGAGGGCTCCCTTCATTATTTCTTGTAAGGCTGGTCTAGTGGTGATCAGCTCCCTCAGCTTTTGTTTATCTGGGAAAGCTTTTATTTCTCTGTCATATCTGAAGGATAATTTCACTAGATAGGGTATTCTTGGCTGATAGTTTTTGTCTTTCAGTAATTTGAATATATCATTCCCTTCTCTCCTAGGCTGTAAGGTTTCTGCTGAGAAATCTGTTGAAAGCCTGATCGGAGTTCCTTTGTAGGTCATTTTCTTCTCTCTTGCTGCCTTTAATATTTTTTCTTTGTCATTGACTTTTGACAGGTTTAATATTACATGCCTTGAAGGTCTTTTGGCATTGAGGTAATTCAGAGTTCTATTGGCTTCATGTACTTTTATGTCTAGTTTCTTCCCCAGGTTTGGGAAGTTCCCAGCTATTATTTCTTTGAATAAGCTCTCTGCTCCTTTCTCCCTCTCTTCTCCCTCTGGGATACCTATAATCCTTATGTTACTTTTCCTAATTGAGTTGGCTATTTCTTCAAGAATTTCTTCCTTTTCTTAAAATCTTGGTTCTCTCTCCTCCTCCACCTGAAGCATTTCTAGGTTTCCATTTTCGAGGTCACTGATTCTCTGTTCCCTAAGGTCTAATCTATTTTTTGTGCTTTCTGCATTATTTTTTATCTCTTTAATTGTGTTCTTCATGTCCAGAATTTCTGTTTGGTTTTTTTTTTTAGACTTTCAATCTCTTTGGTGAAGTATTCCTTCTGTTCATTATTTTCATTCCTGAGCTCATTAGCTGTCTTTCTGACTTTTCTTGTAACTTGTTGAGTTTCTTTATTATAGCTATTTTGAATTTTCTGTCAGTTACATTGTAGTCTTTTGTGACTTAAGATTTTGTTTCTGGAGAGTTCTCATTTTCCTTCTGCTCTGCGGTGTTACTGTAGTTCTTCGGTGTTTGACACATTGATCCTCTGCTGGTGCATTTGTGGTAGTAATCACCTTTTCTCATTTGGGTACAGCTTTGGTTACTTTGGTTCTGGTCAACTGGGTCTTGTCCTTCTCCACTGAATCTCCGCAGACTCGGATGCTGCTCTCCCATGCACCACCTGCACTGCTCTTTGTGGGTTGTCTTGGGGTCCTGGTTCTACCACTCTCAGGGGTGCTGTGTTCACAGTAGTCACTGTAGCTGGCCGGGGCGTGGGGCAGGACTTGTATACAGCCCCTGCTGCTTGTGGAACTGGTGTTGGGGTTTCCCACACTGGGGACTGCGTCACAAGTTCTGCTGTGGTTCCTATGATTCTGGTCACAGATTCTACCTGCCACTGCTTCAGGGGCAGGGGGAGCAGGGGCTATGTTTTCTCTTCCGGCCCCATCTGCTTGAAGTTGTGCCAGTCGAGCTGCTCGTCATTAGCATGGGCTGGCTGCAACTGCTCAGGGGGTCATGCTCATGCAGGCAGCGCACCTTTGTGTGGGCTGAGCTACTGCCCTCAGCATGTGGGGTGCCTTTGTGTGCACCGAGCTGCCAGCACTTGGTGGGGAGCATTTGCACAGATGGGGCTGATGTGGTAGGTGTGTGCACCCAAGGGCCAGGCTACCACTCTGAAAATGTTTGCATGTGGGCGGGTTGCCCTCACCTCAACTCACAGTCATGATGGCTGCTGTGTGAGGATTCGTGACCTGGATCACTGCTGCCGAGGAGGGGCAAGGGTCCACTCTCTTAGTTCCATTGCTTCCCAGATGTCCAGTGCACCCACCTTCAGATGTATAGCTGTGTGGATCTCACAGGTGTCCTGTTGTGTTGTTTAGGGAATCCTCTGTTGCTCAATGAATGTCTATTCAGTTGTAACTTAGATGGGAGAGACAAAGGGAACAACTTACTGCACTATGATGCTGATGTCACTCTTGTTGTTTTTGTTTTTAATGTTAAAGCTTGCCAGGAGATTCAGATGAGCATGCTGGGTTTGAAATCACTGCAGTAGAGGGAATGCTGAGTGCTAAGTCTCTGAGCCAGGTTGAGCTTGTCTTGTTTTCCAGGAAGAACCAGAGGACTGGGGTGAAACTGATATTGATGAGTGGCCAGGGGCCATGCCCCACTTACTAGCCAGGTGATGTTGGTCAGTTACTTTTTCGTTTTGAAATCTCAGCTTCCTCATTTGCAAAACAAGGGTACTACTTACCTTTCAGAACTGTTGAGCTCTCAACAATCCTTGAATGAAATAATATGTGACAGAGTGGTTCTCAAGCTTGAGCATGCATCAGAATCACCTGCAGACCTGTTAAAATTCACACTCCAGACTCCCTTCCCAATTTCTGATTCAGTGCGTCTGGTGTGGGGCATGAGAGTTTGCATTATATATTTTTTAATTCTTTTTTATTTTATACATTTTATTTCTAACTAGTTGCCAAGTGACACTGAAGCTACTGGTCTAGGGACCATACTTTGAGAACCACTGATGTATGGGGAGCATGCTTAGGGAATTCTGAGATTGAGAGGCAGGAGGGTGCCCTAGAGATGATAAGCAATGGAACTGAAAGGAATGAGTGAGAAAAAAAGAACATCTTAAGACAAAAGCAATGCCCATTTTAAGACTCCCTTTCCCTGATTTTTAAATTAGTGGCCACTTGGGAGTGAATGCGGTCCCCTGAGCAGTGCTAAGAAGGTCCCCTGGCAGAGAAGAGCAGCAGGTCACTTGGAAAAGCTTTCCCAGTGATCTGGATTCAGGTCTCACCTGAGCTTTCGGCTGCGTTACCATGCCAATAGTCACTATGAAATGCTGGTAGACAGTGTGAAACCAGTGTACAGAAGTTCACATCTTCAGTTTAGATCAAGTAAATGTTGGACTGAAAAGACCTAGCTGGTGGCTTGACTCCTTACATTTTCGAATCTAAATGTCCGGCACTGTGAGAAGGGACTGCCTACATTGTGCCTTTGTCCTTTCGCAGATCTAATCAAAGAGTTTGGTGAGGAGCAGACAGTTCTTTCCCAGGGACTGTTCTTTCTATGCTGTTGACCTACTGAAATACTTAGAGCCTGGCATTACTGGGAAAACTCTGTGTTTAGCCAGGCTGGGCTCAGAGAAAGTCTGGCCTTTAGGAGGGAGGCACTGATTTAACTCCCTTGAGAACAGATGTACCTCAATGGATGAGAAGCTTCCACAGCCATTCTTGCAGGTGGGATCATAATCCAATTTACATCCTGCGCTTCTTTACTTCAGGATTACAGGACTATTCTGCTTCCTTCTTCCACCCTTCTACCTCTCTCCCAAAGGAGGAGTAGTTACCAGCATGGTTGATAGAACAATTATTGAACCCAGGACACTAATGAGGCATAATTTACTAGTAGGCAGGGCCACCATGTCTTAGAGCTGAGCACCCATGGGTGGGATTCCTCTCCTTCCTGCCACAGACCGAGGCCAGCTGTCTCTTTCTCTCTTCTTTTCCATCTTCCCTGAGCATACAACTGGATAGATATGTTGGATCCTCAGTTCTCCCTCTCCTTGCTTCTCTCTCAGGATGAGCATGTGGTATGAGGCAGTATGAGAATGCTGGTCCCAAGATTTAGATTTGAGAGAGTGAGTGGAGAGGGGTGGGTAGGACCCCCCACTTCTGTCTCCAGTTATAAGCAAAGCTTCGTACTCTCTCCTTATCTTTCATCAGATCCCTGCATGGGGATTACAGAAGGTAGCTATTAATAAAGAAAACTCTGATTTTCATTGGGCCTTGGGAGCCCTTTGAGAGAAGAGATGACTTGTCAGGAAGGATTTGAACATTCTGGATCCTTGGACATAATACCACACCAATACCTGGGTGAACCAGAGGCTTAATCAGGGGAAGTTCCAAATGGTGGATGGTTCTTCATTGGTCTTCCAACCTGCTGTTGACATTGGAGTCACCACCCATGGGTGGAAGGAAATTCTAGCAGACTCTCCAATGGGAATAGTTTCTAACTTCTTAAGCTCACCATTCCCTGACATTATTATGGGAGGCTATTTTACCCTTCAGGGAATTTATGCACATGAAGATGTTCTTATAAGAAAGGGAGAATCTATACAAAAACAAACCTTTGAATTTTAGCCTGGGACTTTTATTGTGTTTTTCAGACACAGAAAAGCTTAGAGATATACAAAACTACCTTTTCTTGCTCTTTAGTTTAAGATAGACACCTTTCCATAGCTGCCTTTGGGTTATCTGAATGTCCCCTAATGAAAAGAACACTCCAAAATATCTGTTCATTTATTCATTCCAGCTGTCTTTCAGGACCTATTGTGTGCCTGGCATTACGCTAAGGCCTGGGGATACCTGATGACTAAGACAAAGTTCATACCTTCAAGAAGCTTTAAGACAATGAAACAGACACTTTTTATGTTATGTAGGTCTGAGTTTCTGATGCATATCATTTTTTTCTCCTTAAAAATCTTTTAGCATTTCTTCTGGAGTAGGTCTGCTGCTGATCAATTCCTTCAGTTTTTATTTGTCTGATAACATTTTTATTTCTCTTTTACTTTTGAAGGACAGTTTCATTGGATATAGAATTCTAGGTCAGTGGCTTTTTCCTTCCAAAATATTGTATATTTTACCCCACTCTCTTTTTGCGTGGTTGGTTTCTGAGGAGATTTCTGCTATAATTCTCATCCTTGTTTCTCTATAAGTAAGGTGGTCCCCTCCTCTTCCCCAACTTCTTTCAAGATTTTATCTTTTTCTTTGTTTTTCTGAGTTTGAATATGATATATTTAAGATGTTTTGGTATTTATCCCCTGTGCTGTGCTCAAGATTGGCACATTTACTTTGAAGAGTAGTCTGAGCTCAAATGGTAAACCCTCGTGTGATTCAAATTAAAATATAAATATTTGGGGGCTCATGACACAAAGATTCTGCTCTTACATGTGTAATTCCAGTATGACTGGAGTAATTCAGAGTTTTCCTGGGTTGTATGTTTTGGAAGTGGTGGGCACAATGGTCTCAAGCAGGGGTCACCATACTTTTTCCATAAAGGGCAAAATAGTAAATATTTTAGGCTTTGTGGACCAAGAGGGAAAATGGAGGATATTATATATGTACTTATATAACCATTTAAAAATGTAAAGACCATTCTTAGCTGTGAATTGTTCAAAAATAGCCAGCATGACTGATTTGGCAACTCCTGTTCTAAAGTATAGTTTTGATGTAAGCTTTGTCATTTTAGGATTTATGAGCATAAGACCCTAGCTGGGTCTCAGTTTTCTCATCTCTAAACTGGAGATAATTCCTTTTTTGCCAGATTCATACAGGGATCCAGTGAGAGGATACATTTTGAAGCCCCTAGTAAATGAAATCATGTTTGGCTGTGAGCTCTAGCTGGGTATAGTTGTCCCCGTATACCCACCACAGGCCTGGTTTACACCTGTTGTCCAGATGAAAATTTTTCTAACTCCTCTTTCACTCTCAAAAGTGTGCTGGTTGGAATGATAAATTATATGGTCACCCTAGTTAGAGCCACATGCACTCCAGACAGATTATTGCTCATCTAGCACTATGTTTGGGGAGGTGAGCAACAATTTGGAGGCAGTTCCATAGAACCTGAACTCTGGTGTCAGATCACTGGCTTCAAGTCCACGTTTTGCCATCATTAGTTGTGAGACTTAGGGTGAGTTTCAAAACCTCCTTTTTTATTTTAACAGCTTTATTGAGGTATCATTTATATGCCATAAAATTCACTCATTTTAAGTGTACAATTCAATGATTTTTAGTAAATTTATAGAGTTATGCAACCTTCACCACAATCTAATCTTAGAACATTTGTGTTACCCCCAAAAGACCCTCTGGCCCGTTTGCAGTCACTTCCCGTTCCCACTCCCAATCCCAGACAACCACCAATCTGTTTCCTGTCTCTGTAGATCTGCCTTTTCCACATATTTCTCAGCATTCCTTCAAACCTCAGTTTCCTTGTCTGAAAAATGGGTTTACTGATGGTCAATACCTCAATCTATCATTGTGTGGATTAGGTGGGATAACACATGTAAAGTATTAGCCTGGTATTCAATAAGCACTCAGTAAGTATTAGCTATCATTATTATTTTACCTAGTTGTCTGCAATCCTAAGGGATCAGACCTACCATGTTTTCTTAGAGAGATCTAAAACAGTAAATCAGATTTAGTCAACATCTCTTTTCACCATCTTGGTACACACTTCCCAGTGGTAGTGCAGCTTTGACTCCTGCGGTTAGAAGTGACAGTCTTTGGTGAAAAATGCTTGCTTTTCACACCATCTAAGTCTGTTACCTGCCAGAGAGGGGCTGGAGTTGGACAGCTTCCACAGTTGTAGATCAGAGAGGCTTCCTGTCCCCCTGAGGAATGGAAATGAACTCTTCAGTGAGAGGCAAAGACAATTCAACGCACATTCACAGGTGTATTTACAGGATTAGAGAAATGTGATTCATCAAGATTGTCTGGTTGGTGACGTAAATGCAGATAAACACCAGGTATGGAAGAGAATGAGTGATGCCTTCCTCCAGGTCAGGTGAGGCAGGTAGGAGGAGGAGGAGGGGTCCTACCAGGGATTACTCCTTTGTGGGAATTGCAAATGTGAAATGCAAACATTATGACATTTCTCCTACGTAAACATGTTAGCTCTTACAGAATTTATTCTGCTCAGGACAAAGAAGTGTACTGTTGGCATTAATGTTTCTCAAAATCTTTTAACCCTTTGAATGCAATTGCAAAGAAATAGCACGGATTTTTTATGCATTTGAATCCCCATTGCTACGAAATATAACAGCTTTATGTTTAGACAAGTTAGCCAGAATAACAGAACATCTCAAAAATTAATGATATCTATAGCAAATTACCAATCCACGCCTCCATCCCCACCTCCATTCCTTCATCTATAATGTGGAGATGATATGCTGACTTCACAGGATTGTTGTGGTTATTAATCACCAGGCTTAGAGCAGGTATTCCGTAGGTGTTGGTTTCCCTAAAAATGTGCATTATGTTACAGTTCTGAAAATTGAGTTCTTTGATCTGGAAAAAGGGGATCATCATACCTATCTTATTAATGAAAATGATATCTAATACTTACTAAGTACTTATGTACCGGGCACCAAGGTAAGAACTTTAGATGGATTATCTAATATAATCCTCATAAATATTCCCTTAGGGAGAAACTCTTATTAGACCCACTGTGCAGCTGAGGAAAGCAAGGCTAGTGGGTGGAAGAGCTTAGACCCTTCCTGGGCTGTGACTCCGAGTCCACGCTGTAGCCACCAGGCTGTGTTTTATGGCTACAAGGTCTTTGAGATGACTCTTTGGAATGACATATGGACAGACAGCATGGCACTGTCCATTGAAAGTGATAATATTCACCCTTTCTCCATTCCTGCCTTTCCCCTGGTCCTTGTCTGAACTGGCCAGAAGCAGCATCTAAAAAATACCTCTTCTGGCTACTTACAGGCCTGTTGGACAAACTCACCAGGCTTAGGGACTCGAGAGCATCTCAGTGGGAGGTCCATCCTGGGTGGTCCAGAGCAAGAGCACTGGCTTGAGGGTGAGAAGGAACAGGTTCCCATCTAGGCTTTGCCACCAACAGCATCATTGGCTGACTCTTGGCAAGTCACTGACATCTTTTACATAAAGGGTCTAAGGCTCCTTCCAGCTCTAAGATCCTGTGTGATGGGTCTTCTTTACCTTAGTCATTAGCTTGTAGTTTGGAACAATGGTTTGGAGAAAACGTGCAGAGAGAGTAGAGCTAAATAGGAGACGCTGTGGAAAGTAGAAGGGTTCCCCTCTTTCCGGCTGTGCCGAGTGCTAGCTGTAGGACTCTGACAGGTAATTCAGCCTTTCTGAGCTTCATTTCCTCATATGAAGATGGAGATAACACCAACATCCCTATCTATATCACAGGGCTATGTTAAAGATTACATGAGATAATGAATAAAAAACTGGAAACTGGACTGTGCTTAGAGAAACAATTACCAATAGTAGTGAAAGAATTTACAGCAGGTCAAAGTCATTGGAAAACTTCAAATCAGAAGACATGGTGGTTGCAGTGACCAATGACTGGTCACCAAGGGGAAGCACATTCCAATCTGAAAAGCCAGTGTATGGCTGTGCCGGAGTTCTTCTCAGGGCCGAGGACATAGTGGGTCCCAGCAAGTTTATAATTCTTTTGTGAGTTACTTAGTGGAAGGACATGGCACTTTCTATAACAGAGTGTGTGGAGTCTTAGGTATCTCTTGTGCCAAATTAAATATACTTCTATTTAATGTCCATTAACAGTGTCCACTATCTCTTACTTCTCTTCCTTCACAGTGCATTTTAGCAATGCTTATGGGCTTCTGTACTGTCTTAATGAATTTACACATAATCATAGTTCCCTGTAAATGTTCCTAAGTATTATCAGCACTATTCTGTCAGTCTACTTTTCTTCTTTAAGGTCAAATGAAAAACAAATCTGGAGCTAGCCCTGATGGCCTAGTGGTTCAAGTTCAGCACGCTCCTCTTCGGCAGGCCGGGTTCGGTTCCCGGTGCAGAACCACACCAATTGTCTGTGAGTAGCCATGCTGTGGCAGTGGCTCAAATAGAAGAACTAGAAGGACTTACAACTAGAATATACAAATAGGTACTGGAGCTTTGGGGAGGAAAAAAAAAGAGAGAGAGGAATATTCTCAACAGATGTTAGCTCAAGGTGAATCTTCCCCAGGGTGGGAAAAAACAAATCTGGACTTAGTAAGGTGGGACTTCTATTCAAAAAGATTATTGCAAAGTCGGGGGAGGAATTATTATAGGAAGAACACTTTGACCATAAGATTTGTGAGTGTCTCAAGAATTAGGAAAAAAGAGTTTTTCTTTTACAGAGAGTAATAAACAAGGCTAGAAACCATGTGTGGGAGAGTGGGATGAAGGGGGCTTGACTGGAGAGTAGATCAGAGAATATTGTACCTGATGCCAATCTGTTGTCAGGAGGGGCTATGTGCTGGCTCAGGCTGAGGGTGGGCTACAGTTTAGGGGCCTAGAAAAAGGAGAGAAGTTTAAGCAGTTTGGTTAACAAACATATTGGTCTGACTGATCGGTGGGGATAAGCAGTTCAGCTAATCATTTATGATGCCACAAAAGGGAATTTAGGGTTTCTGTGTCTGGCCTTGTCATAGGTAAACAAGAGGGGCCTCTGTGAGTCTTATCTAAGTCATGTGGGGAATGGTGGTCTTGGCAATAAATTCTTTTCTGGAACACAAAGGGTAGGGGGATTTCTAAAGAACCTTCACTGTTTTCCTGGATCACAGGACTCAAGTAAAATTTATTGTCAGGAAGGATCAGTTGTATCAGTTAAGAGTGCTTTTAGCTGCAAGTAACAGAACACTGGACTAACAATGACTCAACCAAAAGAGGTTTATTTTTCTGACCTAAGAAGTAGTTCAGAGATCAACAGTTGCTGGTGTTGGTTTAGCTGATCGATGATGCCAATAAAACCCTTTGAGACTTTTTTCTCTGCCTTCCCATGTTTGTTACCTCTTCATCCCCAAATAGCTGCTGCAGCTCCAAACATCCATATTCAAAACTGGAAGGAGATGTCATATGGCTATCTCTGCCTGCATAGGAGACCAGGAAAGTTAGTAACTGTGCACATTGCCATAGAGGTTCTCTTAGCAAGAAAGAAGGGAGTATATGCTATACTAAATCTTCTATTTCTTCTGGTAATTGTATTCTACACAAGATATTGACTGATTCTCTGCCATCAAATAATTCTTTTACTCTCTGATGTGTAGGAAATGAAATGTCCTACAAATGGAGCATTAGAAAAGTATGCATTGGGGCCAACTCAGTGGCATAGTGGTTAAGTTCCCGCATTCTGCTTCGGTGGCCCTGGATTCACCAGTTCAGATCCTGGGCGCGGACCTACTCACAGCTCATTAAGCCATGCTGAGGCGGCATCCCATATAGAAGAGCTACAGCTGTGCAAATATGATACACAACTATGTACTGGGGCTTTGAGGAGAAAAAAGAAAAAGAGAAAGATTTGCAACAGATGTTAGCACAGAACCAGTCTTCCTCAAAAAAAAAAAAAACCACAAGGAAAGTATGCAGCATGTTTTACTCTACAAAAAGAAATGGGGCTATTCTTGGAAGTAGTTTTCTGGAGGAGCTTCAGGAAAAGCCAAGAACCTCTTGAGTAAATTTATTGGGAGTCATTTATGGAAATGTTAATAACCTTAGGAACATATCTGCAACAGATGTTGCAGAGAGTTAATATCTTTGATTTTAAAGAGATCGTACACATCAATAATAAAAACTTGGCCCAAATCAAGCTAAAATTTTTGATAGGAAAAATATCAAATTGTTTATACAAACATGGTGCCCAATCCTGATGAGATGTTCCTTCAGTACTGGCGAGAGTATAAATTGGTACAAACTTTCTTAAAGGTTTATCAAAAGTATAATGAACCTTAAAATGTTAATACCCTTTACTCTGAAATTTATCTCTAAGGAAGCTTTCCTAATGAAATAATTAGAATTATGGACCAAGTTGGTCCATATGAAATAGTAGATTATTCCAGCAATATTTATATGTGTAAAAATATTTGGAAACAGAAATAACTTATGAGAATCATTAAATTAGATGTGATCTCTCCATAGCCTCAGTATAATATCGTTAAAAATAAGAATATAAGCTGTTTATTCCATGTTATTCCCATTTTGTAACATATAAAAGTGTTTATTTACTTGAAAGAACTATGTCAAAGATTACCAATAGGTATTTGTGGATTATGAGGTTACATGCCATTGGTATTTTCTTTATTCTTTTTGGCATTTTTCCAATTTTGCTATAATGAATATGAATGATTTTTATAATTATAAAAAATTCACTTTATTTTTTAAAAGACAAAATAAAAATGTGATTATATTTGCTGAGATCCTTTTTTAAAAGAAATAATGGATGAAAAGGTGCTTTGATCCAAGAATTTGGGTGGGGCTGTTTAGCCCTTGAAAGGAACATTCTATTGAGAGACTAGGAAAGGTGTTACCGCGCATTTTGTTCCTCTGGAGTTCAGGCCTTTCTCAGTTCTGCCTCGAAGGGAGTATTGAAAGGAAGTTGTGACAATAGTTCATTCTTCTGTATTCACGTAAATCACATCGTTCTATTTTTCTCTTCCTAGCGGGCTTTCTGTTTTTCTTTTCTGTGATGTGTGTAGGACTGAGGTCACTAAGGGCTGTAACTACATTCAGGAGGGGAAGGGAACCAGTTTAAGCAAAGAGTTTGCCTTAATTTATCCAGATAACCGGAGCTAACTCATGTAAGGTTGGGGAGATAATTATCTAGACAAGTAATTATCTCTTTAACTCAGTATGTGTAGAAAATGGAGCCACAATATTCGTGAACAAAGAGCTAATTGTATCTCTTTCAAAGCTGATTAAAATGCTGATGTTTTGAAAGCTGTTGTTTGTCTGGAGGTCTGCACTTCCATTGGGGCATCCATGGCACAGCACTTAAGAAGTTTAGATCTACTAGTTTGTCATTTGATGGTTGGAAACCCTGCGAATAAAGTGGAATACTTTTACAGCTGGAAAATCCTTATGAATTCAATTTCAATTTTACCTTATTTCTTGCCAGGTACTTTCACATACATCTGAAATTCCTACCCTGGGCAGTATTATTAATCCCTGGGTTACGCCACCTGAGCCAGGAGACCCTTGAAGTCTCAGAATCTCTAGAAAGATTCACCATGTTTACTCCCTGACTTCACATAAGTCCCTGGCATGATGTGTAAGAAGGTGGCCCGATTCATGTCCAATTAGCCAGTAACTTACATTAGCGCATGGAAGTATGAGTCCATCTAAAAGCTTCATTTTTGTTTGTTTGTTTGTTTGCTTTTGCATTGAAATTGATCTAAGAGCCCCTGGTTTCATCCTAACAATAGAGCCTTTAGGCAAGGTGACATCAGGAATTGTTAGTTGCCCTTGACCAGAGTGAGATGTGTAGTGTGGCAGCTCCAGCCCAGAGCCCACACAGACCAGGATGAGGCTTAACGTGGAAACAAGGGGAATCTCTTGTTGTACTTGGGAATCTAGAAATGGTCTTTTTATGCATAAAAAGGACTAATATGATTTGAAGCTGGTGTTTGTTCCCCTTTTCATTCTTTTATACACAAGTCTGTTATATAAAAAAGAGGCAGCTATTGAAAAATTCCATCTTGGAATGGATACAACAATGTGTTGGGTTCCATTATGCCCTGGGGATAACCAGAATAGTTACCTGTCCCCTGACTGCCAGCTGCCTGTATGCCACCCCCACTTGGATGCGCAGTGAGCGTCTCAATCTCCACTTGCCCAGAGTAGAACTCCTGATTACCCTACACCCCACAAACCACCTCTCCCCAAGTTTTCTCTCTCTTAGAAAAGGGAGCTCCCATCTACAGCTTGTTCAAGCAAAGGTTCTAAGAGTCATCCTCATTTCTTTGCTTTCTCTTTCCCCACAGCCCATCTGTCAGTAATTCCTGTTGACATTTCTTCCAAAATATGTCCCTAAATCACTGACTTCTCTCTGTCACTATTGTCACCTCTGTGTTCAAATCACCATCATCTCTTATCTGGACTGGTCTTCTAAACCATCTCCTTGCTCCATTATGATCTATTTTCTACCAAGCAGCAAGAATCATCTTTTTCAAGTCATTCTCCTATTTAAAGTCATCCCGTTTAAAGTCTTTTATTAGTTTTCCATAGCAGATAGAAAAAAAAATTTACCCCTTCGCCTAGTTCCCAAAACCCTCTGGGGCCTGGCCTCCACTACCCTTCTGACCTTGGCTCCTACCACTCTCCCTCATCCAGTTCTCCAGACCCCTGACTTCCTATTCTTTGAGCATTCCAATCCATCATCCTGAGGGCCTCCCTCCTACCAGGAGTGTTCTTTACTCATCTTCCATGGCTGGCTCCTTCTAATATTTAGAACAAGATGGTCTGATGATTTTTTTTTTTTTTTTTTTGTGAGGAAGATCAGCCGTGTGCTAACATCTGCCAATCCTCCTCATTTTTTGCTGAGGAAGACTGGCCCTGGGCTAACATCCATGCCCATCTTCCTCCACTCTATATGGGACGCCACCACAGCATGGCTTGCCAAGCGGTGCATCAGTGCGCGCCCGGGATCCGAACCCGCGAAACCCGGGCCGCCACAGCGGAGCATGCGCACTGAACCGCTTGCGCCACCGGGCCGGCCCCTGGTCTGCTGAATGCTATCCCTCATACAGGCCTTTCCTGACCACCTGATTGTTTAGGACACCCCCCCCATCCCCCACCAAACCAGGCACCATTTATGACACAACCCTTCTTATAGCCTATTCAAATTACCTGGACAGTGTTTATAGCTATCACCACCCCCCAAAGCCTACAGCCAAATATAAGACCCATGAGAGCAGGGGCCCCATCTGTTTTCTCACCATTGCGTCACTGAGACCACAGAGGAGGCTCCCAATAAATGGTGTTGCATGAACAGCTGTTTTTCCTGTGCTGTGTCAGCCAGCTGTCTCTCAACTTGGGCATCACTAGGTTGTTTCTGCCTGTCCTGTTTTCACAGGAGACTGGACTTTATAAGTATAAAGGCTTTGGTGTTCTGAAGGACTGCCCGCCGGCGCTACTCGCAGATGTCTATATGGACCTAGACTACAGAAAAGAGTGGGACCAAAATGTTGAAGGTGAGTGACACCTACTTATTTTTTAAAAATGAATTAGAAAGTAGAATCTATTGTTACTTATTCTAGCCAGTAGAAAGCAACAGGTTTAATTTCTACTATATTATGTTTCATTTTTCATTTTGGCCTAAAAGTCTTAGGTGCTGGGCTGACATGTGCCTTTGCTATTCTAGGACTTGCTCTTTGCATGCTCTTAGATCCACTGTCCAGTTTGCTCTGAGGGCTACTTTGTTCTCTCTGTAAGTTAGTTGTCATTCCCTATACCTAGGTCATCATGGAAGGCTTCTCGCAGGAGGTGGTGTCCAAGCTATGTTTTATAAAAGCTTATAAAACATAATAGTTTAAACTACTAAAATATTTTAAAACATAAGAGTTTATAAGCAATGTTTATGAAATAAAGTTTTATAAACAACAACAATACATATATGTGGGGAGGTGAGAGGGTGAGGGGATGAGTGGTGTAAAGGCATTCGAGGCCCAGGAACAACATGAGTAAGGTGGGGAAGGCATGAAACAGCATGAGATGTGCAGACACTGAGAGCAGGTTGGTGGTGTTGGGTTGCTGGGGTGGCAGACTCTGAGCTAGGGTGGGAGGATCCCCAAGGGCCTGGCCTGGCCACCAGGCTACAGTTCTTAGATTTTACCCTCTAAGTGGTGGAGCATTATGAGAGGCATTAAGTAGGGAATCCCCGAGCCACTTAGAGCTGGGCGTGGCCTCTGCCATTTCAGTCATGGTGGAGGAGAACTACCGAGCCAGCCCAGGGGCACATTAACTCTGATAGACCCTTGCTGTAGTCAGGACTCTTGGTTGCAAGTAACAGAAAGCCAACAAATGGCAGTGTAAGAAAAGGAAAAAGAGTTTCTTGGTCCATGACTTTGAAAAGTCCATGGGTTTCTGGCCTCCAGAACAGCTGCATCTAATACTTAAATAATTTCTCCATCTCGACTCTTTTTCTCCTGTGATGACCTAATTCTCAGGCAGTTTCTCAGGTCATGGCAGAGATGGCCAGCAGAAGATCCAAGCTTATATTCTAACCATAGAAATAACCCCAGAGGAACAGGAATGAGAATTCCACTTTTGTATCACTGGCAGCCAGAGTCCAGGATTGGCTCTCAGCGCCTCAGCATGGATCACGTGCTTATTTCCTGTGGACGTTTGTCATGGTTCTGGGTGACTTAGTGTTTCAAATTCCCTTCCTATCTAGGGGGAATTGTGATACTTATCTATTCAAGGGCAAAGCCAGACATTCTCTGTCCCAGTCTCCCTAGCAGCCAGGGTTCAGTCTTGTGATATAGACATTGACAATAAGACGCATATGTGGCTTCAGTTTGGGAGAAAGCAACATGAGGAAGCGGGCAACATGCAAAAATCTATTTTCCGGTGACGGTCACGACTAGGGTATCTGACTTTGGGGGAAACAGCTGCAGAGCCTCTGACGTTTGATACTCAGCATCAGCACTTCATGCTATGGTGTCTGGTCCAGTAGCAGCAGCCATTTGGCTTCTCTGGAACAATCCAGAGGTTCTAAACCTAACTCTGGTCCTCCTAGATATTCTTTGAGCTACCTGAGAGCCTTTGCTAAGCCACTTTTTTGTCCTAAACTTTGTAGAGTGGCAAGCTAAGACCCTGGCCAGATGCACCATCCCTGAACTAGTCACCATGGTCATGACTTGCTCATTTTCCGAGCCCTGAAACTAAAGTTGAGTTAGTCCTGCTTAAACCACATAGTTGAGAAGGAGGGGCAGGTTGATGCCCTGAAGGATAAGTAAGATGCTGGCCCAAGAAGGGGAGAGTCAATACTGAGAATGCAAAAGCAACAGATGTCCACTCCTTTCCTTCCTTTCAAGGGCTGTCTCCAGCCTCTTGTGGCACCAATGGGCTGGCAAGCTCTTTCATCCATGGTCTGCTTCTAATGGATTTTCTTTCAAAAGCTGAATTAAGTCATACATTTCCCCATCAGCATCTCCTCAGGGGACTCTCTTGGTTACTTCAGCAGCCTTGGCTTGGCTCCATCTAGAATGCTTAGTTAGAAGCTTACTGCTCAACTTGGAGTCAGAGGGTGAGCATGTCACTGAATTCCTTTGCTGTCTCCCTCCAAGAGTTGGCTGCTATTTGCACACAATAGCATGATGGAATATTAAGGAAATTTGGTCACTGGAGCTGTGGTATAGTTAAAGAAACCTGGGAGGGAAGCAAGAATCTTAGGGTAAGCCACAGTTATGCCACTTTCTAGCTGTTTAGGAAGGACACTGCCCTCTGTGGGACCTTGATCTCAGCTGAACACACTTCTGGGTGACTCACATGCAGGCTAGCTGTAATATGTCAGGAAAAATGAAGGAAGAAATGGCTCAAAAGCAAAACTATTGGTGCTCTAGTGACATCTGGTGGTTACTCTGATTTAAAACCTGCAAATTTATTTTTGGATCCCTGATTTTGTTTCACTGCATTCTGTCTGAAATCTTGTTTGTGATATAGGATGGACAAATTTTGTTGGGTTCTTTTATTTTTACTGTATTTTTATATCTACTAGACTCTGCCTTTGGGCAACAAGCTTTCAGTGGTAATGAATTTGTCTGACTTTTTCTAGAATTTTGTGCCTCATGAGTTAGTGGTTTATCATACCCCATGAGGTCATCATCCCTAGGCTCCTTATTAATTGAAGCCAAAGAGGCTTCCAGATACATTAACTTCTTTTGTTCTCCTCAGAACTCTATGAAAGAGAACGCAATGGACAGACGGTGGTCTACTGGCAAGTGAGGTACCCTACTTTCATGTCCAACAGAGATGTATCCTTTCCCAAGTTCACCATTACTTGGCTTTCTAAGTGTTTCTGTGCCCTTGGCCCATTGCCCCATGGTGGCAGGTCCAGCAGGTGTGGACATTGTCTCTGATTCTTGCAGAAGCATGTTCTGGAGCTGTTGCTTCTTCTCTGGCTCTCAGAGACCTCAGAGTGTGATTTCTGGGGCTGACCACGTGGAGCGTCCTGTAACTGTGGTCACTGGGGGGCAGCTCATACTTTCCTGAGGAGTTTCCTAGGGCTTGAAACTGTAGGGCCACAGACTTGGGGACCTGGAGAGAATTCTTTATAAGGAATGTTTAATACACTCCTCAATCTACAGAGGAGGAAGTGGGGACCTGGAGAGGTGAAGTGACAGAGGCATACATATGGGTGGTTAGTGACCGAGTGGGGAACTCAGGCCCCCACATTCCCAGCTCTCCCGTCTCCTCTCCCGTTTCACTGACCCCACAGCGATCCCTCCTTGACTCTTGGCTCTGGACACTGGGTGTGTTTCTTCCCCTCAGTTTCCTCATTTATGAGATGAAGCAGTTGACTGGGATGTGGGGAGTTTTCGCTGGCACTCAAGGTTCTAGGAAGCCTGCTCAGGACTAGGCTGGGAGGGCGGGGTGGACATCTGCTGGGTGGGCAGGGTGGGGGAGGATGAGTGACAGGCAAGGTTTCCACTCCTCACTGTCCTCTTCCATCACAGCGGCTGAGTGTCTTACAGCCTGAATTTCCATGTAAGATCCTTTTAATAAAGGATCTTGTGGAGTAAAGAAAATGTTTGGAAACCCCTGAATTAGATGATTGCGGGGATCTTTCCTAGCTCTAACATTCTATAATTCTGTGTGTTCCTAAGTAATTCTTCTCTAGAAAGAGAGGGAACCTGTGGGTGTGTTTTGTGTATATGTTTTTTGTGTCTAAATATATGTGTCTACCCTGGCCCCAACTAGATTATAAACTCCATACTAGTTTATTTCTTGGCACAATTCCCACATACTACTAGTTAGTTGGTATACAAATGTTATATATTTCAAAAAATTGTGGATTACTGATCCCTTAGTTTTTATGTGGTTTTCTCTAATCCTGCCAACAACTTGCAAGGTAGGCATCATCATCCTCATATCACAGTTAAGGAAATTGAAGCAAGGAGACGTTCAGAACTTTGCTCAGGTTCACACAGAGGCAGGTTCAGGACCCAGGTCCATCTGTATCCAGAGATGGTGATCTTGACCAGGGCACGATCCCACCACTCTGACCTCACAGTGACATTGCTGGGTAGATATTCTCAAGAGTGGACCCTTGGGGCTCCTTGAAGTTCTATTTCATTGGCTTTCCTTTGCCACACAATTTCGTAATGAGTTTCTTAGTCTTTATGTATGCACATATGTCTATCCAATAAGGGTTGTTAAGTTTTTGAGAACAGAGAATAGCGCAGTGGAAAGAAACACTAGTTTTGGAATAAGAGATCCCAGGTTGAGTGTGAACTCCTTCCCTGGTTTGCTGTGTGACCTTGGAAAAGGCCCTTCACTTCTCGGCCTCAGTGAACTGGTGGTTCTCCAGTTATAGGCTTTATGGCACACTGGACCTTCCAACCCTTCAAAAAGACCTGTGCCAAATTTAACCAACATATCAAGTTAATTTGTCCTCAATGGAGAGTCGGGTGGTGTCTATCACGTGAGCTGAGCAATGTGTTGTGGGAGAGAGTGGGACAATATTTGCTGTGGGGAAAATGTAAGAGGCTTGGGAGAGAGGCTTATAGAGAGTGGAGCCAATAGCCCATCCTACAGGGAGCCTGAATGAGGGGTGGGACAACTGTGGGGGCTGTCGAGACTCTGAGTGGCATGGGGCTGTGGTTCTTGCTGTTATAGTGGGTGTAATTGTGTTATATTTAGAGTGATTTTTTTTTATTGATTTAGGCTAATTCCTCCTGGTGTGAAAGCTAAAATTCTATCACTCGAAAGTATGATGAACACATTAAAGAGTTAGCCCTGTCCAGCTATGAAAGTCTAGCTAGGTTTTGGAGCCAGATCTGGGTTCAGATTCAGGTTCCATCCCTTCAGCTGGGCTGTGGGATCTTTGACAAGTTTCTTAACCTCTCTGAGCCTCAATTTTGTCATCTGGAAGATGGAGACACTTATACCAAACTCACAGGGACTTTCTCAGGATCAAAATTGATGCTCTGTGTAAAGCACATGATGTTTATTACATGGTAAGGGCTCAGTAAGTGGCAACTCTTATTGTTTCTTCAGATTTAATTGTCTCCCCTAGAATAGGGCCATAGGTACAGTGGTGGTTCTGTGAGTGTTTATTGGGATGAAATGGCTTGGTTATTCTTGGTGAACCAGTGTTAACCCAGAGAGGACTTCTGCCTCTAAATATTCAGGTGCTTGTGTATCTTCCTGTGATCACCAGGTGTGGGTAATGTTGCTTGACCATCCTCTGTGCATAGAGGGCAGTAGTTAGAGTTTTGGGGGAGGGCAGGACAAGGAGACATGACCCTATTGTTTATCGACTGCCTATTCTGCTCCAGAGTTTCCCTATTGCCCTCACCAAGCCTGCCTGCTGGGCCGTGTTGCCCTGTTTTCCTGCGTAGGGAAACTGAGCCTCAGAAGAAAGGTGGAGTAACTAACCCAGGATCTCACAGCAGATAAGTGACCATCCTCTGATATCTCATAGTGCCTTCTTGGAGACACAAGGAGTGGTTTCCCTGCCTAATTAAAAGCTTCACAGCATCAAGGAATCATTCTCAGGTGGTGATGCGTGCTCTCAGATGAGAATGCCAGGTGGGAGGAGGCACAGTCTTGCAGTGCAGGTAGGGAGACGGGGCAGGTAAGTGAAGCAGCAATACAAGGAAGCAATCATGTGGGAGGAACAGAATCACCTCCCTTGTCTTCCAGCTTCTGGAGCTTTCCCTCTGCCGGTCTGAAATGCTGGCATTGGTGTTATGCCTTGACTGGCAGTGCAGTACGTCTACATTCGGGAGAGGCGAGAGCTGGACGTGGAAGGGCGGGACATCTACGTAGTCCTGGCTCAGAGCACCTCCCATCCAGAGTTTCCCGAGAGGTCCAGTGTGATTCGGGTGACGCAGTACACACAGAAACTGGTGCTCATGAGCGATGGCGGGAACGGGAGCAAAGGTAAAGATAGGGCCAGGTTCGGGCCCGGTCAGGGTAACGGGGGTGAGGGCCGTACTGATTGCGAGGCACGTAAAGTGTGTGAAGTTTGTTCTCTGAGGTCAGAGAATGGCATGGGTGCAAAACAGACAAGGGATCCACATCCACAGCTGGGGAGAGACTCAGGTCACCCCAGAGAGTGGGTGCAGTGGAAGGTGGCTGTCTAACTCTGACTCTGCATTCTTGGCTGACTCTTGCATTGTCCAGGTGAAATCAGAGCAGCCTAGTAAACCAGCAGGTTTAGGAATTCACAGCAGGCTGTCCTGTGGACACATCCGCCAGTCCTGGGGGTGGGCAAGACGGCTGGCGGGACTGTCTCTGAGGACGCAGCTCCCACTCAGCAGAAACCCAGACACTCAGGACCTGGCTGCCCTGAGCTCCAGCCACGGGGAGGAAAGCTGTGGGTGGAGAGTGCGGCCTGCAGCCACCTCCTCTGCTGGAACGAGTGTGGCCTTGCGTCTGAGGCAAAATCTGAACCGGAGTTCTGAGGCTTCTTAGATCTGTCATCTTGGACGTGTCACCAAACTTTTCTGAGCCTCCACTTTATCATTTATATACTGGAATTATAATTGGAATTTTACCAATTCCTTAGGATTGTTAGGATAGGTAATGAGAGAAATAATTAAATGAGAGACTAGCTCCACGTGTCTAGCACTTGCCAGATGTTTAATAAATAGCAAGTAGATGTGCCTGTGGGTGTGTTTTCAAAATGTTTATATATAAATATCTCATAAGTCAAGGCAGAGGAGGGAACATGCCTGAATCACGTGTTACCTCCCTCCTTACTTTCTGGGCATGAATATGAAGGTGGAAGGTTCTCTGGGTTTGTTGCTGTATCTTTCTCACCACTATACTCCTTCTGAATTGTCGTTTCTTCTCTTCTTTAGTTTTCATGTATTACTTCGATAACCCTGGTGGCCAAATTCCGACCCGGCTCATTAACTGGGCTGCCAAGGTGAGATCCCAGGAGGCAGGAGGGGGAAGCGTGTTTGACAAATGTTGACATAGCCCGTGGGGCTGTCTCAGGCCTAATGAGGCTCTTTTATGAAGCAGCTTGGTTGAGTGACTATGGGTAGGATGGGGGTTGTCAACTCCCAGGACGGAGGCTGGGACAAAAGACAAAGAGTCCTTAGCTGGAATGCCGGCCCCTCCCTGCTGGTGCCCCGAGACCCCGCCAGGATTGCTCTCTGGACTCCAGACAATAGCCTGCTCCTTGTAGGAACAGTGGTACCTTTGGATCCTGTATCGGCTTATGGAGGAGTAAGACAGGCCGATCTGGGTCGGGAGACAACGAGACGTGGCCAAGCCTGGGGGCGCCTCCAGTTTTGTTATTGTTGTTTTGTTTTTCTGGAAGGAGAGGGAACTGCAGGTGTTGCCCAGATCACTAGAGACCGCCTGGAGCCTGGCTTCATGGGGCCCATTCAGCCTGCTTTGTGTGCGTCCTACTTACTGGCTGGAGGACTCAACAGCTTCACTGGGGGAGAAAAATCACATAAGCTTTGAGTCAAACACATGTGATTTTGAATCCTGGACCTGCCACTGCCTGTCTCTGTAACCTAGGGACGCCATCCATCTTTTCCTTTTTAAAAATGGAGGTGGATGTTACCTACCCTGTGGAGTAGGAGTAATGAAGGTGGTGTTTGGGGGCAGTCTTGCACAGTGCTCAACACTAACTAAATAATAACATATCCCCTCTCATCCCCAAATCTTTACTGTTTCGAATCCTGTAAAGCAAGTCCTTTCTCTCATTTCTTTGGAAGACTCAAACAACCCATCCCAACCCCATCCCCTGTGTTTCAGTTGTTTTTTTCAAGAAATGATGTCTCAGAAATATTGTAACTTTTCACTAGCAAAAGCCAAAATATAAGGCAGCATCTTGTAACCGTGGCCCCTGTCGTGTAGTCTCCCCCACATCCTGGCTCTTACCTTTTGTCCATATCTGTGGCAACGTTCTGTTGGAATCTAGTCAGAGGCCCTGTTGTCTTTGTTATTCCCAAAGCCATCTCTATTTACGTTTTGCCACATCCCCAAGAACCAGGAGTGATTGCTGTGAGGACAGAGAAGTGACAGTCTCTTTTGCTTTGCAGAAAGGGGTTCCTGAATTCTTGAAAGAGCTGGTGAAAGCCTGTCAGAACTACCCCAGGAGAACCTAAGAAAGAGGATTGGGCACCTCGTGTCCAGGGAATGGTGTCTCCGGAAGCGCCACAGCCCGTGGATGCTCAGCCTTCTCTGCCCTTCCGCCTGTCCCTCCCCAGCACGGCGTCCCTGCGCGTGTCTGCCTGACGCCCGGCTCGCCCCGCTGCTTCCTATCCCCTCTCCCCACGCGGACCGCGGCCTTCTTCCACTGTGAATATGGGTCAGATCAGGGAAGCCTCTGCTTGTTATGTTTGCAAAGGGAAGTCCTCAACAGGGAACAGTTGTTCCATTGTGCCATGTTGGGGGGATAGGGGGGAGGAGGAACGACAACAGAAGGTGACAATGACCCAGCCCCGCAAGCTGCCTCCTCCCAGGCTGTGATTTCCTGCCCCCAGGAGGGGCTGCTGGACGCTGCCCTCCCCTCAGGGTTGCCTCTTAGCGCACTGACTGGAGGACACGAGCTGATGTCCATTTGCCTTGGGCGTTGGGGACTTGATGTGGCTGGGATTCTAGGTGATAATGCAGTTAGTCTCTCCCCATTCCTCCTCCTGGAGGCTCACTAGCTGTTTTGATATCAAACCATTTTGAAAAACATTGGGGGCCTGACAGAGCTCATAATGTGATCACCATTTTTCCTCATCATCCACTTCTGGGTTTTTCTTTTTCCCGTATGACACTGGGGAAAGGCTGTCCCTACACCACTAGCTCTGCATTTTCCTGGAAACTGAGGCATCCAGATGGTTCTGGCAGTTATCCAAAGTGAAATGCTTTGAGCACAGCATTGTGATAAAGTGTCTTTATATGCAAGAAGATGAATTTGCCTTCTAGAATGTGTGCAGATGTTGGAGGGACAATAGTTCCCAGCCAGGGAAATATTAATTAGTGGCCTGGTTGACTCTGCACCTTTTTCTCAGGAATTCTACCTAAGTCGTCTACCTCTTCCACCACCAAAAGACTTCTAGTTTCCTATGTTTTCTCCTGAATTTTGGCCATTCAAGATATTCTGTGGCCAAAGCCATAGCTTTGATGATCTCAGGGAAAAATTTTAATCACTGTGTGTGAAGGTATTGAACCTTGATTAATGGGCATAGAAATTCAGGATGTAAAGCTAGAAGCAGGGGATTTATGACAATGGGATTCCTCAGACCGTGTGTTTTCTCTCTGCGAGGCAAAGTGTGTTGAATGCCGCCGAATAAATACAGAGTGACTTATACTTGTCTTGTGTGCAGCTTCCTTCCTGCCTTGTTCCTTTTGTGAGAATGAATCAGTTAGGTCTCTTTGGTTTACAGGTCACAGCCAACCTAGCTCACAGACTTGAACATAAAAAAGAATTTGGGGGGGCCAGCCCGGTGGCGCAAGCGGTTAAGTGCGCGCGCTCCACTGCGGCGGCCCAGTGTTCGCCGGTTCAGACCCCGGGTGTGTTCCGACACACTGCTTGGCAAGCATGCTGTGGTGGCGTCCCATATAAAGTGGAAGAAGATGGACACGGATGTTAGCCCAGGGCCAATCTTCCTCAGCAAAAAAAGAGGAGGATTGGCAGATGTTAGCACATGGCTGATCTTCCTCACACACAAAAAGAATTTGGGGCTCACTTCCATACAAGGCCAGGTATAGAGTGGCCTCAGGTAGGGGTTGATACTGGTGCTTAAACTGACATTAGAATTCAGCTCTCTTTTCTTCAAGTTGTCTTTGATGTTGGACTGTGTTTGGTGGCAGGACTGCTGCTAACAGCAAAAGGTAGACCTGCATATTCCCAGGCTCACGCTGAGCAAAGAAAAAAAAAAAAAAAGGCATTTCTTTCCAGTGGATGCCGCACTATCCCATGATTCCCTCCACACCACGTGCCTATCCCTGCCCCAGGCATTGTGTCATATGGATGGAATCATGTAAATAAGCAACTATCTCATTAATTTATCATTAAAGTATCATTATGTAGCTGGAATTTAATTTTAGATAAACTAAATCTAAATGCCTCATGTTAAAGAGATCATGTTGAAATTTTATGTATAGAGTCATTGAACACAAGCACGAAGATTATAGTCTTTGAGCAGAGAATCAACATGAAATGGTGTCATGCCAACCATATCTTTAAACAGTGTTCGATAATTTGCTAAGAATTCAGAGTTCTAAGATTATTGAGTTTCTAGGTAAGGCAGTTAGAATTAAAAGTCACATACTTTGCTGTAATTAGTAGAGTTATTACCCTTTGGCTCCTTTGGAGAAGAAGACAGTCCTACACAGCATGGAAATAGGAGGCTATGTGGGAAACCGAGAACCCCTGAGCAGATAGTAGATGCCAGGGGTGTAAAAAAAAAAACTCGTGCTTTCTAGGCTGCACTGATTCTTCAGCGTGGGCCTGTCTGCAGGGGCCGGATGCATCATTTGGAATTTGAAAGTCATAGATGTTTTGTTATTCCTCTAGCACTTTGCTTCACTTATTTTTCCCATGTCTGTTTCTCTGAATAGACAATAAGATCTTTGTGGATAGAAAACAGTAATTTCACTTTGACTACTGGCCATTAGGGTGGTATGTAGTAGGCACTCAAATGGTAACTCAACGGGTGACTCAGCGATTTACAGAAGATTGACCAAATGACACACCAGGAAGGCTAAACCTATCCAGATATAGAGGGTTAATTTGATGACATTAAATAATAACGTACTAATATTTAATAATTTAATTCAAGCCAAATTATTTCCCAGGTCATCATTGTTGGTGTTCTAGATTCCTCAGGTTCCCATGGGTCCTTTCTTGACAGTGTTAAGGTCCCTTCTTTGTTAAGGGGTGGCTTTGCTGGTGTGACTGTGGGTTATATTTAACATTAGGGAAATGGCGCAGTCTGGACTGAGTCCAGCTGTGATTAGTCAGGATTTCAGGTTTTTAATGACAAAAGGAGTGCTACTGTCAGTGCTAAATTTTTCCACAGGCGAATTATTCACCCCACATAACAATTCAAAAAGTTAATGACCACCTTGGAGCTGAGGAGTTCCAGCAGAGGGTCACTTCCCTTGAAAATGTTCCTATTTCACAGTGAGAGTCCTGGCAGGGCTCCCTGGCTGAGATTCCTCACCCAGAATCCCCATCTCTAATGCCTGCCCTTTACACCTCCTGCTTCCCAGCTGGATTTGGGAGACACAGCAGGAAGAGCCCATTTGGGGTCATGTGTCTGGTAGCACCACCCAGTCGGCTCAGAGAATTATCTTTAAAAGCTTTGAGACTAGTATTCACTAAACAGATATTTCTCAAGAGTCTGGTGTCCATCCAGCAAGGGGATAGGCATGGTGGTTCCTGGGACGAATGAGAAGGCTTGGTGCCTGCCCTCAAGAAGCTTATGGTCTGGTGAAGAGGACACAGTGGACAGGCTGTTGAAAAGGTGATGGGTTTTGAGAAAGGGCAAGTGAAGGGTGCTAGAGGCTGTAAAACTGGGGCACTAACCATGTCTGAGGGGTCAAGGAAGAACATGCTGGGGTTGGCTGGGTGAAGGTTGGGGAAGAAAACTGTTCCACATGGAAAGAACCATTTGCACAAAACCCCTCAGGCAGGAGAGCCAGTCACGTCTGAGGAAACTGTGAAACTGAGGAACTAGCAAAAGCCAGTATGGCTGGAGCAATGAAAGAGAAGGAGAGGCGCCTTAGACATGGCTGAAGAAGTAGCCAGTCAGGCCATGGGAGGTCCTGAGGGCCGTGGCAAGGATTT
Organism: Ceratotherium simum simum; assembly: GCF_057802395.1. Lineage (NCBI taxonomy): Eukaryota > Metazoa > Chordata > Mammalia > Perissodactyla > Rhinocerotidae > Ceratotherium > Ceratotherium simum. The sequence continues at coordinate 31,641,059 of NC_141915.1, read as the reverse complement.
TGGACTTTATACCCAGAACACCAATAAGCTTTGAAGGATTTCAGGCTGAGGAGTGACCTGATAAGATTCTTTCATTCTTAATAGCGGCTGATTTCTCCCCATTGTCCGCCACCATCTCTAATAGCCCATCCAACCTTGGCCTGGGGGCACTAGCCCAGGTGCATTAAGCCTTGTCCCTTTGAATCCTCTCCCCATCAGGCAGCCTGCAGAATAGCCCACACCCAAATCCTGTTTCCAAAGTGGAGCATCAGCCTCTGAAGTTTCACCAGAAAAAAAGAGGAGCAGGGAGCATCCATGCACCTCTCCGTCTCTCCTGGCCCGTACTGGTGTACCACATACCTTCAGGGTGACTGCACCGTGCAGCCATCAGAGCACAGCCATTTCAGGAGCCAGAGGTGGGAGGGGTAAAGGAAAGCCATAAAACATCGGAGCAGGTCCGCTTTCCCCAAAGTTTCTCTTCCTAGACTCTTCCCCAACCACAAGGAAGAATTTTTTTTTGCTTGAGAAGACAGAAACGCATTGTTTGTTTAGGGTCTCAGAGTTTAGAATTGGTAAAACAGGAGGACTTTGGAAAAATTATTTATATTGCTAATCCATTTATATGTATTTTTGTGTGTGTCCGCTTGGATACACAGTAAGTGCTCCATTTCATAACATATAATAATGGAACAATAACTAGGCAGCATGTTATGTGAGTGACAGTTCAAGTTCTCTTTGTGAAAGGCGGTTTTACTGTTTTAGGTTCAAATTTCACAGTTTTGAGCCCCTTGGTTTAAGACTCAGACTCTCCACAATGGAACGGAGCAAGAAATTATCCAAGCTGTTAATCTATTTGGGTAGAGAGGTGGTTTAAATCTCCTACGAGAGAGGGCTTGTGTCTATAGGAGCTCATCCTAAAGATTCAATTGTTCTTCAAGAAACATCAGGCCAGGAACTCTCCTGAATCCTGGGAGACAGAGTAGACTAACCATAGCCCTTCCCTTGAAAACACTCATGATTTATTGGTGATTGGTTTTGACGGAGAGGGAGGAAAACGTAAATGTGGTGAGTACTATGACATACCCATGTATGGGATATGATGGAGCACAGGCTGCAGTGGGTTGGAAAGACTTCTCGGGAAGTGCTTTCTATGTTGGGCCTTGAAGTAGGAATAGGAGTTGGTCAGTCATCCAGAAGTTGGCTGTTGAGTATGAGAGACAGGTTTTTTGAGGCATAGACACCAGCATATGAAAAAGCACAGCAAGAGATAGCAAGATGTCGTTCAGCATGTCCTGGGTGGGTGAGTATTTTGGAAGAGAGGGCTGGCTAAGGTGGCAAAGGCCAGAGCCATAGAAGCCTTGTATTTGAAATGAGATGCACCACTTTCCTAGCTTTTCTTGGCTATTCCAACAGGTCAGCTGATGACATGAGTTCTGTCTTAGCAATGACGATTGTAAGGATGTCCCTCTCTTTCGCTCGAAACAGACAGATCTGTAATCACATTCTGGCTCTGCCACTTACTATGTGTGTAACCTCAGATAAATTAGCCACATGGAGCCTCTGTTTTCTCTTCTGTAAAATGGGAGCAAACTAAGAACAACATCAGGGGATTATTGTGAGTATTATCAAGATCGAACAAGCACAATGCCTGGCATTAAAACGTTCTCATGATTATTTGTGGAGTCAAACTGGGTACAGGACTGAAAAGGAAATTCTGCTGCCTGGAAAACAGATTTTGGCTTCTAAACACCAGTAGCTGCCAAAGCAGTCTAGGACACCTGGAAAGAGGTAGAAGAGGGATCTGAACCCTGAAGAAGAGGGACAGGAAGCCAGGGACCCAGAACCGGGAGACAGTAGGTCTGCGAAGCAGATCAAAGCGGGAGGGACGCAGCTTGTGGCAGAACAACAAGGGCACCACTAGGGCAGGAGAGCAGACAGGAGGGAGGAGGTGGCAGGTGCTTGCTCAGAGGGCACTTCAGGGAACGGATACACAGCAGCCCATGGCTTCCTCTTTCCTGATGTCGTCCTGGTGTCCTCCCAGGCGCTGGAAAGAAATCAAAACAGGGAAAGAAGAGAGGAAAAAAGAGAAAAAAGAGAACAGATGCATTTTTGTATAATAATAATAACACCTTTTCACCTAGTTTCAACAAACTAGGAAGAGAAGGGAACTTCCTCAACCCAATAAAGAGCGTCCGCAAACAACCCACAGCTAACATCATTCTCAAGGTGGAAGACTGAAAGATTTCCCTCTAAGATCAAGAATAAGGCAAGGTTGTCTGCTCTTGGTACTTCTATTCAAAAATTGTACAGGAGCTTCTGGTCAGGCAATTAGGCAAGAAAAAGAAATAAAAGGCATCCAGAGTGGAAAGGAAGAAGTAAAACTATCTCTATTTGCAGAGGACATGATCTTTATGAGGAAAAACAATCTTGAAAGAGAAGAAAAATGTTGGAAGGTTCATAGTTTCTGATTTCAAAACTTACTAGAAATCTACATTAATCAAGACAATGTGGTACTGGCATGAAGATAAACATACAAATCAATGGATTAGAATTGAAAGTCAGAAATAAACCTTCTCATTTACAATCAATTGATTTTCCATAGGGGGTGCCAAAGAATTCAATGTGGAAAGTATAATCTTTTCAACAGATGGTGCTGGGACAACTGAATATTCATGTGCAAAAGAATGAACTTGGACTCGTACCTCACACCATATACAAAAATTAACTCAAAATCCATCACAGACCTTAATATAGGATTTAAAACTATAAATGCTTAGAAGAAAACATAGGGGAAAATCTTCATGACATTGGATTTGCCAATGATTTCTTAGGTACGACATGAAAAGCGTGAGAAAGAAAAGAAAAAAATTGATAAATTAGACCTCATCAAAATTAATAACTTTTCTGCTTCAAAGGACATCATCAAGAATGTGACAAGACAGCCCAAAGAATGGGAGAAAAGGTTTTAAAATCATATCTCTGATAAGGGGCTTGTATCTAAAATATATAAAATTATAAACACTTACAACTGAATAATAAAAAGATAAAAACCCAATTAAAAATACAAAAGGATCTGAATAGACATTTATCTAAAGAAGACATACAGGGCCGGCCCTGTGGCTTGGTGGTTAAGTGCGCGCGCTGCAATGCTGGTGGCCCGGGTTCGGATCCCGGGTGCGCATCGAGGCACCACTTCTCCATCCATCCTGAGGCCGAGTCCCACATACAGCAACTAGAAGGATGTGCAGCTATGACATACAACTATCTACTGGGGCTTTGGGGGGAAAAATAAAATAAATAAAATCTTTAAAGAAGACATACAAGTGGCCAATAAGCACATAAAAGATGCTCAACATCATTAGCCATCAGGGAAATGGAAGTCAAAACCACGATGAGATATGACTTCAAACCCAGTAGAATGGCTATAATGAAAAAGACAATAACAAGTATTGAGGGAGGATGTAGAGAAGTGGGAGTCCTCACACACTGCAGAAGGGAGTGTAACATGATGCAGCCACTTTGGAAAACATCTGGCAATTCCTCAGAAGGTTTAACATAGAGTTAACATATAACTCAGAAATACCACCCCTAGGTATATACCCATGAGATATGAAAACATAGGTCCACACACAAACTTGTACATGTATGTTCATAGCAGCATTATTCATAAGAGCCAAATAATGGGAACAACCCAAATTTCTAATAACTGATGAATGAATAAATAAAATGTAGTATATCCATACAATGGAATATTATTCAACAAGAAAAAGAAATGAGGTACTGATACATGCTACAATCTGGATGAACCTTGGAAACAAGGAGTCAGTCACAAAGGACCATATATTTTATCATTCCATTTATGTGAAATGTCCATAATAGGCAAATCCAAAGAGATAAAGAGCAGATTAGTGGTTGCCTAGAATTGAGGGGTAATGGGGAATGACTGCTAATGGGTATAGGGTTTCTTTTTGGGGTGATAAAATGTTCTAAAATTGATTATGGTGATGGTTGCACAATTCTGTGAATATACCAAAAGCCACTGAAGTGTGCACTTTAAATGAGTAAATTGTATGATATGTGAATTACATCTCAGTAAGCTATTACAAAAAATAACAATAACAATATGAATAACTGTCATTAATTAAGTACTTTCCAAATGCTAGGCACTGTGCTAAGCTCCATAATCTTACCTGAGTCTCACAATAAATATACCAGGAAGGTTTCATTATCTTTATTTACAATGGAAATAAGCTCAGAGATATTAAGGAACTTGCCCAAGGTTGCAACAGTACAAAGTACCATATTAGTTAGGAGGTAGGATTTTGACCCATTTTTGTGTCACTTTGAGTTCTAGGGTCTTATTGAAAGGTCTTAGGTGGATCTTGTGAGCCGTCTCGTGTTCCGAGCCCAGTGTACACAATATGACCAACCAGCAAACAGCAGGGGTAGGTGGAATCTCTGCTTCCAACTTTCTCATCAAGGAACTGTGGTGAGATGTTGGCTCCCAGTTGCTGCTGTCTTGTGGTGGAGGGGAATCCATCCTCAGTTAACTGGGTTCTCCTGCCTTCTAAGGACACATTTGTTCTGGAGACTGCCTTAACGCCCCCCTCAGATGTCTCGCGGCTGTAATGCTGGGAGTGAGACTCTTGACCCTCCACCCCAGCACCTGACCTGACAGATTATGTCTTGTGTTTGAAACTGAGTCCTGTTACTCTTGGCTCTGTCTGCTTCCTAGTTCTAAGAAGGAAAACATGAGAAGGAAGGTGTTAGGCCCACGAAGACAAGGACGTCAAATAGCTCTCACCAAGGAAAATTTGGATGAGTTTTGGGAAAATGACTCTGAAGCAAATGGATTACATTTCCTGTTAGGCTCGGGATTAAGGGCAAAAGGGGGAACACAGCCAAATGTGCTTGGATCTTGTCAAATTCCAAATGTTGGAAAACATTTCAGGATGTTTGGCTGAGTCTGGCAGAATCAGTACCTTGACTGTGCCCCTTGCTTCTTGGACAAAGGTGACCAAACAGCCTACCACAGACCAATTGTGAAAGAAGCCACAGGCATGATTACTGTTTTATGGGAAGGAGCAGAATGGCACCCTTTGTCAATGGGAGCATTTCAAGGGGGATACTAACTATGAACATGGTTATAGTGACAGGGTTTTTGAGAAAGAGGGTGAAAATCAACTAAGGAACAGAATTCAAGTCATGAAGGAAAGCAATGTATCCTTCCATTCTGCTCTTTGTGATCAAGAGCAGAGGCTGGGAGGGGAATTGTGTCCTTCCACAACTATCCCCAACCCCTTACTCTGTGCATTCTGAAATATTCCCAGGAATTTTTGTGGCCTCACGCTCATCCTTTGGTTTTTCCATTGGATTCTATAAGAATCAGAAAGGAACCAAATGGGTTGCTCAAACAGAGCTCTTCTCTTGTTTTCAGTAAACCAGGACCTCCATGATTGACTGAGCGGAAGGAAGAGGAAGGCGATGAGGAAGTCATGGGAACAGCTGAGCCCTTGTTGAAACACTGAAATGGGTGTAAGGCTGGAGATAAGCAAATGTAATGCTTTCAAACTGGTTTCTCTCATAAGCCCTAAATTAATTCATTTATTCACAAGATTTACTGAGAGTTCATTATGCATTTGAAAGACAGCAGTAAATAAAACAGACAAAATTCCCTGCCCTCCTGGAGTTCACATTCTAATGGATAAAATACCATTGTCATTTGGGAGATACAATGTTACCTTACTAAAGTTTTTAAAAGTCAATTGCTGATGTGGTCAAAGAGCTGTAGAATTTAATTTTTTATCCTATAGGTAGCCACATCCCCTGTCAGAATTTTTCCCTTAGTACTACAAATATTTATTGTATTTTGCTCATAAATTTTGACATTGCCCTCCACTGTTACTCCAGATGGAATAGGTGGTCCTTCCCATTAACAAGATGTCTTATGCCCAAAGTTAAATTTTCCAAGGAGTAGCAACTAAATTCATCCTTTAAAATGTTTTTTTCCCAAATGACTAAAAAAATAGAGATTGGGAAGTGCTTACATCAATATGGAGCTAAAGCTTCCTCCAGGGATTTCTCTTTCCTTCTCCTTGTCTTTTCTGCGTCAGATGTTTTTTATTCACTGAGGAAGCAAAATTTGGAGGTAATGATATAAATTAGAAGCTTATGAAAGAAGTAACCGACAGCCTTGGATTTTTGCTTCAAGGCAAAAGGATGGCTCCCAGTCTCCCCTTCCTTCCATTTCTGCATATCAATGTTGTTAATAATTCTTGGTGGTAGGAAATATTATTTTTAGTGGATTCCAGCCCAGGCAATTATCAAGAGAGCTCCTGTATCGTAACTGCTGTGGATATGGTAACAGATACAACTTTTTCAGTGCTGCATTAGCCCTAGACTCACTTTCACATCTTCTGAGTCCCCAGATGGTCACAGCTGGTTCTGCTGATGCTCTCCAGCTGCAGGCTCAGCTCCCTGAGCTATTCCTGATGGAGATGGATGATGCAGCATGACTCCCATTCCAGGTTGGTACTATGTTATGCTCAGACCCAAGACTCAATGACGCAGATGACTGAGGGGCTCCTACACTGCTCACTACTAATTGGATCTGAGATCTACTGGCAGTAGTAACTACGTGAGCGATTGGGCAAGTTTGGGTCGCAGCTCCCTTCTGCTATCTTCTTTCCCTACATTCAGTCAGCCAAAAGAATAGAGCTGCAGCCTTGATGCCCTTTCCCTAGTCCAACCATTTTACTTGTTTAGATCCCTAGTCCAGATTTTGGAGATTCCAGCTCCAGTGACCCAGCCGCTAACCTGGGTCATCTTGTTTAGAATAAGACCTTGGAGAGAGTGTGCCCACCTGGCCTGTTAGACTGGTCAGTGTCCACCAGTCTAATTCTAGGCTCCACTTACTCAATGCCACTTGCAAATGGTACAGCCATTTCCAAAATGAAGGTGGAGGCAGGTACAGTCCCAAGGACACTGGGCATGACCTGACCTCCAGCACCTCTGGAGCTATCTCTTATCTCACCTCAGTCTGCATGTCTCAAGCTAACTCCTGCTCCATTCACAGCTCACCAACAATACTGTAAGGCATCAATGCAAAGTTTCTAATGTCCAAGTCTCAAGCAGTGATAATCTGTAATTGGAGTAACTTCATGGAAGAGAGGGAAGTGTTTGGTGTCAACATTTATTAGCTGTTAGACCTTCTTGAGGTCTCATGGTCCCTGATCATAGAGGTAGACAGAACTAGGTTTCATATTTGTCCTAGTTCCCTGAAGGAAGTCAAAGCTTTGGAGTCAAGAGTGGCCTGGAAGTTCTCTGGGACTAACTCATGCCCCATTAAATTCCCTCTTGGGACATCCTGGGCCCCACAGCCCCAGGTCCTTGGTGTATGCAGAGCATGGCATAGATTTCATATTATCACTAGTCCTTTTCAAAGTTGTTACATTTTTCTTTCATCTCCTACTCTAATGGGTCCTCGAAAAAATTCAATATTGGGTGTACAAACAAATTTGGAAGTGAGAGGGAGGGAACTGGGAGAGAAAGTGAGCATGAAGCTATGAAGAAGCTTGTTTAGAGAACCTGATGGCTCTTACCTCAGGAAAGTGGGCTACATCCCCACCAAATGCATACATTTTTTAAGGTCCTTTATTTCCTCGTTTAAGAGAAAGAGCAGTTGGTCCAAGTACATGACACTTTGTCAGGTACAGAGGGTACTAGACACTTATCTTCTCATCCATGTCCAGGGCCTGGTTGAAGTCTCTTAATTTGAGCTCTGAGAACCCAGTGAGAAACCTGTTGCTTGTACCTTGAGGAGTGGCCATTCCCTTCTTTTTAAAATTCTGTGATTCCCCAAGTCAAGTGCAAAATAAGGAGGAGACAAACTTGAGGCTGCTTCTACATTGTGTTGAATAAATGCTTGCTTGATATAGAGAAGCAGAAGGAAAAAACAAAGGTGCACTGGTTTGATGAGTTCATAGAGAATGAAGTGCTAGATGTTACTGCCATCTAGCGAGATTCAACACCTGGCTGTCAGGGGAATGGGAAGAGCCATCTGTTTGCTACAAGGACAGTGACAGCGCCTTACAGCCTATCATAGCCTCCCAGGCTGTGGAATGGAGGTGACATCTGGGCAAGCTTCTGAATTACCAGAGGAAGGAGCTCTGGTGGAAAAAAACCTACTCTTTACAACTGTGAGAACAATGCATGGCCTCATATTAAACCCTAAACCTCTCTGTCTCTAATCTTTCTGCTTTTGTTTTTGAAACTTCATTGGAACAATGAAAATGGGCTTCTTTGTAAATATGACTCTACCTTCTCTAACACATGTTTGCACACTCCGAGACCAAGTCCTACAGCATCTCTCCCTGTGTCTGTTCACAAGCTTGTCTCCTCACAGAAGCATCACTCAAGAAAGCTCTGCCTAGTTCCAGGCACACTCCTCCTCTCCCTGTTGTGCTCACGTGGTGCCTGGGGATGGGGCGAGGAAGGAAGAAGAGAAGCACCATGATCCACTGCCCACCTTGTACTACGTGCTGTACGGTCATGACAGCCCTCACTATAACCCCATAAGGTGGGATCATCCCAAGGTGAAAGAGGAGGAAACTGAGGTTCAGAAAGGTTAGACAACTGACCAGAGGTCACACAGTTAACTGCAAATAGCAGAGGTGGAGTTTAAGCACAATGTATCTGGTCTCATAGTCTGGGGAGCTGTTAGTGGCTTGGAAAGCACAGCAACACAGTGTCTAGAAAGATCAGTGAGCATGGAGTAGGTGGAGGGCGCTCCCTCTGCTCAGGAAGGAGCTGAGTCCAAGTACAGTCTCACATGGCCTCCTCTGGCTCATGTTCAAATGCGAGGAAGGCATAGATTACATGAGTGCAAAGGGCTGGCAGTTTCAGATGCACAAACAAGCCCACACCTAGAGTAGGTCTGGCAGAGACAGATAGTGACTCTGGGACACTTATTTGATCTCTTTCCACTCCCCCGTGTGAAGAAACTGAGTGTCTCATGAAGGTTACCATCTCTGAAGGATAAAAAAGGCAAGGAAAGAAAGGAAAGATGACCTAAGCACAGCATTTGCAGTCCCTTTGGAGTATAGAGGAATAACATGGAATTTGGTGGCTATAGAATGGGACTTCTGTTGCCTTGGAATTTGGGCTGAAGCCTCAAAGATGAAGACAGTCTCCTGTTGGATCCTTCATGCATTCTCTCTCCCTCACCTGAGGGTTACATATGGACTATTCTAGAGTAACTCTGAGGTTTTAGAAGAAGGTAGACTCAAAACTGGGGCCTTGAAAAATTACTTGGAACAAAGATTCTTCTCTCTCCAACACACACTGGCCTTTATAGGACTGGGCTATGAACAAAAAAAAAACCACTGAGATTTTTGGGTTGCTGGTTACAGTATTCAAGGTAACTTAGCCTGACTGATACACAACGATGGATGGTAAGTATCCCTCCTGTCGGGATTGCAAAAATGGCCAGAATGTTTGACCCCTCCTTGTATCTGGCTTTTTGCAGTTTGGCTTTGCATTTTCTCTCACTAAAGAGAAAAAAATCTATTTCTCTACCCCATGAATCTGGCTAACCTGTGACTTCTTTTGGCAAGTAGAATGCGAACAGTAACAGTGTGCCATTGTGGAGTCTAGGCCTCTAGAGGCTTTGCATGCTTCTGTCACTCTCTTAATATCTTGCTCAGACACCATGACAACAAGTCTCAGCCTGCTGAATGATGAGAGATAAGAGGTCCAGCCACCTCAGTCAACACCAGATGTGTGAATGAGGCAATCCTAGTTCAGCATTCATCCAGCCCACTGCCCACCCACCAGCTGACCACAGAAGCATGAGTAAGCCCAGTTGAGTTAAGCTAAGCCTGGCCAGAGCAGCAAAAATGCCCAGCTGATGGCATGTGTGCATTAATAAACACATTATTTTAAGGACTGCATTTTAGGGCTGCTTGTTACATAGCATTAGCTAACTGATACATGTATATTTTAAAGAGATCTACTAGACATATCCGAGCAAGACTTCCTGAGGAGGTGGCAGAACCAGCTCTGCTTCAAAATCAGAAGGTTTTGCATTAGAGGAGACATCTTTGGGATCAGGAGTTAAAGGTTTAGATGGAACTTTCAGTGTTCCCTATAAGAATTTATTCCATTCTGTCCCCCTGGGAAAAGCTTAAAGATTTTTCTACTAATGGCCCAGGCCAATTACGGAGAAGCTCTGAGAAAATCACTTTGTAGGAAATGGTGGGGGTGGGAGAGAGGACCTGCAGGAAGTAGGGCATAGCATCTCACTCCCTGTCTAGATACTTGTTAAACTGCAGATCTTATATGTATAGTCCATAAACTCTATAAAGTCTCTTACTCTATGCATCCTTCTGCAACTTGCTTTCCTCATTCAATGGTGTTTTCAAGATGTATCCATGATGTACAATTAGATTATTAATTTCAAAAAAATGTAATGACTATACCATTATTTATTTGTTTATTCTCTATTTGTTGGATATTTATGTTGTTTCTGATTTTGTTGCCACTAAGCCAATCCTTAGGCAATATTCTGTCAGGTATGCTCAGAGAAGTGGAAGTCTGGGCCAGACAATTTTATGTATTCTCAAATCCAAAATAGGTCTTTTCAAGTTGTTTTTCAAACTATTATTTACTTTTTAACCAGAACATTTTTCGTCAGAGCTTTTATTGCCCTATATATTCACCAACGTCTAATTTTTAAGTTTTTGCCAGTTGTACATAAATGAAATGGTATAATTTATTTTGCATTTCCCCAATTACTAAAGAAGTTGAACAACTTTTTATGTGTTTATATGCCACTTGGGTTTTTTCACTGTTCATATGTCCAGTTGCATTATTTGGACTTTTCTTATTGATTTCTAGGAGTTTTATGTGTATCATCAATATTGATCCTTTGTCGGCTTTGTGGGTAACATATGTCTTCTGCCAATCTATGTGTTGGGTTTTAATTCATTTGTAGTATGTAGTTGAACAGGAGTTCTTGCTTTTTAATGTAGACAAAAATTAATCTTTTCTTTTATGGTTTGTGCTGTTTTATGCCTATAAGAAATCTTTTTTTAAACTCTCAGGTCATAAAGGTTTACTCCTATATTATCTTCCACAAATTTCAACATTTTGCCTTATACAATTAGTTCTTTTATACACCTGGAATTTATATTTGTGTCTGATATGATATAGGAATCTCATTTTTGTATAAAGATAGTCAATCGTTCCAACACCATTTTTCAAATTGTCCATTCTCTCTCACATACCAAGTTTCACGATGCATGTGGATTTGTTTCTAGACGGAAGCTGTTTCATTGTTTTATTATTTTTTTTTCCCTAGACTTCGGTCAATATCACACTATTTTGTCTATTATAAATCCTAATATCTGATAAGGTAGGTTTCCTCTCCCCCCCCCCCAACTTTTAAAAATTGCTTTCCTATTTTTTCAATTTCTTGATTCTTACACCTTTCCCAGGAATTTTAGAATTGGTGTGTGAAGTTCCTTGAACACCCTCAATGAATTTTTATTAAAATCCCATTGCATTTATAGTTTGAATTGACAGGAATGGTCATCTTTAAAATATTCACTATCCTAATCCATGAATACGGTATCAGTCAGGAGTAAGTGCAGAAAACAAGAAATCTCTAGGTATTTTAAGCAGAAAGGAATTTGATGGAGAGAATTAATTGCTGGCTAGGTTCCTGGATTAAATGTATATTTCTTTTATATTTTAGTTTTCAAATCTATGGCAGGCAAGTATTGGATATTTTTGTTTCTTTTTTCTTCTCTCTTTTCTGCATTGTCATCAGAGAATGATATAGATTCTTTCATGTTTGTTGAAACCATCCTTCGTGGCTTACAAGATCATCAATTTTAATGAATGTTTCATGAAAGTTTGCAAATAATACGTGTGTTCTCATGACAATTTGCAAATGATATGTGTGTTCTATACTGGGTATGGGGTTCTATAAACGACCCTTAGATTAAGCATATGAATTATATCCTCAAGTCCTCCATATCTTTACCAATTTTTGTCTGATTGATCAATGTATTTCCTAGAAAGAGCCTTAATATGTTCTACTGTGATTGTGAATTTGCTGATTCCTCCTTGTACGTACTGACGATGATTCCTGCCTTACACATTTGAGATTATGTTGTGAAAGGAGTATAAATTTAAGTATTCAGATTTCTTGAAGAGTTGTGTTCTTTATCATTAACTCATGAACTTCTTTGTATTAATTTTTTCTTGCCATAAAGTCTATTTTGTCTGATACTTTTAGAACCATACCACCAGCTTTCTTTTTTTTAGGGTTTTCTTGTGTGTATTTACCATACATTCACCTCTATATTTTCTGAGTAATTATATTTTAGTCACATGTCCTATAAACACATATAGGACATGTTTTCTCAAAATTTCTATTTTGAATAATTTCAAATATGCAGAAAAGTTGAAGGAACAGAGCAATAAAAATATGCCAACCCTTCACCTAAATTCATCCAATGTTTATATTTTGTCAGTTTTGCTTCTTTTTCTATCTATATATCAATGACACAATTTTTTTTTACTGAACTATTTGAATATAAATCACAGTATCATGCTATTTCACTCCTAAATAGAATTATTTATCCTAAATTGCATGCATTCCATAATACATATTGTATAACATAATTATATAATGTCTTATATAATATGCACACACTCATACTCACATTTTAATCATTTAAAATTTTATTGGGGAGTAGTACCTCATTGATAGATATATCACAATTTGTTTTATCAATTCACCCATTGAAGGTCATTTAGGTTGTTTCCAGTTTGTTGTCACAAATTATGCTCCTATGAACATTTGCGCATAAGACTGTGTGTGGACAATGCTGATGCTGCCCTGATATCTGTTCCCTACATTAAACCCAGCGTATATGGAGTCAAAACCAAAAACAGCCATCGCCTTCCCTGCTTCTCTAGTTTCCTTCATACGTATATATTGGTCTCTTTAACCTTTGTATGCCCCATACACACCAGGCAAATAGAAGTCACAAATTGTTAAAAGCCCAGGTGGCCTCACGCTTGGCTCACACTGAAGTTGTGCCTACTTACCAGTTTTGAGATTTATTACAGGGAAACTGATACCCACACGATATCAAGAAGCTGAGGCTCCCCAGACCCCAACTCCCCAGCTTCCTGGCGCCAGAATCCACCACCCATCACAGGGGGCAGACGACCAAGGACACCCACCTGCGGATTCCCTGATCTCACCACCCTCCTCCCTGCCAGCAGCCTCACAAGGCCAAAGGAAGGCTGGTGGGGAAGCGCCAACCAGCAAGGCCACAGGCTCCCCCTCCCTGCAAGCAGCCACATTCCTCACAACCTTTAAAACCCCTTGCCTCCCATCTTTCCAGAGAGACAATATGAGGGCTTACCCTCTTCTCCTGGCTGACATCACTCGAAATAAAAACTCTTTCCTTGCCATAAGCCTGGCGTTCCAATTTTGTTTGGCCCATCTTCTGTGGCAGGTAAAAGAACCTGTGTTGTGTTTTTTTTTTGTTTTTTGTTTTTGTGAGGAAGATCAGCCCTGAGCTAACATCCGTGCTATTCCTCCTCTTTTTGCTGAGGAACACCGGCTCTGAGCTAACATCTATTGCCAATCTTCCTCCTTTATTTTTTCCCCCAAAGCCACAGTAGATAGTTGTATGTCATAGTTGCACATCCTTCTAGTTGCTGTATGTGGGACGCGGCCTCAGCATGGCCGGAGAAGTGGTGCGTCTGTGCGCACCTGGGATCCGAACCCGGGCCGCCAGTAGCGGAGCGCGCGCACTTAACCGCTAAGCCACGGGGCCGGCCCAAAAACCTGTGTTTGTGTCCGGTAACAATGCTATTTTTTTCCCTTGGGTAAATACCTAGGAATGGACTGGCTAGACTGTATGGTAGGTGTATGTTTCAGTTTTTAAGAAATTATCAAACAGTTTTCCAAAGTGTTTGTACCATTTACACTCCTACCAGCAATGTATGAGAGTTCTGTTTCTTCCACATGCTTGCCAACACTTGCTTTGATCAATCTTTTTAATTTTAGTCAATCTAATAGGTGAATAGTGGTACCTCACTGTGATTTTAATTTGCCTTACTCTAATGACGGATGATGTTGAGTAGCTTTTAATGTTCTTATTTGCCACCAGTATATCTTCTTTGGTGAAATGTCTGTTTAAATCTTTTGCCAATTTTTATTGGTTTGTTTGTTTTCTTATTATTGCATTTTGAGAGTTCATTCCATTAAATTTTAACATGCACAGGAGACTAAAATTAATCAGTACCTCTTATCTACGTCCTAAAGAAAACTCTGACCTTGCCCTTTCTAAACAGGGAAACTATAGATTTAAGACAATTTTTGGTATATTTTATCCAGCATTTCTATGTTTGAGGCCAAGAACTTCAGCTCTCATGTTGCTGGAAGCTTCTCTAGAGGGTGTTTTCACAAAGAAACAGGCAGGCTTATTATAATAGTCAAGTCCTGAAGGAGAATAGGCTTTTCTAGACCTCTTTCCAAGCCTGTTCTAGAATTCTGAGATTGCGCAAAATAACTATATAATGAAGGAAAGAATTCTTTCCTTCATTAACTGTAATAAAATAAACATGGGTATACATCTCAACATACCCCAATATATATGTATTTACCTTCTGAATTTAGTAGGTAAACACACCTTTAAACACATGCAATAAATACAATTTCAATCTCCTGCCTTATATCTTGCATAATGCCATTTATACTCTTATCCTCTATCTTGCATGATGCCGTTTATGCTCTTATCTTCATTAATCTATTGCTATACAGTGATAAAGGTGCAGCGTCATCAAAGCACACATTTATAACGGGATGCCTTGAAGATATTTGAAAATACTTCATAGCCAATGGTTTTTGATGAAATTGCTTTTTTAAGCAATTGAATTTTAGTTTAAATATAACATAGTTTTTATAAAGAAGAGAAAACTTAAGAAGCATTATAAAAACAGTAGGAAAGTATGTTTCTAATCTCTTGTGCATTTAGCCTAGGAAAATACCACATCCCTCCTCCCATCCTCATAAAACAAAACAGAACCAACGTTCAACTGAATAAAGATGTAACTTATCTATGCTGCTGAATCCGATCTTATTTCTCTTCCTGGAAACGGGCAGAAACATAAAGTTTGCCGTCAACTTCAAGGCTCTCTTTCAAGCCCAGAAGGAGAAATATTTCAATATAGTAATGTAAAAGGAGAGGACATTTTTACTGAACACTTACTTTGATAGGCATTGTGTAAACTTGTTCTATGTTTATTTTATGTAGTCCCCTCCTCTATTGTAACTGGCTGCACAATTCTTAACCCATTTTACAGATTAAGAAACATGGGTTTCCAGAATTTATTGGCACCCACGGGGTGTTACATTGTTTTGATGTTTAAACTACCTACTTTATTCAAAGCCCAGTACAGTCTGCTGGTAGGAAATACAGTAACACTCAAGGGACCTGAGGGAATAAAAAGATCTTTGAGTTGCACAAAGATCTAAATCATGCAAGTTGCAGAAATCCTGGGTGGATACCATGCTATCTTTTAGATCATCTCTCACCCTCCAGGGTGGCAAATTACCTTGTAGATCCATTATGGGTTAGGTTCCTTAACTGTTTTTGTGCCATGGACCCCTTTGGCCTTCTGGTGAATTCCATGGACCTCCTTCTCAGAATAAAGTTTTCAATGCATAACAGAAAGAATAGAAATTATATTGAAATATAGTTCTTGCATCTGACCCCTGAGATTTTCAAGAATTTCTGTCCATCTCACCTCCCAAGTCTCCCAAAGCGCTCAGAGACTTTCCTTACCTTCTTCAGAGAAGGTAAAAAAGAGACACCCAAGCAGGTTCGGAAGGTGTGCGGGTGGGGCGGAGTATGACAGGGGCAACGGAGACGTTTCTGAGATGACATTAGCGTCTTTTCTCTTCCGTCTGAAAGCCTCCCCACTTCCCCAGCCCCTCCATCTTTTCCCAGATCAAGTCCAATTTCTCTCTAGTTTTACTTCTTTTCTATCAGCCCCATCTCTTGCTCGGCCCCGCCCAGTTTTCTAGACCCGCCTCTTGCTGGCTCCACCTCCCTCCAGCGTCCTCCTTCCACATGAATCCCGCTATCTCCCCTATCACTGCTCCGTTCCCTGCCAATCACGCTGGACCCTCTTGCCGCGCTCGGGAACCCAAACCGAGCCTGTTGGGCCGAGGAGCCGCGGCTGCAGAGGGATGGCCGGGGCGGCCGGAGGGTTCTCGGAGGAGCAATTCCGGGAGGCCTGCGCCGAGCTCAGGCATCCCGTGTTGGCCGTCGCCGGATGGGAGCTGCTGGTGGAGGCCATGGGCATTAGCATCTACCGGCTGCGGGACCAGGTAGCGGCCGGCCCGCTGGAGGACCGCGGGGCGCCGGGGCCACCGTCCCCGCGGGGAGTGTGGGGCTGTGGCCGCGGAGTCAGGACCGGGGCAGGTCTTCTGGAGCTGGGACAGCGAGCGCAGGGGCGATGCCTCCCGCTGACGTGCCCGGGGCAGATCCTGAGGAGTTGGGCGGTCATCTGAATTCAGCCTCAGTTCTGAGGCCCAATGGGGGAAGCGGTTTTTTTAGAAATTAATGATAAAGGTAAAAAAGTGGGTTTGCTGGTTCTTAGCCCCATGCACCTGCCTTAGGAGACATGGATGCCCCTCCAGGGTGGATGCCAATGGTGTGTGTTTCGGGCGGGGGGCAGGGGGAAGAGTATCCTAGGGTTTGAATATAGGTGTGAAAGAGTCTGGACTTTTCAGAGACTGAGTGTGCAGGGTGTGTGGGCAGGAGTGTTGCCGAAAGGACCCACTATCGTCTCTAGTCATTTTAGTGACTTGCTTCTTTTGGCTGCTGCCCCTTCCTTGTAAGTTGCACTTAATAACTTTAGTCTGAAGCTTCAGGGAGAAAGCGGAGGAGGAGTGGAGTGGGTTATTAAGCAAGTCGTGGGGCGCTCTTGGAGGCCTTTGGAAGCAGGTAGCCATCTAGGTGGAAGGGTGGCCCTGCACCTGAACCCTGTCATCAGTTGCCCTCTGTGTGGTAGTAGTTGCATGGCAAATAGGTTAAAAGTCGCCTTTAGGCAAGGTAAGTGCAATCAAGGTTTCCTGGCAGAGGACCAGAGTAGTCCAGAGTTAGAGCAGGGAGGAGCTCTGAATGCCTGTGTGGACCAGGGCCATGGGGTATAAGAAGATGAACGAGAGGCGCACAGTCTAGAGCAGACAGAATTAATTCCCTAGTGTAATTGCAATTCCTTGGTGCAAAAATGGACATGTTTTCAGACAGAATCCTTTTATCTTCTCTCTGACAGTTTCATTTTCCTTATCAGCTGCATCCAGGTGTTTGCCAGGTTTTGTCAGTTGGACTGCTCAGACATGTCTGACATCTGGCCAGTTCCCTTCCCTTTCTTTCCTTTATGTTTGGCGCTCTGGGTGGCACCTCTCACCCAGAATTGCAGTGACCTCTTAACTAGTGTCCCTTCCCACTAGAGGCCTTCCCCCTCTCTGATCCCTTCCATCCTATACATTACAGGCAATCAAGCCCCTGAAAGAGAAGCTGTGATCTTACTGCTTCCCTTTCAGTGCACTGTTGATTACAGAATTAATAATAATAACAACCATTGTAATACCTAACACATTTCCTGCTTTCTTGTGTTCCAGACATTGTTTAAGTGCTTTACATGTATTGACTTACTCAGCCCTCACCTCAACCGTAATGTAAGGTACTATGATTACCACCTTTGTAGCTATATGGAAAGGAATATATGCAAGGGTTAAGTTGATTGCTTGAGATTCGAACTGGGATCGGACCTCAGTTGTCCAGCTCCAAACGTGTGCCGTAAACACGCTCCTGCATTGCCTCTGAAAGAAGGCAGGTGCTGCCAGGTGGGCTCCACTGAGCTATTTCGGTCCCAACTCACATCTCCAGCTGTATCTCGCATGACTCACCCATATGTCTCCTTACAACATCATCCATGCAACCCGGACCACACCACCTCCCTCCTCACACTGGCCTGTGCTTTTTTGCTTTTGTGCCTTTTGTCCCAGATTATCCACTGCCTGTGAGTGAGACAGAGTGACTGGCTTTGTATTGTGTATTGTTCTGGAGCGGGGCCCACGTCCCTCCTGTGGGGAGGACATGAGTGGTGTTCTGAGTAGTTTCTATCACTATGAAAAGATATGACTATAGAGAAGATATGACTCTAGAGAAGATATGACTCATTTCAACCTGTTCTGGGAAGGAGGGTAGTCATGGTACATTGATGTAAATTAGAAGCGCTCCGAGAGAACTTCCATAAATTTGGAGGGCCATAAGATTCCCGTAGATGTGCCGTCGAGCCTCAGCAGCTGGGATGGAGGCTCATTGCCCCGTGGTCACTTTCTTTTCCATCTGTACTAAAACGTTAAGAGGCCCTATTGGGTCTGGGTAAGAGCCCTTTCCTAGAACCCTTCCTGGGTTCTAGCATTATCCAGCATTATTTGCTGCCTGACCCACTTTGCTAAGCCTCATTTTCTTCCCAGGTTTACACCCTTCCTTTACTCTCCTCCTGGAAGAGAGTTCCCTCTAATCTCCAGACAGTCTTTTCTTTTGAATACCGCTCTGCTCAGAGGTGAATTCAGCTTGTCCCACGCTATGCCCAGACCTGCACCTGTCTCCCCTAATCCCCTTCTGTCTTGTGGACCAGTGTTGTCTAATCCACCACGCATGTTGTTGCCGTTACTTGTATCTTCTTCCACCCCCACCCCAGCCATTTTCCCAGACATGTGCTTATGGCCTTGGGTCCCCGAGTAGGGGTCAGACCAGAAGACCCTAGCCTCTCTGTCAATCTTCATATGGCTTAATCTGCTTGACCATTGCCCCAGGCGTTTCCAGGTCAAGTTTCTCATTGCAATCTTTGCCTTCTGGCTTTTTAAATTCCTCCAACTGGGGTCAATAGAGTGGACTGGTTTGGGGCCCTTTAATTTTAGGGACCAGCAGTAGGTCCACCCAACTTTTGATAGTGCTGCATTAACACCTTTACTTAAACCCCATGGAAATCCACTTCATTCATTCTATTTTTTAATAACCATCTAAAGACTTCCACTCTACTGGAATGAGTCCCTCTATTCTGCCCTCTCTCTCTCTCCATTTTCAGATTAATTACTCTAATTTTCTTGGCTAGTGTAAGACCCATAAGAGGAAGCTGAGACAGGTAATCTGATAAGGCTTTTTTGGATAGCAGTAAGGGTACCTGTGGTGCCTGCACAAAAAGAGCCCTCTTTATCAAAGTATTTACCACGACTTGGGGAAGGGGCGTATTCAATGGATGACTATTTCAATCGTGGTAAAGCCAGTCCAACATGGCTTGCATACAAAGCATATTAGCTGCTTCATCAGGATTTACCATTTGGAATTTATAAGATAGGAAGAATCGGACAGTCCCCCCTTTTCAGGGTAAACAGAGTTTACAGTGGCTTTTATCTAGTCCACCAGGCTGGCTGTTCCCTGAGGAATGACCTGATATGTGTGTGGATCATGTGTAGCCGTCCATGATTGGCTAAGAAGCTGTAGTGAGCTGTGATCATGATGTAAATGATGATGTGACAAAGTTATTATTACATGTTTTGAAACAACTGAAATAAGTGTAGAGGCACTTGAAAGAGTTTTCAATATAACAATACATTATATTTTAAAGTAAAGAAAATATTGTGGCTTCTTAGTAGAGAAAAATAATTCTGAATCTTGTTCTTGGAGAAATTACTACTTTTCATATACAGTATTTTGGTACTTTTTCATTTCTCTTTTTCTATTAAATCATAGAATTTTAGACTTCTATGAACTTCTAACTTCTTTAGAAAGTTTCTTCAAAATAATTCTGTCCAACACCATCATCTTTTCCTTTCCTTTCTTTTTTCTACTTTCTTTGCCTACTCTGTTTCCGTCTGCTCTTCTTCTCTTTTTTTCCTCCCCATTACAACCATTACCAGGTTGTAATGGTAATAACTTAGCTTTACATGGTGCTTTAATTTAGAAAATGCTGTCACATATAAGTTTTCACTTATCTCTCTCAACAAATCTGGAAGACAGGCAGGGACAGGCTTATTTTCTTATTTTACAGATGGAAATGAGACTCAGAGTTGTTGAGGGAGCACCACAAGACCTCATAACTAGTAACTAGACATGACCCAGTCTAGGAATTTGATAAACTCAATATCAAATATACAGCTTGCTTCAAGTTAAGAACTATATTCTCTTTCTGGAGGTTCAGCAAAAGTATTCCAGAGCTGCCACGTGGCATCTTGGGGAGAGGGTGGGTTTTGGAGACAGATTAACGTCTCAGCTCTGCACCACTATCATTCCTTTATTCGTTTAGGAAATATTCATCAAATGCCTCCCAGGTGCTATTCCTCATGCAGGCAGCTGGGGATAAGCAGGGAACAGGAAGATGGAGCTGCTGCTTCTGTGAAAGAGCTTCTCAAACAATGAATCATATTCATTGATGAGACTAAACCCATAGTATACAGGAAAATGTTCAGTGAGAAAGGCTATGAAGAAAGTAAAGTGGGATGAAGGGACGGAGAGATGGTATGGCAGGGGTAGCCAGGGGTGATGTGATGTCCTTTAGATAAGGGAGTTTGGTAAGCTTCTCCATGGAGGGAACATTTGAGTGGAGATAGAAGTGAGGTGAGAGATTGAGTCATGCAGATATCTGGAGGAGAAATGTACCAGAGAGTGTTTCTCAAAGCTCATGCACCTTAGCGTCACCGAGCCCAACCCTAGAGTCTCAGATTGAAGTGACCTGTGGGGGGGATTGGATAGTCCTTTTGAAAAGTTCCGTTTTCATGTGGAGGTTGACTACTCTGTTCTCTCTACATTTGTGTATGTTTGAAGTGCTTCAAAATAAAATGGGTTTTGTTATTGTTTGTTTGTGTGGCCTTGTACATCATTTATGTATTTATTTAAAATAATTATTTTATTGAGGTCATATTGGTTTATAACATTGTGTAATTTCAAGGGTACATTCTTATATATCGGTTTCTGTATGGACTGCATCATGTTCATCACCAATAGTCTAGTTTTTATCTGTCATCATACATATGTGCCCCTTTACCCCTCTTGCCCTCCCCCTCACACCCTTCCCCACTGGTAACCACTAATGTCTTCTCTTTGTCCATGTGTTTGTTTATCTTCCACATATGAGTGAAATCATACAGTGTTTGTCTTTCTCTGTCTTGCTTGTTTCGCTTAGCCTAATACCCTCAAGGTCCATCCATGTTGTTGCAAATGGCATGATTTTGTCTTTTTTTATGGCTGAGTAGTATTCCATTGTATATATATACCACATCTTCTCATCCATTCATCCATTGTTGGGCACTTGGGTTGCTTCCACATCTTCACTATTGTGAATAATGCTGTGATGAACATGGGGATGCATAAATCTCTTTGAATTGTTGATTTCATGTTCTTTGGATAAATACCCAGTAGTGGGATAGCTGGATCATATGGTATTTCTGTTTTTAATTTTTTGAGAAATCACCATAGTATTTTCCATAGTGGCTGCACAGGCTGCATTCCCACCAGCAGTGTATGAGGGTTCCCTTTTCTCCACATCCTCTCCAACATTTGTTATTTTTTGTCTTGTTAACTATAGCCATTTGAACGTGAGGCGATATCACCTTGTAGTTGTGGTTTGCATTTCTCTACTTATTAGTGATACTGAACATCTTTTCATGTGCTTGTTGACCATCTGTATATCTTCTTTGGAAAAATGTGTGTTCATATCCTCTGCCCATTTTTTGACTGGGTTGTTTAATTTTTGTTGTTTAGTTGTGTGAGTTCTTTATGTATTTTGGAAATTAACCCCTTGTTGGATATGTGATTTGCAAATATTTTCTCCCCATTGGTGGGTTGGCTTTTCTTTTTGCTCATGGTTTCCTTTGCTTTGCAGAAGCTTTTTAGTCTGATGGAGTCTCATCTGTTTATTTTTTTTTTGTTTCCCTAGCCTGAGTAGACATGGTGTTTGAAAAGATACTGCTAAGACTGATGTCAAAGAGTGCACTGCCTATATTTTCTTCCAGGAGTTTTATGGTTTCAGGTGTTATAGTCAAGTCTTTAATCCATTTTGAGTTAGTTTTTATGTATGGTGTAAGATAATGGTCTACTTGCATTCTCTCGTGCGTGCCTGTCCAGGTTTCCCAGCACCATTTATTGAAGAGACTTTCCTTTCTCCATTGTGTGTTCTGGGCTCCTTTCTCAAAGATTAGTTGTGTGTAGATGTGTGGTTTTATTTTTCGGCTTTCAATTCTGTTCCATTGATCTGTGTGTCTGTTTTTCTGCCAGTACCAAGCTGTTTCCATTACTACAGCTTTGTAGTATATTTTGACGTCAGGGATTGTGACACCTCCAGCTTTGTTCTTTTTTCTCAGGGGTGCTTTGGCTATTTGGGGTCTTTTCTTGTTTCATAGAAATTTTAGGGTTCTTAGTTCTATTTCCATGAAGAATGTCATTGGCATTCTGATTGGGATTCCATTGAATCTGTAGACTGCTTTAGGTAGTATGGACATTTTAACTATGTTTATTCTTCCAATCCATGAGCATGGAATATCTTTCCATTTCTTTATGTTTTCTTCTATTTCTTTCAATACTGTCTTATAGTTTTCAGTGTGTAGGTCTTTCACCTCCTTGGTTAAATTTATTCCTAGATAGTTTATTCTTTTTGTTGCGATTGTAAATGGGATTGTATTCTTGACTTCTCTTTCTGCTAGGTTGTTATTAGTATATAGAAATGCAACTGATTTTTGTAGGTTGATTTTTTACCCTGCAGCTTTGCTGTAGTTGAAGTTTATTTCTGATAGTTTTCTGATGGATTCTTTAGGGTTTTCTATATATAGAATCATGTCGTCCGCAAACAGTGAGAGTTTCACTCCTTCCTTTCCAATTTTGATCCCTTTTATTTCTTTTCTTGCCTAATTATTCTGGCTAAACCTTCCAGAACTATGTTGTGTGAGAGTGGCAAAAGTGGGCACTCTTGTCTTGTTCCTGTTCTCAGAGGAATGGCTTTCAGTTTTTCACTGTTAAGTATGATGTTAGCTGTGGTTTTGTCATATAGGGCCTTTATTATCTTGAGGTACTTTCCTTCTATAATCATTTTATTGAGAATTTTTATCATAAATGGATGTTGGATCTTGTCAAATGCTTTTTCTGCATCTATTGAGATGATCATGTGATTTTTATTCCTCTTTTTGTTACTGTGGTGTATCACATTGATTTATTTGCGGATGTCGAACCATCCCTGTGTCCCTGGTATAAATCCCACTTGGTCATGGTGTATGATCCTTTTAATGTATTGCTCTATTCGATTTGTGAATATTTTGTTGAGGATTTTTGTATTTATGTTCATCAGTGATATTGGCCTGTAATTTTCCCTCGTTGTGTTGTCCTTGTCTGGTTTTGGTATCAGGGTAATGTTGGCCTCATAGAATGTGTTAGGAAGTGTTCTGTCTTCTTCAATTTTTTGGAATAGTTTGGGAAGGATAAGCGTTTACTGTTCTTTGAATGATTGGTGGAATTCTCCAGAGAAGCCATCTGGTCCTGGACTTTTCTTTTTGGGGAGGTTTTTGATTGCTGTTTCTATCTCTTTACTTGTGACTGGTCTGTTTAGGTTCTCTATTTCCTCTGGCTTCAGTTTTGGGAGATTGTATGAGTCTAAGAATTTATCCATTTCTTCTAGGTTATCCAATATATTGGCATATAGTTTTTCACAGTATTCTCTTATAATCTTTTGCATTTCTGTGATATCCATTGTAATTTGTCCTCTTTCATTTTTAGTTTTATTTATTTGGGACTTCTCTCTTTTTTTCTTAGTCTGGCTAAGGGTTTGTCAGTTTTGTTTGTTCTCAAGGAACCAGATATTAATTTAATTGAGACTTTCTATTGTTTTTTTAGTATCTATTTCATTTATTTCTGCTCTAATTTTTATTATTTCCTTTCTTCTGCTGACTTTGGGCTTTGTTCTTCTTTTTCTAGTTCTGCTAGGTGTAGTTGAAGGGTCCTTATTTGACATTTTTCTTGTTTGTTGAGGTAGGACTCTATTGCTATAAATTTCCCTCATAGTACCGTTTTACTGCATCCCATAAGAGTTGGTACATTGTGTTTTCATCATCATTTGTCTCCAGGTATTTTTTGATTTCTCCTTTGATGTCTTCATTGATCCAATGGTCTTTCAGTAGCATATTGTATAGTGTCCACATATTTGTGAGTTTCCCAGGTTTTTTCTTGTAGTTGATTTCTAGTTTCATAGCATTGTATTTGAACAAGGATGCTTGATTGATTTCAATCTTCTTAAATTTGTTCAGGCTTGCCTTGTTTCCCAACATAGCGTCTATCTTTGAGAATGTTCCATGTGCACTTGAGAAGAATATGTACTCTTCTGGTTTTGGATGAAGTGTTCCATATATATCTATTACGTCCATCTGGTCTAGTATTTCATTTAAGGCCACTGTTTCCTTGTTGACTTTCTTTCTGGATGATCTATCCGTTGATGTAAGTGGGGTTTGGGGTACCCTACTATTATTGTTTTGCTCTTAATTTCTCCATTCAGGGCTGTTAATCATTGCTTTATATACTTTAGTACTCCTGTGTTAGGTATATATATATTAATGTCTTATGTCCTCTTGGTGGAATGTCCCTTTTATCATTAAATACTGCCCCTTTGTCTCTCATTATCTTTTTTATCTTGAAGTCTGCTCTGTCTGATGTAAGTATGGCTATACCCGCTTTCTTTTTTTGTTGTTGTTTGGTGAGGAAGATCCACCCTGAGCTAACATCTATTGCCAATGTTCCTCTTTTTGCTGAGGAAGATTAGCCCTGAGCTAAGATCTGTGCCCATCTTCCTCTGTTTGTATAGGGGATGCCACCACAGCATGGCTTGATCAGTGGTGCGTAGGCTTGCACCCAGGATCTGAAGCTGTGAACCCTAGGCCGCTGAATTGGAGTGCGTGAGCTCGACTAACACACCACGAGGCTTGCTCCATATACCCGCTTTATTTACTTGCCATTTTCTTGGAATATCATCTTCCATTCCTTCACTCTGACACTGTTTATCTTTAGAGCTGAGATGTGTTCCTGGAGGGAGCATGTTGTTGGGTCTTGTTTTTCAATCCATCCAGCCACTTTGTGTCTTTTGATTGGTGAATTCAATCCATTTACATTTAGAGTGATTATTGATATGTGAGGGCTTAATACTGCCATTTTGTCTCTTGTTTTCCAATTGTTCTATATTTCCATTGTTTCTTTTCCCTTGTATTTCTGACTGCCATTTCAGTTTGGTGGTTTTCTATGATGGTTTTCTCAGTTTTCTCTTTATTTATGATTTGTGGCTCTGCTCTGATTTTTGTATTGGTTATCATAAGTTTTGTATAAAAGATCTCATGGATAAGATAGTTCATTTTCTGATAGTCTCTTGTCTCCATTAGCCTAAGCAGGTTCCATCTCTTTCGTCTTCCTCTTTTGTTTTATTGTTGTCACAAATTATTCTGTTTTGTGTTGTGAGTTTGTGACTAAATTTAAGTGTTTATAGTTATTTTATTCTTTCTTTTCCTTTATCTTTTATGTTATAATTGTTTGATTTCCTGTTCTGATAGAGACCTGCAATTTTCTGATTTCATCTGTATATTTATTTCCTTGCTCAAATCTTTGTAAACCTTTGCCTTTTTGTTTCAAGTAGGAGGGCTCCCTTCATCATTTCTTGTAAGGCAGGTCTAGTGGTGAAGAACTCCCTCAGCTTTTGTTTCTCTGGGAAAGCTTTTATTTCTCTGTCATACCTAAAGGATAATTTCACTGGATAGGGTATTCTTGGCTGATAGTTTTTGTCTTTCAGTAATTTGTATATATCATTCCCTTCTCTCCTAGCCTGTAAGGTTTCTGCTGAGAAATCTGTTGAAAGCTGATTGGGGTTCCTTTGTAGGTTATCTTCTTGTCTCTTGCTGCCTTTAATATTTTTTCTTTGTCATTGACTTTTGACAGGTTAAATATTATATGCCTTGAAGAAGTTCTTTTTGCATTGATCTAATTCAGAGTTCTATTGGCATCATGTACTTTATGTCTAGTTTCTTCCCCAGGTTTGGGAAGTTCACAGCTATCATTTTTTTGAATAAGCTCTCTGCTCCTTTCTCCTCTCTTCTCCCTCTGGGATACCTATAATCCTTATGTCACTTTTCCTAATTGAGTCAGCTATTTCTCAAAGAATTTCTTTATTTTCTTAAAATATTAGTTCTGTCTCCTCATTCACCTGAAGCATTTCTAGGTTTTTATCTTCAAGGTCACTAATTTTCTCCTTCATAAAATGTACTCTAGTTTTTATGCTTTCTATGTTATTTTTTATCTCTTTAATTGTGTTCTTCAATTTCTGTTTGGTTTTTTTTTTTTAGAGCTTCAATCTCTTTGGTGAAGTGTTCCTTCTGGTCATTATTTTTATTCCTGAGCTCGTTGGCTGTCTTTCTGAAGTTTCTTGTAACGTGTTGAGTTTCTTGATGATAGCTATTTTGAATTCTCTGTCAGTTACATTGTAGTCTTCTGTAACTTCACGTTTGGTTTCTGGAGAGTTGTCATTTTCCTTCTGCTCTGCAGTGTTACTCTAGTTCTTCATGGTGTTTGACACATTGACCCTCTGCCAGTGCATTTGTGGTAGTAATCACCTTTTCTCATTTGGGTACAGCTTTGGTTACTTTGGTTCTGGTCAATGGGGTCTTGTGCTCCTCCACTGAATCTCCACAGACTCGGATGTTGCTGTCCCATGCACTACCTGCACTGCTGTTCCTGGGTTGTCTTGGGGTCCTGGGTACACTGCTGTCAGGGGTGCTGGGTTCACAAGTGTGACTGTAGCTGGCGGGGGCCTGGGGTGGGACTTGTGTACAGCCCCTGCTGCTGGTGGACGTGGTGTCAGTGTTGCCCACACTGGGGACTGGGGTACAGGTTCTGCTGTCGTTCCTGTGCTTTTGGTCACAAATTCTACCTGTCACTGCTTTAGGGGCAGGGGGAGCAGGGGCTATGTTTTTTCTTCCTGCCTCAGTTGCTTATAGTTGTGCCAGTCAAGCTGCTCTGCATTAGCATGGGCTGGCTGCTGCCACTCAGCAGGTCTTGCTCATGTGGGCAGGGCTTCTTTGTGTGGGCTGAGCCACTGCCTTCAGCACGTGGGGCATCTTTGTGTGGGAGCATTCCCACACATGGGGCTGCCACAATAGGTGTGTACACCCAAGGGCCAGGCTATCACTCTGAAAGCATTTGCATGTGGGCTGGGCTGCAATTGCCACCACTCAGTTGAGATGGCTCCTGTGTGAGGATCCGTGACCTGGATCACTGCAGCTGGGGAGGCAGAAGAGTCCACTCACTTAGTTCCACTGCTTCCCGGAGATCCAGTGCACCCACCTGCAGATGTGTAGCTGTGTGGATCTCGCAGGTGTCCTGTTCTCTTGAGTGAGGAATCCTCCGTTAGATAGCGAATGTTTAGTTTTAACTTAGAGGGGAGAAACAAAGGAAACAACTCACTCTGCTATGATACTGATGTCACTCTTGTTGTTTTTATTTTTAATCTTAAAGCTTCCCAGGAGATTCAAATGAGCATGCTGGGTTTGAAACCACTGCAGTAGAGGGAATGCCGAGTGCTAAGTCTCTGAGCCAGGCTGAGCTTGCCTTGTTTTCCAGGAAGAACCAGAGGCCATAGGACTGAGGTGAAACTGAGGTTGGAGAGTGGCCAGGGGCCACACCCCACTTACTAGCCAGGTGATGTTGGTCAGCTACTTTTTCATTTGAAATCTCAGTTTCCTCATTTGCAAAACAAGGATAATACTTACCTTTCAGAACTGTTGAGCTCTCAACAATCCTTGAATGAAATGATATGTGGTAGAGTGGTTCTCAAGATTGAGCATGCATCAGAATCTCCTGCAGGGCCTGTTAAAATCTGGAATCCAGACTCCACTCCCAGTTTCTGATTCAGTGGGTCTGGTGTGGACATGAGTGTTTGTATTATATATTTTCTTCTTCTTCTTTTTTTTTTGTATTTTATTTCTAGCCAGTCGCCAAGTGATGCTGGAGGTACTGGCCCAGGAACCGTACTTTGAGAACCACTGATGTATGGGGAGCATCTAGCTTGGTGCTTAGGGAATTCTGGGATTGAGAGGCAGGAGAGTGCTCTAGAGATGAGAAGCAATGTAAACAGAAAGGAATGAGTGAGAAAAAAAGAATATCTTAAGACAAAAGCAATGCCCATTTTAAGACTCCCTCCCTCATTTTTAAATTAGTGGCCTCTTAGGAGTCATGCAGTCCCCTGAGCAGAGCCAAGAAGTTCCTCTGGCAGAGAAAGGCCACAGGTTGCTTACAAAAGGTTTCCCAGTGATGTGCAATCAGGTCTGGTCTGAGCTTTGGGCTGTGTTACCATGCCAGTAGTCACCGTGACATGCCGGTAGACAGTGTGAAACTAGCCTACAGGGGTTCACATCTTCTGTTTAGACGAAGTAAATGATGGACTGAAGAGACCTTGACTTCTTACATTTCTGTCTAAATGTCTGGCACTGTGAGAAGGGACTGCCTACGTTCTGTCTTTGTCCTTTCACAGATCTAATCAAAGAGTTTGGTAAGGAGCAGAGAGTTCTTTCCCAGGGGCTGTTCTTTCTATGCTGTTGACCTACTAAAATACTTAGAGCCTGGCATTACTGGGAAAATTCTGTGTTTAGCCAGGCTGGGCTCAGAGAAAGTTTGGCCTTTCAGAGGGAGGTACAGATTTAACTCCATGATAGCAGATTTACCTCAATGGATGAGAAGCTTCCACAACCATTCCTGCAAGTGGGATCATAATCCAGATTGCATCTTGAGCTTCTTTACTTCAGGATTACAGGACTATTCTGCTTTCTTCTTCCACACTTCTACCTCTCCCCTCAGGGAGGACTAGGTACCAGAATGGTTGATAGAACAATTATTGAACCCAGAACACCTACTGAGCCATATTTTACTAGTGGGAAGGGCCACCATGTCTTAGAGCTGAGCACCCATGTGTGGCATTCCTCTCCTTCCTGCCACGGACCGAGGCCAGCTGTCTCTCTCTCTCTTCTTTTCCATCTTCCCTGAGCACACAACTGGATAGATATGTTGGATCCTCAGTTCTCCCTCTCCTTGCTTCTCTCTCAGGATGAGCATGTGGTATGAGGCAGTATGAGAATGCTGGTCCCAAGATTTAGATTTGGGAGAGTGAGGGGAGAGGGATGGGTAGAATCCCCCCACTTCTGTCTCCAGATATAAGCAAAACTTCATGCTCTCTCCTTGTCTTTCATCAGATCTCTGCATGGGGATTACAGAAGGTAGCCATTAATAAAGCAAAACTCTGATTTTCATTGGGCCTTGGGAACTCTTTGAGAGAAGAGGTGACTTATTGGGAAAGATTTGAACATTCTGGATCCTTGGACATAATACCACACCAATACCTGGGTGAACCAGGGGCTGAATCAGGGGCAATTCCAAATGGTGAATGGTTCTTGATTGGTTTTCCAACCTGCTGTTGACATTAGAGTCACCACCTACGAGTTGAAAGAGAATTTTAGCAGACTCTCCAATGGGAATAGTTTGTAACTCCTCAAGCTCACCATTCCCTGACGTTATTATGGGAGGCTATTTTACCCTTCAGGAAAATTATGCAAAGGAAGATGTTCTTATAAGAAAGGGAGAATCCATGCAAATATGCACCTTTGAATTTTAGCCTTAGACTTTTAATGTGTTTTTAAGACACAGAAAAGCTTAGAAATACACAACACTACCTTATCCTGCTGTTTAGTTTAGAATAGACACCTTTCCATAGCTGCCTTTGGGTTATCTGAATGTATTCAAATGAAAAGAACACTCCAAAATATTTGTTCATGTATTCATTCAAGTGGTCTTTCTTGACCTATTGTGTGCCTGGTATTATGCTATGCCCTGGGGATACCTGATGAATAAGACAAAGTTCATACCTTCAAGAAGCTTTAAGACAGTGAAACAGGCACTTTTTATGTTATATAGATCTGAGTTTCTGACCTATATCATTTTTTTCTCCTTGAAAATCTTTTAACATTTCTTCTGAAGTAGGTCTGCTGCTGAGGATTTCCCTCAGTTTTTATTTGTCTGAAAAAGTTTTTATTTCTTCTCTACTTTTGGAGGAAAGTTTTATTGGATATAGAATTCTAGGTCGGTGGCTTTTTTCTTTCAATATACGTTTAACTCCACTTTCTTTTTGCATAGATCGTTTTTGATGAGATGTCTGCTGTAATTCTCATCTTTGTTCTTCCATCAGTAAAGTGGTCCCTCTTCCCCCACCAGCTTCTTTCAAGATTTTCTCTTTTTCTTTGTTTTTCTGAGTTGGAATATGAATTACTTAAGATGTTTTGATAGTTATCCTATATGGTGTGCTCAAGATTGGCAGATTTACTTTGAAGAGTGGTCTGAGTTTAAATGGTGAACCACCATGTGGTTCAAATTAAAATGTAACTGTATTTGGGGCTTATGACATAATGATACCCCTCTTATATTTGTAATTGCAATATGACTCTATAGTAATTCAGAGTTTTCCAAGGTTGTATGTTTTGGAAGTGGTGGTCACAGTGGTCTCAAGCAGGGATTGCCAAACTTTTTCTATAAAGGGCTAAATAGTAAATATTTTAGGCTTTGTGTGCCAGGTGGCAAAACAGAGGATATTATCTAGGTACTTATATAACCATTTAAAAATGTAAAGACCATTCTTAGCTTGTGGACTGTTCAAAAATAGCCAGATGGCAGATTTGGCAACTTGTGCTCTAAAGGATGGTTCTGATGCTTACTTGCTTTGTCATTTATGATTTATGAGCCTAAGACCCTAGCTGGGTCTCAGTTTACTCATCTCTAAACTGGAGAAAATTTCTGTTCTGCCAAATTACTTTTTCGTTTTTTTTGCTGAAGAATGTTTTCCCTGAGCTAACATCTGTGCCAATCTTCCTCTATATTGTATGTGAATCACTGCCACTGCATGGCCACTGACGAGTGATGTAGATCGGTGCCTGGGAACCGAACCCAGGCCACTGAAGCAGAGCGTGCTGAACTTAACCACTAGGCCACGGGGCCAGCCTCTGTACTGCCAAATTTGTACAGGGTTTCAATGAGAGGATACATTTTGAAGCATGTAGTAAATGAAATCGTGTTTGGTTGTGAGCTCTAGCTGGGTATAGTTGTCCCAGTATACCCACCTCAGGTCTGGTTTATACCTGTTGTCCAGGTGAAAATTTTTCCAACACCTCTTTCATGCTCAA
The DNA here is from genome assembly GCF_057802395.1 of Ceratotherium simum simum. Lineage (NCBI taxonomy): Eukaryota > Metazoa > Chordata > Mammalia > Perissodactyla > Rhinocerotidae > Ceratotherium > Ceratotherium simum. Next base: position 31,609,738 of record NC_141915.1, on the reverse strand, counting down.
AAGTGTGCTGGTTGAAATGATAAATTATATGGTCACCCTAGCTAGAGCCACATGCTCTCCAGAAAAATTATTACTCATCTAACACTATGTTTGGAGAGGTCAGTGACAATTTGGAGGCAGTTCCGTAGAACATGAACTTGGCTGTCTGATCACCAGCTTCCAGTCCATGTTCTGCCATCATTAGTTGTGTGACTTGGATGAGATTCATAAACTCCTTTTTCATTTTAAAAGCTTTATTGAGGTATCATTTATATACCATAAAATTCACTCATTATAAGTATACAATTCAATGATTTTTAGTAAATTTGTGGGGTTATGCAACCTTCACTACAATCTAATTTTAGGACATTTGTGTTACCCCCAAAAGACCCTTCTTGTTGGTTTGCAGTCATTCCCTGTTCCCACTCTCAATCCCAGACAACGACCAATCTGCTTCCTGTCTCTGTAGATCTGCCTTTTCCACATATTTCTCAGAGCTTCTTCAAATCTCAGTTTCCTTGTCTGAAAAATGGGTTTTCTGATGGTCCATTCCTCGTATTATCATTGTGTTGATTAGGTGGGATAATACATGTAAAGTATTAGCCCTGTGCCTGGTATTCAGTAAGCACTTGATAAGTGTTAGCTATCATTATTATCTTACCTAGCTGTCCACAATCCTAAGGGATCAGACCTACCATGTTTTCTTAGAGAGATATAAAACAGTAAATCAGGTTTAGTCAATGTCTTTCTTCACCGTCTTGGTACACACCTCCCAGTGGCAGTGCAGCTTGACTCTGCCATTAGAAGTGACTCTCTTTGGTGAAAAATGCTTACTTTTCACACCATCTGAGTCTGTTATTTGCCACAGAGGGGCTGGAGTTGGACAGCTTCCACAGTTGTAGACTGGGGAGGCTTCCTTTGCCCCAGAGGAATGGAAATGAACTCTTAAGTGAGAGGCAAAGAAAATTCAATGCACACTCAAGAGTCCGTTTACAGGATTAGAGAAATATGATTAGTCAAGGCTGTGTTGTGGTTGGTGACGTAAATGCAGATAAACATCACACATAGAAGAGAATGAGTGATGCCTTCTTCCAGGTCGGGGGGGCGGGTAGGAGGAATGCGGGTCCTACCAGGAGTTACTCCTCTGTGGGAATTGCAAATGTGAAATGCAAACATTATGACTTTTTGATATTTCTCATACATAAACCCGTTAGCTCTTACAGAATTTAGTCTGCTTAGGACAAATAAGTGTACTACTGGCAGTAATGTTTCTCAAAATCTTTTAACCCTATGAATGCTATTGCAAAGAAATTGCACAGGTTTTTTTATGCATTCAAATCACCATTATTAAGAAATATAACAGCTTGATGTTTAGACAAGTTAGCCAGAATAACAGAACATCTTAAACATTAATGATCTCAGTAGCAAATTGCCAAACCATGGCTCCATCTCTGCCTCCACTTCTTCATTTATAGAGCGGAGGTGATATGCTGACTTCACAGGATTGTTGTGGTCATTAATCACCAAGTACAGTGCCCAACTTAGAGCAGGTATTCCGTGGATGGTAGTTTCCCTAAAAATGTGCATTGTGGTACAGTCCTGAAAACTCAGTTCTTTAATTTGGAAAAAGGGGATCATCATACCTATCTTATTAATGAAAATGATATCTAATACTTACTAAGTACTTATGTACCGGGCACCATGATAAGAACTTAGATGGATTATCTAATAATGCTCATAAATATTCCCTTAGGGAGAAACTCTTATTAGACCCACTTTTCAGCTGAGGAAAGCAAGGCTAGCGGGTGGAAGAGCTTAGCCCCTACCTGGGCTGTGACTCCGAGTCCACGCTGTAACCACCAGGCTGTGTTTTATGGCTACAGAGTCTTTGAGATAACTCTTTGGAATAACGTATGGACAGACAGCTTGACACTCTCCATTGAAAGTGATAATGTTGACCCTTTCTCCATTCCTGCCTTTCCTCCTGGTCCTTGTCTGAACCCCCCAGAAGCGGCATCTAAAAAATACCTCTTAGGGACTTGGAAACATCTCAATGGGAGGTCCATCGTGGGTGGTCTGGGGCAGGAGCACCGGCTTGGGCATCAGAAGGAACAGGTTCTCGTCCAGGTTTTGCCACCAACAGCATCATTGGCTGACTCTTGGCAAGTCACTGACATCTTTTACATAAAGGGTGTAAGGCCCCTATGCGATGGGTCTTCTTTACCTTAACCGTTAGCTTGTCGTTTGGAACAATGGTTTGGAGAAAACGTGCAGAGAGAGTAGAGCTAAATAGGAGACACTGTGGAAAGTAGAAGTGTTCCCCTCTTTCTGGCTGTGCCAAGTGCTAGCTGTAGGACTCTGACAGGTAATTCAGCCTCTCTGAGCTTCATTTCCTCATATGAAGATGGAGATAACACCAACATCCCTATCTATATCACAGGGCTATGTTAAAGATTACATGAGTTAATGAATGTAAAACTGGAAACTGGACTGTACTTGGAGAAACAATTACCAATAGTAGTGAAAGACCTTTTACAGCAGGTCAAAGTCATTGGAAAACTTCAAATCAGAAGACACAGTGGTTGCAGTGACCAATGACTGATCACCAAGGGGAAGCACATTCCAAGCTGAAAAGCCAGTGTATGGCTGTGCCAGAGTTCTTCTCAGGGCCAAGGACATAGTGAGTCCCAGCAAGTTTATAATTCTTTTGTGAGTTACTTAGTGGAAGGACATGGCACTTTCTATAATAGAGTGTGTGGAGTCTTAGGTATCTCTTGTGCCAAATTAAATATACTTCTATTTAATGTCCATTAACAGTGTCCCTTATCTCTTACTTCTCTTCCTTGACAGTGCATTTTAACAATGCTTATGTACCTCTGTACTGTCTTAATGAATTTACACATAGTCATAGTTCCTTGTAAATGTTCCTAAGTCTTATCAGCACTATTCTGTCAGTCTGCTTTTCTACTTTAAAGTCAAATAAAAAACAAATCTGGAGCCAGCGCTGATGGCTTAGTTGTTCAAGTTTGGCGTGCTCCGCTTTGGTGGCCTGGGTTCAGTTTCTGGGCATGAAACCACACCGCTTGTCTCTGAGTAGCCATGCTGCGGTGGCAGCTCACATAGGACAACTAGAAGGACTTACAACTAGAGTATACAACTAGATACTGGGGCTTTGGGGAGGAAAAAAAAAAGAGGAAAATTGGCAACAGATCTTAGCTCAGGGCGAATTTTTCCCAGCAAAACAAAAACAAAAACAAAAAATAACCAAACAAATCTGGACTTAGTAAGGAGAGACTTCTATTCAAAAAGATTATTGCCAAGGTGGGGGGAGGAATTATTATAGGAAGAACGCTTGGACCGTAAGATTTTTGTCTCAAGAATTAGGCAAAAAGAGTTTTTTCTTTTATATAGGGGAATAAACAAGGCTAGAAACCATGTGTGGGAAAGCAGGATGAAAGGTGGCTTGATTGGAAAGTAGATCAGAGAATATGGTACCTGAGGCTAATCTGTTGTCAGGAAGGGCTGTGTGCTGGCTCAGGCTGAGGGTGGGCCAAAGTTTAGGGGCCTTGAAGAAGGAGAGAAGGTTAAGCAGTTCGGTTAACAAGCATCTTGTTCTGATTGATCAGTGGGCACAAGGAGTTCAGCTAATCATTTATGAGGCAACGAAAGGGAATTTAGAGGCTCTGTGTCTGGCCTTGTCATTGGTAAACAAGGGGGGCCTCTGTGAGTCTTATCTAAGTCCTGTGGGGAATGGTGGATCTTGGCAATAAACTCTTTTCTGGAACACAAAGGGTAGGGGGATTTCTAAACCTTCACTGTTTTCCTGGATCACAGGACTCAAGTAAAATTTATTGTCAGGAAGGATCACTTGTATCAATTAGGATTGATTTTAGCTGCAAGTAACAGAACACTGGACTAACAATGACAAAGAGAGGTTTATTTTTCTCACCTAAGATGTAGTTCAGAGATCAACAGTTTCTGCCATTGGTTTAGCTAATCAATGATGCCAGTAACGCTCTTTGAGTCTTGTATCTCTGCCCTCTCATGTTTGTTACCTCTTCATCACAAAATAACTGCTGCAGCTCCAAACACGTGTATTCAAAACTGGAAGGAGGTGTCACATGGCTACATCTACCTGCATAGGAGACCAAGAAAGTTACTAGCTGTGCACATTGCCATAGAGGTTCTCTTAGCAAGAAAGAAGGGAGTATATGTCATACCAAATCTTCTGTTTCTTCTGGTAATTGTATTCTACACAAGAGAATGACTGATTCTCTACCATCAAATAATTCTTTTACTCTCTGAAATGTAGGAAATGAAAGGTCCTATAAATGGAGCATTAGAAAAGTATGCATTGGGGCTGGCCTGGTGGCATAGTGGTTAACTTCACGTGTTCCACTTCGGTGGCCCGGAGTTCACCGGTTCAGATCCTGGGCACGGACCTACTCACCTCTCATCAAGCCATGCTGAGGTGGCATCCCATATAGAAGAACTACAACTCCACAGCTATGATACACAACTATGTACTGGGGCTTTGCGGAGAAAAAAGAAAAAGAAGAAGATTGGCAACAGATGTTTGCGCAGGACCCATCTTCCTCAAAAAAAAAAAAAACAAGGAAAGTATGCAGCATGTTTTACTCTAGATAAAGAAATGGAGCTATTCTTGGAAGTGGTTTTCTGGGCGAGCTTCTGGAAAAGCCAAGAACCTCATGAGTAAACTTATTGGGAGTCATTTCTGGAAATGTTAATAACCTTAGGAACATATCTGCAACAAATGTTGCAGAGAGTTAATATCTTTGATTTTAAAGAGATTTTACACACCAATAATAAAGACTTGGCCCAAATCAAGCTAAGATTTTTGCCTTTTCCTGTGAAATTTTTTATACAAACAATGATGCCCAGTCCTGGTGAGTTGCTTCTTTGCTACTGGCGAGAGTATAAATTGGTACAAACTTTCTTAAAGGTTTATAAAAAGTGTAAAGAACCTTAAAATGTTAATACCCTTTACCCTAAAATTTATCTCTAAGGAAGCTCTCCTAATGAAAAATTTAGAATTATGGACCAAGTTGGTCCATACTAAATAGTAGATTAATCCAGCAATATTTATACTCGTAAAAATATTTGGAAAGAGAAATAACATAGGAGAATCACTAAATTAGATGTGATCACTCCATAGCCTCAGTATAATATTGTTAAAAATAAGAATATAAGCTGTTTATTCCATATTATTCCCATTTTGTAACATGTAAAAGTGTTTACTTAAAAGACGTATGTTAAAGATTACCAATAACTATTTGTGCATTATGAGGTTACATGCCATTTGTATTTTCTTTATTCTTTTTGGCATTTTCCAATTTTCCTACAATGAATATGAATTATGTATATAATTAAAAACAATTCACTTTATTTTTTAAAAGACAAAATAAAAATATGATCATATTTGCTGAGATCCTTTTTTAAAAGAAATAATGGATGAAAAGGTGCTTTGATCCAAGAATTTGGGTGGAGCTGTTTAGCCCTTGAAAAGAACATTTTATAGAGAGACTATGAAAGGTGTTACCGAGCATTTTGTTCCTCTGGAGTTCTGGCCTTTCTCAGTTCTGTCTCGAAGGGAGTATTTAAAGGAAGTTGTGACAATAGTTCATTCTTTTGTATTCATGTAAATCACATCATTCTATTTTTCTCTTCCTGTCGGGCTTTCTGTTTTTCTTTTCTGTGATGTGTGTAGGACTGAGGTCACTAAGGGCTGTAACTACATTCAGGAGGGGAAGGGAACCAGTTTAAGGAAAGAGTTTGCCTTAATTTATCCAGATAACCAGAGCTAACTCATGTAAGATTAGGGAGATAATTATCTCAACACGTAATTATCTGTTTTACTCAATGTGTGTAGAAAATGGGGCCACAATATTCGTGAACAAAGAGCTAATTGTATCTCTTTCAAAGCTGATTAAAATGTATGTGGGTGTCAGTATGTGGTATGTAGAAACCCTCACTATCTTCCCACATGTGAACGTGAGGGGATCGGACAGGAGGGAGAAGGAGGTGTTTCTCCTGAGATCTGCCCTTCCATTGGGGCATCCATGGCACAGCACTTAAGTTCAAATCTTCTGGTTTGTCATTTGATAGTTGGAAACCCTTGGTATAGAGTGGCATACTTCTACAGCTGGAAAACCCTTATGAATTCAATTTCAATGTTACCTTCCATTTCTGGCTGGGTTTTTCACATACATCTGAAATTCCTAATCTGGGCTGTATTAATCCCCGGGCTATGCCACCTGAGCCAGGAGACCCTTGAAGTCTCAGAATCTCTACAAAGATTCACCATGTTTACTCCTTGACTTCACATAAGTCCTTAGCATGATGTTTAAGAAGATGGCTCGATTCATGTTCAATTAGCTAATAACTTATATTAGCACATGGAAGTATGAGTCCATCTACAAGCTTCAGTTTTGTTTTCTTTTGCATTGAAATTGGTCTGAGCCCCTGGTTTCATCCTAACAATGGAGCCTTTAGGCAAGATGACCGTCAGGAATTGTTAGTTGCCCTTGACCAGAGTGAGATGTCTAGTGCGGCAACTCTAGCCCAGAGCCCACACAGACCAGGATGTGGCTTAACGTGGAAACAAGGGGAATCTCTTGTTGTACTTTGGAATCTAGAAATGGTCGTTTTGTGCATAAAAAGGACTAATATGATTTGAAGCTGGTGTTTTTTCCCCTTTTCATTCTTTTATACACAAGTCCTTTATATAAAAAAGAGGCAGCTATTGAAAAATTCTGTCTTCGAATTGGAACTGATGGTGCTCAGGGCAAGCTACCCCTGGAGGCAACACTCTGGTATGCGGATTATTTTGAGCTGAAGACAATAAGGACTCAGAGAATTCAGGAAGAATATTTGAGTTTCCCCTCCCAAACTGCCTAAAGAATTTAAAACAAAAGATCTGTTTCAGGAAGGAGTTATTATCATGATGGCTGTAAAGATAATGTAGGATAGAGGTTACAATAGGAAAGGCACCAACCCTCTTTTATCAAAAACTCTTCTTCTCCCTGACCACATTATCTATAGATGACTCTGAAAAGAATTGTCTTCCTGGCCTCTGAAGTCCCAGACCACTACCCACCCCCAACACGTTCCTCGCCTTTAGCTGCAATACTTAAGCAAGCAGCTTAGACAGAAGGATGAGTTGCTCATTTCTGAGTTTCTCCCATGTATACATGTTATTAAACTTGGTATTATTTTCTCCTGCTAACCTGTCTTGTTAATTATTTGGCCAGCCATAAGAACCTTAAGGAAAAGGGCAGAGGGAGATTCTCCCTCTTCCCCCGACAGTTTTGGCATAGTCGCCAGGAGCCACACTGGCTGGCAAGTTGCCTTTTCTGGCTGGAAGAACTGCCTTCTTCCTGGACTACTGCAGATGATGAGATATGGGAACGCCTGACGAAAGCCGGCGAAAGGTAAGACTTCTTACCACGTCAGCCTCCCAGAATCTCTATCTGCGGGTCCGGCGGAAGGAAGTGGTGAGAATTTTTTCTCTTTCTAAATTTAGATTGGCAGGAGAAAATATTTGGGAAACTAGTTTCTTGTGCTTTTAGTGACTCTTGGTTTAAATTTGGTAGAGTACTCTTGGTTTTGATCTTGATCCCTTTTCCTCCCAGAGTAGTCTCTGTCTTGTTCTGTGTCCTGAGAAAACTTGGCTTTGTGACCAGTGAGAATATTCTCCTTGGTCTCCACCATACGGAAGGTGCATTTACCGGAGTGCACCTTGGTGGCCAGTCGAGTAGAATGGGGTTCTGAACTGTCTCTTTGTCCGGCTGTGCCTAGCTCTCAGGGGAGTTTGTCACAAAGGGCCCAGTCCATAAGGGCTTTTGTCATCTTAACCTTCGTTGCTTGTTAGTGCTGGAAAAATCCCATTCCAGTATTGCCTGCCCCATGTCACAGATTAGCGGGTCTGTGACTGGAGGCGTCCCACACTATTGTGGGAGACCGGAGACACCGTTTTCACTACACCATCCTTACCGCCTGTGCAATGAAGGTCTTTACTTTCTCTGAATATCTTTGGGATTGAATTCTGTGGATCATGGGGGCCACATCATCTGCGCCCTCACCAGAGACGCCTCTTTCGTCCATGGTAAAGATTTATTCTAAGCGTGGAAAGTTACCTCTGGGTCTTTCCTTAAAAAGGCTTATTGGAAAAAAAAAAAAAGGCTTATTGGATTGAGTCACTATTGGAATAAATATACAAATGAAGATCCTACTCGTCAATGGCCAGACGACGGATACTTTGAATTGGGAAAACTTCTAAATTGGGGGAAAAAAAAGTGTTTTGAGAGCTCTCACAGAATTATTTAATTGTTACCTAAAAAAAGGCCAGAAAAATGAAGGGAAAAATTTGACGAGCCTTAAGAACCTGACTCAGGTTACAATTGAATTGAGAACATGTAAAAGTGTAAGTGTTGATAAGATTATAAAGGTTGGAATGTTTGAGCTAATCTTATATAAAGAGGTTACATCAACTTTGCCTGAGTATGTTTTAAAATGTCTGACTGGGAATGCTTCCCTTGTCCAAAATTAGAAGACCAAGACCTATTGATAAAAATCTTAATTATAACTATGTTTAAAGGTATAAGAGGTGATGAAATTTACATGAAATTTTGTAGAAAAAGACTGATATTATTTCTATTACAGAACTGGTTAACAAAAATAGTAATTTAAATGATGCCTAATTTTATCTGAAGTTTTATGAAGTCTTGTAGGCAATCTAAATAATTATTGGGAATAAGTAACTAAATAGTTGTGAAAAAGATGAATGTTGGATGAACTTTAAACAATAATTATGTGTTATGGTGGTTACAGCTTCCAAACTCTTTTTGGTGACTTAAAACTTTAGAGTTTTGCTAAATTTTATGATAAAAATTCTCTGAGTATCATCATTTCCAAATAAGATAAGATATTAGAAATTGATTGCTAAATGTACGTTTGTCTACATTTGGCTTTTCATTACGGGAAAACTAAAAAGTGTTTTGGGTCTATTGGTAAACATGTCTTGTGTTCTATTAAGAGACTGTACTATAAAGTAACATATTTCTAGAAGTTATGAAGTGTTTATAAATTTTCCAAGCCACAAGATACTAATGTAAAAGAAAGTTGATAATTGCTTACTTAGTTTTTACTTACTAATTAAGGTTTCTATAGGTTAAAATTTCTAATTAGTATATGTAATTGAAGCTACTAAAAATTAAGAAAAATTTGTCTGTGTACATGGAAAGTAAGATGTATAAAGAAGGTACAAAGAATGGAAATATTTTGTTTGGTTGATTAACAAAGATAAATTTGTCCTCAAGTACTAGGAGGGAAAAGAAAGACATGGGACAAATTCTGAATGTAAAAAGGAAGTTATAGAAAGTTTGTGGAAGAGGAATTCTGCAAAAAGAGTTTTATGCATGGTCAAGTTGGCTAAGATTAAAATGAATTTAATTAAGTAAATGAGTTTTAATATCAGGAGTAAGCCGGTACAAAATTATAATTTGGTCTTATTTCTCTTAAAAGGATAATTTTCTTGAACTTGATAAAGAGGTTATAAAAGATTTTTCTTTACTTTTGGGTAAGTCTATCTAAAAGACAGAAAAAAAAAAAACTGTTAAAATAATTTCCTGTGTTCAAAAGACTGAGGTCTCTCTATTAAGGCTTTTTGGACTGTTAGTGCTCTGTTTGCGTTGATTTGACTGCTTATATTTTTGACAAGCTCCTCCAAAATTCATATCTTAAATAAAGTCTTTTTTTTACTTTTTTTCCTTGAGAATTTTCAAAGGGCCCTGGAACTTCTCAAAGAAATTTGCTCTCTGCCTATAAAGAGAAAGATACTAACTTATTAGGCTGATTCAGTATGTTAAACTACATGGGAAGCATTGTCAGACAAGTGATGATAAGCCTTCTTAGGTGGTATTATGTGGGCAAATGTTATTGACATAGGTGTTTTAAAATTGTATAACATTGTATTCCTTAACGTTCTTATGGCTGGCCAAATAATTAACAAGACAGGTTAGCAGGAGAAAATAATACCAAGTTTAATAACATGTATACATGGGAGAAACTCAGAAATGAGCAACTCATCCTTCTGTCTAAGCTGCTTGCTTAAGTATTGCAGCTAAAGGCGAGGAACGTGTTGGGGGTGGGTAGTGGTCTGGGACTTCAGAGGCCAGGAAGACAATTCTTTTCAGAGTCATCTATAGATAATGTGGTCAGGGAGAAGAAGAGTTTTTGATAAAAGAGGGTTGGTGCCTTTCCTATTGTAACCTCTATCCTACATTATCTTTACAGCCATCATGATAATAACTCCTTCCTGAAACAGATCTTTTGTTTTAAATTCTTTAGGCAGTTTGGGAGGGGAAACTCAAATATTCTTCCTGAGTTCTCTGAGTCCTTATTGTCTTCAGCTCGAAATAATCCACATACCAGAGTGGTGCCTCCTGGGGTAGCTTGCCCTGAGCATCATCAGTTTCCAAAGCCCTTTGAGGCCAGTCCTTCACTACCCCTCTGACCTCGGCTCCTGCCCATCTCCCTCATCCAGTTCTCCAGACCCCTGACTTCCTGTTCTTTGAACATTCCAATCTGTCAACCTGAGGACCCGGTTGAGAGTGGGCTTTACTCATCTTCCATGGCTGGCTCCTTCTAATATTTACAACAAGATGGTCTGATGAATGCTATCCCTCATAGAGGCTTTTCCTGACTACCTGATTATATAGGATGCCGCCCCCCCAGCCCCCAAAGCAGGCATCATTTATGACACAACCCCTCTTATATCCTATTTAAATTACCTGGACAGTGTTTATAGCTATCACCACCCCCCAAAGCCTACAGCCAAATATAAGACCCATGAGAGCAGGGGCCCCATCTGTTTTCTCACCATTGCGTCACCGAGACCACAGAGGAGGCTCCCAATAAATGGTGTTGCATGAACAGCTGTTTTTCCTGTGCTGTGTCAGCCAGCTGTCTCTCAACTTGGGCATCACTAGGTTGTTTCTGCCTGTCCTGTTTTCACAGGAGACTGGACTTTATAAGTATAAAGGCTTTGGTGTTCTGAAGGACTGCCCGCCGGATCAACTTGCAAATGTCTGTATGGACCTAGACTACAGAAAACAGTGGGGCAAGTGTGTTGAAGGTGAGTGACACCTACTATGTTTTAAAAGTGAATTAGAAAGTAGAATCTATTGTTACTTATTCTAGCCAGTAGAAAGCAACAGGTTTAATTTCTACTATATTATGTTTCTTTTTTCATTTTGGCCTAAAAGTCTTAGGTGCTGGGCTGACATGTGCCTTTGCTATTCTAGGACTTGCTCTTTGCATGCTGTTAGATCCACTGTCCAGTTTTCTCTGAGGGCTACTTTGTTCTCTCTGTAAGTTAGTTGTCATTCCCTATACCTAGGTCATCATGGAAGGCTTCTTGGAGGAGGTAGTGTCCAAACTTTGTTTTATAAAAGTTTATAAAACATAATAGTTTAAACTACTAAAGTATTTTAAAACATAAGAGTTTATAAAAAATGTTTATGAAATAAAGTTTTATAAACAACAATAATACAGGTATGTGAGGAGGTGAGAGGGTGAGGGGATGAGTGGTGTAAAGGCATTCGAGGCCCAGGAACAGCATGAGTAAGGTGGGGAAGGCATGAAACAGCATGAGATGTGCAGACACTGAGAGCAGGTTGGTGGTGTTGGGTTGTTGAGGTGGCAGACTCTGAGCTAGGGTGGGAGGATCCCCAAGGGCCTGGCCTGGCCACCAGGCTACAGATCTTAGATTTTACCCTCTAAGTGGTGGAGCATTATGAGAGGCATTAAGTAGGGAGTCCCCCTGCCACTTAGAGCTGGGCGTGGCCTCTGCCATCTCAATCACAGTGGAGGAGAACTACAGAGCCAGCCCAGGGGCACATTAACTCTGCAAGACCCTTGCTGTAGTCAGGACTCTTGGTTGCAAGTAACAGAAAGCCAACAAATGGCAGTGTAAGAAAGGAAAGCGAGTTTCTTGGTTCATGACTTTGAAAAGTCCATGGGTTTCTGGATTCCAGAACAGCTGCATCTAATACTTAAATAATTTCTCCATCTCGACTCTTTTTCTCCTGTGATGACCTAATTCTCAGGCAGTTTCTCAGGTCATGGCAGAGATGGCCAGCAGAAGATCCAAGCTTATATTCTAACCATAGAAATAACCTCAGAGGAACAGGAATGAGAATTCCACTTTCATATCGATGGCAGCCAGAGTCCAGGATTGGCTCTCAGAGCCTCAGCATGGATCACGTGCTTATTTCCTGTGGACGTTTGTTGTGGTTCTGGGTGACTTAGTGCTTTCAAATACCTTTCCTATCTAGGGAGAATTGTGATACTTATCTATTCAAGGGCGAAGCCAGACGTTCTCTGTCCCAGTCTCCCTAGCAGCCAGGGTTCAGTCTGGTGATATAGACGTTGACAAGAAGACGCACATGTGGCTTCAGTTTGGGAGAAAGCAACGTGAGGAAGCTGCACCATGCAAAAATCCATTTTCCGGTGACGGTCCCGGCTAAGGCATCTGACTTTGGGGGAAACAGCTGCAGAGCCTCTGGTGTTTGGTACTCAGCATCAGCAGTTCACGCTGTGGTGTCCAGTCCAGTGGCAGCAGCCATTTGGCTTCTCTGGAACAATCTTGAGGTCCTAAACCTAACTCTGGTCCTCCTAGATATTCTGTGAGCTACTTGAGAGCCTTTACTGAGCCACTTTTTGGCCTAAACTTTTTAGAGTGGCAAGCTATTTCAACTGCACTGAAGAGTCCGATGGCCCGGGTTCTTGGTCAGCGTAAGAGAGGAATTCAGACCCCGACACAACAGCAGCAGCAGGAAAGCAAAGATTTATCAGAAGAAAGGTCAGATACACTCCAAGTGGGAGTGGGCAGAGAATGCATCTGCCCCAATTCTTGGGTTAATGTTATTTTTATTTGGGCTGTTTAGAGGGAATTTGCATTATCTGGTTATCCACCAATAATGGTCTTTCCTCCACCCACACGTCGGGAGGGGGAGTTCTCCACCTTTTAGGGGAGTCTCTGGAACTGTCATGGCAGTCATCCCCAGAGGAAGGGAGGCTAATGCATATGGAGTTTGTACGTAAACTAAAGAAAGGTCAATGTCCTCTAGAGGTGTAGAGCAGAAGGCTTTGCATGTGCTGTGTTTGCACCTGTTACTTTTATTGCCGTGGTTGAAGATCTCAGACTCTGCTGCTGTCTGTATCTTGTGGGATGCCATCAAGACGCTTCTTTGATGTAGCGAGGTCTCCAGCTGTGATTCACTGCTCATGTCTGGATGCCAGTAAGACACTCCATTGATGCAGCAAGGTCTCCAGCTGTGATCTCCCGCTCATGTCTGCCTAGCTACCTATCTCACTATGACCCTGGCCTGAGGCACCATCCCTGAACTAATCACCGTGATCATGACTTGTTCATTTTCCCAGCCCTGAAACTAAGGTTGAGTCAGTCCTGCTTAAACCACATAGTTGAGAAAGAGCGGTAGGGTGATGCCCTGAAGGAGAAGTAAGATGCTGGTCCAAGAAGGGGAGAGTCAATACTGAGCATGCAAAAGCAACAGATGTCCACTCCTTTCCTTCCTTTCAAGGGCTGTCTCCAGCCTCTTGTGGCACCAATGGGCTGGCAATCTCTTTCATCCGTGGTCTGCTTCTAATGGATTTTCTTTCAAAAGCTGAATTAAGTCATACGTTTCCCCATCAGCATCTCCTCAGGGGACTCTTTTGGTTATTTTGGCAACCTTGGCTTGCCTCCTTCTCTAAGTGCTTAGTTAGAAGCTTACTGCACAGCTTGGGGTCAGAGGGTGTGCATGTCCTTGAATTCTCCCTCCAGGAGTTGGCTGCTATTTGCACACAATAGCATGATGGAATATTAAGGAAATTTGGTCAGTGTAGCTGTGGTAGAGTATAAAGACACCTGGGAGGGAAGCAAGAATCTTAGGGTGAGCCACAGTTGTGCCACTTTCTAGCTGTTTAGGAAGGACACTGCCCTCTGTGGGACCTTGATCTCAGCTGAACACACTAGACTGGGTGACTCAGTACCAGGCTAGCTGTAATATGTCAGGAAAAAAGCAAGAAAGGGCTCAAAAGCAAAACTATTGGAGCTCTAGTGACATCTGGTGGTTACTCTGATTTATAACCTGCAAATGTATTTTTGGATGGCGTATTTTGTTTCACTGCATTCTATCTGAAATCTTCTTTGTGATATGTAATGGATAAGTTTTGTTGGGTTCTTTTATTTTTACTGTATTTTTATATCTACTAGACTCTGCCTTCAGGCAACAAGCTTTCAGTGGTAATGAATCTGTCTGACTTTTTCTAGAGTTTTGTGCCTCATAAGTTAGTGGTTTATCATACTCTGTGAGGTCATCATCCCTAGGCTCCTTGTTAATTGAAGTCAAAGAGGCTTCCAGATACATTAACTTCTTTTGTTCTCCTTAGAACTCTATGAAAAAGAATGCAATGGACAGACCATGGTCTACTTGCAAGTGAGGTGCCCTTTTTCTAAGCCCAACAGAGATGTATCCTTTCCCAAGTTCACCATTGCTCGGCGTTCTAAGTGTTTCTGTGCCCTTGGCCCATCGCCCAATGGCGGCAGGTCCAGCAGGTGTGGACATTGTCTCTGATTCTTGCAGAAGCATGTTCTGGAGCTGTTGCTTCTTCTCTGGCTCTCAGAGACCTCAGAGTGTGATTTCTGGGGCTGACCATGTGGAGCGTCCTGTAACTGTGGTCACTGGAGGGCAGCTCATACTTTCCTGAGGAGTTTCCTAGGGCTTGAAACTGTAGGGCCACAGACTTGGGGACCTGGAAAGAATTCTTTATAAGGAATGTTTAATACACTCCCTCAATCTACAGAGGAGGAAGTGGGGACCTGGAGAGGTGAAGTGACAGAGGCATACATATGGGTGGTTAGTGACCGAGTGGGGAACTCAGGCCCCCACATTCCCAGCTCTCCCAGTCTCCTCTCCCGTTTCACTGACCCCACAGCGATCCCTCCTTGACTCTTGGTTCTGGACACTGGGTGTGTTTCTTCCCCTCAGTTTCCTCATTTATGAGATGAAGCAGTTGACTGGGATGTGGGGAGGTTTAGCTGGCACTCAAGGTTCTAGGAAGCCTGCTCAGGACTAGGCTGGGAGGGCGGGGTGGACATCTGCTGGGTGGGCAGGGTGGGGGAGGATGAGTGACAGGCAAGGTTTCCACTCCTCACTGTCCTCTTCCATCACAGCGGCTGAGTGTCTTACAGCCTGAATTTCCGTGTAAGATCCTTTTAATAGAAGATCTTTGGATTAAAATAAAAGTTTGAAAACCACTGAATTAGATGATTGTGGGGATCTTTTCTAGCTCTAACATTCTATAAGTCTGTATGTGCCTAAGTAATTCTTCTCTAGAAAGAGAGGGAGCATGTGGGTGTGTTTTGTGTGTATGGTTTTGTGTTTTTCTGTCTAAATGTATTTGTCTACCCTGCCCCTAATTAGATTATAAACTCCATAAGAGTTTATTTCTTGGCTCAGTGCCCACATACTACTAGGTAGTTTGATACACATGGTATATATTTCAAATAATTGTGGATTACTTAATCCCTTGGATTTTATGTGGTTTTCTCTAATCCTGCCAACAACTGTGCAAGGTAGGCATCATCATCCCCATTTCACAGTTAAGGAAATTGAGGCAAAGAGACATTTAGAACTTTGCTCAGGGTCACACAGCTAGGCGGTGGCAGAGGTAGGTTCGAGACCCAGGTCCAGCTGTCTCCAGAGATGGTGATCTTGACCAGGGCACGATCCACCACTCCGACCTCACGGTGACACTGCTGGGTAGGTGTTCTCAGGAGTGGACACTTGGGGCTCCTTGAATTTCTATTTCTTTTCTTTTCTTTTCTTTTTTTTTTTGTGAGGAAGATGAGCCCTGAGCTAACATCCGTGCTAATCCTCCTCTTTTTGCTGAGGAAGACCGGCTCTGAGCTAACATCTATTGCCAATCCTCCTCTATTTTTTTTCCTCCAAAGCCCCAGTAGATAGTTGTATGTCATAGTTGCACATCCTTCTAGTTGCTGTATGTGGGATGCGGCCTCAGCATGGCCAGAGAAGCGGTGCGTAGGTGCGCGCCCGGGATCCAAACCTGGGCCGCCAGTAGCGGAGCTCATGCACTTAACCGCTAAGCCACGGGGCCGGCCCGAAGTTCTATTTCATTGGCTTCAAATTGCCACACAATCCCATAATGAGTTTCTTAGTCTTTATATATGCACATATGTCTCTCCAATAAGGGTTGTTAAACTTCTGAGAACAGAGAATAGTGCCATAGAAGAAAACATTAGTTTTAGAGCAAAAGATCCCAGGTTGAGTGTGAACTCATTACCTGGTTTGCTGTGTGAGCTTGGAAAAGGCGCTTCACTTCCCTGGGCCTCAGTGAACTGGTGGTTCTCCAGTCTTAGGCTTTATTGCTCGCTGGACCTTCCAACCCTTCAAAGACCTCTGTCAAATTTTAATCAATATATTAAGTTTTCCTTAATGGAGTGTCAGGAGATGTCTGTCACCTGAGCTGAGCAGGTTGTGGGAGAGAGTGGGACAATATTTTCTGTGAGGAAAGAGTAAGCCAGGGCCAAAGCAACATCATTTCTTCCCTAAAAGATTTAAGAACTTCACTCATCTGTATGTAGAGAGTGGGGCCAATAGCCCATCCAGCCTGAGTGAGGGGTGGGACAACTGTGGCGGCTGTTGAGACCCTGAATGGCATGGGGCTGTGGTTCTTGCTGTCATAGTGGGTGTAATTGTGCTATACATAGACTGATTTTTTTTTTGCTTAGGAAGATTATGCCTAAGCTAACATCTATTGCCAGTCTTCCTCTTTTTGCATGTGAGTCGCTGCCACAGCATGGCCACTGACAGATGCATGGTGTAGGTCCACGCCTGAAAACTGAACCCGTCCTGCCAAGCGGAGTGTGTCTGAACTTAACCACTAGGCCACCAAGGCTGGCCCTAGAGTGATTTTTTTCATGGATTTAGGCTTTTAATTTCTTCTAGTGTGAAACCTAAAGTTCTGTCATTCGAAAGTATAATGAACACTTTAAGGGTTGAGCCCTGTCCAGCTATGAAAGTCTAGCTAGGTTTTGGAGCCAGATCTGGGTTCAGATTCAGGTTCCATCCCTTCAGCTGGGCTGTGGGATCTTTGACAAGTTTCTTAACCTCTCTGAGCCTCAATTTTGTCATCTAGAAGATGGGGATACTTACACCAAACTCACAGGGACTTTCTCAGGATCAAAATTGATGCTCTGTGTAAAGCACATGATGTTTATTACATGGTAAGGGCTCAGTAAGTGGTGACTCTTATTGTTTCCTAGGATTTAATTGTCTCCCCTAGAATAGGTCCACAGGTACCATGGTTGATCTGTGAGTGTTTATTGGGATGAAATGGCTTGGTTATTCTTGGTGAACCAGTGTTAACCCAGAGAGGACTTCTGCCTCTAAATATTCAGGTGCTTGTGTGTCTTCCTGTGATCACCAGGTGTGGGAACGTTGCTTGACCATCCTCTGTGCATAGAGGGCAGTAATTAGAGCTTTGAGGGAGGGCAGGACAAGGAGACATGACCCCATTGTTTATCGACTGCTTATTCTGCTCCAGTCTTTCCCTAGTGCCCCCACCAAGCCTCCCTGCTGGGCGGTGTTGCCCCATCTTCCTACGTAGGGAAACTGAGCCTCAGAAAGGTGGAGTAACTAACCCAGGATCTCACAGCAGATAAGTGACCATCCTCTGATATCTCATAGTGCCTTCTTGGAGACAGAAGCAGTGGTTTCCCTGCCTAATTAAAAGCTTCACAGCATCAAGGAATCATTGTCAGAGGTGATGCATGCTCTCAGATGAGAATGCCAGGTGGGATGGGCACAGTCTTGCAGTGCAGGTAGGGAGACGGGGCAGGTAAGTGAAGCAACCTCACAAGAGAGCAAGAGCCACGTGGGAGGAACAGAACCACCTCCCTTGTCTTCCGGCTTGTGGGGCTTTCCTTCTGCCTGTCTGAAATGCTGGCGTTGGTGTCATGCCTTGACTGGCAGTGCAGTACGTCTACATTCGGGAGAGGCGAGAGCTGGACGTGGAAGGGCGGAAGATCTATGTGGTCCTGGCCCAGAGCACCTCCCATCCAGAGTTTCCCGAGAGGTCCGGTGTGATCCGGGTGACGCAGTACAAGGAGAGTCTGGTGCTCACGAGCGATGGCGGGAACGGGAGCAAAGGTAAAGACAGCGCCAGGCGGGTGCAGGGTCAGGGTCACGTGGGTGAGGGCCGTGCTGATTGCGAGGCACATAAAGTGCGCAAAGCTTGCTCCCTGAGGTCAGAGAATGGCATGGGTGCAAAACAGACAAGGGATCCACATCCACAGCTGGGGAGAGACTCAGGTCACCCCAGAGAGTGGGTGCAGTGGAAGGTGGCTGTCTAACTCTGACTCGGTGCGTTCTTGGCTGACTCTTGCATTGTCCAGGTGAAATCAGAGCAGCCTAGTAAACCAGCAGGTTTTGGAATTCACAGCAGGCTGTCCTGTGGACACATCTGCCAGTCCTGGGGGTGGGCAAGACGGCTGGCGGGACTGTCTCTGAGGACGCAGCTCCCACTCAGCAGAAACCCAGACACTCAGGACCTGGCTGCCCTGAGCTCCAGCCACGGGGAGGAAAGCTGTGGGTGGAGAGTGCGGCCTGCAGCCACCTCCTCTGCTGGAACGAGTGTGGCCTTGCGTCTGAGGCAAAATCTGAACCGGAGTTCTGAGGCTTGTTAGATCTGTCACCTGGGACGTGTCACCTAACTTTCCTGAGCTTCCACTTTATCATTAATATACTGGAATTATAATTGGAATTTTACCAATTCCTTAGGATTGTTAGGAGAAGTGATGAGAGAAATAATTAAATGAGAGACTGTCTGTCACTTGCCAGGTGTTTAATAAATAGCAGCAAGATGTGCCTGTGGCTGTGTTTTCAAAAATGTTTATAGATAAGTATCCTCTAAGACAAAGCAGAGCAGGGAACATGCCTGAATCGTGTGTTACCTCCCTCCCTACTTTCTGGGCCTGTATTCAGAAAATAGGATGGTGGAAGGTTTGCAGGGTTTGTTGCTGTATCTTTCTCATGGTTTTCCTCCTTCTGAATTGTCCTTTCTTCCCTTCTCTAGTTTTCATGTATTACTTCGATAACCTGGGTGGCGAAATTCTGACCCGGCTCATTAACTGGGCTGCCAAGGTGAGATCCCAGGAGGCAGGAGGGGTAATCATGTTTGACAAATGTTGACTTAGCCTGTGGGGTTGTCTCAGGCCTAATGAGGCTCTTTTATGAAGCAGCTTGGTTGAGTGACTACGGGTGGGATGAGAGTTGCCACCTCCCAGTACGGAGGCTGGGACTAAAGACAAAGAGTCCTTAGCTGGAATGCCAGCCCCTCCCTGCTGGTGCCCCGAGACCCCTCAGGATCGCTCTCTGGATCCTCTGGACAATAGCCTGCTCCTTGTAGGAACAGTGGTACCCTTGGATCCTGTATCGGCTTATGCAGAAGTAAGACAGGCCGACATGGGTGAGGAGACAACGAGATGTGGCCAAGCCTGGGGGCGCCTCCAGTTTTGTTATTGTTGTTTTTCTGGAAGGAGGGGAAACTGCAGGTGTTGCCCAGATCGCTAGAGACTGCCTGGAGCCTGGCTTCATGGGGCCCATTCAGCCTGCTTTGTGCACGTCCTACTTACTGGCTGGAGGCCTCACCAGCTTCCTTGGGAGAGAGAAAAAGCACATAAGCTTTGAGTCAGACACATGTGATTTTGAATCCTGGCCCTGGCATCGATCTTCTCATTTTTAAAAATGGAGGTGAATGTTACTTACCTCGTGGAGTAGGATTAAAGAAGACAGTGTTTGGGGACAGTCTTGCACAGTGCTCAACACTAACTAAATAATAGTATAGTCTATCTCTTGTCCCCAAATCTTTACCATTTCGAATCCTGTAAAGCAAGTCCTTTCTCTCATTTCTTTGGAAGACTCAAACAACCCATCTCAACCCCATTTCCTGTGTTTTTTTTTTTTTTTTTTTTTTCAAGAAACGATGTCTCAGAAATATCTTAGGTTTTCACCAGCAAAAGCCAAATATATAAGGCAGCGTCTTGTAACCGTGGCCCCTGTCATGTAGTCTCCCCCACGTCCTGGCTCTTACTTTTCGTCAGTATCTGTGGCAACGTTCTGTTGGAATCTGGTCAGAGGCCCTGTTGTCTTTGTTGTTCCCAAAGCCATCTCTATTTACCTTTTGTCACATCCCCAAGAACCAGGAGTGATTGCCGTGAGGACAGAGAAGTGACAGTCTCTTTTGCTTTGCAGAAAGGGGTTCCTGAATTCTTGAAAGACCTGGCGAAAGCCTGTCGGAACTACCCCGGGAGAACCTAAGAAAGAGGTTTGGGCACCTCGTGTCCAGGGAATGGTGTCTCCGGAAGCGCCACAGCCCGTGGATGCTCAGCCTTCTCTGCCCTTCCGCCTGTCCCTCCCCAGCACGGTGTCCCTGCGCGTGTCTGCCTGACGCCCGGCTCGCCCCGCTGCTTCCTATCCCCTCTCCCCACGCGGACCGCGGCCTTCTTCCACTGTGAATATGGGTCAGATCAGGGAAGCCTCTGCTTGTTATGTTTGCAAAGGGAAGTTCTCAACAGGGAACAGTTGTTCCATTGTGCCATGTTGGGGGGATGGGGGGAGGAGGAACGACAACAGAAGGTGACAATGACCCAGCCCCGCAAGCTGGCTCCTCCCAGGCTGTGATTTCCTGCCCCCAAGAGGGGCTGCTGGACGCTGCCCTCCCCTCAGGGTTGCCTCTTAGCGCACTGACTGGAGGACACGAGCTGATGTCCATTTGCCTTGGGCGTTGGGGACTTGATGTGGCTGGGATCTAGGTGGTAATGCAGTTAGTCTCTCCCCATTCCTCCTCCTGGAGGCTCATTAGCTGTTTCGATATCAAGCCATTTTGAAAAACATTGGGGGCCTGACAGAGCTCTTAATGTGATCATCATTTTTCATCATCCATTTCTGGGTTTTTCTTTTTCCCATATGACACTGGGGAAAGGCTGTCCATACCCCACTAGCTCTGCATTTTCCTGGAAACTGAGGCATCCAGATCTTTCTGGCAGTTATCCAAAGCCAAATGCTTTGAGCACAGCATTGTGATAAAGTGTCTTTATATGCAATAAGATGAATTTGCCTTCTAGAATGTGTGGAGATGTTGGAGGGACAATAGTTCCCAGCCAGGGAAATATTAATTAGTGGCCTGGTTGACTCTGCACCTTTTTCTCAGGAATTCTACCTAAGTCGTCTACCTCTTCCACCACCAAAAGACTTCTAGTTTCCTATGTTTTCTCCTGAATTTTGGCCGGTGAAGATATTCTGTAGCCAAAGCCGTAACCTTGATGATCTCACGGAAAAATTTTTAATCACTGTGTGTGAAGGTACTGAACCTTGATTAATGGGCATGGAAATTCAGGATGTAAAGCTGGAAGCAGGGGATTTATGACAATGGGATTCCTCAGACTGTGTGTTTTGTCTCTGCGAAGCGAAGTGTGTTGAATGCCGAATAAATAGAGTGACTTATACTTGTGTTGTGTGTAGCTTCCTTCCTGCCTTGCTCCTTTTGTGAAAGTGAATCAGTTAGGTCTCTTTGGTTTACAGGTCACAGCCAACCTAACTCATGGCTTGAACATAAAAAAGAATTTGGGGCTCACTTCCATGCAAGGCCAGGTGTAGAGTGGCCTCAGGTAGGGTTTGATACCGGCGCTCAAACTGACATTCCAATTC
Organism: Ceratotherium simum simum; assembly: GCF_057802395.1. Taxonomy (NCBI): domain Eukaryota; kingdom Metazoa; phylum Chordata; class Mammalia; order Perissodactyla; family Rhinocerotidae; genus Ceratotherium; species Ceratotherium simum. Next base: position 31,587,944 of record NC_141915.1, on the reverse strand, counting down.
ATCTCTCTTCTTCTTCAAGTTGTCTTTGATGTTGGGCTGTGTTTGGTGGCAGGATTGCTGCTAACAGCAAAAGGTAGGCCTGCATCTTCCCAGGCTCATGCCGAGCAAAAAAGGGCATTTCTTTCCAGTAGATGCCGCATGATTCCATGATTCCCTCTAAACCATGTGCCTATCCCTGCCCCAGTCATTGTGGCATATGGTCGGAATTATGCAAATAAGCAAATACCTCATAAATATGTCATTAAAATATCATTATGTAGCTGGAATTTAACTGTAGATAAACTAAATCTAAATGCCTCATGTTAAATAGATCAAGTTGAAATTTTACGTATAGAGTCATTGAACACAAGCATGAAGACTATAGTCTTTGAGCAGAGAATCAATAAGTGACTAAACGATTTACAGAAGACTGACCAAATAAAACACCCAGGAAGCAAAACCCACCCAGATATAGAGGGTTAATTTGATTATGTTAAATAATAATTTACTATTATTTAATAATTTAATTCAAGCCAAATTATTTCCCAAGTCATCATTTTTGGGGTTCTAGATTCCTTACCTTCCATCAATCCTTCCTTGACAGTATTAAGGTCCTTTCTTTGTTAATGGGTGGCTTTGGTGGTGTGGCTGCGGGTTATATTTAATGTTCTGGACGTGGCACAGTCTGGACTGACTCCAGCTGAGATTAGTCAGGATTTCAGGCTTTTAATGACAAAAGGAGTGCTACTGTCAGTGCTAAATGTTTCCACAGGCGAATTATTCACCGCGCATAACAATTCAAAGTTAATGACCACCTTGGAGCTGAGGAGTTCCAGCAGAGGGTCACTTCCCTTGAAAATGTTCCTATTTCACAGTGAGAGTCCTGGCAGGGCTCCCTGGCTGAGATTCCTCACCCAGAATCTCCATCTCCAATGCCTGCCCTTCACTCCTCCTGCTTCCAGGCTGGATTTGGGAGAGACAGCAGGAAAAGCCTATTCGGGGCTCATGTTTCTGGTAGCACCACCCAGTCGGCTCAGAGAATTATCTTTAAAAGCTTTGAGACGAGTATTCACTAAACAGATATTTCTCAAGAGTCTGGTGTCCATCCAGCAAGGGGATAGGCATGGTGGTTCCTGGGACCAATGAGAAGGCTTGGTGCCTGCCCTCAAGAAGCCTATGGTCTGGTGAAGAAGACACAGTGGACAGGCTGTTGAAAAGGTGATGGGTTTTGAGAAAGGGCAAGTGAAGGGTGCTAGAGGCTGTAAAACTGGGGCACTAACCATGTCTGAGTGGTCAAGGAAGAACATGCTGGAGTTGGCTGGGTGAAGGTTGGGGAAGAAAACTGTTCCACATGGAAGGAACCATTTGCACAAAACCCCTCAGGCAGGAGAGCCAGTCACGTCTGAGGAAACTGTAAAACTGAGGAACTAGCAAAAGCCAGTATGGCTGGAGCAATGAAAGAGAAGGAGAGGCGCCTCAGACATGGCTGAAGAAGTAGCCAGTCAGGCCATGGGAGGTGCTGAAGGCCGTGGCAAGGATTTTGGACTTTATACCTAGAACACAAATGAGCTTTCAAGGATTTCTGGCTGACGTGTGACCTGATAAGATTTATTCATTCTTAATAGCTGTTCATTTCTCCCCGTGGTTCTCCACCATCTCTAACAGCCCCTCCAACCTTGGCCTGGGGGCAGTAGCCCAGGCACTTTAAGTCTTGTCCCTTTGAATCCTCTCTGCATCAGGCAGCCTGCAGAGCAGCCCACATGCAAATCCAGTTTCGAAAGTGGAGTGTCAGCCTCTGAGGTTTCACCAGAAAAAAAGAGGGGCAGGGAGCATCCAGGCACGTCCTTCCATCTCTCCCGACCTGTGCTGGTATACCACATACCTCCAGGGTGACTGCATCATGCAGCCCATCAGATCACAGCCATTTCAGGAGCCAGAGGTGGGAGAGAAAAGGGGAAGGCATAAAACGTGTAAGAAGGTCCACTTTCCCCAAAGTTTCTCTTCCTATACTCCTCCCCAACTACAGGGAAGAATTTTTCTTTTTTGCCTGAGAAGGCAGAAACACATTGTTGTTTAGGTTCTCAGAGTTTGGAATCAACCAAACAGGAGGACTTCACAGAAAAATTGTTTATATTGCTAATCTATTAATATGTATTTGTGTGTGTGTCCGCTTGGATACACAGTATGTGCTCCATTTCATAATAATGGAACAATAACTAGGCAGCATGTTATGTGACTGTTCAAGTTCTCTTTGTGATATGCCAGGACTGTGAGATATGTTTTGCAGAGTGGAAAAGTGGTTTTACTGTTTTAGGTTCAAATTTCACCAGTTTGAGCCCCTTGGTTTAAGACTCAGACTCTCCACAATGGAAGAGTTCAAGAAACTGTCCCAGCATCTACTTGGGTGGAGAGGGGTTTTAAATCTCCTACCAGAGAGGGCTTGTGTCTATAGGAGCTCATCCTAAAGATTCAATTAGTTCTTCAAGAAACATTGGGCCAGGAACTCTCCTGAGTCCTGGGAGACAGAGTAAACTAACCATGGCCCTTACCTTGAAAACACTCATGATTTATTGGTGATTGGTTTTGGGGGAGAGAGAGGAGAACATAAATGTGGTGAGTACTATGACATAGGCATGTATGGGATATGATGGCGTGCAGGCTGCGGTGACTTGGACAGACTTCTCAGGGGAAGTGCTTTCTATGTTTGGCCTTGAAGTAGGAATAGGAGTTGGCCAGGCATCTAGAATTTGGCAGTTGAGTAGGAGAGACAGGTTTTTTGAGGCATAGACACCAGCATATGAAAAAGCACAGCAAGAGATAGCAAGATGTCGTTCAGCATGTCCTGGGTGGCTGAGCATGTGTATTTTGGAAGAGAGGGCTGGCTAAGGTGGCAAAGGCCAGAGCCATAGAAGCCTTGTATTTGAAATGAGATGCACCACTTTCCTAGCTCTTCCTGGCTATTCCAACATGTCAGCTGATGCCCTGAGTTCCGTCTTAGCAATGATGACTGTATGCATGTCCCTCTCTTTCGCTCCAAACAGACAGATCTCTAATCACTTTCTGGCTCTGCCACTTACTATTAATGTAACCTCAGACAAATTAGCCACATGGAGCCTCTGTTTTCTCTTCTGTAAAATGGGACCAAACTAAGAATAACATCAGGGGATTATTGTGAGTATTATCAGGATTGAACAAGCACAATGCCTGGCATTAAAATGTTCTCATGAAATATTTGTGGAGTCAAACTGGGTACAGGACTGAAAAGGAAACTCTACTGCCTGGAGAACAGACTTTGGCTTTCCAAACACCAGTAACTGCCACAGCAGTCTAGGACACCTGGAAAAAGGTAGAAAAGGGATCTGAACCCTGAAGATGAGGGACAGGAAGCCAGGGACCCAGAACCAGGAGATGGTAGGCCAGCACAGCAGATCAAAGCGGGAGGGACGCAGCTTGTGGCAGAACAACAAGGGCACCACTAGGGCAGGAGAGCAGACAGGAGGGAGAGGGTGGCAGGTGCTTGCTCAGAGGGCGCTTCAGGGAATGGATACACAGCAGCTCATGGCTTCCTCTTTCCTGATGTCGTCCTGGTGTCCTCCCAGGGGCTGGAAAGAAATCATAAAGTGAAAGAAGAGAGGAAAAAATGGAAAAAACAGAACAGCTGCATTTTCGTATAAGAATAACAGCTTTTCATGATAAAAACACTCTACAAAGTAGGAGTAGAAGGGAACGTCCTCAAACTGATAAGCAGCTTCCACAAACCACCTATAGCTAACATCATTCTTAAGGTGGAAGACTGAAAGATTTCCCCCTAAGATCAAGAAAAAGGCAAGGTTGTCTGCTCTTGCCATTTGTATTCAAATATTGTACTGGAGGTTCTGGTCAGGAAATTAGGCAAGAAAAAGAAATAAATGGTGTCCAGATTGGAAAGGAAGAAGTAAAACTATCTTTATTTGCAGATAACATGATCTTGTATCTAGAAAAACCATCTTGAAAAAGAAAAAAAAATGTTGGAAGGTTCATAGTTTCTGATTTCAAAACTTACTACAAATCAACATTAATCACGACAATGTGGTACTGGCATGAGGATAAACATACAGTCAATGGATTAGAATTGAGAGTCAGAGATAAACCTTCTCATTTACAATCAATTGATTTTCCACAGTGGGTGGGAAAAAATTCAATGGGGAAAGTACAATCTTTTCAACAAATGGTGCTGGGACAACTGAATATTCACATGCATAAGAATGAAGTTGGACTCCTACCTCACACCATATACAAAAATTAACTCAAAATGGATCACAGACCGAAATGTACGAGTTAAAACTATAAATGCCCAGAAGAAAACATGATGGAACATCTTCATGATATTGGATTTGACAATGATTTCTTAGATATGACACTAAAAGCATGAGCAACAAAAGAAAAAATAGATGAGTTAGACTCCATCAAAATTAATACCTTTTCTGCTTCAAAAGTCACCATCAAGAAAGTGAAAAGTCAGCCCAAAGACTGGGAGAAAATGTTTGCAAATCATATATCTGATAAGGGGCTTGTATCTAAAATATATAAAGAACACCTACAACTCAATAATAAAAACCCAATTAAAAAATACAAAAGGATCTGAATAGACATTTATCCAAAGAAGATATACAAGTGGCCACTAAGGACATTACAGATGCTCAACATCATCAGCCATCAGGGAAATGCAAGTCAAAAGCACAATGAGATATGACTTCAAACCCAGTTGAATGGCTATAATGAAAAAGACAGACAATAACAAGTATTGAAGGAGGATGTAGAGAAGTGGGAGTCCTCATACACTGCTGAAAGGAATATAAAATGGTGCAGCCACTTTGGAAAACACTTGGCAGTTGGTCAAAATGTTTAACTAGAGCTAACATATGACCCGGAAATACCACTCCTAGGTATATGCCCACAAGACGTGAAAACATAGCTCTACACACAAACTTGTACATCCATGTTCATAGCAGACTTACTCAAAATAGCCAAATAATGGGAACAACCCAAATTTCTAATAACTGATGAATGAATAAATAAAATGTAGTATATCCATACAATGGAATATTACTCAACAACAGTAAAAAGAAATGAACTACTGGTAAATGCTACAACATTGATGAACCTTGAAAACAAGGAGTCAGTCACAAAGGACTATACATTGTATCATTCCATTTATATGAAATGTCCGTAATAGGCAAATCCATAGAGATAAAAAGTAGATTAGCGGTTGCCTAGGATTGAGGGGGAATGGGGAATGACTGCTAATGGGTATAGGGTTTCTTTTGAGGGTGATAAAATGTTCTAAGATTGATTATGGTGATGGTTGCACAATTCTGTGAATGTACCAAAAGCCAATGAAGTGTTCATTTTAAATGAGTAAATTATGTGGTATGTGAATTATATCTCAATAAAGCTGTTATAAAAAATAACAATAACAGTCTGAATAGCTGTCATTAATTGAGTGCTTTCCAAGTGCTAGGCACTGTACTAAGCTCCATAATCTTACCTGAGTCTCACAATAAATATACCAGGAAGGTTTCATTATCTTTATTTACAATGGAAAAACATAAGTTCAGAGATATTAAGGAACTTGCCCAAGGTTGCAACACTACAAATTGCCATATTAGTTAGGAGGTAGGACTTTGACCCATTTTTGTCTCACTTTGAGTTCCGGGGTCTTATTGAAAGGTCTTAGGTGGATCTTGTGAGCTGTCTTGTGTTCTGAGTCCAGTGTTCACAATTTGACCAACCAGCAGACAGCAGGAGTAGGTGGAGTCTCTGCTTCCAACTTCCTCACTATGGAACTGTGGTGAGATGTTGGCTCCCAGTTGCTGCTGTCTTGGGGTGGAGGGGAATCCATCCTCAGTTAACTGGGTTCTCCTGCCTTCTAAGGACACATTTGTTCTGGAGACTGCCTTAATCCCCCCTCAGATGTCTCGCGGCTGTAATCCTGGGAGTGAGACTCTTGACCCTCCACCCCAGCACCTGACCTGACAGATTATGTCTTGTGTTTGAAACTGAGTCCTGTTAGTCTTGGCTCTGTCTGCTTCCTAGTTCCAAGACAGAAATCGTGAGAAGGAAGGTGTTAGGCCCACGAAGACAAGGACGTCAAATAGCTCTCACCAAGGAAAACTTGGATGAGTTTTGGGAAAATGACTCTGAAGCAGATGGATTACATTTTCTGTTGGGCTCAGCAATTAAGGGCAAAAGGGGGACCACAGCCAAATGTGCTTGAGATCTTGTCAAATTCCAAATGTTGGAAAACATTTCAGGATGTTTGGCTGAGCCTGGCAGAATCAGTACCTTGACTGTGCCCCTTCCTTGTCGGACAAAGGTGACCGAACAGCCTACCATGATCCAAGTGAGAAAGAAGCCACAGGCATGATTACTGTTTTGTGGGAAGGGGCACAATGGCACCCTTTGTCAATGGGAGCATTTCAATGGCGGTATTAACTATGAACATGGTTATGATGACAGGGTTTTTGAGAAAGAGGATAAGAAGCAACTCAAGGAACAGAATTCAAGTCCCAAAGGAAAGCAATGTATCCTTCCATTCTGCTCTTTGTGATCAAGAGCAGAGACTGGGAGGGGAATTGTGTCCTTTCACAACTGTCCCTAACCTGTTACTCTGTGCATTCTGAAATATTCTCAGGAATTTTTGCAGCCTCACTCTCATCCTTTGGTTTTTCCACTGGATTCTTTAAGAATCAGAGCAGAATCAAATGGGATGCTCAGAATCAGAGATCTCTTCTCTTGTTTTCGGTAAACCCAGACCTCCATGATTTATTGAGTAGAAGGAAGTGAAAGGAGATGGTGAAGTCATGGGAATAGCTGAGCCCTCATTGAAGCACTGAAATGGGTATAAGGCTGTAGATAACCAGATGTAATCCTTTCAAACTTGTTTCTTTCATAAGCCCTGAATTAATTCATTTATTCACAATATTTACTGAGTGTTCACTAGGTTCTATGTGTTAGAAAGATAGCAGTAAGTAAAACAGACAAAATTCCCTGTCCTCCTGATGTTCACATGCTAAGGGATAAAATACCATTGTCACTAGGGAGATATAATGTTAAGTTACTAAAGTTTTTAAAAGTCAGTTGCTAAGTTAGAAAAAGAGGGGTAGAATTTAATTTTTTATCCTATAAGTAGCCACCATGCCCTGTCAGAATTTTTCCCTTAGTACTACAAATATTTATTCTATTTTGCTGATAAATTTTAACATTGACCTCCGCTATTACTGCAGATGGAATATGTTGCCTTTATCATTAACATGATGTCTATGCCCAAAGTTAAATTTTCTAAGAAAGAGAAGAAACTAAATTCATCTTTCAAAATGTTTTTTTCCCCCTAAATGACTGAAAAATAAAGATTGGGAAGTACTTACATCAATACAGAGCTAAAGCTTCCTCCATGGATTTCTCTTTCCTTCTCCTTGTCTTCTGAGCATCAGATGTTTTTTATTCACTGAGGAAGCAAAATTTGGAGGTAAAGATATAAATTAGAAGCTTATGAAAGAAGTAACCGACAGCCTTGGATTTTTGCTTCAAGGCTAAAGAATGGCTCCCAGTCTCCCCTTCCTTCCATTTCTGCATGTCAATGTTGTTAATAATTCCTGGTGGTAGGAAATGTCATTTTTAGTGTGTTTCAGCTTAGGCAATTATCAAGAGCTCCTGTATGGTAACTGCTGTGGATATGGTAAGAGATACAACTTTTTCAGTGCCGCATTAGCCCTAGCCTCACTTTCACATCTTCTGAGTCCCCAGCTGGTCACAGCTGGTTCTGCTGATGCTCTCCAGCTGCAGGCTCAGCTCCCTGAGCTATTCCTGATGGAGATGGATGATGCAGCATGACTCCCATTCCAGGTTGGGTACTATGTTACGCTCAGACCCAAGACTCAATGACGCAGATGACTGGGGGACTCCCACACTCCTCACTGCCAATTAGATCTGAGATCTACTGGCAGTATTAATTACATGAGGGATTGAGTAACTTTTGGTTGCAGCTCCCTTCTGCTATCTTCTTTCCCTACATTCAGTCAGCCAACAGAATAGAGCTGCAGCCTTGATGCCCTTTCCTTAGTCCAACCAGTTTATCTGTTTAGTTCCCTAGTTCAGATTTTAGAGACTCTAGCTCCAGTGACCCAGTCACTAACCTGAGTCATCCTGTTTAGAATAAGACCTTGGAGAGAGTGTGCCCACCTGGCCTGTTGGACTGGTCAGCGTCCACCAGTCTAATTCTAGGTTCCACTTACTTAATGCCACTTGCAAATGGCACAGCCATTTCCAAAATGAAGATGGAGGCAGGTACAGTCCCAAGGACACTGGGCATGACCTGACCTCCAGCACCTCTGGAGCTATCTCTTATCTCACCTCAGTCTGCATGTCTCAAGCTAACTTCTGCTCCATTCACAGCTCACCAACAATACTGTAAGTCATCAATGCAAAGTTTCTAATGTCCAAGTCTCAAGCAGTGATAATCTGTAATTGGAGTAACTTATGGAAGAGATGGAAGCCTTTGGTGTCAACATTTATTAGCTGTTAGACCTTCTTGAGGTCTCATGGTCCCTGATCATAGAGGTAGGCAGAACTGGGTTTCATATTTGTCCAAGTTCCCTGAAGGAAGTCAATGCTTTGGAGTCAAGAGTGGCCTGGAAGTTCTCTGGGACTAACTCATGCCCCATTAAATTCCCTCTTGGCACATCCCAGGCCCCACAGCCCCAGGTTCCTTGGGGTACACAGAGCATGGCAAAATTTCCTATTATTGCCAGTCCCTTTCAATGTTTCTGTATTTTTCTTTCATTCCCTACTCTAATGGTTCTTTAAAAAAATCCAACATTGGGTGTACAATGAATTTGGAAGTGAGAGGGAGGGAACTGGGGGAGAAAATGAGCATGAGGTTAAGACGAAGCTTGTTTAGAGAACCAGATAGCTCTTGCCTCAGGAGAGTGGGCTACATCTCCACCAAGTGTATACATTTTTTTTAATGTCTTTTTCTTCTTGTTTAGGAAAAAGAGCAGTTGGTCCAAGTATATGACTCTTTGTTAAGTACAGAGGGTACTAGACACTTATCTTCTCATCCACGTCCAGGGCCAGGTTGAAGTCTCTTAATTTGAGCTGTGAGAACCCCAGTGGGAAGCCTGTTGCTTGTACCTTGAGGAGTGGCCATTACCTTCTTTTAAAAATTCTGTGATTCTCCAAGTCAGGTGCAAAATAAGGAGGAGACAAGCTTGAGGCTTCTTCTATGTTGTGTTGAATAAATGCTAGCTTCATATAGAGAAGCAGAAGGAAAAAACAAAGGTGCACTGGTTTGATGAGTTCGTGGAGAATGAAGTATTAGATGATTACTGCCTTCTAGTGAGACTTAACACCTGGCTGTCAGGGGAATGGGAAGAGCCATCTGTTTGCTACAAAGCCAGTGGTATCGCCTTACAGCCTATCACAGCCTCACAGGCTCTGGAATGGAGGTGACATCTGGGCAAGCTTCTGAATTACCAGAGGAAGGAGCTCTGGTGGAAAAAAACCTACTCTTTACAACTGTGAGAACAATGCGCAGCCTCATATTAAACCCTAAACCTCTCTGTCTCTAATCTTTCTGCTTTTGTTTTTGAAACTTCATTGGAACAATGAAAATGGGCTTCTTTGTAAATATGACTCTACCTTCTCTAACACATGTTCGCACACTCCGAGACCAAGTCCTACAGCACCTCTCCCTGTGTCTGTCCACAAGCTTGTCTCCTCACAGAAGCATCACTCAAGAAAGCTCTGCCTATTTCCAGGCACACTACTCCTCTCCCTGCTGCGCTCACGTGGTGCCTGGGGATGGGCGAGGAAGGAAGAAGAGAAGTTCCATGATTGACTGCCCACCTTGTACTACGTGCTGTACGGTCATGACAGCCCTCACTATAACCCCATAAGGTGGGATCATCCCAAGGTGAAAGAGGAGGAAACTGAGGTTCAGAAAGGTTAGGCAACGGGCCAGAGGTCACGCAATTAACTGTAGTGGCAGAGGTGGAGTTTAAAACCAGTGTGTCTGGTCTCATAGTCTGGGGAGCTGTTAGTGGCTTGGTAACCACAGCGATACAGTGTCTAGAAAGATCAGTGAGCATGGAGTAGGTGGAGGGCGCTCCCTCTGCTCAGGAAAGAGCTGAGTTCAAGTACAGCCTCACATGGCCTCCTCTGGCTCATGTTCAAATGCGAGGAAGGCATAGATTACATGAATGCAAAGGGCTGGCAGTTTCAGATGCACAAACAAGCCCACACCTAGACCAGGCCTGGCAGAGACAGATAGTGACCCTGGGACTCTTATTTGATCTCTTTCCACTCCCCCGTGTGAAGAAACTGAGTGTCTCATGAAGGTAACCATCTCTGAAGGATAAAAAAGGCAAGGAAAGAAAAAAAAAAGATGACCTAAGCACAGCATTGGCAGTTCCTTTGGTGTATAGAGGAAGAACACGGAGGTTGGTGGATATAGAATGGGGCTTCTGCAGCCTTTGAATTTGGGCTGAAGCCTCAAAGATGAAGACAGTAGAGACGAACTTGTTTCATTTTCTTCTTGGCACCAGAAAAGCTTCCTTTTGCCGTTAGATGGTTAATGAAATCTGAGCCAAGTTGAGGCCAATGGAAATGACGTAGCCAGGTGTGACCTCTGCAACCTCCTGCGTGATCCTTCACGCATTCTCTCCCTCACCTGAGGGTTACATATGGAATATTCTAGAGTAACTCTGAGGTTTTAGAGGAAGGTAGAATCAAAACTGGGGCCTTGAAAAATTACTTGGAACAGAGATTCTTCTCTCTCCAACACACACTGGCCTTTAGTGGACTGGGTTATGAACAAGAAAAAAGCCACTGAGATCTTTGGGTTGCTGGTTACAGTATTCATTGTAACTTAGCCTGACTGACACACAACGATGGATGCTAAGTATGCCCTCTGTGGGGATTGCTAAAAAGAGCCAGGATGCTTCCCTGCTCCTTGTTTCAGGCTTTTTGCAATTTGGCTTTTCATTTTCTCTCACTAAAGAGAAAAAAATCTATTTCTCTACTCTTGAATCTGGCTAACCTGTGACTTCTTTTGGCAAGTAGAATGCAAATAGTAACAGTGTGCCATTGTGGAGTCTGTGTCACTAGAGGCCTTGCATGCTTCTGTCACTCTCTTAAAATCTTGCTCAGACACCATGACAACAAGTCTCAGCCTGCTGAATGATGAGAGATAAGAGGTCCAGCCACCTCAGCCCACACCAGACGTGCAAATGAGGCCATCCTAGTTCAGCTTCAGCCAACCCCCTGCCCACCCACCAGCTGACCACAGAAGCATGAGTAAGCTTAGCTGAGTTAAGCTAAGCCTGGCTCAGGGCAGCAAAAATGCCCAGCTGATGGCATGTGTGCATTAATAAACACATTATTTTAAGGTACTGAAATTTAGGGTTGCTTGTTACATAGCATTAGCTAACTGATACATGTATATTTTAAAGAGATCTCCTAGACATATCTGAGCAGGACTTCCTAAGGACGTGGCAGAACCAGCTCTGCTTCAAAATCAGAAGGTTTTGCATTAGATGAGACATCCTTGGGATCAGGAGTTAAAAGTATAGAAGGAACATGAGGTGTTCCCTATAAGGATTTATTCCATTCTGTCCCCCTGGGAAAATATTAGAGGTTTTTCTATTAACAGTGTAGGCAAATTAAGGAGAAGCTCTGAGAAAATCACTTCGTAGGAAATGGTGGGGGTGGGAGAGAGGACCTGCAGGAAGTGGGGCTTTGCATCTCTCTCCCTGTCTAGATGCTTGTTAAACTGCAGATCTTCTATGTATGATCCATAAACTCTATAAATCTCTTCCTCTATGCATCCTTCTGTGACTTGCTTTCTTCATTCAATGGTGTTTTCAAGATGTATCCACGATGTACAAGTAGATTCTTTATTAATTTCAAAGATATGTAACGCATATACCACTGTTTATTTGTTTATTCTCTGCTTGGTGGATATTTATGTTGTTTCCAATTGTTCTGCCACTAAGCCACTCCTTAGGCAATATTCTCTCAGGTATGTTCAGAGAAGTGGAACTCTGGGCCAGAAAATTTTATGTGTTCTCAAATCCAAAATAGGTCTTTTCAAGTTGTTTTTCAAACTATTGTTTACACTCTGACCAGAACATTTTTCGTCAGAGCTTTTATTGCCCTGGATATTCACCAACACCTAATTTTCAAGTTTTTGCCAATTTTACATAACTGAAAAGGTATAATTTATTTTGCATTTTCCCAATTACTAAAGAAGTTGAACAACTTTTTATGTGTTTATGTGTCATTTGGGTTTTTCCACCGTTCATATGCTCAGTTGCATTATTTGGATTTTTCTTATTGATTTCTAGGAGTTTTATGTGTATCATCAATATTGATCTTTTGTCGGCTTTGTAGGTAACAAATGTCTTATACCAATCTATGTGTTGGGTTTTAATATCTTTGTAGTATGTAGTTGAACATGAATTCTTGCTTTTTAATGTAGGCAACAGTTAATCTTTTCTTTCATGGTTTGTGTTGTTTTATGCCTATAAGAAATCTTTTTATTTTAACTCAGGTTATAAAGGTTTACTGCTATATTATCTTCCAAAACTTTCAACATTTTGCCTTATACAATTAGTTCTTTTAAACATCTGGAATTTATATTTGTGTCTGATACGATATAGGAATCTCATTTTTGTATAAGGATAGTCAATTGTTCAAACACCATTTTCAAATTGTCTATTCTCTCTCACATACTAAGTTTCAATATGCATGTGGATTTGTTTCTAGATGGAAAGTTGTTTCATTGTTTTATTATTTTTTTCCCAGACCTCGGTCAATATCACACTATTTTCTCTCTTATAAATCCTAATATCTGATAAGGCAGGTTTCCTCTTTTTTGTTTCACCTGACTTTTAAAAATTGCTTTCCTACCTTTTCAATTTCTTGATTTTTACACCTTTCCCAGGAATTTTAGAATTGGTCTGTGAAGTTCCTTGAACACTCTTAATGAATTTTTACTAAAATCCCACTGGATTTATAGTTTGAATTGATAGGAATGGTCTTCTTTAAAATATTCCATATCCTAATCCATGAATATGGTATCAGTCAGGAGTAAGTAAGTAGGAAAACAAGAACTCTCGAGGTATTTTAAGCAGAAGGGAAATTGATGCAGAGAATTAATTGCTGGCTAGGTTCCTGGAATCAGTGTATATTTCTTTTGTTTTTTAGTTTTCAAATCTATGGGAGGCAAGCATTGGCTATTTTTGTTTCTTTTTTTTTTTGCATTGTAGTCAGAGAATGATATAGATTTTTTCATGTTTGTTGAAAACATCCTTTGTGGCTTACACGATTATTCATTTTAATGAATGTTTTATGAGAGTTCGCAAATAATATGTGTTCTCATGACAGTTTGCAGATAATATGTGTGTTCTTTATTGGGTATAGGGTTCTATAAACACCCTTTAGATTAAGCATATGAATTATATCCTCAAGTCCTCCATATCTTTACCAATTTTTGTCTGATTGATAAATGTATTTCCTAGAAAGAGCCTTAACATGTGCTGCTGTGGGGGCCAGCCCAGTAGCGCAGAGGTTAAGTGCATGCACTCCGCTTTGGTGGCCCAGGGTTCGCAGGTTCGGATCCCTGGTGTGCACCAACACAACGTTTGTCAAGCCATGCTTGTGTCCCATATAAAGTAGAAGAAGATGGGCACGGATGTTAGCCCAGGGCCAATCTTCCTCAGCAAAAAAGAGGAGTCTTAGCATTGGATGTTAGCTCAGGGCTGATCTTCCTTACCAAAAAAAAAAAAAAAGTTCTGCTGTGATTGTGAATTTGCTGATTTCTCCTTGTATGTACTGATGACAATTCTTCCTTACATATTTGAGATAATATTGTGAAATGAGTATAAATTTAAGCATTCAGACTTCCTGAAGAGTTGTGTTCTTTATCATTGACGCATGAACTTCTTTCTATTAATTTTTTTCTTGCCTTAAAATCTATTTTATCTGATATTTTTAGAGCCACACCAGCTTTCTTTTGTTTAGGGTTTACTTGTGTGTATTTTCCACATGTTTACCTCTACATTTTCTGAGTAATTATATTTTAGTTATGTCTCCTATGAACACATATAGCTGAGTTTTCTCAAAATTTTTATTTTGAATAATTTCAAATATGCAGAAAAGTTGAAGGAATGGGACAATAAAAATATGCCAACGCTTCACCTAAATTCATCAGTTGATAGATATTTCACAATTTGTTTCATCAGTTCACACCCTGAAGGGCATTTGGGTTGTTTCTAGTTTTTGTTATTACAAATTATGTGGCTATGAATATTTGTGCATAAGATTATGTGTGGACAAGGCTGTTGCCACCCTGATATCTGTTCCCTACATTAAACCCAGCATATATGAAGTCAAAACCAAAAACAGCCATCCCCTTCCCTGCTTCTCTAGTTTCCTTCATACGTATATATTGGTCTCTTTAACCTTTGTATGCCCCATACACACCAGGCAAATAGAAGTCACAAATTGTTAAAAGCCCAGGTGGCCTCACGCTTGGCTCACACTGAAGTTGTGCCTACTTACCAGTTTTGAGATTTATTACAGGGAAACTGATACCCACACGATATCAAGAAGCTGAGGCTCCCCAGACCCCAACTCCCCAGCTCCCTGGCGCCAGAATCCACCACCCATCACAGGGGGCAGACGACCAAGGACACCCACCTGCGGATTCCCTGATCTCACCACCCTCCTTCCTGCCAACAGCCTCACAAGGCCAAAGGAAGGCTGGTGGGGAAGCGCCAACCAGCAAGGCCACAGGCTCCCCCTCCCTGCAAGCAGCCACATTCCTCACAATCTTTAAAACCCCTTGCCTCCCATCTTTCCAGAGAGAAAATGTGAGGGCTTACCCTCTTCTCCTGGCTGACATCACTCGAAATAGAAACTCTTTCCTTGCCATAAGCCTGGAGTTCCAGTTTTCTTTGGCCCGTCTTCTGTGGTGGGTAAAAGAACCTGTGTTTGTATCCAGTAATGATATTTTTTTTCTCTTGGGTAAATACCTAGGAATGGACTGGCTAGACTGTACGGTAGGTGTATGTCTAACTTTTTCAGAAATTGTCAAACAGTTTTCCAAAGTGTTTGTATCATTTACACGCCTACCAGCAATGTATGAGAGTTCTGTTTCTTCCACTTACTTGCCAACACTTGCTTTGATCAATCTTTTTAATTTTAGTCAATCTAATAGGTGAATAGTGGTACCTCACTGTGGTTTTAATTTACTTCACCCTAATGACAGATGATGTTGAGTATCTTTTCATGTTCTTATTTGCCACCAGTATATCTTCCTTGGTGAAATGTGTGTTTAAACCTTTTGCCCATTTTTATTGGTTTGTTTGTTTTCTTATTATTGCACTCTGAGAGTTCATTCCATTAAATTTTAAAATGCACAGGAGACTAAAATTAATCAATATCTCCCATCTACCTCCTAAACAAAACTCTGACCTTGCCCACTCCTGTTTTAGGACTTTCCTGCTTGGAATTTTAGTTCTACTTCGTTCTTATATGTGTATTTGTCTATTTCCCCCCCACCCATACACCCCATCTCCTAACCTCTCCATTCTCTTCTTCTGGATCTCCACTTTGAAAAGTTTGACCTTTGCAATGTACCTTTCATGCCTCTTAATTACACTTTCACGTTTTCCATTTCTTTATATCTCTGTGCTGCTTTCTGGGGAATTTCCTCACAAGCCACCTTCTCGTTCTCTTATTTATCTTGAACTGTGGCAGGACAGCTATCTTACCTTTCTTTACGTTTCTAATTTTAATGACTATCTTTTTCATTTGTAGAAAGTCTTTTTGGTACTTTTTCAAATTCATTATCTTTTTCTTAGTGTTTTCTTCTTTTATTATGGTTTCTAACTCTCTTTTTTTTCTTTAACGATTATAAATACATATTAAATAATGATTCTCATATTGATCTGCTATCTGTAGTTCTTTGGTCCTGATTGTTCTGTTTGCACATCTGCTAACTCTTTCACATGGAGAGTTGTTTCCTCAGGGCTTTGTAACTCACACTTTTTTTTTTGCTGAGGAAGATTCACCCTCAGCTAACATCTTTTGCCAGTCTTCCTCTATTTTGCACGTGGGTCACCACCACAGCACAGCCTTGAAGGAGTGTCGTTGGTCCACGCCCGGGAACCAAACCCAGGCTGCTGAACCAGAGTGTGCCGAACTTAACCACTAGGCCACAGGACTGGCCCCTGTAACTCACTTTTGTACACGCATCTTCTGTGGGGTTATTCTCTCTTGGGTACTTCCATGTGTCCCAGTTGTGAAAGTGTCCCTGGGTTTGATTCTGGCAGGGTCGCAGGGGCTTCGATGGTCCTGAATCAGATTTTGTGTTAATTTATCTCCTTGCGGCTCCCATACGGTGCAGGTAATACGAATTTAGATCCCATCTCTGGCATAGGCTTGGGGTTTGGTTTCTTCCTGTTGTGTTTTTATATCTTTCAACCTAAAGCTTCAGGAAAAGTCTGAGCTTCCTAGAGGGGTCCACGTCTGAAAAAGACTGAGGATTTTCTGGTTTCCTTGGAATGGAAGGGATGGCTCTTGCAGGATCCAGGCTTTCTGAAGGAGTCCCCGGTTCAGCTTCTCACCATCTATGGCCCAGGCCCATGTCTACAGTACATGTGTGAGTATTAGAACCCCAGCCCTCACCACATCTGTCTGTAGGGATTTTAGGAAGCCCCAAATATAATATTCCTTTCTTCCCTACCTGTGTTCTGAGTCAATTTAGAGATAGATGCCAAAGTCAGACAGGGGAGATTAGCATTTCACCTTTACCACAATAAAGCAGTTTACAGAACAGCACTTGGGTCCTTGGCAACAACAGAATTACAACACTCTGCCTATAACCAAACTTGCTCTGCAGGCACAGGCAGCATTAGAAAATCTCAATTCTAGTAGCAGAGCCTGACCTCTTGAATTTCTGTATAACCTAGGGCAGATGAGAATGCATATTTTCTACAAGGAGACAGGTGCCAAAAAGGAGGAGCCAGAAGGGTCGATCCAGACACACCTGGTAGTCCCTGCTCCCAAACTTATCAACCATTACATCACCCCTCTTCTCCTGTGAGTGAATGAGTGTGGCCAGAAGTATTGTTCTAAAGAAGGCAGTTCCTCCACAGAGAACCATGGGTGCAGGGGATGCGGTGGGGAGTAGCCGTCCCTTCTGACGATATCCAGGAGCTTGTGTCTCCAGCTTGCACTCTCTCTTCCCTTTCTGAAATCTGAGTGTACCCTTTGTTTTCAGCTAAACACTAGATTTAAGATTATTGTTGGTATAGTTTATCCAGCATTTCCATGTTTGAGGCCAGGAGCTTCAGCTGTCATGTTGTGTGAAATTCCTCTAAAGAGTGTTTTTCACGAAGAAACAGGCAGGCCAGTTATAATAGGCAAGGCCTGAAGGAGAACAGGCCTTTCTAGACCTCTTTCCAAGCCTGTTTAGGCTTCTGAGATTGCACAAAATAACTATTTCCTCATATGATTCTTTCCTTCATTAACTATTATAGTAAAAATAGTTAATTCATAAGTTAATTATTCATAATTAATAGATAGATATTCATAATTAACAACATTCAATAGTTAATTCACAAGATAATTCAATAGTTAATAATTCATTATTATTATAGTAATAAAGTAAACATGAGTATAAATCTCAACATACCCCAGTATATACGTATTTACCTTCTGAATTTAGTAGGTAAACACACCTTTAAACACATGCAATAAATACAATTCCAATTTCCTGCTCTATATCTTACATCATGCATAATGCCATTTATACTCGCATCCTTATTTCTTGCATGATGCCATTTATACTCTTATCTTCATTAATCTGTTGCTATATAGTGATAATGGTGCTGCTTCGTCAAAGCACACCTTATAATAGGACTCCTTGAAGACACCGGAAAATACTTCATAGCCAATGGTTTTTGATGAAATTGCTTTTTGCAATTGAATTTTAGTTTAAATATAATATAGTTATTATAAAGAAGAGAAAACTTAAAAAGCATTATAAAAACAGTAGGAAAGTATGTCTCTAATCTCTTGTGCATTTAGCCTAGGAAAATACCACATCCCTCCTCCCATCCTCATAAAACAAAACAGAACCAACATTCAACTGAATAAAGACGTAACTTATCTATGCTGCTGAATCTGATCTTATTTCTCTTCTTGGAAATTGGCAGAAACAGAGTTTGCCATCAACTTTAAGGCTCTCTTTCAAGTCCAGAACGAAACATTTCAACACAGTAATGTAAAACGAGTGGACATTTTTACTGAACACTTACTTTGATAGGCATTGTGCAGACATGTTCTATGTTTCTTTTATGTAGTCCCCTCCTCCATTGTAACTGGTTGCACAATTCTTAACCCATTTTACAGATTAGGAAACATGGGTTTCCAGAGTTTATTGGCACCCACGGGGTGTTACATTTTTTTGATGTTTAAACTACTACTTTATTCAAAGTGAAGTACAGTCTGGTGGTAGGAAATACAGTAATACTCAAGGGACCTGAGGGAAGAAAAAGATCTTAGAGTTGCACAAAGATCCAAATTACGTAAGCTGCAGAAATCCTGGGTGGAGACCATGATACCTTTTAGATCATCTCTCACCCTCCAGCCTGGCAAATTACCTTGTAGATCCATTATGGTTTAGGTTCTTTAACTGTCTGTGTGCTATGGACCCCTTTGGCCTTCTGGTGAATTCCATGGACCCCCTTCTCAGAATAATGTTTTTAATGCATAACAGAAAGAATAGAAATTATATTGAAATATAGTTCTAGCATCTGACCCCTGAGATTTTCAAGCATTTCTGTCCATCTCACCTCCCAAAGCGCTCAGAGACTTTCCTTACCTTCTTCAGAGAAGGTAAAAAAGAGACATCCAAGCAGGTTTGGAAGGTGTGCGGGTGGGGAGGAGTATGACAATGGAAACATTAGCGTCTTCCTTTTCTCTTCCAAAGCCTCCCCACTTCCCTAGCGCCTCCATCTTTTCCCAGATCAAGTCCAATTTCTCTCTAGTTTTACTTCTTTTCTATCAGCCCCATCTCTTGCTCGGCCCCGCCCAGTTTTCTAGACCCGCCACTCGCTGGCTCCACCTCCCTCTAGCGTCCTCCTTCCACAGGAATCCCGCTATCTCCCCTATCACTGCTCCGTTCCCTGCCAATCACACTGGACCCTCTTGCCCCGCTTCCGAACCCAAACCGAGCCTGTTGGGCCGAGGAGCGGCGGCTGCGGCAGGATGGCCGGGGCGGCCGGAGGGTTCTCGGAGGAGCAATTCCGGGAGGCCTGCGCCGAGCTCGATCATCTCAGCTGGGAGCTGCTGGAGGAGGACCTGGACCTTCGCTTCTACCGGCTGCGGGACCAGGTAGCGGCCGGCCCGCTGGAGGACCGCGGGGCTGCCCTCCCCGCGGGGAGTGTGGGGCTGCGGCCACGGAAGTCAGGACCGGGGCGGGTCTTCTGGAGCTGGGAGGAGCGAGCGTAGGGGTGATGCACCCCGCTAACTTTCCAGGGACAGATCTAGGGGAAGTCATCTAAATTCACCCTCAGGTCTGAGGCCCGATGGGGGACGTGGCGTTTTAGGAGCTAATGATAAAATTAAAACGTGGGTCTGCTGATTCTTAGCCCCACGTGCCTGCCTGTGGGAGACATGGATTCCCCACACCACCCCACGGTGGGTGCCAATGGTGTATGTGGGGGGGAGTATCCTAGGGTTTGAATATAGGTGGGAAAGAGATTGGACTTTTCAGAGACTGGGTGTGCAGGTTGGCTAGTGTGTGTGGGCAGGAGTGTTGCCGAAAGGACCCACTATCGTCTCTAGTCATTTTAGCTACTTGCTTCTTTTGGCTGCTGCCCCTTCCTTGTAAGTTGCACTTAATAACTTTAGTCTGAAGCTTCAGGGAGAAAGCGGAGGAGGAGTGGAGTGGGTTATTAAGCAAGTCGTGGGGCGTTCTTGGAGGCCTTTGGAAGCAGGTAGCCATCTAGGTGGAAGGGTGGCATTGCACCTGAACCCTGTCATCAGTTGCTCTGTGTGGTAGTAGTTGCATGGCAAATAGGTTAAAAGTCGCCTTTAGGCAAGGTAAGTGCAATCAAGGTTTCCTGGCAGAGGACCAGAGTATTCCAGAGTTAGAGCAGGGAGGAGCTCTGAATGTCTGTGTGGACCAGGGCCATGGGGTATAAGAAGATGAACGAGAGGCGCACAGTCTAGAGCAGGCAGAATTAATTCCCTAGTGTAATTGCAATTCCTTTATGCAGAAATGGACATGTTTTCAGACAGAATCCTTTTACCTTCTCTCTGACAGTTTCATTTTCCTTATCAGCTGCATCCAGGCATTTGCCAGCTTTTGTCAGTTGGACTGCTCAGACATGTCTGACATCTGGCTGGTTCCCCTCCCTTTCTTTCCTTTATGTTTGACACTCTGGATGGCACCTCTCCTCCAGAATTGCAGTGACATCTTAACTAGTGTCGCTTCCTACTAGAGGCCTTCCACCTCTCTGATCCCTTCCATCCTACACATTACAGCCAGTCAAGCACCTGAAAGAGGCTGTGATCTTACTGCTTCCCTTTCAGTGCACTGTTGATTACAGAATTAATAATAATAACAACCATTGTAATAGCTAACACATTTCCTGCTTTCTTATGTTTGAGACACTATTTAAGTGCTTTACAGATATTGACTTAACTCAACCCTCACATCAACCCTAATGTAAGGTACTATGATTACCACCTTTGTAGCTATATGGAAAGGAAGATAGGCAAAGGTTAAGGTGATTGCTCAAGATTTGAACTGGGATCGAAACTCAGCTGTCCAGCTCCAAACAGGTGCCATAAACACGTTCCTGCATTGCCTCTGAAAGAAGGCAGGTGCTGCCAGGTGGGCTCCACTGAGCTAATTCGGTCCCAACTCACAACTCCAGCTGTATCTCCCATGACTCACCCATACATCTCCTTACAATATCATCCATGCAACCCGGACCACACCACCTCCCTCCTCACACTGGCCTGTGCTTTTTTGCTTTTGTGCCTTTTGTCCCAGAACATCTACTGCCTGTGAGCGAGACTGTGACTGGCTTTGTATTGTGTATTGTTTCCATTGTGTATTGTTCTGTAGCAGGGCCCTCCTCCTGTGGGGAGGACATGAGTGGTATTCTGAGTAGTTTTTATCTCTATGAAAAGATATGACTATACTATAAGATATGACTTATAGTGTATAACTCATGTACTTACAGTATATAAGTACTATAAGATATGACTCATTTCAACCTGTTCTGGGAATGAGGGTAGTCATGGTACATTGATGTAAATTAGAAGCACTCCCAGAGAACTTCCATAAATTTGGAGGGCCATAAGATTCCCGTATATGTGCCATCGAGCCTCAGCAGCTGGAATGGAGGCTCATTGCCCCGTGGTCACTTTGGTCTCCATCTGTAGTAAAATGTTAAGAGGCCCTATTGGGTCTGGGTAAAAGCCCTTTCCTAGGACCCTTACTGGGTTCTGGCATTATCCAGCATTATTTGCTGCCTGACCCACTTTGCTAAAGCCTCATTTTCTTTCCAGGTTGACTCCCATCCTTCACTTTCCTCCTGGAAGCGAGTTCCCTCTAATCTCCAGTCAGTCAGTCTTTTCTTCTGAATACTGCTCTGCATCAGAGGTGAATTCAGCTTGTCCCACGCTATGCCCAGACCTGCACCTGTCTCCCCTAAACCCCTTCCTTCTTGTGGACCAGTGTTGTCTAATCCACCATGCATGTTGTTGCCGTTACTTGTATCTTCTTCCACCCCCACCCCAGCCATTTTACCCACACATGTGCTTATGGCCTTGGGTCCCCGAGTAGGGGTCAGACCAGAAGACCCTGGCCTCTCTGTCAATCTTCATATGGCTTAATCTGCTTGACCATTGCCCCAGGCGTTTCCAGGTCAAGTTTCTCAGTGCAATCTTTGCCTTCTGGCTTTTTAAATTCCTCCAACTGGTATAAATAGAGTGGACTGGTTTGGGGCCGTTAATTTTGGGGACCAGCAGGGTCCACCCAACTTTTGATGGTGCTACATTAAGACCTTTACTTCAACCCCATGGATATCTACTTCATTTACCCTATTTCTTTCTTTCTTTTTTTTTTTTTATTGCTGGGGAAGTTTCGCTCTGAGCTGACATTTTTTGCCAGTCTTCTACCTTTTTTCTTCCTTTCCCCTCCCCAAAACCCCAGTACATACTTGTGTATAGTTGTAAGCTCTTCTGGTTCTTCCATGAGAGCCACTGCCACAGCATGGCTACTGACAGACAAGTGGTGTGGTTTCACGCCTGGGAACTGAACTCGGGCCACCGAAGTGGAGCGTGCACCGAACTTGAACCTCTAGGCCATCAGGGCTGGCCTAGCTAATGCCTGGACTTCTTACATTTTAATTTTAATTATTTTTTTTGTGAGGAAGATCAGCCCTGTGCTAACATCTGCCAATCCTCCTCTTTTTGTTTTTTTGCTGAGGAAGACTGGCCCTGGGCTAACATCCGTCCGATCTTCCTCCACTTTATATGGGACGCCACCACAGTATGGCTTGCCAAGCCGTGCGTTGGTGCGCGCCCGGATCCGAACCGGTGAACCCCAGGCCGCCACAGCGGAGCGCGCGCACTTAACCGCTTGCACCACTGGGCCAGCCCCTGGACTTCTTACATTTTTAAATCTGAATGTCTGGCATTGTGAGAAGGGACTGCCTACATTGTGCCTTTGTCCTTTCATAGATCTCATCAAAGAGTTTGGTGAGGAGCTGACAGTTTGTTCCCAGGGGCTGTTCTTTCTTTGCTGTCGACCTACTGAAATACTTAGAGCCTGGCATTCTGGGAAAACTCTGTCTTTAGGAAGCCTGGGCTGAGAGAAAGTTTGGCCTTTAGGAGGGAGGCACAGATTTAACTCCCATGAGAACAGATTTGCCTCAACGGATGAGAAACTTCCACAGCCATTCCTGCAAGTGGGATCATAATCCAGTTTACATCCTGAGCTTGATTACTTCAGGATTACAGGACTATTCTGCTCCCTTCTTCCACCCTTCTACCTCTCTCCTATGGAGGGAGTAGTTACCAGCGTGATTGATAGAACAATTATTGAACCTAGGATACTAATAAGCCATAATTTACTAGTGGGCAGGGCCACCATGTCTTAGAGCTGAGCACTCATGTGTGGCATTCCTCTCCTTCCTGCCACAGACTGAGGCCAGCTGTCTCTCTCTTTCTTCTTTTCCATCTTCCCTGAGCACACAACTGGATAGATATTTTGGATCCTCAGTTCTCCTTCTCCTTACTTCTCTCTCAGGATGAGCGTGTGGTATGAGGCAGTATGAGAATGCTGGTCCCAAGATTTAGATTTGGGAGAAAGAGGAGAGGGGTGGGTAGGACCTCCCACTTCTGTCTCCTGGGGTAAGCAAAGCTTCTTGCTCTCTCTCCTTGTCTTTCATCAGATCCCTGCATGGGGATTACAGAAGGTAGCTATTAATAAAGCAAAACTCTGATTTTCATGGGCCTTGGGAACCCTTCAAGAGAAAAGGTGACTTGTCAGGAAGGATTTGAACATTCCGGATCCTTGGACATAATACCATTCCAATACCAGGTGAACTAGGGGCTGAATCAGGGGCAGTTCCAAATGGAAGATAGTTCTTGCTTGGTCTTCCAACCTGCTGTTGACATTGGAGTCACCACCTATGGGTGGAAGGAGAATTCTAGCAGACTCTCCAATGGGAATAGTTTGTAACTCCTGAAGCTCAACATTCCCTGACATTATTTTGGGAGGCTATTTTACGCTTCAGGGAAATTATGCAAAGGAAGATGTTCTTATACGAAAGGGAGAATCCATGCAAATATGAACCTTTGAATGTTAGCCTGGGACTTTTAATGTGTTTTTCAGACACAGAAAATCTTAGAGACACACAAAACTGCCTTATCTTGCCATTTAGATTAGGATAGACACTTTTCCATAGCTACGTTTGGGTTATCTGAATGTACCCTAATGAAAAGAACACTCCAAAATATTTGTTCATGTATTCATTCGAGCCGTCTTTCAGTACCTGTGGCTTTATGCTAAGGCCTGGGGATACCTGATGAATAAGACAAACTTGATCCCTTCAAGAAGCTTTAAACAGGCACTTTTTCTGTTATGTAGGTCTGAGTTTCTGACCTATTTCATTTTTTCTCCTTGAAAATCTTCTTTTAACATTTCTTCTGGAGTAGGTCTGCTGCAGCTCGATTCCCTCAGTTCTTATTTGTCTGAAAAAGTTTTTATTTCTCCTTGACTTTTGTAGGGCAGTTTTGTTGGATATAGAATTCTAAGTCAGTGGCTTGTTTCTTTCAATATATTATATGATTCACTCCACTCTCTTTTTGCATGGATTGTTTCTGATGAGATGTCTGCTGTCATTCTCATCTTTGTTCCTATATAAGTACAGTGGTCCCCTCTTCCCTCCTGCTTCTTTCAACATTTTCTCTTTTCCTTTGTTTTTCTGAGTTTAAATATGATGTATTTACGATTTTTTTGTATTTATCCTGTATGGTGTGCTCAAGATTGGCAGGTTTACTTTGAAGAGTGGTCTGAGCTTAAATGGTAAACCCTCATGTGATTCAAATTAAAATATAAATATTTGGGGGCTCATGACACAAAGATTCCATTCTTATATGTGTAATTGCAATATGACTCTAGAGTAATTCAGAGTTTTCCTGGGTTGTATGTTTTGAAAGTGGTGGTTGCATTGGTCTCAAGCAGGGATTGCCAAACTTTTTCTATAAAGGGCTAAATAGTAAATATTTTAGGCTTTGTAGGCCAGGAAGCAAAATGGAGGACATTATGTAGGTACTTATATAACCATATAAAAATGTAAATACCATTCTTACTTTGTGGACTGTTCAAAAAATAGCTAGCATGACAGATTTGGCAACTCCTGTTCTAAAGGATAGATTTTTTTTTGTGAGATCAGCCCTGTGCCAATATCTGCCAATCCTCCCCTTTTTTTGCTGAGGAAGACTGGCCCTGGGCCAACATCCATGCCTATCTTCCTGCACTCTATATGGGACGCCGCCACAGCATGGCTTGCCAAGCAGTGTGTCGGTGGGCACCCGGGATCCGAACTGGCGAACCCCGGGCCGCCACAGTGGAGTGCGTGCACTTAACCGCTTGTGCCACTGGGCCAGCCCCTAAAGGATAGTTTTAATGCTTAATTTCTTTGTCTTTTTAGGATTTATGAGCCTAAGACCCTAGCTGAGTCTCACTTTCCTCATCTCTAAACTGGAGATAATTCCTGTTCTGCCAAATTTGTACAGGGATCCAGTGAGAGGATACATTTTGAAGCCCCTAGTAAATTAAATGGTGTCTGGTTGTGAGCTATAGATGGGTGTAAATGTCCCAGTATACCCACCACAGGCCTTGTTTGCACCTGTTGTCCAGGTGAAAATTTTTCCAACTCCTCTTTCACTCTCTAAAATGTGCTGGTTGGAATAATAAATTATATAGTCACCCTAGCTAGAGTCACATGCACTCCAGACCGAATATCACTCATCTAGCGCTATGTTTGGGGAGGTCGGCGACAATTTGGAGGCAGTTCCATAGAACCTGAACTCGGCTGTCAGATCACTGGCTTCAAGTCCAGGTTGTGCCATCATTAGTTGTGTGACTTGGGGTGAGTTTCATGACCTCTTTTTTTTAACAGCTTGCTTGACGTATCATTTATATACAATAAAATTCACTCATTTTAAGTGTACAATTCAATGATTTTTAGTAAATTTATGGAGTTATGCAACCTTCACCACAATCTAATCTTAGAACATTTGTGTTACCCCCAAAAGAAAGCTGTGGCCCATTTGCAGTCACTCCCTGTCCCCACTCCCAATCCCAGACAACCACCAAGCTGTTTCCTGTCTCTGTAGGTCTGCCTTTTCCACATATTTCTCAGAGCTTCTTCAAACCTCAGTTTCCTTGTCTGAAAAGTGGGTTAACTGATGGTCCGTAACTCATATTATCATTGTGTGGATTAGGTGGGATAATACATGTAAAGTATTAGCCCAGTGCCTGGTATTCATGAAGCGCTCAATAAGTATTAGCTATCATCATTATTTTACCTAGCTGTCTGCAATTCTAAGGGATCGGATGCATCACATTTTCCTAGAGAGATCTAAAACAGTAAATCCGATTTAGTCAATGTCTTTCTTCACCCTCTTGGTACACACTTCCCAGTGGCAGTGCAGGGAACTGACTCCTGCCATTAGAAGTGACTCTCTCAGGTGAAAAATGCTTACTTTTCACACAATGTAAGTCTTTACTTGCCACAGAGGGGCTGGAGTTCCACCGTTGTAGATCAGAGAGGCTTCCTGTCCCCCTGAGGAATGGCAATGAACTCTTCAGTGAGAGGCAAAGAAAAATCAAAGGCGGCTTGATTGGGTGGTAGATTGGAGAATATTGTACCTGAGTCCTATCTGTTCTAGTAGGGACTGTGTGCTGACTCAGGCTGAGGGTGGGCCAAAGTTTAGGGGCCTGGAAGAAGGAGAGAAGGTTAAGCGGTTCTGTTAACAAGCATTTTGTTCTGATTCATCACCACGGATAAGCAGTTCAGCTAATCACTGATGAGGCAACGAAAGTGAAGTTGGAGGCTTTGTGTCTCGCCTTGTTGTAGGTAAACAATGGGGGCCTCTGTGAGTCTTATCTAAGTCCTGTGGGGAATGGTGGTTCTTGGCAATAAACTCTTTTCTGGAACACAAAGAGTAGGGGGATTTCTAAACCTTCACTGTTTTCCTGGATCACAGGACTCAAGTAAAATTTATTGTCAGGAAGGATCACTTGCATCAGTTAGGATTGCTTTTAGCTGCAAGTAACAGAACACTGGACTAACAATGACTTAAACAAAGAGAGGTTTATTTTTCTCACCTAAGAAGTAGTTCAGAGATCAACAGTTGCTGCCATTGGTCTAGCTGATCGATGATGCCAGTAAAGCTCTTTGAGTCTTTTTTCTCTGCCTTCCCATGTTTGTTACCTCTTTATCCCCAAATAGCTGCTGCAGCTCCACACATCTGTATTCAAAACTGGAAAGAGGTGTCATATGGCTACCTCTACCTGCATAGGAGGCCAGGGCATTTACTAGCTGTGCACATTGCCATAGGTGTTCTCTTAGCAAGAAAGAAAGGAGTATATGCTGTACCAAATCTTCTATTTCTTCTGGTAGTTGTATTCTACACAAGATATTGACTGATTCTCTATCATCAAATAATTCTTTTACTATCTGAAGTGTAGGAAATGAAATGTCCTATAAATGGAGCATCAGAAAAGTATGCAGCATGTTTTATTCTAGATAAATAAGTGGACCTATTCTTGGAAGTGGTTTTCTGGAGGAGCTTCAGGAAATGCCAGGAACCTCTTGAGTCAACTTAGTTGTAGTCATTTATGGAAATGTTAATAAGCTTAGGAACATGTCTGCAACAAATGTTGCAGAGAGTTAACATCTTTGATTTTCAAGAGATCTCACACATCAGTAATAAAAACTTGGCCAAAATCAAGCTAAGATTTATGCTTTTTCCTTCCAATTGTTTCTACAAACAATGGTGCCTAATCCTGGTGAGTTGCTCCTTTGCTACTGGTGAGAATATAAATTGGTACAAACTTTCTTAAAGGTTTATAAAGAGTATAAAGAACCTTAAAATGTTAATACTCTTTACCCTAAAATTTATCTCTAAGGAAGCTTAGCTAGTGAAAAAATTAGAATTATGGATCATTTTGGTCCATATGAAATAATAGCTTATTCCAGCAGTATTTATATTTGTCAAAATATTTGGAAACAGAAATAACTTATGAGAATAATTAAATTAGATGTGATCTCTCCATAGCCTCAGTAAAATATTGTTAAAAATAAGAATATAAGCTTTTTATACCATATTATTCCGATTTTGTAATGTATAGAAGTATTTATTTACTTAAAGGAAATATGTCAAAGATTACCAATAGGTATTTGTGGATTATGAAGTTACATGCCTTTTTATTTTCTTTATTCTTTTTGGCATTTTCCAACTTTCCTACAATGAATATGAATTATTTTTATAGTTATAAAAAATTCACTTTATTTTTTAAAAGACAAAATAAAAATATGATTATGTTTGCTGGAATTCTTTTTTAAAAGAAATAATGGGTGAAAAGGTGCTTTGATCCAAGAATTTGGGTGGGGCTGTTTAGCCCTTGAAAAGAACATTTTATTGAGAGACTAGGAAAGATGTTACCGAGCATTTTGTTCCTCTGGAGTTCTGGTCTTTCTCAGTTCTGTCTCGAAGGGAGTATTTAAAGGAAGTTGTGACAATAGTTCATTCTTCTGTATTCACGTAAATCACATCGTTCTGTTTTTCTCTTCCTAGCAGGCTTTCTGTTTTTCTTTTCTGTGATGTGTGTAGGACTGAGGTCACTAAGGACTGTAACTACCTTCAGGAGGGGAAGGGAACCAGTTTAAGGAAAGAGTTTGCCTTAATTTATCCAGATAACCAGAGCTAACTCATGTAAGGTTGGGGAGATAATTATCTCAACTCACAATTATCTCTTTTATTCAGTGTGGGTAGAAAATGGGGCCACAATATTCGTGAACAAAGAGCTAATTGTATCTCTTTCAAAGCTGATTAAAATGTGTGTGGGTGTCAGTATGTGGTATGTAGAAACCCTCACTATCTTCCCACATGTGAACGTGAGGGGAGCAGACAGGAGAGAGAAGGGGATCTTTCTCCTGAGATCTGCCCTTCCACTGGGGCATCTATGGCACAGCACTTAAGTTCAGATCTGCTAGTTTGTCATTTGATGGTTGGAAACCCTTGGTATAGAGTGGCATACTTCTACAGCTGGAAAATCCTTATGAATTCAATTTCAATGTTACCTTCCATTTCTGGCTGGGTTTTTCACATACATCTGAAATTCCTAACCTGGGCTGTATTAATCCCTGGGTTACGCCACCTGAGCCAGGAAACCCTTGAAGTCTCAGAATCTCTAGAAAGATTCACCATGTTTACTCCTTGACTTCACATAAGTCCTTGGCATGATGTTTAAGAAGATTGCTCGATTCATGTTCAATTAACCAATAACATTGAATTAGCACTAAAAGCTTCAGTTTTGTTTATTTGTTTTGTTGGTTTTCTTTTGCATTGAAACTGGTCTTGGTCTTGATCTAAGAGCCCCTGGTTTCATCTTAACAATGGAGCCTTTAGGCAAGGTGATGGTCGGGAATTGTTAGTTGCCCTTGACCAGAGTGAGATGTCTAGTGCGGCAACTCTAGCCCAGAGCCCTCACAGACCAGGATGTGGCTTAATGTGGAAACAAGGGAAATCTCTTTTTGTACTTTGGAATCTAGAAATGGTCTTTTTATGCATTAAAGGGACTGATATGATTTGAAGCTGGTGTTTTTTCCCCTTTTCATTCTTTTATACACAAGTCCTTTATATAAAAAAGAGGCAGCTATTGAAAAATTCTGTCTTGCAATTGATACAACAATGTGTTGGGTTTCATCATGCCCTGAGGATAACCAGAATAGTTACCTGTCCCCGGACTGCAGGCTGCCTATATGACACCCCCACTTGGATGTTCACTGAGCATCTCTATCTCAACTTGCCCAGAGTAGAACTCCTGATTACCCCACACCCTACAAACCACCTCTCCCCAAGTTTTCTCTCTCTTAGAAAATGGAGCTCCCATCTACTGGTTGTTCAAGCAAACGTTCTAAGAGTTATCCTCATTTCTTTGCTTTCTCTTTCCCCACAGCCCATCTGTCAGCAATTCCTGTTGACATGACTTCCAAAATACGTTTCTAATCACTGACTTCTCTCCGTCACTGTTGTCACCTCCATGTTCAAATCACCATCATCTCTTATCTGGACTGGTCTTCTAAACCATCTCCTTGCTCCATTACGATCTATTTTCTACCAGGCAGCAAGAGTCGTCTTTTTAAAGTTATTCTCCTGTTTAAAGTTGTCCCCTGTTTAGAGTCATTTATTAGTTTTCCATAGCAGTTAGAAAAAATCTTTACCCCTTTCCCTGGTTTCCAAAGCCCCTTGGGGTAGGGCCTCCACTACCCTTCTGACCTCGGCTCCTGCCACTCTCCCTCACCCATAGCTCTCCAGACCCCTGACTTCCTATTCTTTGAGCATTCCAATCCATCATCCTGGGGCCTCCCCGCTACCAGGAGTGGCCTTGCTTCATCTTCCATGGCTGGCTCCTTCTAATATTTAGAACAAGATGGTCTGATGAATGTGATCCCTCATAGAGGCCTTTCCTGACCACCTGATTATATAGGATGCCGCCCCCCAGCCCCCAAAGCATAATTTTTGACACAACCCTTCTTATATCCTATTTAAATTACCTGGACAGTCTTTATAGCTATCACCACCCCCCCATGTCTACAGCCAAATATAAGACCCATGAAAGCAGGGGAGCAGGGGCCCCATCTGTTTTCTCACCATTGCGTCACTGAGACCACAGAGGAGGCTCCCAATAAATGGTGTTGCATGAACAGCTGTTTTTCCTGTGCTGTGTCAGCCAGCTGTCTCTCAACTTGGGCATCACTAGGTTGTTTCTGCCTGTCCTGTTTTCACAGGAGACTGGACTTTATACATATAAATACTTTGGTGTTCTGAAGGACTGCCCGCCAGCTCTACTCGCAGATGTCTATATGGACCTAGACTACAGAAAAGAGTGGGACCAAAATGTTAAAGGTGAGTGATACCTACTATGTTTTAAAAATGAATTAGAAAGTAGAATCTATTGTTATTTATTCTAGTCAGTAGAAAGCAACAGGTTTAATTTCTACTATATTATGTTTCGTTTTTCATTTTGGCCTAAAAGTCTTAGGTGCTGGGCTGACATGTGCCTTTGCTATTCTAGGACTCGCTCCTTGCATGCTCTTAGATCTGCTGTGCAGTTTGCTCTGAGGGCTACTTTGTTCTCACTTTAAGTTCATTGTCATCCCATATACCTAGGTCATCATAGCAGGCTTCTTGGAGGTGGTGTCCAAGCTTTGTTTTTATAAAAGTTTATAAAACTTAATAGTTTAAACTACTAAATTACTTTAAAACATAAAAGTTTATAAGACAAGTTTATAAAATAAAGTTTTATAAACAACAAGAATACATGTATTGAGGAGGTGAGAGGGTGAGGGGATGAGTGGTGTAAAGGCATTCGAGGCCCAGGAACAGCATGAGTAAGGTGAGGAAGGCATGAAACAGCATGAGATGTGCAGACACTGAGAGCAGGTTGGTGGTGTTGGGTTGTTGGGGTGGCAGACTCTGAACTGGGTGGGAGGATCCGCAAGAGCCTGGCCTGGCC
Organism: Ceratotherium simum simum; assembly: GCF_057802395.1. Lineage (NCBI taxonomy): Eukaryota > Metazoa > Chordata > Mammalia > Perissodactyla > Rhinocerotidae > Ceratotherium > Ceratotherium simum. The sequence goes on along the minus strand of NC_141915.1, from coordinate 31,556,581 downwards.
ACCAGGCTACAGTTCTTAGATTTTACCCTCTAAGTGGTGGAGCATTATGAGAGGCATTAAGTAGGGAGTCTCCCTGCCACCCCAGTCATGGTGGAGGAGAACTACGGAGCCAGCCCAGGGGCACATTAACTCTGCAAGACCCTTGCTGTAGTCAGGACTCTTGGTTGCAAGTAACAAAAAGCCAACAAATGCCAGTGTAAGAAAAGGGAAAAAGTTTCTTGGTTCATGACTTTGAAAAGTCCATGGGTTTCTGGCTTCCAGGACAGCTGCATCTAATACTTAAATAATTTCTCCATCTCGACGCTGTTTTCTCCCGTGATAACCTAATTCTCAGGCAGATTCTGAGGTCATGGCATAGACGGCCACTAGAAGATCCAAGCTTATATTCTTACCATAGAAATACCCCCAGAGGAAGAAGAATGAGAATTCCACTTTCGTATCAATGGCAGCCAGAGTTCAGGATTGGCTCTCAGCACCTCAGCATGGATCACGTGCTTATTTCCTGTGGACGTTTGTCACGGTTTTGGGTGACTTAGTGTTTTCAAATAAAGCTTCCTATCTAGGGGGAATTGTGATGCTTATCTATTTAAGGGAGAAGCCAGACCTTCTCTGTCTCAGTCTCCCTAGCTGCCAGGGTTCGGTCTTGTGATAGAGAGGTTTTCAATATGATGCACATGTGGCTTCAGTTTGGGCGAAAGCAACTCGAGGAAGCAGACAATATGCAAAAGTCCATTTTCCAGTGACGGTCAGGGCTAAGGTATCTGACTCTTGGGGAAACAGTTGCAGAGCCTCTAATGTTTGGTACTCAGCATTAGCAGTTCATGCTATGGTGTCCGGTCCAGTGGCAGCAGCCGTTTGGCTTCTCTGGAACAATCTTGAGGTTCTAAACCTAACTCTGGTCCTCCTAGATATAATTTTTTTTTTTTTGGTGAGGAATAGTGGCCTGAACTAACACCTGTTGCCAATTAACCTCTCTTTGCTTGAGGAGCACTGGCCCTGAGCTAACATTTGTGACCATCTTCCTCCATTTTATATGTCGGTCCAGGCCACAGCAGAGCGTGGTGAATGGTGTAGGGCTGTGCCCAGGATCAGCACTTACAAACCCAGGCTGCCAAAGCAGAGCGCATGAACTTGCCCACTACACCGCTGGGCTGGCCCACTCTTAGGTATTCTTTGAGCTACCTGAGAGCCTTTCCTAAGCTACTTTTTGGCCTAAACTTTTTTTTTATTGAGGTCATATTGGTTTATAACGTTGTGTAATTTCAGGTATACATCATTGTATATTAGCTTCTGTATAGGCTTCATTGTGTTCACCACCAATAGTCTAGTTTTATCTGTCACCATTCATATGTGCACCTTTTCCCATTTTTCCCATCCCCCCCCCACACTTTTCCCCTCTGGAAGCCACTAATGTGTTCTCTTTATCCATGTGTTTGTTTATCTTCCACATATGGGTGAAATCATATGGTGTTTGTCTTTTTCTGTCTGGCTTATTTCACTTAACCCAATACCCTCAAGGTCCATCCACGTTATTGCAAATGGCACGATTTTGTCTTTGTTTATGGCTGAGTAGTATTCCATTGTTTATATATACACCATATCTTCTTTATTCATTCATCAGTTGAGGGGCATTTGCATTGCTTCCATGACTTGGCTATAGTGAATAATGCTGTGATGAACAGAGAGGTGCCTAGATCTCTTTCTGTTGTTGATTTCATGTTCTTTGGATAAATACCCAGTGGTGGGATAACTGCATCATATAGTATTTCTATTTTTAATTTTTTGAGAAATCTCCATACTGTTTTCCATAGTGACTGCACCAGTTTATGTTCCCACCAGGAGTGTATGAGGGTTCCCTTTTCTCCACATCCTTTCCAACACTTATTATTTCTCATCTTGTTAATTATAGCCATTCTGATGGGTGTAAGGTGACATTTCATTGTCATTTTAATTTGCATTTCGCTAATAATTAGTGATGTTGAACATCTTTTCATGTGCCTCTTGGCCATCTGTATATCTTCTTTGGAAAAACATATGTTCATATCCTCTGCCCATTTTTTGATAGGGTTGTTTGTTTTTCTGTTGTTGAGTTTTATGAGTTCTTTGTATATTTTGGAAATTAACCCCTTGTTGGATGTATGATTTGCAAATATTTTCTCCCAGTTGGTGGATTGCCTTTTCTTTTTGTTCCTGGTTTCCTTTGCCTTGCAGTAGCTTTTCAGTCTTATGTAGTCCCATTTGTTTATTTTTTCTTTTGTTTCCCTTGCCTGAGTAGACATGATATTCAAAAAGATGCTGCTAAGACCGATGTCAAAGAGTGTACTACCTATATTTTCCTCTAGGAGTTTTATGATTTCACGTTTTACATTCAAGTCTTTAATCCATTTCGAGTTAATTTTTGTGTATGGTGTAAGATAATGGTCCACTTTCATTTTTTGCATGTGGCTCTCCAGTTTTCCCAACAGCATTTATTGAAGAGACTTTCCTTTCTCTGTTGGATGTTCTTACCTCCTTTGTTGAAGACGAGTTGTCCACAGATGTGTGGTTTTATTTCTGGGCTTTCACTTCTTTTCCATTGATCTGTGAGTCTGTTTTTGTGCCAGTCCCATGCTGTTTTGATTACTATAGCTTTATAGTAGATTTTGAAGTCAGGAATTGTGATGCTTCTAGCTTTGTTTTTTTTTTTCCTCAGGATTTCTTTGTCTATTCCAGGTTTTTTATTGTTCCATATAAATTTTAGGATTCTTTGTTCTATTTCCCTGAAGAATGTCCTTGGGATTCTGATTGGGATTGCATTGACTCTGCAGATTGCTTTAGGTAATATGGACATTTTAACTATGTTTATTCTTCCAATCCATGAGCATGGAATATCTTTCCATTTCTTTATGTCTCCTTTGATTTCTTTCAATAATGTCATATAGTTTTAGTGTATAGTTCTTTCACCTCCTTGGTTTAGTTTATTCCTAGATATTTTATTGTTTTTTTTGCAGTTGTAAATGGGATTGTATTCTTGACATCTCTTTATGCTAGTTCATTATTAGTGTATAGAAATACAACTGATTTTTGTAAGCCGATTTTGTACCCTGCAGCTTTGCTGTGGTTGTTGATTATTTCTAAGAGATTTATGGTGGATTCTTTAGGGTTTTCTACATATAGAATCATGTCATCTGCAAATAGCAAGAGTTTTACTTCTTCCTTTCCAATTTGGATCCCTTCTATTTCTATTTCTTGCCTAATTGCTCTGGCCAAAACCTCCAGTACTATGTTGAATAGGAGTGGCAAGAGTGGGCACTGTTGTCTTGTTTCCATTCTCAGAGGGATGGCTTTCACTTTTTCACCGTTAAGTATGATGTTGGCTGTGGGTTTGTCACATATGGCCTTAATATGTTGAGGTACTTTCCTTCTAGAATACCCATTTTGTTGAGAGTTTATATCATAAATGGATGTTGGATCTTGTCAAATGCTTTCTCTGCATCTATTGAGATGATCATGTGATGTTTGTTCTTCATTTTGTTAGTATGATATATCACATTGATTTATTTGCAGAGGTTCAACCATCTCCGTGTCCCTGGTATAAATCCCATTTGATCATGGTATATGGTCCTTTTAATGTGTTGTTGTATTTGATTTGCTAATATTTTGTTGAGGATTTTTGCATGTGGCTTCATCAGTAATATTGGCCTGTAATTTTCCTTTTTTGTGTTATCCTTGTCAGGTTCAGGCATCAGGGTAATGTTGGCCTCATAGAATGAGTTCGGAAGTGTCCCGTCTTCTTCAATGTTTCAGAATAGTTTGAGAAGGACAGCTATTAAATCTTCTTTGAATGTTTGGTAAAATTCTCCAGAGAAGCCATCTGGTCCTGGACTTTTGTTTTTTGAGAGGTTTTTGATTAGTATCTCAACCTCTTTACCTGTGATTGGTCTATTCAGATTCTCTATTTCTTCTTGGTTCAGTTTTGGGAGGTTGTGTGAGTCTAAGAATTTATCCATTTCTTCTAGATTGTCTGGTTTGTTGGCATATAGTTTTTCATAATATTCTCTTATAGTCATTTGTATAGTTTCTCCTCTTTCAGTTCTAATTTTATTTATTTGAGTGTTCTCTCTTTTTTTCAGTGAGTCTGGCTAAGGGTTTGTCAATTTTGTTTACCTTTTCGAAGAACCAGCTCTTATTTTCATCGATCCTTGCTATTGTTCTTTTAGTCCCTATTTCATTTATTTCTGCTCTAATTTTTATTATTTCCCTCCTTCTGCTGACTTGGGCTTTGTTTGTTCTTCTTTTTCTAGTTCTTTTAAGTATAGTTTAAGATTACTTATTTGAGATTTTCTTGTTTGTTGAGGTAGGACTGTATTGCTATAAATTTACCTCTTAATACTGCTTTTACCGCCTCCCAGAAGTGTTGGTATGTTGTGTTTTCATTTTCATCTGTCTCCAGGTATTGGTGATTTCTCCTTTGATGTCGTCATTGATCCAGTGGTTGTTCAGTAGCATGTTGTTTGGTCTCCACATATTTGTGACTTTCCCGGCCTTTTTCTTGTAATTGATTTCTAGTTTCATAGCATTGCATTCAGAAAAGAACCTTGATATGATTCCAATATTCTTAAATTTATTGAAGCTTGCCTTGTTTCCCAACATATGGTCTGTCTTTGAGAATGATGTGCTCTTGAGAAGAATGTGTAATCTGCTGGTTTTGGATGGAGTGTTCTGTATATATCTATATAAAGTCCATCTGGTCTAGTATTTCATTTAAGGCCACTCTTTCTTTGTTGACTTTCTGTCTGGGTGAGCTATCCATTGATGTAAGTGGGGTATTGAGGTCTGCTACTATTATTGTGTTGCTATCAATTTCTCCCTTTAGGTCTGTTACTAGTTGCTTTATATACTTTGGTGCTCCTGTGTTGGGTGCATATATATTCATAAGTGTTATGTCCTCTTGGTGGAATGTCCCTTTTATCATTATATACTGCCCCTCTTTGTCTCTCATTGTCTTTTTTATCTTGAAGTCTGCTCTGTCTGATATAAGTATGGCAACACCTGCTTTCTCTTGCTTGCCATTTGCTTGGAGTATCGTCTTTCATTCCTTCACTCTGAGCCTATGTTTGTCTTTAGAGCTGACATGAGTTTCCTGGAGGCAGCCTATTGTTGGGTCTTGTTTTTCAATCCATCCAGCCACTCTGTGTCTTTTCATTGGAGAATTCAATCTATTTACATTTAGAGTGATTATTGATATATAAGGGCTTAATACTGCCATTGTATCTCTTCTTTTCCAGTTGTTCTATGTATCCATTGTTTCTTTCCCCTTGTATTTCTGACTGCCATTTCAGTTTGGTCTTTTTCTGTTATGATTTTCTTGGTTTTCTCTTTATTTATGAATTGTGGCTCTGCTCTGATTTTTTGTTTAGTGGTTACCATGAGGTTTGTATAAAAGATCTCATAGGCAAGATAGCCCATTTTCTGATTCTCTTATCTCCATTAGCTTAAGCATGTTCCATCCCTTTCATCTTCCCCTTCCGTGTTATTGTTGTCACAATTTGTTTTTTTCTGTGTTGTGGGTTTGTGACTAAATTGAAGTGTTTACGGCTATTTTTGATGCTTTCCTTCCCTTTGTCTTTTATGTTATAAATGTTTCCTAACCTATTTTGATATAGAGCTGCAATTTTCTGATTCTATCTGTCTACTCATCTCCTTGCTCAAGGTTTTGTAAACATTTGCTTTTTAGTTTCAGATGGGGCAGCTATTTTCAACATTTCTTGTAAGCTAGGCCTAGTGGTGATGAACTCTCTCAGCTTTTGTTTATCTGGGAAAGCTTTTATTTCTGTCTTATATCTGAAGGATTGTTTTGCTGGATAGAGTATCTTTGGCTGAAAGTTTTTGTCTTTAGTATTTTGAATATATCATTCCATTCTCTCCTAGCTGATAAAGTTTCTGAATGCCTGATGGGAGTTCCTTTGTAAGTTATTTTCTTCTGCCTTGCTGCCCTTAATATTTTTTTCTTTGTCATTGACTTTGGCCAGTTTTAGTAGTATATGCCTTGAAGAAGGCCTTTTTGCATTGATATAATTAGGAGTTCTATTGACTTCCTGTACTTGTAAGCCCAGTTTTTTCTGCAGGTTTGGGACGTTCTCAACTATCATTTCTACAAACAAGCTCTCTGCTCCTTTCTCCCTCCGAATTACCTATAATCCTTATTTTGCTTTTCCTAATTGAGTTGGATATTTCTCAAACAATTTCTTCATTTTTTTAAAGTCTTAGTTCTTTCTCCTCCTCTACCTGAAGCATTTTTATATTTCTATCCTCTATTTATTTTATTTTATTTTTTATTTATTTTATTTATTTATTTATTTTTGTGAGGAAGATCAGCCCTGAGCTAACATCCATGCTAATCCTCCTCTTTTTGCTGAAGAAGACTGGCTCTGAGCTATGATCTATTGCCAATCCTCCTCCTTTCCCCCCTCGCCCCAAAGCCCCAGTAGATAGTTGTATGTCATAGTTGCACATCCTTCTAGTTGCTGTATGTGGGACACCACCTCAGCATGGCCAGAGAAGCGGCGCGTCAGTGCGCACCTGAGATCCGAACCTGGGCCACCAGTAGCGGAGCACGTGCACTTAACCACTAAGCCACGGGGCTGGCCCCGATATTTCTATCCTCTAAATCACTAATTCTGTCCTCCATAATGTCAGCTCTATTTTTTCAGGATTCCAGATTATTTTTTATCTCTTCAATTATGTTCTTCATATCCAGAATTTCTGTTTGGCTTTCTTTTAGAATTTCAACCTCTTTGGTGAAGTATTCCTTCTGTTCATTAATTTTATTCCTGAGCTCATTGAACTATCTTTCTGAGTTTTCTTGTAATTCACTGAATTTTTTATGACAACTATTTTGAATTCTCCATCATTTAGATTGTAAGTTTCTGTGACTTCAGGATTGCTTTCTGGAGCCTTGTCATTTTCCTTCTGCTCTGAAGTGTTACTGTAGTTTCTCATGGTGTTTGATGAACTGATCCTTTGCTAAGGCATTTGTGGTAGTATCAGGTCACAGATTCCACCTGCCACTGAAGGGGTGGGCAGGAGCTGTGTTTTCTGATCCTGCCACATCTTCTGGAAGTTGTGCTGGTAGGGCTGATCTACCTTTGCCTGCTGGCCGCAGCTGCTTGGCGGGTCACACACGTATGTGCAGCTGCTCTGAAGCAGGATCACTGCCTCAGCTGGGGACTGGCCAAACAGGTGCACTAGCAGGGAAGGGAGGGGTGCTTTCTTTTGCATGTGCAGCACAGGTCAGTACTCATGGGTGGTTCAGCTGAGCTGCTGTGGTTGGTGGGGGCTCCTTCGCAGGGGCAAGCTGTGCCACACGGTGGGGAGCATTTCCGTGGGTGGAGCCCCCGCGGCATGGTGGGTGCTCCCACGGGCCGGGCTGCAACTCCGACAGTGTTCATGTGCAGGCTTGTCTGCCCTGGCATCCTCTTACAGTTGCATGCCCCTGGCTGTGTGAGAACCTGCAAGCTAGATTGCTGCCACCATGGAAGGGGAGGGATCCACTCAGCTAGTTCAACTGCTTCCTAGGGATCCAGTTCACTCACCTTCAGATGTATGGCTGCATGGATCTCTCAGACGTCCTACTGTGCTGTGTAGGGAATCCTCTGTTGGTTAATGAATGTCTGTTTAGTTGTAACTTAGCGGGGAGAGAGAAAGGGAACAACTCACTCTGCCATGATGCTGATGTCACTCTGGCCTAAACTTTGTAGGGTGGCAAGCTAAGACCCTGACACCATCCCTGAACTAATCACCATGGTCATGTCTTGCTCATTTTCCAAGCCCTGAAACTAAGGTCAGTCAGTCCTGCTTAAACCACATAGTTGAGAAGCAGAGGAAGGGTGATGCACTGAAAGAGAATTAAGATGTTGGCCGAAGAAGGGCAGAGTCAATACTGAGCATGCAAAAGCAACAGATGTCCACTCCTTTCCTTCCTTTCAAGGGCTGTCTCCAGCTTCTTGTGGCACCAATGGGCTGGCAAGCTCTTTCATCCATGGTCTGCTTCTAATGGATTTTCTTTCAAAAGCTGAATTAAGTAATACGTTTTCCCCATCAGCATCTCCTCAGGGGACTCTTTTGGTTATTTTGGCAGCCTTGGCTTGGCTCCTTCTCTAAATGCTTAGTTAGAAGCTTACTGCACAGCTTGGGGTCAGAGGGTGTACATGACATTGAATTCCTTTGCTGTCTCCCTCCAAGAGTTGGCTGCTATTTGCACACAATAGCATGATGGAATATTAAGGAAATTTGGTCACCATAGCTGTGGTAGAGTGTCAAGAAACATGGGAGGTAAGCAAGAAACTTAGAGTGAGCCACAGTTATGCCACTTTCCAGCTGGCTTGGAAGGATACTGCCCTCTCTTAGACCTTGATCTCCCAGCTGAACATACTAGAGTGGGTGACTCAGTCCGTGGTAATATAACTCAGGTAATATGTTGGGAAGGCTAAAGAAGGAAGAAAGGTCTCAAAAGCAAAAATATTGGTAGTCTAGTGACATCTGGTGGCTACTCTGATGTAAATCCCGAAAATTTATTTTTGGGTGCCCGATTTTGTTTCATTGCATGCTGTCTGAAAATCTTGTTTGTGATATATGATGGACAAGTTTTATTGAGTTTTTTTATTTTTACTGTATTTTTATATCTACTAGACTCTGCCTCTGGGCAAGAAGCTTTCAGTGGTAATGAATTTGTCTGACTTTTTCTAGAATTTTGTGCCTCATGAGTTAGTGGTTTATCCTACTTGATGAGGTGAGGTCATCACCTGGGCTTCGGGTTAATTGAAGCCTAAGAGGCTTCCAAGTGCATTAACTTCTTTTATTCTCCTTAGAACTCTATGAAGAAGAATGCAACGGACAGACTGTGGTCTACCAGCAAGTGAAGAACCCTTTTCTCATGCCCAACAGAGATGTATCCTTTCCCAAGTTCACCATTGCTCGGCATTCTAAGTGTTTCTGTGCCCTTGGCCCATCGCCCAATGGCGGCATGTCCAGCAGGTGTGGACATTGTCTCTGATTCTTGCAGAAGCATATTTTGGAGCTGCTGCTTCTTCTGTGGCTCTCAGAGACCTCAGAGTGTGATTTCTGGGGCTGACCATGTGGAGCGTCCTGTAACTGTGGTCACTGGAGGGCAGCTCATACTTTCCTGAGGAGTTTCCTAGGGCTTGAAATTGTTGGGCCACAGACTTGGGGACCTGGAAAGAATTCTTTATAACGAATGTTTAATACACTCCCTCAATCTACAGAGGAGGAATTGGGACCTGGAGAGGTGAAGTGACAGAGGCATACATATGGGTGGTTAGTGACCGACTGGGGAACTCAGGCCCCCACATTGCCAGCTCTCCCATCTCCCCTCCTGTTTCACTGACCCCACAGCGATCCCTCCTTGACTTTTGGCTCTGGACACCGGGCGTGTTTCTTCCCCTCAGTTTCCTCATTTATGAGATGAAGCAGTTGAATAGGATGTGGGGAGTTTTCGCTGGCACTCCAGCATTCTAGGAAGCCTGCTCAGGACTAGGCTGGGAGGGCGGGGTGGACATCTGCTGGGTGGGCAGGGTGGGGGAGGATGAGTGACAGGCAAGTTTTCCACTCCTCACTGTCCTCTTCCATCACAGCAGCTGAATGTTTTACACCCTGAATTTCCATGCAAGATCCTTTTAATGAAGAAGCTTTGGATTTAAAAAAAGTTTGGAAACCACTGAATTAGATGATTGCGGGGATCTTTTCTAGCTCTAACATTCTATAAGTCTGTGTGTTTCTAAGTAATTCTTCTCTAGAAAGAGAGGGAGCATGTGGGTGTGTTTTGTGCATATGGTTGTTGTGTGTTTTTCTGTCTAAATATGTGTGTCAACCCTGGCCCAAACTAAATTATAAACTCCATAAGAGTTTATTTCTTGGCACAATTCCCACATACTACTAGATAGTTTGTATACACATGGTATATATTTCAACAAATTCTGGATTACTTAATCCCTTGGATTTTATGTGGTTTTCTCTAATCCTGCCAACAACTGTGCAAGGTAGGCATCATCATCCCCATTTCACAGTTAAGGAAACTGTGGCAAGGAGACATTCAGAACTTTGCTCAGGGTCACACAGCTAGTGGTTGGCAGAGGCAGGTTTGGGACCAGGTCTGGTTGTCTCCAAGGATGGTGATCTTGACCAAGGCATGCTCCCACCACTCTGACCTCACAGTGACACTGCTGGGTAGGTATTCTCAGGAGTGGACACTTGGGGCTCCTTTAAATTCTATTTCATTGGTTTCCCAATGCCACATAATTCCATAATGAGTTTCTTAGTCTTTGTATATGCACATATGTCTCTCCAAGAAGGCTCATTAAATTTTTGAGAACAGAGAATAGCACAGTGGAAATAAACAATAGTTTTGGAGCAAAATATTGCAGGTTGAGGGTGAGCTCTGTCCCTGGTTTGCTGTGTGACCTTGGAAAAGACCCTACACTTCTCTGGTCCTCAGTGATCTGGTGGTGTTCCTGTTATAGGCTTTATGGTACGCTAGACCTTCCAGCCCTTCAAAGACCTCTGCTAAATTTTAATCAATATATCAAGTTAAGGGGCTGGCCCGGTATTGTAGTGGTTTAGTTCGCACACTCTGCTTCGGCGGCCTGGGGTTTACGTGTTTGAATCCCAGGCGTGGACCTACACATTGATCATTATGCCATGCTGTGGAGGCATCCCACATACAAAATAGAGGATGATGGGCACAGATGTTAGCTTGGGGACAATCTTCTTCACCTGTGTGTGTGTGTGTGTGTGTGTGTGTGTGTGTGTGTGTGTATAAAGTTAATTTTACCTCAATGGAGAGTCAGGTGGTGTTTATCACATGAGCTGAGCAATGAGTTGTGGGAGAGAGTGGGACAATATTTGCTGTGGGGAAAAAGAGGCTTAGGAGAGAGGAAAGCCAGGGCCAAAGCAACATCATTTCTTCCCTAAAACATTTAAGAACATCACTCATCAGTATGTAGAGAATGCAGCCATTAGCCTGTCCTGAGGCAGCCTGAGTGAGGGGTGGGACAACTGTTGGGGGCTGTAGAGATGCTGAGGTGGCATGGGGTTGTGGTTCTTGCTGTTATGGTAAGCGTTACTGTGTTATACTTAGAGTGACTTTTTTTTTTTGCTGAGGAAGATTCGACCTGAGCTAACATCTGTTGCCAGTCTTCCTCTTTTTGTATGTGAGCCACTGCCACAGCATGGCCACTGACCAATGAGTGGTGTAGGTCCACGTCTAGAAACTGAACTCAGCCCACCAAAGCGGAGTGTGCCGAACTTAACCACTAGGCCACCAGGGCTGGCCCTAGAGTGATTTTTTGATTGATTTAGGCTTTTAATTCCTCCTAATGTGAAACCTAAAATTATATCACTTGAAAGTATGATGAACACATTCAAGAGTTGAGCCCTGTCCAGCTATGAAAGTCTAGCTAGGTTTTGGAGCCAGATCTGGGTTCAGATTCAGGTTCCATCCCTTCAGCTGGGCTGTGGGATCTTTGACAAGTTTCTTAACCTCTCTGAGCCTCAATTTTGTCATCTGGAAGATGGAGATACTTACACCAAACTCACAGGGACTTTCTCAGGATCAAAATTGATGCTCTGTGTAAAGCACATGATGTTTATTACATGGTAAGGGCTCAGTAAGTGGTGACTCTTATTGTTTCTTAGGATTTAATTGTCTCCCCTAGAATAGGGCCATAGGTACCGTGGTTGTTCTGTGAGTGTTTATTGGGATAAAATGACTTTGTTATTCTTGGTGAACCAGTGTTGACCCAGAGAGGACTTCTGCCTCTACCTATTCGGGTACTTGGGTGTCTTCCTATGATCACCAGGTGTGGGTAACATCTCTGACCATGCTTTGTGCATAGAGGGCAGTAGTTAGAGTTTTGGGGGAGGGCAGGACAAGGAGACATGACCCCATTGTTTATCGACTGTTTATTCTGCTCCAGCATTTCCCTAGTGCCCTCACCAAGCCTGCCTGCTGGGCCGTGTTGCTCCGTTTTCCTACTTAGGGAAACTGAGCCTCAGAAAGTTTGAGTAACTAACCCAGGATCTCACAGCAGATAAGTGACCATCCTCTCATATCTCATAGTACCTTCTTGGAGACAGAAGGAGTGGTTTCCCTGCCTAAGTGAAAGCTTCACAGCATCAAGGAGTCATTGTCAGAGGTGATGCATGCTCTCAGATGAGAATGCCAGGTGGGAGGAGGCACAGTCTTGCAGTGCAGGTAGGGAGAGGGGCAGGTAAGTGAAGCAACCTCACAAGAGAGCAAGAGTCAAGTGGGAGGAACAGAACCACCTCCCTTGTCTTCCGGCTTGTGGGGCTTTCCTTCTGCCTGTCTGAAATGCTGGCGTTGGTGTCATGCCTTGACTGGCAGTGCAGTACGTCTACATCCGGGAGAAGCGAGAGCTGGACGTGGAAGGGCGGAAGATCCACGTGGTCCTGGCCCAGAGCACCTCCCATCCAGAGTTTCCCGAGAGGTCCGGTGTGATCCGGGTGAAGCAGTACAAGGAGAGTCTGGCGCTCACGAGCGATGGCGGGAACGGGAGCAAAGGTAAAGACAGCGCCAGGCGGGTGCAGGGTCAGGGTCACGTGGGTGAGGGCCGTGCTGATTGCGAGGCACATAAAGTGCGCAAAGCTTGCTCCCTGAGGTCAGAGAATGGCATGGGTGCAAAACAGACAAGGGATCCACATCCACAGCTGGGGAGAGACCCAGTTCACCCCAGAGAGTGGGTGCAGTGGAAGGTGGGTGTCTAACTCTGACTCAGTGCATTCTTGGCTGACTCTTGCATTGTCCAGGTGAAATCAGAGCAGCCTAGTAAACCAGCAGGTTTAGGAATTCACAGCAGGCTGTCCTGTGGACACATCCGCCAGTCCTGGGGGTGGGCAAGACGGCTGGCGGGACTGTCTCTGAGGACGCAGCTCCCACTCAGCAGAAACCCAGACACTCAGGACCTGGCTGCCCTGAGCTCCAGCCAGGAGGAAAGCTGTGGGCGGAGAGTGCGGCCTGTGGCCACCTCCTCTGCTGGAACGAGTGTGGCCTTGTGTCTGAGGCAAAATCTGAACCGGAGTTCTGAGGCTTCTTAGACCTGTCACCTGGGATGTGTCACCTAACTTTTCTGAGCCTCCACTTTATCATTTATAAACTGGAATTATAAATGCAATTTTACCAATTCCTTAGGATTGTTAGGATAGGTAATGAGAGAAATAATTAAATGAGAGACTGTCTCCAAGTGTCTGGCACTTGCCAGGTGTTTAATAAATAGCAGGAAGATGTGCCTGTGGGTGTGTTTTCAAAATGTTTATATATAAATATCCCCTAAGACAAAGAAGAGGAGAGAACACACCTGAATCACGTGTTACCTCCCTCCTTACTTTCTGGGCATGTATTGAGAAAATAGGATGGTGGAAGGTTTGCGGGGTTTGTTGCTGTATCTTTCTCACGTTTTTCCTCCTGAATTGTCCTTTCTTCTCCTCCCTAGTTTTCATGTACTACTTCAATAATCTGGGTCCCCGAATTCCGACCTGGCTCATTAACAAGGCTTTCAAGGTGAGATCCCAGGAGGTGGGAGGGGAAGCGTGTTTGACAAATGTTGACTCAGCCCGTGGGGCTGTCTCAGGACTAATGAGGCTCCTTTATGAAGCAGCTTGGTTGAGTGACTATGGGTAGGATGGGGGTTGCCAACTCCCAGGCCTGAGGCTGGGACAAAAGACAAAGAGTCCTTAGCTGGAATGCCAGCCCCTCCGTGCTGGTGCCCGGAGACCCCGCCAGGATTGTTCTCTGGAACCTCCGAACAATAGCCTGCTCCTTGTAGGAACAGTGGTACCATTGGATCCTGTATGGGCTTATGGAGGAGTAAGACAGGCGACCTGGCTTGGGACACAACCAGATGTGGCTAAGCCTGGGGGCAGCCTCCAGTTTTGTTATTGTTGTTTTGTTTTTCTGGAAGGAGAGGGAACTGCAGGTGTTGCCCAGATCACTAGAGACTGCCTGGAGCCTGGCTTCATGGGGCCCATTCAGCCTGCTTTGTGCACACCCTACTTACTGGCTGGAGGCCTCACCAGCTTCCTTGGGAGAGAAAAAGCACATAAGCTTTGAGTCAGACATATGACATTTTGAATCCTGGACCTGCCACTGCCTGTCTCTGTAACCTAGGGATGCCATCCATCTTCTCCTCTTTAAAAAAGGAGGTGGATGTTACCTATCCCTTGGAGTAGGAGTAATGAAGGTGGTGTTTGGGGGCAGTCTTGCACAGTGCTCAAAACTAACTAAATCATTACATATCCTCTCTCGTCCCCAAATCTTTCCCATTTCCTAATTCTGTAAAGCAAGTCCTTTCTCTCATTTCTTTGGAAGAATCAAAGAACCCAGCCCAACTCTATCTCTAGTGTTTTCTTTTTCTTTTCAAGAAACGGTGTCTCAGAAATGTCTCAGCTTTTCTCTAGCAAAAGGCAAAATGTAAGGCAGTGTCTTGTAACCGTGGCCCCTGTCGTGTAGTCTCTTCCAGGCCCTGGCTCTTACCTTTTGTCCAGATCTGTGGCAACGTTCTGTTGGAATCTGGTCAGAGGCCCTGTTGTCTTTGTTGTTCCCAAAGCCATCTCTATTTACCTTTTGTCACATCCCCAAGAACCAGGAGTGATTGCCGTGAGGACAGAGAAGTGACAGTCTCTTTTGCTTTGCAGAAAGGAATTCCTACCTTCGTGAAAGACCTGGCGAAAGCCTGTCAGAACTACCCCGGGAGAACCTAAGAAAGAGGATTGGGCACCTCGTGTCCAGGGAATGATGTCTCCGGAAGCGCCACAGCCCGTGGATGCTCAGCCTTCTCTGCCCTTCCGCCTGTCCCTCCCCAGCACAGCGTCCCTGCGCGTGTCTGCCTGACGCCCGGCTCGCCCCGCTGCTTCCTATCCCCTCTCCCCACGCGGACCGCGGCCTTCTTCCACTGTGAATATGGGTCAGATCAGGGAAGCCTCTGCTTGTTATGTTTGCAAAGGGAAGTCCTCAACAGGGAACAGTTGTTCCATTGTGCCATGTTGGGGGGATAGGGGGGAGGAGGAACGACAACAGAAGGTGACAATGACCCAGCCCCGCAAGCTGCCTCCTCCCAGGCTGTGATTTCCTGCCCCCAAGAGGGGCTGCTGGACGCTGCCCTCCCCTCAGGGTTGCCTCTCAGTGCACTGACTGGAGGACACGCGCTGATGTCCGTTTGCCTTGGCCGTTGGGGACTTGATGTGGCTTGGATCTAGGTGGTAATGCAGTTAGTCTCTCCCCATTCCTCCTCCTGGAGGCTCACTAGCTGTTTTGATTTCAGGGTATTGTGAAAAACATTGGGGGCCTGACAGAGCTCATAATGTGATCACCATTTTTCCTCATCATCCATTTCTGGGTTTTTCTTTTTCCCATATGACACTGGGGAAAGGCTGTCCATACCCCACTAGCTCTGCATTTTCCTGGAAACTGAGGCATCCAGATGGTTCCGGCAGTTATCCAAAGCCAAGATGCTTTGAGCACAGCATTGTGATAAAGTGTCTTTATATGCAACAGATGAATTTGCCTTCTAGAATGTGTGGAGATGTTGGAGGGACAATAGTTCCCAGCCAGGGAAATATTAATTAGTGGCCTGGTTCACTCTGCACCTTTTTCTCAGGAATTCTACTTAAGTCGTCTACCTCTTCCACCACCAAAAGACTTCTAGTTTCCTATGTTTTCTCCTGAATTTTGGCCGGTCAAGATATTCTGTAGCCAAAGCGATAGCCTCGATGATCTCGAGGAAAAATTTTAATCACTGTGTGTGAAGGTATTGAACATTGATTAATGGGCATAGAAATTCAGGATGTAAAGCTAGAAGCAGGGGATTTATGACAATGGGATTCCTCAGACCCTGTGTTTTCTCTCTGCGAGGCAAAGTGTGTTGAATGCCGAATAAATATAGGGTGACTTTTCTTGTGTGCAGCTTCCTTCTTGCCTTGCTCCTTTTGTGAGAATGAATCAGTTAGGTCTCTGGTTTACAGGTCACAGCCAACCTAACTTACAGCTTGAACATAAAAAAGAATTTGGGGCTCACTTCCATGCAAGGCCAGGTGTAGAGTGGCCTCAGGTAGGGGTTGATACCGGTGCTCAAACTGACGTTAGAATTCAGCTCTCTTCTTCTTCAAGTTGTCTTTGATGTCAGGCTGTGTTTGGTGGCAAGATTGCTGCTAACAGCAAAAGGTAGGCCTGCATCTTCGTAGGCTCACGCTGAGCAAAAAAAGGCATTTCTTTCCAGTGGATGCCGCACGATCCCATGATTCCCTCTAAACCATGTGCCTATCCCTGCCCCAGTCATTGTGTCATATGGACGGAATTATGCAAATAAGCAACTACCTCATTAATTTATCATTAAAATATCATTATGGAGCTGGAATTTATTTTAGATAAACTTAATCCAAATGCCTCAGGTTATAGAGATCAAGTGGAAATTTTACATATAGAGTCTTTGAACACAAGCACAAAGATTATAGTCTTTGAGCAGAGAATCAACATGAAATGGTGTCATGCCAATCATATCTTTAAACAGTGTTTGATAATTTGCTAAGAACTCAGAATGCTAAGAATACTGAGTTTGTAGGTAAGGAAGTTAGAAAAAAAGTCACATAGTTTGCTGTAATTAGTAGAGTTGTGACACTTTGACATCTATGCTTGCTCATTTGGAGAAGAAAACACTCCTACACAGCATGGAAATAGGAGGCTGTGTGGGAAACCGAGAACCCCTGAGCCCATAGATGCCAGGGGTGCAAAAAATGTAGAACTGGTGCTTTCTAGGCTGCACTGATTCTTCAGCGTGGGCCTGTCTGCAGGGGCCGGATGTATCATTTGTAATTTGAGTCATAGATATCTTGTCATTCCTCTAGAACTTTGCTTCACTTGTTTTTCCCATGTTTGTCTCTTCCAATAGACGATAAGATCTTTGTGGATAGAAACAGTAATTTCACTTTGATTCTTGGCCACTAGGGTGGTGTGTAGTAGGCACTCTAATGATAACTCAACGAGTGGCTAAACGATTTACAGAAGATTGACCAAATGAAACACCCAGAAGGCTAAACCCATCCAGATATAGAGGGTTAATTTGATTACATTAAATAATATTGTACTATTATTTAGTAATTTAATTCAAGCCAAATTATTTCCCAGGTTGTAATTTTTGGGGTTCTGGATTCCTCAGGTTCCCATGGGTCCTTCCTTGACAGTATTAAGGTCCCTTCTTTGTTAAGGGGTGGCTCTGCTGGTGTGGCTGCGGGTTATATTTAATCTTAGGGAAATGGCACGGTCTGGACTGAGTCTAGCTGAGATTTGTCAGGATTTTAGGTTTTTAATGACAAAAGGAGTGCTACTGTCAGTGCTAAATTTTTCCACAGGCGAATTATTCACCCCACATAACAATTCAAAAAGTTAATGACCACCTTGGAGCTGAGGAGTTCCAGCAGAGGGTCACTTCCCTTGAAAATGTTCCTATTTCACAGTGAGAGTCCTGGCAGGGCTCCCTGGCTGAGATTCCTCACCCAGAATCCCCATCTCCAATGCTCGCCCTTCACTCCTCCTGCTTCCCGGCTGGATTTGGGAGAGACAGCAGGAAAAGCCTATTTGGGGCTCATGTTTCTGGTAGCACCACCCAGTCGGCTCAGAGAATTATCTTTGAAAGCTTTGAGACGAGTATTCACTAAACAGATATTTCTCAAGAGTCTGGTGTCCATCCAGCAAGGGGATAGGCATGGTGGTTCCTGGGACCAATGAGAAGGCTTGGTGCCTGCCCTCAAGAAGCTTATGGTCTGGTGAAGAAGACACAGTGGACAGGCTGTTGAAAAGGTGATGGGTTTCGAGAAAGGGCAAGTAAAGGGTGCTAGAGGCTGTAAAACTGGGGCACTAACCATGTCTGAGGGGTCAAGGAAGAACATGCTGGGGTTGGCTGGGTGAAGGTTGGGGAAGAAAACTGTTCCACATGGAAGGAACCATTTGCACAAAACCCCTCAGGCAGGAGAGCCAGTCACGTCTGAGGAAACTGTGAAACTGAGGAACTAGCAAAAGCCAGTATGGCTGGAGCAATGAAAGAGAAGGAGAGGCGCCTCAGACATGGCTGAAGAAGTAGCCAGTCAGGCCATGGGAGGTCCTGAGGGCCGTGGCAAGGATTTGGGCTTTATACCTAGAACACAAATGAGCTTTGAAGGATTTCAGGCTGATGTGTGACCTGATAAGATTTATTCATTCTTAATATTTAATTTGTTCATTTCTCCCAGTGGTTCTCTACCATCTCTAACAGCCCCTCCAACCTTGGCCTGGGGGCAGTAGCCCAGGCGCTTAAGTCTTGTCCCTTTGAATCCTCTCTGCATCAGGCAGCCTGCAGAGCAGCCCACATGCAAATCCAGTTTCGAAAGTGGAGTGTCAGCCTCTGAGGTTTCACCAGAAAAAAAGAGGGGCAGGGAGCATCCACGCACGTCTCTGCGTCTCTCCTGGCCCGTGCAGTGTACCACATACCTCCAGGGTGACTGCATCATGCGGCCATCAGAGCACAGCCATTTCAGGAGCCAGAGGTGGGAGAGAAAAGGGAAAGGCATAAAACATGTAAGCAGGTTGGTTTTCCCCAAAGTTTCTTTTCCTAGACTTCTCCTCAACCACAAGGAAGAATATTTTTCTGCTTGAGAAGGCACAAACGCTTCGTTTGTTTAGGTTCTCAGAGTTTAGAATCAACAAAATGGGAGGGCTTCAGAAAAATTGATTATATTGCTAATCCATTTATATGTATTTTTGTGTGTGTCTGCCTGGATACACAGTATGTGCTCCATTTCATAGGCTATAACAGAACAACCACTAAGCAGCATGTCATGTGAGTGACGGTTCAAGTTCTCTGCGTGACATGCCAGGTTCAGTGCTAGGCAGCGGAGTTCATAAAGGTGCAATGGATTCTTCCGTTAGGGGATTACCAGTCTACAGAGGACATGGATTGTGTCCACAGTTTATGATAATGAGAGAATGTGATCCCCACCACATGGAAGGAAAACATGTCATATTTTAGAAGTTTGTGGCTAACCGCTATTTAAAACAAGACTACAGACCCCAAATGGAGTCACTTATGCTAAGCCCCATGTCCCTACACTAAGACGTAATTACAGTTTCAGCTCTCCGCAAAATGGAATCTTAAACCAGTCAATCAGGAATTGCCTGATCATGAGGCCAGCTCGGTGGCGTAGTGCTTAAGTTCCCCCATTCTTCTTTGGTGACCCGGGGTTGGCAGGTTCAAATCTTGGGCAAGGACTTTCCCACCGCTTATCAAGGCATGCTGTGGCAGGCGTCCCACATAACCTTGAGGAAGATGGGCACAGATGTTAGCTCAGGGCCAATCTTCCTCAGCAAAAAGAGGAGGATTGGCAACGGATGTTAGCTCAGGGCTAAACTTCCTCACCAAAAAAAAAAAAAAAAAAGGAGTTGCCTGATCAGCATTAGTAGTTAGGTGATCTGCCTGACAGATCCCTGCCATCCCGTAAAGGAAAGTAACCTTGCAATAACCAACCCTCTTTTTTGTCTAGTATAATTTCCTTGTTCCTGCTCCCTTCTACCTATAAAAGTCTTTGATTTCGCACAGCTGCTCAGAGCTCCTTTCTATCTGCTAGATTGGATGCTGCCCAATTTGAATTGATTTTTGCTCAAATAAACTTAAAAATTTTTTAATATGTCTCAGTTTACATTTTAACACTTCTGGTGTCAGAAGAGGGAACCAAAGGAGACCCCCGAAGACCCCCAGGAGCGATGAGCAACGAGGCTAGGTACCTGTTGAGCCCCTTGGGCTCTCTGCTTTCTCGCTGTCTCTGGAGGTGGTAAGTCCCTCTTAGAGTCTAGCTTCACAGCTTGTGAGTTATGAGCTTTCAGACTTGGAGTATTTCTTTCTCCAGATCAGGTCCGGAAACTGGCTAGAGTCAGACTGGGTCCATCTTAGAAACCGAACTGTTTCCAGGGTTGGACTGAGTCTGACTTGGGCTGGACTGGGTCCAGTGTGAGGCCTCAGGTGAATAAAATTTTGTTTTAAGGTTGAACAAGCAGCTTATCTTAACAAAGATAATCTTGAATTACAGTAACCAAAGTGGAGAAGTTTTCACCTAGATAAGCTCATCCGTTTATGAGGCGCCCTAGAGAAAAAGGGGTCTCAGCCAAGCACCCACCATAAAGGGTCAGGAAAATTGTGTTTCCTCCTCCACACTGTCTGGTGACCAGGATAAGACCTGCTGGGACACCCACTCACTCCCGAGCCTATAGATGGGATCTTGGGAAAACTGGCAGAAGCTGGCAAAGGGTAAGAATTCTTACCAAAGTCCGCTCTCTCAGATCTCTATCTGTGCCGCCTGGTAGAGAAGGGAAGATAAAATTTCAGTTGTCCCTTCTTTTCCAAATTCAGATTGGCAGACACAAAACGTCTGTAAGAACTAGATCTTCCAATTGTGACTCGTGAATTTGCCTTCAGGTTCCCATTGGTTGCCCGTCCTTTCTCTCCAGGGACAGCTATTGGTTTCTCATTTGTCTCGTTTTCTGTCCTGAGAACTTGGCTTGGCAACCATCGGGTTGGGGACCCCCAAAATACGGCTGGACAGAAGTGTGGATTACACTCCATTTGTGGCTGGGGTCCTAGCAGCTGTGGCCAGCCTTCAGGAGAATTGTCGAAGTCTTTCTTTTGGTTTCCTTTGGGGGTGGCTCTGGATCTTGGGTGGGTAGTATCTTTTGCACCCTCTTTGGGGACATCTAGTGCATTCAAGGATTGTTCAGTATTGCCAGGGATATTTACTGTTTGTGCCAGCTGAAACCTGACAAGATATTCGAAAGAATCTTTTTTTTTTTTTTAAGTAGCCCTATGGTCAGAAGTTGGCCAAATTGGAGTCTGATAGCCAGAGCCTGGTAGGAAAATGTTTTTCCCCTAAGCTAAAATGAAACTATATACCTAAAGAGAAAGAAAAACAGTCTGAAGGCTTGGTGGAAGGATTTAGTAAAACATTCCAAAGACACATAGCTCCAAATCTAGAACATAGGACTCTTAATTTCCATCTCAGTTGAAAATCTTCTCCCTGATATAAAGAAGCAAGTTGAGGATAACATAGTCGGGTTGGTGGGGCAGCCTCCATGTCATTCAGGTTGCAACTCAACTCTTTGAGGAGTTAAAAATACCTCCACTTATTTACAAATCAAGTCCTTATAGGAACAGAAATGCGGCTCTAGAAACCACTCAAAGCCCACCTGTGCTTTTTGCCAATCCCCAAACTTCCCCTCTACATCTCAGAAGGCTTGCAGATATTGCAAAAGATCTGGACTTAAGGAACAAAAGCCCTTCTTGGTGGAACTTGCACTTTTTCTCTATGTCTTTTGCGATGTAAGAGTTCTACCTGGTTTTCTCTAGGAACCAAGGTAATTCTTATTAGAATTGGGGGTAATAGCTAATAATAGCTAACATTTATTGACCATTTATTAAATGCCAGGCACAGACTAAGCACTTCCACACACAAGATCATTTCATCCTCACCCTTGCTCACGTATAAAGACTCCAAGAGAGCATGGAACTTTGTCTTGTTCCCAACTACATACCCAATATATAGAACACAAAAAATATTCAAAACTATCTGCTGAAGGAAGGAATGAATCAATGATGGAGCAACAATCCTAAAGCCCCGTGATCTGCATTTGACCACTGCCCGAAAGATGGATACAAAAAAAATTCACACTTCATCTGGTGTTCTACCTACTTCTCACCAAAGAGTGAACTTTGAGAACAAATGAATTTTTAGGATTTTTTAAAGCTAGTATTGTTTTGTCTTTCAGTTATTTTTTGTGCCTTATTTTGTGACTTGAAAATTTTTTTAAAAATCTTTTTGCTTTTCCATTCTGATTCAACAGCTCTGGAGGACTTATCCCGACAGTCTAAGAGTCCACACGCTGGAAAGGTATTATTGATTTAACTAGGGGAGGGGAGACAGGCGAGAGGCCAAGCAGGAGGAGAAGAGAAGATCTTTTCATTTGCAGGCCAGGGTCCTGCAAGTTAAGAAAACCTGTATTCCCCAGGGACAGATATGGAGGCTGGTGGGGGTGGGGGCAGCACACCAAACCCATTTTCTCCTTTCTCCTTGACCCGGTTCCTCTCTAGTGGTTCATAAACAGAGAAAACACCAACGGAAACCAAGCAGGACAAAAATAGTCCTCAGAGCTCAGTGAAGGACATACAGTAACTTTTGTTTTCTGTCAAACAGCTCATGAGGGGCTGGATCTATTTTTAAGTGGTCATGGATTCTGCTTAGCAGTGAACGTGGTGTTTCATTTTCCAAGGGAAAGTGAATACTATTCTTCATGAGGAGCCTATATGTCAGGCCTGGTATTGAATAATTACTGGACTGCTGAAAGCTTCCAAGTAGGATTTCGCCCTCCACTATACCGCTTGGCTCATGTTCCCATTTCAGCTACTTTAAGCTCTTGTAAACAGCATTCGTTTTCCATTAGAGGCTAGGAAATGTGACTGTGCAGCAACGGTGCCCGGTCCCTGGAGAGGGCCTGCCAGGAGGCCGTTTCCTCGCGTCTCATTTTAGTTTGTAACTCGCTGGCGGGGTTGAGTAATTGCTGAAGCTCCATATCTTCCCATCCTATTCTATTCCACTAACTTATAAAACAGCCAGCGCCCCGCTTGAGGATTAGCGGATCAACCAGATGTTTCCTGAGCACAGACAGCGTGCATTTCCCCTTGCACATCATCTTGTGAGAGGGGAGGGCTGGCAGGGCGCTCACCCTGGCTGACGTCATTGAGCGAGGTAGCCTGGGGGAGAATTTCAGAGCCCAGCAGCTTGGCCAGGGAAGAGCTCAGCTGGCAGCTCTGAGCTGGGTTTAACTGACCCACATAACTAGGGAGAGGGAATCAGCAGTTGAAGTGTGTTTATTCTCTGGGAGGAAGCAGCCCCTCCACTCCCTGAGTATCCATGGGCTGTGGGAGACCTTCCTCAATGGCGCCACATGCACGTCCACCATATTGCTTCTCATCCCAGCTCCTTGTTTTCCCTGACTTTGGCCTGAAGTTGAAGTGTGACAAGCTCTGTTGATTTCAATGAATAATAATAAAATAATATAATTAATAATAATAATAATAATAAATAGCCGAATCCTTCTTCCCCAAACAACATAGGGGAGCTCAAATCCTAAAAAAGTCCATGATTTCAAATCATCTCCTTATAGATTACTAGCTTGTCAGATTCAGGGTGTTAAGAACCAGTAAAATAAAATAAGATTTTAATATAGGGCACATAGACCTGGAATTGCCAGCTTACTCCTAGAAAGGTCATTAAAAGTAAATCAAAACAAACAAATAAATAAATAAACAAATAGAATGTTCCATTTACTATGACATCTATCACTATGATTTCATAAAAGAAAGGTTTGTTTAATCTCCTTTGCTCAAACCTCTCCAAGGAATTTTCTTCACTCTCTTAATCAAATCCAAACTACTCAGACCTAAAAAGTTCCATACCTAAGATCTGGCCCCTGCCTACTTTTCAAGCTTCACTTCTCCCTTTTCTTATTCCTCTCCAGCCTTCTCTCTGTCCCTCAAACACGCCTCGGTCTTTGCATCTGCTGTTCCCATCGTCTGGAATGCTCTTCCCCCAGATCTGTATTCGGCGTACTGTCTGTGATAGGCAGCTTTCTGACAGGGCTCCCAAGACCCAGCTCCTGACAGTCATGCCCTTGTGTAGTCCCCTCCCCTGTGTGTGAGCTGGACCCAGTGACTTGCTTCTAAAGAATAGAATAGAATAGACTTGCTCTCAAGAATAGCAACAGTGATGGGATGTCACATAGAGATTAGGTTATAAAAGACCGTGACCTTGTTCTTGCTCAAGTCTCTCTCTGGCTCTTCTCGCTTGCTCTGAGGAAGCAAGTTGCCATTTATGAGCTGCCCTATGGAGAGGCTTATCTGACAAAGAACTGAGGGTGGCCTCTTGGTCAACAGCCAGTCAGGAACTGAGACCCTCAGTTCACCAGACCGAGAGGAACTGAATCCTGCCAACAACCTCCTGAGTGAGATTGGAAGCAGATCCCTCCTGTCGGGCTTTGCAGTGTCTGCTGTCCCAGAGGACACCGTGATTGCAGCCTGGTGAGAGACATTGAGCCAGAGATGCTGGAGCCAGCTAAGCCAGGTGCCAGACACACTGAAACTGTGAGATAATAAATGTTGTTGTTTTAAGCCAATAAGTTCTGGGGAAATTTGTTACACAGCAACAGATAACCAGTACACTGCCTCAGTTTATTTAGATCTCTGCTCAAATGTCTCCCTCTCCAAGGTAGTCTCTCACCTCCCAAACAAAACAAAACAAACAAAATTGATCACACATTATTCTCTAGCCCCTTACGCATCTGTATTTTTCTTCATGGAAATGATCGCTACTTACGTTTACATTATATATTTATTTATTAGCTGGCTTTCCTACTAGAATGAAAATTGAGTGAACACCATCTCTGTCATTTTGCTGGGGCATAAGAGGAACATATATTTGCCCTGATGGTGCTCAAGTTTATTTGACAAATAGTTATGGTAGGGCCACTATATGCCAAGTCTGGTAATTACAGGTTATTTGTTCCTGATTCCCTGGTATACGGACCAATTAATTTTAGTCTCTTGGCTAATCTTTTCTTTTTTTTAGCTGAGTTACTCTGTTTTGGTAATGCACCTTTCTACGCCTTTAACTGAGTATTTGATTAAAATGGCATGTAGGATGGAGTCAAGGCTAGAGCTTGTCTGTGCTCTGCTGAAGTCCACTGTTGGATGAGTGTAATTATTTGAAAAGTTCTTACTTCACACTGTGCTGAAGTCTAACTTTCTGCTACTTTGATCTATTGACCTTAGCTTTGCTCTCAGAAATCATAAAGAATGCATCTATTCCTTTTCCACAAGCCCCATTCTAATTGCTCTATTAACTCCATTTCCTTAGGTATACATGCTGCTTGTTGAATTTATTGTCTCTTTTTTATGCTGTAGATTTTTCTTGGGTGTTTGGTGTTTCTTCATTTTGTTCTCATCTTTGTAGTTGAAATTGTAAGTTCAACTTTCTACTTCCTTAAAAGGAGGTGTGAGAACTATCGCTGTGGCTCACTCTCCACCCGGTTTCCAACGGGAGTGGTAAGGCCCATGGTGCCATCGGCCATGCCTCCAGGGATGGTCTCTTGCCTCAGCAGTGCCTAGGAACTGCTCTGTCTCAAGCTCCCACGTTCACTATTCTCATCTCAAGGTAGATTCCTTTACTTCTGGAGTGTGTGTGTGTGTGTGTGTGTGTGTGTGTGTGTGTGGTAGAGAGTGGTTCATTGGCCTGGCTCTCTCCTACTGTCACGAGAGATACCAGAGGTAGACTATGTCTCAACATGGATCATCCTTGTTGTTCCCGTCTTTGACAACTGCATTGAGTCCTGACCTCCACCTTTCTCTACAATTTTCTCTCATCCGTTTCTGTTTGTTTCTAGACCACGAAGTGTAACAATTCTTATATCCAATCCTTATGTTTTAATTCTTATGTATGTATTTATTTACATATATTTTGCATATTGAAAAATATAAAATATGACCATTTATATTTTATATTCATAAATGTAAATGTATATATATTTAACTTAGCTACTATTCTGAAACCATTACCTCTACTTCCATTTCAGCCCTTCAAATATTTAAAGATCATTATCATATTCTCCTTTGTTCTCTCCTCCTTAGCCTGCATCCCAGTTTCTTTAATGATTCTAATCTACAATAATTTTCTGACTCCTTATCACCAAAAACTCCCTCCTCTCTTCCTGTTGAATAAGCTCCTATGTAGAGTTTATTCAATAGCTCTGTTATGACTCCCAGTGTTGAGAGGAATACTCACAGTACAGGGGGACAATTACTTCTTGTAATCTATATTTTTTTCTGTTAATGCTAAGTCTGGTTTATCTTTTTTGTTTTTTATTATTTTGGAGAGGAAGGTTAGCTCTGAGCTAATATCTATTGCCAATCTTCCTCATTTTTTGCTTGAGGAAGATTAGCCCTGAGCTAACATCTGTGCCAATCATCGTCTATTTTGTATGTGGGATGCCAACATAGCATGGCTTGACAAGTGGTGCAGGTCCGCACCTGGGATCCGGGCCGGTGAGCCCCGGCTGCTGAAGCAGGGTGCGCCGCACTTAACCAATACGCCACGGGGCCAGCCCCTGGTTTATCTTTTTTTAACCACATATTTATGCTACTGGCTTATAACAATCAATTTCCTTTCCACCCCTCTTCCACATTTTAAAGTATATGAACTCTGCCAAGCAACAGCTCCCCCATCCTCTACTTGTATAATTGATCACTAAACAAAATGAAAGATTTCACACTAATCTCTAACAAGTTTTACCGTGTTAGTTTTAACTTCTCCACACCCTTTTGTTGTGCATGTCGGGATATGCAGAAAGACTAGCTTCAGTTTATTCTTGTCTTTACCAAACTGACAATCCTCTAATATATGGATCCCTGGTAAATTGTGATTCCTTCCATCTATAGAACATTTGCTCCTCTATTATTAACTTAGCAGGGAGCATACTATATTAGGTTTTTTGGCTGAAGCTCATTTTTACTCACTGGGATTATGTTATCCATTCATTTAATAAAGATTTATCAAGGGCCCACTTTGTGCTGAGAACCAAGCTGGGTGTTGGCTATACAGAGATAAACAAACAGACATGGTGCTAAATCTCATGGAATTTATGGTACAGTATTTACACATTTATAATTATTTATAGGTTTATTATTATATTTATAATTGCTAGTGATTATACAGTCAGAATTTTATTTTTTTAAAAAGTACCAGTCCTGAGAAAGTAAAAATAGCACAATGTTAATTGTAGAATCTAGGTGGTGGGTAGATGGGTGTTTTTTGTACAATTCTTTCAACTTTTCTGTATATTTGAAATTTTTCGTAATAAAATGTTAGGGGAAATTTGCCTGCTTCACAAGCTATATTTCTTTTATAGTCCTCAGCCATGGAATTGTACATATCTCTCGGTCAAATTCTTTGGATTGTTTTACTTGCCTTTTATGAACTTCAGGATGCCACAGCCTCTTTCTCCTAGGGTTCTTGGGAGAAATGTCACATAATAGAAAGAACACTTGCATTGGAGGTGGACTAGGACTCAAACTCTGAGCCTAGCACCTATTGGCTCTGGGCCCCCTGACAAATCACTGAACGTCTCTGAGCCTCAATTTTTCTCATCCCCAAAATGGGGGTAATCATATTCCCACCCCAAGTTGTTGTGAAAACTGAATAAAACTATGTACAATCACTTAGCATATTTAAAATGCATCCTGCCCCACTTCCACCACTTTCTCCACTTATCTACCTTCTGCATTATTTCCTTCCTTATGAATCTGAATTAAGTAGTTAATACCCATTCATGCTGTTTTCTTCCTTTATCCTTTGAAAAATAAAGTTTGTAGAAACTCAAATCCATGACGTATTTCTAGATGCTATTATTTAGTAAATACGGTGTGAGAAGATATAAATTCATCCAGCATTGCAAGTCTCCTCTTTTTTCAGGTGGGATTCTGTTAAGGGAGTGCCCTTCACATCCTGACTGGGTGGTTGAAATTGCTGCTACGTTGCAGATGCTTTCTTGCCAATTCCTGTCTTGATTTAGGATGTTTATGCTATTGTCTGTGTGTCCTGATTGCTCTGTCTGCAGGGTTATCTTTCCCCTTTGAAACTGCAAAAGGAACCTGTGTTTCCTTCTAGAACAAGTTCAGTGCTACATCCTCCAGTGAAAGCTTCCTGAATCCCTTCCTCCAGCTTTTACTCGTCATGTTTCCATGGTATCACGCCATAGCTCAGTAAAGCTTAAATAGCTTACTACTAGATGGTAAGCACCGTGTAGCCAGAGAAAAGCACTCTTTCATCTTTCTATTCCCAGCGTACGGGACTGGGAACACCCGGTAGGCACTTGATAGAGATAATTCATGGATGCTTGCACAAATGAATGACCGGAGTTCATTTTCCCTGGGTCTCAGTTTATTCCTCCATGAAATAAGAGATAACCAGGTGACTTCAAGAGCCTATTTGAGCACTGAAATGCTATGATTCTTAACCTTTGTATTATGTTACTCACATGCGGTATACCTTTTTCATTTCAAGTATTTGTCTTAATGCCAGAGCTTTCTGTATGATCAGAAGCTTCTTGATTTTTAAGCAACTGGGATTTGGATGCTTATACATCCCCTTTCTCTGACTCTTTGCCTTAACTGCACCAAGGATATGGCTGAGTTGATGTTCCTAACCCGTCCCTGACATATCCCCCACTCCAAACAAAGATACATCTCTCCATCGCCTTTACCTTTCCATTTCCCAGATTACCTGGCTTAGAACATTCCTTCTGTCCTGTGGCCTAACTCTGAAGGAGGTCGAGTGGATTCACGTATCCTGGAGCCTGCTGGGTCCTGGGATAAGTATTAAGATGATACTGACTCTCTGAGTCTCAGATCCTTTTGTCCTCCAGTGGCTGCTGACTTAGGGTTACTTGGAAACATTTGCATTCTAACCTTCTACGATATGGTGAGCCCCCTCTGATTATTCCAGAGAGTCAGCCACACTCACAGAGGACGAGGACGCAGGTCAGGGAGGTGCAAGACCTCATATTTCACCCGTCTCTCCTCACCCTTTAAGTTCCAGCCACGCCAAACATATTTTATATTCTCAATGCTCTACAGTCTTATTCGTCCCTTTTCCCTCTCCTGGACACACTTTTCAAATCCGCTCTACCTTCTTAGCCTGCTAAAGCTTATTCATCCTCCGGGTCTCAGTTGAAAATGTCTCTTCCTACAGAAGGAGTTTCCTTATTCTACTGCTATGACACTGCTTGGTGATTGTCTGATTATTCGTGTGATTTCTTCACTGAACTGTAAGTTTCCTGTGGGAGAAGATGCCATATTTCTTGTTCATTGTTGTATCCCTAGAGCTTAGCACAGTGCCTGACACCTAATAGTTGCTCAATCTGTATTTATTGGATGAATTAATGAAGGTAGTAGTCCCTGCTCTCATGGGGATTGAAATGTTAGAAGACGCACAAGATAAGCACACAAATAACCAGTGTATTAATGCCTCTCATTTACAACTCCCAAGGATCCTGTGGACAGAGCATTGTGTCTCCCATTTTGCAGAAAGGAAAATTTAAGCTTAGATGTTATGTCATTTCTCAAGATTACAGATAGAAAGGGGCAGAACTGGCTCTGAACTCTAGCCTTCCAATGTCAAATTAAGTGCTCTCCCCGTAATGTTGCAACAATATGCAGCAAGTGTTACAAAACTAATATAAAATTCTACTGCTTTGCAGAAATGGGAGAATTTACTTTGAGATAAGATGATATTTGAGCTTGACTCTGAAAGATAAATAAGCTTTTCTAAAAAGATTATTTTCCATTACCAAAACAAAACCAAACAACCCTTATGTGTTATAATAAATTGAACAAATACAGGCATATTTTGTGTAAGAAGTGAAAGTTCACCACCCTCTTGCTCTAATTACATTCCCAAGATATCACCGTCATAAACCATATCTGTGTATATATACATGATATGGTGGTTTTGTTTTGTTTTAAAAGGACTCACACTATGAGTACTGTTCTGCAGCCTCCTCTTTTAAAAAAAATTTGTAACTTCAACACAAGTTGGACAACCTTCTATCCAGTAGATTTATATTTACCTGCAGCATTTTTAACTGCTGCATTTCATTCCTTTCTAGGAATGTTCCATAATTTGTTTAACCCACCGCCTATAGTGGCCATTTGGGTCGTTTTCCATTTTCTCCTCTATGAATAATTCTTTAGCAATTCCCCTTATATATGTGTCTCTGGGCCCTCATTACAGATTTTCTGTCCATCAATTCCTAAAAATAGGATTTCTCGTGTCATGGGTTATATGCAATTTAAATTGTCAGAAAAAAAAAACCTGGCAAAATGCACAGAATGTGAAAAAGTTGGAATTGGAGGGCAAAAAACATTCAAGGTGGGGAAAGTCACATAAATAAAGGTACTGAAAAGCATAAGTCATGTTCCTTTATTTTTCCCAAGAAGTTTCAGCATTTTGACCCTTTGTGTGAGCTCTGATGACAAATTCCAGCTCCTGCCAAGAGACCACAAGCTATTTGTCAGCAAGTCTCTTTATCCTCACTCCTGTCCCTTTGGTGATGAAGTCCCCAGAGGTTAAACACTCTCATTATTAATCTTACCACAAGAATTCCTGAAAACCAATGTTTGCTGCCCTTTGGTTCTTTATTTTAATGACTCCTCACCACACACAGACCCCTTATTGTGCTATTCACAACTTTCCAGATGAAACCAAAGGCTTGATTCAACTGTAGTCAAAGAAAACTAATTCTCCACGATTCCACACACATGCATACACCAACCCTCCACTTTCCACCAGCGAGTAAAACTTAAAATTGTATGATCTTGACATGAGATGTTTCTAAAGAGCTACTCCCTTGTCATCAGCCTTATTAAAGGCACAAATGTGCAGTCGCATTTAATGGTGTTTATTTTGAAACATGTGATATTTACCCTTGAAAACCTATTATGCATCTCTCACCTTACACTGAACAAAAGGGCATTGTAACTTCATGTAGTCCGACTGCTTGCTGAAATTTAGGTCTGCACTCAAATGAGAAAAATACTTGAGTATCAGTCATCTTGGAATCCAAGGGACTTATTCATAGAGCATGTGGGGCTCTATTCATAAATGATTTATGTCTTTGCATAAAAGGTAGTGGGGGTTGTGTGTGTTGCTCACAGAACCATCAACTGCCTCTCCTGAGTAATTTATACAAGATCAATATTTATCAAAGTGAGCCAAGAATTGTGCCATTACTCTCTAAGAGCCAAATACTTCATTTATGGTTCCTTCACCCATGGAAGGGAGTATGACAGATTGAAATGTTTGTGTAAAAGCAACTTAAAGTGGCTCTCACTTGGTTCCTGGTGCTTTGGATACAGTGTGATGCTTTGGTACAAATTGCAGATTTCTGTCATGGATGCTGCTCAATGACTAACACATAGTAGATATGCAAAAAATGTATTTGTTAAATTAATGACTAAAGGGAAATAAGCAAACATTCCTGTCACTGTTCCCAAAGAGAAATGAAGGTTGCCCACTACATTTATTATTTTAACGTATATTAATTGAGCACCTTCTAGGCATTTTGCATTGAATGAAGACACAGTTATTACCTAGAATGATGTCCCAGACATATGTGTAAACAATTAAAAGCATATTAATGAAAAGTGCTACATGCTCTATTAAAGTTTAAAACAAGTATTCTGGAGATCCAGAGGAAAGATCAACTAATTCTTCCCAGAGAAGTTTAGGAAAGGATATGAGTAAGTAGGAGTTAAGCAGGTAGATAGTGAATGGGGAAGGGAATTTTAGGAAGAAGTAATGGCATGAACATAGGTAACACGAGAGATCTTCGGTTGCAGGAATGGGATAGACGTGTCTCTGTGAAAGATTAGACTACTTGTGTCAGTAATGGTCCGAAAAAAGTCTGAAATTTTCCATTAGAAATGGATTGTAAAAGGCCTTATACACTCAACCAGTGAGCTGTACTTTATTTGTAAGCAAGAGGAGCCTCATAGATTTTTAAACATGGAAGTGACATACTCAGATTTCCCTTAAGAATATATCTCTGGTGGCACAGTCTATACTACGTATATATCATCTGGTACAGAAGGATAGAAAGGAGAGGACAAATGGGTTTCAATTTGCTTATCAACTCTAGTAGTGTCTCTGTGCAGTACTGCTTTGAGAAGGACTTTAAAACTCTATCTGGACTCCTCAGGAAAGTCTCAATAATGAAGAAGTGATGCCTGTCATGAGTATAAGAAGGGAAAGAAAGAAAGTGACAGCAGGCATAAGTTAAGCAGTTGCCATTCCTGAATTAGAAGGATGTGGGGAAAGTCTAGGTAAGAAATCATAAGTCCTAAATTGGGGCAATCTCAATGTATAAGTGAGAGATGAAGGGAGTATATTTAAATATTGTATACTGTATATACTAAATACATTCAGTATGCTATATTAAAAATATTATATATTATACATACTCCTGCATGTATAGGGACTTGATGAATTATGTGAGGTTTAAGATAGAAGAACAAAGGATGACATTCTAAAGTTTATATTTTACAATTGGCTTCTTGGGAAAACAACCATAATTAACTGGGAGTAATAAGCAGGCGATAGAAACAGAAAAGTAAGTTGATAGTGGTAAGGAGGAGAAAAGGAAGATGATTTCAGTATTGGGCATGCTAATATCTAGGAGCACAGAAGATATCTAGGGAGAGGTGTTCCACAATGTGTTTGAAGTATGGGGTTGAAGCCCAGACGAATGTTCTGAGATGGAGATATAAACTAGGGATTTATCAGAATACAGGCATCATTTCATGTACTGCACGGATAGTTTTGCTCAAGGAGAAATCCTGAAGAATATCAACATTCAAATAATGGACAGAAGAAAAGGAAGATCCATGTGGATGATTTAAAACATCCACAAAGAGTATTTACAATTTGAGAAAAATGTAAAATTGTCCCTCTACTTTTCATTATCACACACACACAGGAAAACAAAAGGGATTTCCATTTCTGGCTATGATAGACTAGCTCAAATCAGACCAACCATCCTGCAGAGAATAACTGCAAAGTTAGATTAAATTTTTGAAAATATGTTTGAAAGCATGGGAGAACTACAAAGAAACTGATGACTGAAGGGGATAAAAAATCCGGGGTGAAGTGCAGATCGGTGAGCCTGATATTAAAACTTTATATTTCCTTTAGAGGTTTTTGCTGATTTATAAATCAAGGCAAAAACATTGAGAAGCTAGGCAGAGCTTAGACAGCCTTACGGGGGCTGTGAAGCAACATGTGGAATTCAAAACCTGCCAAGGAAAAGATGCCCAGTAAATACCACAGACTTTCTGTTGGCATCAGGGCCAGGACTAGAGTGAAGCAAATAAGACATGTATGGTGAAAAATTTTAGGAGGCACTCACTCATTAAATCCTGTGCGCTGGGTGCCTAACCTGCCTCATCCTAGTCCTGACTCTTCTAGGACACTTGAAGCTTTATCTACAATTAGTAAAGAAACTAGATCATCCTCCACAAAGACCAGCTCTAAAATAGATTAAGTTAAAATTATACTGTGAACTGCCTCTACTATCATTGCCTAATAGAAGCAAAATTGAATCCTCTCTGGAGGAAGAGAATCTTATCCAGACACTCATACTATCACCACATTTTTTTCCTGACAAAATGCTTTTCAATACATATTTACCAGGTATGCAAGGATATAAAATCTATTAAAAAACAGGAATAAAACCAGATAAGAGTAGCAGACCAGTAGGAGATTCATATCTTGAATTTATACAACTTAGACTTTTTAAAAACTGGCATTTATATGTCAAAAATATTAGATGAGAAGATAAAAAATTTTAGCTGAGGACTAGAATATATTCAAAAATCAAATAACATCATGGAACTGAAAAAATAAAACTGAAATTAAGAACTCAATATGTGAACACAACAACAGGTTAAACACAGGTCAAGGGAGAATTAATGAATGTGCAAATATATCTGTAGATATACATATACATGTATATCTATACGTATATCTGTAGATATACATATACATGTATATGTATAGATATATACAGATAGAATCATGGAGAGAAAAGAAGAATGGAAAATACAGAAAAATCTAAGAAATATATGGAACAAGATGAAAAAAATCTAAAATATTTGTAATTGTAATACCATAAGAATTAGAAGTGATAAGGCAGAAACAATATTTGAAGAGATAATAGTGAAAAAACTTATAAAATTGCTGAAGGACATCAAGCTACAGGTTCAAGATGTGTTATGAATGCCAAGCAGGAAAAAAACAGAGAAAACCACATTTTAATTCATCATAGTATTAACTGATGAAACAAAATAAAATATTAAAAGCAGTCAAAGGAAAAAAAATTTAGCTTTAAAAAAATGCAAACCCTAAGACTTACAGCTGACTTCTCATCAGAAATGATGGGAGCCGGAAGATAATTGAATGGCATGTTCAAAATACCAAAAGAATAAAAAACTGCCAGCCTAGAATTTTATATCCTGAAAAATATTCTTCAAAAATATTGACATAATAAAAGCATTTTTGAAAAGCACAATCAGGGAATTCATCACCAGTGAACTCATAGTAGATAGAATACTAAAAATATATCTTTGCATACATATAAAATGATTGCAGATGAAAAAAGTTAAATGCAGAAAAGAATGAATAGCAATGGAAAGATTAAATTTGTGTTTAAATACAAATGAATGCTGACAGAATAAAACAACAATAATATGACATGTGGGGTTTAAAATAGCCGTATAATTAAGGTAATTTACAACAGTAGCACAAAAGAGAGCAGAGGGTAAATATTTTTAATTTTTTTGCATTGTCTTAAAGTGATAAAAATTTATACTTATATTAGACTTTAGTAAGTCGAGTATTCATGTTTTATTATCAAGGATATACATTTAAGGCTTTGATAAAGAATGTGTAATTAACAAGCTAATAGAGGAAGGAAATGGAATAATAAAAAATACTGGATTAATGCAAAGAAGGCTAGAAAGGAGAGAAAAATGGCATAGACATTTATTTAATCCCCAATACAACCACTTTAAATGTAAATGGAGTAAATATTCAAACTAATGGACAAATATTTTCAGACTAAAAAGGAAACCCAATAATATGCTACTTAAACGAGACACAATTTTAATATATAAAGGTTGAAAGTAAAAGCCTAGATAAAGAAAGATGGCGGAGCTATAGGAATATCATACAAAATATACCTTAGGCAAAGTCATTAATAGAGATTTTTAAAAAGCAATTCACAGTGATAAAGGGGTCAATCCACCAGAAAGATAGCACAATTGTAAATTTTCATGCACCCAAGAACATCACTTCAAGATTCATAAAGAAAAAATTGACAGAAGTAGAAGGAGAAATAGACAAATCCAGAATCATAGAGGGATACTTGTTAATATACTTCTTGAAGGAGGTGAAAAACAAGCAGACAAATTTAGTCAGAATGTAGATCTGCACGGTGGTCTTGTGATCACACGCCTGGTCCAGAGCCTGCCTAAATTTGTATTCTTTTAGTACCAGATTTGACTGTCATAACATTGGTAGAAATAGTTCTTCAAATTATACCTATGAAATCTTTTGGAAGAGAATTTGGTTTTGTTTGGTTTTGCTTTTGAGACAGCATATGGTAAGTCCAGTTGTGTGTGGTCTCCCTCTCTGCATGTGTGTGCGTGTGTCTGTGTGTGATTTTAGAGAAGTCTGTTTGGTCCCATTTTGGGAGAGAGTAATACATCTGAAGAATGAAAACACTTTTATTCTTCTCCAAGTGAAGGGAAGCAGGCTATTGTGTTTCTAGGGGATGGGTTCCTCTTACCATCCTAGAAGGATAGCTAAGAAGCCCAGTGCTTGGGATCTTTTGCAAAGGGCCATTAAGATCTTTAAAATAGACCACTGAGTCCTATTATTACAAAATAGAAGCACAATGAGAGCTTTTGCATTCAGAAAGGCAAGCAGGGAAAGAAGAAAGAGGGGGCCTGGACTCAAAGATCTGGACACCTGGGTGTCATACCTGACAGTGATCCCCTAAGGAGAGTGCCAGAGGTGGTATACCAGAAGAAGGACCTTATGACAGTGGTGTGCTGGAACTACTGGTTCATCTTGGCTCCCAAGAGCCTTTTGTGTGCATCTCTTCCCATCTCTTAAATTCAGTAACAGCACATTGGTAGCTTAAAATCATCTGTGGTAGGAATAGTTACACCACAGAAGTTGGCAAACACTACAAATCAGGACTTTTTTAGGGGGAGCAAGTTGATAAACATTCTTACCAGTATACCACTGCCTGAGAACTACCATCTGAATGCCCAGGAACTACACAGGTCCAGGAAAAGAACTCCAGCCCCATGGTCACAAGACTATTTCCCAAGGTAGGTTGCTTGTTGGAGACACAACCCATTGGTGAACTTGACTTTACTACTGTATCTCAGCCACTATTATATTAAGTCATTATGTAATTGGAAACATCATTCTACCTGTTCCCAGAGTGGTCTCCAGTCAATTATTTTGTTCTACAGAAGGTAGGAAACAATACTCTTCCCCATGAGGATGACTCCCCACAATACTTGAGAATTCTCTCACGTCTCAAGTGGATCTCTGTGCACCTAATGAGGGCAGTGAGGACCGAGGAAGGAAGTCTCCTACCTACACCTGGGGATTGGACAGGAATATGTTAATACACTTTGAGTGTTGGATGGGAGTGTGGTAGCCCTATCACAGTGTTAGTGTTTCTGTTTGTGTAGGTAATATAAAATGGTCCCTTCCATTTTGTATATTTTAAGGAATAGGAAAAATGTTGTCAGCTTCATCATAAGAACTAGGTTTTTGAAACAGGCAGGGATTCCCCATTTGAGTCCTGAGAAGTAGGGACCTTTCATATTCCTAAATCCCACACAGGTAATGGATGAATGTTATTTTGTTAATGACTCAGGATGCATTTGGTGCACTTTTCCCTATATTGAAAATGAAATTTATATACATGTACAAGAAAACAAAGTATATCAGAACATGTGAAGAATAGCTATGAGGGGAACAGTGATTTTGATGGTGGCAGTCTCTTCTTGATTTCTAGAATTCTCCTTTGATTCAGGAGTGGCCATAATGGAGTTTAGAAAAATGAGCTGTGAGCGATAGTCTAATCCGTAGGGCAATAACATCACGCTGATGGGTTATGGTGATTTTTTATCATCAGCGTGATTGCTAGTTGGAAACCACTGGGTTTACAGCAGCTGTGTTCATTAAGGGCTGAGCTCTCAGAAGTGTTTATGGAACTAATGCAACTCATAGATTTCTACTGGCAGAAGCTAGTCATCAGCATTAGGGGGTGTCTTAGTCTCTATTCGTTTCTCACACGAGGCTTGGCGAGACTGACATATGTATCAGAACCATATGTACAATTTTGGTTAAAGATGGACTCTCTTCTCCTCCTTCCCATCTCCTCTGGGGACAAAGAGACTCCTTGGATCCTTATTGTTTTTCTCCCTATTCATTAGTTTAAGAGAACCCTGTCTTTTACCAGACAGTGGATCTCTGACTGATACCCGATCCTTTTTGATGGAATGCTCTGTAGGAGATTTGACGGATCTTAAAGCGTCCACATGAAACCAATGACTAGCTGAGCAATAAGTATGTACTTGACCTTTGTAAATGCAAACGTCACGGCATGAGAGATTGGTGAAATGTGCTTACCTTTTCATTTTAAATCATCTCTCAGAATTCTCAGGAGTAAAGGCCCTGGAGTAGACTAGAGTCAACACAGTTGTGAAGTGCACTGCAGTTACCTTGAATTCTATTTATTACATTTGAAAATTATATTTTTCAGCTCCCTCAGATTTAAAATAAGTTCCAACACTTTTAAGGTGCTTCTGGTTTCTTTTTGATACCAAGTATTTTCATATCCATTATCTTATTATAATCTCCTAAAATGCTAATAATATGTAAAGTAGATATTAGTGATAACGATAATTACCATGTTGGTAAGAGTAATGGTTTTAATAATGAGGATGATGATAGTGACTACTATTTTTTTTGTGTGTGTGAGGAAGATCAGCCCTGAGCTAACTTCCATGGCAATCCTCCTCTTTTGGCTGAGGAAGACTGGCTCTGGGCTGACATCTGTGCCTATCTTCCTTGGCTTTATATGGGATGCCGCCGCAGCATGGCCTAACAAGTGGTGCATCGGTGCATGCCCCTGGGATCCGAACCCGGGCCACTAGCAGCGGAGTGTGCACACTTAACCACTACGCCACGGGGCCGGCCCCAGTAACTACTATTTATTAAGTGCTTCCTATGTTCTAGGTCCTGCTGTAGCCTCTTCACATGTATTACATCATTTAATCTTTCCAACAAGCTTATGAGGTAGAGAATGAAAACCTAGATATGTGAAACGATTTGTCCAAGGTCACACAGCCCATAAATATTAGAACACGTTTTGGAATCTAAATCTTTCATCTTTTGGTTAGGCTCTTTCATCTATGTATTGCCAAATCTGATGCATAAAATGCCCTTCCTACTCCTTAGGTGATACACTTCACCTCTGTCAGATCTTGGATTAACCTCACCTCCTCTGAGAAGCATTCCCTGCCACTTATCAGCCATGTGATTTTAGATAAATTATTTTAACATGAGTTTACTCATCCATCAAAAGTAGGTAACAGTACTTGTCTCAGGAGTTGTTGCAAAGATCAAATGAGTTGACCTAAAAAGCCTGGAAAAGTCTGGCAAGTAGCAGGCACTCACTAGATTGTGGTTCATTTTCTGAACTTGGCCATTAGACCCCTTATGCTTTATCTTATTTATGAGGAGTGCAAGTGACAAAAAGAGAGGCTCACAGACTTCGGATGTCAGCACATTGTTCCAAATCACTCATGTTAGCCAGCAAGTTGTAGTCTTTTCTCCCTGTCCAGAATTCTGAACAGCATTGCACTGGACCTTAATCCTGCCACCGCTAATGGGTAATGTTGTAAAGGAAGACGTCTGAAGAGAAGGGAAAAATGAAGAACCCTGGGAGGTCAGTCCCTGAATGAGCCAAAGCTTACACTTCCTTCAAGAGAACAAATGAATGTGCTTTTTTCTCCTCTGGCACATTTAATGCATAGTTTCCAAGAGGTCAGCTAAGGCTAATGGACTTGAGCCAATACGATATCGGACAACTGCTCCAACACATTTCCCTTCAATAGCTGGTGAGGCAGTGTGTCCAAGAAACATCCAGGCAATGCAAAGAGCGCAAAACCCAGCCAACCTGAAATGCTACATCACTAGTCTCCTCCAACCTTGGGCTAAAAAAGACTATAAAATAATACTCTGCCTTTTTTTCTTCTCTAGCTCCAAATGAGAAAATAGAATTCTGATATGAAAAAATAATATTTAGAATTTTCCTCTTTTAGTCCTCAAAACAGTGGTTGTCCTTTTCATTTTTTCTCCTCCCATAAAGGTCTTTTTTTCCTTAAAACAAATAAAAAAGCAAACAAACAAAAACAAACTCCCTATAAATTGAGATTAAGTTCTGTCTTACTTTCTCTTTATTTGAAAAGGTTGTCTTCATATGATTTTACTTGTGTTATCTCTTGGCACTATCATTCTCCTTAGGGTAAGCAGGATTAGTTTCATAATCTCTATTTTATAAATGCAGAAGGAAGTTTAGAAGATTTTATAACATAATCAGATGTCTCAGGTAGTAAGCCGTGGAGCCAGGACTAGAACCTACAACTTCTCACTTCAGGTTATTTTTCAAAGTCAGAGCACCCTCACAGTGTTTTTGTTTTAGCTTTTGTTGTTAGTATTCTTGTTGTTGCATTGTGTGTGTGTGTGATTTCTCCATACACACCAAGTACAGAGCTTAGCAATATAGAAACATAAAAAAGCAAAACCCAAAATTATGAAGCTGTTACTACCTAGAAATTTACCTTCTAGTTGGCATATAGATGACATTACCCAAAACAGAAAGCAAAGTCATGGTAATTAAGTGCTGGGAAGACCAAGCAAACCAATGATAGATGTTGTGTGAGAGTCATCAAGACTCCTGAGAATTAGGTGAGATTCCACCCTTTATAAACCTCAGAGCCCTGGTTTTCTGGTCTGCTGACACGCCCAGGGCAGGGGACTGCCCCACTGTGTTTCTAGGAAGCCCCTTCATTGAGTGTGACTCTAATGCACTTTTACGACCCTCTCCTGCCTTGATCACTGGAGTGAACTTGGTCTACTCATTGTCCCAGAAAACGTGATAGGGCTTATGACAGCTTACCCACAACCTGCTCATGAGAATTGTAGGGGCTCCCTGTGGATGTAGTATTTGGAAAAGGGGTTCCAGGGACCTGGACCAATCTGCTGGGATGCTTTGCCAAGGATCTACTAGAGGAAACCGTAGTCAGGAGGGAAATTCGGGTCAAAAACTGAAAGACCAAACCATGTGTTACGGCAACGGGGCAAGACTAGGATAAAACAATAGCTGGGCCGTGGGAGTTAGTGGCCGAGAGGTCAGGAGAATGAAAACAAGGATTGATGCATGAAGCAGATGAAATCAGGTAGATTAAGTGAAGTCTGAAAACCTTGGATATTTCCTTTTTGTGTGTGGGGTTAGAACCAAGCTGCCAGAGTTCTTTAAAGACATCAGAGCAGGCTAGACAGTTTTTACCAAGCCATTCACCCTCCACATAATGCCCTTTCCCTCCTATCCATTACTTTGATTCCTAAATTTCCTGTAAGCCTTAGCTCTAATATTTTCTCCAGCATAGAATTATTCCCAGTCACCCAGGGATCTTGCTGAGTTGTCATGTATTCCAAACAGCTCTGTATCATCATTTCATTTAGTATGCATAGAGTCTTTTCTCCAAAAAGGATATAAGCTTATTAGAGCAGAGGTGAGAATGTGATGCCTTTTGAAAGTCCCATAGGCCTTAGTATGATCATCATTATCATTATATCCAGCACTTACTATGTACTGTGCTCTCTTCTAAGCACTTCTCACACAGCTTTTTTAACCCTGACAACAATCTATGCAGTATTTCCTACTATTATTCTCCTTTACGCATGAGGAAACTGAGTCCTAGAGAGTTTAAGTGATATTTCCAGGGTCACCTTGCTTAAACCACTAAGATGTTGTCCTCTGAGACCTCCCCAGGCCCAGAACAATTTCTCATGGTACTTATGCCTTGCTCAGCTGCCAAAGAAGTAGATGTGGAATCTGAATACAGCACCTGCCTGGAAAGAGTTGCTTGTCTGCTGATTCACACTTTTAAATAAAAATAATAAAACCCTTGGCTGGACAGCTTCACTTCCCCAGTCCAGCTGGGATGTGGTCACTGCGGTTCCAAAACACACTTGAGTGACATTCCAGCTGGAGTAGCTTAATTTGCACATTGGGTTGTCGAAGTTCTGCACGGTGGTCTTGTGATCACACGCCTGGTCCAGAGCCTGCCTAAAGTTCGCTAATGCTTTGGCTCCCTGTCCCACTGCTCTTTGCTGGAAGCAGCATAGGGGAGGGTGGAACGCCTTCTCCTTTAGTTGCAAACCTAAGCCAAAAAGGGACCAGCTGCTTGAGTGACCCAAACCTACACCCTGATTCAACCATTATTTACTGAGCACTTGGTCTGCAACAAGCATTTTCCTGTTTCTTATGACATTGGGTCTTCCCGGTAGCTCTGTGGGGTGAGGGTCAGTCTCTGGATTTTACAGATGCGGAAGTAAATTCAGATGTGCAAAGTAACTTGTCAAAGGTCGTTCAGCTAATAGAACGAAAGTGATCTGATTCCAGGTTCCCAGCTCTTGCTGCTACATTAAGGTGCTGCTAGCTCACTTTGAGGTGGATAAAGTGGAGAATGGAGGGGCAATACAAGATGATGATAATAATAACAAACATCACTACTAACATTTATTTAGGATTTATTGAGTTCTTACTATGTGCTAGACATCGTGGGAACACTTTACAAGCATCATTTCATTTCATCCTCACAACAACTGTATGAAGTAGGCACTAGGATTTCCCCCATTATAAAGCAGGAAAACGATGCTCAGAGATGCTAAGTTATCAGTTCTAGCCAACAAATACCACTAAGATTTGAACCCAGGCATTTTGTCGCTGTAACTTGTTATAACAGCTCTACATAAACATACAATGTGCGAGTACTGAATTGGATTCTTCCCCTGCCTTAAATCTTCAGGGAAATCACCAAGAGAAAGTGTGAGGCAAACACTTTGAAAAAATAGGTCAGACTGCCAACATCGCCAACAGAAGCCACTCAACCAAAGTCACAATTCTCAACTGCTAGCTCTACGTTCTAAGGCTTACTAGGGAAATCCCTGGGGCAGATGATGGAGTTATTGAGATGCAGCCTTACCTGGCCTGGAGGTCAGGATGCCCAGGCCAGTTACCTGTGTATAAGTCCTTCTCGTTCAGTTATTATTGGGAGTAAACTGGGGAGGAATATGTGGGTACTTTGCCAGGGCTTTGGGAATTGACAGCCTTGTCATTGAGATATGAGCAGGACCTTTTGGTTACTAAGCATTCTCAGACACTCAGTCTAGAAGAGAATCAGTCACGTGCCCCCTGCAGCCATGTGGGTTCTCACTCCTCCCCAGAGGGGAGTGGGCAGCCACAGCGAATGCCAGGAGTGGAAGCTGCTATCAGAGTGATTGAGAACAGAATCGTGCCTGGCAAGGGAGAAAGGGACAAAGAATGGGAATGGCAGATTGAGGATTAGTTTGATCTCAGTTATTAACATACCAAACTAAAAAGAGCTGGGCTATTTTGTGTGTGTGCATTATTTGTTACACTGCGTTCCTTTCCCCTCTCGTTAAAGAAAAAGACATTATATAAACAATATTATAACAACATTAGAGGAAATTTAACAAAGAAAATATTCATATTCTGCTTTCGGCTTTTATGATCCTTGTTAGTTTTTGTTTATAAAGCATCCATTTTATGTAATTGTAATCAGGCATGAGAGTGAGTGTTTTTCCATGTTGTCCCATACTTCTTAAAAACATTTCTCATGAGAAGATAACTCAATGTACGGATGACCCAGACCTATTACTTTTTCCTGTCTTTGTTTCATTGATAACCAGATACTTTTCTCTCCTTTCTAGAGTGTGAGCTTATTCACATCCATTCTAGAGGGTGAAGAAGGCCTGAAAATTGAGGGAAATATAAATTTGTCTACTCTGTCATGCATTAATGGTTCTTATTAAAAATAAAATAGCTGTTAGATAGGAGAAGAAGAGAGAAGGAAAAAAAGGGTCAAAACTGTTCATTAAAATGAGTTTTTATCCTAGTTGTTTTCAAGTTTGGAAAAGTGAAGGTGAAGAAATGCACGAACAGGCTGACAAACAGCTCTGCACTTCGGAGGCTTGGCGACAGCCCAGCAACTGCTCCCAGGGGAGGGCACCTCTGGCTGTGCCAGCAGCCGTGCCAAGGCTGGGCGAGGTGAGGGGAAAGAAATGCCTTGCATACCTTTGGATCTGTTTAGTCATTGACTCAGGAAATAGGTCTGTGTCACTCAGCTGGTAATATCATTGCCTTTGCCTGGGAGGCCAAGGGTTCAAGTTCCACACCAGAAATTTGGCGGCTTCCCAAAGCCAGCTCTTGCATTGTCATGGAAGGTGGACGGTGGAATGTGCTGGAAAAGGGTGTTCTTTCTCTCTGGTTCTTCCAGGGCAATGGGGATCAGAGGAGAAGGGGTGGCACTCAGCTTAGTTTGACTTACAAGTTTCAAAGAACTCCAGTATGGAACCGGTAGAATTATCACCCAGTCGCAGGCACTTCCAAGAGGAGAGGAAATGTTGGGCTCTCTGCCCCATGCTCCGCCATCTCTTTAAGTCAACCCTCAGCTCAGCCTTTGTTCCAAATACAAGAAATCTAGAGACCAAGAACAGCACCAAATGGTGGCAGGTCTTCACTGTCAGAGGGAGGAAGCTGCAGTCCACAGTTTCAAGGAAACCAAACCTGGAAGGCAGGTCCACACTCCTGTCAAATAACCTCTTGATGAGCTTTTTCTTGAACATGCTTGTAAGCAGCAGCACTGCTTGACAGTTTAATACGACCTACAAAAGCAATTTGTCATTTAAAAATATTTCAGTTAGTTTAAAAGTTTAAAAAGCATTATCATATTTGAAATTATTTGGGATTATTTATATTAAATACATCTGATAATTTTGCTTTTGACTAAATATTGGAAATTGAGGGGAAAAACAGAAAATAGTGGCAGAAAGGGGGTGCAGTGGAGGTGAAGGTGGCGATGGGTCTTTTTAAACAAAATAAGCCCCCTGTAATAAAAGATAAATCAAGTAAGCATGAAATACAGTTTCTTCTTCTGTGTGAAGAATTTCCACGGGAGCCTGCATGACCTGAAAAATAGGTTTGTGTTGTTTGTGCATGAATCAATATTTTCGCTTACAAGTTGCTACAGGGCTGGTTCTTGTTAATTCACTTTGTGCACAGCCTTGATCCCAGAGCCCTTTGCCCCAGGAGCATGGGGGGCTGACCAGGGGTGGGGATAGTACTCGTGCGGTGAAATAGTCTTTAGAATGGAGAGGTTACAGTAAGAGGATCTACCTCTCAGTCTGAAGGAAAATCACCCTTCCT
Source organism: Ceratotherium simum simum (assembly GCF_057802395.1). Taxonomy (NCBI): domain Eukaryota; kingdom Metazoa; phylum Chordata; class Mammalia; order Perissodactyla; family Rhinocerotidae; genus Ceratotherium; species Ceratotherium simum. The sequence continues at coordinate 31,512,291 of NC_141915.1, read as the reverse complement.
TCTTTTCCCCTTGAAATAAAACACTTGCTTGCCACCAGCCATACGGGAGGTAAGGACTCGCATTGGGACCCTCCCAAAGGACCCAAGTGTGGTGTTTCTGCTCCCAGGACATCTTTAGCCATCTTCCCATGGGTTTCATTTCTATTCAGTTATTAGAAGCTTTCTTCATGCTCCTGTAAGTCCCTCTCTCCTACCTTCTGAGGCTTAAACATGCCCTCAGAGACACTGTGACCGTTCTAGGAGAAAGGAAATCCCACATAGCCAGAAGGAAGTGATGCTCTTTTGGCTCTCCCTTAAGCATTCTGTGGTGCCTGTCTTTAGTTCTTTATGTTTTCCACTTGAAATTATTAACATCTTCTTTCTCTTTGTGAGACAAGGTTTGTTTTTTTTGTTTTTTTTTTAGCAGCTTTATTGAGGTATCTATTCCCACACCATACAATTTGCCCATTTAAAGTATACAGTTCAAGGGCATTTAGTATATTCACAGAGTTGTGTAACCCTCACCGCAATCAATTTCAGAACATTTTCATTACCCCCAAAAGAAACCCCACATCCTTTAAGCCAGCACTTCCCAATCCCCCCATCCTCCCAGCTCTAGGAAACCACTAATTGTCTCTATGGGTTTGCCTATTCTGATCATTTCATAGAAACGGCATCAAGGATCTTTTTAAGCATCCTACTATTCTTCCACAGAGCTTAGAGAAAGACCTTGTAGCTAGTAGGTCTTCAAGTAAGGTTAAATTAGTTACCTGTATTAGGTGTATTAGATTACCCAGTCCTAGGATCAACATCACCCATGAAGTGGGAAACTACATAGTCCTAGATGAAAAGCCTCAAATCCCAGAGTGTGCTAATGGTCTGGATCTGATCAGGATGGAAGGACAACCTATGATTTATAGCTTCCCCTAGGTCAGCTCCCACAGACACGGCCCTCTGTACTCCAAGTCTGTTCAACGATACAACACAGATGCCATAAGCTCAACAATTCAGAAAGCAATTCCTTAGAAGACTGGGGTTCTCTCATGAGTTGGCACACCACACTGCATGTTAACAGGCAATAACACTAAAATGCACTAAAGACCGTGTAATTTATTCCCAACATGCTGTTATTCTTTCCAAAACATTAGCTTTGGAGCAGAACATTTGCTAAATGTTGTCTTTATTTCCAAAGCTTGGGGTAAAGATCATATGCAACCAACGGCTGAGAGATAATCGGCCACTTTACAGTTTCAACCTCAAATGAACTCCCCCGTCTGAGTAAATTTCCTGGTAAAAGATCCCATTTTAATAGGATGTGAAAGCTGCAAGAAGGATGGAGCTTATAGATTGCAGTATGGTCTGTTAGATAAGTGACCAGGAGTAATATTTCTTAAAACCACATTTTGTAGACAGAGTTAACAGAAAGCCCAGAAAAAAAAATACCCAGTGGTTTAGCATTCATGCTTAAATGAAAATAACATGTGCGCCTTCAGCCCATGATGTGCCAGGGCTTGGAAGGAAATTGGCAAGGACTAATACCAAGAGCCTTTGGGGGGCTGTTAGGCATTGTCATCCTGGGTCTGACCTCACAGTCTTCTCTTGGAGGAGAAAGCAAAGGTGGCTGTGTTAAAGCTTTGCTCTCAGAGTTGCCACAAAGAGCCCAGAAGGCTCCTTTTCTTGTAGCTGGTTTCTTTGCACTGAGTTGGCATTGAGTCAGAAGTGAAATTATCATTTTGTTTAGTAGCTGAAGAATTGAATGGCTTGCTCCTTTTAACCTAAAGGTGGTCTCTGGCACTGACAGTGGATACCTGGATGTTGAGAAGTGTCTAAGAACACTAGGGTGCTCTAGCCCTGCATTTAAAGTGAGGCCCTTTGTTCCCTTCTTTGGATTATCATCTTTCCTGAGGTCTGCTTCATGGTGACCTGGCAACTGTGAGCTGTGTTTTGCAGAGTGAAAAGGTGGTTTTACTGTTTTAAGTTCAAATTTCACAAGTTGAGCCCCTTGGTTTAAGATTCAGATTCTCCACAATGGAAGGGAACAAGAAATTGTCCCAGCTGTTAATCTACTTGGGTAGAGAGGGGGTTTAAATCTCCTACCAGAGAGGGCTTGTGTCTATAGGAGCTCATCCTAAAGATTCAATTAGTTATCCAAGAAACATCAGGCCAGGAACTATCCTGAGTCCTGGGAGACAGAGTAAACTAACCATGACCCTTTCCTTGAAAACACTCATGATTTGTTGGTGATTGGTTTTGGGGGAGAGGGAGGAGAACATAAATGTGGTGAGTACTATGACATAGGTACATATGGGATATGATGGCGCGCAGGCTGGGGTGGGTCGGAAAGACTTCTCAGGGGAACTGATTTCTATATTGGGTCTTGAAGTAGGAACAGCAGTTGGCCAGGCATCTAGAAGTTGGCAGTTGAGTATGAGAGACAGGTTTTTTGAGGCATAGACACCAGCATATGAAAAAGCGCAGCAAGAGATAGCAAGATGTGGTTCAGCATGTCCTGGGTGGCTGAGCATGTGTATCTTGGAAGAGAGGGCTGGCTAAGTTGGCAAAGGCCAGAGCCATAGAAGCCTTGTATTTGAAATGAGATGCACCACTTTCCTAGCTCTTCCTGGCTATTCCAACATGTCAGCTGATGCCCTGAGTTCTATCTTAGCAATGACGACTGTATGCATGTCCCTCTCTTTCGCTCCAAACAGACAGATCTCTAATCAAATTCTGCCTCTGCCGCTTACCATGTCTGTAACCTCAGACAAATGAGCCATGTGGAGCCTCTGTTTTCTCTTCTGTAAAATGGCACCAAACTAAGAGCAAATTCAGGGGATTATTGTGAGTATTATCAGGATTGAACAAGCACAATGCCTGGCATTAAAACGTTCTCATGATTATTTGTGGAGTCAAACTGGGTACAGGACTGAAAAGGAAATTCTAATGCCTGGAAAACAGCTTTTGGCTTTCCAAACACCAGTAGCTGCCAAAGCAGTCTAGGACACCTGGAAAGAGGTAGAAAAGGGATCTGAACCCTGAAGAAGAGGGACAGGAAGCCAGGGACACAGAACCAGGAGACAGTAGGCCAGCACAGCAGATCAAAGTGGAAGGGATACAGCTTGTGCCAGAACAACAAGGGCACCACTAGGGCAGGAGTGCAGACAGGAGAGGGGAGGTGGCAGGTGCTTGCTCAGAGGGCACTTCAGGGAATGGATTCACCGCAGCCTGTGCCTTCCTCTTTCCTGATATCATCCTCATGTCCTACCAGGCTCTGGAAAGAAATCAGAAAGGGAAAGAAGAGAGGGAAAAAGGGAAAAAAGGAGAACAACTACACTTTTGTATAATAACAATAACACCCTTTCATGATAAAAACATTTAACGAACTAGGAGGGGCTGGCCTGGTGGCGTAGCGGTTAAGTTCGTGCGTTCTGCTTTGGCGGCCCAGGGTTTGCTGGTTTGGATCCTGGGTGCGGACCTACTCACCGCTCAACAAGCCATGCTGAAGTGCCATCCCATATAGAAGAGCTAAAACTCTACAACTGTGATACACAATTATGTACTGGTGCTTTGGGGAGAAAAAAGAAAAAAAAAAGAGGAGAGTTGACAACAGATGTTAGTGCAGGGCCAATCTTCCTCAAAGCAAACAAACAAACAAAACCAAACTAGGAATAGAAGGGAACTTCCTCAACCTCATAAAGAGCTTCCACAAACAACCCACAGCTAACGTCATTCTTAAGGTGAAAGATTGAAAGCTTTCCCCCTAAGATCAAGAACAAGGCAAGGTTGTCTGCTCTTGCCACTTCTATTCAAAAATTGTACCGGAGGTTCTGGCCAGGGCAATTAGGCAAGATAAAGAAATAAAAGGCATCCAGATTGGAAAGGAAGAAGTAAAACTATCTCTATTTGTGGATGACATGATCTTGTATATAGAAAAACCATCTTGAAAAAGAAGAAAAAATTTGGAAGGTTCACAGTTTCTCATTTCAAAACTTACTACAAATCAACATTAATCAAGACGGTGTGGTACTGGCATGAGGATGAACATACAGATCAATGGATTAGAATTGAGAGAAATAAATGTTCTCATTTATGATCAATTGATTATCCACAGATGGTGCCAAAAAATTTAATGGGGAAAGTATAATCTTTTCAACAAATGGTGCTGGGACAACTGAATATTCTGGTACAAAAGAATTAAGTTGGATTCCTACCTCACACCATATACAAAAATTAACTCAAAATGGATCACAGACCTAAATGGAGGAGTTAGAACTATAAATGCCCAGAAGAAAACATAGCAGAACATCTTCATGATATTGGATTTGACAAAGATTTCTTAGATATGACATCAAATGCATGAGCAACAAAGGAAAAAATAGATAAATTAGACTTCATCAAAATTAATAACTTTTCTACTTCAAAGGTCACCATCAAGAAAGTGAAAAGACAGCCCAAAAAATGGGATAAAAGATTTTAAAATCATATCTCTGATAAGGGGCTTGTATCTAAAATAGGTAAAGAACACCTAAACTCGTAAAAAAAAGGCAAAACCTAAATTAAAAAATAGAAAATGATCTGAACAGACATTTATCTAAAGAAGATATATAAGTGGCCAGTAAGCACATAAGAGATGCTCAACATCATTAGCCATCAGGGAAATGCAAGTCAAAATCACAATGAGATATGATTTCAAACCCAGTAGAATAGCTATAATGAAAAAGATAGACAATAACAAGTGGTGGCAAGGATGTAGAGAAGTGGGAGTCCTCACACACTGCTGAAGGGAGTGTACAATGGTGCAGCCACTTTGGAAAACATCTGGCAGTTCCTCAAAAGGTTTAACACAGAGTTAACATATGATCCAGAAAGACCACCTCTAGGTACATACCCAAGAGATGTGAAAACATAGGTCCCCACGCAAACTGGTACATGAATTTTGACAGCAGCATTATAACCGAATACCGGAAACAACCCAAATTTCTAATAACTGCTGAATGGATAAATAAAATGTAGTATATCCATACAATGGAATATTATTCAACAACAATAAAAAGACATGAAGTACTGATATATGCTATGACATGGATGAACCTTGAAAACAAGGAGTCAGTCACAAATGACCATATATTGTTATTATTCCATTTATATGAAATGTTCACAATAGGCAAATCCATAGAGATAAAAGAGTAGAATAGTGGTTGCCTAGGGTTGAGGGGGAATGGGGAATGACTGCTAATGGGTATAGAGTTTCTTTTTGGGGTGATAAAATGTTCTAAAATTGATTATGGTGATGGTTGCACAACTCTGTGAATATACCAAAAGCCATTGCAGTGTACACTTTAAAGAAGTAAATTGTAGTGGTATGTGAATTACATATCAGTAAAGCTGTTATAAAAAATAACAATAACAATATGAATAACTCTCATTAATTAAGTACTTTCCAAATGCTAGGCACTGTGCTAAGCTCCATAATCTTACCTGAGTCTCACAATAAATATACCAGGAAGGTTTTATTATATTTATTTACAATGGAAAAACATAAGTTCAGAAATATTAAGGAACTTGTCCAAAGTTGCAACCCTGCAAACTACCATATAAGTTAGGAGGTAGGACTTTGACCCATTTTTGTCTCACTTTGAGTTTCAGGGTCTTATTGAAAGGTCTTAGGTCGATCTTGTGAGACGTCTCGTGTTCTGAGTCCAGCGTTCACAATATGACCAACCAGCAGACAGCAGGAGTAGGTGGAATCTCTGCTTCCGACTTCCACACTATGGAAGTGTGGTGAGATGAGGGCTCCCAGTTGCTGCTGTCTTGTGGTGGAGGGGAATCCATCCTCAGTTAACTGGGTTCTCCTGCCTTCTAAGGACACATTTGTTCTGGAGACTGCCTTGACTGCCCCCTCAGATATCTCGCGGCTGTAATCCTGGGAGTGAGACTCTTGACCCTCCACCCCAGCACCTGACCTGACAGATTATGCCTTGTCTTTGAAACTGAGTCCTGTTACTCTTGGCTCTGTCTGCTTCCTAGTTCCAAGAAAGAAAACGTGAGAAGGAAGGTGTTAGGCCCACAAAGACAAGGACGTCAAATAGCTCTCACCAAGGAAACCTTGGATGAGTTTTGGGAAAATGACTCTGAAGCAGATAGATTACATTTTCTGTTAGGCTCAGGATTAAGGGCAAAAGGGGGACCACAGCCAAATGTTCTTGGATCTTGTCAAATTCCAAATGTTGGAAAACATTTCAGGATGATTGGCAGAGTCTGGCAGAATCAGTACCTTTACTGTGCCCCTTCCTTCTCGAACAAAGGTGACCAAACAGCCTACTATGATCCAAGTGTGACAGAAGCCAGAGGCATGATTACTGTTTTGTGGGAAGGGGCACAATGGCACCCTTTGTCAATGGAAGCATTTCACTGGGGATATTAACTATGAACATGGGTATGGTGACAGGGTTGTTGAGAAAGAGGATGAGAAGCAACTCAAGGAACAGTATTCAAGTCATGAAGGAAAGCAATGTATCCTTCCATTCTGCTCTTTGTGATCAAGAGCAGAGGCTGGGAGGGGAATTGTGTCCTTCCATGACTGTCCCCAACCCCTTACTCTGTGCATTCTGAAATATTCCCAGGAATTTTTGAGGCCTTATTCTCATCCTTTGGTTTTTCCATTGGATTCTTTAAGAATCAGAGCAGAAGCAAATGGGAAGCTCAGGATTGGAGAGCTCTTCTCTTTTTTACAGTAAACCAGGACCTCCATGATTGACTGAGCGGAAGGAAGAGGAAGGCGATGAGGAAGTCATGGGAACAGCTGAGCCCTTGTTGAGACACTGAGATGGGTGTAAGACTGGAGATAAGCAAATGTAATGCTTTCAAATTGGTTTCTCTCATAAGGCCCTAATTAATTCATTTATTCACAATATTTACTGAGTGGTCACTATGATCTATGCATTAGAAAGACAGCAGTAAATAAAACAGACAAAATTCCCTGCCCTCCTGGAGTTCACATGCTAAGGGATAAAATATCATTGTCACTAGGGAGATATAATGTTAAGTTACTAAAGTTTTTAAAAGTCAGTTGCTGAGTCGGTCAAAGAGGGGTAGAATTTAATTTTTAATTTTTTATCCTATAAGTAACTACAATCCCCTGTCAGAATGTTTCCCTTAGTACTACAAATATTTATTCTATTTTGCTGATAAATTTTAACACTGACCTCCACTGTTACTGTAGATGGAGTATGTTGTCTTTATCATTAACATGATGTCTTATGCCCAAAGTTACATTTTCTAAGAAGGAGAAGCAGCTAAATTCATCTTTTAAAAAGGTTTTTTCCCCAAATGACTGAAAACTAGAGATTGGGAAGTGCTTACATCAACATGGAGCTAAAGCTTCCTCCAAGGTTATCTCTTTCCTTCTCCTTGTCTTTTCAGCATCAGATACTTTTTATTCACTGAGGAAGAAAAATTTGTAAGTAAGATATAAATTAGAGGCTTATGACAGAAGTAACTAGCAGGCTTGGATTTTTGCTTCAAGGCAAAAGGATGGCTCCCAGTCCCCCTTTCCTTCCATTTCTGTATGTCAATGTTGCTATTAATTCTTGGTGGTAGGAAATGTCATTTTTGGTGGATTCTAGTCCAGGCAATTATCAAGAGAGCTCCTGTATGGCAACTGCTGTGGATATGGTAAGAGATACAACTTTTTCAGTGCCGCATTAGCCCTAGCCTCACTTTCACATCTTCTGAGTCCCCAGCTGGTCACAGCTGGTTCTGCTGATGCTCTCCAGCTGCAGGCTCAGCTCCCTGAGCTATTCCTGATGGAGATGGATGATGCAGCATGACTCCCATTCCAGGTTGGGTACTATGTTATGCTCAGACCCAAGACTCAATGACGCAGATGACTGAGGGGCTCCCACACTGCTCACTGCCAATTAGATCTGAGATCTACTGGCAGTATTAATTACGTGAGCGATTGGGCAAGTTTGGGCTGCAGCTCCCTTCTGCTATCTTCTTTCCCTACGTTCACTCAGCCAACAGAACAGAGCTGCAGCCTTGATGCCCTTTCCTTAGTCCAACCAGTTTACTTGTTTATTTCCCTAGTCCAGATTTTGGAGATTCTAGCTCCAGTGACTCAGCCACTAACCTGGGTCTTCTTGTTTAGAATAAGACCTTGGAGAGTGTGCCCTGTTAGACTGGTCAGCGGCCATCAGTCTAATTCTAGGCTCCACTTACTGAATGCAACTTGCAAATGGTACAGCCATTTCCAAAATGAAGATGGAGGCGGGGACAGTCCCAAGGACACTGGGTATGACCTGAACCCCAGGACCTCTGGAGCTATCTCTTATCTCACCTCAGTTTGCATGTCTCAGGCAAACTCCTGCTCCATTCACAGCTCACCTGACAATATTGCAAGGCATCAGTGCAAAGTTTCTAAGGTCCACATCTCAAGCAGTGATAATCTGTAATTGGAGTTACTTCATGGAAGAGAGGGAAGCCTTTGGTATCGACATTTATTAGGTGTTACACCTTCTGGAAGTCTCGTGGTCCCTGATCGTAGAGGTAGGCAGAACTGGGTTTCATATTTATCCCAGTCCCCTGAAGGAAGTCAGGGCTCTAGAGCGAAGAGTGGCCTGGAAGTTCTCTGGGACTAACTCATGCCCCATTAAATTCCCTCTTGGGACATCCTGTAACCCACAGCCCCAGGTCCTTGGTGTATGCAGATCATGGCATAGATTTCACATTATTGCCAGTCCTTTTCAATGTTTCTGCATTTTTCTGTCATCCCCTATTCTAATGGTTCCTTGAAAAAATACATTATGGGGTGTACAAATGAATTTGGAAGTGAGAGGGAGGGATCTGGGAGACAAAATGAGTATGAAGCTAAGAAGAAACTTGTTTAGAGAACCAGATGGCTCTTACCTCGGGAAAGTGGGCTACATCCCCAACAAATGCGTACATTTTTTTAACATCCTTTTTTTTTCTTCTTTAAGAGAAAGAGTAGTTGGTCAAGTACAGAGGGTAGTAGAAACTTATCTTCTCATCCATGTCCAGGGCCAGGTTGAAGTCTCTTAATTTGAGCTCTGAGAGCCCAGTGAGAAGCCTGTTGCTTGTACCTTGAAGAATGGCCGTTCCCTTCGTTTTAAAATTCTGTGATTCTCTAAGTCAAGTGCAAAATAAGGAGGAGACAAGCATAAAGCTGCTTCTATGTTGTGTTGAATAAATGCTTGCTTGATATAGAGAAGCAGAAGGAAAAAACAAAGGTGCACTGGTTTGATGAGTTCACAGAGAATTAAGTGCTAGATGTTACTGCCATCTAGTGATGATTTAACACCTGGCTGCCAGGGGAAGAGGAAGAGCCATCTGTTTGCTGCAAAGATAGTAGAATCGCCTTACAGCGGATCACAGCCTCACAGGCTCTGGAATGGAGGTGACATCTGGGCAAGCTTCTGAATTACCAGACGAAGGGGCTCTGGTGAAAAAAAACCTACTCTTTACAACTGTGAGAACAATGCATGGCCTCATATTAAACCCTAAACCTCTCTGTCTCTAATCTTTCTGCTTTTGTTTTTGAAACTTCATTGGAACAATGAAAATGGGCTTCTTTGTAAATATGACTCTACCTTCTCTAACACATGTTCGCACACTCCCAGGCCAAGTCCTACAGCACCTCTCCCTGTGTCTGTCCACAAGCTTGTCTCCTCACAGAAGCATCACTCAAGAAAGCTCTGCCTAGTTCCAGGCACACTCCTCCTCTCCCTGCTGCGCTCAGGTGGTGCCTGGGGGTGGGGCGAGGAAGGAAGAAGAGAAGCACCATGATTGACTGCCCACATTGTACTACGTGCTGTACGGCCATGGCAGCCCTCACTATAACCCCATAAGGTGGGATCATCCCAAGGTGAAAGAGGAGGAAACTGAGGTTCAGAAAGGTTAGACAATGGGCCAGAGGTCACAAAGTTAACTGCAAGTGGCATATATGGAGTTTAAAACCAGTGTGTCTTGTCTCATGGTCTGGGGAGCTGTTAGTGGCTTGGTAAGCACAGCAACACAGTGTCTAGAAAGATCACTGAGTGTGGAGTAGGTGGAAGGTGCTCCCTCTGCTCAGGAAGAAGCCAAGTCCAAGTACAGCCTCACATGGCCTCCTCTGGCACAAGTTCAAATGCGAGGAAGGCATAGATTACGTGAGTGCAAAGCGCTGGCAGTTTCAGATGCACAAACAAGCCCACACCTAGAACAGGTCTGGCAGAGACAGATAGCGACTCTGGGACACTTATTTTATCCCCTTCCACTCTCCCGTGTGAAGAAACTGAGTGTCTTAGGAAGGTTACCAACGCTGAAGTATTAAAAAGGCAAGAAAAGAAAAAAAAAAGATGACCTAATCACAGCATTGGCAGTTCCTTTGGTGTATAGAGGAAGAACACGGAGGCTGGTGGATATAGAATGGGGCTTCTGCAGCCTTTGAATTTGGGCTGAAGCCTCAAAGATGAAGACAGTGGAGATGAACTTGTTTCATTTTCTTCTTGGCACCAAAAAAGCTTCCTTTTGCCGTTAGATGGTTAATGAAATCTGAGCCAAGTTCAGGCCAATGGAAATGACGTAGCCAGGTGTGACCTCTGACACCTCCTGCGTGATCCTTCACACATTCTCTCCCTCACCTGAGGGTTACATATGGAATGTTCTAGAGTAACTCTGAGGTTTTAGAGGAAGGCAAAATCAAATCTGGGGCCTTGAAAAGTTACTTGGAACAGAGATTCTTCTCTCTCCAACACACACTGGCCTTTATAAGACTGGGTTGTGAACAGAAAAAAAAGCCACTGAGATTTTTGGGTTGTTGGTAACAGTATTCATTATAACTTAGCCTGACTGATACACAACAACGGATGCTAAGTATCCCTCCTGTCGGGATTGCAAAAATAGCCAGGATGCTTCCCTGCTCCTTGTATCAGGCTTTTTGCAATTTGGCATTTCATTTTCTCTCACTATAGAAAAAAATCTATTTCTCTACCCCTTGAATCTGAGCTAACCTGCGACTTCATTTGGCAATAGTAACAGTATGCCAGAATGCAAATAGCAATAGTGTGCCATTGTGGAGTCTGGGTCTCTAGAGGCTTTGCATGCTTCTGTCACTCTCTTAAAAGTCTTGCTCAGCCACCGTGATAACAAGCCTCAGCCTGCTGAATGATGAAAGATAAGAGGTCCAGCCACCTCAGTCCACACCAGATGTGTGAATGAGGCCATCCTAGTTCAGCATTCAGCCAGCTCCTCCCCCCCACCAGCTGACCACAGAAGCATGAATAAGCTCAGCTGAGTTAAGCTAAGCCTGGCTCAGAGCAGCAAAATTCCCAGCTGATGGCATTGTGTGCATTAATAAATACTTATTATTTTAAGGTACTGAATTTTAGGGTGGCTTGTTACATGGCATTAGCTAACTGATACATATATATTTTAAAGAGATCTACTAGACATACCCCAGCATGACTTACTAAGGAGGTGGCAGAACCCGTTCTGCTTCAAAATCAGAAGGTTCTGGCGGCCGGCCCGGTGGCGCAAACAGTTAAGCGCACACGCTCTGCTGCGGTGGCCCGGGGTTCGCTGGTTCAGATCCTGGGCGCACACTGACGCACCACTTGGTAAGCCATGCTGTGGTGGCATCCCATATAAAGTGGAGGAAGATGGGCATGGATATTAGCCCAGGGCCTGTCTTCCTCAGCAAAAAGAGGAGGATTGGCAGATGTTAGCTCAGAGTCGATCTTCCTCACACACACACAAAAAAAAAATCAGAAGGTTTTGTGTTAGAGGAGACATCACTGGGACCAAGAATTAAAGGTTTGGGGGAGCATGCAGTGTCACTGGTAATAATTCACTCCATTCTGCCCCCCTGGGAAGATCCGAGATTTTTCCAAAACAGCCCAGGCCAAAGTCGGGGAAAGAGGAAGAATCTTCCTCCGCCCTTTTCCTTAAGGTTCTTATGGCTGGCCAAATAATCAACAAGACAGGTTAGCAGGAGAAAATAATACCAAGTTTAATAACATGTATACATGGGAGAAACTCAGAAATGAGCAACTCATCCTTCTGTCTAAGCTGCTTGCTTAAGTATTGCAGCTAAAGGCGAGGAGCATGTTGGGGGTGGGTAGTGGCCTGGGACTTCAGAGAGCAGGAAGACAATTCTTTTCAGGGTCATCTATAGATAATGTGGTCAGGGAGAGACAGAGTTTTTGATAAAAGAGGCTTGGTGCCTTTCTTATTGTAACCTCTATCCTACATGATCTTTACAGCCATCATGATAACAACTCTTTCTTGAAACAGATCTTTTGTTTTAAATTCTTTAGGCAGTTTGGGAGGGGAAACTTAAATATTCTTCCTGAGTTCTCTGAGTCCTTATTGTCTTCAGCTCTAAATAGTCCGCATACCAGAGTGGTGCCTCCTGGGGTAGCTTGCCCTGAGCACCATCACCAATTAAGGAGAATCTCTGAGAAAATCACTTTGTAGGAATTGGTGGGGGTGGGAGAGAGGATCTTAAGGAAGTGGGGCTTAGCATCTCCCTCCCTGGCCAGATACTTCTTAAACTGCAGATCCTATAGGACCACTCCATTGCTACCAAGAGAGCTAAGCATGATGGGGTAGTTCTTGATTGAGTCTGACTTTTACGCCGGGGAATTTGAGGACGTATGTTAATACAGAGCCTCGTGCCTATTTCTCACTTAGAACATTCTGAAGGCAGGAAACTCCACAGCAGTCTGTGATGGTAGGCAAAGAGACAGAAAATTAGTACATTAGTTTTTTCCTACAACTAAGTAGAGAGGCACAAAGGTATGAGTTTCCAATGGGAGATGGGACTAGGGAGCTGGACTTGAGCCATTTTGCCAGTAGGGTGTCTCTGTTACTTTCCGAGGGCTGCTGTAACAACGTGCCACTAACCAAGTGGCTTAAAAACAACAGAAATTTATTGTCTCACACTTCTGGAGACTAGCCCTCTGAAATCAAGGCATCAGAAAAGCTGCACTCTCTCTGAAGCCTCTAGTGAAGGATCCTTCGTTGCCTCTTCCAGCTTCTAGTAGCCCCAGATGCTCCTGGGCTTGTGGCAGCGTGACCCCCAGCTCTGCCTCCATCTTCACGTCACCATCTTCCTCTGTCTTCACATGGTGTCCTCCTTTCTTTATGTGTCTGCTCCAAATTTCCCTCTCCTTTTAAGGACACCAGTGATTGTGCAACCATAGACCAGGAACAGAATTTATCAGCCCAAAATATGCCTCTTTGGCATAAGAATTATTTTACGCTGATTATTTTTTAGAAATGGCAGACACAGGGAAAAGCTCTGAAAACCTAGCAGAAGTTATCCATTTGCAAGGGAAATTTACATTTATAAGAGAAATCTCCATTTGTAAGGATGCCTTTCTCTCTGAGCCAGGAAGGAGAGGATGATTAAATCTCTAGAAACTCTTATCAATAGAGAAGGGGATGACTTAAATCTGCATAACAACTGTACCCTTGCTTACTGTGCTGACCTCATCCTAAGGACAGAATGTTAAGGCTATTTTTCAGGGGCTGTGATCCAGCCAGGAGTGTGCGCAGAAGAGAAAAATTATATCTGCCATTTGAAACTCATCCTGCCAGTGCTTTTGCATACCAGCCTGCCCTCCCTGAGCCCTTAAACACCACACCATACCCTGGCTCGGGGAGACGGATCTTAGAGCTGGTCCTCCTGTCTCCTTGCCAATCAATTGCATAATAAACTTTCTTCCCTCAAAGACTGGGTGTACACAGTATCGGCTTCTGTGCGCACCAGTGGAGAGAAGCCTTCTCGGTAACAATTCCATTAGGACTCACTCTAACAAGCCCATCTTAACTTGGTTACGTTTGCAAATACCTTATTTCCAAATAAGGTCACATTTACAAGTACTAGGGGTTAGGACTCTGGGGGAGACAAAATTCAACCCAAAACAGGATCCAAAAGGGTTGCCTCCTAGGTGAGGGAGCCCAACAGTAATGTTACTGAACCAGGTTCATTTTTGCCTGTCACCTGGAAAGCCAAACACGGAGACAATGAGATTGCAGCAGAGAGAGGGTTTAATCACAAGGCAACCAAGTGAAGAAACAGGAGAACGAGTCTCAAATCCACCTCCCTGAAAACGGGGACTCAGGGATGTTAATGGGGTAGGGGAGCAAGGTGGTCTGAAACGTGGAGATAGATGATTGGAGGTGAGGAGAGGTGAGGTAGTCAATGATGTGTGCAAGTATCGTCAGACTTCGTGCCTCTTCATAGGACGCATGTTCACCAAATGGTGGCATTAGCATGATCTGAGGGTGGAGTGTTTAGCCTCTTGACATCAAAAGGTCACTTATTGGGCATCTGCATGGGCCCAGTTGGTGGGTTGGTGGTCTCAACCAGCCTGAACTAGACAAGGGGTCCTAATACCTGAAAAACAACTCAAACACCCATTACCATGGTGACCTAGGTGCCAGGGAGATATTATCTATAGGAACCTAGTAGGAGTCAGATAGCATATTGCCTAAGCAGCACAGTTAACAATGGACGGGGGAACAACTAAAAGCTATAGTCAGTAATTGCAAAAAAGAAAACAAAACTAATCATCAATGGCTAACTGTTTACAGGTTTCAGTAAGAGCTGTAGAGGTTTATGACTAGGGTAGGAACTGAGGTGGGGGAGCAGGAGAGGTCACGCTGCAGTTCCAGGCTTCCTGAAGAATGTACAAATGCACCCTAAGAAAAGCAGCACGTGGACTCTTGCTTCACAATGGGCACCACAGCCAAGAGAGGGCTACAAATGGCCCCAGTCAAGTAAAAGGATTTCTTGCTGCCTTCCCTTAATCTTTCCTGCCAGTCCCTACATGTTGGAAGTGGAAGAGACCCAGAAAGAGGAGGATGCATCCCAGGAATGAAGGACCAGGCCCCAGCCCCACTCCCCACTGAGGACCACAGAGCCACGGGAAAAGCTACGCCAGAAGGAACGGATGGGAAAATGAGGGCTGAACTTAGTATGAGATTGACATGTTACTGGATCCGACTGAAGCAGACTTCACAAAACCTGAGTGGTTATATAGGTCTGAGATTTGTCCAAATGTTATCAAAGCGTGGGGAAAGGAGATTTAAAGGGCAGTAAGAGGGATAAAAATATTACATCATTACATTTTACCTAGCAAGTCAGGCAGTTCAGTACAAGGGTTCTAAGAGCTCAAGTCTAAACTGTGTGACCTTGGGCAAATCTTATACCACCTCTGAGCCTCAGTTGCCTCATCCAGACAGTGTGGAGGATAATTTAAAACATACACACACACATGCTCTCTGCAAGGTGGCCAAAGAACTTTCTAAGTTTTGGGGTGCTGCTGTTACAGAGCCCAGGGTTCATGATGGGCCATTCTGTTTTCCTACTTCTTGTGCTGTATCACACAATGCACTCAGCTTTTGTGAACTTCAGCTTTCTCATCCACGAAACAGGGCCAGGAGCCGTGGGGCTGATGGGAAGATTAAATGAGATGTGAAATTACTTCTTATTTTGTAAAGCGCTTTATACTTGTAAAGCATTTCAGGCATGTCTCCTACCGTGTGTGTTTTTATAATACCAAATAGATGTAACATATTGAATTAAGTGTCAGAAGCGACATTACTTCAACTGCTGTTCATAATAATTTGTGAACAGCAACCAGCCCCATAGATGAGAAATCCCTGGAAAGCTTTAAAAATACTGATGTCTCAGTCCCACCCCCAGAGGTCCCAATTTAATGAATCTCGGCTGCAACCTGGGCGTCGGAGTTTTTCAAAGCTCTCAGGGGATTTGATTGTGCAGTGGGTGTTGGATTGAGAACCACAAGATGCAAACTCCTGCTGCTGTGCCTGAATGGTTGACTGCTCCCCTGTTATCTCTTTTGTTTTTTGTCTCTGACAGTTGTTACCTGCAATGCAATTTCTGTTGATGGACTGGGAACATGTTGATTTGGGCCTGATTTTCTGGCTACTCAGTGGTTTTTTTTGCTTTGTTTTTGTCCGTTTTGATCAACTTATTTGTCATTTTCAGCTTGCAACATGAAATCGCACTTATCTAAAACATGAAACTCGGTTGATTAAATTCCCAATTCCGATGGGAAAAATAACATCATTATTGTGAATCTGAAAGAGGGTTTTCTTTCTGCCACTGAAATAATTGGGTTTATTTTTTAATAATCTGAGATATCTTGAGGGCCACAATTGCACTGTAGGATAACATATGATATTAATAAATCAGAATAAAAGGAGCCATGCAAAACACATTTGCAAGTGCTGAGCCGAGAAAGACCAAGACTGTCAATAATTTGAGGTGGGGGGAGTAGATGGAGGTTGCCATGATGATAGGTTTCTGGGAGCGAGTTTAAATATGCCTAGGAACACACAAGCCCACTCAGGCTGGCTGCTGCGAGGCAGCTGAGGAACTGCCCTGCAGGACAAAAATCAGAGTTTGCAAAGGAGTGGCTAAAAGCTTGAGGTCAAAACTGATAGAACAAAGGCAGATGTGTTCTTAACAGAAAACCTTCTTGTCGGCTGTGAGCGCCTTCTCTTCCGGTCCGGTTTGTAGGTCAGGGGAACCGGCTTCTTCTCTTCAGCCAAAAACAGGAAAAGAGTTCATTTAATCTATTACAGGCTGTCCGAAGAGAGTTGAGACCAAATGACTTTCTTCTTCTCCTCCTCCTACTCCCCCAGAAGGAGCAAGGATGAAATGCCAGATTCAAAAGGCAACTCCGTTACTGACAGTTGCTGTAACTCTCTCAGTCTCAGCCGCTCTCCTAACTCCAGGGTATAATTATCCTTGTACTTAATTGGAGGTTCAGGAGAGCTTATTAGCTTGCTCTATTGTTGCATAATTCAGGAGTTCAGTTTAAGCATCCTTAAGAGCCTTTTCTTTGCTTTTGGTTCTAGAGGACCACTTCCCAAATGGTCTATTTTGGCAGGAACCTTCCGGATGGAGGGAAGGGCTGCAGAGAACAGTGCAAGCAGCAAGGCTAGATAACCAGGAATGGGGAGGCCCGGCCCCATCCCTGCTCTGCTGCTAATTCATTGGCTAGTGTCAGCCAAGCAGCCCACCTCTCTGGGCATCAATTTCCTACCTCATAAATGAGAAGGCAGAACTGTGTCAGTAGTTCCAAAAGTGTGCTCCCTGGAGCACTGTCTCTCAAGATGCTTCTTAAGAAGATGGTTCTGTGGGCTTAAATAACTTCAGGACATTATAAC
Organism: Ceratotherium simum simum; assembly: GCF_057802395.1. Classification (NCBI taxonomy): domain Eukaryota; kingdom Metazoa; phylum Chordata; class Mammalia; order Perissodactyla; family Rhinocerotidae; genus Ceratotherium; species Ceratotherium simum. Next base: position 31,495,110 of record NC_141915.1, on the reverse strand, counting down.
CCTGTACCAGGGCTGCCTGTGGTGTATGTAATAGATTGCCTCACTCAATCTCTGTTTCAATAGCCTTCTGGTTTGCCACCTAAACACTATATTTCCCAAACTGCTTTGCACTAGAGTTCCAGATACGATTTAGGCTCCCAGTAAGATGCATTTGTGCAAGATGTAAATCTGGAACCGAGGTAAGTGGGCAGGGAGGCATCCATTTAACTGGCATGATGTGGTTCCAATGGCAACTTCCTGATTGCCCAGAGGCCTGATTGTGGCTAGGTTCCCTTAGCAGGCTAGTTCTCGGCTGTGGTTCTGGACGTTATCCCTGCAGGTCCAGCATGGAGTTTGCTTTGCTGGCGTTCCAGCAATTTTGTAAGCTCCCTACTCCCTAAATCAAATCCCTTGCTAGTTAAAATGACAAAAGTGATTTTGTTATCTGCAGCTAATTTGACTGATACATAGCCCCTTGGGTATTCATAATATACATAAACCTGTTAAATGTTCTAAGGTTCTGGCAGTAAAGAAACTTATTTTACCTAGCATATTTCAAATGTAATGGCTTTAACTGTATACAGGAGTCTATATCTTTGTCTATTCCTGTACATTTCATACTTCAAACACTCATGCTATTAAAATTCATAGTGGAAAGCAGTAGATATTTTTTATTGTCTTTGAGAGGATAAGAACAAGGAAAAAAAATCTTTATCCATTAAAAAACTGCAAATTCTTATTCCCACTTTGCATCTAGCCTTCTTGATATAGATTATGCAGCTGAGTGGTTGATGGAGATACATGTTCTTGATCCGTCTGCTCCTTCTGCCTCGCACTTCTTTGTAAGGATTCATTCTCCTGGCCATTTTGATTCTTTGGATCAAAGGAGAGGTCCAAGATTCTGAGTTATTAGCAAATACCCCAGGTGATTCTGGTGCAGCTGAGGAGTGGTCCACTCTTTCAGAATAACTGCGCAGGCCTCAGAATGAGACTTCCAGGGTATGCTCATGGCCATCTTCTTAGAAACCCTCCACCAGGGACACAGAACTTCAGCCTGAGACAGCTCTCTCAGCAATCCCTCCCTCTCCAGCAGCCAGCAAGGTGACTTCGGTTACAAAAGGAGTATTTTAACCCCTTTTAATCAGACATTTTGCCACTGAATCAGCAACACCCCAGTGAGGTTGGGTTGCTCTCTCTCCTCTGTGCATTTACTGCATACTGCAATAATTCTGTCCTTATGCTACTGGAGTTATATTTTTAAATGTCTCTCTCAGATGAGGATAGGAGATCCTTGAGGGCAAGGACTGTGTCTCAATCACCTGTGATTTCCCAGTGTTTAGGACATTGCCTAGAACAAAGTACACTATTATTATTAATTTTATTTATTTATTGTTAACATCCAGATTCATTCGTCTTCTAAAATACTTACTGCCTAGGACATTTGAAGGGGGAAAGAGGGGTAGAAACTTCTAGTTCAGGAATACTTGGAATGAGAAATACAAATAGGAAATTGTTCTTCTCTCCTTTGCTCCCATCCCAGTTCTTAAATGTCTCTTGGCTGTGTGCACGTTTGTGCTGTCTCTTCACTTGCAATTCTTCCAAAGGCAGGACTGCCCAGCTGAATGAGTGGTTGTGGCCACACTCCAAGCGCATTTTCTAAATATATACAGTGCATTATGCTCTGAGACCTTTGAGGACTGCTGTGTGTGATTCCTAAGAATATGGTTTATTCATGTTTCTAGCAAATTATGTCTCGTCTGAGCCATCTGGGCACAAGGGAATATTCCATTGATTGATATGTTTGGTGGGCTAACAAAGTTTTGCTAGATATCAATTATTGCTGTGTTCTGCTAGGCCCAGGCCATTGGCGTAGGAATTACAATAGCCCATGTGTTTTGATCAGGACCACCAGCTAAGATGAGCGCTTTCGGGGGCTCAAAATGGCTGTAACAGCTTCACCACAATTCAGTAGAAGTGGTTTGGGAGTTTGAAGAGACAGTTGTTTCCCTCTGGGTATATTTCCCCTTGGTTCTATTTTTCTGTTGTGTGTTCCCCGGAGAACACTGTAGGGTACTGCATGCTTCACGCTGGCTGCCACTCTGCCCCTCAGCAGGGTGGGGACTGAGGCAGTTAGACATGGTTTGTGGATGTGTTCTCTTAGGAAAAAGCACTCACGAGAGTTTCAGGAGCAAAATCATGAGTCTGGGAATGTTAGAGCCAAGAGGGACCTAGGAGATAAAATAATTCAACACCTTCATTCAATAGATAAGAACCTGAGAACTGTCAAGGCAAATAATCCATAATAAATCTATAAATCAAAACTCAGGTGGGTTTATTATGAGCCAGATCTGAGGACTAGCCCAGGGCCTTCCTTCCCTAAGGAAGGACGGGCACTGAAGAAGTGGGGTGTATGGAGTGGTAATATACCGTCTTGCAACAAAGAGCTTACATCACATATGAAAGGAGTATCCCTTTTATAATTGTCACGAGATGCTTAGCTGGCACAGCAAATGGGTGGTCAGCAGGTTGGTGTTCACAGGTGAGCACAGCAGGTCGGTAATTAATCCTTAGTTTAGGGAGAGATGCTTATCCTTAAAGAAACGCCAATACGGGGGGAGTTACATCCCTATCTTTAAGGGCATCATTCTTGTCTTTTGGACATAGTAAATATCTAAAGCAGATATACAGTGCATGCTCAACAGGCCACATCAGGCCCTTTTGGAAAAAACAAGGTCAGGCTGAATTAGTTTTACACCAAATGCCTTCCTCATATACTCCAATACATGCTGTTGCTTTTCATTTATTTATCAGACCTAAAGGCATTATACATATAAACTTGGAAGCCAGCGCTCTTTTCTGAATACCACAAGGAGCTTCCAGGATTTTTATTTCTAAAGGAACAATCAGAAAAGGAACTTAAATTTTGCCTTCTACATGCCTCCTCTAAATTTCTCCAAATGCTTTTTAAAAATGAACAGTTGATCCACAGTGCTTGTCCACATAGGGGAAGTATCCTCGATACTGTGAAAAAGTCTTTGGATGAGGACCCCCTACTCTGATACACCACCCAATGCTGTTTCCGTAAGTAATGCCAGACGTCAAAATTACTTGTTCTCAAAGTGTGGTCCCCGACCAGCAGCATCAACATCACCTGGGATATTGTTAGAAAATCACACTCTTACACCCCACCCCAGACCTACCAAATCATAAACTTAGAGGTGGTCCCGGCTCTCTGTGTTTTTACAAGCCTTCCAGGTGACTCCAATGCACATTCAAGTTTGAGAACCAATGAACAATCTTAGACTCTCCTTACACAATGTGATTTTAGAAGCAATTAGAATATTCCCCATCCTCCAAAAGACCTTGCCTCCTGCCTGCTGTTGCCTGGAACTTCTACTCTTTAGATTTATATCTTTGGATTAAGACTTCTAGCTCTAGTTTATTCTGGAATATAAAACATTTTGAAGGTTCAAACCCTTTACATATTAGTATGTACAACCTTATCAAAAACTTCTTTAAGATTAGGTTTTGATAGTGTATTTATAATGTATTTATAGCTTGTTTATAACTGAAACTTATTGAAGCTGGTGGTTAGGAAAAAGTAAGAGAATTTAGTACAGTGGGAGAGAGGTATCTCATGGAACACAAAGACAGGGAGGCAGCAGGTCTTAGGAGCTGACTCAAATCAGGGACTGGAATGCCCACAGCAGCCCAGCATGTCTCTTGTCACTGCTCTGCTCCAGGAGCCTGTTTTGTTCTCTCCTCTTGCTGAACACTGAATTTCTCTGCTTCTCTGGCCATATGGGAGAAGATGGCTACAGCCTGTAGCTCTCAAATGGAACAGGTCCAGGAAAGAGCCTGCATGTCTCTCCCAGTCTCAATTCCAAGTGTCAGAATGAGAATTTCAGCCCAGGTAGGATCAGCTCTTCACCTGAAGTCAATCATCTGTGTGTTGGGGGTATAGGAACATGGCCTCTGGGAACCTCACATCTGTAATGTGTGGATCGTGAATGGATAGCTTTCTGAGAAGAGGGAAGGGCTGGGAAGTTAACTTGATAGACCAAGAGAGTTTGAGGACCCTGGATTGGAAGGAAATTAGAAGGAGTTCTGTTGAAGGGTGCAGAGGACATGAGAAAGGGGAGGGGAACAGGAGAATGCACAGAGTGAATTTCTCAGATGGTAATTGCAAAGGTCAGTCTTTGTTAGGGGTTGAATTATGTCCTGCAAAAAGATATGTTGAAATCTCAACCCCTGGTGCCTCAGGATTTGACCTCATTTGGGAATAGTGTCATTTCAGAGGTAATGTTAGATGAAGTCATAGGGTAGGTCCTTAATCCAATATGACGGGTGTCCTTATAAGAAGAGGAGAATTTGGACATACACACAGAGACACCAAGGGAAGACAGCTATGTGAAGTTGGAGGCAGAGCATCTAGTTGTGCTGCCACAAACCAAGGAACGCCTCGGGCTACCAGAAGTTGGAAGAGGCAAGGAAGGATACTTCTCTAGAGGCTTCAGAGGGAGCATGGCCCTGCCGACACCTTGTTCAGACTTCTAGCCTCCAGAAATCTGAGATAGATAGATAGATAGATAGATAGATAGATAGATAGATAGATAGATAGATAGATAGATAAATCTTTGTTGTTTCAAGCCACCCAGCTTGTGGTACTTGGTTATGCAGCCCTAGGAAACTCACACGGTGTTCTTTAGATCTTTGATGCCCGTTGAACTGCCACGCTGCCCCATGCTCCAAGGACCACAAAGTCTAACCTCCTTCATTCTCCTACCGCTCCTTGGTCATGACAGTCATGAACCTTTTGCTTAAAACCTCCCTTCCTCATTTTCTGGTTTCCATTTTGCTGCTGGCTCAGTGATTTACTACCTTATCTGGCCTCATCATCCTTTGAATTTTGATTTTCTTTACCATCTGTTATAATCTTTCTCAAACTATTGCAATTGCAAGGGATGGAAACCCAACGTAAGCAAACATGGAGAATTTATTGGCTCAGAATTAAAATGCAGGGGTGGTCTTGTTTCAAGAACAGCTGGATGTGGGCACTCAAACACTGTCACTGGGAAGCTTGCCTTCCTTTATCTCACGGCTCTGCTTCCCTCATTGCCAGATCCAGCCTCCCACAGGCTTTCCTACCTGGTACAAGGTGGCCACCCAAACTGCCAGGCTGACGTTTGACCTGCAGAGTGACTCCAGTAGAAGGACAATACCTTTCTCCTGATAGCCCCGACAGTAGTCAGACGTGCTGTCCTTCTTCCACTTATTCACCAGTAACTAAAACCGAAGGAATGCACTATTTTGATCGGAGCAATTGGGTCTTGTGACACCCCCCTGGAGTTTGGGGGTGAAATCAGCTGAATCTGAATCCCGTGCACCTAGAGTGTTCTTGTCAGGTGGTGGATCAATACTGGAGAGGCAAAAACAAGAGGTGTCTAGTACATCTTCCCTTTCAATTCAGATTCTTTGTCCTTCCATGTTGCAATAAATTAGTAAATACCTACCCTGGCTCAACATGACCCTACCCCATAGAGTCCCTTAGTTTTTTCTCACCCTGCAGGCAAAGTAGGAGAATAAGTGCCTTATGAGCTTGACCAAGGTATCCGCTCACAAAAATCAATCAATATAATTAATATTTCCCAATTCATAGAAAAACTGCATAAGTTAATGGATAGAGTTTGCCAAATTTCATATTTTTCTTCCATTAGAGTTTTCTGAAATTTTTAGCAACTGATGGTTTTTATGTATACTAGAAGCAAACACACACACACAAAAGACAGTGTCTGCTTTGGTCCACTATTATATATTTAATTATTTTTTAATGTCCCAGAATCAGGGCAAGATTGAGGACGGGGCTCCGCTGAGTCAGTGGGCTTCTGCCTGTCCACAGGGTGGATGGTCTGCTCTGTGTTGTCTCATGTCTCTCTTGGAAGCACATTCCTCCAATGACTATCCGAGGCACATCCTGTGCAGAGCTGGGAGGCTTCCTGGGTGACCTTTAGCAAACCTGACTGTTGCCTGTCACAAATACAGTATTATTCTCTCCTCTCATTGAATTCTCCCAGGGCTGAATTATCAGAGATGTTTTTAAATGTTTGTCTGCTCTCAACTCCATATCTTTGTCCTCCCATTATTTCTTCCTGGAACACATTCTGGACTCAGTTAGAGTCCCATGGTCCCCTCCCATGAAGACTTCATTGGTCACCTTGATGCTAAGGCTGCATCAATAAGAAATAAATCCACAGTCCCTGCTCTAGTAAAAGTAACTGATAATAAACCAAAAGTATATAGATAATTCCAACCTTCCAATTGTGATACGTGCTGAAAAGGAGAGTGCTGGGGAATGTACCTCGAGGGGAGCTAGCTTGGTTGCTGGTGGAGGGGGGAACAAGGAAGGCCTCCCTGGGACTGTGGTGTGTAAATCGAATCTTGGAGGGGTAGCAGGACTAGTCCGGTGATGTGGTGGAGGTGTCTTAGTCAGCTTGGGCTACTATAACAAAATACCATAGACTGAGTGGTTTAAATAAATATTTATTTCTCACAGTTCTAGAGGCTGAGAAGTCCAAGATCAAGGTGCCGGCAGGTTGGCGTTTGGTGAGTCCACTTCCTAGTTTGCAGGTGGCCATCCTCTCATTACGTCCTCACAGGCCTTTCCTTAGTGCCTGCTTGTGTTTCTTCCTCCTTTTATAAGGGCACTAATCTCATCTTGAGGGCCCCATTCTCATGACCTCCTCTCACCCTAATCACCTCCCAAAGGCCCCACCTCTAAATACCATCACACTAGGGATGAGGGCTTCAACATATGAATTTTAGGAGGAGACAAACATTCAGTCTGTGGCAGGTAAGGTGGAGTTTGATGATGCTTATGGCAGAGGGAACAGCAGGGAGGATTCTGGCATGTTTGAGAAATGAAAGGACAGCTGTATGGCCAATGCGTAGTGAGGGAAGGGATAGTGGCAACAGTGACACGAGGAAGGAAGGGCAGCAGATGTGGGGTCTTGTGAGCCACATTACGGACTTTAGAGGTACTACTACAAGCAGGGGGTGGTAATAGCACGATTTTAGACAAATAACAGCCCAAATAGATTTGCATTAGTAAAGGCTATTCTGGCATCTGTGTGCTTAATGGACTGGGGAGAGGCAAGAACGGTGGCTGAAGACTCTCGGAGTGTATTCATGTGGTGTTGCATTGTCAGAGGGACCTATCCTTGTTGGTACTTAGAATGGTACTTGGCTTTGGTAAATTAGCCTCTTGGATGACTTATAGGTTTAAAACTCTTAAATGTCTCAAGACTACCTCACAATGCTCTTCAACTCCCTCCTCCTCCCACGCAACCCTAAACTTGGGTTGCATGTCTTAGCACACAGCACCAACATTCATTTGGTTTTGCAATCCAGAATCCATGGATTTCTTCCTTCTTTTTCTCTCCCTCACCTCCCATTCCAAATCCTTCCCCCAAAATGCCTATTTTATCCCTGAAATATCCCTTGAATCCATCATATCTTTCCATCTCAGTCACCACCATCTGCCCAAGCCACACTCACCTCTTCCCCAGAGGACTACTGCCTCTTCACTCATCTATTTTTCCTCACTCTGCCCGCTCCTCTCCAATCTGATCTTCACACTGAGTGATCTTTCCAACATGCAGATTTGATCATATCGCCTTCTTGCTTGCCATATTGTAATAACTTTCTTTACTATCACGATCCAGACAGAATTGGTTAACGTGGCCTCCAAGACCCTTCAGTGTTTGCTCTTCAACCATTCTTCAGCCCCATCTCTCTCTGCTCCAGTCACAGTGAATCCTCTGAGTCCGCTGACTGCATCGAGCTCCCTCATGCCCCAGGGCTTTGTCCCTGCTGTCCCCTCTGCTTAGAACGCTCTGCCCTATTCACATAGTTAACTCGTATTCCTACTTCATTTCTCCGTTCAAGGGTCACTTCCTCAGGGAGCCTCTTCGGACTTCGCTGACCAGGTCAGATCCTCTTACAGCATCTCATAGCTCCCTATGAGTGTTTGTCCCAGCTGCAATTTTGCGTTTGTCTCAGTTCACTATTTTCTCTTTCTCCCACTAGATTGCAAGCTCTATGAGGGAAGGATTAGCATTGGGTTTTTGCTCACCATTGTAGCCCAGAACCACATAGACCCTTAATGGTTTGGTTGAACGAAAAGTGACTAAATGAACACATATTAAATGTTGTTTTTTGTTGAATATCTAATGTGGACCAAGCACTTTACACACATTATCCCAGACCTTATCACCACCTAGAAAACAACTAGTAATTTTTTTTATTTTAAAGACAAGGAAAACTTCAGCTCAGAGAGGTGAACTTGCCACAGACTGCAGAGTTTATAAATGGTAACTTTCCAGGATTAAAATCCAGGTCTGTCTGTCTCTGCAGGCTGTGCTGTTTCCACCATAGCATACAGAATGTTAAGGCTGGAGGGAGTCTGGAAAGCATTTGGTCTAACACTGTCATCCTGCTGAGAAGGAAGCTGAGAATAATGGTTTAGGAAAAAAAAAAAAGACATATACATTCACGTAGAGCATCCACAACAGAGCACAGCTAGAAACTAAACCTCTCTTGGCTGGGTCTTTTCTATTATTGTATATCCTTTTAACCCTTTGACTAAACAATGGGAGCAATGACTTCACAGACTTTAGTTTACTTTGCACCACCCATAGTTGCCCAAAGTGGCCACCCAGATTAGGGTCATAGCTAAATCATATTTGTAGCGAGGAATTCTGGCAGACCTCAGGGTATAGGGACCGCAGAGGGAGGGAGGGGACATGACTGAATGGTAAATAAAATCAGTTTCTTTTTGTGCTACCTAATATAAAGCCATAATCATTACCATAGCAACACACTCATTGCACACAACATGAATATGTAGATTCCCTAGGGGGAAAAATGGAATAAACTGTACCTTTGTGCACCTTTACTTGTAAAAGAAAAAATGCTTCTACAATTCCAATCCACAGTTGCATAAGCAGGGTTCTGCATCCATGTAGATAATCATTCCAGATGAATCCACAACCACAAGTGAATGATGTGCTCACTGAGGCCATAGAAAAATAACCAATAATTGGTGCGTATGTGTTTGTGTGTGCAAAACAGAGAAAGAGAGCTAGGGAGAGAAATCATAGTACGTGGAGATTTCTGGAGGGAAATTCATTAAATTAGTGGCCTCCTTTCAGAATTAAAGCTTCTGAAGTGCCCTGATTATCGAAGCCCTTGAGCTACTGATACTCCAGAGGCTCCCAGAGTGGAGACAACATTGTAGGGCTGTGAATCACTCAGGGAAAGAAGAGCATTGTGGTTCTAGAATTTCCATAGAAGAGAGGCTTAGGGTGGCCATGTGATGAAAAGGTTGGGGTGGGGCTGGGTAACTATGGACACGTCCCAGAATATTTGAAGTCTCACCATGGTTTTTCCTTAGATTATATTTTCACTGGGTTAGATTTAGAAATGAGGGTGTGATAAATCTCCCCCCAGCCAACCCTTGGTGCCACTACTGAGAAGGGCCCTCCGGTTTTCCACTTCACCTCTCCAAGGAAGACTGATGACAAGGTCTGTGGTTTTGGATGCTGCTCTAAGGACAGATAGTTCTGGATCTCAGCCTGATATCCCAGGTGAGGAAGGGGCCACTCCACCTTGGGTGAGATCTAAATAATGAGCGCCAGAGACCAGCCTGGATTTCCTGGAAGAGTCCCAATTCCAAACACTCTTCTGTGATTCTGTGTGCAATTATTAGATTGGATATGCTTATTATTTGTACAGAAACCATTGTGTCTAGAAGCATACAGTTGGTGATTCTCATTCTGACTGACTCTGGTTTAGCGTTCTCTATTTCTCATTATATCTCTTCCTTTACACCCCTATAAACACAAACGCATCTCTACCCACCTACCTAGGTACCTGTATCTTCATCTCTATTTACCTTCCTAGCTAGCTCTCCTTATTGAAATATAGGTGTGAGTGAGAAAGGGATGTATAGATACACACACACATAGACACATATGGCAGGCAACAAGCAAGAACTATGATAAATAAGTTACACAAGAAAGTACACAAGAATTAGGGTGGGGCAAGTGGAATAGGAGTGGGGGCAGATTGCAATTTTAAACAAAGGGGTCAGAAAAATCCTCCATGAAGCGACACTTGAGTAAGTACAAGTGAATATGATCCAGGAGCGGCTCTTAAATCTCAGAGCAAATGGGAACTGTTTGATTTAAGTTACGTGGTTTTCCACTGCCTGATTTTCATCGAGAGGTTGGAAATCCCAGGAAACCCTGCATTGTTAGATCAGTTCTTGAATGGGCAGAAGTTTGACTGAGAAAAGCCAGATCCTAAGTTAATCAGGAAAAGACTGTAAAGAGACCAGCTTTAGTTTAAAAAGGGAAGAACCAGACTGGAAAGATCAAGACCAGATCCTGATGACAGGTTGGCGTCAGCTTGGAGGCGTGAAGAAATTGGACAATTTATGGTCAGCCAGTGAGGTTGCATCATAGTTCCTCGTCTGCACAAGAGCTCCAGGGAAAGAACAAATATGTTTTGCGGTTCTACTTTCAGTTTATGTTGTTCTCCTTTTTATGGATTTCTGACTCTTCAAAGATATTCTTTAGTGGCTTTTGTTTCCAAACGAAAACTGGAGAAGGACAGTGCAATTTTATAGAGAGGGAGAGTGAAAGAAGAGCTCACCGTCTATAATCCTGGGAAGAATGGTTTTGATTGTAGATCAGCTAACTGCAAAGAGGGGCAACGTAAATCAGATGGACCCCGGAGAATGCACGTGGTGCGACCACGGCCTATCAAGGTAGAGAAGATCCAACGAAGACGGAATTATTCACTGTTTGTTAAACCCAAGAAGTTGATTCATAGATGCTATCGTCACCCTCTAAACACGTTAACAATCAAGTACAGACTATATTACATGTGCCATCCTACAGTGAAAAAACCCAGAAATCGTCAATAGCCTAAAAAAATTCTAATTACTCATTGTACTAATTCTCATGGTCATATTATCTTATTTCTCTTAGTCTCAGTCTTCTTTCTTACAGGTCTTGAGCACTTAGGCTTTTGAGATGTTGTCTGATTTTATTTAAGGATGATTGCATTTCAGGAAATCCTTCAGTGGCTTCCAAATTCCTTTAGGATAAAATTTTAAATAAATGGCTTATAAAGTACGACAAAGTCCTTTTGATCTGTCTGTCCCCTGCTTACCTCTCCAAATTTGTCTTCTGCTGCTCTCCCATAGGCATCCTTCTGGCTGCCAGAACAATTTTATGCAATTTCCTGAATAAATCACACTGTTCCATGCAGCAGTGTCTTTGCTCATTATAGGTCCTCTGCCTAGAATATCCTTCCCACTCCCACTCATTGGGCTGGATTTGTCACTTCCTGGTGCTAGTTTTCCTACCCTTTCTTCTCTTTCAGGCTGAGTGGGCTGTGAGCCTCATAGCATCCCTGTATTAGCTCTCTCATGGCCCTTACCAGCTTGTAACGGAATACATGCCCTTTTTGTTTCCTTATGCCACAGACTGAGAATTTCTTGAGGGCAAAGTTGAAATGAACTCTTACCCCAGCTTCTAGAAAAGGACTGTAGCGCCCAGCATGTATAGTGAATCAATGTATGTGTGAAATCGAATTGAAGCATTGCAAGTCTTAAATATTGCAATATTCACAAGGTAAAGAAATGTAAACCTAGCAGCTTCTTAGCGATCATGAAACTAATATTATTGACAGAAATGGGGCTCAGTAAGTCATAACCATTATTATCATCATAAGAAGCAATTTTCCAAGCTCAGTAGTTCATTATAAGCAGTTATTGGGTCCTACTGACTTCTTTACAGCCCTGCAGGGGACAGATAGATTTGAGGGAGGAAGAGAGAAATGGCTTTCTAATTTTATTTACTTTCACAGTTTTTAAACGCTGCTTCCCCACTGTCTTCAAATGAATTCCAACCAGAGTGGAAACTATTCTATAAACGGAATTGATCAAATTGTAGCATGGCAGAATATTTTGCCTTTCATGTAAGAAGGACCTGCTAACATCCCTCTCTGTGCAAGGTCACTTTGTGTCCAAATTAGGAAGCAGGTAGAATTTGTGATTATAGGACACACATCCTCTCTGGACCTGGATCCTCTCTCTATCTAGGCCCCCATCTCACCTCCGATTTTCCCCGTTTGGGGCTCTGGGTTCCCCATTACTGTGCCCTGTGACCTCCAACCCTACACTACTGTCCCTTAGAAACTTCCTACCTTGTGTCTCCTTTCAATGTTTTTAACTGACTCGCTACTCTTTATTGCACTAATTCTTGTTAAGCCATCAATGCCATAGCTTCATAGAAGCTTAGAGTTTTAATCTTTCCAGGTGATCTAATGAAATCCCTCCATTTCGCAGAAAAGAAATGGAAGGTCTAGAGACTGGAGGTAACCAGCCCAAAGTCACGGAGCTGATGGAGGCAGAACTAGCATCTGGGTTCTCCTTGACATCAAAGCATTGTCCCACAGTCCTAGGCTCAAATCCCTGCTCAGCCATTTACTGATCGTGTGATGTCACAATGCAAAAGTTACCAGAGTGTTGGGAGTCTCCCTCTGGTTCTCTGTAAAATCCAGAAAAATTGTAGCTTCCACCTGACAGTTGTTATGAGGGTTAATAAAGAAAATATATAATGGACTTAGCACAGCCCCTGACACGTAGTGGACACTTAGTAAATGCTGAACAATTTTACCACCAGTATGCCAGGCTGGGATCTCAGAGCAGGATCCTAGGGGAGCTGTTGGGAGCAGGTTCTTCTTTTAGCTCTTAGATCGCCACGGGGTATCTCTGATTTTGACCACTTAGGGGCGTTTTGCTCATAGGTCTTTCAAGATCAGTTGAACATGCCTGACAATTAATGTTTTGGTTATTCGCATTCAGCGCACTTGAGAGAGAGAGAGAAGCCACATAAGCCTCTTTCCCCTCATTTGTGCTTCTAGATCGTCACCTCTCCGTCTGTGAGCCCTGCTCCGTGGACAGTTTCTCCTGACGCTCGCTGCAGCTGGACCGGCTCTGTGGAGGGTTTCGGGAGAAAGCTCAAGGGGGCAGTGTGGTAATGCCGAAGAGAGCCGCCTCGCCTCGAGGAAAGCCTTGGCCGTTTTTACATGAAAGTGTTTACTCTGGAAATTAAATTATATTTGGGATTTTGGGTTTCCCCTCCCCCATCCCCGCCGTGGGAGGTTTCGGAAAGTTACTGTGGTGACCATTGCAATCAGAGGGCTGTCAGCGTTTCAGCTCTGCACTGGCAGGCTCCTTCAGCACTCCGGCCCCTCGGGACCCTGTGCACGTGGGGGGGACCCTGTGCACGTGGGGGGATCCTCTGTATGTGAGGAGGCCCTGTGCACGTTGGAGGGAACCCGTGCACGTGGGGGGGGACCCTGTGCACGTGGGGGGGACCCTGTGCACGTGGGGGCATCCTGTGTACGTGAGGAGGCCCTGTGCACGTTGGGGGGAACCCGTGCACGTGGGGGGGGACCCTGTGCACGTGGGGGGGACCCTGTGTACGTGGGGGTACTCTGTGCACGTGTGGGGGACCCTGTGCATGTGGGGGGCTGGGCCTCTAGCAGAGGTCACTGGCTCAGGATCCCCCTCCACCCCCCACACAGGTTTTCCCATCTTCAGCCACTTTTGGATCAACGGCTGAGCATGAATTCAAACTTAAGTTGGGTAGTTGGAAAGGGTTCTTTTCGTTTGTGTGTGTGTTTTCCAAAATATTTCTGAAAGCAGTCCTTCAAATGCTGCCTGTGTATGCAGGGATTCACGCATATTCATAGGCTGCGCCTCTTCCCAGGTCTGTTTTCATCTCCGTCAAATGAGGCGTTATATAAGTTCTAAGGTCCCTCCAAGCTCGGCATTCCAGCGTTCTAGGTATTCAAGATTATAGAGAAATCTATTTTTAAAACCCAAGCCTTGGGAAATCCCTCCTTTCTCTGTGGCTTCTCCCAGCTAAACCAGTCACTCAACACTCTTGATTGGTAACTTGAAGATGAACAATTCCTGTTCTCCAGGTATCCTCTTCAATTAACTCACCGTTCACCACCAAATGCATATTTACTGCACTTTATCATATGTCAGGGACTGAGCTAGGTCCTTCCTACAACGTGGTGAAGAAAACAGACACAGTCCCTATCTTCATGAAGCTTACAGATTAGTGGGGTATAGACACTACGCAAATAAGCACACGTAGAGAGAGTGTAATGACAAACTGAGATGAGGGCTGTGCAGGAAAAGTAAAGGGTAAGGAAGTCTTAAGGGAACCTAATTTAGAATTAGGGGTCAGGGAATGAGGGAATGAAGTTTTAGCTAAGACACAGTGGATATGTGGAAGTGGCAGGCTAGGTGTAAGAACCAGAGGTTGAGACCAAATTATTGGCTAAAATGGCTGGTTGGAAGCGATAACAGGGGTGGGCCCCATGGGGTAGCAGTTAAGTTCGCGCTCTCCGATTTGCAGCCCAGGGTTCGCAGGCTGGGATCCTGGGCACGGACCTACTCACTGCTCATCAAGCCACGCTGAGGTGGCACGTCCCACATAGAAGAGCTAGAAGGACCTACAACTAGGATATACAACCATGTACTGGGGCTTTGGGGAGAAAAAAGAAAAAAAAAGAGGAAGATTGGCAACAGATGTTAGCTCAGGGCCAATCTCCCTAAAAAAAATAATAAAAACTACTCTATGTCTTTCAGTGATACCATCTTTTAAGATCCAAGGAAGACATTAACCCACTCTAATTCTCAGTGAATGCTAGTAGCAAAATCCATGATATGCCTTGTAGATAATTTGAATTGTCAAAAATTCAGAGCATCCTAGAGTGAGACGAAACTTCAGAGGTCATCTGATTAAACTCTCTTCTTATTCAGGAATCTCCTCAAAAACATGCTAAACAATTATCAAGATGCTGCCAGGGGATTCAGTCACTTCTTCCACTTTTGACAATTCCACTATTTCCTTCCATTGATTTCTTCTTAAGTTTCCCTTGCTAGAGAGAGAAAGACATTTTGTCGTCTTTGTTCGTTGATACATCTCAAGTGGCCGGAGCAGTGTCTGTCATATAGTAGCTTCTCAAAGCGTATTTATTGAATGAATTAATTGAGGCTAAAATAGGCCTCCCTAAGTTTTTGCTCATTGGCCCCAGTTCTGTTCTTTAGAACAAAGAAGAACAAACCTCATATCTCATATAAGGACAACCTTAGAGTTATTTGAAAATAGCTCTCATTTTCCAGTTCTTCTCATCTCTCTGTTACATATCCCCATAGATGTAGCTTTGAAACTCTCACAGTTTTGATCACTAATTGGGATCCAATTAGGCATGGTAATTCAACAAATAAGAATCTGCTTTCTTATATTATCATCTGTCCATCATTTCTCTATTTTTTTACATAGATATGTTTCTTCCTTTAACCCTTCATCTTTCAGTAATACATATAATATTCAATAATTTATATAATATAATGTATAATTATGTGTATAGTATATATAATATAATATAAAAAATTCAATAATACATATATATAAATATATATCAAAAATAAGGAATTGGCTCACGTGATTATAGAAGCTGAGAAGTCCCCAGATCTGCAGTTGGCAAGCTGGAGACCCAAGAGAGCTGATGTGTGGTTTCAGTCTGCAAGTCAGCAGTCTTGAGACCCAAGAGGAGCCAACGTTTCAGTCTGAGTCACAAGGCCAGAAAAGACTGATGTCTCAGCTCAGTTTAATAAAGTTTCTCATAGGATCTCACTCTACAATGACAATATGTACATAGCTTCTTTCTTTCAGTTCAGCTTTTTTTAAAAAAAATTATTATATTGTAGTAAGAACGCTTAACATGAGATCTACCCTCTTAACAATTTTTTAAGTGTAAAATATAGTATTGTGTTGTTGACCACAGATACAATGTTTTACAGCAGATCTCTAGAACTTACTCATCTTGCTTACCTGAAACTTTATGCCCATTTATTATGCCCATTTCCCCTTCTTTCCAGCCCCTGGCAACCACCATTCGACTTTTTTATTTTGTTTTATTTAATTTTTTTTGTGAGGAAGACTAGCCCTGAGCTAACATCCGATGCCAATCCTCCTCTTTTTGCTGAGGAAGATCGGCCCTGGGCTAACATCTGTGCCCATCTTCCTCTACTTTATATGGGATGCCACCACAGCATGGCTTGACAAGCAGTGCGTTGGTGTACCCACGGGATCCAAACCCGTGAACCCCGGGCCACCAAAGCGGAGAGCGTGCACTTAACTGCTGTGCCACCGGGAGGACCCTCCACTTTTTGATTCTATGAATTTGACTATTTTAGATTCCTCATATAAGTGAATCATGTAGTATTTGTCTTTCTATGACTGCTTACTTCAGCATAATGTCGTCAAGGTTCAACCATGTTGTTGCATATTGCAGAATTTCCTTCTTTTTTTAAAAGCTGAATAATATTCCATTACACACACACACACACATACACACACACACACCACATCTTCTTTATCCATTTGTCTGTCAATGGACGTTACATTAAGTTTGTTTTCACATCTTGGCTGTTGTGAATAGTGCTGCAATTTCTGTAAGAATGCCATTGGGATTTTGATAGGAATTGCATTGAATCTGTTGGTCACTTTGGGCAGTATGGACATTTTAACAGCATTAAGTCTTCCAATCCATGAACATGGGATGTCTTTCCAATTGTTTGTGTCTTCTTTAACTACTTTCATCAATATTTTATAGTTTTTAGTGTACAAGTGTTTCATCTTCTTAGTTAAGTTTATTCCTAAGTATTTTGTTCTTTTGCTGCTATTGTAAACAGTGTTGTTTTCCTAATTTCCTTTTCAGATAGTTTGTTGTTAGTGTATAGAACAAACATGTTTCTACATACTAGCATTAACAGTATAAAATCAAAATTTAAAACACAATAGTATTTACAATATCTCTGAAAAAATAAAATACTTACATGTAATTTAACAAAATATGTAAAGAATACATATGCTGAAAACTATAAAACACTAAACGAGGAAGTAAAAGAAAACCTAAATAAATACAGAGACATTCTGTGTTCACGGATGGAAAACTCAACACAGTAAAGATGCCAATTCTCCCAAGTTGATATACAATTTCTGTAAAAATTCCAGAATGGTGTTTGGAGATTCTAAAATGTATATCTTATATCAAAGGAACTAGAATAGCTAAAACAATTTTGAAAAAGAAGAATAAAGTTGGAGGAATCCTGCTATTTGATTTTAAGACTTATTATATAGTTATAGTAATCAAGACAGTATAGTTTTGGTGGATGGATAGACCCATAGATCAATAGAACAGAAAAGAATCCAGAAATAGACCCACACAAATATGGTCTACTAATTTTTGACAGAGTTGCAAAAGCAACTCAGTGGGAAAAAAAATTGTGTTGAAATAATTATACATAGATAAGAAACACAAACCTTGACAATAACTGGCACCTAATACAAAAATTAACTAAAACAGATCATAAATCAAAACATAAAACTTGAAGCTATGGAATACATTACATGGACTAAACATAAGTGTGAAAGCTGCTGAGGAAAGGATCAGTGAACTCGATGACAGTTCAATTAAAAAAATGTCCAAAATGAAGCATAGAGAGAAAAGACTAGAACAAAAACAGAACACAAGATCATTGCTCTGTGAGAAAATTGCGAGCAGTATAATATACATTGGTGGTCTAGTGGTTAAGGTTCAGAGCTTTCACCACCGCCGCCCTGGTTCGTTTCCCGGTCAGGGAACCACACTGCCTGTCATACTGTGGCGGCTGTGTGTGATGCTGTGATGCTGAAAGCTATGCCACCAGTATTTCAAATACCAGCAGGGTCACCCATGGTGGACAGGTTTCAGTGGAGCTTCCAGACTAAGACAGACTAGGAAGAAGGACCTGGCCACCCACTTCCAAAAAAATTGGCCATGAAAACCCTGTGAATAGCAGTGGAGCATCGTCTGATAGAGCACCAGAAGAAGAGGCTGGTGCAAAAGGGCTGGGCAGGGTTCCACTCTGAAGAACACAGGCTCTCTAGCAGTCAAAATCGACTTGACAGCTCTAATAACACATAATATACGTGTAATCAGAGTCCTAGAAAAAGAATGAGGCAGAATAACATTTGAAAAACTAACATGAAATTTGGTGGATAATAACATTTAAAATTTGATGAAAACTAGCAAATCATAAATATTAAAAGCTAACAAACCCCAAGCAGGGTAAATATACTAAAAACCACGTTTTTGCACAACATATCTAAACTGCTGAGAAATAAAGGGGAAAATCTTAAAATAAAAATAAAGAAAAAATTAAAAATAACTTGGGGGTGGCAGTGGTGGTGGGGAGACTTTTCACATATGGGTGAACAATAAGATTGATAGCTAATTCTTCTCAGAAACAATGCAAGCCAAATACAGTGGAATGACATCTTCAAATTGCTATAAGAAAACACCAAAAAGAACTGTCAATTTAGAACTCAATATCCAGTGGAAATATATTTCAAACATAAAAGAAAAATAAAGACATTTTCTGACAAATATAAGAGAATTAGTGTCAGCAGGTATGTACCACGAGACATGCCAAAGAAAGTTTTTCTGGTAGAAGTAAAATGAAATAAATTGGAAACTTGGATCTAAAGGAAGAATTGAAAAGTACCAGAAATGGTAAATAAGTGGATAAGTATAAAAGAATACTATTTATTTATTTTTATTTTTTTAAAAGATATTAGTTTAAAACAAGAACAATATGTGAGGCTTATATCAATATAAGGCTAATATTTTGTTTTGATTTGATCTACTAATAATTTGCTAAGAATGATGTGTCCATGTTCATGGGGGATACTGAGCTACAGTTTTTCTTTTCTTGTGATGTCTTTGTCTGATTTGGGTATCAGGGTAATTCTGGCCTCATTAAGCGAGTTTGGAGGTGT
Source organism: Ceratotherium simum simum (assembly GCF_057802395.1). NCBI lineage: Eukaryota > Metazoa > Chordata > Mammalia > Perissodactyla > Rhinocerotidae > Ceratotherium > Ceratotherium simum. Next base: position 31,476,154 of record NC_141915.1, on the reverse strand, counting down.
TCCCTCCTCTTCTATTTTCTGGAAGAGATTTTATAGAATTGGTACTATTTCTTCCTTAAATGTTTGATAGAATTAGCCTGTGAAAGCATTTGGGGCTACAGCTTTCTTTGTTGGAAGGTTTTTAATTATAAATTCAATTCTCTTGATAGATATAGGGCTGTATAGGTTATCTATTTCTTCTTGAGTGATGTTCAGTAGTTTGGGTATTTCATGGAATTGGTCCATTTGACGTACATTGTTGAATTTATCGGCATACAGTTATTTGTTGTATTGCTTTATTGTTCTTTCTAGTTTCTGTAAGATCTATAGTAATATCCCTCTTTTTTCCCTGATATTTGTAATTTATATAGTCTCTCTGTTTAGTTCTCCATCAGTTTGGCTAGATTTATCACAAGAAAAAAATGAATATAATCTAATCTAGACTATCTTCATCTTTATACCAATGAAGTCATAACGCATAACCTTTAATGTTTTGTTGAGGAAGGGGCCCACAAAAGCAAAAGTATCTATGGCCTAGTCATCTTGCAACGCTGCTCTGGAATTTTGTAGATCACAATTAGTTGATCATCTTGGTCAAATTATATCACTTTATGATCTCAGTCTGTTTTCTCATCTATAAAATAGGAGGTAGTAATAGTATTTGTCTCATAGGAGTGTGGCTTTTGGGAGATTAAACAAAATCATGGACACAAGTGCTTATCCAACTGCCTGTTGTACAGTGAGCACCCAGTAAATGGTAACTGCTTTTAAAATACATATGTATGACATGCAACGTACTTTGCTTACATATTCTGTTCTGTGTTTTTTATTCATCAGTTAAATTGGTTTAGGACCTTTATATCACAGGACATTGTGTATTTTTGAAGATTCTTTCCCAATTTCACAAAGTTTGCATGATAACCCTCCAAATAAAGGTTTAACACTACAGTTATACTTTGCTTGCTAATTCCCATTCTAGTATTTATGCAAAGCTCTAACAAAGATGTAAGTCCTGTGGGCTTTTTATGGGATGATGCTTCTGACGTATGCCTTCAGTAGGAGATAGGTCCGAGGTGCTTTTCCAATACGAGTAATGAATTATATTCACACTTTGACTTTATACATAGTTCTTTATTTTTCTCCTGCATATAAAAAGCATTTAATGGCAGAAAAGCTTTTAAAGATATAATTTATTACCATTGGTCAGAGGTTTTTCTCCGTATGAAAAATTCATTGACCATAGTGGATCAAAAACATCAGCTAACCTGATTAGCATCATATTCTAATTTAGTGATTCTAAAACCTGGCTAGAAAAGCGAAGCGTTCTTCTTTTTCAGTACATATCACTGCCCCTGACCCTGCTGATTTAGAACTTCTTATAGAACTTTTTTTTGAAAGCTCTCTAGGTGATTCCAATGGTTAACCAAATTTGGAAACAGATGTCTTCTCAAGTATCCAAACCATCATCAATGTGAAAAAGCTTTGCTGTTTTATGAAAATGGACTGGGGCATGGAGAAGGAGCTCTGAATATCCTATGCTAAACAAGCTCTTGCACACAGTTTTTCTTAAAAATCTGATTATGTGTAGATTGATAAACGTTTATTTGGCATAGCGATCTTAATTGTTACTGACCTGTGGATATCTTTGAGAATCTTATCAATGCTGTAGATGGACTCTTTCTCTAGGAAATTCAGAACATTTCACATATGGCTTCAGAGAAAGAACCTTTTGAATCTTTCTAAAACAGAACTTTCAGATTAGCTGAAATGAATCATACAGGTCATCCACCTAAAATACCCACTCAAGCTCTTAGCCACTCATGTTGGATCCAGGTATTGGATGTTCAATCACACTGCCATGTTTATTCCACTCCATTCTGCTGCCTTATTTTTTTTTAACAGAAGGACATAATATATACGTCCAAATTTCAGTTACTTAGCTCACAAATAATAATGAAGAGCTTTGTCCTCAAAGAATGACAGAAAATAAAGTATAGGGTATGGGGAAACTCTATATTTCTTCGGTTCTCAGTTTCCTTCATGATGAGATGAAGGGGAGTGTTGGATCAAAGCAATGGTTTTCTTTTCTTTTCTGATTATGTTTTTAATTTCAAAATATTTTACCCATACAAAATGATATCATGAATCTATATATATTCACTATCTGCATCAACAAACCTTAACATTTTGCCCTATCAGCTTCTGATTTTTTTTGGTGAGGAAGATTGGCCCTGAGCTAACATCTGTGCCAGTCTTCCTCTATTTTGTATGTGGGACACTGCCACAGCATGGCTTGATGAGCGGTGTGTAGGTTCATGCCTAGGATCCGAACCCGTGAACCCTGGGCCGCCAAAGCAGAGGGCACGAACTTAAACACCACGTTCCCCAGCTGGCCCCTCCTGATTTTTTAAAAGAAGTAATAGGTATTAAACTACCATTGAAAATTCCGCTATGCACTACTCTGATCTCATCTCCCTTCCTTCCAGAGGTAACCACAATCCTGAAGCTGGTGTGTCTTTCCATTATTGTTTTAGACTTTGTTGTGTATGTATCAATAAACAAAATACAGTAGTATTCTGTCTGTTTGGGGATTTGCACTGAATTGTAACAAACTCTCTCTATATTTTATATATATATATATATAATATATATATATATATATAATATATATAATATATATATATAATATATATAATATATATATATATATAATATATATAATATATATATATATATAATATATATATATAATATATATATATGTATATATTTCTTATTTTTTTTTTTGTGGGGAAGATCGGCCCTGAGCTAACATCTGCCAATCCTCCTCTTTTTGCTGAGGAAGACTGGCCCTGGGCTAACATCCATGCCCATCTTCCTCCACTTTATATGGGATGCTGCCACAGCATGGCTTGACAAGCAGTGCGTCGGTGCACGCCCGGGATCCGAACCTGCGAACCCCGGGCCACTGCAGCGGAGCGCGTGCACTTAACCGCTTGCACCACGAGGCCAGCCCCTACATATTATATTTTCACTCAATTTTACATTTTTGAGATATTTCCATGTTGATGTTTATAGCTCCAGTTCATATATTTTAATTGCTGTGTAGTATGCTGTTAAATTAAGGCACTGAAACCTTGAAGTAAGTGTGAAATTCTAATATAATGAGACTTAACATTGGAGAATAAGACCAAAATGTGTCCGTTTGTCTCCAGCATTCTTCCAGCCTAATTTCCTTAAATACGGCCTTTATAAAAGGTGACAACTAACTGGGAAAATCTCGGTATTGTGACCACTCTCCTGGAGTTCCTCTCCAAATATAGGACCTAGAATCACTCTCATTAATATCTAAACGGATCAGACAACTGCACCATGTTTTGCAGAACGAGATAGTGGAACCCGGGAACTGGAGGCCTCATAACTTAGCCCCTCCTTTTACCTGGCTGAATATTTGGACCCCATTTATTGTTATAGAGGGATTTTGCTATACCACAATTAATTTCTCTCTTTTCCTATTGATGAACATTTTGGTTGTTTTCAATCACTTATTCCTAGTGTATTTAACATCATTTTATGTTTTCTTCTACCGGTGTGAGTATTTCTCTAGAGTATTCATCCAAGAGTGGAACTGCTGAATGAATACATGGGTTTGCACATCTTCAAATTTCCTAAATACTGCCAAATTGCTCTTCTAAGTGGTTGTTCCAATTTATTCTCCAACCAGCTGTTACAGGCTGAATGTTAATGGCAATTTGTGAAACTTCTCACTTCTCATTTGCCCCATATCTTCATTCAGCATTCACTTAGCATTGTCAGATTGCTGCCAATCTGATGAATATGAAAAGTTATCTAATTATGGTATTAGTTTACGCTTCCCTAATAACCAGGGAGATTGAATATTCTTTAATATGTTTTTGGCCCCTTTAATTACCTTCTGTGATTTAACTGTTTACATATTTGGCACATTTTTAGAGGAGTAGTTTTCTTTTTCTTATTAATTTGTGAGAATTCTTCATATGTTCTGGATATTAAACTGTGGTCAATTATACGTGTTAATATTATCTCCCAGTTCATGGCTTGTCTTTTAACTTCGCTTATGTTTTTTTGTCCTACACAAGTATTTACTTTTCAAAAAAAGACTTGTTGAAACACAGCATATGTGCAGGAAATTGTACACAGCGTGATGAACACAGCTACGCAGCCAACACCCCAGAGGCCTAGTCATTCGTCCTCTCAGTCATGACCTTCCCTCAAAGGTAACCACTATTCACACTTCTAACACTGTTAATTAGTTGTCTCTGTTTTCAGAACTTCATATAAATGGAATAATGCAGAATATATTCTTTTCTTTTGGATCCTTTTGCTCAATATCATGCTAGTGACATGTATTTGTGTTTTTTCTTAAAGCAATAGTTTGTTCCTTCTCATCACTATATATTTTATTATTTGAATATACCGCAGATTATTGATTCTTTCTACTGTTAATGGACATGTTTTTTAGTTTTTGGTTAATCCAAATAGTTTTCCTATGAACATTCTTGTACGTGTTTTTGGAGAACATATGAAAACAGAACATTTCTGTTTGACACATGTGTACAAGTGGAGTTGCTGGTCATAGCTATGCATCTATCATCTCTACTAGATAGTGCTATGCAGCATTCCAAAATTTTGTACCAAGTCACACTCCCACCAGCAATACCTAAAAGTTCCTGTTCCTCCACAATTTCGCTGCCACTTGATATTGACAATTCTTTCCATTTGAGCCATTCTGGTGTATGTGTGTAGTAGAATCTCACGGTGGTTTTAATATGTATTTTCCTGATGACTAATGAAGTTGAACATCTTTTTTATGTTTATTGGAATTAGGATTTTCTCATTTGTGAAGGGCCTGTTTAAGTCTTTGGCCCATTTGAGGGAGGAGCTGTCTGTCTTTTCTTTTTGATTTGTGGGGGTTATTTATATATTTTAGACATGATCCTTTAACACATGTATATATCTGAGATAGATATAATGTCTTCCCTTACTCAGTGTTTTGCCATTTCAATCCCTAATGGCATCTTTTTTTCACCATATGACTTGACTGTGTTTTCTGTATATTTCTGTATTCTATATTTTCTATACATTTTGAGTTTTATAAAATTACCTTTTAAAGACTGAGCATAACACAGATGCAGAGAAGCACATGTAAGTGTACAACTCAAGTTGTCACACACTGAACACATCCGTGTAACCAGACCCCAGATAAAGAAACAGAATACTATACGTAATCACAAGTATCCTTTGCATTCTCTTCCAGTCACAGTCTTCTAAAGGGTAACTGCTAACTTGATTTCTAAATCCATGGAGTAATTTTTCATGTTTTGGAACTTAATATAAATGAAATGATACTTTTTTCCTTTTTCTTGTTTTTTGGTGGAGGGGGAGGTCTGGTGTCCTTTGTTCAACAACAGGTATTGTTGCTTATAGCAATTCTTTTATTGTTAAATAGAATTCTCTTGTATGAATATGCCATAATTTATGCATTCACCCTACATTTGATGGTTTTTTTTGATCATTTCCGTGTCGCAGATAGTACGGCTATGAACAATCTTGTACGGTTTTTTGAGAACAGGTGGATATGTTTCCTTCCAATATAAGTGTGGAATTGCTAATTCATAGAGTATGCATGTGTTCATCATTAGGAGACAATTCCACAGAGCTTTTTCAGTGTTTTTACCGATCTCTATTCCTACCAGCAGTTTTTAGAGTCATGAAGAAGGCAGTCAAGACTAGAACTACAAAGCCCACTCGCAGACTCGTAGGCCCAACAAGTGGTTATTGCTTTAGGACACCAAATTTTAGGGTGGTTTGTTGTACAGCATTATCACTGAAATATATAAGTGATACACTTGCATTCTTGGAGTACACCCCGAGTTGGTTATAATATATTATCCTTTTATATATCACTGAATTCAAATTGCTAGTATATAGATTAAGATTTTTGCACCTATGTTCATTAGAGATGTTGGCCTTTAAATTCCCTTTCTTGTAATACCCTTGTTAAGTTTTAATATCAAGTTATGCTGGCCTCATAAATTGAGATGAGAACTTTTCCATCTACCCCCACCCCCAAACCCTCTTTTCCCCCTAATCTCTGGAAGTGATGGTGAGAAATTTTTTTACTTCTTATTTAAATGGTAGGAAGAATTCACTGGTAACGACTTCTGGGCTTTGAGATCATATAGTAGAAAGGATTTAAATTCTAGCTTTGATTTCTTTCATACATATAAGATTATTTATATTTTGTATGTCTTCTTGTTTCAGTTTTGATAACTAGAAGATTTCTAGAAATGTGCCAATTTGACTGAAATTCTCAAATTTATTCACACGAAGCTGTTAACAATATCCTTTTATTATCTATTAATATCTGCAACTTCTGTAGTGATGCCCTCATTTTAAAGTCTGATATTTGGGAATTTTTCTCATGTCTCTTTTTTTGATCAGCTTTGCTAGAAGTCTATTAATTGTTTTAGTCTGTTCTAAGAACCACTTTTTGGTTTTTTATTTTTGTATTAAGAAGTTTACTTTCTATTTTATTAATTTCTTCACATTATTTTTATGATTTCCTTTCCTTCACTTTCTTGGGGTTAAATTTTTTTTCTTCAGCTTCTTGGTTGGATACTTAGATTGATTTTCAGCCTGTCATATTTTCCAATACATGCAGTTTAAGATTGTAAATTTCACCCTTAGCACAGCTTTAGCTGTATTTCACACAGTTTGATGGCTGTACTTTCATCATTATTCAGTTCAAAATGCTTTCTAATATTCTTTGTTATTTCTTCTTTGACATTTGGATTATTTAGACATGTATTGCTTATTTTTCAAAGAGTGGGAATTTTCCAGTGATCTGTTTGTTTTTAATTTTTTACTTCATTCCACTGTGGTCAGAGAACATGTTCTGAATGATTTATCTATCCTTGTTCTGTGTTCCAAGCAGAGGACAGGTTCAGAGTATAAAATTATCATGCCAATTTTGTTGGTTTTCAAATTGTGGGCCTTAGGGTCTTGTGGTTTTCTGAGTCACATGGGAGTCAGCAAGAGAAAAAACAGGCTGAATTCTATCTTCCCCCTGCCCTATTTCACTTTATTTAGAACAGATCCACTTTGTTTTATTTATCAGGTTTTAATATAAAAAGTTTTTGTTTAAAAACAAATTTGGCTCTTTAAAAATCACTGAATTAGAATATCCTACAGTCCTTCCAATTTTGAAATACCGTTATTCTATATATTTTGCTCTTAGCAAAACCCACAACCACCCTGCAAGGGTCAGAATGAACTTATCAGTTTAACATGGCACCCTAACCTTCATGCAGTGGCTCCATCAAATTGATCCAGTTACATTATTATTATATTACTTTACATATGTGATCTATGTGTGAATGACCAATGGGTCTCTGCTAAATTTTGTAAAAACCAATACAGTCAGTTATCAGTTAATCCAGTAAAACATATTCAACCCATTCTAGGAATCAAAGACACGAAAGTTAAACCAACAGTGTTATAGGATTTTCTTTATTTATCAGAATGACAAAGATTAAGTATTTTTACACACTGTTGGTGGGAATCTATATTGAAAATGATTTGGCTTCAATATTTTTTGGTATAAGGAAGGAGTGGGACTAAAGTTAGGTGTCACGCACTCAAATGCCTACAAGAGCCATGAAGGGGAAATCAGATTGACATTCCTCTTTCCCACGGAAGTATTCAACTGCAAAAACCTTCTACAAAGTTCTGAGGGTGCAACCAAGAATAATGAATCAAGATAAGATGTATTTCAAGTATAAAGACAACAGTTAGATACACCCAAACATGAAGCATTTTAGCACTAAACAGTCCTTCTTATCACAAACACATGTACACGCTTGATGACAAATTCAGCTAATAGGAAGCATGAAGCAAAAAAATTAAATCAGAACTGAAAGAGCCACAGTAAAAATATTAGTGGTATGCATTGAGTCCTTTTTAAATCTAAAAGTAAAATGAGAAATTATATATATAGAACAGATTACTCATATGACAAAATATAATAAAAATAATGATAAAAATAATAAAATTATTCTAAAAATTAAAGAAGCAGTTAGAGACTGTAGGAAGAGATATGAGATGTTTTTTGATAGAATCGATTAATAGAATAAAATTGAAATTCATTTAAAAAAAAATCAAAGACAGTGACTTCAACCACTAAATCGTTTTCATGATATCTTTCATCAGCTTTACAGAGATACTTTTGGAAAATAAGAAATAGTCACTTTGAACTTTTCCCCTTTCCATTAAAATCAAATTAAATTAAGGTGAAGGCTTTTATGCAAAAATATCACAGTACGTTCCTATTTTTATAAGATTTCACATCTATTTATTATTCTATCTATGTATAAATAAAAATGATATCTGACATTGTTCCCCTAATAACCATGGCTATTTCTTGGTGGTAGATTTTTTTTTTTTTTGCTGGGAAAGATTCACCCTGAGCTAACATCTGTTGCCAGTCTTCCTCTCTCTTTTCTTTCCCCTCCCTGAAGCCCCAGTACACAGTTGTATATTCTACTTGTAGATCCTTCTAGGTCTTCTGTGTGAGCTGCTGCCACAGCATGGCCACTGACAGATGAGTGGTGTGGTTCAGCACCCAGGAACCAGGCCGGGCCGCCCAAGCAGAGCGTGCTGAACTTTAACCACTAGGCCATCAGGGCTGGCTCTCTTGGTGGCAGATTTACGGTGACACAGCACCTTTCCTCTTTATACTGTTCTCCATGGCTAAAATTATTTCTAATGTTCATGTAATGACTTTACAAGAAGTTTAAACTTTTCCCTTCTTCAAAATTAAAATAAACCGGTTATGAAACAAACACAAAAATAAAATCGTGTGGCTCATTCCACAGGCTAACTTGTGACCCAAATGGTTGTTGAGATTTCTGTAATTCTAAATCCTATCAGTAGCTGGTTCCAACTACTGAGAAATGAGAAAATATATGCAACATCCATCCCTGCCCCTCAGAGGGCATCCCACCTGCTTTCCACTCTGGCCTTGTGAGTGGGGCTAGTCTCTGTCTCTCCTCTCCCCACAAGCTGCCTCTTTTTCCTCTTCTGTCTGTGTGTACAGGTTCTTCCACTGTCCTGTGTGAACTGGAATTTAAATCCCACATCTACATTGTGGGACTAATGGATCGGAAGAGATCTTTCCTCCCTGCCTGCTTCTCCCTCGGAGGGAACCGTATTTATTGCTTTAATTAGAGCATGAAGCTGTAGGAGGAAATGCAAGTCTTCAGCCTTTCTCCTGACAGCTTCCAACTGGGGAGGCAACTTGGAACTCCTCTCTGCAAGAAGCGCCAGCTGGATAATTGGTCCTGTGTGGCTAATAGTTTTAAAAAAATGTGGGAGGGGGGATGAGAATCAATGTAAGCATCTTTAACAAACTTGAACATTCTAAAATGGGTTTCCAAAAATGTTACTGATGAAATGTTTGGGAGATTTTTTTTTAATGTGACTTAGTGTATTAATGTTCTCTTTGTGTGGAGGGAGGAGCAAAGTGTTGACATCTAACCTGCAGCAAATGTCATTGAATCGCTGAGCTGGCTTTCTCTCTGTGTTGGAAGGAGAGAATAATTCCCCACAATTATTCATCTAGGGAGTCTTAAATTTTCCAAATGATGAAGACAAGAAAAGACAAAGTTTCTCAAGGTATTTTGGGAATTCAGCCAAGTCTGCGTAAGTCATAAGTTTTTAAGGTAATAACCTGCAGTGTGTCCAAGGGTGATTTTCAAAATTGTTAATCACTGGTGAGGTATGGCCCAGACCAATCAGAAAAGAAGTCAGGCACTATGCTGTACAAGCACATTATGCCTCAGTATTAGGCCTGGTTGAGTATCTTGTTCGTATATGAGGTGGCTCTACTTTATTTGAGAGGAAGGATAGAAATCTCTGTTGGTCTTTAGAAGGAGAAATTAGGTATAGGCAAATTTAATGATTTTTACAAATTCTGAACACGATCATCCTTTGCGCATCTGTTCATTCAACAACCACAACACTGAAGCTACTGTGTGCCAAATATTGGGGCTGCAGAGATAAACAACAAAGACCACAGCTTCTGCTCTTAGAAGTTTACTTTCTAAAGCAGGGCTCAGCAACTGTTATTTCGTAAAGGGCCAGATAATGAATATTTTCAGCTTTGCAAGCCGTAAGGTATCTGTCACAACCATTCGACTTTTCTGTTGTAAGATGAGAGCAGCTACAGACAATACACCAGCAAATGAGTGTGGCTATATTCCAGTGAAACTTTATTTATGGACACTGCACGTTGAATTTCATATAATTTTCACGTGTCAGAAAAATAGTCTTCTTCTTTTGATTTCTTTCTGACTATTTGAAAATGTAAAACCATTCTTAGCTAGTAGGCTGTACCAAAACAGGTGGCCGGCTAGATGTGGCATGTGGGCTGTAGTTTGCAGGTCCCTGATCTAGAAGTTTGATAGTGGATCAAATCATAAGGGTCAACTGGCTGATGTTAAAAATGAAGTGATAAAATAAAAACTGGCATAGATGGCTGTGTGCCCATGCATGTGTGAGTTATAGAATCTTAGGGTTGGAAGAAATCTCAGACATTTTCAGCTTTGAATAACCTTCACAGAATATTTGTTTCCCCTCCAGGACATTCCCAACCAGGTTGCTTAGCCCCTGCTTGAACACCTTCAATGGCAGGACATTGGCAACTTCCCAAGGCAGCCTATTTGATTGCTGGACAGAGGCATTTTCATTAAATTTGTGCTTTCATTAAATACAAATATACATATATAAATAATAAGGACTCTGAATCCTAGTAAAAGTCAACCAGTATCCGTAGTCTGCCCTCTTTGGCAGGCCTCAGGGAATAAATAGAAGCAAATTTTCCACATGACCTAATTTACAGACAGCTATCCCAATGCTTGTAAGTCTTTAGATATTTGATATTGATTATATGGTTTGCTCATTTTTGGTCCCACGGTTTGGTTCTTCTAATTGGAAGGTTGAAAAGGCATGGTTCTAGGTTTCTTATTCTTTCTGATTCCTTCTTATATTCAACACTAGCTCATTTGTTTCCAGCATGGAGAAAATTTAAAAAAAAGGGTAGAGAGAAGAAAGTTAGATTGTTTTCTTTTAAAGTGGTGATTCAAAACATACGTATTTACATAATAATAACAATATGTGCCAATGTGCCCTATTAAAATTAATCTGCTTATGGATAAGGTTTTTGGAACATGGGACATGGCTTAGTTTCGCCTTGAGAAAAAGTGCTAAACCCAAATGAGCATTATCTTCTTTGCAAAATAAATATTGCCAAAGCTAGCATTCTAACTTTTCCTGGGTTTTCTTATCTTTATTTAAATATAAGGCAACTGGGTGAAGTCAGCTTTAAAACAGAAGTTGCTCTCAGATGGGCCAAAGTACTAGGGCAAAAATGCATGCTGATGTGTGTGTGTGTATGCATGTGTGTAATTGCACTTATAACACTTTATCATAATGGCTGGCACATTGCACTGTATAATGAGTATAAGAGATTTTGAAGTCAAGAAGAGTATATTGAAGAACAGCTTCATCACATAATATTTGGATAACTGTGTGCAAGTTACTTCCCACTGAATCTTTAAGTCTTTATTCATTTGTAAAATGAGAATAATAATACACATTTTATAGCATCAAATGAAGAATGTTAGCAAACTGTTTAACTGAATGCCTGGTACTCAAATATTATTCTCTTCTTCCTTTCAGCCTGCACCAAATTGCTAGTAAGGCTGATAATTGGCAAATTGGGAGTGAGAGGCAAAAATGTTGAGATGCTGGAATATCATAGGAGAAAAACTCAAGCTGGAGATACAAATGCATTATCCAAGCAATTTGCACTTTGGTTTCTTTATATAAAAACCATTCCCTAGAGTAATTAAAATGTGATCATAACATGATTAAATATTTAGCTTAAAAAGAAAATCTGTTTCTCATTTGGAGGTGATTATGAGGAAGCAGGCTGGTGTGGGCCTCATTTAAAATATAAATGTTGGTTGAAGCATGTGAGATTATCTCTAAACCTAATTAGAAAACAAAATCTATTGTATTCCTGGAGGTCAGGGTTGTTAAGAACTTTTGACTTTGGGCACCAAGGCATTTGGGTAATAGCTAATATTTTTATAGCAGTTTTCTCTGTACCCTTAGACTATGTACTGTATGTGTATAAACTTCTTTAATCCTCACAACCAAGTGCCAAGTGAGAAAGGTGGGTGGGACCCACAATGAGTTACTGGCAGAGCCGGGATCTGACTTGAGGCTGGCTGGCGGTGTTAACTACCCCTCCTATGTTCTTGGATGCACTCCTACCCTCTCCACTGCCCTTAATCCTTTCCCTGTTTCATTGGGAGAAAAAGTGAGCAGTGCTTTAAACCTGATGAACAGGGGTTCTAAACCCATAGCTTGTAAGACCCAGCAGATGATATGAACAAGTGATGCAGCCCATATGAGGAGGTCTATAGACAGAATGCTATGTAAAGGGAGCAGCCAATACTCAGCTCCAACTGAGCCTTGAATGAAAGAAATTCAATTGATTCAACATTTGGCAAATATTTGCCAGACAGTCTCCTAGGCATTGGGACTACCCTAGTTAAGAAAATAAAACCCCTGTGTCTTGGGCTGAAGAGTGTTCCCTCCAAAATTCATGTCTACCCAGAACCTCAGATAGTGACTTTATTTGGAAGTAGGATCTTTGCAGATGTATTTAAGGTTAGGATTGAGATGAGATCATACTAGATTAAGGTGGGCCCTAAATCCAATGACAGTGTCCTTATGAGAGACAGAAAGGGACACACAGACACAAAAGGAGAAGAGAGCATGTGATGATGGAGGCAGAGATTGGAGGGATGTGTCTATAAGCCAAGGAACATCAAGGATTGCTGGCAGCCACCGTGGAACAGATTCTCCTTCAAAGCCTTCAGAAGGAACCAACCGTGCTGATACCCTGATTTCAGACTTTTGGCCTTCAGAACCGTGAGAGAAACAAATTCTGTTGTTTTAAGCCGCCAAGTTTGTGTAATTTGTTACAGCAGCCACAGGAAACTAATACACTCTGCCCTCATGCTTCTTGCATTCTAGTAGGGGAAGAGATGAAATAAATAAATAGCTACATAATATAACACAGTCCTGAATGCTTCTTATCTTTGTAAAAATTGCTGAAGGACTGAAGATTTTCCACTGACCCCAGCCAGATCTTAGCCCCACCTGTCCTAGCTTCCCTCTTGCTAAACTCAAATTGGCCCACAAGAACTGCTAAAGTGCAGCCCTAATCTTGCCATCCCTGCATCTTGTCACAGGACTAAGACAATCTCAGTTTCCACAGTGAAAAATTCTTGGAACAAAAATGAACATTCATTGACCTTCCTTGATCTCCCTATAACCTCTTTAAGCCACTTGTTTTCTGCAGAACAGTCATCTTGAGTTGTTCTAACATTGGAGACTTTAATAAAGCCTTGAGCTAACAGTTTTGGTTGCTTTCTTCTTCCACATCTTAGAATGGAAGGGACCTTAGAAATCTACTTACTCCACCCTGTTCTAGGGCAGTGATGATGTCATTGGAATGGATAATGACCAGTTGACAGTAAAATCACTAGTCTTGTCCTATCACATACACACTGTGTGAACTTCAGTGAGTCACTCCACCAATATGACCCTCAGTTTCCTCATCTGTGAAATGGGGAGGAATTGGAATCAGTGGAATAAGATTAACCCTTTCCCATTTTAATCGATGCCTTTATGAGTACAGTTACGTTAGAATAAGAGCCAACCAGTTGGATGTCCTGTGGTTTAAAAATATTTAAAACTAGAATCCAGACTAACTTAGCATTCAACTATTATCCAGTACCTTAAAGGGCATTCTATCACAAATTTTATAAATCAGCAAATGTCTTATTTGTAGTTCAGCTAAGATGTATTACTTTCTTCAGCCTTAAGACAAAGAAGTTATAATGAGGTCATATTCATGGCCACTGTAGGTTACATAATTTGACCTCTTCTCTGAAATCTCATCTCACTTCTCCTGTCTAGTACAATCTCCCTCTTCTGCAAACCTTTACCACTGGGTACCACTAAAAGTGCCTGTGCACTGCACTTAAGATTTTTCAGTTGGACTGTAATTTCCTGAGTAGTGGAAGTTCAGTCATTCCACACTCCACATCTATAATTTTTTAAAGAAAAACCAGAGATATAGATTTATATGTAAAATCTTCTTGTTTTAAAATGTTATCAGTTAAATCAAACGTTTTCAAAACACCATGTGGCCATATAACACACCTGCAAGACAATTTATCTCATGGGCTAAGAGTTTGAGCATTCAGAAAGAGAGAATCAATGAAAATTTGAAGATTACGTTTTGGAAAGTGAGAAAGAAAGTCTCTGGAACCAACGTCCATTAGATAACCCAGCAAACACACATGTCTAGAACGAAAAGAAGAACCAGAGGACTCTTCAATGTGTAATAAAACATTTGTTGAGAGTCTGTTTGCCAAGGATTACTCCTGCCCTTAAGAAAGTAATAGTCTCATTCAAGAGCAAGGTTTTTAAATCAAGCACTAACACATATACATCATGTATAAATGAAGTTGCTGAAATCCTAAATAAATGTGAAGGAAATAGTACACTGTGATTAAGTTGATTAACTATGCTTTATTCCAGAGGTGCAAGGTTGGCTCAGTGTTAGAGAATCTATTCCCATATTTCATTTACATTAAGCAAGCAAGGAGAAAAATAAAAACTGTGATCCTATCTGTAGAAGCTGAATTTTTAAAGTAAAATTTGGTGTTAATTCCAGTTAAAACTCTAAGTAAAATAAAAATAGAAAGAAACCTCTTATACAAGATAACGTCTCACTGTCAGAAACAATGAACTTTTTATTGAATGGTTTAAAGCTCTAAGAATTCTCACTAAAGTCAGAAAAAACAGAGAAATACCTACATTCTCCTGTTATTCAACTTAATCAAAATTACAACAAAACCTGTAAAGCTCATTTACATAAATTAGAAAGAAGCATACAATAGTTTTATGGAGAAGACAATGTAACTGAAGAACATAAAGTAATATCTGAATAAAAGAAAGCACATATGCTTCTTCTGAGTAGGGAGCCTAAACATTGTAAAGATGCCAAATATTCCTAAATTAACATACTCATTCAACACGGCTACAATCAGAACGGCAAGGCTTGTGTTTTTATTTTGCATTGATGGGAGGGAGAGCATGACAAAGGATGGTAAAATTTCACTGGAAAGAATGCATGCATTTAAATAGGCAAGAACTTAAAATTTATTTCATTTTGGGATAATTTCAAACTTACAAAAGAGTTGCAAAAATAGTAGAGAGTTCCCATACAGCCTTTGCCTAGGTTCCTTTTTTATTAACATCTTGTATGGCAATAGGATGGTTACCAAAAGTAAGAAATTGACCTTGCTATAATACAATTAACTAAACTTTCAGAAAGTATTCCAATTTTTCTGCTTTTTCCACTGTCATTTTGCTGTTTCAGGATCTCACATTGCATTTAGTTGTCATGTCTCTTTAGTCTCCTCCAATATGTGCGAGTTCCTCAGTCTTTCCTTATTCTTTGTGGCCTTGACCCTTTGGTAGAGTACTCATCAGTTGTTTTCTAGAATGTTCCTCCATTAGGGTTTGTCTGATGTTTTCCCATGATTGGGTTGAGGTTGTGCGTTGCTGGGAAGGATGCTTCAGAGGTGATTTGCCTTCTCTGTGAGTCAGATTGCAGGTATACAATGTTAACTTGTGTTACTGGTGATGTTAACATTGATCATTTGGTTAAGCGCTGTCTGCCAGGCTTCTCCACTGTAAATGTACTATTTGCCCCATTGTAATTACTAAATATTTGGGAGGAGATACTTTGAGACTATGCAAATATCCTAATTCTGCTTAAATTTTTGCCTACTAATTTAGCATTCATTGATGGATCTCGGCAAAATATTTTGAAATGGAAGTTTTATGCATCAAGACTTGCCTAATCAGATTTTAAATGTACTATAAAGCTTCTGTGATTTAAAGGCGTGTGAAGCATAGACAAGTAGACAAATAGATTAGCACATAAGAAGAAAGAGCTCATTAAGAGATCCAAATGTATATGCAAATACAGACAGAATAACGGTTGGGAAAAGATGGGTTATCAATAAATTATGAGGGGATAATTAGCTAACCATTTAAAGGAAAATAAAGTTAGATCTCTATTTTATGTATGCACGAAGATATATTCCAAACATATAAATATATAATTAGATCTATAAATGTGCTAGAATAAAGTACAGGAGAATAGCTATATAATCTTAGAAAGGGAAGATCTTTGCTAAGCATGATTCAAAACTAGAAACATTAAATGAAGCAATGAGCAGATTTGACTGCATAAAAGTTTAAAAGTTTTATTCAGTGAAAGATACTGTAAACAAATAATTTTTAAAAAAAACAACAGATTGGGCACTCTGTGTGTGTGTGTGTGCGCACAGGTGTTGCATGCATGTGTGTGCGTATGTGTATTTGAGAGCTCTTACAAATTAATGTAAAATAACAAGCCACAAAAAAAAAGGCAAGAATGACAATCAGGCCATTAACAAATAAAGAAGTGTAAAAGGCCCGTGGACATGGGAAAAGAGGATAAAATCAGTAATTAGAGAAGTAGAAATTATAACACTTAGTTATTTTTATTGCATTTATTATTATTTAGGTGGGCATTTTTCAAACCATGATAATATCCCATGTTAGTGAGTGTGTGTGGAAATAGGTACTCTCAGGGACTTGTGATGGGAGTGCATTTTGTTGCACATTTAGAGGACAACTTGCTAGTATCTGTCAAAGTTATAAATACATAAGCCTTTTGATGTAGCAGTCCCACTTCTAGAAACATTAATTAGCAGGAATGTAGAAAAAAAATACATCCATATACATAGATAACGATTTCATTGCAGGAGTACTTGAAACATCAAAAACCGGAAACAAGTGTCAACCTCTAGAGGTATGGTTCAATCAATTGTATCCATACAAAGGGTTAACTAGGAATATGAATGTTCGATGTGTTCTGACAACCAGGAATCATTTTTTAATTAAAGTAAAAATAGAAACGGAAAAGGAAAAGATACACCAAAAACTTATGAAAAAGTGTCCAGTTTCTTTAGAGATCATAAAACTAAAAATAAAACAATGAGAATGCAGTACAACAATGTGTGTAAATTCAGACCCTTTTACTAAACTATTCCACTCCTGTTATTTTTATCTTATGGGAATAATAAAGATGTAAACAAATTTATGCACAGAGATTTTCATAAAAATGTCATCAAAAATGAAATGTCCAACATTTGGGAAAGTTGAAAGTAAAATAGAATAATATCAGTGTAATGTGAAATGAAAAAAGCAAGACAGGTACATATGTGTGGTATGATCCCAACTTTGTAAAAACACATAGAAAAAAAGGGACAGAAATTGTTGTATGCTTTAAAAAGTTTATTTCCCTCAGATGAGAAATTCCATGCCTGGGGAGCTCTGCTTTCCTGTCCAAAAGGTAGATGAAGCTTCATGCACCAAGGTTTTTGATGCAGCAGTGGTTGTGATAGCCAAAACACTGGAAACTAAATGACCAGAAATTCGGGAATTCTTAAGCTAGAATTTGACATATTCATATGACAGATTATTTTTTGGCTGTTAAAAGTAACATTGAAAAAGAATTTCAAGTGACATGCATACGGTGTCATATGAAGTTAAAAAGCAGGAAATAAAAAGGTATCTGGTCCTAACTGTAAAAATATACGCATACAAGAAATTCAGGAAGAAAATGTAATAAAATGTAGTCGTTTCTCTTTGTGGTGGGGTTATGGGCAATCTTGACATTTTTCTTTATGCTTTTCTTTGCTTTGCAAATTTTCTCCTATGAGTATGTGTTGATACTAATATCAGAAAATAACATTTGTTTTAAAAAGAAGAAAAAGCACTAGAAGTAAGGTGTTTTTCAGATGTGTGTTCTATTGGATATTATCAATAGCCTCCCCAAAACAACCAGACAGCAAAAATTGGCCTTTAAACTTAGAACAACCCATAGATCTGAGAGAAAGTGAAGGGCAGACCTTTAACTGCTGATTTTATTCCAGCCCAAGGAGGATGAGCACAGTAAAAACGATGTTAGAGATAGAAGGATAATTGGTGCCTTGAGGTCTGCACTGTGCTGTTTTGTAAGAAAAATTTGTGGTAATGATTTTTTTGAGTCTGTAAGACACAGACCTCTGGGTATGAATAAAAACCTAAAAGAAATGTGTGTTAGGAAGCTACAGGATGAAGAAAGAGCCTACAATTCAATGAGGATAAACATAAGGGTTTTGTTTGTGTGTGTGTGTGTTTGTTAATTTAAGCCTGGTAAAAAGAGAGCTTTACAAAATGGCTAGAGAAGAAGATGATGACTCACTTTTCAAAAAGAGATGATTCTAGAGTTTCATAACAGAAGCTTTCTTGATACGTATAAATGTTCACTTTTTAATCGTTAAGATGTGAAGAAGAACTAAACGGAAATGGGAACAGTTGGGAGGTGAAGGATCATTGCCCGACTGCAAACCCTCAGAAATGAAGACAAATGACCGTGGAAGTCAGCAGGATTAGACATATAAACACTCGTTTACAGACATTTCTTTGGGAATTCAACCACAGGGACGCTCTAAATTAGATTTATTCTGAGTTGCTAGTCAAAATAAGACCAATGAGTAGAAGCTACAAAGAGTCAGCATTTCAGTTCAATGTAAAGGTAATTTTTTCTAACCATTAAAAATTTTATCAGTGGATTTAGTTACCTTCTGCACTAATGACTCAAGTCACAATGGGGCCCCATCAGAGATCACGCCATAGCAATTGGGTTGATGAAACTCCCATACCATATAGTATTTGGTCACCATACCATCCTATGTGTTCCTCCTGCTGTATTTCCAACCTGGCTAATTGTATCACCATACTCTACTCATTTGCCTAAATTGGCAATCTAAGACTTAATCCACCTTTTCATACCAAATTGGGCACAAATGGAAGCTTTAGAGGAATGCATGTAATATTCCAAGTATTTCCTAGTCAGTCCACTCCTCTGCTGCCACATCCTTCAGGCTCTTGTCATCTTCCACTGACCTATTACAATGGCCTTCTTATTAGCCTCCCATGCTCTTATTCTTACTGACCCAACCCTATTGATAGAGTGATATCTCAGTTTCCTAGCTCAGAGCCTCACACCTTATAGGTGTGCAATAAATATCCTGTTGATGAATGAATGGATAAGTACATTTAATGAATAAAAAATGCCAATCAAATTATGTCTTTCCCTGCTTAAAGCCCCCACCACACTCCCTTTTTGTACAGGTTAAAGCTCAAATCCTTTCACTTCATCTGGCCTTTACAAATGTTTTCACGCTCATCCCTTGATACATACAGATTCTGGTGCACAGTAGATCTCAAATGTTGTATGCACGACATTGAGCTAGAACAATGGCTCTCAAACTTTTTTGTACATCAGAATCACCTGGAGGGCTTGTTAAAACACAGATTGATGACTTTCACTTCCGGAGTTTATGACTCAGTAGGTCTGGAGTTGGGCCAGGGAATTTGTATTTCTATCCCTTTCCCAGATGATGCTGATATTGCTGGTCTAGAGAACCTCTGAGGTAGATGATCTAAAAAGTCCTTTTAGTCATGATGTTCAATGATATTGAGTATATAAATATCTGTAAGGCATTTATTTATAACTCAATAATTTTATCCAAAAGGACACTATTTGAAGTGATGATTTTGTTTCCAAGCAGAGTAGAGAAGTTAGAGCAATGTTGTAGAAGGAAACACAGTATCTTAGGGAATACATTTTTATACTCTAGACCACAGAAAGAAAACCTATCTCTGGCCCTGTATAGTTATCAAGTTCTAGTTGTGAAGAGTATAAGCTCTGTGCTTGTAAAGATCTATGCTGAGTTCCGGCCCTGCCACTTACTAGCTGTGAAATCTTGGGCAACTCATTTAAGGTTACTAAGCCACAGTTTCTTCATCCTTGAAATGCAGATGGTAACAGGATCTATCTTACAGGTTGTTGAGAGGATTAAATTGAATAATGTATGTAACGTGCTTAGCTAGATGCCTGAAACGTAGTTGAAGTGCAATAATAAATAATGCCATTAAAAGTTTAACAGGTAAGAATCTTGGTCAAGAGAATCAGTTGGGAAGAACTGTAATTTATGTATTTTTATACAACTCAGTTTCTCTTAAGGGTATATGTTCTACCACTTGACAAAAAAAGAAATCAACTCAATTCAGTCCCTATCCAACCTCCTTTTCTTCAGGGTGCATCTGCTTTCTAGGGACTTGTGCACTGCCTTAGGGTGGTGTTCGGGGATACCTCATTGGTTTCAGGTCATTAACTGTCTACACTGGTATCCACCAAGAAGGATATGATTGTGACTAGCTTTCAGGCATGAATTCATGCAGGTCACTGCTATATCATTTCAAGCCATAAGACCACTTCAAGTCCTACTCTATGTCATCTGCTTCCTTGCCACTCTTGGGGACATAGGAGAAATTCAGCTGCTATCCTGGATTACTCTGAATCAGAAATGTATTGGATTTGTCTAAAAGCCTTCCTCTGTGTTTTTACAGGGAACAGAGGCAATTGTTCCACTGCCTCCAGCTTCTCACTGGGGTGTATGGGAACTCTGCCTCAATCCAATGTGCCCAGATGCACTGTGTCATTTCTATTCTATTTCTCCTGAGCCTTGCTGGGATTGAGGATGGGGAGGTGCTCTGAGGCCTCATTGCTTTCCCAGACCCCACCCAGAAAGGGAGGAACCAGATGCCTCAGTTTTGAAATCACCAAGACCCTTGGAGTTTCTGTCCACCTCTAGGCCAGGTGAAGCTTGAATGAGGGAAGCCCAGGACAGAGCCCTTTCCTCTGGTTCTCTTGCTGCCCCTCTGAGTTGGCTTGCCTCCCCTCAGCCCAGGCTAATTTTATTGCATTTCAGGAATGGACAAACTCTGCCTGCTCCAAATATTTCCCTTATCCTTGGGCTTTGGCTTTTAAAATTCAAACACCAAAAATAGACGGTTTTAAAATTTGCATTCCATCCTTAAGGCATTGAACGCCACAGTCTAAAGAGAGGAAAGACAAAAGTGTGATGGAGAACAAACAATGTAGAGAATAAAGACATAATTTAACACTTCAATATCTTATTTGATATCAGCATTAATCACCATTATCATTACCACCCTCATCCTTATTATTTCTCCTCAGCTAAGTAGACCAACACTGAACTGGGCACAACACACCTGGAAGTTTCCAGTCTGCCTCTGCTTTATCATCTGCTTTCTTCCCCCTTCTCCCCTTCCCTCCCCACCATTGTACACCAATAAACAGGGCTATTCTGCACCCATTTCCTTAACTGTAAAATGGGAGAACTATTTATATCTCAAACAATCAATTTATAGATAAGTGTTAAAAGTCCTAGACTTCATGTTTTTACTGGAGGACTTAGAGAGCTGAAAAGAAAATCACTCTCAATCTTATCATAAAAAAATCCAGACAAGTTTCTGACTTTTCTTGACACTATAGGAGCACTGAGGTTGCAGGGCAACCAACTGGCCCAAAGATATAAGGAGAGACATATGTCAGCAGTGACAGAGGTCTGCTAGCACTAGCTTACCTAGGGAATAGCCCTCAGACACCAGGGGGAGATTGTGAAGCCCCTGGATTGCTGCAGAAACTGGGGGATTCTGCATTTTCTTCAGGGTCTTCCTCTCTGAACTCCTCCATGAACTCCAAGGCTGGGCCTTGCTGTCAGACAGCCCTGCCTCTGACAAGGGTTTAGTGATCCCATCTGAGGGAAGTTTCAGCTTCAGCAAGGTTGATTTTAGGGGTGAAATAGACACTTTCAGGAAGCTAGTAGAAACTCTTGTGGGAAGAGGGCAAAGATCTAATTGCTGTGCTCATAGTTCTGTGACTTTGTTGGAGCTCTGTGGTTGTTCACACCCTTGGGGCATGTTAATAATTACTGGACTATATTATTGAACAAAATTCAGCTCTTGGGAGGCCAGAGTGTTCTTTAGCAACATTGGCCAATATGAAAAACAATATCAGAAGATTAACACTAGAAGAGTTTAGAGACCTTCCAAACTCAATGTTTTCAACCACATTCTGTGGATCCCAAATGTTCTGAAGAGGTACTTAGGCATTAGGCTAATGAGAGGGCAGCTGAGGCAACAGGGTTCTGAGCCATTCATTAAAATCTCTCACCCCTTCAACCAGAGCAGTTCTACCTATTTGTTTTATATTTGGATTGGGTTCCATATGAGATTTCACTTAGTAGAAATTAGTATTTTTCTGCTTTTTTTTTTTTTAAAGCCAAGATTGGAAATTAATGATCCAGTTGAGGTATTGGCAAAATTTTTTTGTAAAGAGTCAGAAAGTAAGTATTTTAAACTTTGGGGCCACATATGGTCTCTGTCACGTGTTCTTCTTTGTTTTTGTTTCTACAATCCTTTAAAAATGTTAAAAAAAAAAAAAAAAAAAAAACACTCTCAGCTTGCAGGCCGTATGCAAACAGGGCTAAGGGCCGCTCTAGTTTGACTATCTCAAGTCAAACTTTGACTTTGACTTTGATCAAGACTTTGATCCACAAGGGCATATGATCATGAGATCCACTGAGCCAATCATAAATCACATGATTCAGAAGCTGGTGGCCTGATAAAATATTGGAATTTTCTCTTAAAGGCGTCAGAGTTGGGGTACTGTCCTTCAAGACGTGGTGTATACATACGTTGAACCAATGGTCATTTTATGGTGCCGAGCACCTTATATACATATGGGTGTGGAAACCAAAGGGCCAAAGTAGGAGTGTCCACCATCATTCCTAGTGACTCACTTGGGTCATTTGTGCTCCCTGATCCCACAATTTTAGATTCCATTTGCCTAAACCTTCTGGTTTCCAGGGAGTGGACACTTTTACAAGAAGACACAGTAAGCATTCCACTAATCCTAAAATCGCAGCTCCTGCTTGGTTGTTTTGGGCTCCTTGTGCGAATAGACCGACAAACAAATAATGAGCTACTATACTGCCAGAGATAACTGACCCTGATTATCATGAGGGTATTGGATTGTTGCTACCTAAGGGAGCCAGGGAGAGTAATATCTAGAAGTCCAGGGATTCACTGCGACACCCATTGGTGCTTCCATGTCCAGTGGAAACCGTTCCTGTATACTGCAACAACCGTGGCCTGGCATAGGTATAACCAGGAGTTCAGTTGACTCAGGGATGAAAGTCTAGTTACCCTACCAGGCAAACAATGTGGACTAGCAGAAGTTCTGGTTCAGGATAAGGGGAATCTAGAACAGGTGGTGTAAAATCAAGAAGATAAATATCATTTGGATATGAGTGGTGCAAGAGCAGGACTACATGAGACGCTGTTGGTGCCCAATCCATAACCCTTTGCCTTTATCATTTTGGTGTACAACAGCACTTACCTGCACTTCTTTTCTTGAAGGCTCTTTTCATTTTTTTTTAATAATCACTAAAGCCTGGTTTTCTGTCTGCAGTGCAGCACGTAAGTGCTAGGGAATTAATGTCTCTTGGAAGAAGTCCTTAAACAGTGACTGATCAAAGTCAGAGTATAAACATCTCAGCTATCTCACTCCACAGGTGGGAAAACCAGGAGGCAAGCGTTTTTTTTTGTTTTTTTGTTTTTTTTTTGGTGAGGAAGATTCGCCCTGAGCTAACATCTGTGCCAATCTTCCTCTACTTTGTATGTGGGTTGCCGCCTCAGCATTGCTGACGAGTGGTGTAGGCCTGCACCTGGGATCCAAACCCGTGAACCTGGGCCACCAAAGTGGAGAGCCCTGAACTTAACCACTACACCACAGGGCCGGCCCCAGGAGGCAAGCATTTTACACTGCCTCCCGGAGTTTGTCCAACTTGATTAAGCTCCAGTTGCCTTCAGAGGTAGCTGGCTTGATTCTGCACCCTTTATTTGCTGCTTTCCCAGTCTTGTTTCACATCCCTACTTCTCTACTTGTGTTTTCCTTCACCTCCAAAATAAGCTACTTACATGTGAATCATTTCTCAGGATCTTATTTTGGGAAACCAAAAAAAAATTGGGAAAAGAGACATGGGTTATTATTGTTTTGTTTTCAAACATAATCATGGGTTAAACTGAGAACTATGTTTGGTGCCCATGCATCTCATACATTACTAAATGAGAACCTCACAGAAGCTGGAAGCATAAAGTGTTGTTCTTCAAACCCATCCCAACTTAATTTAATGCAAATATTCATAATAACACTTGGTTAAAACTCCAAAACAAATGCTAAACTGAGTTGGAACAATAGATATAAAATGAGATTGTCCCTGGGAAATTGAGACCTATGGCCACCCTACAAATATACTTAGGCCCTGACTATCCTGAGCAATTTGAACTGACCTCATCATTTGGATTTAATTTTTGGTTTCACATTCCTATGAGCTCCAAGTAACAGATTCTTGGCTGTTCTCTTATGTTTTGACACTTGATCTTTGCCCAACAATGAAGATATCTCTTAATCTCAGTCTTCTGGGTCCAGGACGTTTGGCCATGACTTGAACCTCAGCCATATAACTCAGCATGCAACTATCACAGGGCTTTTAAATATTTGAAGTCAGTAATTATTGTGTATTAATATTTTTGTGAATAATCTCAGAACCTTTCATTTTTTCTATATAATCTCTTTTTTATCTCTCTCTTATTTTTTAAAGCTTCAGTGCATAATTGTGTACCCCAGCTGTTAGTTTAGTTCTCTATGTGAGCCACCACCACAGTACGACAACTGATAGATAGGTGGTACGGTTCCACGACCTGGAAACAAACGTAGGCCATGGTGGTGAGAGCCTTAAATCTTAACCACTACACCACCAGGGCTGGCTCTCTTTTTTATCCCTTTAATGTCCTTTATACATCTCAATTTGCCAGCACCTCAAAAGATCTTGGATATTTCCAGTGCTCTAGGAAGCATCCCAGTCTGATTAAGAAGCAAGCATTTCTAAATAAGACAGCTTTTATTTCAATGTCCAGCCTGGACCTTTTCTAGACTTGACTGAGCACTCTTGGCCCTTGGGGATATCCTCATCTCTCAACAACTCTGGGAAGCAGAATGATGCCCAATTCATACATCGCAAGCTTTTAGCAAGAAAGAGCATTTTAATTGAATTCCAAGGCAGTTAGTTTGGGTCTTGGAAATTCATCACTGCCTGTGGGTGGCCTCTTGAGAAGGGTATGTGTGGGGTGTGTGTGTGTGTATTTCTTTTCTTCTTTTGGATGGGTCCAGCTAAGACGTGTTTGGTGTACTGAGTCATACAAACCAAAACAGCTCTAGCCCCAGCCACGTTCCTGGATCATCAACTCTGCATAATATCCCTTTCTTAATTATGAGGGGGCCAAGGCCTACTTAGCAACAGGATATTCGCCTAGTACTAGAGTCGACTCCTTCATGACGCCTGATGAATCCCAGAGAAGAAGACTTGTCTGTCGTTTTTATTTGTGACTTCACCTCTGTGTCCTTCCAGAATGGCATAGTTAACTAAGAAAGCATTTTAACTGAGAAATTTTAAAATATCCCAGACAGCATAATTTAATGATCAAAATATTCCACCTTCAGGGAAGAGTAATTACAGGCTTCCTGTCTCTTCTATCTTTTGTGGAAAATCTGCCTGGCTGTCTCTTTTTCTCTCATTAAAGGAGAACAATTTTGTGTCTACAGAGACAATTGTTTCACTTTGGGAGTCCAGAACCTCCTGTGATCCACTTTGATTAGTGCTCCCTGAAGAGAAAGAATTAAATGTTTTGCTTTATTGATCCAGAGACCTACCTTGAGACTCATATGTTCTCCTGGGATAGAAACTTATCCAGACTGTGAGATCAAGAATGGTTTTCCTAAGAATATGAAGCCAAAGCTAAGAACAAAATTCTTATACAACGTGGCTGGGACCCATATCGCCACTAAGTAGCCCAGACCACACCTGACTCTTTCCAATGAGATCAGAATTCCTCTCCTACCCTCAGAAATGCAGTACACTCAGTGTGCCAGCAACCTACAATGAGACCTATCTCTTCCTTCCATCTTTCCTGAACCCCGTTCTCCTTCTGTCATCTTCTAGAAGATGTTTAAAAACTGAGCTAACCTTCCCTTTTTCCTATTATTTGATTGAGACATAAGCCTAAACTTTCCCACAGTGCTCTTTGTAATCTTCATTCCTTGGTTCAAATTGATCCTATATCCTCAGCCTCCTCAAAGGCTGTTGCCCTTAGCAGAAGCCTGATTCTCTCTCAAGGACACAATTTCTCTTTGTAGTTCGTCTGGGGTAGAGATGATAAAAATGACAATGAAGAAATGTGATCAATTTTCCTATAGCACAGTTGGATGTGAGTGATATGTAGCTCTTTTTTTCACTATAACTGTCTGATCATTTTCATTAGCATGCCCGCCCACCTGCTGCTCCTTGGGAGTGCATTGGCCTAGACCCATCACTGTGCATTCTGGGAACGTCATCTGCTGGACACCCTGTGATCCAATCATTTTTGGCCCAATGGCATATCACTGTTGACTTAGCCTCCCGTTGGTTCTTACATTCATCGCAGATGCCCCTGATTCTCTGCCAAGTCCTTCATCCAGATGCCTATCCATGTGAAGCCCTTAAATTTTTAAGATACCACGGGCCCCCCTCTTCCCAAGAGCGTTCCCCTTCTTCCTCTTTATCATTTCCGTGCTGTGTACTAGACCTCTGTAAGGTAGGTTTGGGTTAACTCTGCCATGCAGTTTGGGAGGAGTACCCATTTCCTCCTCAAATCCACTGTTCCTGGTATTAGTCCCAGCTGTGGGGCCTCAGGATATGATTGGCTTCTTTCCAGCAGTTGTCCTACCCCTGTAGGCCCTGATCTCTGATCTCTACCTGGTTTCAATCTTCCTCTTTGACTTCAGACCATCTTGAAATGATTTATAATCCCTCCTTTAACCTGCTTGGCATTATGTGGGTACAGGGCTTTTGTACTCACCTTGATTCATACTCCAGGTCTATTTGGTTTGCAGGACACATTTTCACTAGTTTATTGTTTAACAATAACCTAGAAATCTCTCATGAAAAGGGGGAAAAGGCAAGGAATAGGAACATTCATTAAGTACCATCTGTGGGCAGTTATCATATTGGGTTCTCTATGTTGTTTCTTACCTCATTTAATCCTCAAAACACCCCTGTGAAATTTGCATTATCATCACAGTTTTAGAGATGAAGAAACTGAGGCTCAAGAGGATTAGGTGAAGTAGCTTGTCCAAGGTCACAGAGCCAGTAAGAGGGAGAGGTAAGACTGAAACTCTGGTCTGAATCTAAAGTGCATGCCTCTTCCATTACTCCATCATGCCATCTTGGCCATGCTTGGCTTTTTCACCAACTCTTCCAAGTGCTCCACCAGGGCTAAGTCCCATGTGAGCTTGATGGAGACTACCTTTGTTTCTATACCTGACTTCTTCATGCTGGTTCTAAATTACAGCTAACTGAAGACCCCTGCTTCTTCCTGCCTGTTTCTGTTCCCAAGTGGGCAATCCACTCAGTGTTTTTGTTCCATCTATGGAACATATTTATGTTTTCACCTCATTTGTGGCACACATTTCTCGTGTATCTCGAAATCAATGAATTAACTCACCTTTTCTGTCTCAGATTACCAGATTTGTCTCTTCCCAAAATATAGAAGAGCTTCTATTGAAAAGCTACAATCCTGTGACTTATTCTTCTCAGTCCTAATTCTATTTCTTGAAGGCAACACTTTTGATCTCTTCTGCTTTTTGTTTTTAGCTCTCACGATGGTTACATCTCTATCTTTAAATAATATGCTTATAACATTGTCTTTAGAATTATTAAATTTCAATTTCATCTATTAAATTCTTGCTGTGATAAATGAGGACTCAGCTTACTTAACACTATCCCCAAGGCCATCCCAAGCTCTAAAATAGTTAACCAATCTTTTAAGTTCTTCTAATAGTTAACTTATAAGTTTCAATAATATACAATTTTTTCATTCTATCGAATATAGATATTTTCTCTAGACCCCTCACTTTATAAGATTAGGATGTTAACACCTCTTTCCTTCCACTCTCCTCTATCTTCTGTTATATCCTACTTCCACATCCCAGGTTCTGTCTTCTCTAAATTTACATTTAAAATGTCAGACTGATCATCCTTACAGTCTGTTCTGTAAGTATAATGAGCCTTCTATGCCTTGTCTGTAGATTGATTTTAAAATTTAAATGTCATCAGTGTGCTCATTGTTGTGACCATCTAAATATTATTCAGGGAAGAGCCAACTAATATGCTATGATCACATTTCCTTTCATAACCATTTTTCCTTCATCTTGCTTCTAATTTTCCCCCTTGTATTATGTACCTTTATCATGTCCCTTAAGGTATTTTAGCCTCTATCTCAAGGATTCCATCAAATCTGTGAAGTCTCCCTTTGTTCCCGTTCCATCCCTTTTGGAGTCCTCCAGTTGTTCTGTCCTGAAATGATTGTTCTCTAGGCTTGATGAACAACTGTCATCCTGGGACTTTCTTTCGTTACTCTCCTGGGTCAGATTCATTATCCAAAAAAAGTGCATTGGCAGAATGTTCTGAGCCTTGCCTTTATTTCATCCTCACACTTGATTAGTAGTTTGGCTGGACTTGGAATTTCCTCAGCACACTGGACAGTGTTCCTGTGCAGTGTTGCACAGGAGAAATCTGAGACCAGCATGACTCTTCTTCCTTTATAGACAATCTGTTGGTTTCTTGTTTTTGTCTCTCTCTAGACACCTGGAACCATCTTTTTTATTCCAAGTGTTTTGATATTCGTAATGATGACAAGGAGTTTCCTTTTTATAATTTCCTAAGCTAGATACTCAGAAGACTCTTTTAATTTGAAGATTCATATCCTTTGACTTTTGAACATTTACCTCTATTATCTAATTAATAGCTTCTTCCCTTCTGTTGCTTCCATTCTCTCTCTAGAAATCCTACTAGTCAAGGGGTAGACCTCTGTCTCAAATTTTCCATCACTGTCTTTTGTTCTACATTCTGTGAGACTTCCTTAATTTTTTATCCACTATTCTTTCCCTCTAATATTTCTTCTAATCATATTTTTAATTTTCAAAAATTCCATCTTATTCTTTTGTTGTACCTTTTCCTCTGCATTCTGATTTAATTTAATTGATGAAATTGTTTTTGTATCTCTTTGAGAATTGTAATTAGATTTAATTTTCTTTTTCTCTCCAGTTTGATGAATTATCTGTTTCCTTCAGGACCAGCTTTGGTATTGATTTCCTTCTTGGTATTTCTCTTTCATGTTGGAAGCTTTTCTTAAGTGTTAAGTGATCCTGGACTTTTCATTCATCTTTAAGATTTTAGTGATAGAAAAGTTGACTTAGAGTTTGGGAGTAGAGCTTGTTCACTAATGGGCTTCATTTTAAGCTTGGTAGACAGGGCTCCTGCTGTTACATGGAGGAACCAATGCATGCCAGAATACAAGGGCCACATCCTCACTGATTGACCAATATTTCACATTTTATTTAAAAAATTTTAGGTAAAAGTAAACTTTATTCACCCCCATAGCAGATAAAAACCTATTTTCTTGGTGGGCATAAGAGTAGAGAAGAGAATAGGGGAGTTAACTTCTTTGTGCAGATTTTCACAACTGTCTTTATGCCCATATCCCGCCCCCATTATACGAGGTATTTCTGAGTCAAGAGTCTGTGTGGAGTTCTGCTAATGTTCAGCTTTCTCTTCTAGTCTGCTGCACTAGCCAATACTCCTCCATCTACTTTGGCTCTAGAGATATGTGTTGAAACATTCTACTACCGATAACTTTAGCCCCATTCTCTTTGTTTTTATGGAGGTAAATGATTTTTTTCCTAATTTTTCACTGCAAAGGGCCCTCAGAAAGGTAAAGGGGTAAATGTACAAGTCCAATCGTCAATCTTGAACCAGAAGCTTTGATTTGTCCTTTTAGAAGATCCCTTTGGCTGTTGTGGGGTAAATGGATGGGATGAGAGCCAGAGGGAATGCTGGGAGACCTGGTAGGCAGCTACTGCATAGTTCATGAGAAGGATGACACTGTCTTGGAATGAGATGGAGAAAAATGGATAGTTTTGAAATAATTCTAAGATTAGGACCTACATGATATGCTGATTGGATGTGGGACCATGAGGAAGAGAGAGGAATTAAGCATAACTGCAAGTTTCTGAATTGAGCAGCTAAGCGGTGACATTTAATGTTTGAGAAAGAAAGGGAGAGGACCAGTTTTGGAGGGAAAAAAAAGTTTCATTTGGGACAAACTAAGGTTGATATGCCAATTAGGCATCCAAGTGGAGATTTCAAGTGGAAAGTTAGATGCACTTGGTTGGAACCCAGAGAAAGAGATCTGGGGTTGAGAAAAAATTAGGTGGTTCCTCAGTAGATACATAGTATTTACATTTTTCACCAGGAAGTCATTTGGGCAATATCTAGGGATAGGGTTCCAAAATATTTCCACTCAATCAAAATATTAACACAGCAAGAATAACATAATTTCCATGAACACTAATTCAATCATTTGAAATGAAGAATCTAGAAGGAAGGAATATGCAACTGTTGAAGTCCATAAAAAATTACTTCTTCTGCCACTCAGAAAATCATGAGAGCCAGGCCTGATAGCCTAGTGGTTGAGTTCAGTGGACTCCACGTTGGTGGCCCAGGTTTGGTTCCAGGGCACGGAACCATATCACTTGTCTGTCAGTAGCCATGTTGTGGCGGCAGCTTGCATAGAGGAACTGGAAGAACTTAAAACTATACAAAGCCGTGTCCTGGGGCTTTGTGGGGAAAAAGGAAGGAAAAAGGAGGAAGATTGGCAATGGATGCTAGCTTAGGGCGAATCTTCTCCCGCAAGAAAAAAAAAAGAAAATCATGAGAGTGTACCTTTGGAGTTGTACTGATTCTCTGTTCTTTACCTAAATTACCTGAAGTACATCAGCCTTCCTTAAAATTCTCAACTCATCAAGATAATGGTTAAGCAGGAGGTCTCTCAACTCCACCACCTACTAGTATACGTCTATGCTTCTGTCTTCTCATCATTAAAATGGGACAAATAATAGCTAACTCATAAAGTTGTAATGGGGACTTTATCTAAAGTGCTTAACACAGCACATGACACATAATACATGCTCAATAAATATTAGTCATCATCATTTTCAAGGAGTTGTAAAAATAAACAATTAGCCTTGGAAAGGCACAGTCTAATATTTTGTCAGCCTTACTATCAAGGTAGTAGCACCTTTATAATGTGGATAGCGACTGAATCAACAAACCACAAAAATCAACGCTACTTATTAATTACTCACCATGGGCCTATCAACAAATACTTGAGAAATTATCCTAATGATTCAACATTAAAAACTGATCTGTAAGCACTCAGGAAAAGAGGCTTTCCAGAAAACTAGAAGGCTGGGGGCAGAGCTGCTATTTGGAATGCCTGAGCTCTGATTCTTCTTCCTGCACCTGCTACTTAGAGAGAAACTGATTCTATGTGCTTCCAATTAATCTGTATCTAACAGATAATAATGTTTTGATGTCTGAGATGTTCTTTAAGGTGCACGCATACACGTGCATGCATGTCTGTGCACACTCATACACATCATTAGTCTTAGAACAAAGTTCCATTTTGGCAGAAGTCAACCAACACAAAATCATAAGAATTTTTATTTTTTTATCTTCATTTTTTTGTGAGGAAGATTAGCCCTGAGCTAACATCTGTTGACAATCCTCTTTTTTTTTTTTTTTGCTGAGGAAGATTGGCCCTGGGCTAACATCCGTGCCATCTTCCTCTACTTTATATATGGGACCCTGCCGCAGCACAGCTTGATAAGTGGTGCGTAGGTCCGTAGTGCCCAGGATCCAAACCCACAACCCCCAGGCAGCTGAAGCGGATT
The DNA here is from genome assembly GCF_057802395.1 of Ceratotherium simum simum. Classification (NCBI taxonomy): domain Eukaryota; kingdom Metazoa; phylum Chordata; class Mammalia; order Perissodactyla; family Rhinocerotidae; genus Ceratotherium; species Ceratotherium simum. Next base: position 31,444,128 of record NC_141915.1, on the reverse strand, counting down.
GTGCGAACCCAACCACTACACCACCAGGGTAGCCCCAAAATCACCAAGAATTTTTAAAATGAATTTCCAATTGTTTGAATATGCCCTAAACATGTCAAATATTTTTTTTCCAACTCCTAATAGCAGTTGGTTCAAGAGAACTTTCTCCTACAGTTTCTGGGCCAATAATACGAAGATGTCTCAGACGCCACAGAGTAGGTACGAAGTGTTTTATGGTATATAATTGAAAGGCAGAATAATTCAGGCAAAGGAGCATGAGATTTTGAATAAAACAGACGAGTTCAAATTCTGGCTCATTATTGCTGACATTAAATTGACTTTCTCTCATTTAATGATAATATATTTCTTATTTTAACAAAAGCAGGAAGAGTAGGTGTTTTTCAGAGTATCGATTGAAGTTTTCTCATTTGCCAAAATGATATCTGAGAGATAAGACTGAACAGTTTTATCTAGCAAATGTCTTAGGAGGTCTTGAGAAAGCAGCACAAACACCCCCATGAAAGAAAATGCATCCTGAAAAGAAGAGAGATGACAGGCTGACTTTTCATTCCATGTGGATTCTGCCTGTCTACATGGGCTTCAGGGAGTCTTCTCTCCCCAAGAAGTTGTCTCATTTTTCAGTGATTCAGTCACTGTAATACTTTTACCTGAGTTGGGACAAAAGAGTGACACCCTATATGAGCATCAGGATTTGCTACTTTCTCTTGGATGGTTTTCAAGCCGTGGGTCTTCCAATTCACTTTCTCTATTAATTCTATTCCCTGGAACCACTCATCTACTCCTTATCTAGGTAACACTCTTGAGAACTCTTTGTGCTGTGGCAACCTGCAATAGCCTGTGGGTAGGTTTTACAGGTATCCATGTGTGTTGTCAGGAGTGTGGTACAGAGACAAGAGCATAAGAAAGAGGCCAGAAAATACATTGGGAGCATTGAACCAGTGGAGAAAGGTGACCAGTGAGAAATTCCTAGTGACTAGGTACTGAAGAACTTTCCAGAAAAACCATGCCTAATATTCACATATAATCATTAACAATGGTGCAAGATGCGTTACTATTTCCCCAAACCTTCAGCAAAGCCTAATAGGCCCAGGAGAGCCCTGTGTGTTATTGGAGTGTAGAATCAAGGACGTGGAAGTGAGAAGAGTGGGCACCTGCTCCACATGGACTACTGCCATCTCTGCTTTTCCCATTAGGGGCCACAAAGAGTTAAGAGAGTCACGTAAAGAGGAAGCAGTTCCTGGAGTTCCAGGTGGTGACCTGAGAGTAGGGCACCTGAGACCTAAGTTGAGAGTCACACAGAGAAGCAGTCACAGTGTGCATCACAGGACATTGCCCCTCTCCAAGTGACCTTAACAGCATGGGTGGCTGAACGCGGGTTATGCCAACAGTACCCAGTAACAGCCCAACAGATAATATTTATCTTCTCACGTACACAATTAAAATTGGAGATCACAAGAATACTTATGTCATAGGGTTACTATGAAGATGAATTGAGATGAAGAATGTGAAAGCCTTTGATAAGCCATAAAATTATAAAACACTAGTGGTCTTAGCATACACATTCTTGTGGCTGTATTTCCACTCTGTTGCATTATACGTTCCCCTAGGACACAGATGATATTCCCTCTCCCTTGGTTCCTTCTGCCCTTCTCCAAGCACCCCTGCACGGAGCCTCCAACACACACGATAGGCATTCTCTACACCTTGCTTGCATTGATTCCTTCTTTGCTTCTCTTAGAATATGGCTTTGGCTTGCTTAATTTGCCATCCTGTGGCATCCTGCTTTCTTGTTTTATTTCAGAGAATTCAGCTGACTCCTATTATGGTTGAGTTAAATATTCTGATTTGGATTCTTAGGATGTATAAAAGGTGTTAGTGTTTGCGGCTTGGGAAGGGCCCAGGAAGATCTAAGAGATATTTTGGAGCTGAGATGGTGGGTGAGTTATCCATCTGGGGACTTTTCCACGGCTAATGGAAGGTGTGACATATTGCAATATACTAAGAGCCCCAATGAGGAAGATCAGATCACACTGGATGAAACCCCTGATTAGAAGGAGATAAATTTATAGACTGGCCCCTTTTGGTGCTACCCACTGCCTACTTTGGGAGGTGGGTTGTCAAAGCCATGGGAAAGGATTATGAAAGACGTGGCTTTGTATGGATCTGAACCTGCATAAGCCTTTGTGAGAACTGACTCATGTAAAATCATTTATGGACCCTGCACCATGCTGTGTGGTGCAGGTTGGCATCATGAGGCCAGTGAAGAGTTCTGTGATTCCACAGGTTTTATGTTACCCTGGGGACTCCAGTGGTAAGTGTCACTGAGTGGGAGGGCCCTACCCCAGTCAACATTAATCATTCAACTTCCTGCGATCACATGTAAGTTACAGGAAGTGAAAAGGAAGCCATAGGCTGTTGCTGTCTATCTAATGGCAGTGACACACATCGCTGTCAGGGTGGAAATTTTATGCTAATCCTGCATATTAAGGGCTCCTCAACATGAAGGGGAAGACAAGACAGACAGTCAGATAGCTGGCTGCAGAGAGCATCTCTGAATGGGAAGATGCTGGGTGCACACAAAATAGATATACAGTGATAGAGGAGGCAGGGTAGGCGGGAGGAGATGTTCTCATGCATTGTAGGATGTCTAGCAACATCCCTGGTCTCCACTTACTAGATGCCGTAGCATCCTCTTCCCAGTTGTGACAACCAAAAGTGTCTCTAGACACTGCCAACGTCCCTTGGGTGGAAAAAATCACCCCTGGTTGAGACCCTCTGCCTGAGGGCATGGTCTCTGTTCACATAATCAAAGCCGGTCCCCCAACACCATATCCACGTTCCAGTTCATGGGATGGAGGAAAGAGACAAAGTGGAAGGCAAGCAATTTCCTTTGAAGAGGGTGGTGTAGAAATTGCACATATCAGTTATGTTCATATTCCTTGTGCTAGAACTTGGTCATATGGCAACAGTAAGCTGCCGAGGGAGGCTTAGGAATTCAATGGCATGCTAAAAATCAGGGGGGTTCTATTTCTAAAAGTATTGGGGGAATACGACTAAAAGAGGGAGCAATTAGCAGTCTCATTACCCTCACAGAATTATTATAGAATTAAATATGATAATGCAACTAAAGTGCCTAACCTACTGCCTTACAGTGTAAATGCTCAATGAATATTAGTCCTCTGCTCTCTCCTCCCTTCCCATCCCAACCTCCTGACCTGTGTTCCTCTCACACTGAGATTTGATCTTAAATCATTTGATAAGTATTAATAATAATGACTTTCCTTTTTAAGCCCTGCATCTGGCCAATATTGAGACTATAGACCACTTCTGATCAATGTTTTCAGCCCTCTCTCTTTCAGGCTTTTCCTGACCTCTTTCTTCTGCCTGCAATGGCCTTGCCACCAACACCATATCCCATGAACACGCACACATATGGACCCTTAGTAACACATCCTGGTGGTCCTGCTTTACAGTGAACAGTTTCTTGGTATTGAATTGATTTTGATCTTGGCTCCAGAACTTACCAGATATGTCACTTTGGGTTAGTTGCTTATTCTTGGGTTACTGAACTTCTGGGCCTCAATTTCTTCATTTGTAAAATGGGCATAGTAATATCTACTTGGCAGAGTTGTCGTGAATTAATCACAAACAAGAATGTTTTAAGCCCCTATTATTTGTCTGGTCCTTTAAACCTTATTTCAAAAAAATTTTTCATAATATCCTATAGATTCTGAAATAGTGTCTCAATTTTATAGAAAAGTCACTGTGGCTAGGAAAGGTAAATTTGTTTGCCCAAAGTTATATGTGCACACAATACTAGAAGGAGAAAGAAATGGGATTTGAACTCAGGTCTCTGACAACAAAATCAGGGCTCTTTACAGTAACAAAAATTTTCTTCCATTTCTTTCTTGAGTACAGATTACTCAAGAGGCTTTAAAGTACTTCGGTCACTTAAGGAAGCCCCGTGTGTGGATTTACAGAATACAGGATTACAGCTTCCCCAAAAGGGAGATTACAGCATAGGATGGGCTGTCCGTTCTTTGCCCTGGAGAGAGTAATGATGTGGAGAGTGACATCTGGGAGGTCTGTGGCCACTGATCACCTCCCCTGAGCCTGGCTCTCTAACCAGGAGCACGGCCGGGGGTCCCTGTGTGCTGAGCTTCTCACTGGGATGCCGGGCCTCTCAAAGAGCTGGTCCCCGCCTGTCTTCCTCTGCCTGCGGCTGGTCGCGCAAGCTGCTGACCTAAACGGCAAGCACCGCATTTCACGAGAATGAAATAAGTACATTGGACAAGAGCTCCACATTTCCTGCCACCAGCTTTACTTCATTTTCGGGAATGGCCCTGCTAACCTATGATTTCAAGGGATTCCAAAGAATTTTGGAGTCTAACGATCAGTTTTACTGGTAGTTTCTTTTTTTCTGGATGTCTCGATGTGGCATGTTCCTTTCTCTGTGTGTGTGTGTGTGTGCGTGTGTGTGTGCCGGCACACACACATGTATTCGTGGAGGCGGTATTGGGGAACTCTCTGCTCCATAGTCTCATGTCTTGTGATATGTCAGAGCAGCTGTGGTGCGATGAAAAGAGCAACAGTTGGAGTCAGAAATCCTGGATTTAAGCCCTAGGCTTCTTATCTGCCACGTGACCTGGAGAATCTTTCTGGGTCTTAGCTTTCCCAAATGGAAAGTGAAACTAATAAACCCTACTTCATAGGGCTGCTGAAGGATTTAATGATGTTACAGATGGATGGCAGTGTGCTGTAACGGAAAGAGACCTGAGTTCAAATCCGGAATCTATCTCTAAAAAGCCATGTGAACCAGGGTGATTTACTAAACTCTGTTCCTCAGTTTCCGCATCTTTAAAATGGGAGTCATGATGATACCTTCCCCCTGAGTTGTGTGGGTCAGATAAGACATCTGAATCCTCTACTATCATCCCTGGGACACAGCAGTAGTGCAGCAGGCATTACTGCTTACATAGCTGTAAGCTATTACATAGCTGCTTTCCTTCTAGCCTGTCTTCAGGCATCGTGTGAAAACTCACTGTAAACTTCCAAGCTGTGTTCAAATAAAAGATGATGCTATAATAGGGGTAGTTGCCAAAGTAAGTGATATGACTCATTTTGGGGGACTTGGTAAGAGATGGGGGGATGCTTGGAGACAGAGCAGGCTTCTTCAAGGGCGCTTGTTATGCAGCTGCGCCCCTGGGGTTTCTTCACAGTTAGTGTGCTGGTTAATGGAAGCCTTTGATTATGACTCAGTGAAGAATCCACTTGTCTTCCTCTTGTGACACAAAAGGCACCTTGCCTGCTTTTATTCCTCTTTAGCATTTCCTTCTGCAGCCTAATTGGGTTATAACAGGATTGTCCTCCCCAAGGGCCATCTCCCGAATCACTAGCCCCAGATGAGAGTCATTGCCTTTGTAAAGATGCATCTGAATCACAGACCCTCTCGCTCACTTTCCCTAGCTGGCTTCTTAACTCCGTAAGGAGCAACCAGCTTGTGTACTGGGTAAGGTCAAGCATGGTCCCCAGGAATGTATGTTGGGGGCACTCATCCCAACTTTGAGAGCCGCGCTTGGGGTAACATCTCACCTTCATGAAAAGACCAATGTGGTAGAGTTCTCACTAATGCTCCTTCTCTCTCAAGTTCTAGTGAAAGATTTGAGAACTCAAACTTTCTCCTCCAGCCCCACACTGACTACCTGTTCAGTACTTCCCACCACCTTCATCAGCTACACCCTCACTTTCTGACCACAGGACAGAGCTCTCATTCTGTGCCTGGGCTTCCAAAGCCACCCGCACAGTATCCCACCCCTGAGATTCTTCCCACGTGTTTGTTCTAGTACCTCAAGGGCCCACAGAGGAGAGATTATATACCAAACTAATTTATTATTTATTATTAAAGAATGATAATGAGGGGCCAGCCCAGTGGCTTAGTGGTTAAGTGCTCGCGCTCCGCTACTGGCAGCCCGAGTTCGGATCCCGGGCGTGCACCGACGCACCGCTTGTCAGGCCATGCTGAGGCCACGTCCCACATAAAGTGGAGGAAGATCGGCACGGATGTTAGCTCAGGGTCGATCTTCCTCACAAAAAAAAAAGAATGATAATGAGTTATTTCAATTTGATTCCAATCAACTTAATACTCGTAAAGCAGCAGTGGTCCAGGGGTTGTGTCAAGTACTATACAGACAGACTGCATTACGTTAGGAAGTTTGCACTCATTATCTCATTTAATACTCGGAAAGTATTCAATGGATTTAATACTCCCTGGATTTGTGCTCCAGGACATGGAATATAAATAGAATGGTACCCGTGGAGCCGAGCAAAGTTGTGGTTCTGGTAGTCACCGAGCCGATAATGAATGAGGCAAGAGCTGAAATTAGTTCTTCTCGTCCCAAGTTCTGTGATTCTTCTAGTCCACACAAAAAAAGATTAACCTCTAGCATGATGCCACCTCTCTTTGCTTTTGATGAGTTAAATAAGGAAAGAAGTGATTCCAGCTTTGCATAAAACGATTTGAGACACTCAGGTGAGGATGGCAAACTCAAATAATGCTTAGCATTCTCATTTGAGTAAAGAGCCAGTCCGTGGCAGTATCAGGATAGCACTGCCCCGGTGAGTCCTCACCATCCAGAAGGTACAACGAACACTCCAGATGAGAAGTTGCCTGGCAGTGGGGTAAGAGCAAAGGTCAAACAGAGCTAGGTTCAAATCCTCCAGGTGCCTCTTCTTAATGTGTCCTTGGATAAATAGTAAGTTATTCTGAGCCTCAGTTTTACCTTTTGCAGAAAATAGCCCTTTTGCTTGGGCCGGGTTAAATTCATCAGATAAGATTCACCTAAGTGTTTATAACACTATAATTCAGTGCTTTAAACGGTGAATAAAATTTTAGTGCCACCAGGACAGTTTTAAGTTAAATAGGTGATTTTTAACTCTCCTTTATACTGAACAAATTTCAACAACCCCTTTCTTCAGTCATAGACACAGTGTAGTCAAGTGGTGAACGCTGCATTCTGATCAGTTTTACTTATTCTTAAAGTCAATGTTCATTCTGTTATACTCCTCTGCTCCTCAATTGTTTTTAATTCATTTGTTTTTTAGCTCAGGACAATGTGTATTTCATACATGCTCCAGTGATTTGAAATACTCAATCAGGTTTTCCTTCGAGTCTGGTCATATCCTGTCTGTCACTTTGATGGTGGCGTGGGGTGTTTGCAAATATGCCAGTTCCTACATGACAGCCAGTGTCCACACACACACACCTCTCTCTTCCCTTCGGCTACTCAAAGATTCCCCACGCTGTCCTTGTGAGTTTTTGTGCTTGAAGAATCAATCAAAGGGTTAGGAGATGTGCTGACAGCCACACATGCTGATTTCCTGGACCTCTTAGCCCTCAGGTCCAGAGAGGAAGCACAGCCCCTAATGGACTCTCATTTGTAATTAAATGACAAGGATATTGTGGTGGGAAGAGTTGTCTCTTCCTTATTAGGGCCACTTGCTGGCCTTCTGATTCATTTTTATGTGAGTTTAATTCTCATTGATGTGGGTGATGACTGTTGGTCAAATACCACTTCTACATCTGAGTCAGGCATTCTCCCCTCCATGGCCCAGTGGTAAACACAGAGGAATTGAAAGACAGAATGATTTCACCTCTGAAGTCCTATTTGGTGCACATTTTGAGTCCAGGGACCAACCACGCAGGAGGCCTGGGGTGTTTTCACTCGGGCACAACCATGAAAGTGTTGTGTATATTTTTCCCCTTCGGTGGAAAAATGATGGCTTTGCTTTCTTGAAGCATTCCTGCTGGCTTATTCATGGAACCCAAAGAGGGCGACATCCAAGGAGGGCAGCATGCAGCCTTCTGTTTCCCAGCCAGAGTCAGGGTTTGGCAAAGAGCGAGAGCTGGAGGGAGGCGGGACTGCCCAGTGCAGTAGGTGAGAGAAGAGTTGGCCAAAAGGTAGGAAAGACTTGAAACCAAAATCCACACTCTGATGTGCAGGGCCTCCCAGTGAGAAAAAACACTCACCAAACACCCACATACTTATTTGGGTTGGAATAGGGTATACAGTGCCCAGGAGGCTGTTGAAACAGAGAACTGACCCCCTTCAATGGGCCGGAAGGGCCGTGGAAAGCTGGGGCAGGGGCTGGGAGGGGAAACGAAGCAGAGGATGCCCAAGGCCAGGCTGAGAATTCTTGGCCCAAATAACCCATTTTGCAAGTTTATTTGAGATGAAACTATAGGCTGTACCTTGTGTGGGTGGTGGATGGAGAGACTTATGAGAAGTAGGATATGTCTTTTCTCTGGAGCCAGACAGACTCAGGTTTGAATCCAGACTCCACCACTTATGAGCATTGGAACCTTGGGGGAAAGTCACTTAACTTGTCTGAACCTCAGTTTCCTAACCAGTAAAATGGGAATAAAAGTGTGGTTTTTAATGAGGATCAAATTTTGTACTGCATATGAAAAGTTGGCCTCGATGTGCCTGGCCCTCATCGGTTTTCATTAAATAGCTACCATCTTTCCATATGTTAGGTCGCTGGTTGTATTTAGGGAGGGCGACCTCATATAATGGTTTTAGAGCATCTCAGCCTGGCTATAAATCCTGGCTCTGCCTTGTACTAGCTTCATGACTTAGAATAAGTTTCTTAACCTTACTAAGCTGCAATTTCTTCCATCATAGAAGGGTTACCATAATAATATTTATCTCACTGTGTTTTCAAGAGTTGAGATAATACATGGAAAACACACAGCACATGTGTTACAAGCAAGTGTCATGAGGTTCCATAAGCCTTAGCCAAGATGATAGTGACGGTAGCCTCTGAGCACCAATTGCGTGGTCTAAACCATGGTTCTCAATGGGGGCCCCCAGGAGACATTTGACAATTTCGGGAGCCATTTTTGGTCATCGCAACTTGGGAGGGTGTGCGTGTGCTGCTCCTGGCATCCAGGGGGTAGAGACCAGGGATGCTACTAAACCTGCTACAGTGCACAGGACAGCCCTCCACAGTAAAGAATTATGCAGTCCAAAACATCAATAGTGCCAAGGTTTTGAAACCCAGGTCTACACCAGGCACCTTGGAAAGACTTAAACAACATAAAGTAGACATCAGAAGGCCTGTCTGAAGTAGTATCAGGGATAACTAAGTTTTTCAGTTATTTCAATACAATACATATGTCACCTTCCAGATTGTATCTCCTTGAGTGTAGGAACCTTGCCTTCATCACCTTTATGCCCTGTAGCTTTGGCACAAGTTATGCATTCACTAAATGTCTTTCAAATCAAGGCATATTTACCTGATGCAGTAGCTCCAATGCAAGGCAAATATATAACTATTATTTGATAATCCATGGAGGATTTTCACCTTGAAACAAAATGGGAAAATGGGTCAGTTTTGGATAGAGCATCACCCAGGGTGATCAAAACTGGAACTGAGAAAGCAAAGTAGCTGAAAACACAGGAAAGTTACTGCTTGGCATGTACCACCAATTTGGGGGTGGGAAGGTGGGGAGTGGATTTGCCTTTCTAATTAGGTTTGACTTGGGCTAATATTGAAGTGAGCTTTTGTTCCCTGAGTAGACACCAGCTGGGAGGCACTCCAGGAACGTGCTGGGTGGCAGGGTGAAGTCAGCCTGATATTACACATTTTCTCTGGGTGATCCATAAATAGATGGTTCATACATGGACATATGAGACCAGTCTATAAACTTAGCTCTGACACAGAATATCCTGAGAGGTCAGACTCGTGAGTCACTCTGGATGACAGTTCAAACCTAGGCTCCATTTCTTGCTCTCCGTGTGGTCTTGCACAAGATAGTCAGCTTTTCTGAGCCTCATTTTTTTCTCAATCTGGAAAATGCAGACGGATAAGATCTACCTCAAGAGGTTGTTACAAAGGATAAAAACTAAAAGGGATAAGAGATTAAGTTGACTTTTAACTAGAGAAAGCTTGCAATGACCCAAAATTCATTACACTACCTACTGATTTAGGGAAGAACTCCCCTAATTAAATGACTTATTGTTTATTTACTTAATTTTTGTATTACATCTAGTATCTACCAACACTTATTCATACCATTGGATGGTCTCCTAAATGTTCTTAGTGCTAATCTCTTCCACCCCACCCCAAAAATTGTCCTTAGAACAAACTCTAAACTACCCCTTCTAAAGATTAATGCTTGTCAAATGACTCCCACACTTTAGAACTGCTTCCTGTGACCTACAGAATAAATTCTAGACTTACTGGCAAGGTGTTCAAGGCCTTCCACCATCTGGTCTCCACGGATGCCCCAATCTTAATGCTTGCCAATGCTTCCATCCCCACACCCAAGTGAATTCTGGCCCACACTCTTTCCAGGTTATTTTCTATTTCTGAAACATCCCTATTATTTTCATGACTTTAGGTCTTCACTCCTGCTGTTCACTTAATTGAGCCAAACTTTTTTAATGAAATCCTATGCAGTTTTCAAGACTCAGGTGAAATCTCATCTTCCTCCAGGAAATCTGTCTTAATTTCTCCTCCCTTACTTGGACTTATATCTCTTATTCCTCAGGCCTCCAGAGCATTTGCTGGCTTTATCTTAGGATCTCTAAGCATTCTGTCCCTGCTATTCTAGCAGTGTGGGTACACATCTTTACTCCTTTATGAAATGAGGAGCTTCAGACAGGTATTAGGAATCTTTGTGACCCCATCTACCATCCATCCCCAAGCACCTGGAATAGTATCTTGCACAGGGGAGCACTCAAAAAATGTTTGTTGGATCAAACCTCAAGATCATCAAGGGGTTTATTTCTTAATGGACTCTCTGTTGCCAAAGATATATCCTTGTATCCTACCAAAATACCCCCAAAGGAGTGCTAGAATAAATTTCATTTTCTCTACAACCAGACTAAGTTCATATCTACCAGTGCTAGAAGCTGGGTATGTGATGGGATGGGACTCAAAGATTTAGTGTGTCACATGACTTAAATAATCATTCATTAATGTATTCAGTAACCCATTAAACAATCATTCTTGAAATACAAGCCGATTGTGGTGTGTGTGTGTGAGTGTGATTTCTTTCCCTCTAGACCTGAAGTAATTTGAAAGTCCATGTGCTGTTTCTTTGTATTTCCTACAGCTCCTATCACAGGCACTAATTTGGACTTCCAATAATACAATACGAAAGGGGAGGAAATAACTTCTCAGTGGAGAAATCTGACAAACACTGCCTCAGCCAGGTGACCAAGGCCAATGCCAACTGTGGTAGATCGCATTGATAAGTTGTGTACCCCTGATGTGATACAATGTGAGTGGAGCTCCCCCAAACCCATATCCCCTGTATAAGCATAAGGAAAACATCAGACAAACCCAAACTGAAGGACATTCTAAAAATCCCCGATCAGTACTCCTCAAAACTCTCTAGATCATCAAAAAACAACAAAAGCTTGAGAAACCATCACAGTCTAGAGGAGCCTAAGGAGTCATGACATCTAAATGTAATGTCTCCTGGATGGAATCTTGGGACAGAAAAAGGACATTAGGTAAAAAGTAAGGAAATTTGAATAAAGTATGAATTTTATTATTAATAATGGATCAATATTGGTTCACCAGTTGTGACAAATATGCATACTGATTAGATGCTAACAATAGGGAAAGATGTCAACAAGAGGGAAATTTGGATGTGGGATATATAGGAACTCTTTATGCTATCTTGGCACCTTTGTTGAATGCCTAGTGAGTGAATGAGAAAGGGTATTTGGGTTGAACTTCAATATGAATAATTAGAAAAAAATGAACAGTTTAAAACATGTGGCTATGGCATGGTCGTTGGATAATGAGCAAGTCATTTGAAACTTCTTGTTTCCTCATTCATTTAAGAATAATAATTTTAAAAAGTACAGAACTCATAGGATAGAAGAAATTAAATTAATCTACACAGAATGCCTAGCACTTAGTCAGTGCTCAATGCATGTTCCCTTATCTTTGTCATGTTAGACTTGTGGGCAAGCCGCTGAACTCTCTGTGGACAATAAGGTATTTGTTATCAAATGGAATTGGACTAAAAGTTATTTGAAACAAAAACTGTAGACTACTGCCTTCTAATAGGTAGAGGAGCATAACTTCTATCAGCAGGCGAATAAGTCTTTATACTCCCTCCTTCCAGTTATAGAGACCCCCGTGGGAGAAGGAGAGAGAAAAGATGGAAATTTCAAAGCTGCTTCTGTTTCTTCAGTGTTGATAAAGGATGAGTTCGAAGGTGGATGAACCTTTGTTTTAGCAGGCACATTAATGAGGTGGTATTTTTAAAAATAAGCCTGGAATCCAATAGAGGGTGGAGAGTTCAGAACAGCTGAACTGTTCTGCATAATTAAGTTAGGGAATTAAGATGCGAGAAGCATGAAAGTGTGCGTGTGTGTGTGTGTGTGTGTGTGTGTTTTGGGGAGACTGAGCTACAGAGCAGGAGGCTGCAACCTTTAGAGAAATGTGACTAGCAGGAAATTCTTTGTGGAGGCACAGCCCAAGGACTTTTAAAGCAAAAATGTCTAAACTCTCCTTTTAACTGATTTGTTTTTCTGTAACATAAACGCCCTTCATCATCTCAATTTTCAAAAAGTCTGCTAAACACACAAATGCCTGGCGTGAAAGATTCTGGTGGAAATTAAAATCCTCATCTACATTGGTACCAATCCAAAGAAAAAGAACAACCCTGGCGGTGGGGATGAAATGAGATTTTGGCTTCAGCAGAAAGAGGAATTTGGACATAGAAATGACCATGGAGGTCACATATCCCTTGGAATTTGCAGAAAGTTGGAGCTGAACATTACATTTGGACTGATTTTAATAAGCGGGGACATGTGTATATTGTGTGTGTGTTTGTGTAGGAAGCAAAGATATACTGTCACTAATGAACAAACCCATCCACTTCATGCCTACCTTTCCAGAATGGAGGCCTGGGGGAATGGGTAAGTTTCCTGGGCTATCAACGATCTCAGAGATGTGCTCTCCCCATGGCTGAAGGGTCCAAATGTACTGATTATGCCATACCCTCCATACTCCCTCAACCTCATTTCCTAATATGCCCCCACGTGCTGGAATCTCCATACCGAGTCACTTACACAACCTGGAACGCAATGTCTTTTATTCTTCCTCCATGCCATACACATGCTATTTCCTTATCATTCACTTCTCCAACCCCTACCCACCCTGTAAGCCTGGCTCCAGCAACTTTTCTGCTGTGAAGCTTTTCTAAGCACACTTCCTCCCTTCCCAGATCCCAGATTCTGGCAATAGAGCTCACTCCCTCTACAGTGGGCACATTGTAATATATACATATATATAAAATTGAAAATAACTACAGTCCCCTCTGGACAGCTCATGACAGAGGGGGCTGCAGTTATTTTATTAGATACCAGGCCCCACTCCGCAAGACAGGGTGGAGATGAGAGGAGTTTCATCTTTGTGAAAGGTGCTCAATAAATATTTGGTGAGTGACTAACTCAAGGTCTCTCCTCCATTGCAGGTGTAATTACATGGTCCCCCCATGGCAGCTATGGATGCTTTGACTGGTTAGCTCCCTTTAGCTCAGAGATTTTCACACATTGAAATCACTAGGAGAGTTTACTGACACCTTGGTTTTACCCCAACGTCCTCACTTAATTGATGGGCTGCACTGGGCGTGCAGACTTTGAAACCCCTCAGCGGGCGCTAATGCGTGGGAGTTGGGAAGCCCTGCTCCAGAGTTCAGTGTCTGATGTGCTTGGGCTCATTCTCCCGTCTTGATCTCACTGCTGTCACTGTTGCTGGTTCCACCTTTCGTCAAGGCCAGTCTTCCAGAACTGTCTACAAATAAAATGATAGATAGGAAAGTCCTTTGAGGGAAGTAGAAAGTGTGTTGGGACTGTTAGGTTGATATGGGAACATCTCCTGAATTTGATTTGGCTTTCCAAGCCCTAACTGAAGTCAACAAATAAAGAACAATGGTAGAGCCTTGCGGTTTCCTGGAGGAGTGGGCTTTGGTTCCACCTCCCATTGGCCATCCTAGTGGGGTGAGCAGGGAAGGAGAGTGTGAGAAAAGAAGAAGAGTGGGGACATTCAACTAGGACTTTGCTGGCTTTTTCTTCATGGACTTCCTTGGAATTAGCAAAGGGCAGAGTCCTGCCATCATAACTGTGGCAGGAGAAGCTCCAGAGCAAGGGCAGGGACAGACAGCAGAACCCTCCTCACAAGCCCGCCTCAAAGCCGCTCCATCTCAGGTTGGTCCCCTGGACGCTCTTACAGGGGGTGCAGTGGGGACCAACTGAGTAATGAAGGAGAAAGTGCTTAAAAAGAGCCTCGTTCAAAGTGCGGTGGACACAGACGGTGACCCATCCATCTGTCCTCAGATCCCTCTTACTGTTTCCAGGTGCTCCTCCGCTGTCTTGTGTGTGCTTTGCTTCTGAAGGCCTGTACCTCTTACTCTTTTTGGAAGACGACTCTAGGAGCTGCCTTGCTCAGGCTTCAAGAGCCAGAGAGCCTGGAAGTGCGTGTCCCCCTGGGCCAACCTTAGCCAGTGACAGCAGATGAGAAAGTACAAAGCCCAGCCCCCTCGTCCAGAGTTGGGACATCCTCTGAGCTGTAATTTATGCTCCAGGACCCCCTTGAAGGCTGAGGCTGAGACTTTGCCTAAAATCTCATGCAGGCTTGGCTTCTTTCCCTCTCCTGTCCCTTCCCTATCCCGTGCCTCCCCGGTCCCTTACCAGTCCCACCTGGGAGCACTTCCTTTATCATTGACTGGCACACAAACCTTGTCTTGGAGTCTGCTTCCTGGGAACCTGACTTAAGTCACAAATACGACATGATATGATGGTGTAATTCCTCCTGGCAACCTGAGGATTACAAAATATATACTTACGTAACATCTTCTTAGACGCTATTCAGTGCTTTTTATTTGAAACATGCATCACCTCATTTAATCCCCAATCCAAACCTTTATAAATAAAGAAGCAAAGGTTTAGGAAGATTAAGTAATTTTCTCAAGATCACACAGTAGCTTAGTGGTAATTAAAGAACAGGCCTGATTGAACCTAAATCTCCAGCTTTGGTTTACTCCACCAAACTGAAGGTTTTGGGGAATGTATTTTTCCCTACCTTTTTGTTAATTTTTCCAACTTTTCCTTTTTATTTTCCTTCTCACTCCCTTTCAATCATGTTAGCCCAAAGGCAGGTCTAAGGAGAGAATCATGTTCTTCTGACAGGCAGATGGGAAACACAAACTCTGCTCGCAGCTTGGCAAGGACAAGCTTAGTGATTGATATCAGTTGCGGCTCCAAACGGCAGCCGCTTTAAAACCAATCTTGCCTCTGTCCTGGGTGGAGAAAGCATCGCTCACCACATTTCCTGTCCTCCTCAAGCCTCTGCTTGCGGTTTGCAGCTCAGGTGCGAGCGAGAAGCAAAATGAACTGTCAAAACAGGGTCTCATTGCTCGGTGAGGTGGGGGAAGAATTCAAGCAGGATTTCTGCGGGGAGCCAGAGGCAGGCGATTTGAAGATCGTTTTGAGTGACTGCTGGTCATTTTGTTATTGATTTCCACACTCAGTAGTAAGCATCTGCTAGATGGCAGACGCAGAACACAAAGATGGGCAAGGCTTGGTTCCTGTTCTGGAGGAACCTGAAACCTATGGGCGAGACAGACACGTTTGGCCAACCAGAGTCCACGAAAGAATTTAGGACCTAAGATCGAGGACAATCAGGTCTGCCTTGGAGATTCACAGAAGGCTTCAGATGTAGGGCAGCACTTCAGTTGAAGTGCAGGCTGGCTGGAATTTCTTCAGGCAGAATCGTAGTGGGGGGAGTGGAGAGTGGAAGGTATTTCAGGCGAAGTGAAGAGAATCCAGAAAGGCACAGAGATCTGAGTATGTAGAGCACCTGCTAGGAATGGTCCAGAGTGGCTGGAAATGCTAGCATGGGTAGTGGTGAGAGGTGCAGTCATAGTTCACTCAAACTTTCTTGCATGCCTACTATGTACCATGTGGGATGCTAATCTTTGTAAAAGATGAAAAGCTGAGTAAGATGCAGCCTCTCGTCCTTTAATTGTTTATAGGTGGAGGAGACAAGCAAAGAGACAATTACAGCAAAATGAAATGTGTTATGAGTGAGCACAAGGAAATGATTTGACAGAGCTAGGAAGACTTCCTGGAGGAGGGGACACTCAAGATAAGTCTTACAGTAGAAGAAGATGTGATGAGGTTGGAAGGGTGGGCTGTGGACCAATTACTGCATGCTTCACGTCAAACTAGGGAGTTTGGACTTAAGCTGGTAGTGAAGATTGGAATCAACGCATATCTGGGTGCAGTGAGGGAAGGGGGGTCACCATTAGACCTGTGTTTCTGAAAGATTATATAAATGACTAGCTACACATGTGCTGGTTCTCAGCTCTCCTGACCCTTGTACTGGTTGATTGATGAGGCTGTACCCTGTGTTTTGAGATATCAATCCTATTATTTCAGCTAATTCATGGGTTTATTTTTGTCTCTATAAATAGGCAGCTTTAAGATCCTAACAGAACACAGCTGGGGGCAGGGTTGAGAGGGGAGCGGAGAATGGCTTTCAACTCACCTGCTGTGCTGCGTCCTCTCATTCAATGTTCTATAACAGAAGAGGAAATGGATGGAGACTGATTGTTGATTCGGTAACTATGGTAATGTGCAGGCTTCTGTAATTTTCGAGGGGCCTGGATGGATCAGAAGCACCTTTTAAACTGTTAGCTTGTGAGGAGGTAGCTAAGCACGTCTGTCTTGACTGCCTGCCTCTGACCAGCCTATTTCCAAGTGTGCGGAGACAAGGTTTTAGAAGGCTGAGTTTCAAAGGCACCCCCGGCCTTTACAAATAGAGGAAGGAGGCTTGAGGATCACTCCAGCCTGGCTTGCATATTTCCAGCTAATGCCAGGCAGCTGCCCCTAAGCCCTCCCCACGTAACCTGCAAACCAAGGGCTTTGCTTTGAAACTAAGACTCTGCCCCAAATATCCATCTATTTAAAACAGCAACAAAATGTGCTGTCTCTTTGTTTCACATCCTTCTACCAGTCACACCAACTTCTGTAATAATCCATCTCTATCCCTTTTCTTTAATATCTTGAGCCATATTTGGCTTCTAGCAGACCTTCCTAAATAATGAAATTAGACTGACTTGAATTTCAATCCAATATCTGCTGCTTCCTTCTTGCTGTGTGACCTAAGGATCACTTAGCCTCTCTGAGCCACAGCTGTCTGATCTGTAAGACAGAGATGACCGTGCCTATTGTAAAAGGCTATTGTGAGAGTTTTGCAAAGTCTCTCATCTTATCCGTGCCACAGAATGAAGACTCAAGTAAATGGTGTTTTCTTTAACTTTATATCTTCACCCCATTCCCTCTAAGCTTTTAAAGATAGACTTTGAGTCTGGCACACGCCTGGTTCCGATTCAAAGTCTAGACAGCCAGTGCATAAGGAAAACAAGCAAAAACAAATAAACCAGTCTATGTGAGCTGAGGCCAATATCCCAGGCTAGCCAGATAAGAGCACTCTTGCTCATCCTCTGACCTTACCCCAAGCCTGCAAGGGGAACTCAATCAACAGATGAACGCAACCAGTGCAAGCTGGTCTCCACTCCCAGGAGAACAGACCCAAGCACCTGATGTATTGGTGGAAAGAACTGTGGTTTTGCAGAAAGGGTGGAACATTGGCTCATGGAGACAAAAAGAATACTCTCAGAATGCCCCCAAGGGTGCCCCGTCCAATATTTTGAAATTTTTAGGCAGTCTCAAGATCTTTTCATATCCCCCAACCCTTCATTCCCACCTCATCTCACTCCTCCATTCGACTGGAACACTCTTTGCCATCCAGGCCCCACTGCTAGTTGCATATCCTTCCTGCAAAGCTTTCTCTGACCCTCTGCTTAAAGTTGATCCCTCCATTTCAAACCAAGAAAAGCATTTACGACTAGTATAGTTACTTTACTTTTTAAAATAGCTTTTTGCATTCTATTTTTAAATTATAAAGCAAAGGTACCACATTGCCGAAAATAAAAAATTTAAGAATAGAAATATCAATTGTAAATCCATATGTTGAAACACAACTGTATTTGACATTGTGACATATTAACTTCCTATGTTTTAATTTTATAAATGTTTTTAACTTATGTATAAGAAACAATTGTATAAGATTTTATATGTTATGGTCTGTTAGCGTTTTCCTATATTGCAACATGGCGTTCACAACCATCACTTTTCATGGACAGATTACATTATGAGTAGGTTATACTCTTCACTTGAACTCTGTTTCCTAGTTGAACATTTAAGTTGCTTGTGCTTTTTCATTGCTATAAATAATGGTACTCCCTGATCTTTTGCTTATACAATTGTATAGACCAGCAGAGACTAACGTTTCAATAGGTTAAAAAAATAAGTCTTTTTCTCACTCATGTCACAGCCTAATATCATGATTCCTGCTCTCCCCTGTTTTGCTCCACAGTTTGTTTAGGGACGCGGGCTTCTTCCATCTGGTGGCTCTGCCATCTTCTAGGATCTCAAAGGCCTCCACAGAATCCTCAGCACCCAGCAGGTGGATAAAGAAACAGATGATGCATGAGAGATTTCAAAGGAGGTTTTGGGGGCCTGCCTGGAAGTGGAGATATAAGATTTATGCACACATGTCACTGGCCAAAACTCAGTCACATGACTTCACCTCATTGCAAAGGATGCTGGGAGAGGCAGTCCTGATATGAACCTAGGGAGGAGAGGGAGTCAGTTTGATGAGCATCTCTCCACGCTCTGCCACAATTGCCTTCTTTATTTTATATTACTTATTTAGACTAGAAGAGTAATTTTGGTTTAACATTGAATAATGATTTTGTAGCTATTAATATATATTAAATCATCATCCTTCACCCATTCATTTATTTAAAAAATATTTGAGGGGCCAGCCTGGTAGCATAGTGGATGGGTGCGTGCTCCGCTTCCGTGGCCCAGGGTTCATGGGTTTGGATCCCGGGAGCACACCGATGCACCACTTGTCAAGCCATGCTGTGGTGGCGTCCCATATAAAGTAGAGGAAGATGGGCACGGATGTTAGCCCAGGGCCAGTCTTCCTCAGCAAAAGGAGGAGGATTGGCACTGGATGTTAGCTCAGGGCTAATCTTCCCCACAAAAAAAAAAAAATTTGAGTGCCTGCTGCAAGTACCATACAAGGTAGGCACTAGGATATAACACTGAACAAGACACATCGCCTGAATTCTGGCAACTAGTCAGGCTGTCTATTATATATTCTCTTGTTTTCCTCTTAAATCTTTTAATGTGTATAAATCTCCATTAAATTTATGTATA
Source organism: Ceratotherium simum simum (assembly GCF_057802395.1). Lineage (NCBI taxonomy): Eukaryota > Metazoa > Chordata > Mammalia > Perissodactyla > Rhinocerotidae > Ceratotherium > Ceratotherium simum. Next base: position 31,424,809 of record NC_141915.1, on the reverse strand, counting down.
CCATAAGATCCATGTATTCCTTTAATAGTCTCGATAGTATCTAGTTCAATCCTGGGCACATAGAATCCAAAATGTTATAGATTAAATGAATGATGTGATCATGCATCAAATATATTTTATGAATAGAGCTCGGAAAGGCAAAATGACTGGCTAAAGATGTACAGAGAAATCCTAAAATGCAATAACCAAAGTGTCCAATTGAATTGGACAAGACATCAAATAATGGTTCTCTGAGGAAAGATGCTTTCTGAGCATGAGGAGGACACTCGGACCTCCACTCTATGCCTGAAACAAGCAGCATAAACACTGCATTAGCTCACAGCAGGAGGGACTTACTGCAAATGCAGAGCTTCCTGTTACGATGGTTACGTTAAAGTCAAGGGAGATTGTAAGCTTCCCATCCAAGGCAATGCTAAGAGTGGAGGGAGTTTCCTATTAGTCTGTGGTAACTTGGGCAAGTTCAGCTCACAGGAACGGATAAATCTTTTGTTTTACGTACATTTCTAATGAATAACTTTTGTTTTTAGGCACTACTTGCTGTATGCTACTTTGCCTCCTTTTTCTCAATAAAGTATTAAAAGAGAGTCCATTCCCTTCTGGGAGTTATGGTTTTTTACCCCCATTTCTCATATTTCTCAACACCTGTTGGGCAGCTGCTACATTCTGCCCAAGCAGTGGCTGTATTTGCAAGGACTAAATTCTAACAATATGGACAGTTAGTGATACTTTAGGGATTTGCAATACGAACTTAACTATAGTAGATTGCTGGACCACACTCTCATATTTCCCCTGTACTTCTGTGGTCTTTATTAAGAAGCAATAAAAATAACAGAGCTACTGAGTTCACTGGCTGTGTAGCTATGAATCTTTCCTACATCTATATATAACCACATAAATGCAATACTTATATAGCTCTATATGTACGAATATTTATCTATATCTGCTAAGCATAATAATGGTGTCTTAATTGCATTACTGTAGCAGCTAACGCTGAGCATTTATGAGATGTCAGGCATTGTTCTAAGCATTTTACTACATTTATACATTCAAACTTCAAACAACCATAAAAAGTAGCTACTATTATCATCCCTATTGTATAGATGAGGAAAATAAACCTCAGAACGGTTAAGCAGCTTGTCCCAGGTCACACAACTAGTAAGTGACAGAACCAGAATTTCGACTGGACAGTCTATATCCATAGTCCATGATTTTAACTGATATGCAATACTTGCATTTAGTATTTTATATTAAATTTGTTAAATGATATCTCAGTACAAAATGAGGATGATTATTATATTTTTAATTTGAAACAATACATTGAGATAAGTAGGACAAATATTGTCACAATTATTGTTCATATGATTATTTCTCCTGTAATAAAAGTGAGGCTCAGAGAAAGGAAGCGACTTTTTAAAGCTCATGTAGTTGGTAAACGAGGGATCAAGAACATTCAGTATCCTGGTTTTCTATAGATAGTTTATATTTTTTATAGTATATAATATACAGTATTATATATTACTATAATATATAGTGGTATGCAGGGTCTGATGTGTACAGTACTTGGTTATTTATAATACTAAATATTTAAGCATATATATAATATATAGCTACATGTAATAATAACAAAAATGATTTGTAAATGGCATTTAAAGACAAGTGAAGTGACTTGAAGTACAACAGATCCAGATCTGATCAATATACATTTACTTTAGAACATATTACAAACTGAAATGTCCTACCCTAGAAAGAGAGGTAAAGGACATTTTATGGTCTAAAAGAATTAAGTTCCATATTTCTTGTGAAAACAAAATTCAGTACTTAATGACAAAAAGGTTACAGGTTTCTTATAATAGTCCAATAAGCCAAGTTATTAAAATTTCAGATCCACTCAACATTCCATGAATACTTTATATATCTGTGGAGGTTTGAGAGAAATGAGATGAAAGATCTCTTGAGCCTGGGTTCTGCTCTTAATTCTGCTAGAGATTGGTCTCTGGTAACCAGGAACTAGTTCTTTAGCCTCTTTGGGCTTCAAGTTACTCATTTTAAGAATGAGCTAAGGGTATCATTAGTAAATATTCAAGGGGCTTTGGAGTTCTGAGCAACAGTTGCTCAACATTTCTTAGAGCAATGAAGGCGGCAAGAAAGGGTGGTTATTGCTAACTGTGACACCGAACATGTGAGAGCTCGGCATTCAGTGACACTCCAACAGGATCAGGCAAAAGGAAAGTGTTTTGTTTGGTCATCTCTTTCTGAATTAGAGGATTCATTTCTTCCTCTACGAAATAATTACTGAGCACCAACTATGGGCCAGGGACTGTTGTAGGTACCAGGGAAAGAGCTGGGAACTAACACCAAAGCCGCCACTCTCATGGAATTTACACTGGGTTTGAGGAAGCCAGACCTTAAGAAAATGAACAAACACTATATAATATGTCAAGAGTTGATGAGTGCTACAGAGGAAAATAAAACAGGATAAGAATGGAGAAAGAGAGTGGGGAGGGAGCTTTTAATTCTCATTCAACAGCAAACTTGATTTGATTGATGTGAGGCTATTTATAGCTGTTGTTCATCTAATTTGGTGTGACTATCTATGTTTTGCTGCAGAAGTATTAAAGCATTTGAATATTGGATGCTGCCCCAAACCACTCTGGGGATGTTCTATAATATACAGCACACGCACATAAATGTATAAAATCTGGAAAAAAAAATGCATTCCAAAGCACATCTGTACGGAGATGTTTCAGATAAGAGATCATGGAGATCTACCAGCCAGACTTCAGGAAAGGGTCAGGAGTAGAAATAGAAATGTTAAAATCATCATCCTATAGATGGCATTTTGATAAAGCCAAGTAGCTGGGTCATATCAGGTGGCAAGAAGAGGAGCAAAGGCTGAGCCGTGTCTCACTCCAGTGTTTAGAGTGATGAAGCGGGAAAACAAGGGAGAGCTTGTCCAGAAAGCACATAGAGAAAGTGTTTCAAGAGCACTGCAGGAAGGAGGGATCATCTGTGTGGAATGCAGCTCAGAGGTCAAGAAAGACAAGGATGAAACACGTGCAAGAGCAGCAGCAGCAGCAGCAGCATCAAGCATCCTTTCTCTTTTTCATCCTTCTTGCCAGGATTCATTCTACTGACAGCCATTCTTGGTGCATGTCTGGTCCCATAGCTAAAATGATTGCATAATAGTTGCCTCTTTGAGCACTAGCTAAATTACTTACATCTCTCGAATGTGAGGTGTATTTTATGGAAGCAGTGTAATGTAGTCCAAAAACACAAACTTCAAAGCCAGACGGACCTGGGTTCAAAACCCACACTAGTTAGGTTGACCACACCTTCACAGGTCAGCCTCAGACAAGTTCTTAACATTGCTGTATCTCAGTTTTCTCACCTGAAAAAAGAGGCTATTCGTAACAATCTCAAATGCATGTTGAAGATTAAAAGCAATAATCTACATAAAGGACTTTAGCACGCAACAGATCCTCAAGGTTCTTCCTCTTTTCTAGGGACAGTGGAAGACCTGTAAACATGAAGCACGATGACAGGGCAAAGCGTGCACTGAATGGGGACCACAGGAGACATGGACTGGGGCTCTGGCCCCAGCAGCCACACTTTGTGAAACCCCCAGTAAGCCACATCATATTCCTAAGCCTTAGAAACAGAGATCAATGGCCAATAGGCCCAATCTATCATGTTTTGTTTGATTGGAACAGTATTTTTAGTTGGTTGGTTGGTTTCTATCACTTTCTAATTTGCTGCAGTTCATCCTTTGCTCATGACATCACTTATTTACATCACCTGCCTGCCCCTGAGTGGATTTGAGTTTGCAATCCCTGGAGTAAATAATCTTTCTGGTCCAATCATTTAGAATATTTTACAAGTTTTGTAACTAGCACTCCAAGATGCCCTTGTTCAGGACACTTTTATATATTGAATGCTATAAACTAATGCTTAGGGTCTACATGCTTTTCAACAGCCTACAAAAAATTTTAAACCTGAAAACAAAATGATTGCCCTCAAATAAGCAAGATGAACAGCAAAACTAAGTGACAAAAGTTTTTGTACACAAAATACATAATGGCACATCAACCATTCAGCTGCAACTTAATTAAGGTAGTTTGATACTAAAAAATAAAGTTGAAGTTACAAGAACAAAATGAATAATTTATTCTTTAGGAAATTTGGAATTATAGAAAATTATCAAAAATCTTTTCAAATTTTTAGGGCAAAATTGTATTTAATTTTAACGTGGAGGCATAAGATGGAGTTCTTTAGGAACTGTAGTTACTCATTTGTTCTCTTGCCATTCATCTTGGGAAACGTATCCCATAGCTTTTGACTTTTTTCATCCATTTCCTCCACTGACTTTTCCAAGTTAACAGAGGAGTGAGGAAGGCAATGGTTGTAGATGCTTGCTTACTCACATATTTTACCCTACGATACATCCTTATGTCCTTAGAACTTAGCACATTGTGGTCTCAATAATGTTTATCGGCTTATTCATCTGCTGAAGGGAAGGGAGGGACAGAAGTGCTCAAGTGTCTAGAAGGGGTATAACATAAGGTTTTGATTGGTTCTTCATAGGATATCTGAACTCTGACATTGTTCAGGGAAGCAATATTCCCAGCGTCCCTTACTTCTAGGAGGGGACATGTAACACAGTTGCTACCGAAGAGAGTAGGTGTAAGTCTGCTCAGGTTTCCGGAAAAGCTTTTACTTTTCTGATTTAATGGGACAGACGCAGCCCGTGTGGCATTCCTCTTCCTACCCTGAATACAGATGTGATATCTGAGGAGCTGAGGACACTTTGACAACAGAAGTTGACAAGCCAACGTGCTGGGTATGGTGGAGGAGAGAGGCTGAAGGACATTGAGTCCTCGATGTCATTGACAAACTGCTGCACCAGAGTAGACCACACACTCCCATACTGCTTATTATGAGAGAAAATTAAACTCTATCTATTGTAAGCCACAGGAAGTCAGGGGTTGTTGTTTTTTGTTTTTGTACTTGTACCCCAAAATATGTCTGATTGTTATACCATGGGAAGGGGTGATTAAAATGGAGGAGAGATGAAGGTCATTGGCATTAGGGGCATTCAAAAACTTTGAAGCTAGGAAGATGGAAGGGTATTCTGGAAGGAAAGTGACTGTTCAGGTATACAGATAAAATGAAATAAGTAAAGCAATTAAGAAAACCACCGTGGGTGGGGAAACAGGGGGTGTGAACTAGATATTTACACCCTGAAGTCTAAGGTATAAGTGGATGATGGAACTTCCGGATACTCGGTATGTACTACCTCAGTCCAGCTACACAGCTTCCTGGTACTAAAGATGATAGAGGAATAGAGCTTAGAATGTGTAAAGGAATTGATGCCTAGCATGCCCCTTACATTATTCATCTATGCATCTCAGTTTTCTTATCAGCAATTTTGGCAGGAGTATGGATGGCAGACGATTCAAGTCGAACTCCTTGGAATTGCAAGAAATGGAGATTTTTCTCTGGTTGAGTCATAAACCATCTCCTACCAGATTGTGAGATACTGAAGGGTAGGGAGGAGAGGAGAGGAAAGTGTTTATGCGTATTGGGTTTGAGGGACTGTGGGACATGGATTAGGAGATGACTCTCAGGCAAATGTATAGAAAGCTGGGATGTGTTTAAGCTGCTCTGAAGTGCTTTTGAAAAATAATTGATTTTGGATAGGCAATTGGGGAGGGAAGTTATTTCTGTCCTGTGGCTATTTATAAATAAACACGTATCCAGAGGTTTCCAAAAGCTTGGTATCCTTAAGATACATTATTCAGAATGTTTTTTCCAGTTTCATTGGTTCTTGTGGCATTAGAGAAGCCTCCTCTTATATCTGAGGCTGAAACTCAGTGAATTGTGATGCGGTGCTAATGAACTAAGAGGCACGCCTTTCATCTTCATGCCTCTCATTGAATTCTGTTTCTTCAGCAGAGGCATCATCACCAGCAGTGGGGTATGGAATGATTCGGTTGCCATCGTGTGGGCCTCAGTTTCCACACTTGAAAACAAGGCAGTGGGACCAGGTGTTCACAAAAGTGCCTTCCACCTCTAACAGTCTATGGTCCTGGAATTCTGCACCGCAGATTCTATTACCTTTCTGTCCTGAGGTGACGTGGACAAACAGGCAGCTGGCTTGACCCAACACATTTTCCAGAAATGCAGTTAATCATCCTCTGAGAGTAGATGGCTTCCATCATTTTCTTAGACAAATAATAATTCATCAATGTTAATATAGTAAACCTGGTATTTGAACCTGCCTTCTGGAGAATTTTAAAACACAAATAAAGATCTTTTCTTTTGAAGTCTGAGATAAGAGTAGAATTACTAAGAGGGGTAGAGTGAAAACACATTTGGAATTGCCCTAAAAGCCCAGAGTCTGGATCTTGAATCAATCAAATGACCTCAAATTAGCTGCCCCATTTTATAAAATCTTCACAAGAAATCCTCTTATTCAGAATTATATGGTTCTAATCAAATATCTGCTGTATGCCATAATCTATGCTAGGCAATTTCCTATTTTCATTATCCACCAGACAATAAACAACTCCAAAGGATGTCTGTCTGTATGTATTCTTATATTTCCAGAGCCTAGCACAGTGCCTGGCACATAGGAGACACCCAAAAATATTTAATGTATTTCTGGTAATAATTACTTCCTGTGAAACTTGAAACAGCAGTGTGAGGTAGGTAACTACTACTACTATTTCCATGGTACATATAAGTAAACTGAGGCTCAAAGAAGTAAAAAAAAAAAATTGGTCTAGTGTCACAGACCAGTCATTGGCAGAGCTAATGGTTTGAATCTGAGCATCTTAACTCCAAAGAAAGTACTTTCTACTAACTAGTTTGTGCCTTCCCACCATGACACTCTACCTACTTGCCCCCTCCTCAAGATTCCAAGCCTTAACAAGTAGATTTTCAACTAGAATATGGAAATGATCAGCCTCTGATAGGAAAGGATTTTTTGTTAACCACATTTTGCAACAAGACAGGCTTCCTTGAGACTAGCCTAGAGTAGTAAATATGCCCTAATACCATCCCAAAAGGAACAGGAAGGAGTTAAAAGACTGACAAAGAAACAGTACACAGAGAAGTAGGATTCTGAGAAGAGGATAGGAGACACCAAAGGTAAGGAAATACCAGGAAATAAATACTAGTGCGATAAAACACAGGAGCCATTCCCCAAAGTCTGATGCCCTCTGTGGACCAGAATGGGCTGAGATCCAATTGTTTTTTTTTTCTTTCATTTTGAACTCCATGGGTGCTTGACTGACTAACGATAAGATTATTTAGAATGTGATCTGTGTTTCTCTCTCATTCATAATTGTGAAGTTCTTGGATTACAAACCAATAATAGAGCTACACCATTAACTAATTAATACTCAGTATATCTAGCAGTTTGTCTTCAACGTTGCAGTGCCAGTTTGATTTTATATTTAATACTACTAAAAGTTCTCTGAAAATCAATTTTCTAGGATTTGGATGAAGTTGGCCGGTCCAGCTCATTATCCTTTCTTTCTTCAAGTTTCCCATATATTTGTGAAGTTCTTCTCTTCCTCTGTCAAATATTCACTGAGATCCCAACCCCCTAAAGACTACCAAGTATCTTCAGGGTTTCAACTGAATGACCCTTTTCCAATGAACCCTAGGAATCTAGGAATTGGTCTGATTACAGTTAAGCAGTCTTGTCATGAACTCGGGAATTTGGGTTCATTGAGATATCAGATCTCAAGCGATATCCATCATACTAAGGGATTATACCAGTCATCTCTCCTCTATCTTTCTGATGCAGGGAAGGATAAGTAACATACTTTAAAACATTAGGTGGGAAAAAAATCAAACAAAAATAGCCTTTCAGGTTCAAGTTACTATACATTTTGTATAAAAATTTAGATAAGTCACCTTCCTGATTTGGTTTATGTCAGGTTCTGCCAAAATATTAAATAATTGTCTATAATTCTGAAGTTGAATCACAAATTCATTGCATTGCTTGCTAGTTCCAGAATCTTTAAGAAATTACCTAACCTCTCAGTTTCCTCATCCATAAAATAATACTTACTTCATATCATTATCCAGGGTATTGAACTAAATATAGGTAAAACACAAAATATGGTAGCTAATACATTGTGTTAAAAAACTAAGCAGTTATTGCTACTAATAAATTCACAAAGAAAGCCACTCTCACTTCTTTTATTCATTTTGGATAGTCTAGCCAATGCTATAACACATGAAAAGACAATGAAAAATTTAAATATTTTAAGAGAGATGAGATTGCCAATTTTGTACATAATATATATCTAAAAGTCTAAGAGAGTTCCATTTAAAATTTATCAAAACATGTAGGATAATTTAGTAAGCATCTTGATTCCATATTATATATACGTGTGTGTATATATGGAATATATATACATATTAAATATATACATATTATATATACATAGTATATGGAATCACTTGCACACTAAATTATCATGTATATTTATCTGGAATCCATATATATACACATATACATATATATGGAATCCAGCTGCATACTAAATTATTATATACATTTATATATATATATATATATTTTTTTTTTTTTTTTTTTGAGGAAGATTGACCCTAGGCTAACATCTGTTGCCAATCTTCCTCTTCTTTTCTTTTTTTTTCTCCCCAAAGCCCCCGGTACATAGTTGTATATCCTAGTTGTAGGTCCTTCTAGTTCTTCTATGTGGGATACCACCTCAGCATGGCTTGATGAGTGATGAGTAAGTCCGTGCCCAGGATCCAAACCTGCGAACCCCAGGCCGCCAAAGCAGAACGTATGAACTTAACCACTTCACCACCGGGCTGTCCCCATTTGTATATTTATATACATACCCTACACTCATCAACAACCAGTTCAAAATATAATAGAATATAAATCATTCACAATGGCAAAATATGTGAGACTCTTTATGTTTTTGCCCAAGACTTTGATATGACTGATAGAAAAACACCAACAAACAGGATTAGAGCATATAATTTCTTCAATGGCAAAAGATAAGATATATTTATTTGGAGCTTTTTACACAAAGCAGGAGACAACACAGCTTGTACCCACTTGAAGCCACAGGCCCCACATGTTTCCTAACGTTCCTCATGAGATGTCCATTGGCTGATAGCACCGCTTGCAATAAGTGAGGATCCGGCCAGGTCTGAAAAAGCTTGCTCTTGCTGAGAGGGCTTTCCATATTCCCTCCCCAACACTGGTCTATTCTGGTTACCATCCTTCCTACTCATGAGATACAAGTAACTAGTGCAGACCAAGCCTAGAACATTCCTCAATGTCCCCTGTGAGACTAAGTGAAGACCATGTCAAAATCTCAGGCCCGCCTGAGGTTGATACCTGTTCTCCACCTCCCATCCAAGATTGAGTTTTCTCCTAGTTTCAGCCCATTAAAAACCCTTTCTAAAATATTTTTATATTATAGGCAGAAAACAAAAGAAATACCCATCACTATTATTAGACAACTACTTGAATTAGTCAAGGAACTTAGGAGAATGGTACTGTTATCAATGAAACAAATTGAGCTATTACACTTTTTTTTAACCAATTGAATCATTTACTTCTCCCTCTTTTTTGGTAAGAAACCACAAACCAGTAAATTGACTCACCTTAGTGAACATGACATTTCTCAAGGACAGTTTATGTTAGTTTTTCCTTTGAGGCATCATCATAGACATATACCCCTTGACAGACAAAACTGGTTCCAAAAAACTGTAGTCATTTTTAATGATCAAATTGTCCCTACTTGTCACTGGCAACCTTCTTGACAGACTGGCCTATTTATCCTTTGAACTCTACTATCAAGTACATTGATGGTATTCTTTTTAACAAAAAGATGCTTCAGTGTGATCTTTTGCTCTGCTTTCTTCAAATAAGAAATTACCTACTTTTTAAAGATTTCTAGATTTTTTTTTGGAATGTAGCTTTTGACTCCAAAAACATTGAGTTTTTTCCTATAATCATTCAGGGTAAAAAAGTGAGGCATGCGCTACAAGCAGAAAAACTACCTTTGTATCAAAAAATATGACTTCATTTATATTTATCTTTTATGCATTTGACTACTTACTGAGTTTCTTCTTACCTTATTCTGGATGAGAGTTTGTCACTCCAATGTTCATCCCTTTTTCACTAACATGTTAATAATTGTCATAACTAACACTGTATTCACATTTCCCTGATGAATATTGATGTAGAGAACCATCATATAAGCTTATTGACCACTGGAATATCCTTTTTCATGAAAGTTTAGGTTACCTAGTAATATTTTTTCCACATCTCTACAATGTCTTAAAAATATGATCTAAAAATATAATCTATCATTTTTTCTTACTGCACTGGAATCATTGGCCTGCTCTGACCTACCTTATCCTACTTGAAAATGGAAGTCCCTGATATATATTTTAAAGTAATTCACTTCACATTAATACCACACTTAAAACTTCCCAACACAATTATAATGAAATCCCAACCTTGGCCACCAGCGGGCTTCTCTGATCCCGTCGTTGATTGACCTGTCCTTCGTTCATGCTCTCCTGACACAGTGGCCCTCTTTCTGCCTCTTGAACATGTGTAATTCACTTCTGCTTCAAGGTCTGAGTACTGGCTGTCACCTCTCTCTGGGTCCCTCTTCACTCGTATTGTTATAAATCTGACTCTTCTCACTGTTCAGGTCTCTTCAAACATCAATTTTTCTGACAGGCGTTTCCTGAGCTTCCTAGCTAAAGTGTCTACACGGAAGCTGATCTTTCCCATTGCCTTGTTTTATTTCTTGCAAAGAAATGATCGCTTTCTGAGATGCTATTTATCGGTTGAAGGAATTGTCTGCCTTCTCAGTAAAATGAAAGCTCCATGAGAGTTGAGACTTTTTATGTTATTCTTCACTGTTTTACAGTACCTAGCACATATTAAGTATTCAATAGATATTTGTTAAAGGTCGAATAAAAGATTGAAACATTAAAAAGAACTGGAGAAGACAAAATATAGGAAAATATTATTAAAATCTTGTGATAGAGAAGGCTTTTCTAAGGATACCATTGAGCGGAGAAGCATAATGGACAGATTTGTTTATACGTAAAATTGTAAAACTTCTGTCTAGTAAAATTCACCACAAGAAAAGTTAAAAGAAGAAAATATTTGTGGCATATATAATTAACATTGGTAAATACTCAGTTCAGATTAATCCAACCACGTTTCAAACCTATTTAGAGAAGAGTCATCTTCCTGATTCAGTTTTGCCCAGACATCCTTTAAAATAAGTATAACAGTAATCATCATAGGAAATGATGCAATACTAAAGACAGACAGCACAACAGGGAAGAGGCAGGAGTTATGAATAGGCAATTCACACATGCAAATGGACAGTAAAAGGTATGAAAACATGGTCAAATTTATTAATAATCCTAAAATACATATTTACACAATGAAATACAATTTGCTGTCTATAAAATTAGTAAAAAAAAATTTTTTAATTAGCATGTTGAGCTGTCATTTCTGCTGGGAAAATACGTTCTCTAATACATAATTAGTGGAAATGTGAATTGTAATGACAGTTTTGGAAGCCCATTTGCCGATGTCTTTCCAAATTTAAATGCACGGACTCTGACTCTGCAATTCCATTTCTAAGAATGCATCCTATCAATATGACAAAGTACACGTGCAAAGATGTCCATACAAATCATTGCAGCATTGCTTATAATAACACTATGGTAACAATCTAAATGTTCAAAAACAGCAAACAGGATAAACAATGCGTGATACACCCATGATGGAATTCTGTGTGACCTTTAAAAAGAAAAAAGTAAATCTAAATGTACTAACTTACAATCATGTCTATGACACATTAAGAAAAAAACAAGTTGAAGATCAATATGTACCGTGAGTCCCTTCTTAGCAAGAACATTCTAATCTGCAGATACAAGACTCCTGACTAATTATGGCTAAAACAGCAAAGGCATCTTATGATGCCTAGCATCATACCTAGCAATAAGTCTAGTGGAATTATTGCAGGATTATCTCAACAGTCAATGATGTCAGAGCATTAGGTCAATGACTCCATGATTCTCTTGGCCTCTTTTTCATGGTCACAGAATAATTGCAGCTGCTCCAAATAACAGGCCTCCACATCAGCTTCCCAAGCTGAAGAGAGCAGGAGAATAGGCTCTCTTCTCAAGAATCTGTGTATTTTTACCCAGCAAGATAATCTCTCATAGAAAACTCCTATAAGATTTGCCCTTACTTCACATAGTCCAGAACTATGGCACATGGCCACACCTCGCTGCACAGAAGATTGCAAAAGTTTCAAACAAAAGAGAATGGATTCTACAGTCCACTGGCAGGTATCATGATCTATCCCCGGGGTTAGAGAAAGAGCCTACCGCCCTGAAATCAAGAGATCTCTGCCCTCAAAAGCACAGTCAATAAAAGAAAAGGTTGATAATTTAGACCTCATTAAAATTAAAAATTTCTGCTCATCAAAAGGCATCATTAAGAGTATGAAAAAGGACTGGGAGAAAATATTTGTAATACATATATCTGATAAAGCACTTGGATCCAGAAGATATAAAGAGTTCCTACAAATTAAAAAGAAAAAGACAAATTTTTGAAAGAATACGTATTCAATTGCTAACAGCAATTACATTTAAAGATAGAATTGGATAGGATTTAAATTTTTTCGTTTATGCATTTCTGATTACTAAAGTAAATGAGGAAATCACAACATTAGAGCAGGCATCTTGAGTGTCTCTAGCCAAATGATGTTAGGTGTTAACAATTTGTCTTCTATGGTGAATAATTGAAGAGAAACATATGAGAGACATTCAGCCCCCAGAACTTTTTGGAGTGGTGATAGGAAAAGTTACAGAGCGCTGCAAAGCCTTCTCTGAGCTCATTTCATCAAGATGGAAAAATCCACTAGGAAAATTAATAAGCCTGCGAATAATTGAGAGCTGCCTACAGTATAGTCTCCTGAAATGATATTTTCTCTCATGTGAAGGAAAGCAGCCTTAGAGGTCATCTCATTTAATGCTCTTGCCAATCTTTTCCATAATTCTTACTTTCAATGTGTCTCAACAGTTGTGTAACAAGTGGAAAATATGCCTTTACTACTAAGTAGGGGAGGTGTGCTGTATAGTCAACTGGCTAGAAAACAGGCTGTGAAATTTGCCCCAATTTGTTTACTTTGCCACCTGGAGCAGTGTCCACTGTGTTTTCCTTTGTGTGTGTGTGTGTGTGTGTGTGTGTGTGTGTGTGTGTATGTGTGTCTATGGAAGAGAGTCAGAGACTGAAAAAGAAAGAAACTAATGTTATGAAGCTGGTTTTTGGAACCCACTTAGCAGCACTTGGTTGAGTTAGGTTTTAATAAGTCTAACAATAACAGAAAAATAATCTAGATTTTAACCTTAGTCCCTTCATTCTAGTTTTCTGTAAATCAAAAGCATATCAAGGGGGGCCAGCCTGGTGGCACAAGTGGTTAAGTGCACGCTCCGCTGCAGTGGCCCGGGGTTCGATGGTTCGGATCCCGGGTGCGCACAGACGCACTGCATGGCAAGCCATGCCGTGGCAGCGTCCCATATATAAAGTGGAGGAAGATGAGCACAGATGTTAGCCCAGAGCCAGTCTTCCTCAGCAAAAAAAGAGGAGGATTGGCAGATGTTAGCACAGGGCTGACATCTCCTCACCAAAAAAAAAAAAGCATATAAAGAAAAAGTTCTTAACTTCTCAGAACGCGAGAACAAGGTATGTTCTGACGGGGCTCTCTGTAGGCCCCCTTCTGAGTCCCTGAAGGCAGCTGAACTTACGCTAGTGGAATTATATTTTCTAATATTACCCAATGAATTTTACATCGTTATTTATCGTTACCCCTTGGTCTTTCTCCCACCAACTACTTTCCCCACCCACTCAACACGTACACTTCACTCGCCTTTTCTTCCCTGGCTTTTGAGTTTCCAAAGCCTAGACACGGAGTGAAATAGAAAGGACTCATGCATGTAGAAGTAGATTTTAAAGAGTATCTGAGGAGTAGAGCCGTGCTTCTTTATTCCTAAGAATAGGTAGAGCCCTCAGAGAGGGGAAGAGAAAAGCACGGACACCCTGGTCATTCCCGGAGTTAAAGGAGCTCTGTGCTGGGCTTCTTGGGCCAAACCTAGTGTGAGCAGAAAAGAAAGACTTCGGGTAAATTTGTTGCATTCAAGAGCAGAAGGTCATTATATCCCACTTCTGGAGTACGTTTCTGGAGGGCAGGAAACCCCCAAAGAAGGTGTGGTGGGTCTAGGCTGATAGGACTTGAGATAGCTTCTGCGAGTTTCTCAATGTGTGGTGTGATTTAGATGCAACAGAAAAATTCCCCTGAAAGGGCCCCAGAAGTCGTAGAGAGAGAACCAGAGCAGAAGGGGTCCAATGCACAGGATGGGGCTAACCTGTGCAGACGAACAGCAGAAGGGCAGGGGGCATCTCCCAGGAGCTAACATGGGCAGCCGCCATCACCTTAGCAAGGCCATGGCCCTGCATATACCTCCCAGGAACTCAGACCACCTCTGTGAAAGGCAGGAGATGGGGGACTGAATTCCTGAGTTGACTGAGATTGATCATCTGCCACTTTATTAGAATGTGGGCTCAAAATAGAAATTGAATTACACAAAAAATTAAAAGTTACATATCATCTCTCTGAAGTTTCATCTCCACCCCATAACCATACATAAAGCATGACTTTATCTCCTGTTATTATTACATAATGGGTTCAAGTTCAACCGCATTTCTCTGAAGCAAAGATTTTTGTTCCCAAAATTCTAAGTGTTAAGGAGACTGATTCCTTAGAAAGTCTTTATTATTTCTTAGAACCTCCATTCCACACTCCTCAAAGTTCCTCGCAGGTGACTGGTTCTGAAGGAACAGAACGAGAGCTATACCTGGAGAACATGCTGAAATCACCTCTGGGCTAGTCTCTAGAGCATGCGTGGAAAAAGAAAACAAATATGGAGAAATAAAATGCAAAGATAAATAAATTTTTCTGCACTTATCCCTTTCAAACTGCGTGAAAATTTGCTTTCTTGAAGCATTAGAAAAGCCAACAAGTGTGTGTGCAGTGATGATGAGTATCTCACACCGAGTTTAGAATCAATCAAGCATTTGACTGTGGCCTGAGGAGTGCATCCGTAGACATCAGATTAACTGGGAACAGATCACCATATCAGAGTTGGGCAGAAGGCTCAGAGAGCTCACCCAAGCAACAATGCTCTGCCTTCCAGAGCACTCCTGTTGCGTGCTGAAGCCGTGCCACAACCTGAGGGGTGCCTGAGAGCGCAGAATTGAATGGCACTCCTTTTCTGGAATCCACCCCCCTCCTCTTCCTCCTTATTTCTCCTTCTCCTTCTTCTTCGTCTTCTCCTCCACTTCCTCCTCCTTCTTTTAATTGTTCCCACTTCAAAGACCCAATAGCTCAGGTTGGGAAGCCTTTCAATGTTCATGATGGAAAATGTATCCTCTGCCACCCATCCTTCTTTCTAGCCCCTCTTTGCCCCTTCTCCACATGCTCTGCAACGTTCAGAAGCATGGCTTCTGTTGGCTCAGCTACTCTTTTTTTCTCTTTTGCATTTCAGATAGCTTCTTACAACTTATTACCTGGCCCTTACTACTCCAGTCTCCCAATGGACTTCCTCTCTTGCCTCATTCTACTCTTGGTTTTCATTTAATTGCATCTCCAACTGCACAAAATTGTGTTCTAAAAACATACCCAGGATTTGTTTTAATTAGGTATGGTGAGACACACAGACATAAATGATTGTCATGAAAAAAGAAGTTTATACTCGCAAATCCCTAGAAACAGGAGACACAGCATGCCATGCAGCCACATAGGGAAGCAGCCAAGTCAGTGGCCAGGAGACAGAGGGAGAGAGGGAAGAATAGAGCCCAAAGCCATTAATGAGGTTCCATGGGAAAGTATGGGCAAGGCAGGGTACATATGTTGACTCAATTTAGGATTAGATAGTTTGAATGAGTTCAGCAGGCTCTGGGCTATAGGCGTAGTCCCTAGTTGTCCAGTACCTGGCCCTGGGGTAATTTAGGGCAGGAGGCATATTGGCTTGGTGTGTGAGAATTTGATAAAGGAGATGACTGGGGAGGCAGGATCTGGATTGGTTGCTTTGTATATGCAAGGCACAATCATAGGGGAGTCATTTGCTATCCCTATGAATTAGCTAGCCCTGGGAGAAGCAGTCTCTCCAGCATCAAGACTCCAAATGCCAGTGCATCAAGAATACAGAAAATAAGAAAATATATTTAGACTAATAATAATGTAGTTGCATGTTAGACTAATAAGTTATTAGACTAACAATAATCTAGACTAGTTAGACTAATAATAATCATTGTTGCATGACAGACTATCATCATCGGTCCATGCATGACCCTTTGTACTATATGTATTTATCTCTAAAATAAAGAACAACCATGAATTAACCACAGAACCTAAAACCTAGGACATTATTAATAAATTACATTTACTTATTAGCTTCTATCTTAATCTTATGGAGTCCAACAATTCTGTCTGCAGTTAATAATGGGCCTCAACGCCTCATACAGAGAAGAATATCCCACTTTGAACGACTGCCAACGGCCACTTACATTCCCTGTCCTCGCATCTATCTTGTCAGCTTGAATTTCAAGCTCTTTGAATGTTTTCCAATCTGTAACTTAAACACTGGCAAACAGAAGAACATTTCACTCGGCTTTGGATGAAAAATTCATGCCTTCATGGAGAGAGATGCTGAATTTTTTTGAAAAATATATTACTTTGTGCCTACATAATCCAACACCTCTGGTAATGGCAAAATATTCTTCACAGATCTTGCACAAAAAACCTAAAACCAAGAATTTAGGGAGGAAAGGGACTTGGCAAAGGGCTTTCCAAGTCAGGCCTGAGGCTATGGTGACACCAGCAAGAGTCTTCTTACTGTCTAGATTTTCAGCAGCCCCACTATGCATTTTGAATGAGGGCCACGAGGCATTGTCAGACAGCGGCCAGTGGATGTGAAGAGACAGGGCTTTTCATAGCTTTTGAGGATATTAATTATGATGCATTTTGTGAGGGAAATTTGAGGGATGTTATGTTTAGAGAAACTGGTGGGACTGTTGAAAAATCAGCGGAAATCAGATGCCTACAAGAAAGGACCCTGGAAAAGCCAGCGGTACACAGTCACAGGCAACAGGTATGCTGGGGAGCGGGTGTGTTGGGATAATGCTCAGGGGCTTCAGACTGACTTTCCAGTTCTTCATTGCGATCCTAGAAGGTCTTAGGTATTCCTCTTTGCAGATGTTTAGAAACACCAGGAGGAGAGAACTGCTGGTGGCTGGATCAACTCTGCCTCACTCAGCCCTTTTATTTTCTGAACTTTCTGGAGTTCTGTGCAAACACATCCACACAGGCTCCTGACCTATTGTTACAAACAGAGAAATGTGTAAGACCAAGGTTTCAGGTCTTCATCAAAACATCTTTTTTTCTACTTTACATTCTGTGGGAACTTTGGAATTTGGCTTTGTTATGGTCCTAGCCAGTGCCTCGTAATCAAAAGGGTTTTAGAAATTTCCTCAAATCTCAAGTTCAAACCAAACAGTGGGTCTGGTTGTATTTTGTGCAGATAAAGTGTAAATCATTTTCTGTCAGATTTTAGGCTTCCTGAACGAACCGTCCTGGGAGAAGAGTTCTTGGGTGTCCAGGGCTCCCACAGTTTGGGGACTTTGGCTGGATCCCAACATATTCAGGAGACCCCATTTAAAAGTATTTACCCATCCAAATGAAATGAAAAGGTGCTTGTCCTACAAATGGCCCCTGAAATAACTTTGGAAGTTCAACCCCTGCCATTGAACAGTGGCTATTACCCTTGGACACTGGTAAGCAGGGCTTATAATTCTGGATTAATTTTCCTTTGAATTTATGACTTTTCAACTTCAGTTCACACATCAGCCTTCTCGTCTCCTCTACCATGTTAAATTGGTCCATGAAACTCCACGCACCGTAAAATGAGATCTGGGTGGAGATGTGGCGAAGCATCCCTCAAGGTCAACATTATGACAGACTCCCCACCCCCCCACCAGCCCCACCCCGGAAGAAAATGGAAACAAAAGGCATGCTGCTCTGCACTCTTTGCTTCTGACAGCCCCCAAACAGCTGTATGTTCTTGCTTAGCTGGGACAGCAGCAGCCTTTATAAAGGGAGACCCTCTTTCTTTCTCTCCATGTCCCTTATCTGAGTAGTGGTCTACACAGAGGATCAAGAAAATGCCAGAGCCTCGCTCGGTTCTAGAGAGCTGACACCAAGGACTTCCTGTGGCCAGGCTCCAGCTGCAGGCGGAACAGCCCAGCCTAGAGCAGCCAGCCCTGATGGTGTCTGAAATATTTGGCTCCTGGCTTAGGCTGTGGGCTGGCTGTCTGGTTAGTTTGAACACAAACTAGCCTGGGAGTCTTTGTGTAGAATGGTCCTTGAAGCTTTTTCCGTGACATCTGCCAATTAAATGTATGAATTACTCTGTTTACTCCTCTGTGACAGGGCAGGTATTTTATTCAGAAGCAAAGGCTTTCTCCTCATCCTTGCTTTTTCTTCTAACATTTGCTGAGCTCCTATTGTGTGCCAGAAATTGGGCAAGATGCTCTTACATTTGCGATTTCATTTTATTTCTCTTTAAAGCCATGGTAAAATGGGCTTAAGGTTCCCATTTTACAGATGAGGAAACTGAGGTACAGAGATAGGAAATGATTGATCTATAGCCACACAAATTAATCAGCAAAGTCGGAACAAGAACATAAGTCTCCTCATTTCATGGGTTGTATTTTTTTTTTTTAATCTTCTCCATTCCAATTTCCTTGATTAATGCTTGACTGTTTTGAGTTAGTATTTGAGCCTTTATTCATTCATTCATTTATTCATTCATCCATTCAACAAGAGCATCTACCATTGAGCATCTACTATATACAAGGTACTACATCCAAAGACTAAGTGCAGGAGTCTGCAAACTTTTCCTGTAAAGAGCCAGATAAAAAATATTTTAGGCTTTGAGAGCCATCCAGTCTCTGTTGCAACTACTCAGCTCCACACTGTAGCATGAAAGTAGCCACAGACAATAAGAAGATGAATGGACATAGCTATATTCCAATAAAACCTTATTTACAAAAATAGGCAGCGGGTCAGGTTTGACACTCTAGCTGTTGTTTTCTGTAGACTACCGTGCAGTGCACAGCCAGCACACCCATACATATCAACCCTAGTGAGGTATTACATAATTATGTGTTGACTTTGAATTCTGAGCCTGTAACAAGAATGAGGATCCTTGCGCTTGGAATATCCCCTGCCCTCTCAAAATAATCCTGAGAGGCTCAGCCGAATCGTCATTGCCTTCCATGATGAGATGCCACCTCTGTCCTGCAGCACTTCTCTTGCACCACTCATAGGCGTGTTTCTAGTACTAACGAAACCCTGTGTGACTTGGGTAGGCAAAGTGTTAAGTAGGAGAAAGTAACAAGAAGGCTGGGCCTCAGAGAACACAGAAGAGTCTGGGCTTGGGCATGGCCATCCACACACTTAATTACATTGCAAAATTAGTATAATAACAACAGCTACCATGGATTGATGTTTATATGCCGAAGGCACACATCTGCATTATGTTACTTGATCCTCACAACAATCCAATTAATAAATATTGCTATTTCCACTTTCAAGATGAGGAAACCTAGACTCAGAGAAGTTAGGGCACCAGGTCACACAACCAGGAAGTAGCCAACTCAGGGTTTGAGTGAAAGTCTGCATGTTTACAAAGTAGACTGGTTTTGAAAGAAGAAAATAAAAGAAAGAACAATTAGCTTTTATTGTTGTCATTGTTGTTGCCTCCATGGAATCCTGGCAACAACAAATCCCAAGATGAACCATGGGGACCACTTGACATGAAAGATGCTCTTGTGGGGACAACAACCACACCGTGTGTTCCTATTAACTGTGGTCAGATTCCTGAGGCACAAAAAGGCATTCTTCGAGTGTGTGCCCACAGTGCCCTCTGCTGCCCGGGAGGAATACCACAGAGACCCTGTTCTTAGTCGCCTTCAAGAAGATGGAAGATCCTTACTTCCAATTGTTGAAGATTGGAATTTGATTCATGGTGTGAGATTTTATTGGGATTCTTTTTTTGTTGTTCCTAATAATTCTATGCTGGATATTGCTAGATATTTATTGGGGCTGGGGAATGGGAAGAGGAGAGAGAAGCCACAATCCACATGGGGCACTTTGAGGTGAGAGGAAAGATACCTCTCTGCCATTTGGTTGCCTTCCACCTGAACAAGAGTGCATGTCTTTTGTTTCCTAGGGTGGCCTACGGTCGACTGAATGGTGGTGATATCTGGGTCAGGAAGACGTCAAGGAGCCTCCCAATGATCCCTGGGGGCATTTATAGCTCCAAGTCAGGTAATGGTTATTTCATTATTGATAAAAAAGTTTTCATGGACATAGACACACAATGCACTGACTTACTCGGTGCAAAGAAAGGAGACAACGTCAAGACAAAAGTACACAAACCAACTGGTCACTAAAGGAGCTAGAATGGGTGAATTAAAAAAAAATAGAAATTAAATAAATAAAATATCACAGTGGTGCTGTGGCCTGGGGATGGAACTGGAAACTTTGTGTGGTGAGTTCTAGTGGGATGTGGGTTGGGCCAAAATGTATTCGTCTCCAAGAAATACATTTTTCAAAATGCTAAGCTTTAATTTTTTTTTTTAAAGTAAACAGACAGGAAAATGCCAGGCTTGATCCTTTCTTGAATGGGGCCCTGGATACGTCTTATGGAAGTCCTTGTGAGGGGAAAACCCTTGTGAGCTTGACCCAAGCTAACTGCTTCATGTGGGTCCACTCAGCTCTGCTCTACCCCACCCACTCTGAATCTTTGCCCTCACAGCATCCCTGGCTATGTCCAAACCTCCTGTTTCCACTCTGCACGATGTGCTTCCTTTTTTCAAAGGAGTAGCCATATTGGAAGAAATACAAGGCTCCAAAAAACAATTTTTGCTTGTCCACTAGTCAAATCTCTGAGCCCACAGAGATGTTTCTCTGCCTACCACATTTTCCTTGGCTCTTCCGGGCTCCATCCCTCTAAGCAAACATTCCCTCTAGATTTAGACTCCTTCTAACACTGAGTATAATGTAATGGAAAGAAGCATGGAAGACCTGCGTTTTAGTGGTTTTGCTGTTAACTTCCTCAGTGTTTAACCTCACAGACTTTCAGTTTTCTCATCTTTATTCAATATTATCCATCATATAGTGCCAATAGAGAATCAAATGGGATAATGTACATGAAAGTACGTTAATAAATGTAAGAGTCAAACACATATTTATTAAGTGCCTGATAAGTGCTTGGCATTGAGAAATACGATGCTAAGACACAGACTTTGACCTTGAAGAGTTTATAATCTAGCCAAAGAGGTAAATAGAGAAATAAGTAGCTGTAATGTAATGGGTGGAGATGGGTTGTGTTTATTTGTTTGTTTTGCTTTTTTTCTTGTTGGCCATGGCAAACCAACCTATAACCTATCCCAAATCCTATACCCACTGTCACTAATTCCTCTTCCCTCTTTGGGCCTTTAGTTTGCCAATTTGCCAAATGAATGAGCGACTAGATAATTTGCTGACCAAACCAGGACCCTTCTGAAAGTGAGATGGTGTGCCATTAATAATTATGCCAGAGCAACTGGCGTAAATGAGCGCTATCTCAGGCAATCAGTCCCCACTACAAACTAGTGGGGACTGGTATTCAGGGATATTCAAGGCCTATTCAAGTTCTTACAATTCATGGCCTTACATTTATTTTTGCAAATCTTTCTCCTAGCCCCAGTTAGCATGTTTCCTCTTTGGCTGCCCTCGAGGGCGTGGCCGCTGGTCAGTAGTATGCAGTGAGCTGAACCCTGGCAATCCCTGAAAATCCTGGTTGCTGCCCTCACAGGTCAAATCCTTTGTGAGTCAAACTGCACCATATTCTTTGTGATCACATCACCTGTTGGAGCTTAGCTGCCTAGTGGGCCTGGGAAACTAAACGAAAATAAACTTAAACACAAGCAGCAGAGGTCATGCTACTGGGCGATGTCGAGTTCCTGAATTGTCTCTTCCCCCATCTCAGATGCTTTTTATATTAACCTCCACTCCCAAAGCAGTAAGCCCTGTGCTCACATGGATGGGCGAGTTTCCAGACAACATATATGTTTAATAATACCCACACACTGCGAGCTTTGGCAGCTTAAGATCAATACGAGGAAAGGATTAATGAGCTGATTTTGTATATCTCTCTGCCTCCACCCTCCTGCCTCCCCACAATTTGATCCCCTTTCCACTTCCTCTCTCAACCTTTCTATGGGCTTGTGATGAAACCTTAAAATAAAAGTTCCTTGGTCTTTCTTTTCCTACGCCATCCAACAAAGTATCCACAGTGGCAGGGCAACTGAGCCACAGATGAAACACAGAGGCATTCTTGATCATCTTTTACACACAAGCACATATAATTCATGCTACAAGATTTGAGATTAGTGGTGGAGTCTTTTATATATCCAGCCTGTACGTTGCCTAACTTCCCAGAATTAGACAGTTGAACATAATCTTAAAACCAAGGTGATGTGGCTGGGTTAACTATGTCTCTTCCCAAACATGTACACAGGCTCCACACGAATATCTTTTATGGTAGAGAGTTGTAAGCCCTTGGGATTCACATGGCCCTGGAGTTTTCTCTTCCAGCACCCTTTCTAGCGTCATTATCTCCATGGAAAGCTCTAAGGGTTTCAGGAGCAAACAGATTCTGGAGGAGAAGTCTCATCACCCAGGCGGATATCATAGGGCCTCGTCCTAAGCGCTTTCATCTACATCATAAACAACCCATTTTGGTGGCTCAGTTTTGGGATAAGAATTTGTGCAGAAGGACCCAGGCTGGGTGTTCAAAGAGGTGACTGTGGAGTGGAAGGTTGAGCAAAAACACATTGATACATTTATCAAACTCTTCCTAAACCTGAAGGAACTTACAGAAGACCCCCTGAGAGGACAGTGACAACCCCAGGCACAATGCAAGACAGGGTGTTTTCCTTCTCATTCTGCACAGCGAGTCTACGCAGTGCATCCTCCACTAGGACCTGGCACAACCTTGCTAAACCCCCATTCACCTGGCTCCATGTAGGTGTAAGTATGTAGCCCTGGAAATCACAAATCTTGGTTCAAATGGGGTTACTACTGTAATCACATCTTCCACCCACTACCTCATCATGGAGCTCGGACGATTAATACTTAGCGATGGCACAGGGAGCAAAATGAAAGTAGGAGTTAGTATGATTTGGCCTGCTGGGGACAAGGGCTGAGACTCCTGGGCTAATTCTTGCTGTTTTTTCCTGGAGTAAGTTCTACTCTTGTCCATGCTCCGTGCTCTGTATCCCTCTCCATTGGCTCTCCAGGAGCCAGTGTGTCTTAATTTAGTAAGTAGGTCTTACGATTCTTAATCCAAGGGCCTCAGATTCCATATGGCATGTTTGAAAGGAAAGCATGCACATTATCTCAAATTCTCTTTGCCTTATATTTTAAAATGTTATCTTGAAGATCAAAAGTGAAAGCTCTCCTCTCGTGTTGAGCCCAGCTGTCCTGTGGGGTCAAGGACAACCCTGCTCAGCTGTGCACAGCAATTTGCCACTTCCCTGTCCCCACCCTACTTTCCCTTCAAGCAGAGACATGGTGCTGTTGACTCACTACAACCAGGAGAGATGATTTGAGGTTTTCAGCATAACTCAGCACGTGTTGAGTGAGGATCTATTATGTCCCAGACTCTGTTTTTAAGTTTGGGGATAGTTTTAAGGTCAAGAAAGGGTGTTAGGCTAACAAGATGAAGAAAATGCATTTTCAAGAATATGTTTAATATTTTACTGAGGGATGTTTAAACAAGTGACATGTAAATAATTGGAAAATAGCATGTAAACAACATGTAACAAGACAAATTGAAGTAAGAGGCATATGGAAGCATTAGCAGCTCCTAGAGGAAGGAGCTGTTAATTCTGCCTGGGGTATCAGAGAGGACTTGTCAGGTATGTTAAAACCCAGATAGTTTAAACTGAGCTTTGAATATTAATCCAAACATGCATTCCACCACCATTTACTGAATGCCTGGTAAGTGACAGACAGTGCAGATTTTGACAATGTTCTTGCCACCAAGGAACTCATGACCTACCTGGTGAGCCAGATAAATAAATGATTATCATAGAATAAGAAAGATTTGTTTTGGACTGTTAATTACAATAAGAACCCCCCCCTGCCCATTTATTTAAAGCATTACCATGTGCTAGGTACCATTCATTAACTAATTTTCAACTCATTATCTAATTATAATCAAAATCACCCCATACATTAGTGTCTAATATAAGTTTACACAAGAGGAAACTTGTCCAGGGTTGCCTCCCTAGTTAGCAGAAGAACTAAAATTTGAATCCTTGAATCCACGTCTGTTATATTTCCAAGTCCGTGCTCTTAAATATTAGGAAAGAGTTGGGTGGAGGGAACAATGCAAAGTAAGGGAACAAGAATAGGAAAGACACCGGAGAATGAAATTACATTACAGGGCCAGGAGGGGCACTTCCTTTGTGGTTGAAACTTAGACCACTCTCAGGGATTTTGTGCAAAGCTGGGCAGGTAGGTTAGGGGTTGATTTTTGAGAACCTTGGAGGACATACTAATGAGTCTAGTTTTTATTCTATAAACCGTGAGTACCCACAGCAGAGATTTTAGATAGGATGTGATGTGAGAAAAACCAACTTCACAGAAGTATCTCTGCGTAGATAATGAGGATGGGTTTCCTGGATCCCATATTTTGAAGTATGTGGTGAAAGTTAGGACTTTGGGCTGTGGATTTGAAATTATTTTCTTTTCTGAATGGATATAAATGGCCCACCTGGAACTGATCTTTACTTTTAGTGGCTGTGAATCCAGATGTGCAAAAAACAAGGTAACTTCTTTATTTTTCTAGAATGCTACTTAATCCCTATATGACAGAAAATGTAGTCTTAATCAATGAGTTTTTGCAGGCATGTTAGGTTTAAACTCATCCAAATCAGAATTTTTCTTTGGGTGGATCTAAATTCTGAGGGGCTTTTAAAACAAGAAGGGATGGAGGGGTGGGAAGTGGGGAGGTAAGTATCTGATCGCTGGTCGTTGTTATCTGTGCGGCCCTGCAATATTCTCCAGCCATTGGTTGTACTTCACCATTCTCAATCCATCCAGCTCCTTATGCCCTCTTTTAGCCTTTTGCTCTCCTGTCAGGAGACTTTCCAAACATTTCCCACACCATTCTGGGGCCATACAAGACTTGGGGACCCAGCTTAGGTCTTCCTTGACCTTGCTGATTTTCCCAGGCCCCAATCAGGAAGCAAACAAATCCTTTCTCTCACAGACCACCCTCTGAGACTTAGACTCAATGCAAAGGGATGAGACACAGTGCAGAGCCCACCAGCCCTGGCTCCAACTCCCTCTCATCTCCTCCCACCCTCCTTACCTCCTGAGCTCAGAAGATCTTTATCTAGACTTCCTTAGCTGTAGAAGCTAGAAGCGTTTTGCAGGGAAACTAGTTCTTCCAGATCTGTCTTGTCCTGGTATAACCTGGACCAAGTCTTTTGTGTTTAAAAGCCATGAATTTGATGAATGATGTTCACTTCCCCAAGTAAAAGACATGGTAAAAAGAGAGTGCAGATAAAAACACATGGGTTAGCATTTTACAATATTGTCCCCACACTATTAGAACCCTGGTATGAACTTGAGCACCTTGGAGAAACCACTCTGAGTTGACTTTTTATCCAAAGAGAAATTTGGTCTCAGTAGCCAGGCGTTTTTCAAGATGGTAAATTCACAGATTCCACTTTCTTATTTTCTTTGATTCCCCAACAAGGGTCTCATCTATGATCAAAGCCTTTTTTTTTTTTTTTTTAACAGCAACTGGCGTATCCTTGAAGGTATAATTAGCTACCATAGTAACTATAAATTATAATCTTTCTTTGACTTTCCAGACAAGCTAAATAAGATGCCGTCACTTTCCCCCTACAATTAATACTCCCTGAAGAAATATCTAAGTGTCATGATCTATTGCTAAATTTGGAGCGTGGAGGCAAAAATTTGGTCATTTGCACTAACAGTTGCAGTGGTAGCAAATTCACTGAATTCAGCAAAATTTGTGGACATACAATTAGGTTAGCAAAATGAATTGACTAGGAGCTTGTGAAACTGAAAGTTATGTAGCAGTTGAAAAAATCTTATTTATCCTTTGATTGCCAAAAATGTGGAGAACAGAAGTATTATTATTATTGTTGTTATCCCTCATTTAACTGATGCAGTGAATTATGGGCCTAAATGTTTAGAGCATTTACTGCCAACTTGCAGTGGAGCATTGTAAGGATTAAGCTATACTCCTATCCTTACAGTGATTAGGGGCCAGGGGAATAAATTCACATCTGAATATCTGGAAGTGTTTTCCAGGCTCTGTGGTAAGCAGGCTGCAATATTCTTCTCATTCAATCATAACAATAACCTTAGAAGTAGATCCCATCATTCCCATTATATAGAAGCAGAAACCCAACTTTTAAAGACGAAGAGAATTGTCCAGGGTTAACCCCCCTAGTAAAAGACAGACCCCCTGGTTCAACTCTGTATCTGACTAAAGTAGGACAAAATTTTCCTCATTTTCTTTTCCTGAGCCAAACTCTGACCAATGAATGATACGATGACTTAGACTCATTGAGGGACGGCTCCATCCTGGTGATTGGTGACTCTTCCCTCCCAGAATATGTGGGTCACTCCCAGACCAAGTTTACTTAGCTATCAGGGAAAGGGGAGACCCTGGCTGCACCCTTGTTTCCATTTGTTTCCCCCATCCCCTATCTCCATTATTTTCTTTTATTTCTAAGAAGTTGAAGGAAATGAAAAAAATTGAGCACACACAATGTTCCAAATACTTACAACAATTTCACAAGCTATGTATTATTCTCCACTTTATCGCTTGAAAAGCTAGAGCTCAGAGAGGTTAAAAAAACGTATCCAATGCTAAAATAAAAAATACGTATATTTAATGATGTCTAAAAACAAGGTAAAAATGTATGCAAGATCACACTGTTAAAATGTAGAGCAGGGAGTCAAACCCAGATTTGTCTCCCTTCAAAAACCGTCTTCGCTGTACACTATTTATTTAATCAACAAATATTTATTGAGAGCCTGACTATGTGCTAGAGCAAAGTATAAATTAGTCAGTAAAATAGATGTGATCTTGCCCTTACAAAATTTACTATCTAGTAGAGAAAACAGGTAACAAATGACAAATAAATGTTACAATATATACTACTCTGAGAAAGAATAGCTGGGGAGTCTCCTTAGATATTAAATATATTAAGTATAATATATGATATATTATATTTATATTAATTCAAAGGAGAAACTAGGGGAAGCGGATTGTCTGAGAAGTTATCTCTGAGGAAAAGGTAGTTTAATTGAGGACTGGGGTGTGGAGGAACCAGCCAGGCACAGAATGCGGGGAAGGTATTCTGGGTGGAGAAGAGAGTGTGTGAGGACTTTATTCAGCTGGAGAGGAGTCTCTTTGAGGAGGAAGGTCATGGAACAAGTCACAGATATAGGCAGGGGCAAGTCATACAGGGAATCGGGGTCATGTTAATGAATTTGGTTTTCATTCTAGATTCAGTGAAGAGCCAGGGAAATAACAGGATCTGATTTTTTTTTTTTTTTTTTTTTGAAATAAGTTAGTCTGACTGCTCCATGATGACAGTATTTAAAGGAAAAGTAAAGTGATCATGGGTTACCCAGGCAAGTCATGATGGTGTGCTAGCAAGGGAATAATGGTGTGTGTGTGTGTGTGTGTGTGTGTGTGTGTGTGTAATGGGTAATGGGTATATATAATGTATGTATGTATATAAATATCCTACATATTATATAGGCTTATGGTAAATATAGTAAATAGTACAGTAAATATATAGTAAATAGGTATGGAGGAGGAGGAGCCAGGACTGCGTGGTCTGGCCTAGAGTCAAGGCAGGAATCCGACCAATTTGTTGGTTTCTGGTGCGAACAATGGGTATATGGTGGTGCCATGACTGAGACATTGAAGATTGGGGAGACAAGCATATTTGGGGAGAAAACCAAGAGTTTGCTTTTGGACATACAAGATTTGAGATATCAAGTAGACAGACAGCCTGTTGTATGAATTTGGAGCTCAAAAGAGCAATTTGAATGGGAAATATGAATCCCTAAGTCATCAGCTTGCAGATGTCATTTAAAATAAAAGGAATGGATAAGTTTACTGAAAAGGAATCTAGAAAGATAGAGAAGAAAGCCTAAAACTCAGCCTTGAGGTATTCCTGTATTTAAAGTTAGATTAGAAGACAAGGATCCTTCAGAAGAGACAGAGAAGGAAAGTACAATGAGAAAAGAGCCCAACCACAGGAATATTAAATGCTGCTGAGGGCTGTAGAACTCTCTGCAGTGATGGAAATGGTCTACATCTGCACTGTCTGGTATGGATCTGATTTTCCTATTGAAATACTGTTTCATATTGAACAATGTAGGTCTAAAAGGAAAATAACTGAAAATTGGCCACTGAATTTTGCAACAGAAGGTTATTGTTACCACTGACCAGGGACTCTACTGTTGCCACTGATCAGGGAGGTGGTAAATGGAGGTAGAAGCCAGTCTAGTGTAGTAGAGAAGGTAAAGAAATGGAAACGGAAGTTGTGAATGACACTTGGAATATTGCCTCTAAAGGGGAGAAGAAAAATGGGATAAGAGTGACAGGAATATGAGAGTTCAAGAGAAGGGTGTTTTATTTGGGGGATTGGAAGATGCCATTCATTTACTTATTCATCAGATACTTATTGAGAACCATGAAGTTTCAGCATCGTTCCAAACCCTAGAGATGGAGTTGTGAACTAGACAAGCAAGATCTCTACTCTCACAAGATTTACAGTTTATTGGGTGAGGAGAGATAATAAACAACAAATAATAAATAAATTAACTAAAGGATAATTATATAGAGTGATAAGTACTACACAGAAAAGAAAATGAAGTAATAGGGGCAGGAGTGACCACTAAGGGAGTGAGGGCTATTAAATAGGAGGGTCATGCGGGGCCTTTCCAAGGAGGTTAAATGAGCCGAGACCCGAGTTATGAGAAGAAGCTAGCCCTAGGAAACATACCAGAGCAAGTCTGGATGCTGCTGGGGATGACCCAATAGAGAGGTAAAGATGATATTGGAGGAGAGAGAGGGATGAGCAAAGGCACAAAGTTGAGGAGGTAAGGGAAGATAAAGAAGGATTAGCCCCAGATAGGAGGAAGGATGTTTCTTCAGAGGGGAGCTCAGTGGCTTGGATGACAGGAGGGGACTGAAGAATTATTGTTAGTGAGGACTTGAGAGGGCAGGCTGAAAGCACGGGAGGTGACGACCAAACATGGAATGCTTAGTCATGATTAGGAGGTGGCGTATTCTTGTAATGACCATTCCAGAGCCTGATATCAGAGAGGGAAGTTGAGGAAGAGTGTTTGGGTGTAGGGGTAATGGTCACAGCTAAGGATGGGAAACAGAGAGGTTGGGTAACTGGATGGATCATTCACATGGGTGTTGAAATCAGCAAGAATGATGACTAAAGTCAAATAAAGAGGAGGAACATGAACCAGAGCTAGTTTTTTACAATATATGAGAAATTACCAGATAAATGCTTGCAACAAGGAGAGTATATGTGCACGGAGTAAACCTCAAATAAGCAAAGTTTTTCAAGAGAGGGTAGAAGTACAGTTTAAAAGTTGGAATGGGGAACAGGGAGGATGTTGACCTTGCCTTTCCTTTGTAGGAGATGTAGGAGTTGAAAAAAAGCCAGTGTCTGCTTGAGAGCACTTTGGACAGACTTTGTTGGTTTTTTAGCTAATAAAACTCCCCCATCTCTTCCTTTTTTGCTTAAAAATCCCAATCGCATATGCTTTACCAACAGATTAATAACGATGGGTCTAAGATGACAAAGGCAATACCCTTCTCCTTTGTTAATACATTCTTGCATAACCTTCTTTGCAGCTAAGAGTGGCTATGATATAGTTATAGTTATGGCGAAAGGACATTCATTCAACAAAATGTATTTTTGAGCATCTGTATGCATATCAGCATGGCTCTAGGTGCTGAGGATATAAAACACACAAAAGCTGTGCTCTTATGGAGCTTACATTCTAACGAGAGGAGGCAGACAAGAAACAATTAAATACACATTTCAAATGAAAGTAAGTGCTTAAAAAAATGACATGGAGGAGGACAGAGTATATTGGGAGTTGCTCTATTAGAAAGGTTAGTCAGACGTAAGTGTAAATCTGTCAGGAAGTTTCTGGAGAAATTTTTGTTGCCTTGTCAAAAGAACAATTGTGAGAGGTGAGTTCATTGTCATCTCCCCTTTCACCTTATTTTTGCTCTGGATATGGATATGATACCTGGGGCTATAGCAGCCATTGTGTGACTATGGGGCAATAAACATGAGGACAAAATGCCAATGTGCTAAGGTTAGCAGAGTGAAAAGATAGAAACAGTTTGAGCATCACTGAGTTGTTGACCCAAACTTAAAAACAACTTTCTTTAGACTTCTTGCTCTGTGAGATAATTAAATATCGTCACTGTGTAAGCCAGTGTGAGTCATTCTCCTATTTGCCTATTATAGAGCTACATGGGAAGCAATGTCATCTGAAAAGAACCAAATTTCAGCTAACACAAAGGGCTGAGTAAATTCTTAAAGGATAAGTTGAGGATTTTGGAAATTACTGATCATAAATCAGGAGCTTAAGGTAGTGTAAGGTAGGATTTGAAAAGGATGGGAAGATAAACACTGATTTAGTGTACTGGTTATATGTTGCTGTGTAAGAAAGTACTCCAAAATGTAATGGCTTAAACACTAAACATTTATTATCTCATAATGTTTGTGGTCCAAGAATTCAGGAGTGGCTTACCTGGGTGATTCTGGCTCAGGGCTTCTCATGTGGTTGCAAGATGCTAGCTAGTGCTGCGGTCATCTGAAGGCTTGACTGGGGCTGGAGGACCTGCTTCCAAGATGACTCATTCCCTTGGCTGTTGGCGGAAGACCTCAGTCCTCGCCGTGTGTGCCTCTCCATAGAGCTGTTTGCATATCCTCACACGGCAGCTGGCCCCCTCCCAAAGCAATCCATCCAAGAGAGCAAGATGAACTTTAATGTTTCTTATAATTTAACTTTGGAAGTCACTCTCCATCATTTTTTCAATGTCCTATTGGTTATACAGTTATAGAGTCAGCTCTATTCAATGTGGGAGGGGACTACACAAAGAAATGAAACACCAGGAGGTCATCTTGGGGGCTGTCTACAGATTCAAATCCTGAGATTTATAGAGCAGATGAGGATGAAATTTTGGATGATCGTGGATAATAGAGGAGACTTAGACTTCTGATGGTAAATGAGGCAAATTAGGATGTGAGGTATAATGGGATTTATCCTAATAATCTCTTAGAGGACTGGCAATTGGTTCTAGTGCTGTTGTCTTGAATATGTCATTGGATGAAGTCTTTCAGGCAAGTGTTCCTTCAGGAGGCTCCCAGTAATGATGCCTCAATGATTGGTGGCTGCTTCCCAGGACATCAGTGGGTAGTATGGCTGAGGGAGGAATTTGAAGGTGCAAATATAGAAGAAGAGCAGACTGAAACTTCGGTTCCATTCTAATTCTATCTGCACCAACCTCTCTCCCAACTGGAAACTGGAGAGCCATTACTGACCTTAGTTCTTCCAGCAAACACCCCACCCTATCTTGCTTTAATTCCATTCTAAAAACCCATTTTTAAACTCTTACTTCTTTCTTGGCATAACCAGTGTGTTATTCTTCACCACAAAGTCTCTCTCTACTCAGTAATTTAAAGCAGTTTATGTCAGAATGACATTAATTATGTCAGGATCCATTGAAACCCCTTATGAAAGATATTATTTTGTTGTTGTTATTGTTAAGAATGAAATGCAAAGAAACTATTCTTTTTAAAGTGAACATGGATTGAGGAATTCAATAAATAAAGACAGTTAGGGGGGATTAAGGGCAAGTCAATTTTTCAAAAGGATAAAGTATATAGTTTCCAAAACACCCATTTCTGGGTATAGGCTGAAGACCAATATCTTTTGCTCGTAACTTGTTTTAGCAAAATTCCAGCATTTAATTATTAGTTTGGTGAATGACCACACCAGACTATTTAGTGTAACATGACAGGCCCTAAAGGGAGTAGTCAGTAATTTGAAACACTAACCATGTGTTTTGTCTAAAAAATTAATACCTGTAGCATGATTGGAGTGGCATGGTTCCACCAATCAAAATGTAGAAAAAACTCCACAGTATTAATAAAGGAAGCTACTGTTCTGGCTTATGGAAAACATAATAGATGCTATTTATTAACTATTTACTATGTGTTATTGCTATAGATACGTTATCTCACTTCATCTTTTGAGCTAACAACAAAAGGAGCTAATATTTATTGAACACACACTATGTTCCACAAATTTTTGCAGGTATTATTTAATTTACTCAGTCTTCATAATTTGGTAATATTATTGTCCCTGTGTTAAAGATGAAAAAAACTGATGGTTAGAAAGTTTAACTAATATTGGCAGTGAATGATGGAGGCAAGATTTGAACTGATGCTTTTCTAACTCTGGTGCTCAAATGCTTAACAGCTATGTTACTTAAAAAACATAATAACCCCGAACAGCTAAAGGAATCCTGAGAAAAAAGAACCAAGCTGGAGGTATCACACTCCCTGATTTCAAAATATACTACAAAGCTATAGTAACCAAAACAGCATGGTACTGGCACAAAAACAGACACACAGATCAATGGAATAGAATCGAAAGCCCAGAAATAAATCCACACATCTATGAACAGCTAATCTTCAACAAAGGAGTCAAGAACATACAATGGAGAAAGGAAAGTCTCTTCAACAAATGATGTTGGGAAAACTGGACAGCCACATGCAAAAAAATGAAAGTAGACCATTACCTTACACCATACACAAAAATTAACTCAAAATGGATTAAAGACTTGAATGTAAGACCTGAAACTATGAAACTTCTAGAAGGAAACATAGGCAGTACGCTCTTCGACATCGGTCTTAGCCACATATTTTCAAGTATCATGTCTGACCGGGCAAGAGAAACAATAGAAAAAATAAACAAATGGGACTACATCAAACTAAAAAGCTTCTGCACAGCAAAGAAAACCATCAACAAAACGAAAAGACAACTTAACAATTGGGAGAAGATATTTGCAAACCATACATCTGATAAGGGGTTAATCTCCAAAATATATAAAGAACACATGCATCTCAACAACAAAAAAACTAACAACCCAATTAAAAAATGGGCAAAAGACCTGAACAGACATTTCTCTTAAGATATACAGATGGCCAACAGGTACATGAAAAGATGTTCAACATCATTAACTATCAGGGAAATGCAAATCAAAACTACAATGAGATATCACCTCACACCCATCAGAATGGCTTAATTAACAAGACGGGGAAACAACAAGTGTTGGAGAGAATGTGGAGAGAGGGGAACTCTCATACAATGCTGGTGGGAGTGCAAACTGGTGCAGCCACTATGGAAAACAGTATGGACATTCCTCAGGAAATGAAGGATAGAACTACCATACGATCCAGCTATTCCACTGCTGGGTATTTATCCAAAGAACTTGAAAACACCAGTGTGTAAAGATACATGCACCCCTGTGTTCATTGCAGCGTTATTCACAATAGCCAAGACTTGGAAGCAACCTAAGTGCCCATCATGGGACGAATGGATAAAGAAGATGTGGTATATATACACAATGGAATACTGCTCGGCCATAAGAATCGATGAAATCCAGCCATTCGTGACAACGTGGATGGACATTGAGGGTATTATGCAAAGTGAAATAAGTCAGAGGGAGAAGGTCAAATACCATATGATCTCACTCATTAAGTAGTAGATAATAACAGCAACAAACAAACACATAGACACAGAGATTGGACTGGTGGTTACCAGAGGGGAAGGGGGGGGGAGGAGGGCGAAAGGGATAAGTTGGCACATGTGTGGTGATGGATTGTGATTAGTATTTTGGTGGTGAGCATGAGAACATGATGTAATCCGCGCAGAAATAGAAGTATAATGATGTATACCTGAAATTTACACGATGTTATAAACCAATGTTACCGCAATAAACAAAAAATTAAAAAAAAAAAAGATAATAAAACCTGACTCATTCCGACTGAACTTCGAGGAAGCAGAAGGTTATGGACTGGATATGGGTAAAGTCTTAATTCCACACATTTGAAAAAAATTTAATTCCATTTCATCATGTTTCATTACAAGCAGAACATCCTATTGGACAAGTCAATAGAGATCCTTGAGGATTTATTTGAATGATTAACAAAATGGATTTGTAATTGTACAGATAGATTCAAAGAGCTTGCAAAGAACTTGTTAGACATATAGCAATAGCTACCATTTATTATAGACATGACCACAAATACCAGCTACAATTCTGAAATATAGACACTAAGATATTAGACACTGCTATGCTGCCTACTCAACAACAATTCATCACCAGCTTCCTCGTTTTTAACAACTGTAGTTGAACTCTCCACCATTCTCTCGTGGTCTTATGCTGCAGGTGAAGTGAACCCAAGCCCAAGCCTGAGGGGTGAATCATGATGAAACTAAACTGGTTATAATGATGCAATGATACCTCTTTACCAGTGATTGGCCCGGCATGCACATATAGTACAATTCTAGCCAATGAGGCATGAAGAACAGGCTGCATGGGGTCTTCTGGGAAAGGTTTCTTCCTTCGTCGGCTTAGAGACACCTAGGAAAAACATCCTCTTCCTTTGCTGGTCATTGTCATGCCTGTGTGTGATGCCTAGAACTGCTTGCGCTCTCTTATAACAATGAGGGGAGTTGGACAGAGAGATGGATGACAGGATGACCAACGATGACAGAGAGAAAATAAGAGAAAAAAACCTGAGGCCATAGGCGCAGGCCCAGTGGTGTCGTGGTTAAGTTCATGCACTCTGCTTCCGCGGGCCGGGGTTTGGACCAATGCACAGCTTGCCAAGCCATGCTGTGGTGGCATCCCATATAAAGTAGAGGAAGATGGGCACAGATGTTAGCTAAGGGCCAGTCTTCCTCAGCAAAAAGAGGAGGATTGGCAAGAGGAGGATGTTAGCTCAGGGCTAATCTTCTTCACGTTAAAAAAAAAAACAAAACCTGAGGTCATGATGTTGTCAGATTATTAACTCACTAACCCCACTTGCCCTACCTCAGAACTTCTTGCTATGTAAGATAATACATTTTCTGTGTCAACTCAGGTAAATTAGGGTTTTTTACAACTTGCAGCTCAAAGCTTCCTAACTGATAGATTTATTATCCCTATTATGCCAAGAAGGGAAACGGAGCTCAAGAAAACTGAGTACTTGCTTAAGTTCACATCCAACAAATGATGGAGCAGGATTTGGATCTAAGTCTGCATGATCCCAGAGCCTGTGCTTCACTGTAGCAGACCAGCCATCATCCTTCCTTCTGTAGACTCTATCTGTGTGGCAACACCTCCTTCTCACTGGGATAGCTGAGGGCAATGGAAATAAATGCTTTCCTGTGTGCTGAATGTCCCCATCTGCATGTGCAGATGGGGACGCAGTGATGAGTAAGGAGTCTTCCCAGGTCCCCTACGACACTTTGCCAGCACACGTACACAAAAAACTTTCAGTTCTTTTCTTCAATGCCAGAGATTATAACTCCTTGATTAAAATGCCATTGCTTATAGGATAAACTCAAGAATCCTTAATGATGCCCACAAAGCCCTATCAATCTGCCCTCTGCTTTCCCCTCCAGCTTCTTCTTTTGGTACTCAGACAGCCTCATGATGGAGGACCCCTTTTTTCACTTCCTCTAAGTACCTCCTCCTTCCAGCCTCAGAGCATTTGCAAGCTCTGTTCCCTCTGCTTTGACTACTTTTACTCCTCCTCTTTACTGGGATATTTCCTTCTCATCCTTCAAGTCATAGCTTCACATCTCTTCCTGTCCTCTTTGAAGTCTTCTAATTCTCCTGTAAAGCACTTATCACAGTGGTACTTTCTTATATCTCCATATTCATTTACTTAAAGCCTGTCTTCCCCACTAAGCTGTAGGCTCTAGAATACCGCGGGCTCTGTCAATCTTGTTTACCACTATTTCTCTGGCTCCTAGCCTAGGGGGTTGAACTTAGGGCAGGCTCCATAAATATTTGTTGAATGAGTAAATGGCTGATGAATGAAGAAAACTCTCTAGTGTCTGTTTGTATCTTGTATATTGATCATGGTATGCTAAGAGAGGCACATATATGTGCATTTCTTCCACACTCTAAATCTGGCCTATTCTTATAATATTCTCTACCATGACCCTATTCCAAACTACCATAGTATTTTCCTTGAATTCCTACAATGCCCACCTTACTAAGCACCTTGCTTTCAGTCTTGCCATCCACAATTACGCCCCTCAGTACGCACACCAGTCCATTCCCCGCACAAGAGCCACAGAGATATTTTTAAACTGTAACCACATCATGTCACTTGCTCACGGTTCAGCTGCCATTTTCAAGTAGAATAAGATCTAATGTCCTTACAGGCCCTCCATAATTTGTCTATGCCTACCTCTCATACTTCATCTCCCAACAGCCTTTCTCTGGCTCACCATGTTTCAACCACTCTGGCCTCCTTCCGCTCCTCAAACACACCCAGATCACACCCACAAGTCCCTTTGCTCCTGGCCTGTTCTCTGCCCCAGTCCTTTGCATGGCTGCCTAATTATAGGTAGGGGCCATCATCCAGACTCCATAACTAAAGGATCCCTCACACCTTACAGTCTCTGTCACGTTACTCTATTTTCTTTTCTTCATATCTTCCATTACTGTCTGAACACAGATCTTTATTTGTTGGTTTATGTATTTGTTGTCTGTCTTTACCACTAGAATATAAGACCCTTGAGGGCATAAATCTTATAAGTCTTGCTATCTATGTGTTTTAATCACTTGGAACAGTGCCTAGCAAACAGAAGGAACTAAATAAATATTTGCCAAATGAACAGATGAATGAGTGCACTCAGAGAGATGAGTTATTATACAATCAGCTTCAGATTTGATAAATATTTATTGTGCCCTTCAGCAAAACACCGTGTCAGGCATGGAAGTTGAAAATGTGATTACGATACAATTCTTCCCTCAAAGATCCCAAATAGTATACTAAGGACAGATCAATAAATGAATATATTCAATATGGTATAAGTGCTGTAGCAGATGTGTATCTTATGTACACATGGTGCCC
This sequence comes from Ceratotherium simum simum, assembly GCF_057802395.1. Lineage (NCBI taxonomy): Eukaryota > Metazoa > Chordata > Mammalia > Perissodactyla > Rhinocerotidae > Ceratotherium > Ceratotherium simum. The sequence goes on along the minus strand of NC_141915.1, from coordinate 31,387,350 downwards.
AAAGATGGCAGCAATCATGTCTTCTTGGAAGAATCAGGAGAGGCTTCCCAAGGGAATTCTTGAGGGATGAGGAGGTGTTTTCCAAATGATTTTTGGGATGGTCTCAGCATTTCAGGCAAAGATAAAAGAGCATCCAAAGAAGTAGAGTCATACGACAACAGGGTGTATTGGGGAAACTGATGGGTTTTCTGTGGCAGGATCATAGTGAGATCACATGAGTGAGGAGAAATATAATGCTGAGCTGGAGAGTAGACGAAACAAAAGTCTACTCAGCACTCCTTCCTCCTTCTACAAATAGGACCCTTTTCCACTGGGAACACTCTCCACTCCATGTGGTCCTTGTGTAGCCTCTGTCAATTACAGTACCCATGCTTTCTGGCTCTAGTGGAGAGGTTATGGTGTGTTTCTGACCATCTTACTCCACCAAAGCCCTGCATACCGTGATTTGCCAAGGAACAATCAGGGTTCTTCCCTGATATTTTATATACAGACACCTAGAGAAAGTAGCTTCCTTCTTTCACTTGGATCTTTTTTTTTTTTTTGTGAGGAAGATCAGCCCTGAGCTAACATCCATGCTAATCCTCCTCTTTTTGCTGAGAAAGACCGGCTCTGAGCTAACATCTATTGCCAATCCTCCTCCTTTTCTTTTCCCAAAGCCCCAGTAGATAGTTGTATGTCATAGTTGCACATCCTTCTAGTTGCTGTATGTGAGACACAGCCTCAACATGGCCAGAGAAGCAGTGCGTTGGTGCGCGCCCGGGATCCGAACCCGAGCTGCCAGCAGCGGAGCGCACACACCCAACCACCAAGCCACGGGGCCGGCCCTCACTTGGATCTTTAAGCTAGAAGAGTTGGTGGCCAAGCCTGTCTGTCCCCACTCTCCCACTCCTCCCAACCCCAACAAAGAAGGAAAAGAATGCAAGTAACAAAGAGAAACAGAACAGAGAGAGAGAGAGAGAAAGAGAGAGAGACAAAAGAAAGCTCTAGACATAGAAAGATCCAGATATAGAGACAACATTTGGGTTCCTGGAGTCCTTGGAGCCAGCTCCATCCACTAGACATCCTAGTATTTATATGAACCAGTACATTTCTTTTTGTTTTTACCAGTTTGGGATGGATTTCTGGAAATTGCAGCAAAAAGAGTATTAGAAAGCACATTCTGGTGTTTAGATTAAGGAAAACTACAGGAAGAAAAAATAACATATTCACGCTTGGACATGATAGGTTTGAGATGCTGACAGGAATACCTAAGCACAGATGCCCAAGGGGGCAGTTAAGCACAGGGGCCTGGTATCCAGGAGAGAGGGACTGCCTAGCAATATAAACTCAGAGTGAGTCAGGATGAAGTTGATTGTTGCAGCTCTGGGCCTAGATAAAGTAATTCACAGAAAGCATGGAGAGTAACAGAAAATAAAAACCACAGAAAAAACCCTAGGGGACTCTCTCTCAAAGGAACATGGGTGAATGAAGAGGAGACCTTCAAGGCTACTGAAACAATGTCTGAGAGAGAGAAGAATCAGGAAAGAGTGGACTTCCAGAAGCCAGAGGTATAAATAATTTCAAAAAGGATGGTGTGGCTAAGAATTCTAAATGGTGCAGGAGTGGGTTATGATAAGGTCTGTATTCATTAGGATAGGCTAAGTAACACTACAATAACAAATTAATCCCCAAACTCCAATGGCTTAAGACAAGAAAGCTTTGTTTCTTATATGTTACACGGCCTTTGTTGGTTGATGCTACATGTAGTTTCTCAAGGACCTGGGGTGACTGAGGCTCCCCCGTCTTGTAGCTGCAGGATATGGAACCTGCAGCATCCCTGGTCACTGGGATGGAAGAAGAGAGAGACTGGAGACCACACATGAGTTTTTCACTGCCTCAGTCTGAAAGAGACACACAATGACTTGGCACACATTCCATTGGCCAGAACTAGTCATATGACCCTGTCTACTTAGAAGGAAACTGAGAAATGTAGGGGATATAATGGAATATTGGATTTGGTGAGCACTATTGTCTCTGCCACAAGGACAAAGAGGCCACTTTTAGATTTATCTATCAGCAGGCCATTGCTGATTTTAAAAAGAGCAGATTCGCTGGAGAAATGAAGCTAAAAACCGGCTTGGAATTAGCAAATGAATGGAAGGTGACAATGTGAGGTGTTTTATAGGCTTCGCTATACTGTACCACATTTAATCTTCATACAACCCTGTGAGCCAGGTATTACTGATATAATTTTACCAAGGAGGAAATCAAGGCATAGGAAAGTTCACTTAGTAATTCAACTATTAGTTATTGAGTGTTTGCTAAGTGCCAGAACTGAGGATTCAGTAGCAGCAAAACAGAGACACATCCCTGCCCATATGGAGCTTACAGCCTTATAATTATACAACTAAATATGAAATCACAGCTCTGCAGCATGCTGCAAATGCAAGTCAAAGATGCTGTATAAGAGAGCCTATCACAAGCCTGCCATGGGTGGTGAATGCTTCGACAGGGAGGTGAGCGTCATAGTTCAGTAGGCGGAGTTGGGGTTTGGGAGTTGAGAGAGGTGCGTCTATTCCCCAGACAGAGGAAAGAGTCTATGCAGGCATCGTGGCATGCAAGCAGAGTCTGAAGTTCTGAAAGGCTAGCGTGGCTGGATCATAAGGAGCCAGAGGAAAGAAATACGGTGTAAGACTTAAGAAGTGACATGGGACAGGACTGTCCCCATTCCTGTGGGCCAAGTTGAAGACAGTAAAGCCATTTTATGTGTCACCAGAAGTCTGTTGGCTTGCCTCTCCCTCCAGAAAAAGTGCTTTGTCCCAAATAATCAGCCAAAGTCACAAAGAGAGGCTAAGACTCAAACCCAACTCTGGCCTACTCCACGCCAGTCCACCCTTCACTGAACTCCAGATGCCTCTACAGAGAACAGCACCGAGTTCAGCTGGAGATGCAGCAGGCTATTGCTCAGCAAGTTCTGGGTTGGAGGAACCAGGACAGGTGTTCTTATCACTCACCATCCCTCCCACAGAAAATCTCACAGCGAGTTCACAAATAGATGGCCCCATTTGCTGTGCAATGTGGCACATTTTCTCCCCCTCCCTCTCCTCTCCCTGGAGGGAAGGATTCACGGGGCTTTTTGTAAGTAATTTAAGCAGGTTTCAAGGCTTGCTCGTGTTTGTTCCCCAACTCTCCCCCAAAATGAAGAGAGGTGTCAAGCTGATTTTCCAGGGGCTGCATTTGGGGGAGTTTGCTTCATTCATCTGCGGCTCTCAAGACATCCAGGCTGAGCTACTCAAAATCCTGGCGACGCATTTCACTTGGTCTTTCATGAGTTAAAATCAGTCTGATAAAAACTAGACAGAAGTGTTGAGGGGGTGGTAGCGGAGAGGAGGTGGTTTCTGCTATTGAGATATTTTTGTTTACTTGAGCTTTTACAATAAACATCATCCTTTTCCTTTTCCTCTCTCTCACTTATGTTTTGTTGTTAAAATTGCAAGTTCCTGAACAGCGGTCCTTTAGAGCGCTGACGCAACTTCGGTACCCTCCCCCCGCCTACTCCTAAATGTTCTGCTGGTTTTCAGCTCTAGCTTCTCCCTCATGCCCGTGAATTCAAACATCATTCCAATAAGAATTTTACAGAGGACATTTTTCTTTGGCAGGAAAACTTCTGAGAAACAGCTCTTATTCACACACACACAGCCCCCGAGAAAATAAATTTTAAGATAGGCTAACATTGGAACTTGTATTTATTTCTGCAAGAATTAAGCCACGGGAGACTGTGATGTGACCGGGATGGTTTAGGGCAGCACTACTGAGCCGAGGGCTCTGATGTCGGGCTGCTTGGGTTCCAATCCTGGATCTGTTAGTTATTAACTGTTTAAGTAGAGTTGAGGAATATGAGGAAGTTACCTAAACTCTCCATTTCCTCAATGGATGGTCTTGGTGGTAAACAAGATCATTCAAGTGAAGAGATTAGCACAGTGCCTGGCGTGGCATTAGTTCTCAGGACTTTGGCTATTAGGGGAGTAAGGCAGTCTTCAGAATGCAATTTTTTTCCTGCCATTTCATTGTTTTTACCAACTTTTATTTCCAGCCAACATAAATTGAGTACCTAGTGTATAAGCCCAGAAGATTCTGGAGTCTGAATGAATGAATGAGACTTGAGTCCCAGCCCTTAGGTTGCTGGCAGCCAACCTGAGTGTGCTGATGAGCAATAAGGACCAGAAAGGATGGTTTCTTCCTCTGTCTCATCCCACTCAGAGGAGAGAGTTCTCCCTTGGAACCCTCATGAGCATCTTGACCTTTCAGAAACTCTGTGTCCAAGGCTGCAGCAGCCTCCTGTTCTGTAAGCACCATAGATAGGCGATGAGCACGCTCAAGATAAGAGTCAGGAAGGCTCCCAGCGTGAAGCCAGAAAGAACAGCCTGATCAGGACGGCGATGCGTAGCTGCCTGTCCTGGAGGCTGTGCCATTTTCCCTCCTGCGGGAGAGCCTGGCGGCGGAGCCGAGGAGCTCCTTGGAAGAACGGCCTTTCCCAGCTGCCTCAGAGGTGACTAGGAAAAGGGAAGGGACAGACGGCGCGAGCCTCCTGTCACCAGATTATTTATAGTTTGTCTCCTCCTGACGGCCCTGGCCATGCACTCTGCCGCCTCGGAATGCAGAGATGATGAGACAGGGCAAACCGGCGCTTCAGGAAGGAACTGCCCTCTGATCTGCCCAACCATTGACAAGGAGCTCCAAACATCCCCGGACTTCACAAAGCCCCGGGCTAGAGTCTGTCCGGAGAACACTCCGGTGTGTTCCCATTCCTGCGCTTCTCAGGGAAAAGAGGAGCAGAACCTCTTTCAAATAGGTCCTCTGCCAATTTTTTCTCCCTGCGCCTCTGATCCCGGTCATCTGAGGGCCCTCCTTGCTGCTCTGTGTTTTCTTCTGTTCCTAACTCCTGCTACTATTACTAAAAAAGAAAGAATGGAGCATAATGAATAGAGTGAAGGCCTGCGGTGTGCAGAGCTTTCAGCTAGCTGCCCTGAGGGGTCAGATCACAACTAAGCCACCTTGTGTGGCCAGGTCCTGCAGTGGGCACCAGAGAGACGCAGAGGAACAAATGCCCCTGCCTCCTCTCTCTCTCTCTCCTTATCTCATACACACAACCTGGGTTCGAATGAGACAAAGTCATCGTCACCCTGACTTCATTTGCCGCCCTGCCTTAAACCCCAGCACCGGATCCCCCTCAGCAGTTTCCCTCGCTCCCGCTCTCAGCAGCTCTGCCTCCCTTTCCTCCTCCAGCCTCACCTAGCCCCAGGAACTTGACTCTGTCTTTCTTTCTAAGCCAGATCCTTGCTCGGCCCTAAGACGGCCTTTGTTTCTACCTAGTGTCAGAACTCCCGACCCCTGGGGCCCACCCAGGACTGGCCTGGGACCAGGAGGTTTGCCCAGACTGCAGCAGCACGGGGGAGAAGAGTGAGACAGAAGGCCTGCCTTCGGGAGGGCCACAGCCTGCTCAGAAAGCAGCAGCTAACAGGTTTTAATAAATGCAATAAGGATCACTCCAGTGTTTCCCCAAGCCACCTGGGTCAGAATCACCAGAGGTACCAGTTAAAAGAACTTGTTCCTGGGCCATACTCCCAAAGTAAGAAGTCAGTATCCCCATTTTTAATAACCTCTTCATGTAAATTTCATGTAATTAAAAATTCGAAGACCACGTAAATATTAAGAAAATATTAGCTACCAATAGTATTATTATTGGAAGTTTAAACCCGCCCCCCCTAATGTGTAACAGCTGTACGTAGGAAGACCCTTCCTTGATCAGCTAAGACGGAACTCTGAGGCTCTGGGAAAATTACTTCACTGTTCTGGCTTCAACGTTCTCCCCTCTGTTATGAGACAGTCAGCTTAACGGGTCTCCCAGATCCTTTCCAGCTCAATTTCCCTCTGAGTCTAGGGTTCTGTCAGAATAGAGTGGTCTCTAAGCATAATGTTGGGAAAGGGACCACCGCAGTTCTGAAGAGCCAAGGAGAGCGAGAGAAGATAAAGATAGAATCATAATACTGTTAACGTGGGGACTGCAAGGAGGGGTGGGGAAACAGTAAAAGAATCTAGCTTTGTAACTTTAGACAACTCTGTACAAATACTCATTAAGGGACACTTTCTGCACCTCAATTCTGACTTTTGAAAAAGAGGACAAATGAAGGCTGTTGTACGACAATATTTACAAAACATACCATGCAGGACCCAGCGCCCTGTAGGTCTTCAATGAATAGTGAACGTTATTATCATCATCTCACAGTATAGTATTCAGGATTAATAAAAATCATTGTCTGCAAGATCTCTGGTATGAGATATGGCACAAAATAGATGCCCAGAAAATGGTAGTTCCTTTTTTCTGTATACTAGAAACACGCCACATTGAATGATTTCATTCATTCAACAAATATTTATTGAGCTCCTAGTCTATAGAAGGTACAGTATTGATATAGGGGGTGCAGTGGTTACTGAGATGACTGTGGTTCTGATCAGCATTATGGTCCAGGGGGAGATATAGGCAAGTGAGGGGATTATTAACATACTGTGTAACTGATGCTGAGCCATAGGCTAAGTGAGGTATTGTAGACAGACAAGGTACCAGAGTGTACTAGACTAGCAAAGAATAACAGGTGCAAAGACTCAAAGGAAAGAACGAGCATGGAACAGTCACAGAGACAAAAAAAAGGTTGGAGAAATAGGAGGGAGCCAGTTCACAAAAGGCTGAGTATGTCTTGCTGTTCCCTAGGGGTATAGGGAACCACTGGTGTGTTTTAGAAAATTACTCCAATAGCTAGGTGGAGAAGGAGCTGAGAGTAAGAACCGTAAGAGTAAGTCCCCACCAGAGGCAGGGACTCTTGGCAGGAGGCTGATGCAGTGATCCTGGTAAAAGATGATGCTGGCTGTGTGCGTAGATAAAAGCAGACAGATTCCAGGCATGCTTAAGAAGCAGAACCTAGAGAACCTATGATTGATTGGATTTGGGGGTAGGGAAGTAGTATTTTAGGATCGATCAAGTTGTTTCCCAATAATCAGAGTGAAGCCTCCACGTTTTCTCATTAACTATCCGTTCAGGCTGACCTATATTGAAAAATACAGATTGTGTATTCAGCAGGTTTGTTTTAACAAATCAATCGTTTTGTTAGCCCAGGTTCTTTGTAATTAGACCACAGTCTTCCAAATTTTGGAGAAATTATATTGAGTGGGAATTTTTATTTTTGACTTGTGGAGCTTGGGTTTTCCATTAATTGCAAATTGCAATTCAAACATCTTAGAACACCTTCAGATGCAATAATGAACTTTAACCACTTGATGGGCACATTTCAAAGTCCTTTATCTTATTTCCTCACCTCTGGCAATTTAATTTCTATTCTAATCAATTGCCTCTGGGACTAAATAAATCTGCCATTTTCTGCTTTAGTGGAATGTCTGTTCTTTCATCTGTAAGATGTGAGTCTGAAACTGTACTGGACCCATAATAAGTCTTCACTAAAAATACGTAATAAACAAATGACCAAATGACTGGCTATCAATGAAAACCTAGTTTCCAAATACTTGGGACAGTTTGAAGCTTCATTATGTTTCATACCTTTGAAATTTAGATAACCACTCTTTCATACCAAGCAAAGAAGTATTATTTTAGAAAATAGTTTGGACGCATAAATAGCAAAATAGCCATTATAACTATATTAACAGAACTCTTAATAAAACTCTTTCTTGTCGTTTCTTGTCCATATGCGATTCTAATTCTAAAGCTTGCCTAATTGTTTTCATTAGGTATCTGCACTGTGCCTTTTTTTCACTTAACATTTTACATAAGCATTCTATATTTGGCAAAGTTTCTACCGTGTTAACTCTTATTAACCGTATAATATTATATTGAGGAGGAAAGCCAGAATGTTCTTGGTCATGTCCTTAACTGTCATACATGAAGCCGTTTCTGGACTTCACGATAATAAATCATGCTGAAAGTAACATTTCCTAGAGACACAGTCCTAGCACATTTAGAGCAAACTATGCTTTTCTGAGAGTGAAACATTAAGATGTGTAATAGATCTGACTATAGATGGGTCATCATCTTACAGATGACAGTATTTCTTTATTGAAAAGGACCAGTTATGGAAGCTTAGAGTAAAGGAAATTTACATCTAAGCACTATTGATGAAAGAGGTATCCTCAACAATAAGACTTTGGGTAGTTGCAATCCCACTAATCAGGCCATCCCTAAAGTGAAAATGGACAAAGGGATTTGCCGCCAAATTGTCTTTAAATATGCATGTCTCAATGACAAAAAATATTCAAAGTAGAATTTTAGTCTGATCATTAAATATTTAATTTTTCTAGCTCTCTGTTTTGATTTCATGCTTATCAAGTAAATTTCTGATTAGAATTTGGTTTTCTGTGCAAGTGTGCCTCAGGGAAAGAACATGTCCATCCTACAGTTTCAAGTGTTTCTAGCCTTTCTATCAGAGATCTCTCATTATAAATTAATATATTGGCTTCTTATGCAGTTTTCTACAGAAAGAAAATGTACTAAACAGATGTACTTCAAATTTTTCTGACGCCTATGACAGTAATTTCACCCTGTAAATCAATTAATTCCCATCTTAATTATATACATCAGTCTCATGAGCTCAGCTAATGTGAGATGAATCTGAGAGATGGATCTTTTCATGACGTACTAACAAAATCAGGTCTGAACCTGTAGGACTTTGAGTCAGATGCTAGATTATAGTAAATTCACCAAGGTGTTCATTCTGCTCTGTCTAGTTTATTGAGACACAGCTTGCCAGCCTTATCTCCTGGTGCTTGCCCATTAATATGACCACTGGTGTCAAACGTAAGTGTGTATAACTTCTACAGAGGAACTCTTGTGTTAGTCAGGGCTGGGTTCAAACTTTGAAGAACCTGAAGTTCATACACTTTGAGGGCAGAGGATCTCTTGAAGAAAAATAATACAAAATTATGAATAAAAGTTAAGCAGGCAATTCAATATTTATTCAGAAATCCCAACAAATTATGAACTTAAATTCTGACAAATGACATGTATATCATGATAACTTACAATTTGTATTAATCAACTGTCTGATATATCTCTATAATAATTTCTCCTACATTTTTGGTAGTATATTCTTGATTACTTGTTCATGTGACAATGATTTTGCAATATTAATTTCTATAGAGAAAATAGTAAATATAATTCAGTCTTTCTTCTAGCATGGTTGAATCATTGATAGTTCAGAAAAATTATTTTACCTCACTACTGATGACTGGAAATGTCTTCTTTTCTCATATATGTATTCCATGCTGTACATTTCCCTCTAAGCACTGTTTTGTTGCATCCCACAAATTTTGATAAGTTGTATTTTCATTTTCATGTTATAGTTGCTTTTAATAGATCCTCTTTTTCTTTCGGTTTTCTACCATTTCATTATGTTTTGTGAAGGTTATCCTGCTTGAGATTTATTACAATTCCTAGATCTGAAGCTTGATATCTTTAAACAATTCTGGAAAATTCCAACCCATTATTTTATCTTAAAATACCGCCTTTATTTCATTCTCTTTCTGGATTTTTTTCTGGGAAGATCTTTCTTTCTGGAATTCTAATTTAAATATTTGTTTAACTTCTTGCGTTATCTACCATTTTCCTTAATGTTATATTCACATTTTCCAAACATTTGTTTCCCAGTGTTGCATTTTGGATAATTTCTTTGTATATGTCTTTCCATTCACTAATTTTCCATTTGGCTTTGTCTAACTTTTTGTTGAGGTTTTCATTTCAATTCCCATGGTTTTCATTTCTAGAAGTTCTATTTGGCTCCCTTTCAATCACACTTAGTCACATTTTAAGTCTTTTATTTCTTGTTCAGATTTCAAATTTCTCTTTTATTCCTTTAAATATAAAATTTATATTCTGTGTCTGACAATTCCAAAGTCTAAAATATTTGTGAGTCTGATTCAACTATTATTGCATCCACTGACATTCACATAATGCTTTGTTTCTATGTGTCTTTTGTGATATTCGGCTGCACGTTGCTCATTTTCCTTGGAACTTATCTGAGGATATTTAACTTTAAAGACTAGATTGAAATCATGGTTCTCCAGAGAGAATTTATATATCTTTTAGCTATCTGCCTGGCAGCACTATCAACCTGCATGCACTACTGTAAATACGATTATATACTTGAGGTTTTATATATCACATAGATAGCTTTAATTTGGATCACAAACGTGCATGAGTTCTGGGCTGTGGTTCCAGATTCTAAGAGGAAATTTTTCCCTTCCACCCAATGCAAAGGTAGAGAAGCGCCAGTTTTCTGACATTTCCTTTGTGTTCAATAGGTTTTTTCTCATTTATCTTAACAAAGAAGATGTAGTCTTTTCAGGTGCTAACTTTTTATAACAGTATTCTACTAGGCAATCCATCTGGACTGGGTCCCGGATTTTATCTCCTATTCCCTGCACTCCGTATAGTTGTCAGAGTGAATGCTCTCGTTATCCTAGGTCCAGCAGAAACCTTCAGTACAAAAGCTGCCTTCTTTTTCTTCCTTACCTTCCAGGTTCCTACTCTCATTTGATTTTTGGTCTCTGCAAATTCCGTCCTATAGTTTCAGACCCATGATGTACTTTAAAAGGTGTTTTTATATTTTATCCAGCATTTTAGTTGTTTTAATCTACCATTGTGCAGAAAAGAGTTAACAAAGCAAGCCTGAGGCTGTCGTCCTTGCAAAGGTCTGTCTGCAAGATTGGCCTTTGGCCGGGGTCTGGTGGCTACCTGCCATTTCTAGAACTGGTAAGAGTGGTTCTCTGTGCCTAAAACTATTTGCACAAGCAATGCAGTTTATGCTGAACACCTGCTTTGCTTCTAGGAGTCTGGAATTTTGGTCTATGCTAATCAGAGAGAGCCTACATGATCAGCCTCCAGTAAAAACTCTGGGCACTGAGTCTCTAATGAGCTTCCCTGGTAGATAACATTTCACAGGTGTGGTCGTAACTCATTGTTGGGGGAATTAAGTGTACTCATCCTGTGTAACTCCACTGGGAGAGGACTCTTGGAAGCTTACTCCTTGTTTCCTCTGGACTTCGCCTCACGCGTCTTTCTTTTTCCTGATTTTGCTTTGTATCCTTTCATTGTAATTGACCTTAGCTGTGAGTATGACTATATGCTGAGTCCTGTGAGTCTTTCTAGTGAAACTGGGGGTGGTCCTGAGGACCTCTAACACAACTATATTGGCAGAAAATCCCCCAACATATCTTCTTCAAAGAGGTTGTGTCCCATCTAATGATTGGAAATCACTGTAATCTAGAGACGTTACTTTAGAGATAGTAATTGTATTAGTTTGTTAGGGCTGCCATTAGAAAATACGACGGTCACCTGTTCTTTACTGTAAATCCAAGGCAAGTTTCCAATTTTTATTTGGCTAAATCAGTATGCTCAACCCTTATGCTGGAACACATAAATACTACATTTTGGTAGCAGAATTTCCACGACAAAAAGTCTTTCCATAATCAGGTAAGTTTGGGAAGTGTTGATAAACAAAGTTGAATGGATTTCTTGACTGCAGAAGTGCTCAGAGCTTTTAATGCATTAACCTTTAATAAAAAGACATGGTAAGAGGTGCTTTCAAAACTTATTCCACCTCAAAATCCATCTTTTCCCCAGAATACTTATTAATATAACTTGGGACACTAATGTTCCTGAGGCATAGTTTAGAAAATGCTAGAATAAAAACTTGCCTCCTGTCTTTTGAAAAGCCTTAGGTGCTTAAGTGTTTTATTTACCTGCTTCGTTTACTGGCTTGAGTCATATTTAGTAACTATCTTTCCAGTTACCTCAACAAAATCATTAGAGCTTTAAATCATTCTGAAATACCCAGATTTACTCTCAGGAGCAAAAGTCCCCAGTGCCCTTAAGCTAAAAATGTCTCATGCTTAGTAGAAAATAGTTATGTGCCTACCTTGGGGTAACCAGCCACTTCGTTGTTTGCAATTTCAGTATTCTCATCTCCAGAATGGACCTAATAAAACTTACCTACCACCTGACAGTGATTTCAAATAAAACCATTTATGTGAACAGATCTTGTACATTAGTAAGCACCATTCATAGGTAACAAATTGTAAATCTACGCATCTGCTCTCTCTTAAAACTTAGGAAGAAATGAAATATAAATTAGAAATAAATTCATTGATTGTTTAAAAATCAATCAAACCTAATGCTTGAGAAGGCTTTTTGGTACTTTCTTGGGATGGAAAGAGAATTTTGGTGGATTTCTTACATGGTCACCCAACATGCTGTTGGTAGGATTTATAAAATGCTTACGCCTCTCATTATGACCACTGGATCAGAGATTCCTCAAAGATTTCTTTAGCTATTGGTCACATAGAAGGCCAAAGTACTCTGGCGGCTGCCCGCAAGAGACCTAACTATCTATATTGCTTTTGATATTTAGTCAGAAGATTACTGCCTTTTCATTCCAAAGGATTTCCCACCATAATTGTCATGGTCTCATATTTTGAAATATTTTGGCTCTCAAATAGTATTTACTAAGTATGTCATTCATTTTTCCATTTTATCTATTAACCCTATAACTGCTCATGAGCGATTAACATCTCCCCTATCAACAGCAAATACACTTGAGTTCCAATCTGCCTGGGCAGACTTATCTTGGATAAATATTCAATTTCTGTTAGGATTTTTGAAATCTTGAACATTGACACTTCCTGGAACTCCTCCAGTTCCTTTGAGGACCCAGGCTGGGAACACCTCCATGGTCTGTGAGTTGGTGAAGAGTAGCTGGGGGATTGAACAGGAGTGAGATTTAAACAGTGGGCAGATGAGTGAACAAAACTGCCTCTACCACAATTCTTGCTTAATATATGATATGTTGGGAGCATTTGTCTTATGACCTGGATCCATTCATTATGACCTTAGAGTCAATGGTCTTGAGGGTAGTATTCAATCCCACTGTAAGAGACTGAGAAATACCTCCTGCAGCAATAGCAAAACAGGCTAATGCCACGGCTGGGTCCCAGGTGTCAGAGCTAGAAAGAGTGCATGGCTGGAAGGAGAGTAGGAAGGAATAAAATCACCAGTGAAGCCTATCTGCCATCGAATTCAAAGAGTGTGTGCAGATATGACAGGTAACAAAGCCAAAAGGTCAGGAGCCAGACACAAACAGGAAGGATGAGCAGCAGAGGTAGAAATTGAATGATACAATCCAGGACATTTGAAGAGAATAGCAAAAAATCACTTTTGTTAAGCTCCAGTGACATGGGGGATAGGGACTCTGCCCAGTTTTAAGACCAGGAGCCAGGGCCAAACAGCAGGCACTGTGTTTACACGCCCACAGCTCTCTCCGTGTGCAGTACCAGCACCGGGAGTGATGCTGGGGTTGCTTAAAGTACACCCCCCTCACCCCCCGACGAATGCTTTCCTCCATCAGCTAACCATCACTGCAGTCTCAGCATCTTTCCCTACGGGAACAGCCACACACAGCGTGAAACCAAAAGCCCAGGGGGTTGTATAACCCCCACCCCTCTTGAAACATGAAATATGAGCAAGTTTCTATGCCTAAATCCACAACACTGTTATTATTCTGTTCTCTCATTTGAAAAGAGGAAATGATTTGAGATGGATCTGACTCAAGATGAAGCTAAATAGAGGACTGTAGGAGGCCTCCCTGGAGGCGCTGATGTGGAATTCAATTGAAAAGCCCTGCATGCTCTGATTTTTCTGTTCTAGTATTTGTTTGAGCCAAAAGATTAAAGCTGGCATACAGTGTAAACATGGTCATCTCCAGCAGCTCACATCTTACATTTATCTAGGAGGTTAATGAGTACTCTCACCTGTGTCATTGAATTTGGATTCGAATGGCAGCCCTGTGAAATAGACAGGGAAGAGATTAGTAACCACACTGAATGATGACTGCAGCAGGAGTGAGGAGCTTCCACTTCCAAGGGTTATAAAGGAGGACTGTGAGTTCACATTTCTCATTTCTCAGTGCCAGAGCTCCCCTTCCTGGTCTGGAATGTCAGAGGGAAGAGTTGACATCAATTCTTGGTCCTCTACTTCCTGTAGCAATCCTCATCCTCATCTTAGCCCCGTTGCAGCTGTCTGCTCTGCCCCTCTCCCATGGCTGGAATGTGTTCGGCACTTTCCAGAGATGGTGGGAGTCAGAATAGATCAGTGGTTTCAGGGTACACCCCTGGCCATAATAGAAGGACAACCCCATGTGAATACCCTGTGAGACAGCTCAGCTGCTACCTGATGCCCTTTCTCTGGGGTCCACAGGCACTGTGCATTCTCCTACCCCTCTTCTCCGGCACTGGTCCTCAAAGGGAGTCCCATCTAATATCTTTAACAGATGCCAGCTCCCTGGGGTTTGCTCCACACTTGGCTAGTGACAGTCCGCAGGTCTCCAGGGTGGAGGGTTCTGTTTCTGTTCTCTGGTTCCTAAGCACTGTAGAACGTACAGAGCCATTCAGCACAATGCCTGGCACCAGCCCTGAGTCTGTGTATCCCTGCTAAGACAGAGTCCCCAGAGGATGGAGATCTCTTTGGACTCCCAGTCTCATTGGCCCAGAACAGAATCTGCTCTGCCACCATTCCAATTTGGTGTTGAATTACCAGCCCCTCCCCTGGACAAACAGGATAGAGCTTTGTTCCTGCTTCCTCACATTCATGTTAGCTCTTGCCTCATTCTAAGCTTGGTCTTCCTTTTATTCCTTCATGTTTTTGAAACTTGAGACTTGTTCAGATCCATTTAAAAGGAAAAGGATTTTAATAGACCCTCAATATTGCCTTAAATCATTTTTATTATTAAAATGAGTATAAGGTTTTAAAATACTAATTTATGTTCCTTATCAGTAGCTGATCTCTCTCCCTTGAATGTCATCTACCACTAATGCTGTCTTGTAAGGTTGGAGTGGGGAAGAAGGAGGATAAGATGTAGGAGAAAAAGGGAAAACCCAAAGCCAGTCTCTTCTGGCTTTAGCGATACTTACAGAAGCCACAGATAGATAAGAAAAGAAAAAAACAAAGCAGAGCCATCACCACCAACAAAACCTGGCCTATCCAGCCCCAAGAGATTGTGGGAAGAAGGGAAAGGCTGGTGGTGGGGAGTGCGGGGGGTTGGAGAGGACATAACCCCATTTAACATTTGGGAGTTTGGAAAGAAATCACTTTGCATGCTGCCCTGGGGGGTTGTAAATCTGGGGGTGAGTAAATAAGTCAAAGGTAACTTGGTGGTTCAATGTGAGCAATGGTTCTCAAAGTGTGGTCACCAGACCAGCAGCAGCATTTGGGAACTTGTTAGAAATGTAAATTCTTGAGCCCCACCACAGAGCTACTGTACTCATTGTGCTTATGGCGCATGTATAACTATAAAACCAAAACAAATTTTAAAAATTCAAATTGAAAACATTAATAGAATGTGGTACTGTTTTGCTTGGTTCACTCATCATTTTTCTCTATTATCTTAACTGTGAAATCTTTAGTAACAGTCCTAGAAGTTCATCATTTTAACAAAGTTCAATATCTACTTTTAGAAATCTACCCTATCCCCAGGTCAAGAAAATATTCTATTTTCTCTCCTAGAAACTTTACTGTTTTACTTTGCACAATTAGATTGGCAATTCATCTGGAATCTTATTTTTGCATATAGTATGAGAAAGGGGCTGCATTGTTTCTTCCTCCTGTGGATATCCGATTGACAGTATATTATTTATTGAACAGTCTACCCTTGTCCTCACTGCTCTGCAGTGCCATTTTTGTCATAAATCAGATATTGATATAAGTGTGGTTCTATGTGTGGAGTCTCTATATTGTTCCACTGGCTTACTTGTCGGTCCCTGCACTAGTATGCACCGTCTTGATTGCTGTGATTTTGCAATAAATCTTGATATCAGGTATAGTAACTCTTTCCACTTTCTTCTTATTTTTCAAGATTATCTTGGCTGATCTTGGCCCTTTGTATTTCCATGAGAAAGTTAGAGTCACATCTGTCAATTGCCACCAAAAAAGATTGTCTTTGCTATTCTTGGGCCTTTTTATTTCCAAGAGAACTTTTAGGATCAACTTGTCAAAAACAAACAAACAAATAACAACAACAAAACCTCTTGGGACTTTGATCGAGATTGCACTGTGTCTATAGATCAATTTGTGGAGAATTGATGTCATTATAATACTAAATATTCCAATCCATGAAAATGGTATATCCCTGCTTTATTTATGTCTCCTTTATTTTCTCTCAACAAAATGTTTAGCATCTATGTAGAGTTCTTACTCATCTTTGGTTAGATTTATTCCTAGTATTTGATCTTGTTAATACTACCATGAATAATGAAGTGTTTTGGACTTCATTTTCTGATTGTTTGTTGCTGCTGTATAAAAATATAATGCATTTTTGTATATCGACAATGTATCTAATAGCCTTGAAAAATTCATAGTTTATTCTAACAGTTGGTGGTTCTTTTGCATGTTCTACATACATAATCAGGCCATCTTCAAATAATAATTGCTTAATTTGTTATTTTCTGATTCTGATGCATTTATTCTCTTGCCTTTTTTAAGCTGTCTTGGACTTCCAGTACAGTGTTACAGAAGAGTTAATATCTTCGTCTTGCTCAGCATCTCACAGGGCAAGCCTTCATCTGAGCTCCATTACATGTGTAGCAGGTTCCTGTAGATATTCTTTATCAGATTCAAGATATTTCCCTTTATTCTTAGTCCATTAAAAGTTTTTATCATGAATAGATGTTGAATTGTATTGAGTGCTTTTGCATCTACTGAATTTATCATATATTTATTTTTTCTTTATTCTTTTATGTCTGGTTTATTTAACATAATGTTTTGGAGATTCATTCATGTTTTTGGTCACATGTGTCAGTAGTTTGTTCCTTTTTATTGCTGAAAAGTATGCATTATGCGTACATTTGCCAAAGTATGCCATTATGCACACACAGTTCTTTATTGATTTTCCTACTGATGAGAATCTGATCTCTTTCTAGTTTGGGGCTATTATGAATAAAGCATCTGTGTACATTCTTGTGCAAGTCTTTTTGTGACTATACATTTTCATTTTTCTTAGATAAATGCCTTAGAGTGGGACTTTTCCTTTTCCTTTCAAATCTTTCTATCGTTATATTTAAGATGTTTCTCTTGCAAGCTGCATAAGAGTGGTTCTATTTTTTTCATTCAGTCTGATCATATTTGTCTTTTAATTGGAAAACAGTTCAAAATTAATGCAATTGCAGATATATTTGAGTTTAAATTTATCACCATTCTACTTATTCCACTTCTATTTTTCCTTTTTTCTCCTTTCTTGCCTACACATGGATTTTTTTTCTTAATTTTTATTTCATCTGCTCTCCACTGTAGCTTGCAAGCTATTCCTTCTTTTATTATTCTTTTAGTGTTTACCCTCAAGACCACAGCATATAGCCTAGATTTGTTAATATCTATGTAAACTAGTACTACTTTCCAGACAGTACAGGAACTTCACATATATTAAGCCCACTTACCCCAGCCCCTTCCAAATTATGTGCTTTTATTGCCATGTGTTTTGATTCTATGTATGTTTAAAATTCTGGCATATGTGTGACCATTGTTTCACACAGTTATTTTTCACTCACGTATTTGCCTTTTCTATTGTTCTTCCTACTTTTTGCATCTCTGTGCCTCTATCTAGGATCATTTTCCTTTTCTCTGAGGAACTTGATTATTTCCTTCAGTGGGGTCTGCTGGTGGCCAATGTTAGGTGGTTATTTTCTTTTAACTCATGGCACATACCATAATCTTCAGGCTTCTGTTTTTTGGTTTCTATTGAGTTGGCTGCCAGTTTTATTTTTACTCTTTTGAGGGTAATATTTCTTTTCCTCTGGCTGTTTTTTAATATTCTTTTCTGTTTTTAGCTTTCAATCGTTTTTTCTGTTTTTAGCTTGCAAAGTTTTCCAAATCTAGATAGATCTAGATTTATTTTCTTTGTATTTATTTTGCTTGGATTCACAGTACTTGAATCTTTGGCTTGATGTTTTTTGTTGGTTTCAGAAATCTCAGCCATCATCTCTTCAAATATTGCTTCTTCCCCATTATCTCTCTTCCTTCTTTTTGGGACTCAAGTTACACTTATGTTAGACCTTTATACCATACCCATATATCTCTTATGCTGTTCTTTTTTGTTTGTTTGTTTTGTTTTTGGTAGTTTCCATCCCTTTCTCTAAGACTTTTATCTGTATCTTTTCTCCTGATTTATCTTACATTTCACTAATCCAGATTCATCTCTCCCTACAAAACACCCCTCAAACCTACATGTCAGTAGGTTTGACGTGACATCAACCTATTTTAGTCCCCATATCATGTCCTCTGTGCCTTTTGTCACACTTCCCTTCTGTCCAGAGTGATCTTTCTGCTCTCATCCATCTATAAAATGTCTACACAACTTTTAATATTGATGTCTAGTGTCATCTTCTTTCCATAATGTTTTTCTTGATGCTCCCCAAATAGAACCACCACTCACATATCCCCACTTTAACTCACACAGACCCGCCTAAGACCTATGCAACACTTCATACACTTATTTGTCTACACATCTATCTTCCACCAGTAGACTGGGAATTCCTGTGACTTACTCATCTTCGGATCCCTAAGATTCAGCCCAGTGTCCTGCACACAAATAGCGATAAGTACATTGATGCTGAGTGAATTAGTATGATGTACTCATTTATGGTTACATATTAGAATCACAATGAGGAGATGTGTTTTGAAAAATACTGATGCTTAGGCACCACTCCAAATCAAATCTAGAGGTGGGATCTGGGCATCAGAACTTTTTAAAAAAACACCACAGATGATTCTAATGTGCAGCCTGGGTTGAGGGTTGCTGATGTAAAGAATCTGCCCCAGAAAGGTGATGTCAAGGTGTAATGAATGGGCTGAGGGCTAGAAAGGTTTCCCTGTGAGGAACTGAATACATCCTGTGAAGGGCACCAGAAGATATGCATGTCAGGGTGTTGCATTTGGGTGCAGCTGTCCATAGATACACGTTACTGGGAACCCTAGTGGAGACTCGTGTGTGTATGTGTGTTTAGAAGGTGAGAGTGAGGAAAGGAATCCCCAGGGTCACAGAAGTGATAGCCTGGGACTCTAATCCAGATGCTTGAGTTAGTAAACAATCTGAAGAAAACTCCTATCTTCCTCTGCAATAGTAAAAGCCAAGCGATATTGGCAGGCCATCCCCCTCTGTTAGCAGGAGGGTACCCGGTCCCCATTCATTCCAAGGCTTAAAAGAGATCGAGGGCGACTGATAGAGGCACCACAGGATAAGGAAACCTGATAACAGGCCTTAGGTGATGCTGTCAACACTCCTGCCCCACTTCAGACCTCTTGCTGTGATTGATAACGTGTATGTTCCTCCAGTTGTCATAGAAACCGGATCTTTCCTCCTGACTCCCATCCCCTTTGCTGTGTGTTTGGTTTCCCATTTTTTAAGGAAATTAGTTATGCAGTGAAGTGTGCACACTCCCTCCTATGACCTTGCCCTTGCCAAATCAAAGCAGTTCAAGAATTGTCTGGTGCGTTGTGAGCCAAGCAAGCACTGTGGGAAGCCCTGGTCTCCTCATCCTACTGTCCTGAGGCTGCTCCCCACTTGGTTTCAGCAGTTATACCAGCAAACTCCAAGTTCAAATGCACGAGCTATTTTTGGATTCTCAGATCAGGCATAAGAGAGGAAAGTGGATTAATAAAATATAAGAAAGTAGAGAGAACATTCTGTTGACCCAAAGGGGGTAGTTGTGATGTGCTGTAATAATTAGAAAGATGACCCTAATTGGAGAAAAGGAAAAGCAGCCCTCTGTTGATCTCAAACTGAGTTTAATAGACTGTTAATGAGGCCACCATATTTACAAGATATCTCAGTTGTTCTCTTGACATGAATTTGGGTCTCCAGTTGTATTCCTGGGTAGTATCCTGAATCCTATTTCTCTATGTCTTCTGAAATGTTTATTAATGATTTTTTTAAGTGAAGAAGAGTTTTTTAGGACACAAGGTAGTTACTTGATTCTTTACTGCTCTCTGTTGTTAAGACTAAGATAAGACTGTAGTATTTTATAAAAATTTATTTAATGAGCCATTTTCTTTCTCATTTCTTCTTCTAGGATGTTAGGGAGTGAGGGGTGGTTTCTCTGTTTACAAACCAGTGGAGGTGGTGGGGGGTTGTCTGTGGGGTTTCTGAACTATATTGTTCAAGGTCTCTGTCACCAGCATTTCTACCGATTAATAGCAACCCTTCTTGAAGATCCACCCAGAGCCAATTTTATTCTTCCTTCTCTCTACACCTGCCCATCGAAGCCTTAACTAATGAATATACTCATATCCTCTCCCTCCTCTTAACTATTCTGCACTTTCCTACACTAGAAGTTTCTGAGACCAATCTCAGAGACAGGACAATGGCTGGGAGTGTTTGTAAGAGAAGGTGGATACTATGAATCTAGTAAGCTGAGTGCCCCAGGAGGGCCACTGTGAGTTATATCACACACATTTTTGTTTTACCCATCAAGTAACTCGTGCCTCTAGGAACCATAGTGCCCATTTCTACTGTCATTGAGCACATCTAAGGTTTTTTATTGATCAGCCCTCATTCAAGATCTTCAGTGTAAGTCACCTTGCCCTTTGCCCTTTTGGTCAAACCATGTTACATGCAATAGGACAGAACACATGATTATCAAAATTATTCCTCCGTTCAGGTGTTGTGTGTCCCCAGAAAATTGCTGAATTTACTTCAAACTATATAGAAATTCATTTTTACTATCCTAACAGAAATTCCTTTGAGTTGGAGATTTTCTGAACTTAGAAGTCAAAGAGATGCTCATTTCTTTGTTGAATGAGCCTTTTTACTCACTTGCAAGAATTCTAAACCACTAAAGCAGCCCTTATTTATTTTGCTGCGCTGGAACTGAGAATCACATGCAAACACCAACGAAACCTGGTATGGAGGAGTCAGTCTCACAACAAAGATATGTTAGCCTCAACAACACCTGGGTTAACTTGCTGCTCAATGTTGAGTATGAGCCATTATAAGAGGTTAAATAGTGAGCCTGACAATCAGAACATTCCTGCAGAGTATTACCTTATATAACAGCTCACAACTGGGAGCCCATTTTGTCCTGAATACATCAACACTCAAAATCTTTATGCAGAAACTCAATTTACAAAACTTTTTAGGGAAATATGACTATTTCTAACTCATGGGTTACACCTGGAAATTCTCTTGACCTTAAACCCAGTGGGCAGAGTTGTCAACAATGCAAACTTGCCCACAATCTCTGGCCCAGAGCTTTCTACTTTAAAATCACAGGATGTGCCAGTCCCAAAAGCAGGAACACCCATCCGCCCCTTCCATGTCCATTTCCATCACCCAATATCCAACTTTGTCAATGCATCCTGACTTAACAGACTCTAATCAGTGTATTTGCCCTTTATTCTCGGCATTTACTAACTCATCTATCAGTTAAGAGAGGCCAGATTATGTCATGCTAAAAAAAGTACAAAATTTCAGCTGCTTAACACAACAAAGACTTATTTTTAACTCACGCAAAGTCTACGATGGGTCTGGACAACTCTTTAGGCCAACTGTTCTACATGCAGCAGCTAAACAATCCACTTTGAAGGAGCCTCCACCACCTTGTACCTGTATCACTGGGGCACTCAGACCCCTCAGTTGACCTGGCAGGGAAGAACTGTCTAGAACAGGGGTTGATAAATTTCTTCTTAAAGGGATAGACAGTAAATATTTTTGATGTTGCAGGCCAGGAGATCTTTGTTGCAACCACCCAATTCTGCCCGTGTAGCATGAAAACAGCCATAGATAATACATAAACAAATGAGTAAGGCTGTGCTCCAATAAAATTCAATTTACAAACAAGTAGTGGGCTAGATTTGACCTGCAGACCATAGTTTACCAATTCCTGGTGTAGAGTGTCTCATTGGCAATTAAATGCTTTTGCTTGGATATGACACATATCCCTTTGCTCACATTTTATTTGCTAAATCAAGTCATATGATCATGACTTCAGGAGCCAGGAAAGTACGATTTTCCTGTGTTGTCAGAGAAGAAATGGAAATATGTTTATGAGTGGTACTAATGTCTGCACATTATTTATGCTGTTTTATACAGCTCAATATAAATGGAAATACTAGGAATAGGAATTGAAGTCAGCCATCTTAGATTTCAATATGAAATCTGAAGTCACTTGATAGTCCTCCATGACTCAAGGCAAATCAGGTTAACTTCTTGAACTGTCAGTGTCTCCATCTATAACATGAATATGGTAATCTATGTCTTCCTAGAACTATTTGAGGATCTCATGGGATATTACAAACAAAGGGATTTGGAAACTAAACCTCAAGGATTCAAGCTGTTATCATTTGCTATTGCCTTGAGCTTCATGGGATCCAGTTTCAGGCTATCCTTCAATGTAAAATTTACCCCCACCCACAAAGGCATGGGTGTTGTCATACTCTGAGTCCTAAGCTCAATGTCCAACATGGTGGCCTCTTCCAGGCCTTTTGCTTAGGCTCCAGAGCTGAAGTCTGAAACTCCTCTTTTCTATTCTCAACAGTCTACAGCCCGTAATATTGCACAGAGTGGGCCCAGCTGGCAACTGGCAGTGGAATGACTAGCTGAGTTAAACAAGAAAAAAAAAAGGCACACTTCTTTTTTTGAAGCAAAATTGCTTTCATGAGTTATGCAAATTTTTTTCTTCCTGCCTTTTTCCTCTTGGTATCCAGGAGAGTCTCATTATGTCTTAAATAGTTCTCCTAAGCCACTTCAATCCTTGTGCATTTGTTAGTCCAGCATGATGTGCTTTAACTCCACTCTGTTCTCAAGCCTCCAGGGTGGCTGGGAAAGGAGTGAGGGTGGAGGGAGGGGAAAGCAAGGGGGGAATGGCTTCCTTCAGAGCAGCATTTGGAGGAAGAGAACAAACATTAGGTGAGCATTTTCTCTGTGCCAGGAGCGTTACACACATTAGTTTATTTTATTCCCACACAAATACTGCATTGCAGGCTGTTTTATTTCCAACAAAGAAATTGAAACTCAAAGAGTTTAAGTAACATACCTAGGATCACACAGCGAGGATGCTGCAGAGCCAGAATTTGAAGCCTGATCTGACTTTGAAGTTCATATTCTTTTTACGCTCCCAGGCTGTGTCCTCCACAAAGCCGCTCCATCCAGATGGGTGACAATGACCCTTCTTCCTTTCAGTGCAATTCACTGAATCCTCTGTCCCACTGGGGGAGGTTGGCAATATCCAAAGAAATTCAGTACCTGAAGAACTTCCCTGCTCCATCCTCCCCACCTGTGGAGACCATTTCATACCTGCTCCTCCCTCCTAACCTCCAGGCAGAGTTAAGTCTGAGTTTTCAGACCCAAGGGTTATATTTGGCAATAAGCCACCAAAATCAAGTGAAATCTTGGGGGAGGAAGCATCAGTGAGAAGATAAGGAGCCTTGGGATCTAATAATGATGATCATAATAGTCATAATAATCACAGCTGACATTTCTTATTACTATTTACCAACCACTTTTCCATGTATCAATTCATGTAATTCTGACAACAATTCTATGAAGTAAATACTAATTATATTTTAAAGTGCAAGTGCCAAGATAGGATGCAGCTTGCTCAAAGGTGCACAGCTGGTAAATGGCAGAACTGGGATGTGCACCTAGAAAGGATGACTCCAGAGCCCAGTCTCTTAACCACTTTGCTAGTCATTTCAACCACCTGGGAGCTTTCTGAAAATGCCAGTGCCCGGCTCTCACCCCTAGCTGTTCTGATGTATTTGGTGTGAGATCGGGTAAGGGCATAGGTATTTTTTTTAAAAGCACCTGGGTGAATCTATAGTGCAGCCAGAGACTCTATGTGACCCAGGAGCTCCGTCTCCCTGTGCTTCACCTTCCTCATCTGAATACGGGAAAGCGCAGGTTTGGAACTGTGAGGGATATTGTGAGACGTCACAGTAAATGAAGAGTCTTATTAGCATTTGATGGGCAGCTTCCAGGATGCTAAACATTGAGTGATGCTAGAGAGAGTATTGCCCAAGGAAGAATTCTCTTGCTCAAATTTCCAATAACATCCCACCGGTGTAAGGTGAAGGTGCCCTTCAGCTCTCAAAATCTGTGTGCCCATGATTCTAAATTCTGAGTATCAAGGGAGATGGAAAGCTTTCCCTCAGTGCTGAATGGCTTATTCTACTTTAAACTTTTCAACCAGTAAGCGGTGATGGAGACCTAGGCAAGTCTGCAGGCTGACCTCCTTCAGGTGCAGTGACTCCATGACCCGGAAAGTTCATCACCAGTCTGGGCTGAGGGCTCCTCATTTACAAAAGGGGATTTAAAAAAATTTCGAAGTGCTCTTCTAAGGATCAAATAAAGCATTGCATGCAAATCACAGAACATGTGCTTGGCACATAATAAATACTTATAAACAGAATACACACACAAGATGAAATTAATATCATTTCCCTCATTGGGTTGATTAGAGAAGCATCTATGCTAATTCATGTAAAGCATGATAAAAGGAACATAATAATTATAAATGCTCAGTAGGATGATGCCTTCTAATTGTGTGCTCATTGCATTTTAGAAACTTAATGTGTTTCTATAATTTCAAGAAAGAAAGCTAAAGCACAAAGTCAAAGTCATAACTGTAATTCCCTGTGTGATCCCATCCCCCAACAGACACACTCTAGAAAGTAGGAGACATCCCCTAAGAGGATTTTTTTATTTGCAGATGGGGGAGGAATGTGAAGAGGGCTATTGGGGATGAGAGCTAAGCCATTTTACATTTGAAAAAGGATATCAGGGCCCGCCCGGTGGCTTAGCGGTTCAGTGCAAGCTCCGCTACTGGCGGCCCGGGTTTGGATCCCAGGTGCACACCGACGCACCGCTTCTCCGGCCATGCTGAGGCCGCGTCCCACATGCAGCAGCTAGAAGGAGGTGCAACTATGACATGCAACTATCTACTCGGGCTTTGGGGAAAAAACAGGAGGAGGAGGATTGGCAATAGATGTTAGCTCAGAGCCGGTCTCCCTCAGCAAAAAAAAGAGGAGGATTAGCACGGATGTTAGCTCAGGGCTGATCTTCCTCAAAAAAAGAAAGAAAGAAAGAAAAGGGATATCAATGTTGGGGCTACAGGAGAGGGAAGGAACCAAGGTTGAGTTGCTGTGAGGGGACCTTGAGAGAGGGACAGGCCGGGTATAAGTGGCTCATCCTCATCTTTGTCTTTCCACAGAATTGTCAGTAAAATATTCATTTTTTTTAAACCCTTGTGAACTTGAATCTATTTCCTGAATTTGTTAAAGGAAAGTGCTGGGTCCTCCTGCAAGTTGGTTTTGAGGCAGAAACGATGGCTGTTCACGGGTTTCTACACTTAAAAAATGTAAAAATTTCTGAATTGTTCATCATTACATTGCTCCTTTATAGCCCTGGTTTGGATTGGAAAGAGCATAGGTGCCCATCGCCAAGGAACAGGAAAGCTAATGGGGAGGATGCCCATCTGGATACTATTTAGCAGGAAGAAGCAACAAACTAGGTTGTTTACCAGCAACAGCTAGAGAAAATAAAAACAGAATGAGGCTATTAACACAGTGCAATTTAAGTAAATATAAAACATTCACACAATAAGAACACTACATTTTTTCAAGGATACATAAAATTCAGAGATTCACATTCAACACTTCAGAATGGTGGGATCAGACAGTGCAATAGGATTAGAATGGAATGCAGCAGATGGATGGGTGGGTACGTGGAGATATGGATGAATGTATGTATGTATGGATGGATGGACGGATGGACGGATGGATGGATGGATGGATGGATGGATGGATGAATGGATGGATAGATGAATTTGAAAAGTCAAACAAGAATGAGAGGCCTTGAATGGGCCAATGATCAGGGAACTGGGGAAAATGATTAACTCAACTCTTCATACCAAACCACTTCACCTTTCAAAACATTCCTGCAACCACCCAGAAACTGGTAGCAGCAGCAAAATCAGTACTCTTCATTCTACCTTGTTTGGGAAGCTTGCAAAATTAGTGCAAATTGGTAGACCATCCCTAGCGGATTTGAGAGCTAGTTTTTCTTATTTTTAAAAGTTAAAATACTGTGTCAAAGCCAATCTGAAAAGGCTATATCACATGTGATTCCAACTATATAAAATTCTGGGAAAGGCAAAACTATGGAGTCAATATAACAATCAGCGGTTGCCAGGGCTCAGAGATGAGGGAGGGAGGGATGAACAGGTGGAGCACAGGGGACTTTTAGAGTGATGAAATTATTCTGTATGATACTGATGGTGGATACATGTCATTATACATTTGTCAAAACCCATAAAATGTACAACACAAAGAGTGAACCCTAATGCAAACTGTGGACTTTAGTTAACAGTAATGTATCATTATTGGCTCATCAGTTGTAACAAACGCACCACACTAAAACAAAACAAAAACAAACAAATAAAATATTTCAATACAAGACATAGAGCATAACACAAGAGCACAAGAAGCAGAGAGCTACATCAAACTGAGGCTAAGATGGCAATCATACTGGGAAAAGTTGATGTCACGTGCCTCCAGGCAGACCAAAGCCAGACTCTGAGCAGAACATGTTTTCTCTATAGAAAAAGGAGATAAATGGGCAACTGCTAGAATAACAGAGGCATAAGCTAGAATTGGTTATGCAAATACCCTTAGGGAGAGAGACATGTCTACTTTCCTTTGCATGTAGGAAAATAATTTTAGCAACTACAGGATTCTGGGATAGGAGGAAATGAGGTGTCCATTTTATTGATTAAGTTTTTTCTGTGAATTTTCAAAAGCAGGGGGAGCACATTGTAAAGCGATATAGTCCTTGCATTATAAACTACATCTCTTTAACTTTCCATGTGTGGATCTCTTTCTCCTCCATTATAAGGGAACTAAAAGGGCTAATTGGTAAGGAATCATTTGAAAGCAGTGTGAAAATATGTGTGTGTGTGTGTGTTGGTGGAGGCGAGGTGGAGGTGGAAATGCATCCTCCCATTAAGAAGAATTTGATATGAACTACCCTGACAGCTGGTAAAGGAAGTGGGTATAGAACAACGGCCTAAAGAATTATCCTGAAACCTTATCCATGGCCACTAATTTCACCAGGGACTATCATAAACCACACTCATGTTGCAATCCTTTCCTCAAGCTCTTTGACAGAACAGTGTGTGAGAGGCCATATGATGACACTTGATAATTGGTCAAAGAGACAGAACCAGGTTTTAACAAAACTCAGTGGTCTCTAAATTTAGCACAAGGCAAATGGCTCTTCCAACTGACCTGTATAGAAAGAAAACATAATGGAGAAAGGCTAAGGAAACAGAAGGTTATGATGTAGTAGAAAAAGGCTAGAACTGGAGTCAAAATGACCTAGGCTCTAATACCAACTCAGTCACTTACCACTTATGTGGCCTTGGGCCAGTTGGTAAACCTGATGCAGTCTAAATGTCCTCATCAGTAAAATGGGAGTGGTAATACTTACCTTTCAGAGTTGTTGTAAGTATTCAAAACAATAAACATATATCACAATGCCTGGCACACAGTTAGTACTCAATGTGGGTGGCCATTGTAATTGTAGTCCACATTTAAAATAAGTCCTAATCTCCCAACAGCAGTGCTACAAAAGAGTTTATACAGAGGGAATTCTTCTGAAGTCCTCAAAAGGGAGAAGGACATCCCACATTACTGTTCCCCTATCCTCTTCTCAAAGCACCCAGGGTGGCAAATGGCTTCCATGGTTGCAGTGGAAAGTCAGTCCTTATCACCGATAATCTCTATCGTCATCACCGTTACACAAGCAATAGTAAAAGTGCCTTGTATCTGTTTAGTGGTTTCCTAAATGTTAGCTCAGAGTCTCTGACCCTCTAATTTTCCTGCCTCCCTGAAGCAGAGCACTGAGTGGCTGATACTGCTGCCGCTGGTGATTCACCTCTTCCCTGGGCCTCCATGTCTCTATCTTGCTATGTGATGTGAAATGCGTTTCCCTGTGGAAACAAAGGCTGAAGCTCTACCATTGGTCCTAATGACGCTGTTCCTCAGCTCAGTCATGTGAGAGCTGGCCTGGGAAGCAAACCACCATCTTATTTCTGTAGGGTGGAGTATGTTCTAAACTCCCATGAAATGATTTGCAAGGAGACTTTGGAACACACTCTGCAGGTCAGGGTCTCCGTCTTAGGACCAATGACTTTACCTCCAACAAAGGCTGCATAAGTCAACAAGAATCCCTAATTTCTTCTTTCATGTCTGGGTAGGCAGCCACCTGGCTAGGAGGCAAGGGGCTTGGGTCTACAGCCTCTTCCTTTTTTCCAGTATCGGGAAACGATTTTGGGATTTCCCCACTCACTTCTCAGCTTCTTGCAAACGCTATATAACTAGTCTTTATGGCTATCTACTTTTCTAAATTTTTGCGAGTAGATCACTCAATAGGGCCCAGCAGAGTTATTTTCATAGACTCTGATAGAGTCTGCCAACATATTCATATGACCACAGCTGTGGATGTATCTGGAGCAAGAAGAAAGGAGCCATCCAATCAGGAGGAAAGGTTGTGACATGACCTCTACCCAACAGCTCTTTCTCTGAGCTATTTATTTTTCTGTTGCAGTTGTACTTCCACAGTCCTTAATCTCTTATTCTAATGCCTCTGGATTCTTCAGTTTCTCTAACCAGTATAAAATTAAGAAGGAATGACACAGTTTTGGTTTCTAGGTGTCAAGCTTTAACAGTATCTCATTTTATCCTCACAATAACCTTGTGGGATAGGTATTATTATACCCACTCTGTAGACAAAAACACTTAAAACCAGAGGGACTCAGGAACTTGCCCAAGGTCACCCAGCTGGCAAGTGGCAGACTTAGAACCCAAATCCAGATTTATCAGACTCCAAAGCTCATATCTCCAATCAATAAGCTGATTTGGCTCATCAAGCTAGGATCCCTTAGCTCTTCCCTACTCCATCCTCTCATCTTCTCTGTCATTCAGTTGGTTAAAAATGTTGACCTTGCTGGATGAAGGGATACTACATCCCTACATGAAGGGATAAAGCAGTCAGTGCTTTATCATTTTTAAAGTACATCATTTTGAAAGTGTAGGATTATTATGTAACTTTCCTATCAGTCCTGGGAGGTAGACAGGACAGACACTGCTCTCTCAAATGGGCAGGAGAGGACACGGATATTTAGGATGGTGAACGACCCAGCCTAGGTCCCCAGGTAGCAGCCAGCAGTAAAGGGAATGTGGACTTTGGAGTCAGCCCTGGATCTGGGGCTGCCCCTGACTTTGTGCGTAGCTGTGGGAAAGTCACCCATGTTCTCAGGGTTCTCACCTGTAAAATGCAGCTAATAATACCTCCCCAAGAGGAGATTTTCTATGAAATAGACACTTTGGGAGCAATCTAACAAAATGTTTAAAAGTGGGCACAGCCAAGTCACACTATTTTATTTTTTAATTTTATTTTTTTGGTGAAGAAGATTAGCCCTGAGCTAACATCTGTGCCCATCTTTCTCTACTTTCTATGTGGGATGCCGCCATAGCATGGCTTGATAAGTGGTGCATAGGTCCATGCCTGGGATCTGAACCTGCGAACCCCGGGCTTCTGCAGCGGAGTGCAAGAACCCAACCACTATGCCACCGGGCCAGACCAGACTGCCTATTTTAAATGATTCTGCAACTTTGAGAAAGTTATTTAACCTATGTTTCTGTAAAAAGAGTATAGTAATAGTACTTACTTTGTGGGGTCATTGGGAAGTTTACATGATATAACTCATGTAAAACAATTAACAAAGAGCAAGTGCCCAATAAACATTAGCTGTTGTTGTTTGTAAAGCAGCTGACAACATGCCCAATACGTAATAGACAATCAACAAATGCTAATCTTCTCCACCACTTGTCCCCTGCGCTGGAATGTGCAAGTCAGGATAATGTCCTCCCTGCTCAGTGGAGGTCTATCCACCCTCGTGACTTTCACCTGCTTGAGGACAAGCCTTCAGGAGCCAGGTAAATGAAGGCAAGAGATGCCATTTTCAAATTTAATAAAGATGCAGCCACTCACAGGGGCATATCTCATTCCCACTGGCAGGTTGTAGACTGTCTTGTCTCAATTACCTGTGGCTAATTTTAACACAAGGCTAGCTTTTCTCTCTTTGCTCTCCACATGCACCCTCGGCCTCCTCCTGAGCCCCAAGTGGGATCTGCTCAGAGAGTCTAAGCCCATATTAATATCATCCTGGGCAAAACATAATT
Organism: Ceratotherium simum simum; assembly: GCF_057802395.1. Classification (NCBI taxonomy): domain Eukaryota; kingdom Metazoa; phylum Chordata; class Mammalia; order Perissodactyla; family Rhinocerotidae; genus Ceratotherium; species Ceratotherium simum. Next base: position 31,357,031 of record NC_141915.1, on the reverse strand, counting down.
AGAAAACTAAATCAGCAGCCACGAGAAGAGTGTAATGCTTTCCAGTGCCATACATCCAGGGAGTGGAATGTTGGGGTTTAATGTCTGGACATATTCATTTGCTTTGGATTATTCACATCACTACTTCCCTTTATCGGTATAGACAATCAAGACGACTGGGCACCTATCTAGGTTCCAGTGCAGGGGTTGGCAAAGTAGGCTTGTGGACCCAACCCAGCCCACTGCCTGTTTTTGTTAAGTCAAGCTTCATTAGAACACAGCCACACCCATTCATTTACGTATTGTCTATGGCTTTGGAGCTACAATGGCAGGGCTGAGTAGTTGCAACAGAGATCAGATGACCCACAAAGCCTAAAATATTTACTATCTGGCTCTTTGCAGAAAAAGCTTGTTGACCCCTGTTCCAGTGCATCCATAAGAGAGACAGCCTCTGGAACAGCCCAAGAGGTGTCCTCTTCCTGCCCAACACTAATAACTAGCACCTGCCCCCAAGTCCAACAGGTGGCTGGTGCTGCTCGAGAATGGATGCTCAGGCTCCTGAAATAACCGGGCAGATGATGAAATCACCAGAAGATCACGGCTGCAAGTGGCCTTCCTGAATCACCCTGTGCTCATTGCTCCCAAGGGGTAGGAGCCCAGGGAAGACCTGCTGGGCCCTGTGTGCTCTGGAGGTTGCCTTAGAGCTGATCCAATCCTTGTGGTGGGAAAAATGCTGTGTGATTGGGATAATGTCCCTACTGACGATAGCTAGAGTTCTATAACTCACAGCCTTGGGGGGCCTTGATGTCAACTGTAGACTACAGAGATGGAGGTTGATTGACAGTTATTAGCATGCCTATAAACTCCCTGGGACACCTGCTCATAACGAAGATTCCCGGATCTACCCAGAGAGTCCCAGCTGAATAACTTGGGGTGAGATCCAGAAACCACTGTTGTATTTTATTAATAAATATTACTGGTTTTGTTGTTGTTGTTTATGTTGGTGACCCAGTTAAAACACTTTAAGAAACTCTGTCCTTGTGCTGTGATCTTAATTATTTTGGGGTTGTAGACTACATGAGAATCTTATAAAAGCTATGGAAACTTTGATCAAGGGAAAAAATATAATGTATATATACGTCACACCTATATGTTTCCTACAACTTTAGAGGGTTCTGGGCTCTCTAAGCCCATCATTAAGAACCCCAAGTTAAGAACCATCCTAAAATAATGAATAAGAGTAGTGGGGAATGTATGTGGGGAGCACTGCTGGGTGCACATTTGACGACGACACTCCTGTCAGCTGTCACTTGCCCTTTCCCCTTCTGGTGGGCTTGCATGAAGAGTAGGTCCTCCTCTGTGATGCTTGCCCAGAAGGTCACGTGAGGTCGTATGTATGAAAGCAAATTGCAAACTCTGAAGTGCTATGCACACCCAGGGGAGCGTGATGATGCAATATCAGCCATAAGGGGCTGCCTTCCAGATTCACACAATCCTCAGTAGTGTCATTGCAGCTCCTCCCCGCATGGCCTTCAAGTCCAATCTTGACCAGACAGGCTGCCTGTCCAGTTTTCCTTTGTGCCACAGTGACCTGAAGAATTTCATCTGGTGAAATAACTGACCACTGGACATTTCCACTTTGGAGCCCTGCCAGTCCCTCACACTCAGTGTGCTCAAAACCCATCATGAAACTAGCTCCTCTCCCTCCTCATTTCCTGGATTCTGTTGAAACTGGATGACATTTTGTGGTATTAATGTGTACCCCTTCCCCTCTTTTCCTCCTTCCTCCCCCTCCTATCCACTCATATTCAGTTCTTTCCACAAGGAAGAAAAGCAGAAGTCGGGGTCTTCTACTATAGGAGAGGGGAAGCTATTTTATATAGGGTGGCCCAGGAAGATTCCCCTGAGTGGGGACCATCGGAGAATAAATCCGAAGAAAGCGAGGGAATGAGCCATGAGTAGAAGCAGAGCAGAGTGCTCTAAACAGAGGAGAGAGCAAGAGCCTAGGCCCTGAGGTGGGAGCCTCTTTCGCATTTTTAAGGAGGAGAAAGGTCAGCGTGGCTGTGTGAAGTGAGGAAGGAGAGGAGTGGTGGCGAGGGGGTCAGAAGGACCAGATCTGGCCTAGCCTTCAGGTCAAACTCAGGACTGTGGCTTTTGTTCTGAGTGATTCAGGAGTTGGAACTTAAATTTTACAAGGATCGCTCTTATGGTACAAATCAGAATCACCTTTTCAAAGCCTCCCTCTTGCTGTGTAGGGACCAAGGCAGAAGCAGAGAACGCAATTAGGAGGCTTGTTCACAGCCCAGGCAAGAGAGGACTAAGGAGCTTAGACCACCGGCAGCGGTGTGGGGGGTGAGGGTGGTGGGATTATGGCAAGGTACGGAATATATTTTGAAAGTAGAGCCAATCACATTTTAAATGATGGATTAGATGTGGGATATGAAAGAAACGAGAAGACCAAGATGACTGCAAGGTTCAGAATCTGACAAATCTAAGACGTTGATGACTCAAGAGGGAGTAGGCTTGGTGGTGGGAGCTGGGCTGGATCGGGTGTTTGGTTTCAGCTGTGTTAAATTGGAGGTGTGTGTTAAATATCCACGTGGAGAAAGTGAGTAGACAACTCGACAAGTTAGTCTGGAGTTCAGGCGAGAGGTCTAAGCTGAAGTCAAGAGTTTAGTCCACAGGGTTCAGATGGTGTTAGACTGAGGTTGGATGCGCACCCTAAGGGAGTGGGTATGGATAGAGAAGAGAGACTGGAGGACTCCAGTGGGAGAGGTTGGGCAGAAACAAGGAATTAAGATAGGAAACTGAGAAAGAGGGGCTTGTGAGATAATAGGAGAATCAAAACAGAGTAAAATCCTAAAAGTGAAGGAAATGGTCCAAGAAGGAAAAAGTAACTCAACAATGTCAAATGTTATTGCGAGGTCACATGAGGACTGAGAACTGACCAAGGATATCAACAGGGTGACATGTTAAACTTTGTGAATCCTGCAATGTTCCCTGGAAGAAATAAGATATTATTTGTCCTAGGGAGTTGAAGGGACATTTTTAGATTGAGACTGAGAGTTGCTCAAAAGTGAAGCTAACTTGATGAATTCCCATCTGCTGCGCAGGGTGCCTGCCCTTTTCTCACCTCCAAAGAAGTGATTTTTCATCCGAGGAGAAACCTGTCACACCTTTGAGCTGCCAAGCCATAAATCTTCTTTCCACCAACTTGCTAATAGTTTTTCTTGCCACCTATCCTGATAATCCAGAGTAATTGTTATGAAATATGGGCTTGTTCTGTCTTTCCCAGCTGCGGCCCCTCTGTCCTCTGCAGGTGCTGGGAGAGCAGAGGCTCTGTGTTTGTCACTGGCTGTTTGTTAGAAGTGCAGCAGATGCTGTTACCAAGAGTGACATCCTGATGAAACCAGAGGCGCCACACAGCAGCCTTGAAATCTGAGAGCCAACTGCCCCTCTTGCCCAAAACACAACAGCAAGTGGCTCCGCTTTGTTTAACGTATTCTCTTTCTTGGAGAGACAGAGAGAAAATGACCCCCATTTAATCATGGGGACGGAAACATCCTTTCATGCATGCTTTTACTTATTCCACAGAAATGTATTGAGCATCTGAAGCTGTCCAGTACATTCCTGGGTTAAAAGTTTGATGACAATGAGCAATCTGACATATACATCTTATGCAAGTCATAGTAGGAATTAACTGAAGGGATGTTTTCTCTGGGAAGAATATTGGAAGATATGGGTCTGGGGGCTGTTCAGTAAGTGCAGCTTTAAGTGTTCCCCGTTCTTTATGAAGAATGTGCTTAGATCAGTGGCCATGGGATTTTGCCAGCCCATCATGAGCTCCTGCCAAATCTTGAAAATCCCTGAGTAAGGCATACGAAGCCTCTTAAACCCCCAACATGGATCCTGAAACTTCAACAACACTCCCTTGGTGGTTGCAAAATCTGCCTTTGCAGCGTCATCTCTATGATAGACATCTGAGTTCAGATCCATTGTCTTGGTATGCATCTAAGTGCCATTTTACTACATTGGCCACACATTCTATAACGGTGACTTGGCATCATAGATACACAGTTTCCTTGTAGCTCTGCATTGGTAAATTGTCAGTGGACACGTGTGGTTGGTTACCTACAGGCCCTAAGTGGGACCAATCATGGCAGGCTAGTGCGAGACCTCACACAGTCCCTATGCCACACACTGCGCTGAGCACTGGGGATATAAAGTTGAAAATAAACCCTTGCCCTTAAGAAGCCCAAATGGAAAAGGTTTTGCAAACTTCAAGTGACTTTAAGGAACGAAGCATCTTTGGCAGATCTAGCCCTAGTCTTAGCTCATGAATCCTCTGGCTAAACGTGTATTTCAGTCTTGGCTGCCATTCGCCCAGTAACTGAAAATTGGCAAGTTAAGATCTGATAGGATTGCTTTAACAATTGCTTGAGCAATGATTTCTGCATTATAGTTAAAGCCTAACAATTTAATTCCAATTTTCATAGTTTAATATGGGGAGTCCATCAAGTCAAGTGACCCAACACTAAATTAGTTTAGGATTTCTGAGTAAGTACAGATGCCTGAATTAATCAACTAGAATGTATCAAGCATTTCCTCTGTGCTGGGCATTGTGCTAAGAGCTTTATGTATATTATCTCATTTAATTCACAACCTCTGAAGTAAGTACTATTATTGTCTCCCATTTTACAGAAGAAGGTCGTGAATTTTGAGTCAGGGAAGCCCAGGATGTCTGGCACCAGTCTCCCACCCTAATCCTCATGATGAAACATTTCCTCATGCAAGACTGATTCAGCTACGTTATGTCTTGACTTGATGAATGCTAACACGTTCTGAATGGTTGTGTACACCTACACAACTTATTTAGAACAATAGTGAGGGTCAGGGTGAGAGATGACAGATGACAGGATTCAAGGACAAGATGAACAAAGAAATGTACGGATAATTCCCAGATCTCATTTTCGTCGATTCCTTTGCCTTGTTTTGTACACAATGCTATTGAACAAACTTCAGAACCCAAATCTCTTTTTCTATCTTTGTGATGAACAAAGATAAGGACTTTTAAATTTTCAGAGAATAGCAGGAGAAATAAGATATAAAGTCAGATTTGTACCCAAAAATCTTAATTGGCTAAACATAGTCCAATTCTGGAAGCTTTCACATCTTCACAGGTGATGTTTCTGCATCTGACCACCCATTTTATCCCTTTCTATCTTTCTGTTCCTGGACAATTCCTTCTCATTCTTCAAGATTCAGCTCAAGGGTCGCTTCTTCCAAAAAGCATCCCTAAATCCCAGACTTAAACAAGTAGTCCTCCTCTGTTTCCCCCACCATCACAGCTTCATAATTGTCTGTGTGCTTTGCTATATTCTATGCTAGGCTATGAACCTGTTTAATACAAACCCTGTGTTTTACTCCTCTTTGTATACTTAACATGTAACAGAATGACAAACACATAGTAGGTACTCAAATGAATGGATGAATGAATACATTCTGACATAGGTCAGGTGGGTTTGGTTTGCTTATAACTAGAGTCTACCTGTTTAAACTTAGTTATCAGTCACTTAGTTGCAGTGTGGAGCACGTCCACCCTCGCAACTGGAAACAGAACTCATGATCTAACAGAAATTCAAACCTAGAAGAAATAACAGAGATAAGCTGGTCCAAACTGTTCTCTATATAGATTAAAAAATGGAGGCCAAGTGGACTGAAGAGCTTTCCCCAAGGTAGCCCAGATGTTCAGGGATAGAATTGGGAATGGAACCTAAAATTTCTGATTCCTAAGCCAGAGGTCTTTGCCACTCACCACTGTATTCCCACAATGGAGGGTCTCTTAGTATACTGCCCCATGAGGACAACATGTTCTTCTTAATGGATAGATTCATCTATGTTAAGAGATCCTCAAAGTAAAAAATGAAAAGTTGCAAACAAAAAGCGAATTGATTTCCCCACATGTTGAAAACAACTCGCAGTCTCTGGTCCCTTGTAGTGCTCAACCACCACTCCTGAAATGTTTCAAAAATTCAATTATTCCAGGGCATTGTTTATTTTTTCTCAAATAATTTGATGCACAAAAGAAATTTAAAAAGATTTAGAGACTGCTTCTAATCTCTGAATGGACAGTCAAGGACATCTACCATAAGGAAAATTCTCTTTTCAGCCAGAACGTTGATTTCAATAAATCTATTCAAAGGAATAAAGTCGCTGTTCTTCCATTTGGTAAAATACACTAACAGCTCACAAAGTATTTTGTTGATAGAAATGTTAGCAAGCAGTGACAGACAAGCAGCCTGAAGCCACTGAAATGTAGCTTACGGCCCACCAGTCACTAGAAATTTAAACATTGTTTTAGCGGGCAGTAAGTCTAGAATGGTTTGCACAATACTTTGGTAGAGACACTGCTGGTGCATTGGAAAAAATAAGGGCTATGGAAGCAGAAAGATCTGCCTGCCTAAGTCCAACTCTATCAAAGGTCTACTCTGTGACATTTGACAAGAGATTTAATCCTCTTAGTTCCATCCATCAATTCAAGAAATATTTATTGAGTACCTACTAGGTGCCGTTTCTATTCTAGGCGCTGGTGAACAGCAGTGAGAAAAAGCATTTAAAAAAAAAAAACCTACTCTCATCAAGCTTATGTTCTTATGGGGGAGACTTTGGGAGACAAAAAACACACAAAAAATAGGAAATATAAAGAATGTTATTTGGTGGTTAGTATTACCAAGAAAATTAGTATTATGGAGAAAAATATAGTTGGAGGAGAGGGAGTGCTGGAAAGAGAGCAGTTTTAAATAGAGTGATCAGGGAAGGTATCACTGAGAAAGTGACATTGGAAAGAGGGTTAAAGGAGTGGAGAAATGTATTAGGTAGGTACATGGGGATAGAATGCTCCAGGCACAGAGAATAGCAAGTTCAAAAGCCCTGGGGTGGTTGCATGCTGTGCTCTTCAAAGAGCAGCAAGAAGGCTTTACGTCTAGCGCATTGGGAGTAATGGGGAGAGTAATGGGAGATGAGTTCAAAGAGGTAAAAGGGGCAGAAGCATGCAGAATAGTTAAAAGAGGCTATTGAAATGATCCATGCAAGTATGGTGTCTTAGACCAGATGAGTAGCCATGAGAGTTGGTCAAATTCTGGATATATTTAAAAGTAGTGCCATCAGGATTTGCTGACAGGCTGCATGTTGGGTGTGAGGGAAAGAGAAGTCAAGAATAACTTCAAGGTTATTGACCTGAGCAATTGGAAGGATGGAGTTGTCATTCACTGAGATGAAGAAAACTATGGGAGGCACAGGTCAGTTGAGAAAACCAAGCGTTGGGTTTTGCAAGTTTGAGATGCCATTGGGTCTACTGTGTAGACGAAAGGTCTGGATCATAGATGTAAATCTGCCTCTGATTGTTGTTTAAAGCAATGAGAGAGAATGAGATCACCCAGAGAAGAGCAGTCTCCAAGGGCTGAGCCTTTAGGTGCTTGATGTTAGGAGGTAGGTAATAAAAATAGTTAATGCTCAGGTAGTGCTTACTATGTACAAGGCCCTGTTCTGAATGCTTTCACATATGAACTCACTTAATCTTCAGGACAACCCCATAAGGTAAATTCTATTATTACCCTTATTTTATAGATTAGGAAACTGGGGAAAAGGGGCTAAGTAACTTGGCCAAGGTCATACACCTGCTGAGTTGTGTAGCCAGGATTCCAACCTGGGCTGCCTGGCTTTAGAGCCTGGGCTTCCAACCCCTTCCTAACATTGCCTCTCCAGTAACTAGAAGAGAGGTGCCACCAATAAGGAAGACTGAGAAGGTGAGAAGGGACAGCCAGTGAGGTAGAAGGAAAACCAGGGCAGTGTAGGGTCCTGGGAGCCAACTGAAGAAAATGTTTCAAGGAGGAGAATAGTGATTACCTGTGTCAAATGATGCTAGTTGGTCAAATGAAGATGAAGAGTGACATAGCAATAGAGAGGTTGTCGGTGACTTTGGCGAGAGTAGTTTGGTAGAGTGGTGGCAGTAAAAGCCGGACTGGAGTGAGTTCAAGAAAGAAAGGGAGTTTAGATAATGAGCTTTGAGAATTCTTGAGAGGATTTTTGTGATATAGGGGAGCATATAAACAGGCAGTACCTGGAGGGGGACATGGGATCAGCTGAAGGTATCTTTTAAATATAGGAGAACAAATAGCATAAAGGTGAGAATGATATGGTGCAGGAGGAAAAATTGATGGTGAAGCAAAGTTCAGGGTATATTGCTGCAGTGATGTCCTTGAGTAGGCAAGACGTGACCTTTGGGGACATGGACAGTTCATCCACAGTAACAGGAGGGAAGCAGAGTCTACAAGCACAGATGCTGGTGGTCGGATAAATGTGGTGGTGGGACTCTGCGAACATTCTCTTCTGATTGTTTAAGTTCTTATCCTTCAATTTCCTTAACCAGAAATTGGGAATCATATTTCTCTCCCAAAGTTGTTGTGAAAATTGAATGAGATAGCACATGTAAAATGTTAGTGTCATGCTTGGTACAATTTATGAGTTCAAATTATAGCAATTCCTTCATTTTCCTCCTTATTTGTTATTATTATCATTAATTACTAATATTCATTGAGCATTTACAGTGTAGCAGACATTGTGCCAAGTACTTGGCACACATTCCTCAGAAAATGGTCCTCCCACGTATGTGGGATCTTATTGATTCTTTCTAAGCACTTGGAAGGAAACTGCTTGGGATTTGGTTGACTATTTGGTTCTTTTTTCCCCCAATCTTCTCTTCATGTCGTAAATGATCATCAGCCCCATGGAGAAGACTTTATCAGCAACTGCTCTAGTCCAGGTCTTTAACATTTGTTCATTCACCTTGATTCACTTGGAGAACAGTGGCATGTGGCTAGGACCAAAAAGCATACTTTCCATCTAACATCCTTTGTGGGGTAAGATGGAGCATGGTAGACTGGCCATTTGCCAACCCTGGGTCTAGTTTATGTTGGCTCCACTGAAACTACCTCAACGTGGTAGAACATGCAACAGCAACTAGCTGTTTTCTAGTTAAACAGCAACTAGGATTTGTTCAAGCTTCCTTCTTCTGCTTTAAGGGTAGTGGGAAATGGGAGATGAGTCAGTAACATCCAGCTCCTGAACATCAAAGTTCCTAGTTGGGAAAAGAGAAGGTAAGCTACAGAGTCTCAGAGGTCTACTCCGGCATCAACATTCTAGAATTTTTCATCACTTGGACATGCTCTCTTTTACTGTTTGAAATGAATATAGATTTCTCTATTGAGGATCCCCTCGTCAAAATCTGTCAGTTGTGAGATATCTCAACTCTCCTAAATGAAGAGCTTTAGTGAAAGTAGATTCCTGTTCTGTTCTTATGAGTCTGTTTCTCAGTGAAAGCAGTAGAGTCAGTGTCTTCTCCTTGTTGAGTGATTTTGATCAACCAAAGGCTCTGTTTCCCATATCTGAGAAATGGACATCTCAGCATTCTTACATGGAGACTTGAAAATTAGAGCTGCCCCAAATATATAAAGTTTGATAATGTTTCCTCTGAGAAAGCAATTAATTACATGAACCATTAGAATATTCCTGATGTTTTATAATACAACCACAAGGCTCTTCATTTAGAGATGGAGAGTCCCCACGGTGAACAACCACTACTGCACTACTTTATTTCTCTTATGGGGTGCCAGCTATGTGACACACGTTGAACTCGATAGTTTGTGTATACTATCCCATTTACTTCTTGCAGCTCTCCTATGGGGTATTATCACCCCTAATGTGCGAGTGAAGAAAGAGACTTAGAGAGAAGAAAGACCTTGCCCAAATTCTCACACACAGCTAAGTGATGGAGCTCACATTTGAACCTGTTTACTTACATTTATATAAACCTTGGTTTATCTAAAAGCCTTTAACATTTAACCACCAAATGACATTGCCCCCCTTATTGAGTTCAACAATGTTGAACATGTTTGAGGGTTACAGAATCCTTCTGTGACACTGGGTTTTATAATGCCCATATGGCTACACCTGGAGTCATTCTGGAACCTATAAGTTCATAAATAATGTCTCTCCAACTTGGTTAGGCTCACAGTGCCGGTAAAAGACAGATGATCCGCGGCTGTGCATGGTATCATCGCAAGCTGATGTGTTACTTCGTAGTCTTGGGTTGCCATCCCCTGGAGTGCTTTGATGCGATCAGTTGTCAGTTTCAGGTCTGTTGTTTCTCTCACCAGAAGCCCAGCCGGTGGAAGATGACAGCCCCAAAGCCCTGCCTGTGTTAGGGGAGCTATCGAACTTGAATAATGACATAAACAAGTCGGTGTTCATCTGGGGAATCGCAGACAAAGCAGCCCAGAGGAAAACCATCTCTGTCGATGAAGGTTTGTTTCACTTGCAACAGGAAAAGCAGCCGCAGCCACAGCAGCAGCAGCAGCGTGCGGAGCCCGTGCACAGGCTGGGGAGAGGTAAAGGGAGGCTGAAGCTACCGCATGTGAGTAGCCTTTTATGCTTTCTCTGCAGCTAGGAAAGGAATGCTGGGGAGGGGGCTTGGCTGTGAGGTGGGCATGCATATGTGGGTTGGGGCTTTCCGTGTGGCTCGGGGCGGGAGGGGTGATTTACACAATTAACAAGTGCATTTGGGATCTGCCCTCCTCTGCCAAAGGAGGTGCAAGAGTGCCCATACGCACTTGCATTTTCTCTGCTGATCGTAATACATGTAAGCAGCAGGTGGGGAATATTTTATTTTTGTTTTCTTCGTTCTTTTTTTCCCTCTTCTTCATCCTTGTGAGTGGGCTGCATGGCAGAAAGACACCTCAGCCCGAGAGAGCTTTCCTGAGTGGAAGGACTCCCCCAGAGGTGTTCTTTCCCAAGTTTCTTTTGTAGATGTCTAGATCTTGGTTTCTTTACCATGAGCTGCTCTTCTGCAGGGGCATTTACATCCCGCTAGCCACAAAGGGGCAAGGGTGACTTTTGTTTCTCTGGTTCTCAGCTCACGTTGTCTCTGGTAAACAGCACCAAATCCAACATGATTTAACCTCTCAGTTGTCACCGTTAAAAGTGTTCAATGAGCCCAGTCCAGGCGTGGAAAAGCATGGGTTGTGTTTCATGCATCTTCTCAGCCCGGGACGAATAAGCAGGTCTCTTGGGGCTGACAGCATCAATGCTGTCTTGAACTTTGGAAAAGTTTTTTTTAATGTTTGTTTGTTTGTTTTTAAATCAAGCTCTGGAATTTACTGTGAACATTGGATAGATTGAAGCTGAAAAGGGGCAGGAGAGAGTGTTTTTGCTTTAAAGCACTCGCAGCTAAGCAGCAGGTTGTTTTAGCATGGGAGGCTGGTTAGTATCTTTGGGTTATTGTTACTGATGCTAAATAATGCGTTGAGCAAAAGTACACCTGGTCATAAACTTGCTTGTATTCTGGTTATCTGAAGACAGGGTTGTCTGTCTGTTGTTTGTTTTCCTGCTCTTCCTTCTCTCTCTAGAAGCTTTGATGTGGCTGATCATGTCACACCGAATGTTTAGATGCTTGAGCATCTGCAGTAAATGCACACAAGTTCATCTTCTCCAGGAGGAGAGGGAAACGGGGAGAAGGAGGGAGCAAGAGATGGACACTTCACTTATCCTAAGAGCAGGCTCCGAGCAGCTGTGCATGATGAAGGTGGAAGAGACACTTCACGCTGGGACTTGGCCAGGAGGAGAGCAGTCAGCAGATGCTTGGGTGCAGAACTGAATGCTGTTACGCTGGAGGGTGGGGGCCCAGTTCCCAAGTTGCTATGGGATGCACAATGAAATGTGAACCAGGGATGGGCTCACAGGGAGTCCTCTTACTGAGGCACTGCTTTCCAACGTTTCTTGTACCATGATACTCCGAGGTAAACAGATGAGGCTACTCAAAGCTGGGATGAGTAACTAGAGGACTCAAGTGGCTTTTCTAGTGGACAGTGTTCAATATTTGGGGCATCATGGTATCTGGAACCCATCCATTGCACATGGACTGCCTTGGCATACAGGTTGGGAGGATCTAATTTAAGCAACCTCGGGAAAGCCAAAGAAATGAGGCAAGATGAGTAATCTGATGCCTATGCTTTGTTATTATTTATTTTTGCCATTACCAGTAGCAATGCATTGTGGAAACGTGACTAAGTGTTTTTTTTAAAGACTTTCTCCTAATCCCACCCTTAAAGCACCTCTGGTCCTTCTCCGTGCTCTCTCTCAGTCTTTGTCCAAGCATGCCTTTTTGACATAATTATAACCACAGTCTAGATACATTCATTTACTCTGCTTCTTTCCCCAGTATTATTCCATAAACACTTTCCCATCTTCCAGTACAGTTTTCACATAGATGGTTAATTGTGCCTGGATTAAATGGATTCATCCCTTCCATGGATATGCCAAAATTTGTTTAGCAATTGTTGGCTATTTAAATTTCTTCCAGTTTTCCCATAATTGTAATGCCACTATGAATATTTCTGTGCATAAAGCAATTCTACTTCCCTTTTTAAAAAAAAAATGGGGGGGGGATGAATTCTCAACATTGATATTAGTGAGATAAAAAATATGAATATTTTTGTGGCTTTTCAATGTCTATTACCAAACTTTTCTCCAAAACATATTTTCATTGTGCAAAGTCATCAGTAATACGGTCTAGATAAATATTGATTTATTCAAAGACTTATGCACATTAGATTCTTTTTTTTTTCTCTCTCTCTAAATTAGGTGCTATGAAAAGGCACTGGTCACTTTTTTTTAAGTTGGCTTTTGAGTCCTATTAAGGCAGGCGGTATCATCCTCCCCAGGACAAGCCCAGCTTCTCAGGTTCCTTCACTTTGTCAATGACTCCCATGAGAAACCCAAGTTTAGCACCCTCCCCTTTCCATCTCTGTAAGGGGTGAAGAAAGAAGGGGCAGAGATTCTCTTTCCTGCACCAGGGTACCTGAGAAAGATGAGCAGGGGGTCACAGGAGGGGAAGCCAGCCTAGAATTATCTCCAAGCCCTGGAGATCCATCCCAGCAGGTCCCTCTGGCCCTCTGTCTTCCTCCCCAACACTGACAGAGCCAGCGTAGACGTAAACTCACTTCTTGGGCAGAATTTGAGGCTGAGGCCTGAGAGAGTAGGTGGGAGTGGGGGCCTTTGGGAAGGTGAGGACTAGCTAAGCTTACTGGGGAGAAAAGGAACATATTTTAGGGTCTCCACTGCTCTGTGTACTTCTCCCCAATGCATGTGCTTTAATGGTGGGGGTCAGACAGGGCTGAATGCCAACTCTTACCAAATAAGAGCTGCAGAATGCTTCTTTTTCAGTTCCTACCTCCTATAAGGACAATTTTATCAACAATTTATTTTTTCTTTTATTTCCTCTTCCCATGTATCTTGTCAATTTGGAGATTAATCTGTGCCATTCTGACCTCCTGTGTAGCTCACCATATATTGCTTCAGTGTTAATCTCTTTTGTTCATTCTGTAATTATTTGTGCAAAGGCCAAGAGTGCCCAGTGGGAGCCACATAGAAACTCAGCATGCATTTTCCCCGCCGACCTAGGCAAGTGGGAAATGACCCTCTTGAGAGCAAGATTTTCCTACAGTATATAAGCAGGTTTGATAAATGTGGTTTTTTTTAGGGACGTTATTGACTCTTTCAGTCTCCAAGGGCTTAATAGAAGAAGCACTGCCGCATAAAACCGGTGGGCCGCTGGCACATCTGAATTTAAGTGGAGCTGATGGGGCAGTAGTCTGAGAAGGAAAGGAGGCCTTGCTGCTTCAGATGATGGACAGATCCGGAGAAATGGTGTGCTCATGGTCTGCCAGAGAGAATAAAGCTTTTGTCTACTAAGGAGAGGACAAGAGGCTTTTAAATTGTAGCACAAGTATTTAAGGAAGACATTAGTAAGGACTTCTCAGATGATAACACTCCTTAATCTTTATTGTATTATTGGTTTAAAGTCTAGCTTTCCTACAAGATTGTACTCTGAAACGGCAAGGATGGTTCCTGCGTTATTCACTGCTGAACCACCAATCTTTTGCCCAGTAATAGCAGCTGTCACTTATCTGAGATTTGCCATGTGCCAGGACATGTTTGAAGTGCTCCATCAACATTATTGCATTTAATCCTCACAACAATCCCATGGAGTGTTTACTATTATTATTCCCATTTTACAGATTTAAAAATTGGGGGACAAGGACGTTACACAGAGCCTTGTGTATGGGGGCCCGGAGGTAAAAAGGAGGAGGCCTTGAGAAAAGAGTCTCACACCACTTGAAAGTGTCAGGACCACAATTTGAGCCCCAGCAGTCTAGCTCCAGAGTCTGTGATCTTAATCACTGCACCATCAACTCATTTAACATTGGCTGAGGGAATGATTAAAAGTCTAAAAGAATAAGATGGCCACCAGCCTCATCTTTATTTCACCAAGGAAGAAACTCAGGCTCTGAGATGTTATACAACTTGTCCAAGGTCACAGAGCTAGTGAGCCTGACTCTGATGTCTATTATCTATGACCACACCTCATGGATGTTCCAACTTAGCACTGGATAAGGGCCAGAGCGCTCAGCACAAAGGGTTTTCCTGGGACAGTGAAGGTGGGCTCAATGGCCTCTTCTGATCTGTTTTGACATAGTATTCTGGGATGGCTTTTAGAACCACCTTCCCATGATACTGCACAAAAAACTTAGGTCTCAGCGCATGCCTGGTACTGCCTGAAAGGCAAGTTCCTAAAGGAAGAAGGCTCTGAAAAATTATCACCATGGGGCATGTCATTGGCGTACTTTTAAGGAAAAGACAAGAATCTCAGCTGAACACTCACCTTTGTTCAGTGTTCCAGTCCTGTGCTGTCCCATATGGTGGCCATTAGCCACATGTGGCTACTGAGCTACTGAACGTGGCTAGTTCAAACTGAGGTGTGCCATAAGTGTGAAAATACACACCAGATCTCAACAGCTTAGTATGAAAAAAAAGGTAGACTATCATGATAGATTTGTATTGGTTACATATTGAAATAATAGTGTTTTGGGTATAAATAAATAATATTATAAATAAATAAATAAAATATATTCTTCAAGTTAATTTTATTTACTTCTTTTTACTTTTTAAAAAATTGTGGTAAAATACACACAACAAAATTCACCATCTTAACAATTTTTAAGGGTACAGTTCACTAGTGTTAAGTATATTCTCATTGCTGTGCAACCAATCTCAAAAACTCTTTTTATCTTGGAAACTGATGCTCTACGTCATCAAACAATTTCTCATTTCTCCTTTTGCTGAGTCCCTAGCAACCATCCTTCTATTTTCTGCCTCTGTGAACTTGACTACTCTAGGTACCTCCTGTAAGTGGAATCATACAGTATTTGTCTTTTGGTGACTGAGTCATTTCACTTAGCATGATGCCCTCAAGCTTCACCCACATTGTAGCACATGTCAGAATTTCCTTCCTTTGTAAGGCTAATATTTTGTTACATGTATCTACCACATTTTGTTTGTCCATTCATCCATCAACGGACACTTGGGTTGCTTCCACATCTTTTTACTTTCTTAGTGTGGCTTCTACAATATTTAACATTGCATAAGTGCCTTGAATTTGTGGCTCATGTTACATTTCTATTGGACAGTGCTGTTCCGAACTTTCCTCTCTTCCTTCTCAACCCCACTCACAAGGCTCTGCTACCCTTCCGCAGATGTTATTGACCTCTCTCTCCTCACTTCCCTAAGACCTGAGTCAAGAATCTTAGCTCTGATCAACCACTCTCTTTTATAAGGCTCTGTGAAAGACTGTCACATTCAGCAAAGTCTTCTGTAATTGAATGAAACTCTGACATATCTCAAGAGGAATATTCTCTTTTTCCATAATATGTAAGTAGAAGGCCCAATAAGTTGAGACTGAGAAGGAAAAGCTTTTGAAGTGATTTGATGTTTTTAAAAGTCAACAGCTTTCCTCAGCTCACAGTCTGAGAGTGAATTTTATTAACCACCAAGTAGGGAAGAGCACAAAACCAATAAAGTATAAATTCAGAGCACAGATCGACACCAGCCTCTCATATAGCTTTCGTCGAAAGACCTGAGTATCTGGAGATTCAAGACACTGGAATATTGTCAGTGTCTTCTGCATTTCCCATCACTAATAGGATAAAACTCAAAACTTAGCATGGCACCCAAGGCCTTTAAGTTTCCAATATCATTTCCCATTACTTCCCACAGGACTCTCTATAAGAAGATAAGTATTACTTATTAGCCCCCAAATGTGCAGTGTGCTCCCAGGCCTCCCAGCCTTGACAGTGTTCTTACTTCAGCCTGGAAGACCCCATCCCACCTGTATGCACTTGGTTAAACCTTATTCATTCTTCAGGACATAGTTCAAAGGTCACCCCATCTGTGACAAGGACATCCTTGACCCCAGTATCCATCAGGATCCCAGCAGGAAATGGATGACATACTCCAATGAGTGGTTACAGTGTGTGATCGGACTATTTACAAAGGGGCAAGCAAGATTAAGGGAAACCGAGGTGGAATGGTGAAGCAGCCCAAGGCTAGTAACTGCTGGAAGCAGGAAGGAGGAGGCAGTTACTGGAACATGGCCACTCATACGAGCTGCCCTCAGACAGAAGCTGCGGACTCTCCTAGAACAGTGCAGTACCTGCCAACCTGCAGTGTGACAAGGAGGAAGCTCTCTCTCCTCCACTCTCTGATGTCGTCCTGTTGACTGAACCCAACCAGACCCCAGAAGGCACGAGTGCTCAGAGGATGCAGTTCACAGAGGACACCTCCAAGAGCACAGAGCAGGTGGGAAAAGGTGGAGGGTGCATCTGGAGAGACAAACGGAAACTCTGGCACACTCTGGTACCCCATCTCCAGAAACACCCCCTCCTATCCCAAGATTCCTCAGCACTACCATTTATATCACAAGATAATGCTTATCCTATTGTACCTGCGTTGTTCAATTAGATGTCTTTTTCCCAACTACACATGAGACAATGAGCTCTTTGGACATCAGACTCATTCCTCTCGTTCATACATACATTTCTAACACCTAGCAAAGTACTTGGTAGCATGTAGGTACTAAGTAAATATGGAGTGAATGAATTTGTTCCCGTATCACATATTTTTTTTTCCTAAAGCTTCCTGTGGATGAATCTGGACGACCTATAGTGACTATAGATTGGGAATTTCTCAACGCATTGGATATATAGGATTAATACCCTCCTTCTCTGAATCCCAGCTAGGGAGCTAAAATGACTTAAATAAATGATTCTCAGTGACTCATTATGCTGTAATTGGTGGCACATTAAGTTGTGAGGAATTGATGAATGTGAACTTAAGTGATAGGAATCAGCACTAAGTTAGACCAACCATGAAAATAAGTGTTTGTGTAGGTGCCCAGGAGAAATCAAGCAGTTATTTGAATTAAATCAACCCACTCTAGAGGTTGTTCTGGTAGTCGGCCTCCTTTCCAAAGCCAAACTTTCTCCTTGAGTCCACATTTTCTCGTCTTCCTGAATCTAGCATCTTGCTCCCTCCACATTTCCATTTTCTCTTTTGTATCTTTAACATTTTCAGCCTGAGCCTTCCCTTCACCCTACAAATATGCTTAGTTCCTTCCTAACCATGAACAAACCACCTTCTCTCTGCCTGATTCTACCTTTCCAACCCACCACACCTCACCCCCCATCACTCCAAGGAAGGAGCCCTCCTCTCCTTCACTTCTCAGCCATGCCTGTGCTGACTTTTGCTCTCGTTACAAACACTGCCTTTCTGAAATAACCAGGAAAGCTCAGGTTGTCCAACCCCATGAACTCTGGTGCTCTTTGGTTGTTCCGATCCTCTCTGCCACATCTCATTCTCTTGGCCATCTCTTCTCGCATGAAGTTTCTCTCTTACCTCCAGGTGTTGAGTTAGGGCTTGCAGAGAAAAAGCACCCTCAACTACATCCTGCCCAGCTGCTAATGGGTTATTGCCTAAACTTAACATTTGTAGTCTTGCTTCCCCTCCATGCCACATGAGTTCACTTTTCTTTAAAAATCTACTTAAAGCAAAAGTAGATTTTTAACCACTTGTTAAAAAAAAAAAGTGGATTCTTATTTTTAAATAAATGAATACTTACTATAAAAAAATGCTATATCCATCCCCAAAGTACTGTTGCATCTCTTCAGTATGTTTGAACCATCTAGTCTTACCTGCTCATCACCTGGCCTCACGCAGGCATCCCAGACAAGGACGTGACCCAGTGCTCCGCAGTTCCATAGGAAATGGATTTAGACTCTGACCACGGTGACTCCCACCACCGTCTTTCGATGGCAGGGTTTTATAGTTTCTGCAGAACAAGGGCCCATGATTCACAATGGCTCTTAGCGGTTCACTGATTGGCCAGTCTGTGTGTGTGCTGTTGGGGCACCTCCAGGTGCTAACAAGGGAAGAGGGATTTGTGAATTCAGCTATTGTTTAGACGCCAGACAGAGTCTGTGATTGGCTGCTGTTCCACTACAATCTTAGTTTTAGTCATTTTCTTAGAAAAGCATCCATTTCATCGAGATTTTCAAGGCCATTGGAATAAATATGTATACAGCAGTATACAGTATTCCACTGTAAAATTGCAACTCCTCCTGTATTGGCAGATATGTCTCTTCTTACTCCTAATATTACTTGTTTGTGCTTTCTCCATCTTTCTTTTTATTTTTTAATTAATCTTTTCAACTGGCCAGCTTTTGATTTTACTGATTAATTTTACTTAACTATGTCATTGATTTAGTTTTATTAAACTTTTATCGATAGGTAGTATACGTACAAAAAGACACACATAGCACAGCTCAATGGATTTTCACAACGTGAATGCACTTGTGTAACGGACACTAGATGAGGAAACAAAATGGGACCAGCACAGCACCCCAGAAGCAACCCCATGGGCTTTCCAATCAACTACCCCCGGGGGAAACATTATCCTCCCTCTGAACAGCAGAAATTCATTTTGCCTGTCAGTTTTTCTACTTCCTATACAAGGTACTTACATAAAATGTACATACTTTCTTGTGTCTGGTTTTACTTATTATTATGGAAGGTTTCTCATCTGTAACCTACTTTGAGTGTTACCAGGGTTAGAGACAATGACTGTAAGTCACCTGGCACAGGGTCTAGTTGCAGCAGATGTGTGTCAGTGGCAGTTATCATCATGAAAAGATGGCATTGTCTGCAGATGGGTGAAGTGGGGATGAGAAGGGGAAGTGAGGAACGTGTGCAGTGGACAAAGCTCAGCTAATATATCCTGACAGGTTCCCGACCACGTCCTGGTCAGAACCAGGACCAGAAGACCCATGTTGGAGAGCAGGATTTTGGTACCTCCTTTTCAACGGCGTGATGAGATGATAAGTATCAGGTTTTATTATTTTCCTAACATTGCATTATAGAAATTTTACAATCCATTGAAACATTGAATTTTACAGTGAACACCCATGTACCCACCACTTGGATTCTATAGTTAACATTTTACTCTTCGTGCTTTATCACATATTTATGTCTGTCCATTCATGTATCCATCTTTATTTTTTATGCATTCCAGAGGAAGTTGCAGGCTTTAGTAGAAGGTTTTTAAAAAAATTTAGATGAAATTCACATAAGATAAAATTAGCCATTTTAAACTGAATAATTCAGTGGTATTTAGTATATTTATAATGTTGTACAACCACGTCTATCTAGTTTCAAAACATTTTCATCACTCCAAAATACAGCCCTTTACCAATTAAGCAGTTGCCCCCTATTCGCTCTTCCTCCCAGCTCCTGGTGACCACCAATCTGCTATTTGTTTCTAGGGATTTACCTAGTCTGGATATTTCATGTTAATGGAATTATACAATATGTGACCTTTTGTGTCTGGCTTCCTTCACTCAGCATAATGTTTTTAAAATCCATCCAAGGTGTAACACACATCAGTACTTCATTCCTTTTTATGGCTGAATGATATTCCATTGTGTGAGTATACAATTTATATATCCATTCATTCATTAATGGACATTGAGTTGTTTTCACCTTTTGGCTACTGTGTTTTTGAACATTTGTGTATAAGGATTTGTTTAAGTACTTGTTTTCAATTTTCACAGTATACACCTAGGAATAAAATTGCTGAGTTGTATGGTAATTCTATGTTTAACTTTTTGTGGAACTGTCTTCCTGTTATGGTAGTAGGTTTTTAAGACCCAGGAAATCTCTTGCTCGAGATGAGCATCTTTGTTGTAAGAGTAGATTTTGTGCCTCCATGGCCAGCTATTAACAGTGATTTAGCCCTAGTCTGATGCCCCTGATAAGCTTCCTTTCTGGATAAAATACACAGGGATTTTGTGGCACATGAGAGGACATGCTGATTAGGCAGGCTACAATTTCTTCTTCTCTCCTGTAGGGTGTGTCAACTCAACTGCATTGGAGGGGCTGGGTGGCTGGATAATCTGTTGGGGCATAGACTACTCAGTTAATGGTTCCTGGTGGGTGATCAATGAGTTTCTATTCCAGGAAACTGCCACGTGGAGCAGGAACCCTCTGATACGACATGAGCCCTGGATGACTGAAGCAGCACCAGGCCCCCTGATGGTTTCCTGGATTTTGCTAGGAGCTAAGTACAACAGATTTAGGCTGGAGGGAGAGAAATTTGCCAAAGAGATGCATGGGAGTGGCAACCTCTGGAACAGATGCTGACAGCTGGCATGAGATTTCAGAGAGCTGCCCCTGCTCTGCTAGCCTGAGAAAACAGGAGAAATTCCAAGTATTGCATGATGTCATCTGTGTCTTAGCAGCATTTGTTTTTAAACTATGGATTTAATTGCTGTTCCATTGGCTCCTATTTCTTCTTTCCCCAAGAAAAATGAAATCTTTGAAATTCCCATGAAATCATGCTCTATCGCCATTTCTGTTCCAACTTCAAGACAGAATCATCCCTAATAATGAAAACAAATCTGTTATTGGCAAAACAGACCCAAGTGTTACTTTTGGAGAGTCAGGAAGGGGAAGCAACAAAGTCTCATCGTGGCCCAGAGGCGCAACAGATTAACAAAGGCTATTTATAAATTTGCCAGTAATCCACCACGTTTGCACAGCACATTATTGTGTGCCAATCCCATCCACAAAAAAGTTTGGTCAGGTAGGCAGGGTGGGTGCTGGTAGATCTTGATTTGCAGATGAAGAGCTCCAGATCAAAAAAGATATGGAACTTATTCAGGGCCATAGAGCTAGCAAGAAACAGACCCAGAGCTCAAACCCAGTACTCTTTCTAGTGTATGAGAAAAAGATAATGATCACCCAGGGTGTTGGGGAAGTCAACCTTTGGAGTCACGTAGAACCTGGTTTGGGCTTTCTGAACTGTGACTCAGTCACCCATCAGCCACATAACCACAAGCAGGTCACAGCCTCCCAGCTTCATTTTCTTCATTTTCCTCTTCTGTACAATGAAGCTAATGATACTTATAAGACTAATGGGAAGATAAAACGAAAGAATATATACGAAGTATTTTACATACTAGCAATTGCAGGTGCTCAAAAAATTGTGGCTTTCCTGGCCACACAGGAGCATGCTCGCAGATTCTAGAAAATATGTTTCCACTACTTCTTCAACCCTTGTTCTTTTTCTCCAAAGTGTCCTAAACTGCACATGCTCTAGCCCTCAAGCAGAGTTCTTCCAAATGACAAGATATTATCCTTGACATAAGAACAATGGGCATGCTTTGAGATGAGGGGACACTTTGCAGTCAGAGGGTAGGAAAATCAATGTTCGTTACTTAATTGGGATAAACATTCATTTATATGTACAACTGTCAGGAAGCAAAACCTGATCAAAGGCCTGTTAGTCACAAGGCTGGTTTGCAGTGGGCCACTTAGTTAAGGCAGTGAATTTAACATAAAAGGAAAGAGGGAGCCAGAACACTGCGGCCTGGTACATGATGCATTAGTGATTATTTTGGTCCTTGTTCTACCAGCTTTCTCTAACAGGGGTTAACCCAGATCCTGAAGGCTGTCCGTATCAAGCATCCATGGCAGGCATGAGCAAGTGATAGCTTTTCATCTCCTTGTCAAATTTCTGAATTGGGCCATCTTGAGAACAAGACTGAAAGGCAGAAATGTCTTGTCAAATTTCACAAAAAATATTTGTCCTTAAAGACAGAAATACACCTCTCAGACTATTATAGGGCAGAACAGAGCTGACTTCCCTATGTTCGCTGCAGAATTTGGAACTTGCCAGACTTTGGAAAGGTCATTTAGTCTGGACCCTTATACAATCATGTTCCAGTAGCACTTTTCTTTAATATGGAATTCTCATTTTCGACAACTGCAACATTAATGGTAATATTTATATCATTATGTTCTATGACCAGACAGTGTAGCCACAAATTAATAAGCATTCACTCAACACCCACGGGGCACCAGGTGCTGCTGCTACAATGGGGAGAGGTATTGCAGAAGGGCATGGAGAGATAAATGATTTATTTTTCACATTTTGTAAGCACATTTGCATTATACAAGTGCTCAGCACATTTGCATAATCTGCTAGTCGAATGGATAAATTGACAACCCATTGTGGAATTGCCTTAAGTACGTTAAGTATGTCTAATTGCTGTTATTGTTGTAACTGACCTCATTTGCTGAGTACCTACTGGGGGTGGGGATGCGTACCACGTGGGGACAGCAGAGAGCAGTGGTTAAGAGCAGCAACTCTGAAGCGACACTGCTGTGTCTGGATCCTGACTCTGCTGCTTTCTAGCTGTGTATCCTTCAAAAGCAGCTCAATCTCATTGTGCTTCAGTTTCCCCACATGTAGAATGGGATGGTAACAATGGTACCTGCCTTATATTATTGTTATAAAGAGTCAAGGAAGTAACATTTGTAATGTTATTGGATGTATGTGATTGCATAATGTAATCACCATCATGATCATCATAATACATATATATGTATGGCAATATGCCCATTTTATACATGAGGATGCTGAGTCCTAAAGACTCAGGAGCAGGGTAGGCTTGAAACTCAGGTTGGTCTTGCTCCAAGTACCTTCTCCTTCCTCAAAACCAGCTGTATCTTGATAAGGAAAATAGTACGCCAACCCTGGAGGGCCTGGAGATGATGCTCGGGAGATCGCAGGGCCTTCTTCCTCCACTGTACATTGTAATAATAAAGCAGAGCCCTCCCATGCCTCCTTCTCCAGAAAGGAGCATGTCTATAACATATACACCGTTCCATCCTTCCTGTAGCTGGAGAGAGTCTCCATTTCCAAAAGAACAGTCTCTGCCTAAATGTGCAAGAACTATGACAAAGGAATTCCAAGAGATTCCTACCTCACTTCTAATGTACTTCTTCAGTTACCCCTCTGTCTAAGGAAAGAAACGCAAGAGACATTTCAGAGATGTATTCTAAAAGATCAATCTCTCCAGGTCCCACTTCACACCCATCGTGGCGACAGCATGGCCTTGAGGGTCTGTGGAAGATCTTAGGCTGGACGAGATGAGAGTTTTAAATTGGTATCACCAAAGTCAGGATAGTCAGGGTGGTGAGGAGAAATCATAGGCAAAGAGGGAACCAGAGATCAAGCTAGAGAAGCAGTATAGAGTGCCCATTCTGAAGAGCCAGGAAGTAAAATGGAAGACAGGTCAAACTCTGAAGCTGAGATAAATGGGCGCTAGAGAGCAAAGCACGAGGTGGAGTGAGGTGGGCAGCTCCAGACAGTCTGAGCGTACTGCTGGGAAGTGGCATGTCCAGTCGCCTTTGGTGCCTGCTGGCTTGCTTGTTTGTAAGAGGCTCTGCAAGGCTGGAGACAAGCAAGGTCCCCTCGGTTTATAAAAAGGAATCTCTAGACTTTCAGTCCAGTGAGAGTTAATCTGACGAAGACTTTTTTCTTCAATCTTACAACAATGAGGATACCTTGGAAAATTTTTGAGTCAATGCCACATGTCAAAGTCATATCCCTACTCCATTATGTTAGAAAGGTAATTTGGTGGGAGAAAGCAGGGAGACAAGAAAAAACTAAAATCCCTTTGAGTAAACATTATCAGGTAGCATTTCTCTTCAGTTTGTCACCAACCTATCATTACACAAATAAGAATTTTATTAGTCCCAAGGGAGACATTTGATTCCTGGGATACCTCTAGGGTTATGATGTTACAGTCAATGGAGACAAAATGATTTTTGCTAAGATTCTACATTCTTGTGGCATCTCTTTGTTTTTCAACACAGAAGTTAAACATTGATCTGACAGTGATCAGGAGTAACCAGACAAGGAGACTCATACGCCCAGACCAAATTATATCAGTCTTTGTTGTTTGACACAGATGGATTATATTGGAGAGACATTAAACTTTGCTTTGTGCTGGACTTTGTTCTGAATTGGGAAGATGATCCTTATTCACCCAGAATAAGACATCCCCACTCTATTGGCCAACCATTGGATTTTCCCATTTTATCCACTGAGGGTAATGGTGACTCTTGAATTAACTTCTTCAGTGCTTTCCCTGGAAAGGATAAAGGAATAAAGAACCTGGGGTTGCAGGGCTAGGAGACCACGAACAGGCAAAATATGCCCCATCGTTACAGGGAAAACCTGTGGACCTGCAACCTATGAACCTGACCCAAACCTGTCGTCCCAATCTCTCAAATCCTTGGCCCTAGCCTGCTTCCTTAGAACTGGCCCTGCTCTTGTCATTATTCTAGCTCTGTCTTGTACCTGTGTGTGGTTTTTGACCTTCCTAGTGCTCTTTGGATTGATCTCTGGCTCCTATTATTTCCACATTTGGCTTATTTTGTGCACTTTCTTGAAAACTGTTTCCTCTCCTTCTCTGGCTAACTGACTGGCAGCCTTCACAACTGACTTGAATGCTGATCTCCCTCTCAGTTCACACTTCTCCCCTACTCCAAGGCTTCTGGAGTCTAAATGCACTGGTAAGGATAGATGTGCTTTCTCTTCCAACTTAGAATGTTTACTAGCCTGTTTACTAGCAGCCTCTTGGCAGTGTTTCCTGTGATACCTCCTCCAGGTCCCAGGAGATACAGATTGTGACTCATCCATTAGCTGCATGCCAGGCACTTTGCAAACACTATGCGGAACATCATCTGGTTTAAGTCTCATAACCACTTTCAAGAAGCAGTTATTGTTATCTCTATTTAATAGAGAAATTTTGGATTGTATTATAGCCACTGTGTTGTTATAATGTGGAGATTCTGGATTATGTTATATTCCTCCAAAGAATATTTATGTTTTTTTTTCAGCAGGCAAACTTGCTTTGACTCAAGTTGCACACTGTCTTGCCTGTGGTGGGTGGCAGCTCAAATCTCAATTCAACTCTTTTTTCCTCTAGCTGGGCAGTTGGCAGTTTGCCTCTTGCATGTATAGTTCAGGGTCAGCCAGAGATTCTGGCAGAGTTGACACATAGAAGCTGAGGCTCCCTTACTCTGTCTTTCTCCTTTCTGGCCTTCCCTCTTCACTTTCCAGAGGCTGTGGCCACCTTGGGTTCTGTGTCTGATTCCTCAGACAAGAAAGATGACAGGTTTTCTCTTATTTCTTCAGCCAGCCTGTGTCACACCATGACTATGGCTCACCCTCAGGACGAAGTTGCAGCAAAACGGGAACTCACCATTTGTTGATCCCTTCTTCCAAGTTTCAGCTCCCATCTAAAACGTGCCTGCTTTTGTTGGCTCTCCAGAGCTTTTGGGTATATTTTGCCTTTTTAATATTTTGTCCAGAATTTATAGCTGTTGTTCATGGAAATTGCCCCTCTGGGCACTTACTCCACCATACTGAACACAGAACTCCAGAAAATGTCCAATAATTACCATCTTTATCATTCTTCTCGTGATCAGTCTTCTCTTGCTGAGTCACAGAATCACAGATATCCTGGGCAGGCCTTGTGGAACTGACAGACAGAAGGAGCCAAGATATATCTCTGGAATGTAGAGTTTACATCCCTCTCCAGGGTTTGCAAAGCAATGGTTCTCTCCAGAACTGTGTGGGACATCACCCTCCCTGAGTCCCCATATATATGCGAGGAGAAGGAGGAAGAGTCCTTTTCTTGAGTGAGGCACAGTTGGTGAGGTGTTAGTTCTCTCTACCCACATCTCCCTCAGAGGACACATAGCAAACGCCTCTCACTTTGGAGACAGGAGGCTTGCCACAGTACACCACACCAGCAGGACATGATGGGACTGTGCTTTAGAGTGACTGAGCAGGCTGAAGCACCCCTGTCCAAGTTTCTTGTGGCTCTTGGGGAGAGGGCACAGAAGAGGTCCAGTCACTCTTATAACCCCTGCTGATGGAGCTTGGAATTTATCTGAGGGACAGGAGCCGCAAGGTATGTTTCTCATAAGGAGTGAGGCCTGTGACCCAGGCAAGGGCCAAAAGGAGATGTGACTACCACTGGGGAGGTTCTCCACGCCGGAGGCAGCAGAAACTGATGCTGCATGAGAACCATGCACTCCTCAGGTGTCTCCGTATCGGCAGAAAACACTCACAGTTCACTGCACCAGTCTGAAAATACGAACACTTCCTGCCTGCCTCCCCCTGTCCTGACCCCAAAAACACACAGAGCAATGTAGCCATTATCATTAGTGCGGGGACCAAACGGGGATGACACTAGCCGTGGGAGCCAGCGGAGAAGTGATCACAAGCCAGATGATGACACAAGGAATGGTGACTCCTGGAGGCTGGCCTCTGCCCCAGTTATCCCACTAAGCTGAGCGCAGTCAAAAGAAGTGAAAAGAAAAAGTGGAAACAGAAAGTAGAGGAGGGGAAAGATCCATGGGTAAGATACTGTGAGAATGAGATTGTAGACTGACATTGTCTAAGATTTTAATAACCAGGACTGGGCTAAAAAAAGAAAAACAGGAATGACACAAAAAGCAGCTGCCTTCTCCAGGCAGATGGAGAGTTCAAGGCCAATAAAGGAATTTGCAGTTCTGACGATAAAGTGGGCTTTGCGTCTGAACCTGACTGAGTGGTGGCTCCTCTGACGCTTCCTAGACACAGATTCCAAATCCAGGTGCTCTGAAGAGGACTGGCAGATAGAAGTACGTGGAAAGTTAACCTCTGTACATTGGGAGGCACCCACAAAAGGTGAAAAAACAAGTGAGAAAGCAGTAGAACCGATTTACAACATATACATTCAAAAATGTGTCAACAAAGAAAACCCAGAGGAGAAGGACGATTAGAGAAGTCACAAAAGCAGATACGTGAACGGCTAAGAAACATAAGAAAAAAAGCTTTGTTTCTCAAAGATTGTTTAAAATGCAAGTTAAAACAAGGAAATACATTTTTTTCACCTAAGAGACAGGCAAAACTGTAAAAGATTTTTAATATCCAATGTTGGTGTGGGGGAGGGGGAGAAGAAAACTCATCTCATGATGCTGAGGTTCAAGTTAGAATTATACAGTCTTCTTAGGGGGTGATTAACAGTACGTGTCAAAATTTAAATGTGCTTACCCTTTGACATATATCATCCCATTTTCAAGAATCTGTCTTATAGACAGTCTTCCAAGTGGATAAGGATACACATACGAGGATGCTAACTGCTATGTGACTTGTAATCGTGAGAAATCAGAGACAGCCTAAATGCCCAACGGTAAGGGAATTTTTAAAGAAATTATGGCAAATCCACACCATTTGGTATTCCAGATTCAGCATTCAGGAATACTATTCAGTTACTACAAAGAGTGAAGTACATCTGTGTGAATAACAGAAGCTTGTCCAAAATAAGAGTTGTTGAAGGCACAAGCGAGTAGCTAAACCTCTCTATGTGTCAGGCCCCATTCTCAGAACTTTACATTAATTCACCCATTTAATCGTCGA
Source organism: Ceratotherium simum simum (assembly GCF_057802395.1). Taxonomy (NCBI): domain Eukaryota; kingdom Metazoa; phylum Chordata; class Mammalia; order Perissodactyla; family Rhinocerotidae; genus Ceratotherium; species Ceratotherium simum. Next base: position 31,329,286 of record NC_141915.1, on the reverse strand, counting down.
TGATGAAATGGCTCTATGATTGGTACTACTGTCACCATCCACCATTTTAACCAAGGCGGCCATCAAGGCCCAGAGAGGCTAAGTAAATTTCCAAGGTTGGCTCCAGAATACACGTTCTTAACTATTTTGCTATATTACCCCTCGTGTGTGTGTGTGTGTGTGTGTGTGTGTGTGTGTGTGTGTTATGTGTAGTCATAGAGACATAGAAAGTGTGTGGGTTTTGGAAAGATAACAATACACTGTATTTCTGTAGTGTGCCACCCAATTCTCCGTTGAAGAACAAGGCACGTATTCCCCCACATGCTTGGAGTGTTAGCTACTGGTGGCTCATAGCTCAGTCCCTCCCCAGAATCTACCCTCTGTCAAGGGAGCTGCCTCCTCCAAGTTTCCACCCTCTTCTGCAGAGGTTGAGGGACAATTCACATCTAGTGAATGATGGAAGGGGTGGCCTACAAAGGCCCTTGCCTCCTTTTAGGACAATTCTAATGGTCCATCCCAGCTCCCAAGCTCCCCCTGTGAAGCAGCTGAGGCCTTTATGGAAACTACATCACAGTTCAACTTCTCTCTCTGCCAAAGGCACTTCTTAGTCACCATTGTGCAGGTAATCTCCACCTCAGAGTCTATTCCCCAGGGAGCTGGAAGGTGGCGAGTGGAGGGGAGAGCTGAGAAAGGGAATTACTTTTAATATATATTTCTATTTTGTGTGAATTTTGTTCAATGAACATGTGTTACCTGCATTAATTTCCAAAAGACCAGTATAAAGCCTAAAAACATAAAATCAAGCAGTGTTGCTGTAATTCTATAGCCAACATAAAACAAAATTGGGACCCTAGAATCTGGCTGGAGATTTGCGTCTGGGAAACAAAATAGCATGGTTCTCATTTATTTTTTAGGTTCTTACCTGAAAAAAAAAATGCCTTTCCATTGTGCCCAGGCTTTCTCCCATCCTGATACAACAAAAAAAAATTTTCCCCCCTTGCTTCTCCAAATTTTGTCTGGAAGATTTGATATTTTTGAGTCACCATGGGCTCTGTTGTGGAAGTCTGTTGGAATGAAGGAAGCCTGTTGCATTTTCTCTCAAATCCCTGCCACAGAGAATGAGAGGCACTGAACCTTGTCAGAGTTCCAAATTTATCATATAAAAGCAAAACAAAAGAGCTGTGCATTTAATTTATTGAGAGAGAAAGAGATTTGCTAATGGAAAGGAGATTGATTTAGTGGTTGGAACAGGAGCCCCGTAATTTTCAGTTCTCCATTTTACTTGTAAAATAGGTGCCCAGTTTGTTCATTCATTCATTCATCAAAAGTTTAGTGAGTGCCAAGGATTATGCTCTTGGGAGGTGTACTGGCTTGGTCACGATCTGATGAAACAACACAGTGACTTACTGATTGGTGAGCTAATCTCTGGATATTAGAAGGTATCGTCCAGTGAACTCAGTCCAGAGGAGGACAGCCTGCCGTGTACCAGTCACAGAGAGCTCTCTAGGGTTTACGTGAATTTGAGAGGATGTGAATCACTCTAGTCTATAGAAAAAGCTACTAGAAAATTTTCTTTCCTGGGTGATGACAGTGATCCATATCATACCCTGTGAAACGGAAGTAGGAGATTTCCTATTCAAATTCCATATCAATGACGTTATGATGACTGCTAATGATAAGAGCAGCACTTTGCTCTGAAGGAATATTTGGGTGAGTGATGAAAGTATGAGATGACAATCAAAGAGCCGAAATCAGACATACAGATGGGAATTGCAGGAAAGCAAAGTAGGCCCTCAGAAAACGAATAAATGAAGTAAGTGAATGAATGAAACTCAACGTTGCCTAGGAAAATGCTTCACGCGTTGTAGGTACTCTATAAACGTTAGGAAAATGAAGTGGAGAAACTGAAGCACATATACTGGGTCACTTATTACCTCTCCGTCTTCCCTCCAATGTTTTTTGAGCACCTACTCTGTCTCGGACCCCATGCCAGCCACTGACGCCTTTGCACAGGTGAAGTCAAAACGTGCTTTATAATTCCAGGCTGAATTGTGGTTTACACTTCCTCTTCCACTATAAGCAGACCTTTTCAAAAGCACTTCTATGTCCAGAGAGAGAGAGAGAGAGAGAAACAATGAAAGCTCAAAGTCATTTCACATGTAGTTTTTGAACTTAGACCTAACTGGCTCTTGAGACTATTCTTTTGACAGAGAATCTGCTCTTGGAACAACAGACGCATTATGTCAGTGCAGTGATGACCGAGATATTTTTAGATTCCCATATTCTGACTTGAAGCAGAATGTGAAAGTGGAGCTGTCCAGGAATAAGAAGAAACAGGCAGCCAGGGAGCAGGAACCTCCGGCATTATGGAAATTCAGAGCAGTGGACTGTTAAAGGAAAATCCAGTCTAATGTTCAAGCTCAACTGTATTAGGGATTAGCCAGGACCTTAGCTTGCGGAAGTTACCCTGGAAAGTTACATGTAATTAGGTATAAATACCAACTATTCTTGAAGAGCCATTTGACAGCAATGGCAATGGCATACTTAGATAAAACTACTGATTTCCTACCAATTGACAAAAAGAAGAGGATTCAAATTCCAATGTCCTCAGGCGGGTACCAGGAAGGAGAGAAGTGGCCAGGTGGAAACAGTGGCAACCTGGAGAGCCTGTGCTCCAAGGAAGAGATCATCAGATACTAAATTCAAGCCTATTATAACTTTGTGGGAGTTCAGGCCCTGCAGCGTCATAACTTGTGAAGTTTCAAGAGAAGCAGGAAATCTTGACTTGTATTGAAATATCTCAGTATTTTTTTAAAATAGGCACCACCTACAGACATGTATTGGTTAGTTTCACCAATGGAGGCACCAGAAGGCAAACGGCCTGCATGACTAATGGTGAAAAGGGAAGCAGAGAAGATGAATAGAATGTGCAGCAGTTAGGCGTTGTCATGGCAACCAAGTAGGGTACAGACAATGCTGAGGGAGTGTAACTTCCTTCCTTCTTTCCTTTTTTCTTTTTTAGGTTTAGCATTTAGAGCAAAACCAAGAGAGGTATTGTGTGAATAAAGACCTTATTTTAACCATAAGACACATTTAGTTTTTCTCTCACACTGCTCTCCTGGCTTTGTGGCATTTCTGAGAGGTCAGGAGAGGCCCTCATGGTTCCAAGGTGCTTTGCTTCTCAACTTGTCGGCAGGCTGTGTATCTGAGAATATCAAGCAGTGCTCCAGAAGTTTTTCCACTGGCAAGGGCCTGGTCCTTCCTGATCTGTTAACAGTGTGTACTTGGGAAATTTATAGGAAAAGGTGGAGAAATTAAATATCATCCTGTCACCAACCTTTCTTAGCTCTGATAAAATATAATACATGCTATCCTTTGTCTTCTTTTATTTTCTGAATGTTCATTTACTTTCTGAGACTCATTTTCCAGGCCTGGTGACAGAAAGCCTTCAAAGTTGTAGAATGAAGTGGAAATAGCTTGGCCTGGGAGTCCGGAGACCTAGGCCAGTTCCAATAGAAGCTAACTGCATGACTTTGGACAAGCCTCTCTTAACGTCAGTTATCCTCAGCTGTAATGCAGCAAAAATAGGGCAAGAGATTCCCGTGGTTGCAGGAACCTCAAACTGAGGGACAGAAGATCTGGCCTCAGTTCAAGTTTTGACATGACCTAGATGTGCAATCTTGGCTAGATAACTTCTCCAGGACTCAGTTTTCCAAATGGCAAAATAAAGGTGCTGATTTGTTCATTCACTCAACAAATATTTATTGAGCTTCTAACATGTGCCAGGCTGTTTTGGGGTTAGACTAATGTCAGATATTTCATAGTTCTGTCTTAGTTTTGATTGGTGTAGTGAGTTGAATGTTGACCTCCAAAAGATATGCCCACTTTCTAATCCCCAGAACTGGTGAATACGATCTTATTTGGAAAAAAAAGGTCTCTGCAGATGTAACTGAGTTAAAGATCTTGAGAAGAGATCATCCTGGGTTATCTGGGTGGGTTGTAAATCCGATGTCAAGTGTCCTTATAAAAGACATACAGAGAAGAGATCCACAGAGGAGACGGCCATGTGAAGTTGGAGGCAGAGATTGGAGTTATGCTGCCGCAAGCTAAGGACCACCTGTAGCCACCAGAAGCTGGAAAAGGCAAGGAAAGATTCTCCTCTAGAGCCTTCAGAGGGAGCATCACCCTGCCAACACCTTGATTTTGGACTTCTGGCTTCCAGAACTGTGAGAAAATCCATTTCTGTTGTTGTAAGCCATCAAGTTTGTGGGAATTTGCTATGGCAGCTTTAGGAAACTAATACAAATGGGTTCAGACCAACCAGCTGGCAACTTTCTTCTCCTCTTTTGTGGTACCACCATCTGTAGATGCTCAGAGGGCTTTCCTGAAGTAGCAACACCATTTGGTTCCACTCAAAGCTCCCTGCTGAGGGAGCAATCCAAAGTGGTTCCTTTTGTTCCGGTTACCATGGTCTCTGCCACATAACTATGCCTTCCTTGGGGCAGCTGGTTTACCAGGAGAAAACATCTGACTCAAAGTTGCAAGAAGGCTGTGAGGTAGCCTGGAGGAACACTTTTGCCTAATAGGGCTATGAGTGAACATATTGGACTAATCAGATTCCTCCCCTTGGAGAATTTGAATCTAAGGCACAAAGAAAGAGATATTAGTTGTTAGAAGATGCTAAAGAAAGCAACACGAAGAACCCACAGGGCAGTAGGAAATATGAGTATATAGAATTATGAGCCACAACAGCTTTAGGTAAGATGAAGCTATAGGGTAAAGAAAGTATGCTTTTAAAAATCAATTTATTAGGGTTGAAAGTGGATTGGCTTCCAGTGGTAAAAGGGTTTCAGTTTCCAAGTTCGAAGTCTCGCTGTCCCCTTGCTTCTCTCCCCATTTGTCAGTACATTTTCAGTTTTCTCCATTTAAGTCTAGCCAGGGACTTCACCTAGACTCTTCTCTTTGGGCTTCTTACCTGAACCCAATGTTGGGGATCTTCCTGTCCTGGGCAGCATGTTGGTTCTCTGAAACAGTGCATTGGTCTAGCCCGCAAATATCTTCTCCCCTTCTTTATCTGAGAAGCTTTTCCCCATTATCCTAGAGAAGCTTCCTAAAGGGTCATGGTTATCTGTTCTAGCTCCATGCCCAGTGCCTGGTTCACACTGTTCCTTAATAAAAAGAGTACTAATACAATAACTATCATTTATTCACTCCAGCATCATGTCAAGTGCCATAGTGGGAATTCAGCATGAATTATCTCTGATCCTCCCAATAATTCTGTGAAAGGAAATTATGTTCTCCCTTTTTAGGTATTATTAACAATATTTATTTGGCAAGGAGCTTGTGAGGACCATAGATAATGTGTCTAAAATGGCATATAGATAACATTTCAGTGTCAGTTGCTGCTGCTGCTATTACCAAGACTGAAGAGAAAGCTCGGGAGGCTAAGTAACTTCTCCCAGGGTCACAGAGATGGCACTGAGGGAGCCAGGATTTGATCCCTGGTCTGTTTGATCCTGTGTCTGTACTTCCTGGGTCTGTGACAGGGAACCCTGAGATTGCTGAGCCTTAGCCAGGCTGAATCTACTGACATGATCTGGATTGCCCTGGAAAGAGACACTGTGGGCCACAAATGGCTCCTCACAGTCTGCAGGGAAGTGACTGGCTCACTATTGGAAACACTAGCCATGACCCCTTGCCTGACCTTGGCAAGTACATAGAGTCCATGGAAAGGCCTTGCTGCCTCCCAGAGAGGCCATGATTTCTTTATCTGGGTGGTATCTATCTGCTCAGCACCCGCCCAAAACCCCCTGCCTTCAGTTCTATATACCTACTGCCCCCTTTGCCCTTCAGCACTGTTTAACACCAGTGGAATGACAAGCTGGTTCCCCTGCACCAGATGGTGACATCCATTTCCAACCTCAGCCCCAAGAAAAGCTTTCAAAGGAGCTCCCTTGACCCATTTGTTAATTGCAATTTTTGTGGAAGTACCTGTCCCACTCCTCAAAGGTGAGCACTTGGCTGAATATCCTACCAATTCTTCTAGACCAAAGACTGGCAAAGCACGACTACGGACCAACTCCAACCCAGTGCCTATTTTTATAAAAAAGTTTTGTTGGAATGTCACCACACTTCATCACTGTGCATATCATCTGTGGCTGCTTTGGCACTGCAATGGCAGAGTTGAGTAGTTTGACACAGCCTGTATGGCCTGAAAAGCCCTTTACAGAAAAGTTTGCTGACCCCTGTCCTAGACTATAGATCATTTTCTACGCACATACCAGTGTGTGTGTTTGTGTGTGTGTGTGTGTGTGTGTGTGTAACCAGTTTACTAAGGATTCTCAACCCATTAGGCACAGGCATGAAAGGTTGTATTAATTCCAGTAACCATCTCTAACTAGATTATGTTGTTCTTACTTCACCTCTGGGTAGAGCCTTCCTTAATGATGTCTTGGTCCACTTCCATAATTTTCAGCCACTTTGAGTTATTAAAAGTTTCAGTCTGGTAGGGGGCCGGCCCAGTGGTGCAAGTGGTTAAGTGAGCGCACTCCGCTGCGTTGGCCTGCGGTTCGCTGGTTTGGGTCCCGGGTGCACACCGACACGCTGCTTGGCAAGCCATGCTATGGTGGCGTCCCACATATAAAGTGAAGGAAGATGGACACAGATGTTAGCCCACGGCCAGTCTTCCTCAGCCAAAAAAAAAAAAAAAAAAAGAGGAGGGTTGGCAGAGGTTAGCATAGGGCTGATCTCCTCACAAAGAAAAAAAAATAAAAGTTTCAGTCTGGTAAATGGATAAATGCAGCCTGATTTTTGTTTGTTTTTTATTTATTTTATTTTATTTTTTTGGTGAGGAAGATTAACCCTGAGCCAACATCCATTGCCGATCTTCCTCTTTTTGCTTGAGGAAGATTGACTCTGAGCTAACATCCGTGCCAGTCTTCCTCCACTTTGTATATAGGATGCCACCAGAGCATGGCTTGATGAGTGGTGTGTAGGTCTGTGCCCAGGATCTGAACGTGCGAACCCCAGGCCGCCAAAGCGGAGTGTGCAAACCCAACCACTACACCAGCAGGCTGGCCCTTGTTTGTTTTTTATTTTTAATTTTACTTTCAACTCAATTCACAGCTCTTCTCCTCCCTTCTCCCCAGCTGTGGTCCTAGGTACTTGAGGAGAACATATAACCAGGATGCAAGATACCTCCCCATCTCCCTTTCCTCGTCACAAAACTTCCAGTTTGGGAGAGAAGAGAAGGGAGAGGAGGAAAAAAACTAAACACTCCTTACTTTACAGGATGAGGTTGCATTCCTTTCTTTGGTTGGACAAACTTATTGATGGAGCTCTGTGTCTATCAGCCCCCTGAGGATAGTTAGTGGTTCCCAAAGGCTGTGTGGGCAATGGGTTGATTCCCAGGCATTGGCAGCCACTTGAGGCATCTGGCCACTTCTTCCAGTTGATTGATTTCCAGCTGGTGACGATCACCCCCCACCTCTCTGATATATCCCTCTTTGCATCCCCACTCCCAGTACTGCACAGGTCCAGTCGGTGGGCTTCAGTCACATCTACTCTCCCCAGCCTTCTCTAGGGGCATGATTCCCTCCATCTGTCTCTCTCTTGTTCTCCTTTCCCCTGACTGACATCCAGAAAGGGAACTCACTCCAGTCTCCTCTTTTTGCAGACACTGGCTATCTTAAGATGGTACTCTCTTGGAACTTCATCTTCCCTTGGGCACCCCTCGCCCTTGGGGAGAAGAACCATAAGCTCTCACTTCAACCCCTGTGTACCTCACAAGGCTAATACCTTTTTTAGCAACTCTTCTTAGTCTGCCTGGAGGAGAGGAGAAGGGAGGCAATGGGGCAGTTCTGTCTGTTCCTAGCGTGGCTTAAAGAGAGGTCGCCACAACCAGCTGCTGGCGGCTCTTTAGAACGCAGGGTGCTTAGCGTAATGTTTCCTCATCTTTGGACCATAACCACTATTCTAAGAAGAAAAAATCCCACTTGACATCTTGAGAAGTTTTTGTTTGCGTGTGTGGGAAAGATTAAAAAAAAGAGAAGAGGCTTCCTTTTCTTTTTGAGAAAAATAGGACAGTACCCTTCACTATGCTGAAACTTATTTTTATCAATTCAGCAATATATTATGAACACCCTTCCATCTTTGCCCATATAGATCTACATCAACTTTTTTAATGTCTACATAATACTCCATCATATGACATCCCCCAATATAGTTATCTGTTTACCTATTAATGGACACTTAGATTGTCTGTAAATTTTCACTACCATAAATGATGCTGCAAGAAATAGACTCATACACATGTCCTTGCACTTGATTGTAATTATTTCCCTGGAAGAGATTTCTAAAAGTGGAATTGCATGTCAGGGCACACACATTTTTTTTTATTCTGATAGACAGTTCTAAAGTGGGAGTGTTAATTAACACTCCCATTAACAACAAATTAAAGAGTTTTTTTTTTTCTTCACCAATATTGAATAGTGTCAATCATTTTAAACTTTGCTAATAAGAGCTGGGGAAAGTAGTATCATCTTTTTTCTTTCCCCTAATGTAAATTCATTCAATTCAGTAGATGTATTTTGAGTAGCTGCCAGATATAAGGCACAATGACAGAAAGAAGACATCTCCGGCTATATACCCATGAAGATGAAGACACTGAAGGGAGGCTCTAGGGTATAAGGGCAGCACTATTTTTGGAAGGACAGAGATTGGGATTCCAACTATGGCTTTGCTACTTACCATCCAGGTCACCTCCGGCAGCACCTCCCTGAGTCTGTTTCCTCATGCCAGTAGGTACATAATAATAGAGTTGTGCTTGGTACATATTGGCTAATAAATGGCATCTACTCCCACTACTGTAAGAGATACTTTTCTAAGTGCAAAGAATATGAAGTGGAAAAATAGGAATGAAAGGATTCACTCTGGTTGTTGAATGGGGAAGGATATTGGGGAAAGATTCATGAATATGAACTGGACTTGCTGGTAAGATGGGGCTGCCAGGGAAGGGCCGTCGTGGGAGAAGGCACGGAGGAGAAGAACACTCAGCATGCTGGCAGTGGGAGTGGGGTACAGGATGCAGTTCAGAGCAGCTGGAGCAGAGAACGCGGGGGAGTGAAATGGGAGACTGTGTAGGGTGTGGGCAAAAATGTAGAGGACTGGATACCAGGTGAGAACAAGTAGTTTCATTTCCAACCTCTCTGCAACAGAGAGGAACTGAAAATTTTGGAGGAGGAGAAAAATACAGGCAGAGAGCAGTGTTTCACCTGGAAGGTCGACTTTCTAAGGGCTTTAAGGTACCATATTCAATTTGTTTCCATACTAACTTCTAATAAAACAGTGACCCAAAACCATGATAAACCAAAATAGCAATGGCCCTTTTTCAATTTACTGAAAAAAATTAGATATAGAATTGTCCCCGTGCTTAGGGTTTTCTCCTATCCTTTTTCTTTCTTTCTTAAGTCTTGGGTACCCACAAACACTTGTCTACAGTAGACTAACATAAAATTATGTCTGCCTTATCATACAATTTCATAGTGTTTGCTTTATTGAATATACTATACCAATACTTCATGGTATTTGCAACGAGCATGAGGAATTCTGGGTCTCCATCCTTGGGATAGACTGGACAACCATCATTGTAAACTATGAGCATCTTCAGGGCAGAGGCTGCATTGTTCATTCCTATCTCCCTGACACCAGGTTCAGAACTTAGGAGCTCCTCAAAAATGTTTGTTGAAGTAAATAAAATACTCTGAACTCTGTAGATAATGGTAGCACCCAAAAGAGGAGATATAATTAAAGTCCTGTGCCAACCCAGCAAAGCTGTTGGCAAATGGTTCAACAAAAAATCACAGACATACAACAAAAACGTGTTAGTCATAATCGTAAAACACAATGAGACTGTAGGTATGATACAGCAAAGTCCTTGAGAAAAATTGTCCAAGTGATATTGCAGCATATGTTTTAAATAAATAGGGTTTACTTATCAATTAAAATTTATTTTTCAAACACCTCATCTTTCTTCCAAACAAATGAAACACACACACACACACACACACACACACACACACATTCTGCTCACGTCTCACTAACTCAACACAAATTACCCATAATACTCAACATTCTTTTCACCCCAACATTTGACACAGGAATGGAAACAGATTGCTGGATCAGTTTTAACAAATCTGGAGCAGCAGGTTCTTTGTTGCAAAAATATTTCCACTTATCAAGAGATGTTGTTCCCTGAAGGGAAGTGAACACTGTGTTCAAAGCACTGACTTCCTTATAAAGCAAATTGAGAGCAAGCTCATTTTTCCATGTTGATAACATCTAGATTTGAATTACTTCAACCAAAGAGAGAGATGCTCAGGACTGGCCTAACTCAAAGGAGCCAGAGGATAAGTGGTTAATTTTCAAAAGAAAACCACTTAGTTCAGAGTATTGTGACCCCAACTAGGGCTTCAGAGGTAAACGTATTAACCACTTTAATTGGTAAAATAATCCTGCAACATATATGTAACTTTCATGTGGGTACCTGGAGGGGTAGTTTCCGCCCCCCTCAGATAATTTCTGGAACTAAAATTAAAATGTCATTGATGGCAACCAACCTTAGTCGATGACATTTTTAAATAGTATTTACCTTGAAAGCTTGCAGCAAAATGCATAAAAAAAAGAAAACATTATCATAAAGCAATGTTTACAAAGGAAAAATAATACAGCCTTTCTGTATGATTGCCCCAACCTGGCTGGGAGAAAGGCTTGATGCAAGTTGGAAATAGTCTGTGCTGTTCCTCTGTCCTGCCCAGAGGAACCAGGACGGGCTTCTCTCTTTCCATTTCTTTTCCTATCCACACCCCAGTGTAGGCACAGAGATTGAGGTAGTGTGTCAGTTTTCTAAGCTGTGCAACAAATTACCATGAATTTAGCAGCTTAAAACAACACCCATTCATTAGCTCACAGTTCTGTAGGTCAGAAGCCAGTTAAGCTCCACTGGGTTCTCTGCGTAGGATCTCAAGGCCAAAGTCAAGGTTTTGGCCTGCTGGCGTCTTGGAGGGTCTGGGGAAGAATCTGCGTCTGAGCTCATTCAGGTTGTTGGTGGAATTCAGCTCCATGTGGTTGCAGGACCGACGTCCCTGTTTCCTTGCTGGCTGTTGGCCAGGGGTTGTTCTCAGTTCCTAGAGACCACTCTCCTCTGGACCTTGTGTGTGGCCCTCTCCATCTTCAACATCCCCAAAGGTGACTTCTCATGCTTTGAATCTTTCTGCCTCCAGCCAGAGAAAACGCGCTGCTTTCAAAGGACTTGTGTGATTAAATTAGGTTTACCTAGAAAACAGGTCTTTAGATTAACTCAAAGTCATCCAATTAGTAATCTTAATCACATTTGCAAAATCCTTCTGTCACATAATCATGGGTATGATATCTTGTCACATTCACAGTCCTACGAGTCAGGGTGGGAAATCTTGAGTGGGGGCGGGCATCCTAGGATTCTGCCTACCAAGGGGAGCGCGATCACACCAAGTCCTGTCACAATGGCATAATATCAAGTTATTTATTTTTCTTAATTTGTTTCCAGCACAAACAATTCAACAGCTTAGTGGCTAAAGACTTGGGCTGTGGTGTCAGTCTCCTTGGGCTTAAAACCCAGCTCCTCAACTGTGGCTGTGACCTTGGGCAAGTTAAAATCCTTTCTTCTAGGATGCTTGTTTTGAACATGCAGATTATTCCAAAGACATTGCCATATTAGGGAACAATTTGAGCATAACACAAATTTCAGATTTGCTTACACACAATTTCCTCCTTAAGAAATACTAGGTGAACGCAGAAAACTGCACCCAGGAATAAAAACTGCCACGTAGGAATACTCAAAACCACACATTTCAAATAACTGCCTTGGTCCACTGCATGTGTTATGAGTCACACCCATCCAAGAAGTGTTACAATTTCCTTCTGATTTCAGATAACCCTCCTCCCATCACTTCTCAAGCTGCAGCCCTTTCAATGCCCACTTCCAAAGTCAACATTAATTCTTTCCTCAAGTTAAGTGCCACATTTATTGTAGTACATATGTATTTCTTAACCATTTAACATGCACAAAACTATGCTACTGTTTTTACTATTTTCCTACCTTTATTTTAACATGTCACTGACAAAGTTTTTGAGTGTTATGCCCTGTTATGGGTTGAACTGTGTCCCCTGTCCTAACCCCCAGTACCTCAGAATGTGACCTTATTTGGAAATAAGGTCTTTTCAAAGGTAATCAAGTTAAAATGAGGTCATTAAGTGGGCCCTAATCCAATATGACTGATTTTCCCTTATAAAAAGGGAAAATTTGGGGCCAGCCCGGTGGCGCAAGCGGTTGAGTGCGGGCACTCTGCTGCGGCGGCCCAGTGTTCACAGGTTCGGATCCCGGGCGCGCACCGACGCACCGCTTGGCAAGCCATGCTGTGGCGGCATCCCATATAAAGTGGAGGAAGATGGACATGGAGGTTAGCCCAGGGCCAGTCTTCCTCAGCGAAAAAAGAGGAGGATTGGCAGATGTTAGCACAGGGCTGATCTTCCTCACAAAAAAAAAGTGAGGGGGGGAATTTGGACACAGAGGCAGACATGCACAGAGGAAAGATGATATGGAGACACACAGGGAGAAGGCTATGTGAACATGAAGGCAGAGATCAGGGTAAGACATCTACAAGCCAAGAAATGCCAAAGATTGCCAGCAAACCACCAGAAGCTAGGAAAGAGACATGGAACAGATTCTATCCTACAGCCCTCAGAAGAAACCAACCCTGCCAAACCTTGATTTCAGACTTCTAGCCTCCAAAACTGTAAGACCCAGTGTGTGGTACTTTGTTATGGAATCCCTTGGTTTTTATTGCACAATTTTGCATAGAAAAATGGTAATTTTTAGCATAGTAATAGTATCCTATGTGGCATTATAGCAGAAGTGACTGTACTAAATGCTGTCTCAGTTTTCTCTCCTATTAAATGGGTCTTCATGTGATTATTGTGAGGACTAGATGAGACAGTGCATATAAAGTGTTCAGAATGAAATAAGCACTAAAAATGCAAGGTATCATCATTAGACTGTCAAGTTCAAAACTGGATTTTGGGCAACTCTAAACAACAGTAGGGAGGGTTAAATGGTGCTCCAAGCTCCAAATACATAACCTAAAATCTTACACAATGGTGCACTGTATGACAGGCTTATGGAAGCAGCCCCTTTAGAGAGATCCATATGCAAGAAAGAGAATACAGGTGTTAAATATGGGGGTCTCCTCAGCACTTAATCTGGATATTGATAAGGAATGTTGCTAATTTGTAGATATAGGCCTTTTAAGAGCAGTCAACCTGTTTGCTCAAAGAGCAACCTCTTTGACTAATTAACATCGGGACAAGTTCAGAAATCAGGGTAGACTGATCTCCCGGTCTAGCTAGCTGGTTGTCGAAATCCTTACTTTTGATAGGTGTCCTAGAGAGCTAGCCAGGCCAGAGAGAAGGAAGCCAGGCTTCGCATCTGAGGGAAGGACCTATGCCCTGAATGCAAAGGATGCTGAGTCTGTTACGAGAGCAGGGGGAGGGCACTGGGATGGACAGGCATCTGAGATGATCCATAAGCCATAGGAGTGTCTGTGTTGGAGGTGGGAATCCAATATTCTGGCTGCGTGCAATGTCTGACATAAATCATTAGATGCCCAGAGAAGTACCTGGGCATCTTCCTTGGACCAGTTTCCTAATCAGGCTCCAGGATTTCAGCCTGATGTAAATGAAAGAACGTGGGCTCTCTGGAATCAGAAAGGCCTAGTGAAAATCCCAACCCTGCTGCTTATTAGCTATGTGACCTTGGAGAGTTTCAGGCCTCCAAGGTCCCCAGGCCTCAGTTTCCTTGCTTGTAAAGTGGCCATAATAACAATTTGCTTCTAAGGTTGTAGTTAGCACTAAATTAAAAGGAAATTCATGGAAAGGTCCTGGCCTATGCTAAGTGCCCAATAAAAGATAGATTCACATTTGTCCCTTCTTCACAGCTACCATGAGCTACTTTTCCACTGGGCATAGGTCTTCCCACACCAGCTGGACAGTAAGGCGTGGTCGTCCAATGGGAGGAGGATGCAAGGCTGGACCTATGACTGGGACTTTATTGTCTCATGCTCTAGATGGTTGGTTACCATTCTCTTCTGTGTAACTCGTTTCACTGTATCTTCTGCTCTTCTAGGCCCACCCCAAATGGTCCTGGAACTTAAATTTGTACTCAAATCATCCTGACAGTAGTTCAGATTCCAAACAATAGTCCCAAAGTACTTGGAACAGTCAGGACTGCTTTTATCCAAGGGAACCCTATCCCAAGGTTGGTGTGTTGGGGAGCAGATCTTTACTGAAGGTTTGGGATAATGGAAAGAGATGATAGAAACAGTATAGGAAAACCTTAACATCGAAGATGACATATCCCTGCCATAGAAACCCATGGGCCTTTACCTACCAGGAAGAATTTCTTGCTGGTCACGCCCCCACACCCCACCCTGGCCCTGATCCCAGCCTGTCTTCCTCTTACTCCACTTCGTTCTATTGTCGGCCCTCTCCTTCCTTCCCCAACCCCTGCCACCAGTTTCTAACCTCCTAAATGCCTGTTTCTTTCTTCCTGGAGAATTTTAGTGCGTCACATTCCACACCCACAAAAAGCTCATCCTAGGCATATCTGTGCATCTCTAAAAATCCATCAATGGTCTGTTAAATTAGAGCTCGCACCCCCTGCCATCTGAGCAGCAACCTCATATGAAACACATATCAGAACACATCATTCTTGTGCTCAGATCTTCCAGTGACTTCTCATCTCAGCATAAAGGGGAAAGTCCTTTCCATCCCACATGATCTTCACCACTACATACCTCTCTGCCTCCTGTCTCACCTTTTCACCCTCCCTCTCTCCAGTCCAGCCACACTGGCTTTCTTGCCCTTCCTTTAACAGGATAGGCATGCTCTAGGCTCAGAGCCCTTGCTCTCGCTGTTCTCTCTTCCTGAAACACTGTTACTCGAGATTTCCTATTTCGTCCTCAGATCACGTGGGTCTCTATACTGGGATAAATGATAGCCCCCCAAAAAGGTATATCCATGGTCTAATCCCCAGAATCTGTGAATGTTACTTTATACGGAAAAAGATGTGTTTTTTTAAGAGATCTTGAAAAGAGGAGTTATCCTGGATTATCTGGGTGGGCCCTAAATGCATCACAATTATCTTCATAAGAGAAAGGGCAGAGAGAAATCAGACGCTCACAGAAGAGGAGGTATTGTGACCACAGGGGCAGAGATTGGAGTGATATGGCCACAATGCAAAGAATGGTGGTAGCCACCAGAAGCTGGAAAACAGCAAACTCTTCCCTAGAGCCTTGAGAGGGAGGATGGTGCTGTTGAAACCTTGATTTTGGACTTTTGGCTTCCAGAACTCTGAGAAAATAAATTTCTGTTGTTTTAAGTCACCCAGTTTGTGGTAATTTGTTACAGCAGCCACAGAAAACTAATATAGTCTCTGCTCAAATTTCATATACACAGAGAGATGTCCTACAACCACACCATACGAAATAGCCCTCTCGACCCACACGCAAACACACACAGATACACACCACACTTTCTCCCTGTTACCTCAGCCAGCTTTATTGTACTTCATAGCATTTATAACTTTCTGACATATCATATACTTTCCAGTTTATTTATTTACTGTCTGTTTTCTACTCTACAATGTAAACTCAAAAGGCGGGGACTTTGTTTTATTAACTGTTGTGTCTCCAGAGTGTAGAAAAGTACCTGGCTCAAAGTGAAAGCCGTCTAAATATTTATGGAATAAATGATGAAGGACTTCACCTTTAATTGCATAAAGAACCAGCAGAAGCTTTGAAATTAGAATTTGTATTTTAACACCTCATAGCAAATCTCCAACCTCACTCCCATCTCTATAATCAGAAAAGTAGCAATAAATATATTTATTCCATTGCTGTCCAGAGCAAATCTCTAGAGGTCAGAAGGTGGTTGTATGTATGTGTGTAGGATGATGGATGGCAGAAGAGAAGGACAAAGTGTCTTTCCAGTTGCATCTATATTAAACAGCGCCACGCTCACAGGCCCCTGAGATTAAGAGGGAACAGAGCTGCTGTTTTCCAGCCTGTCCACACCTGCCAAGATGTTCTTTGCCATTTTGCAATTTGCCCAGCAGGTTTGGAAAAGGAACAGTAATGGATGGATAGTCTTACCTTGTCACAACTCGAAAGTGACATGCTATTTTTCTGTGCACCAATTTTCTACCCCAGAAGGCTTTATGAGCAGTGGATTAAGTGGAGAGAAAGTGGTTTCTGTTTAAATGCTGAGGCTTGTTAGTCAAACAGGACAAGACTGAGCCTTTCACTTAGAGAACATGGGAAGGGAGTGATGGATCAGATCACAGGTTACTTAAGTGCTTAATTTTCTGGCTTGATTCCTTCACCAATGTTTCATTTAACACATTTTGAAAATCTCAAGTGAATAGTGATTTCAGATTGGGAAGAGTTGGTAATATTTGGAATTCCATGCCTCCTGTCTTTCCCTTCCTCTCAATCCACCAGTCTGGCTCATTATTCTTCCATGATGCTTCTGATGGTTTCAACAAGGGTGGATTAAATGCCTACTGGTGTTGTGCCACCTGATGTTATACTCTGGAGATGCAAATTTTGATCAAACTCGGTCTCCATTTGCCAGAGGGCCCCTGGTCTCCTGGAGAAGCCAGAAAGTGAGACAAATCCCTAGACCAATGTAATAAGTACATAGGAGGAAACATTAGAACTCAGCCTTAAAGGATGAGTAGAAATTCACCAGGCAGAATAAAAGCAGAAGGAGGTTCCTAGTAGAGGGTCAAGAAGATTGAGGAAAGTCTTTGCTCCATCTGAGAAACTGCAAATAGTTCTGCATGGCTGGAGTGTAGTGGGATGAGAAGGGCCGGGACACTGCATGAGAGGCAACATAAGGCCAGGTCATGAGAGATCCCACCATGCTAAGAGATTTGGACTCTAGCCTGTGGGTGATGTCACAAAAGGCCTTAAGGAGAGTGACTTGGTCATTTCACCTTTCTGGGGGTGTATGGAAGATAGATGAGGGAGACAAGAACTGAAGAGAGAGATTGGTTTGGTGGCTATAGCAATATTTCAGAAAGAAGAGATGCAAATCTAACAAAGAAAGTAGTGATAAACACAGAGGAGATGGGACAGGCACAGGGACATTAAGGAAGTTGTAATAGGACTTGGAGACCAAGCAGATGTGGAAAATAAGATGATGGAAGGAGTCTACAATGAGTCCTAGGATTCTGAGGTTAGGTGTCTGTGCCATTCAACTTCTCTGGTGATCATTTTAGTTGATGAAACAGAGTAGGAGAAATCTCTCAGAACCAGCCAAGGAGCATCACCTTTGGAGACACATTGTGTTGGGAGACAGTACTTCTTCTCAGATTATGGACAGATGATTGTGTTACATGAGCAAACTATAGATAGCATAGAGAGATACTTAAGTGCTGTAATCAAAGTTACTCTGACATACTTAACCACATGAACAATTATTTTATGACATGTTAATTAAGCAGTAATAGAAAACAGTTGCTGTAATAATAGCTTTTAACATTTTATTTCTAAAGCTAATCTCAATATTTTTGCAATTACCTAGTGAGAGAGGAGATCCTAGGAGGCAGTAAGAGTTAGTAGTCTTCAAATATCTCTTCCTTCACCAAGTCCCGCTTTCCAGCTGAAGCCTTAGCCTCAGTCTCATCCTCAGTCCATCTCAATTCCCAACACTCAGGGTTTGGCTAACCTATCAGTGGAGGCTCCCCCAATTCCAGCTATGGTTTGGATCCTATCTGGGTCTTCCTGGATTTAGACCATAACTCTTCAGAGAGGGCTCTGTATCATTGGCTTCTCATAATAATTCCTCTCTCTCCACTCCTCCTTCACCATATAGAAAAGGATTCAGTGTCACAAATGAATTTCTTTATTCTCTTCTCTAAGAGCTAGACTGCATGTCCCCAAACTTGCCTCCTCATCAACTTGCACTTTAACCAATTAGATATTCATTTCTCTCAAAACCAGTATTATTGGGACTTTTAGGATTACCAGGGTTAGGGACCTCTCAGTGATTCACAATTTAATGGTATATTTCTTACCTGATAAAATATGATGGTGATACTCAAAGTGTGGTCCATGGACCAGTGCCAGTCCTCAAGAGTAAGTGTTTAGAAACTTTTACAGAAAATTGTCATTGCCACAACCTCCAATATATTTGGTAGATATTTCTCATGGAATAAGACATAAACCAGTTTGGATACAGTCAAATTTGTGAGGTGAATTGCATAAATCCTGAGCTGAGGGACCAGGTATTGGTCAGTAGAAGATTGGGATACAAAAATAAAACTGGGGGTTCACCAGAAATAGTTTGAAAAGCACTGGTTGATCAGCCACTTGCACAAGAATACCTGTAGCACCAGTTAAAAATGCAGATTCAGGGGCCCAGCCCTGTGGCCAAGTGGTTAAAGTTCCACATGCTCCACTTTGGCAGCCCAGGTTTGTGGGTTCGGATCCTGGGCGTGGACCTACTCCACTCACCAGCCATGCTGTGGCGGTGTCCCATGTACAAAATGGAGGAAGATTGGCAATGGATATTAGCTCAGGGCGAATCTTCCTCAGCACAACAAACAAACAAACAAACAAAAGTTTAAAAAACGAAGATTCTGGGCCCTGCCCTGGGACCTAATGAGCCAGAATCTCTGGGAGTGGGAGTGTAAAATCTGCATTTTAAACAAGCAACCTAGGTGCTCCTTCATACTAGTGTTTGAGAAGCACTGCAAACATTTTAGCAATTAATTATGTTGATTACAATATAATTTTGAAAGATTCTATTCCCATGTCAGCCATTTGCATTCCCATGTAGGCCAACTATTATCCTTAGATGCACAGATTGCATTCATCACCAAGGAGTGCCCCAGGGAATCCACCTCCAGCACTTGAAAAATGCACCAAACTCCATATTCTTGTGAAGTCGCATTGTAGTTAAGTACGAAAAAAGAAATCTGTACATGTTAACACATAGTAATGTGCGTGCCCCCACCCCACACCACCACTACCACCAAATCTGGAGATCCTGCTTCTTTTAACATCAGTTCCCTGGAACAAAAACTGAGAAGAAAAACCCTGAAAAGGTGTGAGGAGCCAGATATCTAGGGGCCACTGAGTAAAGGCGAAAACAAAGAATCCTAGAGTCAGTTATACATGAGCACATCACTAGACTACAGCTTAGGAGTCAATATTCAAGATATCATTCGTCATAAATATAAAGACTATGTTCACTACCTTCTGCTTATATTTAATAAATTAAATTTTAGAAAAATGTGAGGAGGGAGGGATGAATAGATGGGTATAGATTTTTGAATTTGTAAATTTTATTCATCTGGGGAGTTCATGAATTTGGAAGATCTTATTCCTGGATGGAGTTATATAAAACGGTAGCTCTCAAAAATGGACAAGCATTAGAATCCCTTAGGGAGCTTCTGAAAAATACAGATGCCTGTGCCCTTCCTAGCCATCCTCAGGCACCCGGGAAGTGAGATCCCAGGAATCTGCCTTTTCAAGTTGTACACCTGATTTGCATGTGCAGGTGGAATGTAGGAATCACTGATTTAGTGGCACTATTGCTATAATATTATAACCTGAGCATGGAAGTCTTAAGGAGAGAACTGGGTCTAGGTGGAGGTAAATCAAAGCTCTGGTGAAAGTGTATGTTTGAGAGTTAAATATTGCATAAATAGAGCACAGCAAAATATGTAAATGAGCATCTGCTATTCGGTAGTTAATAGCATGGGCCCTTTAATAGGGCTGCTATGTTGATGGTCCTGGGGATTATGTGCATCTGGATTTCTGTAAAATGAGCAAAAACGCCGATTTCAGTAGCCTTTGTGAAGTCAGTCAACACTGAAGGAGAGAGCGAGGCAATTCAGGTAACGAGTGACATAAAAAAGAATCTTGCTTCTTGCTGTGCAGCATATCGTTGCATGGAGTTGTCCACCCTGAAGTTCTGCAGGATGCATCTCTGGCAGAGCGGGGAGGAGCAGAGCGGAGCAGGATCAAAGGCAGAGGACCCGGTCAGGGGCAGTTTCTAGTTATCAAGTCGGGAAAGGGCTGAAGCCACAGGCACTCCAGGGAAGTGGAAGAGAGCAGCTTCCCTGGAGAATATCTGCTGGCAGAAGACTGGAGAGCAGCATGCAGCAAGCAGGAGGGAGTTCCTTTAGTGGCTTGTCCTCAGCAACGATAACCCAGGGGCTCACTGGGCGACAGGGCTCTGCCCAGCCCCATTGCAGGGGTTGGTCCTTCCAGGAGATGAAAGTGATTTCTTTTCCTGAATTGCCCAGCAGATGTAGGATATGCTGAAAAAAGAATTCTATTTAATTCAACCAGCATAATCAAATGTCTGCTGTGTTCCAAACCCTGTATCCCGGGCTGATGATATGAAAATGAAATAAACAGTTCCTGCTTCCATAGAGTTCACAGTCTAGAGGGAGAGGCAGACGTGTTAACTCTCCCTCTGTTTAGGCTGCCTAAAATAAAACAAGAAGAGCGAGTGGAGAGGTATGCACAAACTTGCGGGGCATAACCAGGAAACAGCAGCTCATTCTGCCTCAGTCCACGGGGAAATTTGCAGAGAGAAAGTGATATTTGAACTGAGTCTTCAAGGATATGTGGGAATTCACCAGGTACACAAAGGGCACAGGGAGATAGGGGTGGAAAGGAAGGATATTCTTGGCGGAGGAAATAGATCAGCTGTTCAAGGCATGCTCAGCAATTGTAAACATTCTTTGATGTGGCTCCAATATAGAATAGAGCCGCGCACAGAACCGGCCGTTGAGATCCTCAGAGGAGAGCCCTAATGATTCTGAGGATGCTCCTTTGTCTTCCTCCTGTCTCATTAATGAGACAAAAGGGCTAGAGTTGAAAGGGCATTTAGAAATCACATAACCTGATGTTGTTTGAACTTTATTTCAACCCATATTAAGATATGGATTTTACATTTACGCATACACAGGAAATAACATTTCTCGAAAATATACTTGCCTGTATGAAGTCCAAGGCATTACGATAGCTTCTTTTCTACTCTATTTCCTTTTTTTAATAGACTTTATTTTTTAGAGCAATGTTAGGTTCACAGCAATATTGAGTGGAAGATACAGGATTTCCCATATACCCTCTGCCCCCTTAGCCTCCCCCATTATCAACATCCTCCACCAGAATGGTACTTTTGTTAATTAAAACTGATGAATCTACATTGATACATCATTGTCACCTAATGTCTACAGTTTACATTGTGGTTCACTCTTGGTGTACATTCTATGGGTTTGGACAAATGTATAATGACATGTATCCACCATTGTAGTATCATACAGAATAGTTTCGCTGTCCTAAAAATCTTCTCTGGCCCGCCTATTCATCCCTCCCTCCCCGCTAACTCCCGGCAAGCACTGATCTTTTTACTGTCTCCATAGTTTTGCCTTTTCCAAAATGTCATACTGTTGGAATCATATAGTATGTAGCCTTTTTATATTGGCTTCTTTCACTTAGTAATACTGTTCACATTTAAGATTCCTCCATGTCTTTTCATGGCTTGATAATTCATTTCTTTTTAGTGTTGAATAATATTCCATTGTCTAGATGTGCCACAGTTTATTTATCTATTCACTCATTAAAGGACACCTTGGTTCCTTCCAAATTTTGGCACTTTATAAATAAAGCTGCTATAAACATCCATCTGCAGGTTTTTGTGTAGACATATGTTCTCAACCCATTTGAGTAAATACCAAGGAGCACAATTACTGGATCATATGGTAAGAGTACGTTTAGTTTTATAAGAAACTACCAAATTGTCTTCCAAAGTGGCTATACCATTTTGCATTCCCTCCAGCAATGGATGAGAGTTCCACTCCATTGCTCCACATCCTCACCAGCATCTCGTGTTGTCAATGTTCTGGATTTTGGCCATTCTAACAGGTGCGCAGTGTTATCTCATTGTTGTTTTAATTTGCATTTCCCTGACAACGTATGATGTGGAGGTTTGTGGATTGATTTCACTGCTAGATAATGACAACACCAAATTCATCAGTGGGTTCATTTTCTTTTAGCAGCTTCAATAGATGATTTGAATCTTGAATCTCAATTTCTGATTCCAGAGCTATTACAATTTAATCATTGGACTTTGGCAAGTACTTCCTTTTTCTGCACCTCAGTTTCCTCATCTTCTCACTTAGGATTAATACTATTTGTTTTTCCTCAAAAATCTCATTTGAAAGCCATCCAGTCCTACCAGTTCCTCTCTCTGGATTTTGGTAAGGAGCAAATAGAGAAGTCGAAGTAGAACTCTTGAGAATGTATGAAGTAAAATATAAATGTTGGTCACGTCTTAGGATAACAATGATGATTATTGGGGGCCTACTTGGGTAACTGAGGCAGTGGGCATTTTCCCAGGAATCGACTGCAGAGAGAGACAAAGGAGTGATTTTTACAGTTGAAATACTGCTTCACTCCTGGGCTGTCCCCAAGAGCATCACGTGAAACTTTGATTTTGCATGTGCCTCACGCCTTACTCCAAAGAAAATAGCCAAAATAAAATCCAGGGGCAAAGTTCTCCTTTCTTCAATGTTAGGGATCACGTACCTCATTTCTGGATCAAATTTGGGAGGTGTTGGTTTCCTCTCACCTCAGAAGCTGCTGAAAAGACTCTGGAGCCGGGGCGCTGGGCGTGCTGGGAGCACAGAGCAGGGAAGCTGGGCTTGTATGGTCTGCCGTGAGTTACCCGAAGTCCTAGTGAGGACTCAGGATGCCCAAGAACTTAGGAAATAAATGGAGACTGGAAATTCTAGCCCCCCAGCTTGGTGATTTCAGATCTTGTCAGAATAGCTCTATCCACATTCCCAAACGAAGGTAAATGTCTAACCATCATTTTTTTTTTTTTTTTTTAAGATTCTCATTGGTTTTTAAAGAGTCATAACAATGACTTTTGCAGGGGCAGGTCATGTAAGGTGGCATCTGGGTGAACTCAGAGCCGTTATTCACTGCCTGCTCCAGGGCTCCACAGCTCCAGTGCCTGGCTCTGTTTTCTCTAGTTTTAAGGGGCTGCATTTAAGGAGCTTATCAGGAAACTTCTAAGCTACAGCCAAAATTCTTTACTATCAGATCCCAAAAGAGTTCACTAGTGTTGTTTCTTATCACACCTCTGAGCTAGCCACTCCAGGGTAATTACTCCACATTAACCAAACGTGCCATTGCGCTGTGTCCACCTGGTGACTCCTACTCTTTCCCTAAAATCTCATTTGAAGGCCATCCAATCCTACCAACTCCTCTCTCTGGATTTTGGTGAGGAGTAAATAGAAAAGTTAAGGGAGAACCCTTGAGAACGTGTAAAGAGAAATACAAATGTCGGTTATGTCTTAGTATAACAATGATGGTCATTGGGGGACTACCTGGGTAACTGAAGCGCCTCTGAAGGGCTTTCTCTGACTTTCCCACTCACCCTCAGGAAGACTTGACTACAACTGGATTCCCACAGCACTTTGATGACGTGCTTACAACGCTGAGTCGTCCTAAATGGCAACTAGGGCTTCTTTTCTTTTAACTCTTCTTATTCCATTCCTTTACCAAAACCTTCATTTATTTAATAAACGCTTATTTCAGGCTTACTGTATGCCAAGCACTGCAAATATGAGATGGTTAAATTCCCCTGACAACCCTATGAGAACGGTACTATGACTACTCCATCTAATGTTACAAATGAGGACACTGAGTCACAGAGAGGTTAAGTAACCTAAATAACCCAGCTAGTACAGGGCAGAACTGGTATGTGAACCCAAAACTCTAGAATCCCGGCAGATGAACTGTACCGAACAATCCTAATTTTTCTGGAGGTCATGAGAACCTCCAAGGCACTAGAATTAGGACTAGGGAAAAGTTCATGTATGTACATGTACACGGAAGTATGAGGAACAAAGCAAATATATTAAAATTTCAGATATTATCTTCCTTTATAAGTTTCTCAACATCTTTCTGAATTACCTCAACAAACAGCTATCAGACAAATAGGAGCAATTTTGTGGGCCATCTGCTTCTCTTAGGAAGGGTTCAGTGGTTCTTGGTTAAGGTCCCATTTTCCCTTGGGGTCTGTGAATAGGATCCTTAATGACTAACATTTAGTTAATCATTAATAGTGTGGTTAATATACAGGCTTTGGAGTCCAAATGATTTGAGTAAAAGTCCCAGCTCTGCCTAGCTGTGTGGCCTCGGGCAACTTACTTGGCATCTCTGAGTCTCAGATTTCTGATTTATAAAATGGGAGTAATCATTGTATCTACTGCTATATGAGTCAGGATGGATGCTGGAGTCAGGACCTTATGCTGGAGTAATAAGCATCTTGCATACATCAGTGGCTCAACACGACAAAGGTTCGTTTTTCACTCAAGCTCATGTTCAATGTCCACCAGCAGAGGGGATTTGCTCATCGTGGTCTCAGAGACACAGGTTGACGGAGGCTCCAACTAGACCAACGTTTCTCCACCTCAGCACTATTGACATTTGGGGCTGGATAGTTCTTTGTTGTGGGGGGCCGTCCTGTGTAGGACATTTAGCAGCATCCCCGGCTTCTACTCACTAGATGCTAGTGACAACCCCCCAACCCCCACTGTAACAACCAAATCTATCTGCAGACATTTCCAAATGTTCCTGGGGATAAAATCACCCCAGGTGAAAATCTAGATCTAGAAATGCACTTGCAGAAGCAGAAGGGCAGAAAAAAAAGAAAGGTTGACCTGGAACACTGGCAACTAAATGCTTCTACATGAAAATGACATACTCACTTTCCTTTGCGTTTGATTGACTAAAGCTGGTCACTCGGCCATACCTAACTTCAAGGAGGCAGGAAGTACAATTCCATCATGTCAGTCTCATCCCTAGGAAGGGAGAGACCTGGAATATCTGGGAATAGTCCCAATAGACAACCATCTAGGGTTGTTGAGAGGGTTAAATGAAATAATGCATGTGAAGTGCGTAACACAGTAGCTGGCTAATAAGAAGTGTTCACTACTAGGAGGCTGTTAATATTAGAATACAAATGCAGGGCTGGCTGCTCTGGGGAGAAGGTAGAGTTAGATGTTAAAATGCCTCCACCAGTAGCCCCTTGATAGGAATACAGAATTTCCACCTCACTTGTTCGAGCTTTCCTTTATCTAAAGGCTAGTAGAGATAGGTTAGTTTGTGGTGCTTGTTTGCAAGGAATGCTCTTATTAACGATATTGTTGGCCAATTGAAATTTTCTGTTATTTAAAAAAAAATGCCTGGCTGACCCCTGCCTAGCATGCCAACCTCTTAAGCTGGTCTGACTCTTACCCTCATGTCCCAATCACTTGGGCCTTCTTCCCTAAACCTCCCCTACCATCTTTCCTACCCCAGGATCTTTGCACATGCTATTCCTTCTGTCTAGAATGCTCCCTTCCCATTCATCTAGTTAATTCTTACTAATTTCTTCACTTTCCAGGGAAGCCTTCCTGACTTCTCAGACTAGGCATTCCCTCCTCCTCTCCCATTCTAATAAATGCTCATCCCCCTGAGGTCTTTCCTTCATCACACATCACAATTTTAGATTATGTATTTACTTGTGGTGTTAATTGATTAATGTCTGTCTCCCCTGCTGGGCTGCAAATTCAGTTGTGACTTTCTCTCTTTTGCTCACCTTATAACCCCAGAGCCTAGTGCCTGGTATATCACAGGCACCCAATAAATACATGTTGAATGAATGAATGAATGAATGAATGAAGGCCAAGACTAAAATCTGGGTCTATTGATACTTGCTTTGAACTCTTTCCTTCAAACCAAGCTGCATGCAATGAAGTACTGGCCCCAGTACATTCCCCAGGAAAGGAAAGGGGAAAGAAACTCCAGGCTAAAATGTCAGATTCCTCAACTCCTGTCAGGACACTCCTAGCAAAAGGTATGTCACTTGCATACACAGTGACCAAGTGCCTCACCCGGCCTGCCACCACAGTTGTGTTTGCAGAGGAAGTACAGAGCTCCCAGTTCCTGCTTGGGAACCATGGTGAAGAGTCTAAACAGAGCTGGGCAGCTTCAAGCCGGAGCCTAGGGGAACAGCCTGGAGGCCTTGGGGCACCGACAGGCCACCCCTGAGCTGCTGGTGGTAAGTTTCACCTTCTTCCTCAGTATTTGGGGTTAGCTCTTGGTCTCATTTGTCTGGACCCACTCCCCTTGCCCCTTGGCAGCCTGGCCACTGGCCTGTCGAACTTGAATGGGAATCCATTTTCTTCCTTCCTTTGACTTGGAGAGAATCCAAGTCTCTGTGCTCCTGGCTTATTGCCCATTCCCACCCCGCGGTCTCCACCTCCCAGTGGTTTCTCTCTGGTTAACTGGATCTTGGTCGACAAAGAATCTGGTGAGCTGCTCCCTCGAGTCTCTGCCAGACATGTATCCACCAGACCTGCTCACACGCCACTGAGTCGTGGCCCACAGCCTCTCCCTGTGTGCCTGGGAGTCTCCTTCTCCCTTTGAAATAGGATCCTATTACTTTTTGCTGAGGCCACGCGTGACATACCTCAAAGTAATACAAGTAAATATTTAAACCAAAACTTCTCTTCACTGGCAAAAATGATTTGTTGTCAAAAAGCTAGATGATTAGGAATAAATCCCTTGATACAAGGAGGAAACATAAAACAGACAAGCAAAGAGTAATAGATCGAAAAGAAAAAGAGGCATCCGCCACCTCTACCAAGTGGAAAAACACCTTTGGCTGTGCTCTGGGCGTGGTGATAGACAGCCTGTTAAGCTTAAAAGATGGCAATGCCCTGGTGGCATAACTCATTGAGTTTATTCCACTAAATCTGAAGAGCGCTTGAAATCATTACGAGCAGAACAGCTGCTGCTCCAACTGCACAGCCCACTGAACTGGGGATAAAAATGGCAATTGAGGGGAAGTCTATGGTCTGAATCAAGGGTATGGCGTCTGGACTATGTATTTTGATGTAAGTGCATGGCAAAACCCTCAAGCAGCTAACTACAGATCAAATTGTCTTTGCCACATAGATTAAATTCGTTCATGCAGGGTTTTATTGACAAAAAATGGTTATAGCGTTATATAAATTATCCAGACATTTAGGGTAATCGCTACTACAATGAAGGCTAGCGTCTTTTATTACAGCAAGACGTCGGTTTTACCAATCCAGGCAGAGTTATGCGTTGTATAATTCTATGGCTTGTTCATGGGCTACAGAGCATTGTGAGCTCATTCCTGAGGGAGCTGACTTCCTAAAAGACAGCTTCCCTCCAGAATGGTGAAGACAGAAGTTTAGCTGTGGTTATTACTTTAATCTGATTTACTGTTTATATGAGTCATTAATACGAGGAGCTAGTCTGGCTTCTATGAAAATCAATTTTATACAGCCTCTGGTCCTTTCTTTTTTCTTCCATTTTTATTTTTTTTAATTATTAGAGTAATACGTGATTGTAAAATAGCCAAGCAGAACAAATGTATACAGCGTAAAAACTGAAATTCTCTTTTTAACTCATACCCCCAAGCCAAATCCATTCTCTTCCCCTTTCCAGAAATAACTACCAATAACTGATGAATATCTGGCAGGTAACTTTTTTCTACAAGTGTACAGGAATGCACACAGACGCAGATTATATAAAAAAATGCACATAACAATGTCAGGTTATTTTAAACTTGTAAATAGAATTGCACTATATATTTTGGTCTGCAACTAGCTGTTTTTACTTAAGAGTATGTCACGGAGCTCTTTCTATGCCAGTATGTATAGATATACCTAATTCTTTTAAACTATTGCATAGTGTTCCATTCTATAATTACTGTAGTTTATTTCATTTTTGTCCTATTGCCGGAGTTTAGATTGTCCCCATTTCTTCACTATTTCAGATGTGTCAGATGTTTACACACATACACACAAATGCATGTGGGGTGTGTGTGAACGTAATATATACATATATGCATTTCTGTAGTATTTCTGCAGGACATAGTATTTCTGTAGGATGAATTCCCCAAAAAGGAATTGACTGAGCTAAACTGTATGTGCATTCAACTTTGATACTGTCAAAGACTGTCACCTAGCCCTCAGCAAGTGCTATGCTAGTTACACTGAGTGATGGTGTGTGTGATGGTGCCCTCTTTACCACACCCCCACCACCACTGGATATTATCCCTCAGTTCATTTTTGCCAAACTTGTAGGTAGAAAATTACATGCCATGATTCGTTTGCTTTTCCCTGATTGGGAGTGAGGTGGACCTAACCTTATCTTTAGGCATTTTGCATAATGAACCTTCAGTCTAAGCCAAGTACATAAGTGAGGGCTCTGCCAAACCCTCAAAACAAAACAAAATGAGGTAGTTTAAGCTCAGAACTGCCTAAACAATGAAAAGGAGCCCCAAGTTGGCTTCTTTAATAAGGCAGGGCTAATTTTGTTAAAAGACAGCAAGATAAAAACATGGAAAGGGCTGTGTTTCGCTTGGCGTATGCTGTGTAGGAATCAAGCTGCTGGAGCCAGGCTACACAAGCTTCGAGTGCATGTGCAGATATGTACTGTGGGACCCTGGACAAGTTACACAGCCTCCATGTATCTCAACATTCTCATCTGTAAAATGGGGACCCTAATGTTACCCTCCTCACAGAACTGTTGTAATGAGACACTGCACATCTAATCTTTGGCACAAGGCCTAGAAAATAAATGTTGGCCTCTATAAATGTTAACCAAAATAACAGTAATGACAATTTATTATTATCATAAGTTAAAGAGAGACAGTCACATACCCACAGGGAAGAACAAAGTCTCTGAGTAGTGACTAAGTAGCATTTGAGTGGGTCAGAGAGACACAGGCCTGGGAAAGATGTAGGTGGGAAGCTCATCGACCCTTTGTAGAGCAGGATCCAGCTAACCAGAGAGAAAAGATGAATTATTTCCTAATTGCAGACTAACTGGCTATCAGAACAGGAAAAGGTCTTAGAAGCTATGGAGGGGCCGGCCCCGTGGCTTAGGGGTTAAGTGCGCGTGCTCCCCTACTGGCGGCCAGGGGTTCGGATCCCGGGCGCAGACCTATGCACCGCTTGTCCAGCCATGCTGAGGCTGCGTCACACATACAGCAACTAGAAGGATGTGCAACCATGACATACAACTATCTACTGAGAAAAAGGGAGAAAAAGGGACAAAAAGGAGGAGGACTGGCAATAGATGTTAGCTCAGGGCCAGTCTTCCTCAGCAAAAGGAGGATTGGCATGGATGTTAGCTCACGGCTGATCTTCCTCACCAAAAAAAAAAAAAAAAAGAAGCTATGGAGTACAAAACTCTCATTGTATGGATGAGAAACAGAGACCCAGAGAGAAGTGACCCTACCTAAGGTCACACAGCTTTCCAAGCAACAGAGGGGAGCCTGGGACCAGCACCTCCAACCGCAGATCCGTGTGGCCTCCATATTCATCTTTTCAGCATGATTCCCCTCCTTTTAGTTGAACAGAAAAAAAATATAATAAGGAATGGGTCTGTGGAAACAGCTCTTTATTTGTTGTTTCTGATTTTGGATGATGACTTAAAAAAGTAACCAAATTAAAAACTCCTGAACATTAATAAGGAAATGACACCCAAAGAAAAAATGGGCTAAAGTGAAGACCATGTAATTTACAGGAAAGGAAGTACAAATGGCCAACACACATGTGAAGGTTGCTCTTAAAATAGCATTCATTTATTTATTCAATCAAAAAGGATTTTTGAGTGACTACTGTGGGCCAGGAGTGGTTCATTTTTCACTTACCAGATGGGCAAGAATTTAAAAGCGTGATTAACACCAAGTATTGGTGAGGATGTAAGGAAATTAGTACCCTCATACATTGTGTGAGGGGTGGGGGAATTAATACACACATTTGGAAAGCCACTTGAACAGCTTTTGGAAGAATGATGTCCCCTCCCCAGTGTCCTAATCCCCAGATGTCCATGTCCTAATGCCCAGAACCTGTGACTATCTTGGGTTACATGGCAAGGAGGAATTAAGTTTGCAGATGGAATAAGATTGCTAATCCGCTGATCTTAATATAGGAATATTATCCTGGATTATCCAGGTAGAGTCAATGTAATCTCCAGGGTCCTTAAAAGTTGAAGAGAGAGGCAGAAGAATCAGAGTCAGGGAAGAAAAAAATAATGACATAAGCAAGGTCAGAGTGATGTGAGAAGGACTCAACTTGCCATTGCTGGCTTTGGAGATGGAGGAAGGGGGGCAGGAGCCAAGGAGTGCAGGCAGCCTCTAGAATCTGGAAAAGGTGGGGATACAGACTCTCCTAGAGCCCCGAGAAAGGACTGCAGTCCTAGCAACACCTTGATTTCTACCCTGTGAGACCCATGTCAGACTTAAAACTTTCAGAACTCTGAGATAGTAAGTTTGTGGTGTTTTAAACCATAAGTTTCCAGTAATTTGTTACAGCAGCAATAGGAAACTAATACAGCTCTATTAAAATTTAAAACACCGTGCTCTTTGACTCATCAATTCCTCTTCTTATTACCTTGGAGAGTCATTAGCATGTGTGCCCGAGGAGCCATGGACCAGGATGTCTGCTGGAGCCTTGCTGGTCGTGATGCACAATTGCAGGGACTTGAGCATGTTATCCATAAAATGGGACAGGAAGCAGAAGTTAAAGTGAATGTGGCAGATCTGTAAGCACTGACAGGCCAGGTTCTCCAAAACAAAGCCTGAGAAAAAGTAAGTTGCACTCTCCCAGAACAAAAGTATATATTTTTAATAGTCCATACATGTGAATTGAGGGATGTGTGCCAAACAAAACAGTTTAACCACTGGGGAGACAATTGAGTTTGAAAAGCTTATTTCTCATTTAATTTTAAAGTAAAATTTAATTGAAAAATAATGAGAGGTCATCTGAAGGCTTGTCCCTCCCCAAGTCACATACATCTCTCCTTTGGTTTGGTCCACTTTATAGTGAAAAGACTTAGTAATAAAATTCAAAGGTCCAATGCCTGGGAAGTAAATGCTCCAGCATATGACAGGAAAGGATAATTCTTGAAAATCTGAATCACCATTGGGGCTAGAAGTGGTGGGACTCTAAGTTTTCTTAGCTCTGGTGAGGAGGGGCCTGGTGATTTTGGTCATTCTAAGTCATGGGACAGTCTTGGGCCCCTGGATGGCAAGGCTGGAGTCAGAAGTACACAGTCTGACTCTCTATCAGCTTCCTTACTAACCAGTCTGTTGCATTTTCGAGGCCAAGGTTGAAAGCTTAATTTCCCAAATAAGTGTTAATGAGCTACTCTGTTCAGAGAGCGCTGGGCTGGCCCACATGAGGAATGGAAATCTTTCAAAACTCAGTTCAAACATCACCTCCTCTCTGAAGCCTTTCTTGACATTCCCCAGCCCCCTTCCCAGGTAGAATTGACCACTCCTCTTTTTTCAGCTTAATTAATGTTAGATGTATTTGTATTGAACACTTGATTCTATTTGTTGTTTTATATACATATAGATCTACATATATGTGTATATATATATAGTTATGGATATATAATCTCCTCAACTAGACCGCAAGTCTCCTGAATTCAGGAATGGTGTTTTATTCTTTGTAGTATTTAGTACTTGACATATGTTGAGGCCTTATCTGATGCATATTGGATTAATGTGAACAAACACATTTTTTGCATTCAAGGGATTTACAACCTAATGCAAGATATGGATATGTTTTAAATTAATGCAATCTATCATACTTTTAAACTTAATATAATCTTGCCAATTAAGACAAAATAGATTGTATTAAGCTAAAATGCTACCTTCTTATGATAGAGGTTATGGTTACCTCTCTGGGGTTAGTGACTGGGAGGGAACATTAAGATGGCTTTTGGGATGCTAGTCATATTCTTTTTCTTGGATCTGGGTGCTAGTTACACAGGTATGCTTACTTTGTGAAAATTCATCAGTTTTCTTTTTGTATGTTCTACTTCAATAAAAAGTTAAATACTTTTCAACTCCTCAGATGGGCTCATCTCTACCAGTCTATCTAAAATGTCACCTTACTTTGCCTTATTTTTCTTATTTTTTTCTTTATGACACTTGTCACTCCATGACATTATAAATTTGTGTCTTTGTAAATGCCGTAAGAACAGGACTTTTGTCTGTCTTATTCACCATGGTGTCCCCTGGGCCTCAGGGAGGGCCTGGCACTACTCAGTTTTGCTCTCATTGACTATTTGTTGGATTTTAAATGAATGAATGTGGTCACAAAGAATGGAGCGATTGGCTTTCTTTCAGTAACATCCCAAGGGGTGCCTGATTTTAGATGCATCATTAGGGACTATTCTTATCTAATGGAAGAGAGAGAGAAGGAGGTAGATTGTGAGCTCACGGGAGTCATCAGCCGACTGCAAGAGTATTAATGGCATGACCTTACGTTTTCCCTCAAAATGGGGCAGGCCGCAGAAACACTACCCAAGGCATTTGCAGAACCTAGTTAACTTCTGGAGAAGTTTTTGCTAAGCAGGAAGTTTTCCTAGAGAAGATTTCAAATGGAGATTTACTTTTACCAAATTAGAAAGACTCTCTGTTTTTCTCTGTGATCTAACAATCACACCAGAGAGAGCCAAGATGGGAATTGGAACAGAAATAGCCCCAAGACAAATGGTGTCCCAGACAGCCGTTTTATCAGATTTTCCCCTCATCTTATAGTCCTTTAACTTTTTTCTTTTTTTGAGATACATTTCATATACCATACAATTCATTCATTTAAAGGGTAATATCCAATGGTTTTTAGTATATTTGCGAAGTTGTGCAACCATCACCACAGTTAATTTTAGAACATTTCTTCACCCTAAAAGATACCCCATACCCACGTGCAGTCGTTGTCCATTTCCGTCAATTCCCTAGCTCTGGTGACCTGGCTAATCTACTTTCTGTCTCTATAGATTTGCCTATTCTTTACATTTCCTGTAAATGGAATCATACAATATGTGGCCTTTTGTGACTGGCTTCTCTCATTAAGCACAATGTTTTCAAGGTTCATTCATGTCGTTGCATATTTCAGTAATTTTTATTGTTGAAAATAATATTCTGGGGCCGGCTCCGTGGCTTGGCGGTTAAGTGCGCGCGCTCTGATGCTGGCGGCCCGGGTTCGGATCCCGGGCACGCCCCAAGGCACCACTTCTCCGTCCAACGCGAGGCCGAGTCCCACGTACAGCAACTAGAAGGATGTGAACCTATGACATACATCTGTCTACTGGGGCTTTGGGGGGAAAAAAATGAATAAATAAAATCTTTAAAAAAAAAAAAAAAGAAAATAATATTCTGTTATATGCATATATCACATTTTTTTATCCATCTATCAATTGATGGACATTTGAATTATTTCCACTTTTTGGCTATTATAAGTAATGCTATAATGAACATTCATGTACAAGTTTTTATGAAACCATATGTTTTCATTTCTCTTGGATATATACCTAGGTATGGAATTGCTGGATCATATGGTAACTCTATATTTAACCCTTTGAGGAACCATTTGCCAAACTACTTTCCAAAGTGCCCACCACAATTTACACTCCCACCAACAATGTATGAAGGTTTCAGTGTTTCCACAAAGTCCCTTAGTTTTCAAATACTTTTTGTATTGCCTGTTTTGCATGGAAGTATCATTATAAAATCAAATAGATACATTTATACCTTAGAATCTGTGACAACACATTTACTTATGTCCTTTATCAGTATTCGTACTATTGCTGCTGCTGCTATCGCTACTGATGATATCGTTGTTAGTGCTGTGGAGAGGACTCTGACTCCTAGCAACCCGTGTACAGCAGAGCAGAAACCTGCCTCGTCTTTCTGCACCATCCTCTCACCTTCCAGCACTATATCAGATGATGATCCACTGTTCTTCACTGGACTTTCATGGCCAATTTTTTCAGAAGTGGGTGGCCAGGTCCTTCTTCCTAGTCTGTCTTAGTCTGGACACTCCACTGAAACCCGTCCATCCTGGGTGACCCTGTGGTATTTGAAATACTGGTGGCATAGCTTTCAGCATCACAGTAACTCACAGCTGCCACAGTATGACAATGGATAGATGGGTGGTGTGGTTCCCTGAGCAGGAAACAAACCTGGGCCATGGTGGCGAGAGCACCAAATCTTAACCAGCAGACCACCAGGGCTGGTTCACTGGTGATGACACCCAGCATTTGTTGAGGACTAATAATGTGCCAGACACTGTCTAGTGTTTTACATGTATTAATATACATTTAATCTTTCCAGCATCCTTCTGAGATGAGTAACCCAGCTGAGAAATAATGGTAGCTTGTACTGGAAAAGCAGTAGTAGAAATGGTAAGAAGTGAAAAGATTGCACCATTTATTCCTTTATTTATTGAGCATTCACTCTCGGCTAGGCACCACGTAATGTACTGAGTTTACTGCTATGAGCAAAAGAAATTTCATCTCTGTCCTCAAGGAACTTATAATATATTGATTTGAGACATATTTAAGACATCAAATCAAGACACCTTATTAATTAACTGGATACAGAAAGTGATACTGGGAAAGGTTTCAAGCCATGGCAACTGTAGGACAATTGTGCATGCCCTGAGATAAGGAACATGGAGGTTTGGGGAGGTGGAAGATGTAGGTATAAGACAGAAGAAGATGATTTCAATTTTGAACATGTTGATCCACAGGGATCTGTAAGGCATGGAATAAACAGTTGGATATACAGATCTGGAGTTCAGAATAGAGATCTGAACTAAAGATATAAATTTGGGAGTCACATAGATTATAACTGAAATAATGGACACAACTGCCTTGGAGAAGAGTGAAAAGGCAATGTGAGAAGACCTTCTAGGATTGAACCTTGAGGAACTTTGATATTTAAAGGTAAGATAAAGAGAGATGAGATGGCAAAGATGTAGCCAAGTCAGTAAGAAGAAAATCAAGAGTTTGTCAAGTTCCGAAGCCAAAAGAAAAGTGCATTTCAAGGAAAGGAGATGTCAACAGTTCTGAATGCCACTCAGAGGTCAAGGAGGGTGAAGGCGCTTCGGATTGAGAGTCCTGGTGGTCACTGGTAACCTTCCAGAAAGCTCTATGGTGCCATGGTATGGGGGAGTACACCAGGCTGGTAGAAAATGGTGGAATGGAGGCAGAAAGATTGCAACTCTTCAGAAGCTTGGTAGAGAAGAATCCAGAGTAAGGCAGTAACAAGCAGAGAAAGGACGCATTTGACATGTTTTGTTTTGTCTTTGATAGAAAAAGCTAAAGCATAGGTAAGTGCTGTTGGTACAACTTCAGCAAAACACGAGAGTGATGACTCATGCTCTAAGTTCAACCATACTTTAATAATTTTGCCTGCACCCTTTGTGCATAGATTTGAGCACATGTTGAAAGTTTTACTAGGCAAGGAGTAACAGAAAAGCATGAAGTACATCCTGGACCTGCCACTTATAGATCAAGTTATTTAATCACTTTAAGCTTCAGTCTCCTCATCTTACTTTTCAGGGTTGTTGCAACGATGAGACATAACATATGAAAAGACATGATCATCACACTTGGCACTTTGTGCCCAATAAATGGTAACACTTACTATTTCACTCCACACAGCTGTGCAATTTGTATTAGTCAAATCCTTCTTTCTTATGTTTTCACTGCTGGCAAGGATGTTGTATCCATTAATTTCAGCTTCAAATAGCTACCTAGGTTTCCTGTCCCTAAGCCTAATTCTCAAATGATGCTGCCTTCTTCCATCATCAACATGCATTTATTCTTTCAACACAGGTTTACCATCTCTATCACATTACTCAGCTATATTTTTAATCACCTACTGTCATCATTGTCATTACCATTCCATAAAAAGGAGTTCCCCAGCATCAACCTGCCATTCACAGCTGGGCTTACACGGCTTGACTTAATCTATTTCTACATCTCACTCTATTGTGGTCTTCCACAAACCAAATTTTCCCATCCTCCCATCGCGCTTATTGGACTTGACTCATGGCGTTGTCTTCCTAGTGTTGACCTTGATTCATATTAGAATGCTTCTAATGGCCTGCGGCAGTCTTGGGATATGCCATTCCCAGTTGAACCCAACCCTTAGGGCCCTCCTACCTCAAGAAATACTCCCACCTGGTTACCCCAGCCCTGTCAGGTCACACTTGGACCAGCATGAAAATAAAAGAAAATCAGAAAGCTAATTGATAAACTGAGTAATTTACCCTGATAGAGAACTTCCTAGAGTGTACTATTTATTTCACAATTCCAACTGTCTTCTTGACACCTCTAAAGAGGATTGCACCCATCACATTGATTTAAGAGGATTGTGTATTAACTTGCCATTAGCAGGTTCCCTTTCTTGAATATCCTGTTCCTCTCAGGATGCTATTTATTCTTCCAGCCCCCTACACTCAAAATCATAGTATTTTCTTTATTCCTGCAACCCTTACCCCATCCCACACCCTATACTATCATCCATTTAGTCATCCAATCACACTTATTCCAACTCTCTAACGCTTTTGAATTTATCTCTTTCTTTCCCATTCCCCTGACATTTTAACCTGTATCCCTGCCCCTCCGGTTCCATTGCCATTGCACTTAGTGATTATTATTCTTAGAACTGCACTTTGACCATATCCCTACCCAGCAGACACTCTCTATGATTCTACATTATTTACAAAGTAGTGTCCAGACCCCCACCCCCACCCTACCCCTTCACTTTTTCAATTTCTCCCTAGTTCTTTTAAGAAGATCTTATTCTGAACAGCGCGTTCTACACACTTTTCCCCAAAGTCCCCCCGGGGACGTTTTTGCTTTCTCTCACTTGCTCATATAGTTTCACTCACCTATAATCAATTTCCTCTGCTCTTCCTCAAGACTCTCAAGTTCAACATTCTCCAGAGAATCAGAACCCTAGCTGTTAATGATCTCCTATGAGCTGAGAGCACTCAGTGGCTTAATGTTGAACTGGACATTAGTCATGTAATGTCTTGTATTTGGCTGTCCTTGGTTTCTTGGAATTTTATATCAGAGAAGCCTCTTAAAGGTGACATCTGTAGCTATATTGCTAGAGGAAAAGGATCCATTATAAGGCAAAGAGGGTTTCTGCTTCATTCTGTGTGGTTCAGCCTTCACCAGGAATGTCACATATTCCTGTGGGATAGTAGCCAAATGGAACACATTCAGAGGGAGAGTGCCAGGAAAAAAAGAGGAATCTGAGAATGGGAATAGTCAGGGTTAGTAGATTGGACAGTTGTGTCCAAATACTTATAGAAAGATACTTAGGTTTAGTCCATTTGGCCCAGAGAGTAAAGGGAACATTCACAGGGTGACATGAAAACATTAGCAATCAGTACAGCACAAGCAAGAACCAGTCAGAAGGAATATTGGTGTAGAGTTGGCATAGAGCCCTAGAGGACCTCTTTGCTGTACTGGGCATTAAGCCTTTCGTTTCTGGATCATGGGAAGGTTAAGGAGGATCATTGGGAAGGTGCCGGGATATTGGGGTAGTAGAGACCTCTGGAGCAGGTGAGTTGGGCAGTGGTTTTCGATTACTGGTACAGAAGTGCTTTAACAACTCTCACAGCCTTACTGGGACCTACCAGCTGAAGATCAGGCTTGGCCATTTCACAGACTGGCTTTCTGCATATCGGCATAGAAGGAATCTACCACTAGGAGAATTGGCCATTCCGAGTATTGGCTTTCTGAGAATTGGCCAGCTTTCAGAAATAATATCAACACAAGGAAGTTATAGGGAGATAAATTTTCAGTAAAATATAACCTTAATATGATTCTGAGCTATCTCTTGAGGTGGTGGGAGTCCTGTCTCTGGAGATGTGTCAACTTCTGATAGGCCATTATTTTCTGACAGAAAATAATATTGGTATAGAAGACCTCGATGGTTCCTCCAACCTTGAAAGTCTGTAATTTTACTACAGTCTAATTTCTTCATTTTATAGATGAGGAAACTAAAACTCAAGGAGGAAATGTGAGTGATATCTGCTTTGTTATTGCCATTTTACTTCCATATCATAGATTTATTTTTCCTATGTGTATTTATTGTTGCCCCCAAGGGTAGTCTGCTTCTTCTACCCCCTACAATGACTAGAAGCATACAGTGCACACAACATGGGTTCAGTAAACATGTGATGTGTGGATGGATATATTGCTCAACCCTACCCACATCTCAAACTCAGGATCCCAGAGAGAAAACATAATTCAGCCTCTACTCTTTTCTCCTGCTTGAGACTA
Source organism: Ceratotherium simum simum (assembly GCF_057802395.1). Classification (NCBI taxonomy): domain Eukaryota; kingdom Metazoa; phylum Chordata; class Mammalia; order Perissodactyla; family Rhinocerotidae; genus Ceratotherium; species Ceratotherium simum. The sequence goes on along the minus strand of NC_141915.1, from coordinate 31,291,001 downwards.
CTGGCACTCACTACTGCTTCTTCCTTCCCTGACCAAATGCTAATGGAGGTGCTAATGAGGCCCTCTGGCCATCAGAAAGAAAGAGAAAGAAAATCAAATAGTCTAATTAATCCACAAATTATAGTCACTGAAAAAAGTGGTCATATTTCCTATAGAAAGCCAGATGGGGACTAATGGGCACTGAAGCATTGGTCTTGGCTCCTTTGGGTGTGTAGTTTGGAGGTTACCTGTTGTTTTTTCAGGGATTATGAGGCACCACTTGGCTTCCATTTGGGTGGAGCTCACCAGAACGCTGTGCCAAGTCTGAGCTGTCTGTTTGCTTATTAAATGGGAAAAGGAGGGCAGAGAGTAACCTCTTTGTATAAGGTGAGCCTAATATTAACAGCAAACATTTATTGAGTACTCATTATGTGCCAGGAACTATACTAAGCATTTTCCTTGGATGATATCATTGAATCCCATACAATTATTTCCCCACTTTATGCACAGGAAAACTGAGGCTTGAGTAGGATAACTTACTCAAGGTCACACAATAAGTGGCTAAATATGTGGTCTGAGACGGTTTAGCTAGTACCAAATCCATCAGTTGCTTAACTCTTCCCACCTACACGGTGTGGTCTAGGGTGGCTGCATCTTCTATCAATGAACTCTGGGAATGCAGCATGGCTCCTGCCTTGAGCACCTCAGGGGTACTAACAATACACAAAATGGGATTTTAATGGATTGATTTGAGGATGATTGAGGGGTGGGGAGATGGTATGCCAGAACCATCTGGTGGGCCAGAGCAGAAAGGAAGGAAGGGTAGCGGCGACCTGTGTTCTGCTGGTTTAGAGCAGAGCCTCTCCCAGGCTTCCCAACAGGACAAAGAGGATTTTTCACTATAGCTGGGAGTATGGGCCTTTATCCAGTGAGAATCAAGACAGCCGTGTTTAATAGCTACCAGGATGCTGAGTGGAAAGCAAATTTTAAAGTGTGAAATTGCAAGATGTGCTAGGTTGGAAACCAAAGGAATGAAGCAAGAAGCTAGGAGTAGTTAGGTATAAAGAGAGAGACCTCACTGCTCACGGATTAACAAATTCAAGTTTGGCTTTTCCAGAAAGCCTAGTGTGCAATATGTGTGTGAATGTGTGTGTGTTGCATAGAATAGTGTGCAAGTCACTGCAAGTCTACAAGAATTCATGAGAGGCATTCCCTGGCGGGGTCAGTTCCACTCAGACCTTGAACCAGTAAGAATGCCTTTGAAAGCATCTCTTCTGCTCTGTATCTAGGCTGGAATTAGTTGCACCTGCTAACCAGTAGGCGAGGGGTCCATAGAACAATGAAAACAACAGCAGGTGCACCTACCTTGAGCACCCACTTTAGTCATACACTATCCCAGTCCAGTGTTTAACAAACTCTAAGGTATGTATGAATCACCTGGGGGTCTAGTTAAATTCAGATTCTGATTCAGCATGTCTGGAGTGCACATGAGACTGCATTTCTAACAGATTCCCTGGTGGTGCCAATATTGCTGGTCTGTGAACCACACTCTAGGCACTTTACATAATTATCTCTTTTGATCCTAATATAATGTGCATGAATTGCTACATCTGACAAATGGAAGCACTGAGGCTGAGAGTACCGGATGATTTGCTCAGTCACAAATCTAATGAGCTCAGTCCAGGTCTGATGACTTTGAAATCCATGCTTCTTCTATTATGCACCACTATAGTCCACATGCACATTCAAGCTTCCCCAAAACTCAATACGGCGGCCTACAAATATGGCCCCTGGCACTGGGGCACAGTAGAAGCCCAAGGAACTGCCCTCAAGGAACTGGTTTACTTGTTCCACTATCTTCCAAGGTCCCTGGGACTGATGCATTCTGGGACAAGAGTTTTAAACCCCCTCCTAACCTTCTTCTCCAGGACCTCTGCCAGCTCCCAGGACAGAGCCCACCTTCTGTTGTTCCAATCAAAGACTCAGGAAAACTCCCTTTACTTCTGCTGCACTAGCCACCTCAAGAATATGCACTCATCTTGCCCCTTAGATTGGACTACGTGGATTAGAATACCATCTGGAATGTTCTAGAGTACCAAGCCCTCTTTTGGGATTAATGGTTTACCCTGACCAGTCCTATTCTCAAGGGGCCATCCTTTTCTCCCCATCTCATCAGTCTCCATGGCCATTACCCCATGCTTCTCTTGATCCCCTTTCCTGGCCTGGCTATGGCCTCTTAACATGCCTGATGGCAAGGTGATACAGTTTCTGAAATGGTCTCTGGCTTCCTGGGCTGACACCGTAGTTGGAGTGATAGATGCAAATAGCCAGCCAACTGTCTCTCTTCCTCCCTTCCATACCTCCTTCCCCAGCTGTAAATACTCAAAGCCTGAAGGATCCAGTGCAAACACCATCTTTTCTGTAAAGCCTTTCCTGACCACCTCAACTTACATTGACCTCTCCTTCCTCTATACCCCGCCCCACCCAGTGACATCTTTTTTGCATATGTCTCATAGCATTTAACACTTTCTTTTTTTTTTTTTTTTTTTTAATTTTTTGTTTATTGCAGTAACATTGGTTTATAACATTGTAAAAATTTCAGGTGTACATCATTGTACTTCTATTTCTGCATGGACCACATCATGTTCACCACCAAAATACTAATTACAACCCATCACCACACACATGCACCGAATTATCCCTTTCATCCTCCTCCTTCCCCTCCCCCGTCTGGCAACCACCAATCCAATCTCTGTCCCTATGTATCCGTCCATTGTTGTCACTATCTACTACTTAATGAAGGAAATCATACGGTATTTGACCTTCTCCCTCTGACTTATTTCACTTTGCATTATACCCTCAATGTCCATCCATGTTGTCACAAATGGCTGGATTTCGTCGTTTCTTATGGCTGAGTAGTATTCCATTGTGTATATATACCACAGCTTCTTTATCCATTCGTCCCTTGATGGGCACTTAGGTTGCTTCCAAGTCTTGGCTATCGTGAATAAGGCTGCAATGAACACAGGGGTGCATGTACCTTTGCAAATTGGTGTTTTCAGGTTCTTTGGATAAATACCCAACAGTGGAATAGCTGGATCATATGGTAGTTCTATCGTTGATTTTTTGAGGAATCTCCATACTGTTTTCCATAGTGGCTGCACCAGTTTGCACTCCCACCAGCAGTGTATGAGAGTTCCCTTCTCTCCACATCCTCTCCAACACATGTTGTTTCCTGTCTTGTTAATTATAGCCATTCTGACGGGCGTGAGGTGATATCTCATTGTAGTTTTGATTTGCATTTCCCTGATAATTAGTGATTTTGAACATCTTTTTCATGTGTCTGTTGGCCATCTGTATATCTTCTTTGGAGAAATGTCTGTTCAGGTCTTTGCCCATTTTTTAATTGGGTTGGTAGTTTTTGTTGTTGAGATGCATGAGTTCTTTATATATTTTGGAGATTAAGCCCTTATCAGATGTATGGTTTGCAAATATCTTCTCCCAATTGTTAGGTTGTCTTTTCGTTTTGTTGATGGTTTCCTTTGCTGTGCAGAAGCTTTTTAGTTTGATGTAGTCCCATTTGTTTATTTTTTCTATTGTTTCTCTTGCCCGGTCAGATGTGGTGTTTGAAAAGATGTTGCTAAGACCGATGTCGAAGAGCGTACTGCCTATGTTTTCTTCTAGAACTTTCACAGTTTCAGGTCTTACATTCAAGTCTTTAATCCATTTGGAGTTAGTTTTTGTGTATGGTGTAAGGTAAGGATCTACTTTCATTTTTGCATATGGCTATCCAGTTTTCCCAACACCATTTGTTGAAGAGACTTTCTTTTCCCCATTGTATGTTCTTGGCTCCTTTGTCAAAGATTAGCTGTCCATAGATGTGTGGGTTTATTTCTGGGCTTTCGATTCTATTCCACTGATCTGTGTGTCTGTTTTTGTGCCAGTACCATGCTGTTTTGGTTACTATAGCTTTGTAGTATATTTTGAAGTCAGGGAGTGTGATACCTCCAGCTTTGTTCTTTTTTCTCAGGATTCCTTTAGCTATTCGGGGTCTTTTGTTGTTCCATATAAATTTTAGAATTCTTTGTTCTATTTCTGTGAAAAATGTTGTTGGAACTTTGATAGGGATTGCATTGAATCTATAGATGGCTTTAGGAAGTATGGACATCTTAACTATATTAATTCTTCCAGTCCAAGAGCATGGAATATCTTTCCATTTCTTTGTGTCTTCTTCAATTTCTTTCAGAAATGTTTTATAGTTTTCGATGTACAGATCTTTCACCTCTTTGGTTAAGTTTATTCCTAGGTATTTAATTCTTTTTGTTGCAATTGTAAATGGGATGGTATTCTTAATTTCTCTTTCTGCTACTTCATTGTTAGTGTACAGAAATGCAACTGATTTTTGTGTGTTGATTTTGTATCCTGCAACTTTACCATATTCGTTTATTACTTCTAAAAGTTTTCTGGTGGATTCTTTAGGGTTTTCTATATATAAAATCATGTCATCTGCAAATAGTGACAGTTTCACTTCTTCCTTTCCAATTTGGATCCCTTTTATTTCTTTCTCTTGCCTGATTGCTCTGGCTAGCACTTCCAATACTATGTTAAATAGGAGTGGTGACAGTGGGCATCCTTGTCTGGTTCCTGTTATTAGAGGGATGGCTTTCAGTTTTTCACCATTGAGGATAATATTAGCTCTGGGTTTCTCATATATGGTCTTTATTATGTTGAGGTACTTTCCTTCTATACCCATTTTATTCAGAGTTTTTATCATAAATGGATGCTGGATCTTGTCAAATGCTTTCTCTGCATCTATTGAGATGATCATGTGATTTTTGTTCTTCATTTTATTAATGTGGTGTATTACGTTGATTGATTTGCGAATGTTAAACCATCCCTGCATACCTGGAATAAATCCCACTTGATCATGGTGTATAATCTTTAACATATTGTTGTATGCGATTTGCTAGTATTTTGTTGAGGATTTTCGCATCGATGTTCATCAGTGATATTGGCCTGTAATTTTCTTTTTGTGTTGTCCTTGTCTGGTTTTGGTATCAGGGTAATGTCAGCTTCGTAGAATGAGTTAGGAGCTTCCCCTCCTCAATTTTTTGGAAGAGTTTGAGAAGGATAGGTATTAAGTCTTCTTTGAATGTTTGGTAGAATTCACCAGGGAAGCCGTCTGGTCCTGGACTTTTATTTTTGGGGAGGTTTTTGATTACTGTTTCGATCTCCTTACTGGTGATTGGTCTATTCAAATTCTCTACTTCTTCTTGATCCAGTTTTGGAAGGTTGTATGATTCTAAGAATTTATCCATTTCTTCCAGATTGTCGAATTGGTTGGCATATAGTTTTTCATAGTATTCTCTTATAATCTTTTGTATTTCTGAGGTGTCTGTTGTAACCTCTCCTCTTTCATTTCTGATTTTACTTATTTGTGCCTTCTCTCTTTTTTCTTGGTGAGTCTAGCTAAAGGTTTGTCTATTTTGTTGATCTTTTCAAAGAACCAGCTCTTGGTTTTATTAATTTTTTCTATTGTTTTTTTGGTCTCCATTTCATTTATTTCTGCTCTGATTTTTATTATTTCCCTTCTTCTACTGATTTTGGGCTTTGTTTGTTCTTCTTTTTGCAGTTCCTTTAGGTGCATTGTTAGATTGTTTATTTGAGATTTTTCTTGTTTGTTGAGATAGGCCTGTATTGCTATAAACTTCCCTCTTAGAACCGCTTTTGCTGTATCCCATAAATTCTGGCATGTCGTATTTTCATTTTCATTTGTCTCCAGGTATTTTTTGATTTCTTCTTTGATTTCTTCGTTAACCCAGTCATTGTTCAGTAGCATTTTGTTTAATCTCCATGTATTTGTGGCTTTTCTTATTTTCTTCCTATAGTTGATTTCTAGTTTCATACCGTTGTGGTCAGAAAAGATGCTTGGTATTATTTCAATCTTCTTAAATTTATGGAGACTTGTTTTGTGGCCTAATATGTGATCAATCCTGGAGAATGTTCCATGTGCGTTTGAAAAGAACGTGTATTCTTCGGTTTTTGGATGGAATGCTCTGTATATATCTACTAGGTCCATCTGTTCTCGTGTGTCGTTTAAGGCCAATGTTTCCTTATTGGTCTTCTGTTTGGATGATCTATCCATTGGTGTAAGTGGAGTGTTAAAGTCCCCTACTATTATTGTGTTACTGTCTATTTCTCTTTTTATGTCTGTTAATAATTGCTTTATATATTTAGGTGCACCTACATTGGGTGCGTAGATATTTACAAGTGTTATATCCTCTTGTTGGATTGTTCCCTTGATCATTATGTAATGCCCTTCTTTGTCTCTTTTTACAGTTTTTGTTTTAAAGTCTATTTTGTCTGATATGAGTACTGCTACCCCAGCTTTCTTTTCATTGCCATTTGCATGGAGTATCTTTTTCCATCCCTTCACTTTCAGTTTGTGAGTGTCTTTAGGTCTGAAGTGTGTCTCTTGTATGCAGCATATATATGGGTCTTGTTTTTTTATCCAGTCAGCCACCCTATGCCTTTTAATTGGAGCATTTAGTCCATTGACGTTTAAAGTAGCTATTGATAAGTATGTACTTACTGCCATTTGTTAACTTTATTTTTTTTTCCCTCAGTGTTTTAGTAGTCCTTCTCTGTTCCTTACTTCTTCTATACAGAATTGATGGTCACTTTAGTTTGACCTCTGTCTGAAAGCTGTACTCTTTAACTACCCTCCTCCCTCCTTTTATGTTTTTGATATCATATCTAACCTCTTTTTTGTGCATTTGTATCCATTACGTTCTAATCGTGGAAATAGATAATTTTTCCTATTTGTGGTCTTCTCTTTTCCCCTTAAATCAGTCCCTTTAACATTTCTTGTAACACTGGTTTCTTGGTGACAAACTCCTTTAATTTTTGCTTATCTGGGAAAATTTTGATCTCTCCTTCCATTTTGAACGATAACCTTGCTGGGTAGAGTATTCTTGGCTGTAAGTTTTTTCCTTTTAGCACTTTAAATATATCGTGCCATTCTCTTCTAGCCTGTAAGGTTTCTGCTGAGAAGTCAGCTGATAGCCTTATGGGGTTTCCTTTGTATGTAACTTGACATTCTCTTGCGGCTTTTAGGATTCTCTCTTTATCTTTAATTCTGGACATTTTGATTATGATGTGTCTTGGTGTAGGCTTCTTTGGGTTTATCTTGTTTGGGGCTCTCTGTGCCTCCTGTACCTGGATGTCTGTTTCCTTCCTTAGGTTAGGGAAATTTTCATCTATTATTTCTTGAAATAGATTCTCTGCCCCCTTGTCTCGCTCTTCTCCTTCCGGGACACCTATAACACGGATGTTAGTGCGCTTGATGTTGTCCCAGAGGTCCCTTAGACTGTCCTCACTCTTTTTAATTCTTTTCTCTTTTACCTGTTCACCTTGGGTAATTTCTTCTAGTCTTTCTTCCAGCTCACAGATCCGTTCTTCTGTATCCTCTACTCTGCTTTTGAGTCCCTCTAATGAATTTTTCATTTCCAGTATTGTATTCGTCATTTCTGATTGGTTGTTTTTATATCTTCCATTTCTTTGTTGACATTCTCACTGAGTTCATCTATTCTTCTCCCCAGATCAGTGAGCATCGTTAACACTCTTAGTTTGAACTCTCTGTCGGGTAGGTTGCTCATTTCTGTTTCACTTAGTTCCTTTTCTGGGGTTTTGTCCTGTTCCCTTACTTGGAATGTATTCTTTTGCCTCCTCATTTTGCCTCTTTCCCTGTGCTTGTGTCTACGTATTAGGTAGGTCAGCTACATCTCCTGCTCTTGGATAGGTGACCTTATGTAAGTGATGCCTTAGGAGGCTTCCAGTATGCTTCCCTCAGTTCTCAATGTTCCAGGGGTGGCCCCTATGTGGGCTACGTGTGTCCTTCTATTGTGGCCTATTAGCTCTCCCTATAGGCGCCCAGGGAGGCTGAGTTATGCTCCTGGTCAGCTGTTGTAATGCTCAGCTGCTTGTAGTTGTTGTGGGCCCTTCAGTCTCTTTATCAGGTGTGGGGAGTCCCAGCACAGTTGGCTGTAAGTTCTAATACCACATTTTTGTTGCAGTATTTCCTTTAAGTGAGTAGGCCCCCAGTGTGGCAGGTTGTTAGGCTCAGGGCCTTACAATTGCTGTAAACCTCTAGCCTATTAGGTCTCTTGTCAGCTCTCTGGGGATTGCAGCTGGGTGGGGCTGCCCTCAGGCACAGGAGCACCCAATTGTTTCAGGCTTTGGAAGGTGGGGCAAACCTCCTATGTGGGTCTTTGAGAAGCACAAGTCTTCTGCAGCTGACAAGCCCTGTTGCCCACAGGTCCACACACACAGTCAACACAGTCCTGCCCCGTGTGAGCGCCCCGACCTCCCCAAGCGGACCCAGTCTCTCCACAGCGGGAGCCCCACACACTCCACCACCACCCCACACTCTCCACCCGCTCCTTGTGCACACCCTGCCCCGCTCAAGTCAGCTCAGTTGCCAGGCTGCAGAGAATCCAGTCACCAATCTATGCAGGCCCACACGTTGCCTGAGGGCTTGTTGTTGGGTGGGGCCAGTCTCTAGGGTGGGCTGCCTGCCCTGGCTGAGCTGGATTAAATCGGTGCTCTAGCGGGTGGAGCAGACCCTGGGCTAGCAGGTCTCAGGGAGAACTCCAATGGCGTCTGTGTCAGCACGCTCACACCAGGCCACAACAATGGCCACCGCCAATGTCCCAGTCCCTGGAGAGGTCTCACCCCTCACCGTGATGCACTCAGGGCCTATTAGGTGAGTCTCTTGTCACCAAAGCACTGTGTACCTTTCTTTCTGGTGATTTTAGGATGCTTTCTGGAACGGGTGAGTTTGTGCACGGGCCCTTTAAGAGCCAGTTTTAGTTTCTTTGTGAACCGGGTTCTGGGGGTGCTCCCCAATGCTTTAGTAGCAGGCAAAGTCAGATATTATGCCACTGGTGTCGATTGTGCTGGGTCTACAAAATGCCCACAGCGGGGGTGCTCCCCGGCTCAGGACCCCGCGCCTCCAGGGAGGGTGCGTACCTGTGAGCTGCTCCCGGCGGCCGTGAAGCTGGCGGCTTGTGAAGGCGGCGTTTTTCCTCTCCAGAAGGGAGTCTCTGCCTCTTCTACCCCAGTTAGGATTGTCCGTTGTTGCAGGAGTTCCTCTTATCCAGTTTTCAGTTCTGTCTCAGGGGTAATTTTTCCACGAGTAGTTGTAAATTGGCTGTGTCCACGGGAGGAGGTGAGTTCAGAGTCTGCCTACGCCGCCATCTTGACTCCGCCCTCCGCATTTAACACTTTCAACCTTGCACTATGGTCAACCTTGGCCATGGCTGCCCTTGCACCTTTTGCTCCTTGAAAGGAGCTCCTATGTCTGGCCCATCGTTGTATCTCCAGCAATGTGCTTTGCACATTGTATGTGCTTAATAAATGGCTATTAACGGAATGAAATTATTTCAAGTCAGACTAATAAACAGCATAATAAAGGAATGAAGAGCTAAGAGGTAGAAGAACAATTAAATAAAAAGGAGGCTGGGAAGGGAGTGGGGGACTCCCTGGAGATCTCATGGAGGAAATGAGGTTGATGTGTCTCTTAAAGGGTGAGTAGGATTTCCATAGTGGGATTAATAATTATTATAATAACAACTGAAAGGTATTGAGTGCTTACCATGTGCCAGATACTGGCTAAACCATGTTCTCATTTCATCATCACCATAGCCCAATAAGGTAAGCTGGTCCTGTATAGTTTCCATTTTACAGATGAGAAAGCACACAGAGAGGCCAGCTTACTTTCTCCAGAACGTATAGATAGTGAGTAATGAGTCAGGATTGGAATCCATCACTCGACTCCACAGCATATGTCTTAAAACCTAATGCTATAGCAAGAGATGGGAGTGCTTCAGGCAGACATGAGGGCGGCAGGAGCACAAGCAGGACGAGATGGGGAAGCATCAATCAATCCCACACATCAGGGGCAGAACAGGCCCACAGTGGGGCCACTGTGGTGTCAGACAAGGCTGGGAAGGTGGTCTGGGGACAGACTGGGGTCATGTTTTTCCTCCATGAGAATGAAGAGTATGAGCCATGGAGAAGAAACACCGAGTCAAACTTGCACTGAGAAGCGTTATTTATGTGCTGTCTCTGGCCCAGCCCCGGGGGCCGCTGTTGCAAGGGGAATGGGGATCCTAGCCAGCGCCCCTGGAAGGCTCTGCAGGCCGTGGAGCTCACTGCAAAGTCACACTTTGGAGAAGAAAGCCGCTGGCGATGCCCAGAGTGGCCCAAATAAAATTCAAATACCACATTCAGTCCTCCAGGGGTGTTTTTGCTATTAAATTAAGTCTGGAAAATAAATAATTGTCTTTGGATTTGATTTGAGAGATTTTTGGTAGTTGAACACTCAGTTAGGGGAAAAAAAGCTAACTATTTCTTGAAAGATTCTTTGACTGGCTCCCCTGCCAGAGGACAGCAGATCACAATGAAGGCTTGCTGTCTGCGAAGAGCTGCTTTCTTCCCCTCCTCCTTGACACAATTATACCAGAAAAATAGAGGGGGAGGGGAGGCTCTGTCATATGTTCCAATTTTTATTGCTACATTCCTTGGATGGCTCCGTATGTTTACCTTCAGCTGACTTTAGACTTGCTGTTCTCTGCGGCTGCTGGCATCAGCCACAGAATTCTTTCATGTCTATTACTTTATTAAGGAATGTAAAAGCCACATACAGACCGACCAGGGGACACAACAGTAGAGACACAAATAACCCTGAATGCGCTTGCAAAGAGCCGAAGGAGGTTTCACACCTAATGCTCCCAGATGGGCTGTAAGGCTTTCAAGGACCAAAAGGGGGCACTCTTGGCACTCGCTCCCAAGCCCAATCAATAACACCATTCTGATGAATAAATAGTGCAGAAAGGGCACAGGGCTTCAAGATCTGTCCCGACGGGAGCAGAATGGGGTGAAAGAAATCACTCTCATCACCAGGGATTAGTTTTTTTTTTTTTTTTTTTTTTTTATCTTTGACTTTCCTTGACTAGAAATGAAATCTCCAAATCATAGGGAGGTTGTTAAGATTAAATAGGGTAAATGCATGCAAAAAATTGCTTTGCACAGGGCCTTGGCACATCTATGATAAATGCTCAGAAAGAGCAGCTATTATTTAAGCATACACTCTGAGATTTTTCTGCCTCTTGATAGGAGCACCGAACCTAGGTCCAGACTGGCTCATAGCACAAGAGTATGACTGTGGAGTCTTGATACTGGGCAGCCTTAGACAGGAGGGGAGGGATAACCATTATTTACTCAACTCCTACTGTGTGCCGGGCACTTTGCATGCATTATCTTATCACAGTTTTATAGATGAGGAGATTGAGGCTCACGGACACTAAATATATGGCCCTGGTATGTGGCAGAGGCAGGATTTGAACCCAGGTCTGGCTGATTGATTCAAAGCCTGAGCTTTTTCCATTAAACAAGGAAACACAACTCAGGACCATCTTTTCATATTATTTTTTCACGTAATTGCAGACTCCCACAAACACTTACGAAAGCTTAAAGCCAGCACTGAGAACTTCCAATCACCTATAGATACAATTTCGATCTAACGCAAGGACACAAACTAAAATTCTTAAATTTTTCAGCAAAGCATGTTTGTGGAGAGACGGAGAAGGGAAGAACTGAGGAACTAGGTAATGGAACAATCTGTATGCCACCAGCCTCCAAAGATATCTGTTGGTGCCTGGAGGATCCGTATCTGTTCTCCTTTCAGTGAGTCGCTCCAGGTTCCTATACCAACCCCCAAGTCCCAAAACTTCACAGAATAGTCTGGAGTTTGTTTTAACACCAGCATTCTTTCATCTTCCCTCCCAGGATGTTCACTCAATTTGCAGATTTCTGCTTTGTAGGAGTTTACAGTCTGCATTTTGAGCTCTGATTCAGAAAGGCAATCCCCATACATCAATCCAGGATGTGAGGATGGTCTGAGCTAGAAAGATTGTGTAGAATTGGGGGCTGTTTTTACCTCCCTCGTGGAGGCTAATGGCCACCCACCTGTTCTTTCCTGGTAGGTGCTCAATGATTTAAGAGTCAAAATGCTTTGACATAACGTGGAAAGGAAAGAGGGGATTCTTTGCTGAGATGACAAAACATGTTTGTCTTGGGATTCTCCTTGAGAACCTGAAGTGGGTGATTGGCTTGTAACTGAAGGATGTTTTGATTATCAAGAGGATAGCCCCTTAGCCAAACTAAGAAAACCCTCATCCCCACTTAGGATTAGATGTTCTCTCATTGAGTATAGGGGGTTCTGTCTTGCAAGATTTACTGGTGACTGTTCCTCAGCCCACCAGGTCCTTCAAGGAGATCTTCAGAATCAACATCGCCTTTCATCTCTCTGCATCATTGGGAAGCTTTTTATAAAACTAGATACTCTTTCCAATGAGAACTTTCTATGTGTATTTAGTGTTTACACTGGGCCAGTATTTCCCAAGGGGGTAGTAAAGGCTCTGAGAAGTCCTGTAGTTAAGAAACCTATGTCACTTTACTTAATCCAGAGATTCTCATATATATCTGACCACAGAACCCTTTTAGCATAACATCTATTAATATCCCGTGGAAACAGTGTAGGTATAAACATAAAAACTCTCGAAACTGCTTAGAAGGGATAACCTCAACTTATTGATGGATTTGGATAGACTATTTAAAGCAGAACTATTGGTCACATATTTGGGATAAAATCTGAAGCTGCCTTAGTGGTCTGTCTAGATTATTTTTAGGTCTGTGTAAGTATGTGTGCATGTGCTTATATATACTACATATAAATACGCATTTAACTGTGAGATTAGAAGATGAGGGGGAAAAAAAGAAGGAAGGAATATTCTCTTTTATAAAAAGCCATCCGTATCCTGTGGGAGAAGGGGAAAGTCTAAATTTTAAGGCATTATCACCATCTCCTATTGCTGGCAGCCTCTGTTCACAGCTTTTGCTAATGGTGGAAACACCTGGACTCCTGTCCTCAGTGAACACCCTGACAATCGGAGATGACACCACTTCTCATCAACCTCCCAGAACCCAGAGTCCAACCCCTCTCCTCCCCCCCGCAATCTGGCACCCAAAACACTTCTTTCCACGTCATTGATACCCACCAGCTGTACTCAAGTGGATCCTTTTGGATGGTGAATTAAATAATTCAGAAAATAGTGTTGTTTTTTTCAATGTTGTGATTTCATTTTCATTCGCAGAACTTGTTTGAAACCTTCTAAAGAAAATTCTTAGAAACCCACTCTGTAAAAAAAAATGTACAATTATATATATTTTAAAATTGTTGCAAAGTTATGAGTTGTTTTTAAATTATTTTAAATGAAATATAAGGTTGTTTTCTGAAATAGAACTTTACCCGTGTTTTTTTTTTTAATTGTCACATATAGGGTGATTTTAAAGTAAATAAGAGCACAAGGTTCATATTATTTTAAATGTATATTGTATTTGTCTTCTCAACGCTGTGGTTTTTAGGTCTGTGAATAGCATCATAGTATGCAGCCAACCTATTAAGCAGCCTGTTTGGGTAAGGAAACCCTTAGACCAGCACAATGTTGTATTACTCACTGTGTCTTTCCAATATGGTTAGAATTCCACAACCTAAATGATCATTTGTTGAACAAATTCATGCTTTTATTAGTCAAAATACAGAGAAAACAGAGCCTCCCTGTTTCACGATATTTGCTAATGCATGGTTAATTATCACATATAGCTTACTATAATTCATTTTACAGGGGAGACCTCCTGCAGGTAACATACTAGCAGTTTATGAACCAAAATAACCTCACTATAGATTAGAGCTGTTCCAGGGCCGGGCAGACAGTTGGTGCTTCTAGACCCTCTCACTTCACATTGCTAATTCGAACAAGGCTTTATTTTTATATTTGTCAGCAGCAAGACTGTAGGATGGTTGTTAAACTTCTCCCAGGCCTAATTAGAGCGGCAATGCTTGCATTCATAATGAAGCTCGTGTCTTGCTCCGGAGTTAGTGAGCAGGGCTGTTACGGTAGCTTCCTGGCAGGCCGTCGCTGGCAGTTTTAAGGTAGCTAGTGGCTGCAATATTAAGTGACTGTTGAAATTCATTGACTCCACCACGGCTAATGTGTCTAGATGACAACAAGTTTACACGGTTCTTTTATAGTTACAGCAAATGGGTCCATTTAAATATTTATTAGGTGATTATGGTGATGTGAAATGGAAAAAGAAATGCAAAGTGCAATCTAGCAAGGATGGCTGTTTTTAACTGTTTATGTGGGGCCGTGATCACGGTATCCCTCAAAATCGCCGCATCTTTCCCTTATAAATATTTATACTAGATCAGCAGTGATGAATGCTAATTTATTTGCATTTTATTTCTTTATTGACTTCTCCCTGGGCAGAGGTTAGCTGTGAAAAGTTGTGCGGGCTTATTGGGTTGAAGGATATTTCAATCAGCCAACCCAGTGGCATTTTGATTAGCCAGGGGAAAGTTCACTTTGCTGAAACTGAAGAGTCCTTTTTGCTCTTGGAGATGCAGCCTGAGAGAGTAGCCAGGGAGCTGGTGTTTCGCCCTCTCCAGGAGTTGCTGTGCATGTTGGCAAGCAGTTTCACCTCCAAAAGACTGCTTTTCTGTATAGCAACTTGTCAAACCTTGGATTGAATCGGGCGAGGCTGGCTGATCTGGGTGTTTGTCAGACTTCTAACTCATTTTTTTTTTTCTTATTCTGTGAGCCACTTAAGACTACATTTTTGCAAAAGTGGAAAGGCATCTATCTCAAACTGAACGCAGCGTCTGAGACAGATAGAGGAGAGGTTAAAACAAACCCAGCTCTGTTCCATAAAGGTTAAATTTACTTGTTACCAAAGAACTCAAGGAGTCTGTGGAGGGAACTGTCAAAGAATTTCAAACAGATAAAGGGCAGAAGGAAGTTTTCACTTTGCAATTGAATATTTTGACTGTGTAGGTAGCTAGAACATAAGATAGTGATTCCCAGTTCACCATCCATAATGCTATTTATCATTTTTGTTCCCTACCTCTTGAAATGAACAGCATCAGTCTAGTCTTGACACATGTAAATGTAGCATTTTCAGAAGGTTTCTAGAAGTAGCTTTAGAAATAGTTCATGACTACATTTAGGATGCTCTGGAGGTCTGAGGACTGTCCAAATAAAAGTTTGCATAGAACACATAAGGCCACTGAATCAGAAAGCTCTGAAGGTACCATAGTTGCTTTAGTTAAAAAAAAAATCTTAATCTCTCACTCTAGCTGTTTATCTCTTTTTACAAAATGTACTAGTCTCTCCTTAGCGCTGGACCTGTTTCAGTGGACTCCAATTTTGGACCTGTTCCCAGGGCATTAGTTACCAAAGAGTTTAGAACTACTTCACTATGTGATCAATGGTATGTCCAACTAGGACAGGGATGTAGCAAGTGTTCACTGCCATGGTGCTTCTACAAAGAGATGTAAAATCAGGTAAGAAACTCGCTATTGAGAAATGCTATGGGGAATCTTTGGTCATGTGACGACTCCTCTGATGATGCAAATTATTATTCTCAAATCTACAAATATGTATTCTAACTTCAAGAATCCAACTATGTGACTCCTCAGATTAAAAAGCATTACCATGGATCCCTTTTGATGCAGGAGATTCGTGACCTCACTTACGTCCATGGTCAGAGCTATTTGTAAGCATCTCATGACAGGTAGTTTGTCATTTCTTTTTAGTTTGAATCTTCTGAGCTGCAGGGAGAGTGTGCAGAAAAGTTGCTCACTTAGCGCAAATGAAAACTCGGATCTCAGTCCAATTTCGTTGTTCTCAATTAATATAAAGATATCTTTTAATCCTCTCAACTCAATGAGGGAAACATATACTCTCCCCATTTGATAAATGAGGAAATATGAAATTAAAGCAACTTCAGTGTTTCCTGGAGATCTCAGGGTGGGCTGCCAGCCTGCCCCACTCCATATCGAGGTCTTTGTGTGGATGAGTCCTGGGGATGGGCAGTGCCTGTATGCCTGGCCCTCTTGGCTGCCTGCTTTCAGGGTGAACCTCTTGCAATGGGGGAGGCTCCACTATAATGAGTTTTCTAATGCATTTCATAAAAGAGTCAATCTACCAATATTTACTTCACTCATAAGTTTTCAATCTTATAAAGCAATTTTGTAAAGCCAGGCCCCTTTCTAACAGGTTTTCCTAAAATTAGAACACATCAATATACCATAGATGGAAGAGGTCATTGGGAAAGGGCATGAAGATGCTGGTTCAGAACTGTTTCCCTTAAAATCACTATGTGATGCAAGAGCCAGGCACAAAACAGGGAAGTAAATTCTATTTCCAAGTAAGAGACCATTAGAAAAGAGGTATTTGGGCTTACCTTTCTAGACATCAGCCCAGGAAAGCAAAACTCTCCATGACATCTGCTGGGGGGAATAAATAAAGAAAATATCAGCTCATTTTTGTCACTGTCATTAAGTCTGTGTATCCATGAGTTGGCTGGTTAATTTCTTTCAGGTGAAAAAATAACAAAACAGTCTTTCTCCAAGTACGTGGGCTCATAGATCTTTACATGGGCAAGGTAATTGCTGAGCGTCCTAGCTTGCGTGTGTGCTATGACCCCCAAAGTAACTAGCCCTACATTTAAATTAAAATCAACTTCACCATGGATGACTTCAAACAAAAGCAATAAAACCCTGATTGTACTTCCTTCTCCTCATGAGTTTTCCTTTGTTCTGGTCTACTGAAAAATGACAGCCTTAAAAATGAAACAGCAAAGCATATTTCTTCTCAGCCCAAATGCCATTTGGGGTGTGTATACCTGTGTGTGTGTGTGTCTGTGTGTGTGTGTGTGTGTGTACACATCTCTGCATGCCCTCCTTTGTGCTCACAGATTTCGGCTCTGGGTCCGATAGCATTGCTATGTGTCCCAATGTCATGTACCTGGGACTATACCCATCTATGTTCTTTTCCCCTTGACTCTCAAGCCTTGTCAGCGTGGATCATGGTTGATTATGCAGTCCTGGCTGAACTGTATAATAAAAGAACTGTAGGTAGGAAATCAACTAATTAATAAATGATGGTATGGCTCTCCAGAGCTATAAGCCGAGAGGATATTAGGTTCTATTTCAAGTTATTTTATACCCTATTATAAAATACTAGGGTATAAAATTTTATACCCACTATAAAATACCCTAGTGTAAGGAAATGTCAATTCCTCCTACCCCCATCTCAGTCAATTATTATACAAGGTGTGTCTTGCCTAGATATTGGTGTTACTGTTTCGTCTTCTGATATGTTGTCCAGATGGACTCAAGGTAAGTTGTGAGCTGAAAAGTGAGTAGGGGTGTTCCATTTCCTGAAGAGTGAATCTTCCTGGTATCATTCATTAGGGGAAGAGGTGGAGCTTCTGATCAGGCAGCAGAACTTTCTGGAAGAAGGCCAGGGATTATCATCATCCCTACTTCACATAAGGTGGAATTTCTCAAACAGGAGGAATGACCTGCTCAATCTTCTATAGCCAGCTCTGCTACAAAAATCACAGAGTCTAGGACTGTTCCTTCTAGTTCTTTTTAAAAGGGCTCTAGGATGCAAAGCTAGCTTTAAAATGCAATGATAATTACTTAGAATGTAGTATTTGTGCAGCACTATGCAGTCTGTAAAATATGTGTGTGTTTGTACATGTATACATACACGTATATGTGTGTGTATGTGTGTGTATCTGATCCTCACAAACACCCAGTGAAAAGCAGGGACTATTTTCTGCCTGAGTGTAATAGGTCAGGACATGAGATTCCGAGTTTAAATGAATAGCCCAAAGCCACACAATGGTGGAATTCGGATTAGAACCCAGTTCTCTAGATTCCTCACCTGGTGTTCTTTCTACAACATTACAAAGCCTATTTTTAGCCTTCTTATTTCTCAATACCAGCTATTGGGAAGCTAGGCGAAGATTCTCAGATACATAGATTATTTCTAAGATAAAATGCATGAGAAGGAGATTAACTTGTTTCAGTCAGAAAGACTTAAAAATAGTTGTTCCCTGTGACCCAGAGATGCTTTTTGTTCTTAAGGCTGGGAAGTGATTCACACTGATTAGAAGAATTTTTGACCTTCAGAATCTATTTTGTGTTTCTCTTTCCCCCGAGGTTATTGATTAAGAGTTCCATTTTTTCTATATTCAAGCTCTAGTGACTGCTAGAAATGAAGGAAAAAGCTTGAGGATCACCTTGTCATACTCCAGTTTATTAGACAATGAACATAATAGGGCCTAGGAAGATAATTCAGGAAGAAAGCACCCAGGTAGAAAAATAAGCTGAAGTTGTAAGTGCAAATAGATGTCAAAGCTATGTGAATGAGAAGAAAAGGGGAAACTCCACAAAGAGATTCTTGTGGTGGTGCAGATACTATAAGATATTCTGATAATAAAGCACCGTACTACGCTGTAAGCACAATAAAAGAGATTTCAGGAACCATCACGTAGAAGAACCCTATTACCACTCTCAGAGGAAATTATCAATTGGGTGCCTTCAGAGGCACTTGCATATGGACAGCCAGTCAAAAGACCACAGTCGAGGGCATATGGCAACCCCATGAACCCCACAATTCACTGCCCCCTTCTATGGCTTCTATGAGAATGAATGGTGGGATGAGTCCCCAGAGACTTTCAGATTCTGGTTGGAAAATTCTAGAGGGACTCTCAAGACACAGGTGATGTTTTCACCACTTCTTCCAGCTGAAGGTCATGTCTTTGGAAAAGAAAGGAGGATAAGGGGCTTGATGGCTGAAGACGGTGTTGAAGAGAAGACATTAGTTTCCTGGACTGCGGCCTATGATACCAGAACAAAGGGCCCTGGATAGGATCTGGGTACACTTCACAGAGACTGGGAAGAATGTATTTGGTAGACAATTCTGAGCTGATCACCAGAGTTGAAATAGGACTTTTGTCAGAGAGAGGGAAAAAAAGTCCAAATAAACTGCAAAACAGGATTATATGGAAGATGCCACGTCTGACATGGTGAGAAGCAACAGAGCAAGGATAGGGATTTCTAGTATTTCTTAGGCAATGACAAATAGCATTTCTACGCCGAACCTACAGAGTAGAAGGGACAAGCAAATGAACTTGAGATGCTAAGATAGATGAAAGATATATGCAATCTCCTAAATATTTCTCTACTTGCATGTGAAGCCTATGGATAGAAAGAATAATAAATTAACTTTTGGGGAAAAGGCAAAAGAAAAACATTAACCTCATCCAAATGAACATATTTAAATGTCAGATCCCTGTAACCAGAATTTTTGGCCTGCCGAAGTCAGCAAAGATAAGAATTCTGTTGCTTTGAAAGAGTAGTCATTCTTGATAAATCCAGACACATTTACCTCGGGTCTACCATAGCTATGGCCACAAAAGAAACCAGACCATTTATCCAGGAAACATTACTATGTGGTGGGCGGTGGAAATGCACCAATGAATCAGACACAGTCTCTGCCCTCCAGGAGATTACAATCTGGTAGGGAAGAGAGATGTGAAAATGAAATATGTAAAATCCAGTAGTCTGGATGCATTTGTAGGTATCATGGAGGTATAAATAAAAATCCTGGAGGATTGTGAAGGGAGTGAGTTTGCCAACACAAGATATGGCCCTTCCTCTGAATGCAGACCATGGAGGTTTGTGGCTGAATTTATTCCCTTAGGGGACCTGACTCTATAAGACACAAACCCTGAAAAACAAGCGGCTATATGCTTAAGCAGGATCAATTTCGGCACTGCAAAAAAGTTTCTTATGAGACAAACACTTTAGTGGAGATTCCCTTCTATTACTACAGCCTTGATGAGCCCTTCTAGAAACTTCCAATCTACCCATTTCAAGCCTTTTTTGCTTGATGCTGGCTTATAGCTAGTCCTGCTTACTTGTAAATCTTTTCTTTTTTATCTCAATTGGAGAAACTTAGTGGCACGGTGCCTGTCAAGGACAGGAAAAGGAGAGGAATTTGGGCCTGTATGTAACAGAATTATACACTTATACAAAAATTTATAGATCTGAGAGGGGAAGTAAAGTGAAAAGTGTTTCAATTGTGATAAAGGAAAAGAATCCAATGTCCTATTTGGTGGCGTTATACTGTAGGCTACCCAGCCAGACAGTGTTTGAGGGTGATATTTTCCTAATACAGATTATCTTAAAAACTATTTTCTAACACAGATATGTATTAAAAAATACAGAGGTAATCTCGGTATGATGAGGGACATCATCTCTCCAAAAATTTACCAGAAGTCTGATTCCATTAAAACTAGAATATCTTACAATCATTTACCTCATTGAAAATTTCATCTTTTAGAAAATAGAGAAAAAAAATAGAAGAATTGCCCTTGTACTTAATATTGGCCTTCAAAGTGATACTGAATCAACAGGAATTTTGAGAAAACCATCTCAGAGAGGTTAAAGATACAATGAGCATTTCTGGACATGTACCTAAGGCTGCAAGAAATTCAGAGAATAGATAGAAACAAGCCTACGTTGAGAACACTTCTAACGTGAATGGGGATTTCTAAGTTTGAGGAATGCCAATAGTTGACATTCTGGTTGTTCAGTTGAAAATAATCCCAATGAGAACAAAAGAGGATGGGCATTCCATGAAACCTGTGTGGATATATGGAAGGGGGGTGCTTTCTGCTCTTAGAGGTCAAAAGAATCCATTCAGAAAATGGATTTGAATCAGAAGATACAATATTAGTGCCATTCATTTTCTGGCTGCTGGGAAAGCTGAAAATGAGAATGAAGTAAATCTTGGGTAAGATCTTCATGTCACCAAAGCCTGTCATCGTGCCTACACATAGCAGTCATTTAATGAACAGTTGTCAAACTGAACTCTTTGCTGAATGACAGAGAGAAGGAAGGACACTTAACTTGTATTGGGTTTTCAGATTTTCTGGTAAGAATTATTTTCACATCCAAAAGAACAGAATAAACAATATAAAGAAGGGAATTCAAGTCAAGATTAAGAGAGAACAATTAGGCACCTATGCGTTCAAGTTCAAGTTTGTAGACCTTGAAAAGTTTTATCAGAAAAGTTTTTATGTTGAAAATATATATCTGTATATCCTCTTAGCAATCTTATTGTTTATCTTTGAGATGATACAATAAGTGGGAGAGGTCTCAGAGGACTAGTGATCAGAAGATACTCAAATTTACCAAAATTTAATTCCTTAAACTTAAATTTTTATTAAAATCCTTGGCAAAATTCTAGAAAAGATGATTAAATTGTAGGTTCAAATTTTTTTGAAAAAGTAAAGTGATCATCAAGAACCCATATTTGTTCACTAACAACAAATTGTGGCATGGTAACTTCATTCACTTTTCAGCTAAAATTTACTGCGTTGATAAATTAAGAGACCATCCCCAAATACAGTACTTATTAATTTCAACCAGACATTCAACAGTCTCCCAAGTGGGTTCACAACTCGTTGAATAGTTGCACTCAAAGACTGTGACAGGGCCGGCCCTGTGGCTTGGTGGTTAAGTGCACGCGCTACGATGCTGGCGGCCCGGGTTCGGATCCCGGGTGCGCATCGAGGCACCACTTCTCTGTCCATCCTGAGGCCGAGTCCCACATACAGCAACTAGAAGGGTGTGCAGCTATGACATACAACTATCTACTGGGGCTTTGGGGGCAATAAATAAATAAATAAATAAATAAATAAATAAATAAATAAACAAAGACTGTGACAGCCTGGAGGAAATCTTGTAGCCTGAGATCTCAGGGCTCTACCCTTGGCTATAATCTGTGCTATTGGTTTCCAAATTTGTTTTAATCAGCAGAGCCTTTGAATTCGATCCCATGCTATCTTCTTCTCATTATGCTGTGTTGCCTACAAAGGAAAGTGAGGGATGATGAAAGGTTTAAAACTATCCTATATCAGGAAATGTTGACAAAACAGGCAGCACTCAGCCTGGAGAAGTAAGAAAAGGGCCATCCCATTTATACTGGCAGCTCAGAAGTCACCATGTTTGTTTTCTTGCCTAACTCCCCATTCTCCATTTCCTCATTGCAGCATTACACATTACTAACTATCCCCTTCTTTTTTAAAGTATCTTCCCTTGATTTGGACAGTGGTACACTATCCTAGTTTTGTACCTTTCCTCTTTATTCCTCTTTCTCTATTTCATTATTAGTTAATTCACTTCCTCTGGCAACTGGATTGGGACAAAGTTCAGTCCTTAACCTCTGCTCTTCTATTCTCCTTCCCTTAGAGTACTTATGTGTGCTCAGCTCTGTATTAATGGTTCCTAAGTCTATAAACCCAAACCTGACCACTTTCCTAAGCCCAAGTCTCACTTAAGCAATTGCTTGATGGAGGTGTGTATTTAGGAGTCCTACAATCATCTTAACTCAAAATGTCTAAAACATCACTGATCTTTGTAAAACCCATGCTTCATCTTGCCTTCCCTAATTCTGTCAATGGCACCACCATTTTTTAGGTCAAAACTTGAAAGAAGTCTTTGACTTTTCACATCCTTTTCTCTCATATCCACTTGTCATCAATTTGTGTCGGTTCCTCATTTATAGATTCTTTTGAATTCTTCCATTCATTTCTATTTCCACAGCCAAGACCTAAGCCAGGTGTTGGCTAAATTGTTGCATAATCTTTCCATTTGTTTCTCTGCCTCCCTTTCTGATATCCCCTGAATGTTACCATTAGACCAGCCATCCAGAAGTGAGGAGTATGAATCTCTCATCATGTCACTTCCCTCCTCACCAATGGCCTGCCATTCTACCCAACTTGAAGGGCTTTCTTATCTTCTTGCCTTTCAAATCCCGACCTACCTTCAAAGTCCAACCTAAGTTCTTTTTCTTCCTGTGAGGCTTTGAATCCCAGCTCTGCTCCTTCTAGTTGTGTGACCTTGGGCAGGCTACTTAAACTTTCTGTTTCAGTGTCCTCAGCTAAAAATGTAAGTATGCTAACAGTACCTACATCATAGGACTATGAGGAGGATTAAATGAGTTAGTATCATCAGAGGACTCAGAACTAGTAAGTGCTATATAAGACATTAAATAAATAAAAATTTGTATATTCTCTAGCTATTTCAAATTGGAAGTTATCTCATCACTTATACTCACCATTAATACATTACAAATATAACCATTAATCTGCTCCATTTATTAAACTATGTTGTCACTTTATGCTCCCACATATGATATCTGTTAGCTACCCATATAGACTGAAAGCTTGTTGAGGGCAAAGGTCACATCACGTATTTCTTTGTATCCCCACAATCCCTACTGTTGGTCTTACCTATCGGGGATGTGCAAGTAATGATTATGCACTGACATGCTCCTGATTTTCCAAAAGTGACCCCCTAGGTTCTCCAATTCTCAATCTAACATCTTTACTTTATTTCTGGATCTGGCCTCACTGATCTCCAGAGGGTTGGTTTGTATGATCCAATCTACCTCTCTCATTGGCCATCTCGAGTGCTACATTTATCAGGGACATTGGGTCTTGGCAGACAGACAAGAAACATAATCTGTAGACAGAGCCGCCACAAGCCAATCTTGCCGGTACAATTCCTGCAGTTTGCTGACAGTCATGTGGTTGTTTTCCAAGCCTCTAATACGGAATATCATAGGAACTTTAAGGAGAAGTAGTTGAAGATCAGGGGCCGCTGGCTATTTTCCCTCCGTTTTTTTCTTTGGGAGGCCATGAGCCTGACATTTGACTCTAAAATGATTTGGGATGTCAGGGCTGTCACATAAAGAACGGTCCAGCAAAAGAGTGCAGTTTTGGATTGAATTGGTGTGAATGCTTCAACAAATCTTCTGAAGACCATCCAAAGCCACACATAAATAATGAACTTGGAAAGGCAACAGGAATGCATGGGATGTGGCCTTCTGAATCAGCCATAGAGTGTTCTTGGAGTGGTGGGCTATTTCAGATACAGGACCATTTGAAAAACATTTATCAGGGTGTGATGGGGGAAAAGCTTTCTTTGAATCAATCGTTCCAGGGCAGTTCATATTTCCACATGAAGTCCCCAGCCCTGTGCTGTAATCTCCATTTAGGCTGAGCACTCAGGGTAGAGTATTTAATGTCCACAAATTCATGAACTGTTTCACACCAAAGAAAGCTCTGATATCCTTATCCAAAAAGCATTACCTATTCTGTGTCACACGTATAACATCTCTCCCTTTCTTTATAACCAGGGTGTTGCTGGGTCTTATTTTATGGTCTAGGCTGTTGCATGGAAATCAAAGAATGCACACAGATGCAGCTCTGATAATTCCATCAACTGGATGGAGATGACAAGTTGAAAATATCCTTACCAGGTTGCCCCCCAAAGCTTACGTCAAGGTTAGCTGTTAGCCAAGTTCACTCCATGAAGAGTAAATCAGACCTCTTGCCAAAGAGGAGATGCTTTTGGAAGCACATAAACTTCATACGCCAGTAATGGGCTCAAAGGACCCTGTATAAGAACTTTACTCATCTGTGCCTTATGCCTGAAGGATTAACCCACCTGCAGACAGGCTTCTAGAATGAAATTCAGACCCTAGAAAATTCTGGCTCTAAAGACAGTCAGCCACACTTCAGGAAGGTTGTCTGTCCTTCGTGTTTTCCACTTGTCCATCCATCCTTGCCTGTGTTTTCTGATGCTGAAGCCTTAACTCCTTGAGAACCAGGATTGTCCCCAAACAGCACGTTCTTCCTGAGTTTTACAAGTGAGCACTATTACAAGTGGGCTATTTGGCTTTGACATGTCTTATGCAGTCTGCATTTCACTGCAGCACATCTGCTTTTTCAGAGTCTCTGCCATCTGTCTGCTGTCTACCCCTCCAGCGTGATGCTACCTCCCCTCCATCTACTCACACTCCACACCCTCCTTCACGCAAACTCCTTGCGATTCCCCAGTCCCACCATTTCTTCTGTTTGATCAGTCCACCCAGAGGCAGGCTCTGCTCACCCGCCCTGGAATGCATTTGAATGTGAGACAGATGACAATCACTAATGAATATGAACTAATATGTATTTAGTACAACATGCAGGGATTCCCAGGAAGAGACAGGGACACACAGGAGTTCATGATGAGAAGGAAAGCAAAGGACAGTGAGGTAGGTGTGGCTTTAGGCTTTTTTTGTGGTTACAATGTGAGGCCAAGGTGAGAGGCTCCCTGCACAATGCGCTAAAGGCTGCACTATTTGAAATTCCAGCCAGTGCACCTCTACACGCCGGGCTTTCCTGTTGGGTCACAGAGGTAGTGATGGAGAGGAGGGGTAAGCAAGGAGAGGATGCAGGGAGCTTGTCAGCATTCAAATGCCATCAATGGAGTCATCCCTTTATGACAATTTCTAACCTCTAAGCCTTCACACAAGCAGCTCTTCCAGTAGGCAGATTCCAACCTGCCCTCCAAAAGCCCCCCTAGGAATCAGCTCCTCTAGAAACTTTTCCTAACTCTCACCCCAGCTGCTTTAGATCATCCTCCTTTCTGTTGGGTAGTGTCCTCTGCTTGCCTCTATTTTTATAGCACTTATCGCATTTGGTCTTTGTAGAGGATTGAATTGTATCCCCAAAAAGATATGTTGGAGTCCTAACTCCTAGTACCCGTGAACATGACTTTATTTGGAAACAGGGTCTTTGCAGATGTGATTAAGTTAAGGATCTCAAGATGAAGTCATCCTGGATTTAGGGAGGGCCCTAAATCCAGTGGATTTAAAAAGGAGAGGAGATTTGACACAGAGACACAGCAAGAAGGCCATGTGAAGAGAGAGGCAGAAAATGGACTTGTGCAGCTACAAGCCAAAGAACACCACAGATTTCCAGCAGCCACTAGAAGCTAGAAGAGAGGCAAGGAATGGATTCTGCCTCAGAGCACTCAGAAGGAACCAACTTTACTGATACCTGGATTTCAGACTTCTGGCCTCCAGAACTGTGAGAGAATAAATTTCTGTTGTTTTAAGTCACTCAGTTTTGTGATAATTTGCTACAGTATCCCTAGGAAACTAATATTTTTATAATTGTGTATCTGGATTTTCATTATCACAAGAGCTGTGAGCTCCTGGAGGGCAGAGGTTGTGTTCTGTTCATCTTTAGATCCCTACAGCCTGGCACAGTACCTGGCACAAATGGAGGAACACATGAAGTGTTTTCTGAAAAAACTACTGAGCCTTGACCAATTGAATGCAGAAGGAAAGAACCCTTGAAATTAGCTCTACAGCACGAGGATTCCATTGAATTTACTAGCTATGGAGAAACCAGAAAGAGCTCAGTCTCCACGTAAAGAGTCGAGGATACAGTATAGTTTGCACAACAGATTAGACTGTTCCTTTATTTTTTGCCTGCAGGTGGATTTCCAGAACTATTGGGTGGTGGTGAGAGTCCCTGTGCCAATCTACCCAGGCACTAAACTGCTTTGGCAGGCCTCCAAACTTTCTTTCTGGGTCTATGCTAACCAGGTTTGTCTAGAAGATGGACAAGTAGTCTGGACACTCTGATTTAAACCACATGCACTCCCAGGAGTCCCTGGAATGAGGGTTCCAATGGTGCAAATAATCTGTTGTTTGGTTTGGGTACTTTCTTCTCTAGCTGAGCAAAGAGATGATTTTTTTTCCTCAGGAGGAGGTGAGTGAGTGAGGATGAAAATATTTACTTAGAGACCACCTAGGCCAGGTCTGAAAACTCCTGAGCCAGGTGGGAAACTTCAACCCATGAGAGTTCTCTGTTTTTGTTAAAGAAAAAGAAATTGCAGATGGACAGCCCTGGAGCGTTGGAGCCGCCGGCCGAGGCACGGATCCCTGAAGCAGACCCAGTGACCACTGCCCTTTCATGCTTTTCCATCGCCTCATTTTACAGATGACAAACAGCCCGGCCACTTGTTTAAAGCTCAGGGTTTTCTTTTTCCTCCTTCACCTCTCTTACTCTTTTTTCTGAAAGCCACAAGAGTGTTAGGTGATTTTTCCCTCCCTGCCTGGAGAACATTTATTACAGATGCTTAATCTTTCCCTTCTCCTTGAGGCAGCTCAGGCTCTCGGACCTAGGAGCTGAATCTTTGCCTTGGCAGAAACACTGCTCACAAATGCGGGGTGGGGGCTTTGATTTTAGCCTGTTCTTCACGGCAGGCCTGGGTGAGGACCAAGCACTGACCGCGTACTGAGCAGGCAACAGAATTAACTTAGAAACCATGGAATGCATGCAAAAGAAATTGAAGGATCCCTCCCTGCCTTCAAGGAGCTTCCAGACAGACAGACACACAGAGAAAAGGAGTCAAAAACAAATAAGCTTTTTGCCAGTAGATGTCCGAAACCAGTGTTTTTCATTTTTCAAAGAATCTTGACATTATTTCCCCTTCATAAGATTTCTGGGATATAAGGCAGATGGTATGACTTTCATTTTATGCATATGGAAACAGAGAGGTTATGTGAATGGACCCAGATAACACAGCTTATTTGTGTCAAGGTGGGACCAAAATCCCATCCTGCTACTTCTGGTACTTTCCACGTTGATAAGAGCCTCTAACCTCTGTTGGATCCTTTCTCTTTGCCAGATCCTGTTCTAAACACCTTACCTGCATTACCTCATTTAACCTCA
This sequence comes from Ceratotherium simum simum, assembly GCF_057802395.1. Taxonomy (NCBI): domain Eukaryota; kingdom Metazoa; phylum Chordata; class Mammalia; order Perissodactyla; family Rhinocerotidae; genus Ceratotherium; species Ceratotherium simum. Next base: position 31,263,458 of record NC_141915.1, on the reverse strand, counting down.
CAAGGGTCCTCTAAGGAAGGGACTGTTACGATTCCTTTCTTACAGATAAAGAAACTGAGACTCATCCAGGTAACACAGTTAGTTAGTATTGAAACCAGAATTTCAAAACCAAGTCTGTCTAACTCAAAAACTCTTCTTTGTAACTCTGAGTTACAAATGTTAAGATTCCATTTGCTGAGAGAATACACAGTAAAGCAGTAGTTAGTATCAGAAGGACTTGATCAAGAAAATTTCTTGGAAGATGTGAACTTTGAGTTCACTTAAGAGAATGAGAGGTAACATATATCGCACAATTAAAGTAGGTGAGGCCCTTTGGAAGAGCCACCAATCTAATGCTCCCTGCACCAACGGCATGGTTCTCCTGATTTTACAGGTAATGGGCTGAGGCTTGGAGAGAGGCGGTATCCTGCTCACAGTCCACAGCTGGGATCTTCAAGGGGTCAGAATTCATATTCAGGTTTGTTTGACCTCAGAGGACTCGCGCATCTCCACTCCACCTCACTTAATGGCGCTGCGAAGGTGGAAGGTGACCACAGTCCATGCTGCATGCGAAATCCGTAAGGGTGGGCATGATCCAGTTGTTGACAAGAGACTTACAGGGACTGTCTTTGATTGAAGCCACATATCTGTGTTGGAGAACAGAGGGACCATAGCTAAAACATTCAGCGGGCAAAATTGCTGAAACTTAGTGGCAGTAGGTTTTAATTTTCTCTCTTGATAATTTTTTTTTTAATTTTCTTTTGCACTATAGCAGAACACACAGAACTGTACAAATTCCCCTAATTTATCATTTGCTTCACATTGTCTTGACATATCTGTCATGTTGCTGACAGATGCAAACACTCTCTTATTTTCCCTCTCTCATGTTACATTTGTGGAGAGTAATATTAACGACTGCTACCATTTTTTGAGTGCTTACAATGAGAGAACATACATTAGTTTATATAATTCTCTCAACAACCATGCAAGGTAAGTATTGTTTATCCCAGTTTTAAGATGAGGTAACTGAAGCCACTAGAGGTTATAGAATTTGTTCAGATCACACAGAGAGCAAATGGCAAAGCCAGGGTGTGAACTCGGGTCTGCGTGATTCCAAAATTCATTCTCTTTCCGCTGTCTGAAGGTAACTAGATAGGTTCTCCATGGAGGCAGTGAAAAAAAAAAAAAACTCTTTTAAGGTCACGTTTGTGTATTTTAATTTAAGATAATAAACCATAGGGAAGGGGATGACATGATGGAAATGGTGCTTGGGGCAGGTGGGGAGAAACCTTCTTCGGAGGCCACGAATAGCAATAGGAATTTGGAATGTTGAACACCTGGATGAGGATGGTGCCTGTAGACGTGCAAAATGGTGTCTCAGGACCAGCAGACTTGGAAGAAAAGTAATTGGTGAGATTTGAACCATAACCAAAGGGAAGGGAAGAACTGAAAGGAACATGAAGGCAAATTCTCAGGAGGTATAGTCACAGTAACATAACCATGAGAAAGAAGGAGATTGGTGATGATGAAAAGGGATTCAAGAGGCAGGGGGGGTTTCCTCCTCAGGGTTAAGCAGAGAGAACTAGAGGCAGGGCAGCCATTGTGAACAGTTGGGCTACATGTAGTCTCACCAGTGCCTCTACGGGTGGTCAAGGGTGAAGAAAGCTCTTTCTTGGAGAAGGGGATTTCACCACTGCCAGCCCCTCCCCAGATGTGAAGCCTTGAGTTTATGCCAGCTAAGAGCTGGGGAAAGCATGCTTGAGGCCAGTGAGAAAAGGAACCTGTGCTGACTCATGCATGTGTCTACACGTAGCATGGCATCCTATTCGCCATGGTGACACTCCCCTCTTTTCACCCCTCTGCAAGCCCAGCCTCCCTGCGCTATAGGAGGATTCCAAGGGATAGCCTCTGGAGCTGTTCAGCTCCCAAAGTCGGATGGGAGCACAGATCAAAACCATCACCAGTCACTTCCAACAAAGCCACACCTCCTGAGAAGGAGTTAGGTCTTCCATTACTTTGCTTTCTATTCTCTTATATCCGATCACTGTAGCACCTTCTATTTTGCTGAGTAGCACGTTGAGATCATTTATGGCTCTGCTCTGTTACCCTGTGGATGTTTTGACATAAGTTTTGTGATCTGCATTATTGATGACAGCTATATACCCCTGCCTGTAGATGCCTATGCTCAAATTCTGGAAAGTTCCATATAGGTCAGGGTCAGAGGTCACAAAGCAGCAGCCCATGACCTGGATATGGCTCACCAATATATTTTGTTTGCCCTACGCAATGTTTGTTAACATTTTGAATCAATATTTTTAAATTGGGAAATTTCACACATTTCCAGCTTCTCTTAAAAAAGTAAAAAGCTCTGACAATCCTAGGCTACAATCCCACATGTCAGTAAGCAGCTAAAGCTGAGTTACTACTGCTACCTTTACACATAGCATTTTGTCTCTATTTTACCACAGTTTCCACCACTCCATATTGCCTGATACAAGGCCCATTGACCTCATTTTCCTCACTTATCTGGCCCCTGTAGGCATTTAACTTGAGACTTCAATGTACAATAATAATATTGGTTCTAATAGAAGTTAGTTTGTTACTGTAAAGCATGATTGCACTTGAGTGGTAGGTACAGTTGTATTCTAATTCCTTCCCCCTTCCTTTACGTCTTCTTCTCCTAATTATACTCTTTTCCCAAAATTCACAGTGCCTTGTGGTGAATGCCCAGCATCAAGACATTGTCCCCTCCTTCCAGTGTAGCATAACATAATTCCAGGTTAGCCTCCTTCCACCATAACCCTCATTCCATGACACCTTACTCATAGCTCCTGGGCACACGCAGAGAGGTCTCGCAAGTTGATCTGGGGTGATATTAGTGACATTACCATCACTTGAGTCACATTTCAGCAGAGGGAAATGCAAGAGAAAGCATGTGGTGAAATGAAATAACTTCTTTGAGCATTTTAGAGGAGCAAAATACACTGGGAAAGTGAATGGAGTCTCTGAGTCAAAGTTGGGAAGGGCAGATCACAGAAAGCCTGAGAGATTGGACTTGATCTGAGGGCAATGGACAGATGTGACACATCTGAAGAGTGACATGAGCAGATGGAATGATCAGCCTAGAGAGATCACTCTGGGTCAGGATGGGAGGAGCACTAGAGGGGAGGGGACCTGAGATCGGGAGACCGAGAGGGAAGATGTGAGGCAGCGTTTCCAGGCTTAGAGTCTAGGCCCACCTCTGCTCACTTCGTATGCAACTCTGGGCCTCAGTCTTAATCTGTGACCTTCAGATGCCCTGAAAGCATTAGTCTATCTCTTTGGCAGAGTCTCTTTTGGCACCGAGCACTTTCCACCTGCTGTTTCCTTTGTGAGGATATGGTGAGGACAAGACCCTGCTCCCTTTGGTTGGAATCTTCCCCTGGTTGACAAGTTAGTGCTGTCGGTCATGCGAAGTATATACTGTTGTCAGCATCCACTAGAGAGAATGAGAGGAAAACTTGGACCCAGATATCCCAAAGTGATAAGAATGTCCAAAATACTGTTTTTTGTGGTTATGCACCAGTTATAACTTGTGTATTTTGATAGTGGCTTTTGATGGATTTAGATTAGTCTTATTGCAAAAGAGAAGTCGCATCATAGAGTAGAGAAAGCACTATGATGGAGCTGTTTCCAGCACCTTCTACCACTAGGTAACATGCCCTTAACCAGGGTCTCTTTAGGGGAGACAGGCTGAAAAAGCCAAGGGCATTGACAAGAAGAAAGGAGCATGGACCCCACAAGCCTAATGGGGCCTGTTTGCAGCTCAGGCCTCCTGGGACTTTACAGCCACAATCTGACAGACAAAACTACTGAGAGAGCAGGTGTTCATCCGTTAAGTAAATGCATTACTTCTATTGCTCTGGGCTACACTTACTGCAGTACGCTTAAGCAATATTTAAGGACCAAGTCCTTCATCTTACACGGAGCTTACACTTTTCACAGGCAGATACTATACCTTCAACATCTCTTGCATCCTCCTTGGGGCCTAATATAGTTAACACTCAATAAAACACTCACAAATGGACTCATTGCTCTTCAATTCTTGAGTGTCTGTATCATGCACCTCCTATGTAATAGGCATCTTACCAGGTGTAAGAGACAAAAAAGGAGTGACACATGGTGCCTTCCCTCAAGGAGAGTATGTTCTGGTAGAAGGCCATCTCTGTGATCATATATAAGGTACTGATGACTAAAGCAGTGTGATAAGTATTATGAGGAGGATCTTTAAAAAGTGCTCAGGGGGGCCAGCCTGGTGGCGTAGTCATTAAGTTGGCGTGCTCTGCTTCAGCTGCCCAGGGTTCACAGCTTCAGATCCCAGGCACAGACCTATGCACCGCTCATCAAGCCATGCTGTGGCGGCATCACATATACAAAATGGAGGAAGATGGGCACAGATGTTAGCTCAGGACTAATCTTCCTCAGCAAAAAAGAGGAAGATTGGCAACAGATGTTAGCTTAGGGCCATTCTTCCTCACCAAAAAAAAAAAAGTGCTCTGGAAGCTGAGCTTGGAGATGGTGATGGAAAGTTCCTGGAGCAAGTGATGCCAGAGCTGAGATTTAGAAGATGAGTAACAAAGAATTTCAGCATCTTGCAGGGAAATATATGTATATGTATGTGTATGTGCATGTGTATATGTGTGTGTGTGTGTGTGTGTGTGCATGTATAAATTTTTCCTGGTACTTTGCTGTAACTCAGTGTGAACAGCCTCACCGCATGTTTAGCCCAGACCAGATACAAAGGTGACCAGTTACTGTTTCTCTTTGCTTATTTGTCCCTCTGAATTCTCTGTTTTAAAAAAGCAATTAGACATCATGGTCAAAGGTACTGGGCTCTGGGCTTGTTGTGTCTCTCCTCTACTACCATCAGTCATGGGTCCACAGGTAAGCCACCTCTTCTGAGCCTCAGCTGCTCCATCTGTCCAATATTCATCTTCCTACCTTGCTGGAAACAAGTCGCCCTTCAACAACCATTCAGGTAGCAGATATTTTATTGAGCACCCACACTGTGCCAGGGACTAGGCTAATAACTGAGGTCCATCCAAACTCTTCCAACTACTGTTCAACTTGGTATACCCTGATGAATGGGTTTCAAAATAAGCATGCACAAAATGTGCCTCCTTTGGCACATTCTCGAAGAGAATTTCTTCTGAAATTGTAGGGCAAAGGAGAACATGCTTGACCATCCACACAATACTGTCATCTCCCAGCCAGGCCCCACCAGACTTCGAGGAGACAGCCAGACAGCTCCTCCAGCCAATCCAGTAGGCAAAATAATCCAGTCCAAAGCTTCAACTACGCATCTTAACTAAATAATTGTTTATCTGATTAATGTTCAGCATTTGCTGAAGGAGGCTGAGACAACTCCCTTTCAACCTTTGCCTCTCTCAGTCCCCCTCTCTGTCCTTCCCACTCTGTCTCTTCTAGGATGTAGATTTGAATCACGCTCCTTGCCTGGGCACAAGAGCCAACTCAAATCTGATCGCAGCATCATCCATAAACTTATTCCCTCGCACCCACCCCCCACCTCGGTGCCTCCTAAGATCGTGTTTTTCACCATTTCTTTCCTTCTTTGAAAGTGATTTCTTTGTCAGAAGCATGTGTGCGCTTCCCCTCCCTCTGCTCTTGACCCTCTGCAGCGATTTGGCCACTCCTGGAGCCAGGCCGCGGGAGAGGCGGCCATTCTTAGCCTTCCCGGGCAAAGAGGGTTCCCTTGGCAACGGGAACCGCGTGGAGGTTCGAGAAGGGGTTTCCCTCCACCCTCCAGGTTCTCTTTCAACTCAAGAGCTCACCCCCGGTCTCTAACGGAGGCGTCTCTAACCAGGGTAGGAAAACAACAGTTCTGAATATCAGTAATTGGCATTTGGAGACCATTGTTTTGCGTGCAACAGGCAGGAAACTGTGAGGAGAGTGGGTGAGTGAACTCGGGCGTGAGCCAGTGAGCATCCTGGGTCGGAGGGAAAGCTGGTTTCGTTTCTGTACACAGGCAAGTCTTGAACCCAAGCACTCTTGGGCTGTAAAGTATATCTTTGTCTTTCGGGAAGTGGGAGAATGGGGAAGGATGGAAGGAGAGCAGCTTCTAGAGACAAGTTTTTACCTTGTTTTCTGGTTTCTCTTTTACCCTTGAATTTTTACTTACATAAGTACAGGGAAATCAGGAATTGCTTGTTTCCATGTTAAGGTCAACGTTTTGCTCATTATTTCTGCCAGTGCACTTGCGCCCTGGCTTTCTCTCTCTCTCTCTCCCCCGCTCCTTTCTCTTTCCCTTTCTCTCTTTTTGGACTTTATTGTCATGATGATGGAGAAGAAAGATTTCTTCTAAAGTCCAGAGTGAACTTTTCTTGAAGGAGGTCATCTCTGAACGGCTGAGCCAGGGCAAGGCACAGTTGGGACTAACTGGCATGTCCCCCTACTGATCCTGCAGGTTGTGTGGGTATTTGAATCCCTGTCACTGACCCAGGTTGGTCCCGAAGACCTCAAATGTGCCTTTGGTTGATGGAGGGAATGTCTATTATTGACTGAGTTAATAGTAATCAAAAGTTTCTACAATAATACAGATGTTTATCATTGAAGTCTGGGCTGAGTGGGAGAAATAATTCAGCTTTTTTCATTTCACCCCAGGACTTCACAGTAGGTGAAAACGGTGCTGAAAAGGCTTCTGGAGAGTGACCTTCCAGCTTAAGGTCTTTGAAAGAAGCAGAGATTTGTGCAAGTAAAGGATAAAAGGAGAAGCCAGAGGGCCATTCAATTTTCCTTTCCTTTTTTCTCCCTCCCTTCCTTCCTTCCCTTTTCCTTCTTTCCTTCCCTCTCTCATTCCCTTCTTTCCTCCTTCTTTCCTACCTTCCTCTCTTCCTTCCTTCCTCCCTCTCTCTCTCTCTTTTTCTTTTAAAAAATCATATCCAGAGTGAGGAGCCCTAAGCATAAGTGTGAGGAGGCTCTGAAAAATGTGCTTTAAGATTCTCTTTGAGGTTAAACTGATTACTGCATTCACCTATTAATCAGTATTTCAGTACAAAAAAAAAACCCTCTCTCTCTTATCTCTTTTGTTCTATGTTCCAACTTCCAGTCAACTCTTTGGGGACAGAGACTGTACTGTTTTCATTGTCGCATCCCAGATTCTAACCAGTTACAGGGCCAGCCACATTTAGGGTGCTCTATCCATGTTTGTAGAAGTGGATTGATTCTTGATTGAGCAGCCTGCGGTGTTATTGGCTAATGACCTTTACTCTTTGTGGCATGGAGTGTGGAGCTAGGACCAGTCTTGTAATCAGGAGACTTAGGCTCTAGACTTGGACGTGACATTAAGTAGCAGTGGGGCTTCGACCAAGCTATTTCAGCTCTCTGATCCTTGGTTTCTCATCCATCAAGTGACATCGTTTGGGTGAGAATAGTGTTTCCCCATCAAAAGTACTTATCTGAAGTCTTCATGCTGCCCTCAAGCCTGGGGAGAAGAGGATTCGTGTGCGGAGGCAGGGTGGCATGGGCAGTCTGGTCAGAAACAGCCCCTGAAGAACAGGATGGTGCAGACAGTGGAGGAGGTAGAGCAAGAAGTGGCTCAAGATCCAAAGCTGGAAAACTCCGGACCCGAGCTGACCTCTGACATTCAGAGTCATGAGACTAATCTTTCCCAGTTTTGTGCCACCTCCTCGGTATGGGGTACTTTCCAAGGATGAGACAAAGTAATACCCTGATTTGTTCTGATAGAGGCAAACAAGTTATCCTTCCTACAAAGAGGCTAGGGGACAAGCTTCTCACTGCTGATAGATTAGAAACACTACCCTCAGAGTGGTGAGCAACTGGTCTTAAGCCAGCCACACTATGTTTCCTCATTCCAATTTATTCTTTTATTTATTCAAAAATCAACAGATAGTTATTGAAAGCCTACCAGGTCAGGCGCCATTTATCAATGAACAAGACAAATTGTTTGCCTTCACAATGCTGGAGAGAATAAGAAAGGGATAAAAAACAGATAAATATGATATATTGCCTAGTGTGATAGGTGCTATAAAGAAATGTAAGGAGACAGAGAGTGATAGGTGGGTTTTTTTTTTTTTTTTTTTTTTTGGATAGAGTGGTCAGGAAAGTTCTCTTTGAGGAGGTGACATTTAAGTTGAGGCATCAATTAAGTAAGGGAATGAACCATTCTAATACTGTGAGAATAGCATCCCAGTCCGGAGAGCCACGAGTACAAAGTCTTCTTGACCTGTTTAAGGCAAAGCAAGGTGTCTGGGGCTGGAACAGAGTAAGTGAAGCAGAAAGGAAAGGTCAGAAGGGTTGGAGTGAAATGGCGCAGGCCATCGGGGCCTCATAAACCATAGTAAGGACTCTGGATCCACACCATTCTGCTCACTTAATAGGAATGGCTTTATTTTATCCAAAGTGTGATGGGAAGCCATTGGACAGATTTGCACCTGGAAGTGATAAAATCTGATCACTCCAGCAACTGTATAGAGAATAGTGTACCAGAGAAAACATCTACAAAACGTTAGTGAGAGTGAAGGGATTGAAAACTAAGCAACCTACATTGGAAGCCCCATGGTGTATGGGAAGATTGGGTGTGGTCTGATGAACCTGGATTTGGATCCTGACCTTATGACCTCCCCATTGTGTAACTTGGGCAAGTTATTTACGTCCCTGATCTCTGTTAACTCATCTATTAAAGAGGGATCGTGTTACCTACCTTGGTGAATTGTGAAGATGAAAGGAAAGAGATAACGTATGTATGTTGTATGTTATCTCATAGCAGATGCTCAAAATGATCGCCATTATTGTCAAGACAAATCCCATGGCCTTTGCACTATTGGCCAGGGATGAGCAAGTCACCTGAAGGTCTCAGGCACCTGGCTGGTCTCACACATTATTCTCTTTATGCCACACTCCTTCTGGGAGGAGTGAGGTGGGAAGAAGAGCTTAGGTGACTTGCCTAAAGTTATTTAACTGGTTAAAGTCAGGGCTGTGACTGGGGGCGAGGTTCCTTCTTCCTGCCTAGTATTCTTTCTTCTACATAAGAAGTCAGCAAACTACGAACCCACAGGCTTAATCCAGCTTATCGCCTGTTTTTGTAAATAACATTTTATTGGAACGCAGCCATGCTCATTCATGTACTGTGTATGGCTGCATTAGCGTCGGGATGGCAGAGTTGAGTCATTGCAACAAAGTCCACAAGGCCTGCAAAAGCTAAAATATTACTTACTGGCCCTTTACAAAGTTTGCCAACCCCTGATCTAACCCATTCTGCTCCCTTAACTGGGATAGCTTTATTGTATTTAGCTTAGGCATCACCAACGAGGAAGAGGATGCCCTCTCCAGGTCTCCAAAACAGCAGGACTGAGAGATTCTCTTGGGGAGGGCACAGTCCTGGTGGAATAACACAGCGAGTAACCTCAAGCCACTGGAAGCCAGAAGAGAGGAGCACTGGTCACCCAGGGAGAACAGAAAGAGGAGAAGATGAAGACTCTGGACAAAGGGGCATGGGTGAAGAGGAAAGGAATACTAAATCCTTGCCGCCAGCTATTTCAGACCCCAGAGACAGCTATCTAAAATGGAGACGAGGAGGAAACACAAGAGCTCAAGAAACAGGCAGATGCAGCAGCTCTGTTTGACCACCTCAGCTTGAAGGTGCACTGATGATTGGGTTTGTCTGGGACACATCTATCAGGGAGCAGCCAGACCCCAGGACACATCACCAGAGACCATCACCAGCACCCTAGGAAACAGTGCTTATTCTTATATACCACAGCTCAAGTTCTTACGGTCCTACCTGAAGGCTCTGCCTTCCTCTCTCAAGGCCTTAAGAGTGTGTAGGGACAATGTATCTTTCCAGGGACTATTTCCTTGCCTGGCACTCAAGGAGGCCATAGATTGGCTTCATTCTCTTTGATCTCCAAGTTCCCACTGATACACTTAATAGACTCTTTTACTAGGACCTACTGCCTATAAACCTACTGATGCATTCAATCCCAACATGTAATTATTTACCTATGTCAAGGTTTGAATCTTGTGTTTGAGAGTACATTTATAGATGTAAACCTATAGGTCAGAAAGCAATGGCAGCTTCACTTGATTGGATGTGTGGAATCCAAGCTGGAGCTTCATCCTTAGGTGTTCCTCTCAACTCCCGGTTTCAGACTTCAGCCTGTTGCCGAAAGCAGTGGAAACTGGGTTACACAGTTCTTCAACTCCAGGTAATATAAATACAGTACCATGTATTTCTTGGCACTCTTAACTTTCCAACCAGCCTACATGGAGAACACCCCAGCTTTTTGGAATGCTAAATAATTCACCAGACCTATCGGCCATAGTGTTTCAGAGCTCAGTAGGCTCCTTCCACTGATCCAATGAACAGATGTGCTAATTTTTCACTTGCTTGAAATGCTTCAGCCATTTGAACACCATGGGCTTGGGGGTTGGATCGGCCATGCAGTGTCCTCACACGCTCACTAATTCACAGACTAAGCAACTCTACTTGTATACACCCCAAGGGTTATCTTGCCTAATTCCTAGAAGCAGTTCAATAACTGTGAGATCAAGTGGCATGACAGCTCAATTCCAACATGGGTTTGCCCTCTGTACTCAAGATCTTTTAAAAAAGAAAAGGAAGAAAGAAAACTTTCTTAGACTCAATTGACTATTCCTTTCCCTTTGTCTTCTTCCATGTTGGTGCTTAGATGAGGTTAGGGCCATTGCAGAAATGGTTAATGAAACTATAACAAAAAGCCAGCAAATCCAAAAGACCGCTGGCTGGTAGCAGAGCAAGTAGCCTTCATTAAGCCACTGGGGGCTCTAGGCAAAGCAAGTGGAACTAGAATAGCTCTTGCCTTTCTAGAGCTTCCCATCGAAACAAGAAACCTCTGAAATGACTTGAGCAAGCTGATTCCAGGTGGTAAAGACAGACAACTAAACTAAACAGCGTGTGGAAAGGAAGGGAATATTATAGAAGGAGCCTACGCTCAAAATAAATTATTTTTTACAAGTGTGGTTAATTTCACTAAGACTTAAAATTACAAAACACACCATGCATTTCTCCCCCTAAAATAAAAGCTTTGAGAAAGTTTGATCTACCTCACATAGAAAGCTACAGAAAAGGAATGTATCTGTGAAAGCTTTTAAAATTATGACCATATTTCAAGTATGACAGTCATCAGGAATATTTAATGCAATCAGAAGTAAACCGATGTGGAATCGCTTTATTTAAATCAATTTGGTCATTTGAGTGGCCTCATTAAAAAGACTCCCTAGCACTCTTATTTATGGAAAATATCCATCTGCCCTCATCTAGGAGCAGTCCAGGCAAAAGAAAAAAAAGAAGAAGAAGAAGAAATGGGCCAATTTTGTTGAATTCTGTCTAGTATGACAATTTTCCTGTCTCCCAAATGAAAGTAATCATTCATTTTGTATTTAATCTATAGCCAGAAAAATGATATTCCATGCTAAGAAGGACATTTTGTGTTGTGTTTAGTTGGGACTGGAACCAGCTGATTGACTGAACCAGCTAAGATGGTGCCCTTATGAATCAGCCTTTGAGATGTAATGACCTAATATTCATAATTAAGAATTGCCATCTATCACACAGCCCTGCCCTGTCTCTAGTCCAATTTTTATTTCAGCGTATCACAGTTGGCCTGAGCAGATGGTGCTTCTGCAAGTTCTCAACATTTCTTCAGCAACTCTTAAATAAATATGAGATTTATAGCATTATCTTTCTCCAACCAGCATTTATTTCCCCAGATATAATTGTGTTCCCATTTTATATGATGTTGACAAGTAGTAACTGCTGGTGTTTCTGTGCAATGTGATTAAAGCTAGTAGTGTGAGTGTCCTTTGGAGTGAGTTCTCTCTAACTTCCTTCTTTCCAAGACACACATTAATAATTCTTTAGCACCAGTAGTTACTGTTTTTCTTGAACATTGTCATTCTCGCAGTCTGATGAAAAGCTTTTGAGTTTGGGGTTGGGGTTGTATTTTTGTTTATCGTGCAGAAAGGTGGAAGGGCAGAGAGAAGGGGGGACTGTTAACTTCTCTGCTTGTTGTCAGTGCAGGGATGGTAATGGAAAGAGAATTTTGAAATTATGGGATAGAAACAGGGGCTGAGAGGGGAGAAGTAATTAGAAGATTTGGCCAGAGGAGGTGGGGGCGGGGCAGAGGGCAGGGCAGGGAGATGGGAGGGGTGAGCCATCTGGTGTTAATCTCCTGCTGTGTGTTTGTAGGGCAAAATAGTCAGGGTACTTTGTCAAGGTACAGTCTGCTTTTGCAGACACAGATGGAGCAAAAGGGAGATTAATACATGTGGTTCTAACCACCTTTCATATCTTTACAGCTAAACATTATTTATAGAAATCAATTAGTCCTCTGTCTCTGCAATTTTATTATGAGGCTCTGTCCAAGTTTCTGGCAAGCTCTTTAAGAGGATGATTGATGGTAAACTTTCAGAATGAATAAAAAATGAACCCTCCCCTAGGAATTGGTGTAGTGGAGAGAAAGGTAAATGATAAAAATTACAAACTCTGCAAGTCACTAGGAAACTAATGTAGGATCAGTGTGGTCCTTGTTACACTATTTTTCCTTACAGATTTCTTTCTTTCTTTCTTACCCTCTCAGTCTCTCTTTCTTTCTTCCTTTTGCACAAGCACTCAGCTGCCTGTTTACTATGGAAACTTTAGGAGAGCTGCTGCCTACAACTGAACTTGTGGGAAACTAAAGGTTTATTCATTTGCCAAGCTAGTAAATGCCACTTTGATTACTGATGCTTATATGAGATAAAGAATCCCAGGAAAAAATGGAACAGAGCTCTCATGTTTTGTCTTCTGGAAACTTTTATAAAACATGAGAGCTGCCGATTGGCCTCCATTAAACGAGTCTAGGAGCCAAGAAATGATAAGTATAAAATCTCATTGCAGTGAATTCCACAGAAGATGCATATTGATTTATCCTGAAATTCTAGTTGGTAGTGTGCTACCAAGCACACATCCCCCAGGCTTAGAAATGAAACAGTTATGATGCCTTGAATGTGAGGAAGGAATTATCAAATAAAACAAAGTTCTAAACCCAGAAGAGGACAGGAGACAGTGGCATATGGCACACAGGTTCTAACTCCAGCGCCTTGAATCTGGGGCTGTGAGGTTGTTCTGTTTTTAGCCATTTTAAGAGGGTAAGAGGGTTATTTTGGCCTCTAATTGTTGAGACGTTAGTGGTGGCAAAAGGCAAATGGAATTAGAGGGGATTTGTGCACCACTTGAAGGACTATAAAGGATGCTGGGGGACATCAGGAAAGTTTCCTAACCTCAGTTTCCATCTCTGTAAAATGGGAATGATAATAATACCCACCTCAGAGGTTTGCCGTGAGGATTAAATGAGATCAGGCATTAAAGTGCTTAACAGTATAAACACAACAAATTCTCTTGTGGTAGCGTGGTCAGGGTTAAGAGAATTCAGAATGACTTTTCTCATTTTTGTAAGGTTTGGTGTTTAATATAGAATTTGTTCCTATTTGTAACTCTTCAACATATCTGAGGAGGCCCTAGTGAGTGCCTTCAGGGCAGACAATCTTTATCCTTCTTTTTCACCCCACTCTATATTCCTTCATATGGACCTTTGTATATAGTAGGTACTAAATGAACACTTTCTGATTTAAAATTCCCTAAGTTTAGATGGGATTTTCCACCTACTTAATTTAAGCTGCTGATGTAAATGTATAAGGCTCTACATAAATGCAGTTTAATAACTTATGAAATATCTGATTTCTAAATAGTCAATTCCCCACATAACATAGAACATCTGGCAGCTTCCAGTTTGATGAAATCAGCTAACACAATATCTGAAACATACATTGTGCTTAGTAAACATTTATTGGATGAGGAATGAATGTATAAAACCTACATAGTAGAATAAAAGAGAATTAAGCAAGGAAAGAGTTTTAAATAAAAATTTTATGACCTTTTCTTTTAGATTTCAATAGAAAAAAATTGCATGAACGGAATTAGGAAAATAATTGCTTGCAAGCTATACAAAATCTGTCTTCCTAACAAGATAAAATGATTTAATAGAAGGTTTGGAGCAGCTGTCAGATTCCATGAGAATGCTAGACAACCATGCTTGCAAAAATGCAGGATGCAGGCAGCAATACCGAGTTGTGTAGCAGATACTATTCTGCAGCCTCATTGGTCAGCACCATGAATAAGCTTCTATCATTACTTTCATCCTAGTTCCACTTAAGAGTCAAAGTCCCAGGAGAGAGTCTAATTGGCCTAACTTGGGTCACATGTCCACCCACCCCCCAAGTGTAGGGTGGGGGTGTTATTTCCAGTCCCATCAAGAGAACATAAAAGGAAGTGAGGTCATCCTCCTAAAGGAAATCAGGGTGCTGCAACCAAACTAAAAGGGAACAGATGGCAGAAAATAAATGTTCACATTATAAATGTACTAATATCTATATATAATAAATGTGTATTAGTTTCCTGGGGCTGCCATAACAAGGTACCATAGACTGGATGACTTCAACCACAAAAATGTATTGTCTCCAAGTTCTGGAGGCTGGAAGTCCAAGATCAAAGTGCTGGCCGGGTTGGTTCCTTCTGAGGGCCATGGGGGAAGGATCTGTTGCAGGTCTCTCTGCTTGGCTCCTAAATGGCCGTCTTCTCCCTGTGTCTTCTCATTGTCTTCCCTCTGTATGTGTCTCTATCAAAATTTCCTCTTATAAAGACTCCAGTTATATTGGTTTAGGGCCCACCCTAGTGACTTTATTTTAATTTAATTACCTCTTTAAAGACCCTATCTTCAAATACAATCACATTCTAAAGTACTGGGGGTTAGGACTTCAACATATGAATTTGGTGGGGTGAGGTGACACAATTCAGCCTGTAACTGCATGCTATAAACACACTAATTTAATGAATTAACCAAATGAGTGGCTATATCAATGGACAAACACCCATTGTGCCTAGCATTTTTTAGTGAAAATGGAGTAATCATTCAGCAAACTCTGCAGAGATCTTTAATGTTCCAGATTTGCTGGCTGAGCTAATCACAACAGAGATAAACAGGTTTCTCCCCTCCGTTACTTCTCTTTTAAAAACATATTTGATCCTTAACTACAGAGTTGCAATTGGGTACTACTGTAATACCATACGTATTTCTTTGGGAAAGAATTAAAAGCAGCAATAATAAAGCTTACTTTTCTGTTACTGAAAAAAAATTAAAATAAAAACACATTTGAACCTTGACAAATGAGAACAGGTAACCACTTTATATCTGGGATACCAGTTTTGCCTATAAAATTTTTCAGAGATTTTTCTAAGAGCAGAGCCAAGAAGA
The DNA here is from genome assembly GCF_057802395.1 of Ceratotherium simum simum. NCBI lineage: Eukaryota > Metazoa > Chordata > Mammalia > Perissodactyla > Rhinocerotidae > Ceratotherium > Ceratotherium simum. Next base: position 31,248,132 of record NC_141915.1, on the reverse strand, counting down.
AATGACTCAATATTACCTCCCCTACACATACAAATTTTCTTTTTGACTCCGGCCACTGTTTAGACCTGACGCTGTCCAGCCTTGAGCGATACACAAAGTAAATAATATTCATGTAGTGATGCAGAAAGCCCTGGCTGGATCCTGGGCTATTTGACTTGCTTCCCAAAACTCCCAGCTCTCAGAGTTTATGGTCCTATGATTCACATTTTCTCAACACACACATCTGTGGTCTTCTTTCATGACCAACGTCTACTTTTGCTAGACCTCATCCTCCATACATGTTTCCTTGGAATGACATACTCCACTGAACAAGGAACTAAGAGGTAGCAGGCCTCTGAAAGTTTAGAGGTAGTTTGTACTGTTTGCATCTTTGTAAGAGTGAGATGGCACTACAGTGCCATGAGGCCTGGACATCCATGGGCCTTTGTCTAGTGCTTTGTCTAACAGTGTCTGCCTTCCTTCTCCTTCATTTCCAATGCGTGTGAATATTAATCCACTGGACGTAGAAGGCAAGCCAAACAAACATACGAGCTACGTGACTGAAGCCACCAACTTCCATCTCTGAAGAAGAAATCATCTAGAAATTTAAAATAGCTTTTGTTTATTATTCTTTACTCAGCCTAAAGGCATAATGTGATGTGTTTTGTGGGGTATATGTGTGTTGATGTTTATACACATAATCACAGAATTTGGATGAATCTTCAGCAGCAGTAGCTGGCATGACGGGTATAAAAAGTAATCTCCTATGTGCATCAAACAGTAAAAATTTGGACTCCAAGACCTCTCATAATTTGTCCACCACCAGCACCTTTTTATTCCCCTCTGCTATGGCCACGCACTCTGCTCACCGTGCTTTCCACCCTCTGTACCTCTGCATCGGCTGCTCCCTCTGCCCGGGAAGACCTCCATCATGCCTCACCCCCTTCTAAATCCTGATAAATTCTGATAATGTTTTGCATCTCAGCCCAGACAGCAGATCATCTGGGAATCCTTCCCTGCTCACTTCTCTGCTTTGTGGTCTCAGTTAGATACCCCTTCTCGACACCCCATAGTACCCTGTCCATCTACACTGTATCTGGTCTCATGCTGTATCATAATTTGTTGTTAGTTTGTCTGTTTCTATCCAAACTGTGAGCTCCTTGAGGGTGAGGTCTGTATATATCACCTCTTATTCTCCAGTTCCTAGCGCAGTACCTGGCACATAACAAATAGTTAATGGCTAGATGAATAAATACATTAATTAATTAAAATTTAAAAAAAGGAACAATTGGAGACATAGCTTTCTTAATATCAACAATCTTGAAGTTCTGAAAGCCTCTTTACTTGAAAGTAGTACCAAAGTCCCTTTAATAATTAATGGACGAATGCCCCCCAGACTCCAAGTTGAAAATAGTCTGTGATCCCCAAGTTATTCTTGGGGCCTCATATTACAAAGTTCAGCCCATTTCTCAGGATAATGCATCAATTTGTTTCTCAATAGAAATCTGTTCTGTCAGTTAAAAATACTCAGTGGTGGTAACTATTGCACAAGCCACAGTGGAAAATAAAATCCAGTATGGACTGCCAAAATTATAGCCTGCTAAGAAGAAATGGTAATATACATAATATGTTCATTATTATGGTGTAGTGAAAAGTACACTGGACTTAGAGCCAAAAGGCATACGTTCAAACCTGGTCCTCACCATTTGCTAGTTGGGTGGCACTGGGCAAAGTTAGCTAACGTTTCAGAGCCCACCTAACTTGATTTTCGTCAAATGAAATGGGGTTCATTCAAATTGCCTTATGAACTTTAAGTTCTGTGTCAGTATGATGGAATGAAAATTTATATTGCTTGAGTACCTACTATGTGCCTGTCATTCTGTTAAGCATTTTAAAAATGAGTAAACCCAAATGAAGATTTCCCCCAAAGTTACATGGGATCTGTTTCTTTCTGTTCCATCACATATTATCATTCTCAAGTTCATGGCTTAACACTTACAAATATTTTTTAGAAAATATTTCAAAATTACCCAGAGAGTGAGTGTTCTATGACATTATAATCACTATTATATAGCCTGTTATTCTATATTATATAGATCACCATTATATTGACCACTCACTAGTGTAAGCAGGATTTTATTTGAATGAGATAGGGTGTTTCCTATGTCTCATCTCCTTGTCAAGTGAAGTAGATTTGCCAAAAAGATACAAATGACTGTTGTCTGGGTAACGTGCCCAAATACTCAAACTTTTCAGAGTCCTAGTGGAATCTATAAAATGCCCGTGCCAGCACTCAGCACCACATGCCCTCTTGTTGCCTTTGAATCAGCTGTGTGGGATGCTTGGCGTCAGATAGCCCAAACATTCAAAGGTTGGACTCATTTTTTAAATTTTCACACGGGTATTTTGCACTCAGAGAAACAGCTAACTTCAGCCTGGAATACAGCATCCAAGGATTGTTTAAATTTAGGATTAGTCTGGGCTTTCTCAGGAGAAATGTTCTTTTCAACATCACTTTCTAGAACAGTGATCTGATCCTGTTTATGAACAGCATTGTCAGTATTGTTAATAACAACAAGAATCCTTTCTCCTCTGTTGTAATCACACTCGTCCATCCTTTTTCCCTCCATCACCCTAATTCAGGCCCTATTACACGATTCCTAATCCTACTTTGGAATTCACCTAACGCTTACCCTACCTCTGCTTTCCACATGTCAATCTGCCTAGCACACCCTCACCGTCATTTCAATGCAACCTGCCTGCTGAAAAACTTACAGAGCTTCCCTCTCACCTGCACAAGAGTTCAAATGCATCAGTTCTTCCAGAATCTGATGCCTAGTGTGAAGAGAAAAAGCACAAGAAAAGAAATCAGGCGGTCAATGATCAGCGAAAGCACCCATTCGTTCATTCAACCAACATTGTTCAACCAGCTGTACTGTACAGCTGGAGTACAGTACAGCTCCTACTGTACTCCAGGTGCTGCCAAGGATTCAGAGAATAAAGCAGGCTCCCTTTGGCTGCAGGGCTACCTGCCCAGAGGGGGAGATAGACACCTAAGCAAATAATCAGCAATATGAATACAGAAGTAGTTGTAAGAGCTCTAGGAACAGAGGAGTAGGTGACAAAGTCTGCAGGAGGCTGCCAGGATGTTTGAGCTGGGTGGGTCATTAGGAGGTGTAGGGATCTGTATAAGGCCAGTCTTTGTGAAATGTCCCAAAATATCGTAACATCCCCATATTTATATCTCTTGTTACCTGCTCCTACTACCACCACACACACCTCCCTGTTTCCTCATGTTGATATGAGTCCCTGGAAATAAGAGTAGCTTCTAAACTTATCTTCTGCAGCTGGAAGGGAATGGAAAGCAGGAGGAGTTCCTGGGAACCAAGTGTTGTGGGGGCTGTACCCCAAGGAAGAGATTTGCAGGAGTAAGAAACTCAGTGACCCTGAAGGAAGCAGGTCTGGCACCAGGAAATGCACTAGATGAAAAATAACCTCAGGTGCTTCACTGCAAGGCCTCCATTGGAAAGCAGAAATACCCAAGGCATTGTCTTCTGCCGTTTGTACTGTTCTCTCCTTTGGCAGAGGTGAGGGACTAGAGCTGGAGAGACTGGAGTGAGTGGTTTTGATTCATGCCAGGGAAGAAGCAACGTGCAAATGGGAATCCTGTCTCCAGCATTAATTAGCCTAGTGGATGAGTCAGGATCCTCTTTTCCCTCTGACCTCAGCAGCACCTTATACCCCGGTAGACTCTTTGCAAACCAACGGTCTGCAGCAATGGTTATAACAGCAATGCGATGAGCAGCCAGTGGCGTTCCAGGAAGTTGTGTTGTTTATCCCCACACTACCTCTCCATTTGTGTGTAAATGAGGCGCATGATTCATTTTCCATAAACAGTGTGGATGAACAGAAGGGGAAAAAATCCAAAGGCTGAGGACTGGCATTTCACTTTGTGGAAACTGCCAAGGAAAAGTTATTTTCTTCATTTTGGCATCCCTCTGAGAAGAGGCCAAGTCTCTGAAACAAGAGATTGTCCACAGCTGGGTCACATCACCCGAGTCTGGGTCTTCACATGGACCCATTAAGACTGTCCAGGCACAGATGTCAGCACAGATGAGAAGACAGGAAACAGCAGGGGAACATGTGACTGAAATGCAAACTCCACCCAGACCTACATTGAGGTCTTGAGGAGGAAACTTCCAGCAGGCAGAGCTAGGAAAGGAACCAAGGAGGAGGGTCTCTGCCCTGGTTTTGCTATTTGTCACTCTGAAATTTAACCTCCCTGATCAAGATCTTCCAGAATTTGACCTCCAGCATCCTTTTGTATTTGTTATTACCAGAAATAATAATAGCTGCCTTAGTCCACTCAGGCTGCTGTAACCAAGTACCATAGACTGGGTGGCTTACAAACAACAGAAATTTATTTCTTACGGTTCTGGAGACTGGGAAGTTCAAGATCAAGGCATTGGCAGATTCAGTGTTTGGTGAGGACCCCTTTCCTGGTTCATAGACAGCCTGTGTCCTCACATGGCAGAAGGGGGGCCAGAGAACTCTCTGGGACCACTTTTATAAGAGCACTAATTCTATTCATGAGGGCTCTGCCCTTACAACCTAATCACCTCCCAAAGGCGCAACCACCAAACACTGTCAGATTGGGTGTAGGATTTAACATATGAATTTTGGGGGGACACAAACATTCAGTCTATGGCGACAGCAAAAACAAAAATGATTCTGGTTTTAATTGCATGCTTGCTATGTTCTTGTCACATCATGGTATTTTATATTGATTATTTTATCTATACTCTCCATTATTCAGAAAAGTATGTATTATTATCATTATTTTACAAGTGAGAAAAATAACTCTTCATCTGATTAAGTAACTCTTAGCCCCTAATCAGACACCTAGACATAGCAGAACTTGATTTCAAAACCACATGGATCTGATTTGAAAGAATGAGTCCTTCAGAAGAAGCCACAATACATCATTCCTTTATTTACTTTTTAACTTTAGGGAGAATGGTATACTCCTCATTCCCTTGAAAACTCCTGCAGTTTCCTTCCTCTGCATCAGGATAGTAAGCAGGGTCTTCCTCTCACACTTTCACTTATCTGATTCTTAATTATCATGCCAAATGAAACATCAAGACATCGCACTGGGAAGAACTATATCCAGCAGATTCAGGACCAGGGAGCAGCAAACAGGTGTCAGATTCAATCTGATGCAAAAGGCAGGACCATGGAAACCTCTGAGGTCAATGCTAGGAGGTGGCAATGAGAACCCACCCACATGGCGGGTGCCAACTCAGAGTCCTGAGGCCGAGCCCAGGACCAGGAACCAGGGGCGCTGTGAAGGAATTGGTGACAGGAGCACAGGCGCATTTGCTGGGACAAGCTGTTTGGCTTGCGAGTCCATCCGGGGCTTATGGAGCGTGTGCGAGAGGGAGCACTTTCTCAGCTGGCCCCTGTCTCATGCTGTCTTAAAGGCACTACCTGACACCTAATACTACTGGTGGGGCAAGGCCCACTTCAGGAAGTTGTCTATAACCAGGCCAACCAAGAGGGACAGGTCCTTCCTCTGAGCGCTTATACCGTCTGTTGTCTGTACCACACATTTAGCTCTTGGCAAACACTGCACTGTGTGGTTAGTTTTTAGTCCCTGCCACTGTGATAGAAAGTCCTAGAGAGCAGGGGCTGCCTCACGGGTGTTCATATAACCAGCAGCTGGTTGAGAACCCGGCCTAGAGCAAGAATGCCAATTATAAATGTTGATCAGCTTACTTCACCAATTTCCCTGCGCCTCTAGCTGACCCCGAATAAAATCTCAGTGGAACTGGGTTCTTCACCAGGATGGGTTGGGAATTTGTCAATGTTTTATCAACTAGCTCTAAAAATCCCAGTTTTAGAATAGTGTCCTCAAACGTGAGTGTGCCCATGAATCTGGCCCTCTGCTACCTCTCGATCTCTCCTGCGACCCTCCCCATGGCTCCTGGGCTCTGCCACGTTGCCACTTGGCTGCTCCTCATGCACACTCCTGCCTTGAGCCTTTGCCCTACTTGCTCACTCTGCACAGAATGTATTTCCCCCAGGTATCGGCATGACTCACTTCCTCACCATTTTCAAGTCTTTGCTTAACTAATATCACCTTGTCTGTGAGACTTTCTTTGACCTTCCTACAACCAATTGTATACCGATTTTATATCTGTACTTCCTCCTTTATATTTCGCCATAGAACTCAGCACTTCCAACTTGCCGTATACTTCACTGTCTCCTCCCACTAGAATGTAAATCCCAGAGGACAAGGACTTTTGTCTATTTTTCTTACTGCTGTATCTCCAGCAACTAGAATCATGTGTAGCTCAGAGAAGGCACTCAATAAATGTTTGGTGAATGAAAGAATATACAAGAATCGCCTGGGAATATGGAAACAGATTGCTGGGACCGCTACAGAGATTCTGATACTGACTATTAATCATCTGGCTGACATTCTCCACAACCTGCCCTGAATGCTCCTTCTTCATCAGGGTAGACCCCTCTCTCCTTTCTCTTATACGCCTGAGTCCTGGGGAAGAGCAAGTGAGCTGCTATCTCTCTGTACCACCTGCCAGGTCCTGCTCTGCTGGCTGTGCTGTCCAGTGCAGTTGCCACCTTCCAAGAATCTTTGGGTCAGCCTGACATTTCAGGCAGTGCAGTAGGGAGGGGAGGGACTGCATTCTTTTCCTAGAGGCTGTCGTCTGTTTGCCCTCCCTGGTCCATTTCCTGAGCTGGCCAGAGAGCCAGATGCCCACTGGGCAGTCCTTCAAAAGCTTGTGTGCCCCCTCACCCCTCCAGGAAGACTTGTCTGCAGAGCCTTCTAGCAGCTCAGCCAGGGGACACTGGAGCTGACGCCACTTGGAATCCCCCGCAAGTGTACAGGGCAGTCATGTCATGGGACACTGGATTAAAGGAGGAACGAGAGGTTGAGGTTGGCTTCTAAACCTGCCAAGCACATGATCTTTTCAGTGAATTACTTGAGGCCTCTTTGGTTAGGCCTGATGCAATTATTTGCGTTACCCTCCTTGTGAGTCTCTCTGTGTCCTTGGGATGGCCTCTACCCCTTCTCACCATCATCTTTGGTGATTCATGGTTGATTTCTGCCATGTGGATCAGCTGTTCATTCCTGTTAAGGGTCCTATAATTAGACAGAGCACAAGACCTGCAGCTTCTGGCTTAGATTTTGCCCAAAGAAGCCTCCAGGGACACTCAGACCCCTGCCTACCCCCTCTCAAATCTGTTCATTTACTCCCAAGTCAGAGAACAAGGATGAACAAAGATTGATCTCCCCAATCAACTGCCCCCCTTCATCCTTCCCTCCCCGGGACTGAATGTCCAGGTTTGAAAGCCCAACTTAACCCTGGGGATTTAGCAGGTGGTGGCAGGGGTGGGTTTTACTTGGCTCCAAATGAGTCTATCAGGCACATAAGCTTAAGTGGACCTTCTTTATTTTCTTCTATTAAGTGGGAGGGAGTTAATTATCTCTCTCTGTGCCATAATTTCTTCTCCTGTGCCCTGACCACCCCCACCCAGCTTTTGAGGTGAAGAGTAATAAAATCTGTATCCACATTTGTATTAAACCAGTATTTTCCAGTTTTTAGACCCAGACTACTTTTTATCATTTTCTATGAAAAACTGGGGTTTCCTGGTGTCTACAGGATTCTAGCTACAGAAAGCAAGGTATCAAAATATGTGTTCCATGATTTTTTTGTCCTTCATGGTGTCATTTTTGGCCTAGAAAAGGTGCTAGAGATATGACAGGGTAGAAACTTTGAGCTCTAGTCAATTAAGGTTTTTTACAAGGAGGGAGGTTTGGAAAAAAACCTGGATATTACTTGTTGGGAGTTAAGACACTGCCGCTCACAGCTATTTGTCCATTTAAATTCCCTGCCAAAACTTCGTAGTGTCAATAAGATAATGCCTCTATGACTTTGGTACTGTGTGGTGGTGGGTTGAGTTGTTGGGGGAATTTGCTACACACATTGCAGAGTGCTTGTGGGCATCATCAGGGATGGGCAGCTCAGCTCCTGAAGTCAGAGCGAGCCAGGCCGGTAGGCAGGAGTCAGAGGTGGGGAAGCACAGATCCCCACCTACCTTCACTGGATAAAACTCCCTGTCACCAT